>NC_081361.1:52443552-53693552 GCF_030684315.1 Stegostoma tigrinum | reverse complement strand
CCCGTCTGCGCCCATCCTCAGCGTCACCTTGACCTGCCTCTTACTCGTCCAGATGCCAAAGGGGTCCACCATGTCAGTTAGGCCCCCTTCCACCTTCACATACCTTCCGAGGAAGGTCAGGACATCAACTGCTGGCACATGCGGGTTGTACATGTGTACAGTCACCATACGGCTCCTCTGTGCTGGCATCACAAACAGTGGGACAGCGGTCAATACAGAGAGGGGGCCCTCACCTCCTTTCTCCTTGAAAACCTCCAGGAAGCGCTCGCAAAGCTTGGCACTCCGGAAGGTCACATCGTAAAAAACCCCTCCGGGGAAATCCTGCAGGCAGTAAATGTCCGCAGCAGCGAACCCACAACAGTCCAACAGGACCCTCTTCACGAAGAAGGTGCGGTCCACAGGTGCACCTTCATCCACCTTCTTTACGGAAACACGGATGGTGTTCCGGACCCCCTGACCTGGGGCACGAGCACTTGCCGCAGCCATCGTTGCAGGTTGGCTGCTCCCCTGAACCAGCGTTAGGCCAAAGCCAGCATTAAGATCCACTGGTCGCAAGGGCGCACAGCCAACCCGACGTCCTCCTTTCACCTCCAAGACTGCACTCTCGTCCTCTCAGTCCACAAGAGAGTGGGTCTTTATTGTGTTCGAGATGTAAGCTGGTTCACTGAGCTGTAAGGTTTGTCCCCAGATGTTTTGTCACCATTCTAGGTAACATCATCAGTGAGCCTCCGATGAAGCGCTGGTGTTATGTCCCGCTTTCTATTTATCTGGTTAGGTTTCCTTGGGTTGGTGATGTCATTTCCTGCATTGGTGATGTCATTTCCTGTTCTTTTTCTCAGGGGGTCATCATCACCACTGATGATGTTACCTAGAATGGTGACAAAACGTCTGAAAACTAACCTTCCAGCTCAGCGAGCAAACTCACATCCAGAACCTCAATCTGAGCTACAAATCTTCTCAAAACTCGCTAGCACCTGTGTTGTCTCTGCTTCACTCACATGGAGAAGAGAGCCAGAAGAGAATAACACCAAAATGGTGCTTTAAATGTACTTGTCCCAACTATGTGCTAAAAACTAGCACCATGCAACTACGCCCCCAAAAAAGGTGTAACAAGAAATCATAAAAACTTGTCCTTTACATGACTATTCCTATTTTTTTTAAATTTTGGTATAAATTTTAATCTTAAGCCATCTTAGGTCAAAAAACTACCAAGATTATTTTGATCAAATCTGCCAGTAAATGCCCAGCAGCTATTGTACACATTTTATCCAAACAACCTGAACTCAATGCTCCCTCAACATGCATTACAGAGGAAAAGAATCTTTGCTTTAAAGATAACGAAGCAAAGCAACTGGAGGTGTTGATTGACAGGAAGGCTTTTAGTCCAGTCTATTTACCAAACATTTAACTCTATAGAAAAAAAATCCGAAAGAACTGCGGATGCTGTAAATCAGAAACAAAAAACAGACTGGAAAAGCTCAGGTCTAGCAGCATCTGTGAAAAAAAAATCAGAGTTCACATTTCGGGTCCAGTGACCAGGGTCCAGGGTCCTTCTGAGGAAGGGTGACTGGACCTGAAACATTAACTCTGATGTTTTTCTTCACGGGTGCTGCCAGGCCTGCTGAGCTTTTCCATTTAACTCTGTAGGCTAGATTTCAGAGCACTCTGCCCTCCACTCCGACTAAAGGGCGGCATGGTGGCTCAGTGGTTAGCAGTGCTGCCTCATGGTGCCAGGGACTGGGTTCAATTCCACTGCCAGCAACTGCCTGTGTGAGTTTCCTCTGCGTACTCTGGTTTCCTCCCACAGTCTAAAGGCGTGCAGGTTAGGTGGATTGGCCGTGCTAAATTGCCCATAGTGTTCAGGGATGTGGAGATTAGGTAGGTTACGGAGAGAATGGGTCAGTGTGGACTAGTTGGGCTGAAGGACCATTTCCACACTGTAAGGATTCTATGATAAAATTGGATAAGGAATACCTCTCTCCTCCCCTTGATGAAGAAGCCATGCTCCCTTATTGCTACATTGTGCTGGAAGTAGTATGAATTGCCTCAAGTTAAGATTTTTAAGGCAATTTAGAGAGTAAAATTGCCTTAGAAAGCTGCCAGTCAATCCAATTGTCCAGAAAATGAGAGTGAAATACAATGGAGCCTGTAAATCTGAAATAAAGACAGAAAATGCTGGAGAAACTCAGCAGGCCTGGCAACAAATGTGGAGAGGGAAACAAGGATAGTGTTTTGAGTCCAAAATAACTTCTTCAGAACCAAATTGGCCAGCAATTCTATAGCCCTACCAATGCCAGCCATGTCTACTTCTGGAACTACAGGTAGTCCAACAAGAGCAGGTTATGGAAGGAAAGTCCAGGGTCTTGGCAAGATCCAGTTGGCTGACCCCACTGAGATGGGAGGGGGTGGTCACAAAAACATGGATCCATGGTTGAAAAGTTGGGGAAAAAGATTAAAGGAGAAGCATGACCTTGGGATGGAGTGCCTCCAATGAGCAGAGGGCGCCCAAAGGGGGTCCCCTCTTGTGTGACATCAACCCACACAATAAAAGCTGCCAAACTGCACATGGCAAGGGCCTCCCCCCTGCTCTGTGTGAAATAATAACAAGGAAAAAGAGCACTTTAATGGCCATGCTCTGGCTAAATAAGGACCTAAATAGGCTACAAGGTGGCATCCTGACTTCTGTTGCCCACAATAACATGAGAGACATATCGGGGGTGGACAGCAATGCCGTCAGTAGGCCTTTGGCTGCATTCTGCAAGCACCGACATCACCGCACCCACCAGCCGGAGTTAGTGTGAGGGTCATGGGGTGCTGCATTTATAAAGTCTAGCCCCATGCATCTGTTTGGTTACTGATCTGTAATAAGTTGAGGAGTTTATTGCACAGTCCTTATTTATTCTGTTGTTACCACTTCACCATCAATTGTGTATATGAAGTTAGTTACAGCAGTTGAGGGATATTGCTACAAGGTAGATGGACCCATAGCAACAAAGTGAACAAAGAGTTGGGGATAAATGCTGTTTTCGGCACACTATATTGGGGATATGGGCATGTACCCAAATTTAATTTGTCTCCATTGTATATTTCTATGTTTTGGCAGCAGTATAAGTAAGATTTCTTGAGCTATGGGTTAAATTTGCCATTGATTGAAAATTGCTATGGAATATTGTAGTAAATTGTAGAGGTATTTTGTTTTACTACTTGAAGTAGCAGTGGCCTTTCCAGCAAAATAATTTTGCTTAAAAATCAAGATTTCAGTAATGCTGGAAAAAGAATCTAAATAAAATGTCATAAATTGCAATTTAATATCAAAATCCTCTTAATTAAATTTTGAACTCTCCCACTGCTACAATTCAAGTTCACTTCAGCCTTTTTTGGTGCAATGCGAATAAGAAAATATTAAATATTGCTTCATCTTAACCTTATGATGAATTCAAAGCACATTCCACTTTTCCTTCCGAACACCCTTCTGTTCAGTGTGTTCGATCTGCCATGTTTTTGAACTTGGTGATCTTTTGAGGTTATTATTACGTACATCAACAAATGAGACTAAGCAAATGATTCTCAACTTATGAAACATACTGTTGAGTAAATAGGCACAACTTATGAGAAGCTGCATTTATTCAGTGTTCTGCAGTATGCCAACTATCAGACTTTATACAATTCAGGTTAAATATGTAGAGGTGGAGAACCCTCATTTTATGAGCACAAGCACTGAGGTAGTGTTATTGTAGTTCACTGGACGCATAATCCTGAGGCCCAGGTTCTGGTTTTCGGGACATGGATTCAAATCCCAACAGGATAGCTGGTAAAATATAAAGAGAGATTCTTATTGACACGAATGGAGGAGTATAATTAAGACCATAAACTTGTAATGTTTCGCTCTGAATAAGTCTAAAGTAAAGTAAGGATTGGTATCTCCTCCCCAACTTCACCAACTAACTGTCCATGATACTAAACATAGAAACTAGGCAGCAGTAAGTCATTCATGCCTGCTTTGCTATTCCGTATGATCATGGCTGATCCTCTAATTTAATGCCATATTACCATTTTTTTCCCAAATCCCTTGATACCTTTAATATTTAAAAGTATATCAGTCTCTTTCTTGAATATGCTCAGTGACAGTCCCCACAGCCTTATATGGCAGAAAATTCCATAGATGCACCACCTTCCGACTGAAGAAATGTTTCTTCATATCAGACCTAAATGGCCTACCCTGAATCCTAGACTGTGACTTCTGATTCCAGACTTCCCAACTGGGTGATATTTGGATTGTTTGAGGAAATCTGTCTCCACATCAATTAAAGGCTCATTCCTTGGAAATGCAGATGGCAGATGTAACCAGAGGCTGGTTATTGACACAGAAGGACTTCTCTGCCCCACCTCCATAATGAAAATCCAGCTCCCAGTGTTTACCAGGCTATTTAAATGAGCTGAATGCAGCTAAACTAAAAAAAAGTATTTTGCAAGTGTTCCTGTAAGTTATTTTATAAAATGTTTTGCTTCCAACTATCTGCTAAAATATCCTTTCCTCCTAATTCCAATATTTTTACAATTAAACAAATTAAAATATTCAAGTTGGAACAAAACTCATTTTATTATTCCCCCATGGTTTTTCTTATGATTTGCTAACAGCAGTTTTGGGGAAACTAGTATTACATTTCTGGAGATTCCTTGGCAATCCTGTAAGGTTACTGACCTTAATTGCTGCTGTGGTTAAGTTAGACACTTGATAAAAAAAATGCATCACTCTGTTTCTATTCAGATGAATGAGAATAGGAAAATTACAGCAAAATTGCTGCAGGTTCTTTTTTTGTTGTTGAAGAATATGGCACCTACTTCACATCTCTCAGAAATATTCTATCTTTACAATTATAATTCTTCAGTTAGAGAATTTCTCCTGCTCTCTGCCCCCCCCCCCCCACTGATAATCTATTAATGAGAAGAAAACTTTTTGTTAGAGTTGTAAAGTCCATAGCACAGAAAAGGCCCTATGGCCCATTGAATCTGCACCAATCAAAAACATGCACCTAACTATTTTAATCCCATTTTCCAACACTTGGCCCATAGCTTCCATGTAAGGGGCTTATTGGACCTCAACCATGGACTGGAACTTCTTGGCTGTCCTCACAAATGCTCTCTAAAGAGGACACATTTCCACTCCTATGCTAGCTTGTTAATGTCCAACAATTTCTTTCTGTAGTGCAAATTAGTGCTCAGGCCCCTTGGACCAAATAGGGCACTCCAGCAATGGAGAGAGTGGATCTGTTCCAGCTGCACTGCTGGTAATGCTGTTGAAATACTTATCAAGTAGTGAATTTTAGGAGACCGTGCACTGAAATTTGACCAAATGTGAAAATGTAAGAGCTGATATTCATCAGCTCCATCAAGTACTAAAAAGTCCCAGATACATATTAAGCACTGAGCCTTGAGCCAAAATGTGATTTTCTTTGGATTGTACAAGGAAAATTGCCTGGAGGATCCAGGCCATGTGGGCTGATTACAGTTAAAGTTCCCTGCTGGCACTCATCGAAAAAAAAACTGTGCAAGTTGTTTGTGGATAGTGTTTGACCTGACTCTCAATTATGAACAAGAGTAAACCAGTCCTAGTTGAGAGCTTCAAATGCTACTTTAAATGATATCCCTCATTACTGTGTATTTGCTGCTGAAGGTTCAAGGAGTCATGAAAAAATAAGTCACAACTTTTGGAACAGTTGTCAAGACTTCACCAACACCCTGTCATCAGTTTTACAGTTTAGCATACTTGCCTTAATTGTTCAGGCCTTTGAGTATAGGAGTTGGGTCATCATATTGAGCTTGTACGGGATGTTGGTGAGGCCTCTTCTGGAGTACTGTGTCCAGTTCTAGTTTCCCTGTTATGGGTGGGATACCATTAAGGTGGAGAGGGCTCAGAGAGGCTGGATAGGCTGGGACATATTTCAGTGGAATGGAAGAGGTTAAGGGGTGACCGTATAGAGGTTTATAAAATCAAGGGGGTTATAGATAAGATGAATTGCAGGTGTCTTTTCCCTGGGAGGAGGGATTTCAAAAATAGGGGTACATTTTAAGGTGCAAGGGAAAATGATTTTAAAAAGGCATGAGGGGCATTTTTTGTTTACAGGGAGTGGGTCACGTGTGGAATGCATTTCCAGAGGAACTGGAGGATGTGGTTGCAGTTACAATGTTTAAAAGACTTTTGGATAAGTACATTAATAAGAAATATTGAGAGATATGGCCCAAGTGCAGGCTCTTAGGACTAGTTTAGTTTGGGATTACGGTCGACATGGACTGATTGGACCAAAGCGTCTGTTTCCGTGCTATACAACTATTAACTCTGTTTCTTTATTTTTCTACACTTGAGTCAGAGGGATTGTAATGTCAACTTATTGACTTGCTGTCTTTGTTTTTCTGCTTTGTACTAAGATTCTGTGCCTAGGTATATTTGTACCTAAGATAGCACTGTAAATGACAGCTTGTAAACTTTTCACTGTACTCATGTGAGTGAGTACATGTGACAATAAAAACTAGTTCTAACTCTCTATTCATTCCAGAAATTCTCCCAGAACTGCATCTAAAAGGAGAAAATGTTGAACTACTGTATTTTGTCAGGAATCATCAGGGAAAAGAGGTTGTTTGATCATTGGTATTTAGCTTAGACTGTCTGGGTCTTCAGAAGAAGCGGAGGAGGACATGAAACAAGAAGGGAAGCAGCAGGTGCAGAAGGGCACAGGGGATTGAGTTGGCCTTCGCCTCGCTCTGGGCACAGGACATCTCTGCTCCTTTGGATTTCATCTCTTCCATCAGGATTCCCAGTGTGCATCTGAAAATGTGCAAGACCCTCACTGGGCCATCCCATGCCACTGTATGACTGCAGTTCACTCTGCGTCTTCTGTGGAAATGGGTCAACTACGCTTCCTCACTAAAATAGTGTCCATTCAGCAGCTGGTACTAAACTTGCAGGTGTCCATTCCAACAGCTTCAGGTAAGTTCAAATTAAAATGAACAGCAGTTAGCACCAAAGGTGCATGCTGAAATCAGACTTTCAAACAGGAATATCTCATTAACGTAGCAGCTGATTAGCACAAGTTTTAATCCTTTGACCCAAATCAATGCCCAGAAAGTTTTTTTTTTGACATTTGCTATTATCAATGGTATCAATAAAAAAGGATGCAGGAGTCTGGTGAGGGTAATAATTTCACATGAATACAATGATTTACATTGAGCTATGTTAAACAGTTGAATTAAAATCAATACATTAATTGGTTCCAGATCAGCAAAGTTATGATGCTTGGCCTGATAAATTATATATTACAAAACAGTATCATTTTTAATATGTATTAATTGAGGCCTCGAGTTTTGCAAGTGAGTGACATTACATTTGATATGAGATAGTGTCCATAACAGTGGCCCTTTCAGAATTCTGCATTGGAGGTCTGGCAGAAGTCTGTTTGCCATATTGTCAATATGTACTCTTCAAGGTCCAGTGATATTGAAAAGCAAAAAGAGGACTTGAGTAGAAATGATGGCTACTAGCAAAACTGGAACTTAGCTTGTTGGTATAGTGATAAAACTAACTTGACATCCTTTATACTTAAAGAAGAAGAGTATCTGCTGTGTGTATATTTGTCATGGATTTCATTGGCACAAGTTTCAGCAGCTCAACACCAAACAAGCGGTTCTCTGGAGATTGCGCTTAAGAGACAGTAAGAAAACAAACATTTACTTTGAGAAATGAGTAAAGAAATTCAGGAAGATTTTCGCTGAAGGCCCCTAATGCAAGGCACCCACTCTTATTTCATTTAGGCAGTGATTCTTCACCCGTGAACACTGAATGATTTATGGACATTTACACAGGGCATAATACAATTGAGCTTGAAATGTTTCTTACCTGTATCCATCCATATACAAGTATGCACATCTCTGAGGAGTATGGAAGATTGACAGGGTTTGTTTATAGTTGTGAAGAATTTGGATCAGAGCCAGATTTTCACCAAGTCTGAAGAATGCTGTAAAATGTAATGTTGTAATGCTAGGCAGGATCCTACTCTAGGATTCCCTACCCCATTTGTACTATCTTCACTTTTCACTGTTGTTGGATAATTCTACAGATGAAAGCCCATACCCTAAAGCCCTGATCTGGCCAGCTCCATTGCTGAACCCCCAGCAATTTTCACTGTTGTTAGGGCAGTTTCTGCATAACTTCTGGATCTTGGTCACTTGGAGACATCAAGAGTCATAGTCTGGATTCAGGAAACTTTTAAAATCTAACCTCAGAGGGTCCTCCATGACCCCCACCGACCTTCATACACCTTTTGCATTCGTGACAACTCAAAACCAACTTACTCAGAGATAGTAGGAAGTGCCGATGGTGGAGAATTTGAGATAACAAGGTGTAGAGCTGGATGAACACAGCCCCATACCCCTCCCCCATTTCTGAAGAAGGGTCCAGATCCAAAATGTCAGCTTTCCTACTCCTCTGATGCTGCCTGGCCTGCTGTGTTCATCCAGCTCCACACCTTGTTATCTCAATACAAACTTATACCCCTCATCCAACCAACCCCAGTGCCATTCATACCTTCCAAGCCTACAGACATTCTATACCCCCAGAGAACCAATGAATGAACCCATAGTAACAATGATGCGTAAACTGCTAACTAATGCATTAATAATTTTTCTAAAAGCTAGAATTCCCATAACCCTATTTTTAAAAGTATCAATGATGGAAGCTTTACACATTTTAACAGTTCATAACCTTGACTGAACAAATATTGAAACATCAAGAAAAATCACTCAGCAATAATGTTATAACATCATAGGAGATGTCAGTCCCTCTACACTTCCCTGTGTAAAACAAACTCACTCACACACAATCTTTTTATGAGAGTCTGGATCCTCAGCCAAGTATGTGGATAAATAGGGGCAATGGACCTGACTAATACCCCACCCACTAAATCCAAATTTCCCCATACTCAACCTCTCTGCCTTGGTAATGAGAATCCAAGCCAATGTAACCATACATGACAGGGCAGATGTGGAGATGTTATTTCCCCTGGGAAGAGAGTCTAAGACCAGAGGACATGCTCTTCAAATATGAAGTTATCCATTCAAGACAGAGATGAGTTTATTCTAAAGCCCCTCAGAGGGTGGTGAATCTATAGAAGTCTCTAAGGCTAGCTAGGCTAGGTTGATAAGTGTACTCAAGGCTGAGATGGATGGATTTTTGGTCTGTGAAGGATTAGAGGGGGGAAAATAAACAGAAAAGTGGAGTTGAGGATTATCCGATCAGCCATAATCTCATTGAACATAATTGATGAGCTAAAAGGCCAACTTCTGCTCATATGTCTTACGGTCTCATGGATGCACTCAAGATCAGGAGGACATAGTTGTAGAGTAGATCATTTTGGTGAGAAGGCAAAAACAAGATGACAAAATCCATCAATTAGAGACAAACCATTTGTGGGAAATTAGGTACCATTTTTCATTCACAAAAGACTGGAGAAGTTGATGCAAATGGCGAGCTAATGGCCTAGTGGTATTGTCACTGGGCTGTTAATCCAGAGACTTGGATAGCATACTGGGGATGCTGGTATAAATCCCGTTACGGCAGATGGTGGAAGTTGAATTCAATAAAATATCTGGAATTAAGAATCTAATGATGACCATGAATCCATTGTTGATTGTTGGAAAAACCCATCTGGTTCACTAATGTCCTTTAGGGAAGGAAACTGCCATCCTTACCTGGTCTGGCCTACATGTGACTCCAGACCCACAAAAACATAGTTGACTCTAAACTGCCCTCTAGGAGATCAGGGATGGACTATAAATGCTGCCTCGTCAGCGATGCCCTCATCCTGTGAATGAATAAATAAAAAAGACTTTTCAGGGGTGACATCAACAAATATTACATTAGGTAAATGCATTAAAGAATGTGTAACTAAAATAGATGAATGGAGTTGAGTTGTAGATCAATCATGATCCAATTGAATGCTGGAACAAATATAGTGGGTTGAGTGGCTTACTTTATTACTATAAATCCAGGTTTTAGAACTGTATTCCCCCACTATTCTGGAGATTCTCAAGCCACTTGTAGAATTATAACTGTCTTGCCTGTTGAGGTTAGGTAGCTCAGAACTGATGAGACAATCTGAGACCTTCTTAATCAGCACAGCTCAGTTCTACACCAGGCAGTAAACCACCAGGGAACCAGTTGACTTCTTCAGCACTTGTGGCTTCTAGCTAATCTCTGACAGAACCACTGATTGTATCTCCACATGATGTGGTTTAATTGGTATTATAAAATTACTGTTACTTTAAACACATGCCTTCCTTTGACAAAGATTGTAATGAAAGATGCAGATGAAAGAGAAATTTAGCCTATTAAGTTGCATTATCTGTTGAAACTTATGCTTCATGCTTCACAAAAGCTAATTGTTGAGTGTTTCCAAAGTTTTATTTTTCACTATAACAGTAACTTTGATATATATAGCATTAATGCAGTAAAATGTCCAAGGGCACTTTACAGCGGCATTATGAAGTAAAATTTGACACAGCAAAGAGATACTAGAACAAATGATAGGAAAAAAAAACTCAAAGGCTCTTATTTTGAGGTATGTCTTAATGCAGGAAGGAGAGGCAAGGAGACAGAGATATTTAGGGAGGGAATTCCAGAGCTAACAGCCTTGACGGTTGGCGGTATGACTATCATGGTGAAACTATTGACATTGAGTTGTGCAAGATGTCAGAATTGGAGAAAGGCAGATACTACAGGAAAGTTGACAGATTGGATGGAGATAAAGAACAAGACGAAAGGCGGGATTTGAAAATAAAGACAATTTTTAAAGAAAAATAGCAGCATTGCTCAACCAGGGAATCAACATAGGTCAGCAGATGCAGAGGTCATGGGTGACCGGACTTGGTATGAGTAGAGTTATGGGCAATGATTTTGGAGCAGTTTACATTTATAGAAGGTGTATATTAGAAGTTAGAGCTGAAGTGCACTGTCCTAGTCAAGTATAATGGTTCCATATTAGATGAGCAGGGGGAAGGACATAGCTGGGCAATTTTACTGAGGTAGAGTAGGTAGCCATTGTGTGGATGTGTGCTACAAACTCATCTCAGGTTCCAATTTAATACTAGTATAATCTTCTAGCTGAGTTTCAGACTGAGTGGAAGACAATGGTTTTCACAATATTTAATTGGAGGAAATTTCTGCTCATCCAGTACATGGTGTCTCCCGTCAAATGATCATGTTCGGCCTTCTTGAATTACCTGCATCAACCACACTTTCAAGAAGCGCATTCCAGACCTGAACCACTTGTGTGATAAAGGTTCTCATGCCCTGTTAAGTATGTATTCAAATCACTTTAAATTTTGTTCCCCACTAGTTCTTGATCCTTTTACAAGCATATCTACCAAATGGTTCATGAGACCAAGGACTGATGATAAAAACAAACACACACAAATTACAAAAGGAAATGAAAAGTGTCAACTGGTTGAAAAGTGAAGGGCTAAAACAAAAGTAATTGCAATCCTCTTTTGTTTCAGTTTAGCTGTCAGGAATCCTTCAATATCACAATAAGAGCTGCAAAGAGAGAAAGCACAAGCAAAAAAGATTTAGTTGAACTGCAAGTTTATTATATAGTGGAATGCTCTCAGTTATATTATTTGCTGATCTAAATAGTATATGTACAGTCTTTCAAAATCATGAATAACAAAAGAACTAAATGCCAGGAAGGATCAGGAACCAAAGGAAGAGCTGCCCGAAAGGAATTTCTGGTAACTGGAAATCAAAAGTTCACTGTAGCTCAAGCTACAAAAAATATGCAAGAAGGTTTTCTGCACCATATGAAATGCTTTTAAACCTTTTTTTGTGGATGAGGAGCACCATAGGAATGCAACTCAACAAGCAAACTCACATCAAGGAATGCAAGTTGATGTGGATGATGATAAGTAGGAGGAATGGGATTTACTGCACTAGTATAGCTACAGAATGCCTTATAAAAGTCTTCTGGCATAAAAACTTGATTTGTATTTCTGCAGTGTTTCTCCTTATCTGCTGTAAGTGTAACAGAACATTAAGGAAAACATAAAGAAATAAAGTAAATGATTTTTGCATACTTGAGTTCTTACTGATTCTCTGTCAAAGTTATGGCAAATGATAAGGTTTCTGTCTGCAGGATTGTATTGTGTACTAACCTCATTGCTCAGACTTAAATATCCTCTGCTGACCTAGATTGCTTTATGTATTCAGCTAAGAGGATCGTTTATAAGATTGAGTAGATTCACTTCCAAAAATATATCAGAACTGCATCATTGCTTGTTTGCCAACTTCCATTTTGGATAGCCTTGCCAACTCAAGTTGGACATATTTCTGGAAATGTCAGCATTTGACTACCTACTTCCAACGCCTTATTGCAAATTTGTAAAATATTGGTTAGATGGAATATAGTGCGGGGACCAGAACAGCAGGCAAATCGGAAGAACATGATTGCATTAGAGAGGGTGCTAAAGATCTTGAACATGAAGTTGCCTGGGATGAAAAGTCTCAGTTGTAAAGAGAGATTGGATAGACTGTTTGTTTTGTTTGGAGCAGCGAAGACTTGGAACGGGGAGCAGTAGGCTGCAATTGAGACATACAAAATTATGAGAAGGACAGATGGTAGATGGTGAGAATCATTTCCCCATGGCAGATACATTTAAGACCAGAGGGCATAAGTTTAAAGTAAGGACGGTCCGGAAGCAGGTACTCTCGCAACATTGAAGCAGCATCTGGATTGACACTTAAAATGCTAGGGCATTGCAGGCTACAGACCATGTACAGGTAAAGGAGACTAGTATCGTTTGGCGATAGCAAGAACTGCAGATGCTGGAGTCAGAGATAACACTTTGTGGAGCTAGAGGAACGCAGCAGGCCAGGCAGCATCAGAGGAGCAGGAAAGTTGACGTTTCGGGTCGGGACTCTTTTTCAAAAAATGATTTTCAGAAGAGGATCTTTTAAACTACAGAGCCTGAAAAAATAATTCTTGTTTTGATCAATAGCGTAAGATTAATTACTGACCTCAATATAGGTGTCCCTGGGAAGTGGTGACCATAATTTGGTTGAATTTTACACACAGGGGGAGAAGTGTCGGTCCAAGGCAACTATTTTGACTTTAAAACAAATGCAATTATGAGGGCATGAAAGTAGAGCTAGCGAAAGTGCACTGGCAATTTAGGTTAAGGAACATTTCAATAGAAATGCAGTGGCAAACATTTAAGAGGATATTCCAGACAGCGCAAATTAGATACATTCCAACAAATAAGAAATATTCAAAAAGGACAGACCCACCGTCTATGGTTACCAATGAAAAAGGTCAGAAGATTGGTTGGAATATAAAAACAGCAAAGAATTACTAAAAGATTAATTAGGAGATAAAAATAGAGTATGAGAGAAAATTAATCAAAGACAAAAATTGATAGAAAATGTCTTCCCCCCCCGTTCCAACACCACCCCAAAATATCTGAATAAAAGGAACAAAACAAGTTAACAAAGCAAGTGTTGTTCCTATAGGAAATGAGTTTTAAGAATTAACAATGGAAGAAAAATAGATGGCAGACAAATTGAAATGTATTGTGTAACTGTCATCGTTAGAGAGGATATAAATAGCATCCCAGAAATACCTAGGAATCAGAAATTGATATCGAGGGAGGATCCCAGAAAAACATACAATTACCAAGAAAGTAGTTCTGACTAAACTGTTGGAACTGCAAGCTGACAAGTCTCCAGGTTCTGTTGGATTTCATCTTAGGCTCTGAAATGAAATGCTGACAACGAAAAAATTGATGAGCTGGATTTGGTTTGAGGGAAGGTTCCTTTAGCTTGGAAAGTTATTAATATAATTCTTTCATTCAAAAAGGGGAGGGAGGCAGCAAGCAGGAAAATGCAGCTTAATATCTGTCATAGTGAAGCTACTAAAAATGTGATAATAGGACATTTCTATCAGTTCAAAGTCATCAGGCAGAGCCAACATGGGTTTGTCAAAGAGAAATCATGTTTGACCGATTTAATGGAGTTCTTTGAAGCAGTAACTTGTGGCTATAGATAAAGGAGGACTCATGGATGTATTGTATTAAATATCTTCTGGAAATTTATATAAGATTCTAAAAGAAAGTAGGGAAAATAAAAGCACATAGTGCAGGGAGTAACGTACTCACAAGGATAGAAGTTTGGCTTGCTAAATGGAACTAGAGAGTATAAATAAGTGGGTCTTTCTTGGATAGCAAAGTGTGGAGCTGGATGAACACAGCAGGCCAAGCAGCATCTTAGGAGCACAAAAGCTGATGTTTCGGGCCAAGACCCTTCATCAGAAAAAAGGTCTTTCTTGGGCTGGCATGATGTCATGAGTGGTGTGCCACAGGGTTCAATGCTGGGGCCTCAGCTCTTTGTAATTTATATTATTGTTTTAACTGAAATGATTGACAGTATGGTAGCTAAATTTGCTGATGACAATGACAGGTAGGAATTTGAGTTGTGAACAAAAGGAGCTTACAAAGGGATATTGATAGGTTAGTGAGTCCACAAATGAGTGGCAAATGGAGTACAATGTTGAAAGGTGTGAAACTATCCATTTTGGGATAAAGAATAAAGAGGAAGTATATTGTCCAAATGGTGAGAAGTTGTGGAACTCAGCTACAGAAAGATCTGGGTATGTTAGTGCATGAATCGCAGAAAGTTAGTGTGCAGATGCAGCAAATAATGTGGGCAGATAATAGAATGTTATAGCTTGTTGTAAAGGGAATTGAATGCACTTAGCGAATGATGTTAAACGTGTTGAAAGCAGTTTAAAAACAAGACCTGAAATAAATGGACTGTCTTGTGAGGCTAGACCTGCATCCTCTGGAGCTTAGAAGAGTTAGGGGTGAATTTGAATTTGAAGATCCTGAGGAAACTTGACTAGGTGGACATTGAAAACATGCTTCCTCTTGGAGAGTTTAGAATTAGTTTTAAAATAAAGGTGGCACCTATTTAAAACAGAGATGAGGAAACTATTTTTTCTCTCACAGGGTTCAGAGTCTTTGAAATTCTTGCACACAAAAGGCAGTGGATGCAGAATCTTTAAATTTTTTTTAGGCAGAGGTAGATAGATTCTTGATTACCAAGGAAATGAAAGCAAATCAGCAATACATAGAAATGTAGAGTGGAGGTAAAAATCAGAACAGCCATGATCTCATTAAGTGGCAGCACAAGCTTGAAGGGCCGAGTGGCCTACTCTTGATCCTTACTCACACGTGAAGAAAAGCAGAATTTCATATCCATGCTTGTGCCAGTAACTGTTCATCAGTTTTGGTGATTACACGCCAATTTTATAAAACTAGGAGCGCTACATGGCGAGTTGCTTTTTCATTGCCTCCATCCATCTTGGAACAGAGAAAAGGGGATTTCAAAATAATGAACAGGATCTAATTCCTGGATTCCCATGCTATTCCCATCCTGTGGATGTCCTGTTCTCGCCTACTCCATTGCATGCATGGACATTTCAGACCACTCACAACTTTCAATGGTTTATGCTAAGTAGAAGGAACAGGTGGCTATTCATGTAGAATATAAGGAGAATAGCCATTTGGATACAGAGCTGACTCAAAAGGGAGAGCCAGAGGGTGGAGGTGGAGACTTGCTTTTCACACTGGAGGCCTGTGACCAGCGGTGTGCCACAAGGATTGGTGCTGGGTCCACTGCTACTTGTCATTTATGTAAATGATGTGGAGGTGCCGGTGTTGGACTGAGGTGGACAAGGTCAGAAGTCACATGGCACCAGGTTGTATACCAACAGGGATTCATTACTCACATCATCTGACACTTTTGATCACCTGCAGAGACTTATTATTTCGCCTGTCAACACTCCACTCACACCATTTGTACGATCTTTTGATCTCTCTACCTGTAAATTTTGTGCCTGTCGGCTTCTCTTCACTTGACCTGACGAAGGGGCAGTGCTTCAAAAGCCTGTGATTTCAAATAAACCCGCTGGACTGTAACCCGGTTTTTAATGACTTCTGGCATATATAGAAGCGAGTTGGACATGAGCATCGGAAGAATGGTTAGTATGTTTGCAGATAACACCAATATTGGTGATGTGGTGGACAGCAAAGAAGATTACCTTGGGGTGCAACAAGGCCTTGATTAGACGGTCTGATGGGCCGAGGAGTGGCAGATGGAGTTTAATTTAGATCAACGTAAGGTGCTGCATTTTGGGAATGTAAATTAGAGCAGGACCTGTACACTTTATGGTAAGGTCCCAGCGAGTGTTGCTGATCAAAGAGACCTTGGAATGCATGTTCATAGTTCCTTGAAAGTGCAGTCACAGGTAGACGGGATAGTAAAGAAGGCGCTTGGCACGCTTGCCTTTATTAGTCAGTGCACTGGGTATAGGAGTTGTGATGTCATGTGGCAGCTGTACAGGATATTGGATAGG
This sequence comes from Stegostoma tigrinum, assembly GCF_030684315.1. Classification (NCBI taxonomy): domain Eukaryota; kingdom Metazoa; phylum Chordata; class Chondrichthyes; order Orectolobiformes; family Stegostomatidae; genus Stegostoma; species Stegostoma tigrinum. Next base: position 53,677,098 of record NC_081361.1, on the reverse strand, counting down.
TCACTTTTGGAATACTGCATTCAATTCTGGTCTCCCTGGAGCAGAGGCTAAGGGGTGACCTTATAATGGTTTGTAAAACCATGAGGGGCATGGATAGGGTAAATAACCAAGGTATTTTCCCAGAGTGGGGGTGCAGTGGGAGTCCAAAACCCGAGGACAAAGCTTAAAGGTGGTAGGGGAAAGATTTAAAAGGACCTAAGGTGCAACTTTTTCCACGCAGAGGGTGGACCATGGAATGAGCTGCCTGAAGAAGTGGTGGAGGTTGATACATTTGCGACATTTAAAAGACATTGGATGGGTTTGTGAATGGGAAGGGTTTGGGCTGAATGGAACTAGATTTATTTGATAAATCTTGTTGGCATGGACAGGTTGAACTGAAGGGTCTGTTTCCATGCTGTACAGCTCTATGACTTTAAGTGACTTGCTGGTGGTGACTGACCTTTTTACACTCACCATTGTGCCATCTGTTCAGAGATAATGGGAACTGCAGATGCTGGAGAATCCGAGATAACAAAGTGTGGAGCTGGATGAACACAGCAGGCCAAGCAGCATCTCAGGAGCACAAAAGCTGACGTTTCGGGCCTAGACCCTTCATCAAGCTATAAGAGTTCAAGACTAACATCCAGAACTTTGATCATGCACTGTCCATCTCTCTCAGGGGCTCCTCAGTCTCCTCATATTTAAAAATGGAGGCCAGGTTGGTGCCAATGTGGACTTCACAAGCTTCAAAATCTCCCCTTCCCCTACTGCATCCCAAAACCAGCCCAGTTCTTCCCCTCGCCCCCACTGCATCAGAGCTCTCTGATGAAGGGTCTAGGCCCGAAACGTCAGCTTTTGTGCTCCTGAGATGCTGCTTGGCTTGCCATCTGTTCAGCCGGCTTTAGAGATGTCAACGTAATGCAATGTAACCCCATTATGAATGCATAGATGAGACCAAACTTTCAAATTAATACATTTCAGTAGGTGATACACAAACAAAGGTGTCAATAATTTTCTTGACTATCACTTTTGAGAGCAGGAGAACAAACAACCTTCCTCTTCAGAATATAAATGCAGCATTCTGGCATTGCCAGGTTGGAAGGGAGATCCTACTTTCCACCTTAAAGCTGAAAATCTGGCCCTATGTCTCTATTAAAGATGCTTTATTTAATGTTATAATAATGTGTGTGGGCAGTGAGCGCTACTGTGCCATCTTTAGAAGGTTACCTTTGGGGAAAAGCATCCAGCACTTTGGCAGCATTAAACTGCCTCAAACAGTTTAAACGAGGATGACAATCATTTTGAAAGTGGAAATAAGAAGGGATTCTGAGGCATTGGTTTCACTTCAGACAAAATCTTGCGGGAGCAACCCAAAGCAAGCATTGGGCCTGTCTTTTGTAAGGGAACTAACACCTATTTAGAGTCAGTGTAAATGATGTCTCATTCCTCATTTACCACCAACCTGGCCTCCATTTTTAAATATTAGGAGACTGAGGAGCCCCTGAGAGAGATGGACAGTGCATGATCAAAGTTCTGGATGTTGGTCTTGAACTCTTATAGCTTGCAGATTTTTAAATGAGGCCCATACGGAGCATTAGATCAAAAGACTTGGAAAAATTCATGAAATGAATATATATAGTGTTCCCTCCAGCCATGTAACATTGTAATTTAATGAAACGCCACATCTGGTCCGACACATTTGTGCCTAGAGCAAGAAATCTTGGGATTGATATGGGGGCAGAGAGAGGATCTATTGTAATATTCAAGATATTAATAGTATTTAATATAATAATGAAGCAGCAAGCACTCAAATTCAGAATGGGAAAGATGACACAGAAATTTAGCTTTAAATACTTTTGAGGGTTGCAAATGGATACAATTTATTGGCTGGAAATACACTGAAGACAACTGTCAATAGGTTAAAGTGGAAGGGAGGGAGTTTGGGAGTAAGTAAGTATAGTATAATATTTTTAGACTTTAGAATAAGATTGAGGTATACAAGGCTCCTTCCAATACTCCACATTTCTACCATCCACTTGTCATAGTTAACAACAACACTAAATGGTTACCACTTAATTCACCTTTAAGTCAAAGTTATTTTATTAAAATTTAAAATATATAATGCTGGAGAATCCAAGATAATAAAGTGTGGAGCTGGATGAACACAGCATCTCAGAAGCACAAAAGCTGACGTTTCAGGCCTAGACCCTTCATCAGAGAGGGGGATGGGGAGAGGGTTCTGGAATAAATAGGGAGAGAGGGGGAGGCCGACCGAAGATGGAGAGAAAACAAGATAGGTGGAGAGGAGAGTATAGGTGGGGGGGTAGGGAGGGGATAGGTCAGTCCAGGGAAGATGGACAGGTCAAGGAGGCGGGATGAGGTGGTAGGTAGCAAATGGAGGTGCGGCTTGAGGTGGGAGGAAGGGATGGGTGAGAGGAAGAACAGGTTAGGGAAGCAGAGACAGGCTGGGCTGGCTTTGTGATGCAGTGGGGGGGAGGGGAAGAACTGAGCTCGTTTTGGGATGCAGTAGGGGAACGGGAGATTTTGAAGCTTGTGAAGTCCATGTTGATACCATTGGGCTGCAGGGTTCCCAAGTGGAATATGAGTTGCTGTTCCTGCAACCTTCAGGTGACATCATTGTGACACTGCAGGAGGCCCATGCTGGACATGTCGTCTGAGGAATGGGAGGGGGAGTTGAAATGGTTCGCGACTGGGAGGTGCAGTTGTTTGTTGCGAACCGAGCGGCGGTGTTCTGCAAAACAGTCCCCAAGCCTCCACTTGGTTTCCCCAATGTAGAGGAAGCCACACCGGGTGCAATGGATACAATATACCACATTGGCAGAGGTGCAGGTGAACATCTGTTTGATATGGAAGGTCATCTTGGGGCCTGGGATGGGGGTGAGGGAGGAGGTGTGGGGGCAAGTGTAGCACTTCCTGCGGTTGCAGGGGAAGGTGCCGGGTGTGGTGGGGTTGGAGGGGAGTGCGGAGCGGACAAGGGAGTCGCAGAGAGTGTGGTCTCTCTGGAAGGCAGACAAGGGTGGGGATGGAAAAATGTCTTGGGTGGTGGGGTCGGATTGCAGATGGCGGAAGTGTCGGAGGATTATACGTTGTATCTGGAGGTTGGTGGGGTTGTGTGTGAGAATGAGGGGGATCCTCTGGGCCGGTTGTGGCGGGGGCGGGGTGTGAGGGATGTGTTGCGGGAAATGCGGGAGACGCGGTCAAGGGCTTTCGCGACCATGGCGGCAGAGGCAGAGGAATTGGTAATAGGGGATGGAATTTTTGCAGGAGGGTGGGTGGGAGGAGGTGTATTCTAGGTAGATGTGGGAGTCAGTGGGCTTGAAATGGACCATCCCCTATTCCCAATTCCTCCGCCTCCGTCGCATCTGCTCTCAGGATGAGGCATTCCACTCCCGCACATCCCAGATGTTCACGTTCTTCCAGGACCGCAACTTTCCCCCCGCAGTGGTCGAGAACGCCCTTGACCGCGTCGACCGCGTCTCCCGCATTTCCCGCAACACATCCTTCACACCCCGCCCCTGCCACAACCGCCCCCAGAGGATCCCCCTCGTTCTCACATACCACCCCACCAACCTCCAGATACAACGTATCATCCTCTGACACTTCCGCCATCTACAATCCGACCCCACCACCCAAGACATTTTTCCATCTCCACTCTTGACTGCCTTCCGGAGAGACCACACTCTCCGCGACTCCCATGTCCACTCCACACTCCCCTCCAACCCCACCACACCCGGCACTTTCCCCTGCAACCGCAGGAAGTGCTACACTTGCCCCCACACCTCCTCCCTCACCCCCATCCCAGGCCGCAGGATGACCTTCCATATCAAGCAGACGTTCACCTGCACATCTGCCAATGTGGCATATTGTACCCATTGCACCCGGTGTTGCTCCCTCTACATTGGGAAAACCAAGCGGAGGCTTGGGGACCGCTTTGCAGAACACCTCCACTCGGTTCGCAATAAACAACTGCACCTCCCAGTCACAAACCATTTCCACTCCCCCTCCCATTCTTTAGATGACATGTCCATCATGGGCCTCCTGCAGTGCCACAATGATACCACCCGAAGGTTGCAGGAACAGCAACTCATATTCTGCTTGGGAACCCTGCAGCCCAATGCTATCAACATGGACTTCACCAGCTTCAAAATCTCCCGTTCCCCTACTGCATCCCGAAACCAGCCCAGTTCTTCCCCTCCCCCCACTGCATCCCAAAACCAGCCCAGCCTGTCTCTGCTTCCCTAACCTGTTCTTCCTCTCACCCATCCCTTCCTCCCACCTCAAGCCGCATCTCCATTTCCTACCTACCACCTCATCCCGCCTCCTTGACCTGTCCATCTTCCCTGGACTGACCTATCCCCTCCCTACCCCCCCACCTCTACCTATCTTGTTTCCTCTCCATCTTCGGTCCGCCTCCTCCTCTCTCCCTATTTATTCCAGTTCCCTCTCCCCATCCCCCTCTCTGATGAAGGGTCCAGGCCCGAAACGTCAGCTTTTGTGCTCCTGAGATGCTGCTTGGCCTGCTGTGTTCATCCAGCTCCACACTTTGTTATCTTAAGCCAGGGGATTAACCCTGGTTTAATGTGATGTGCAGTAGTACATTCCAAGAGCAACACCAGGCATACCTAAACAAAATTATTGAGACGAAAATACTGCAGATGGTAGACATCTAAAGTAAAGAGAAAATACTGGGGAAACTCAAGACTTCTAGCTTATGTGGAGAGAAAGAGTTAACATTTTGAGTCTGATAGGACTAGTTCATATATTCTGAAGAAATCATATCAGACTGGAAACATTAATTCTGCTTTTCTCTACACAGATACTGACAGACCTGCTGAGTTTCTCCAGCATTTTCTCTTGATATACCTGAAAACCCAATTCAGTGAAGCTATAATACATGATGACATGCAGAACCAGATATTAGGCCTCTCTTTTGTAAAGGGATTATTAATTGTTCCGTGGTAGAATAAAGCATGTTTGTCATTTCTTATTTACCACCAACCTGCTCTCCATTTTGAAAATTTGGTAATCCCTGAAAAAGATGGAAGAGCATTCAATGAACCAAGCTTCCAACCACAACCAGCTGGTCAGATCAAAGTATTTCCACCTCTAGTTCTGAATGGTGGCCAACAATGAGGAAGAAGCACTGTAAACGTCTCATTCTTAGCAAAGCCACAATATAGCATGTAAGTGCAAAAGACAAAGCTGAAGCATTTGCTTGTTTGCAGTCAAGTATGCAATAGACCATGCATCTCAACCTCTTCCTAAGGTCAACATAGCAGCCTGTTTTCAGCAATTAGATTCATGTGATAAGAAAATACGTCTGAAGGGACTGTATAGCAAAGGCAACATTCCTCATCCATGCCGAGCTATAGTGCTGAAGCCTTTGAATCATAATCATTACAGAGGCAAAGGGGACTAGTTGACCCATCTAGCCATATATACTGTGTCGGTCCCAGTTTGATAAAATGAGCATTTTACTTAGTGCAGTTCTCCTATCTTTCTCCTATAGCTCTGCATATTGTTTCTATCCAAATAAAAGTCCAATTGCCTTTTGAATGCTTCCAATCAAACCTGCCTCTATCATGCTGCCAAGCAGCATGTTCCAGACCTTAACTACTCGTTGCATAATAAAGCTTTTTACTGCAAGATTTTTGTGCTTCAGAACTAGCTATACCTCAAGACAAACTATTTCAGTGTAGTTCCAGCACAATGACCTCTGACAGAAGTGGGAAATTACCCACATATATCCTGACCACTAAAACAGAACAGATGCAATCCAGCTAAATGCATCAATCCGCTCAGTAGTACTAGAAGGTATCATTGAGAATGTTCTCAGACATCTCTTTCTCTTAAATTCCTTGCTCACTGATGCTCAGTCTGAGCTCCATCAGAATGAATCATTCCTGACCTCACTACAGCGTTGGGTTAAACATGGACAAAGGAGCTAAACTCCAGTGTTGACATTAGAGTGACTGCCTTTGACATCGATGCAGCATTTGACTGAGGGTGACATCATGAAGCACCAGCAAAACTGAAATCAATGGGAATCAGGAGGAAGTATCTCATATTTAATTATACCTAACACAGAGAAGAATGATTCTGGCTGTTGGAAGCTGGACATTTCAGCCCAGAATACCAGTGCAGCTCAGAATATCAATGCAGGAGCTCCTCAGTGCAATACTCTAGGTTTCACTCTCAGAAGAGTAGGCAAGGACATCAGGACACAAAATCACCTAGAGAGGGAAACAGAGAAGTATCCTCCAACAGGCAGCCAATATCATCTAGAAGAGCAGGCAAGGTGAGAACCACGAGACAGCTAGTCAGCAAAATCCAGTAGGATGAGTGAGGTGAAGGCCTGTGATGGGCAGTCAGCATCATCTGGAGAGGGCAGGAGAAGGAACCTGGGAAAGGCAATCAGCATTACATCACGATCAGGGCAAGGGCCCATGACAGGAAGTAAGAGGCAGAGCTTGGAGCTGATTGAGGAGGCAATGGCCTAGTGGTATCATCACTGGTCTGTTAATCCGGAGACCATGGCTGTTGGTGGAATTTGAATCCAATACAAATTTGAAATTAAGAGTCTAATGATGACCATGAATCCATTGCCAAATGTTGGAAAAACCCATTAGGTTCACTAACGTCCTTTAGGGAATGAAACAGCCATCCTTACCTGGTTTGGACTACATGTGACTCCGGACCCACAGTGAAGAGGTTGACTTAACTGCGCTTTGGGCAATTAGGGATGGGCAGTAAGAGCTGGCCTGGCTGGCATTGCCGTTATCCCATGAATGAATAAAAATCAAATTTAAAAAAGAAAGATTGATTTTTGCTCTACTGAAGGGTAAAGAATTGGTTCCCTTGAACACATAAATTTTTAAAAGCATAGAATGTGTTTCAGACTAAAAGCCTCCGAACACTTTTGTAACAGTGTATTGATTAAATAACCCAGGCATTGTCCAACCAACACTCCTAATTAGATCGTACTAGCTTCTAATCTTTGCAACTATGTCTCCCCCCACAGATGTCGGCCCTTCACATAGATTTCTATTTAATAGTCAGTCAGTAAATTGATTTTTTTTCCAAAATGTGCCTACAAATGTATCTCCATGTACGTTTTGCCAGCTTTCTCTAAAACTGTATCACTTTTCATGATCTCTTTCAGCACATCTGAACATTTTCTGTTCGGCTTTAGGGCAAGTATTTTTGCGATAGAAAACTCTCCCTACAAGGCTTTTAAAGAGCTGGTACAGTTTTGAGACAATGTCTCACAAGGATTACTGTGATTATCATCTTTGGATCATCATTATTTTGTATGTCATAAATCTTAGCGTTTTGGCACGTTCATTATTGCCATAGAAAAAAGATTAGCATTCTCAACTTCATTGACTAGACATTTGACAGGTTGAATTCCCTTTCAATCCATCAACTGCTCCTCTATCTTGTGTAACATCACTCAATGAGTACCTTCTTCTATATGCATCACTCATATTGCATTGAATTTACCAATTGTAACACATGTCCTCTGCTTCCTGTGTTTCTTTAATCATACTCAACTCCTGACTGGAAAGAAAAGCTTACATGCTTTGTTTTCTTTTCACATATGACACGACAATAAGTAAGTAGATGAAGGAACAGAACTAAGAGAAGAATGGAACCTGCTCTATGACTTAACCATTGAATTGAGGAGCAACAGGATAGTGGTGCAAAAGGCCAGTCGTGCTGATTTTGTCAGGAAATATTGACAACTTGAATGTTCCCCAAAGTGCTGTCACCATGTTGTATTGATTGGCTTTGGTCTGCTCACACTGATTTCTACTGAAATAGTTCATTGGAAAATTTGTCCTAAATAATTAAAGTTGACTTCCTTAATTGTGTTTAGATTGACTGTACATGAAATTTAGGAAAACATATGATGAAGTAAGACCTGACGGACTACTAAAAACAACTCAGAAATGTGTAATTAAGGGGTGCTGAGCAAATTGGATTAAAATGGGTGAGAAGTGGGGGAAAGCAAAGTCTAAAGTGTAAGTTTGGCTCTGAATGGTGGGGGTGGGGGGGGTAGCAAAGTATGACAGTTTGTTTCATGTTCTGATTTGCTCATTGATTTGAGTAGAAACATACAGACAGCATTGTTAAAACTTGCAAACTGTATTAAAATAGGAAGCAACACAAATTGTACTGAGAATTTGTTGTGATAAAGGGATCAGGAACATTAGATGCAACACTTCAAATAAATAGAACCTTAGTTTTGTCTCAAGTTTGCTTCAAAAGTCAGTGAAAGACAGCTTAAGTTGAATTACTAGTTGGGCTGAAATGTGGAGTTACTATAAAGTCTGGCAGTTGATCATTTGAGAAGTCAGTAAATATGAATGAAAAGTATCTGAAAATAGTGAGGGAAGGAAAAGTGAAAATTAAAGTTAACAGCCATAATTTTCTAGTCCGCCTTATAACAGTGGGCAATTCCAGTGGACTGGAGAACTTTAAATATTACAGCCTTATTCAAAATCAATTGTAAAGATTATACGTGCAGCTATAAGGCAGTCAGTTTAACACTGGTTGTGGAAAAGCATTTAGAAAATGATAATCTAAGACAAAATTAATTGTGAGTTGAACAACTGTGGAGTAAATTTTTAAAAAACTGCCAACACCAGTTGGTCCAAGATAAATTATGTTTAACTAACTTGATTGGGTTTTTTGAATGAGGTGACAGAGAGGAATGATGAGGAGAATGTAATTGATATGGATTACATGGAATTCCAGAAGGTACCACGTGATAAGCTTGTTAGCAAATTTGAAGCCCATGGAATAAAAGAGCCCGTGGCAGCACGGATATGAAGCTGGCTAAACGACGAGAAACACAGTAGTTGTGAGATAACAAGGTGTGGAGCTGGATGAACACAGCAGGCCAGGCAGCATCTTAAGAACAGGAAGGTTGACGTCTCGGGTCTGGACCCTTCTTCCGAAATGGGGGAGGGGAAGGGGATTCTAAAATAATAGACGGGGGGGGAGGTTGATGGAAGGTGGATAAAGGAGCAGATACATGGAGAGGGAATGGATAGGTCATGTAGGCAGGGATGGAGCTTGTAAAGGTGAGTGTAGGTGGGGAGTTAGAATGGGGGTTGGTACCTTACGGAAAGATGGACAGGTCAAGGGAGTGGGGATGAGGCTGGTAGGTAGGAGGTAGGGTGGGAGTTGAGGTGAAAGGAGCGGATATGTGGGAGAAAAGGCGGACAGGTCGAGGAGGCAGGGACGAGTTGGGCTGGTTTTGGGATGTGGTCAGGGGAGGGGAGGTTTTGAAGCTTGTGAAGTCCACATTGAGACCGTTGGGCTGCAGGGTTCCCAAACAGAATATGAGTTGCTGTTCCTGCAACCTTCTGGTGCAATGTTGTGGCACTGCAGGTGGCCCAGGATGGACATGTCATCCAAGGAGTGGGAGGGGGAGTTGAAGTGGTTCGCGACTGGGAGGTGCAGTCGTTTGTTGCAAACCGAATGTACGTGTTCCACAAAGCAGTCTCCAAGCCTAATGTCTCCAATGACCAAGTCCCAATGGCCTCAATGTGGACGTCACAAGCTTCAAAATCCCCCCACCCCTTACCACATCCCAAAATCAGCCCAGCTCGTCCCCATCCCCGACTCATCCCAAAACCAGCCCAGTTCGTCCCACTCTAACTCCCCTTTACACTCACCTTTACTGCCTCCATCCCTGCCTCCTTGACCTGTCCGTCTCCTCTCCACCTATCCGCTCCTTTATCCACCTTCCATTTGCCTCACTTTCTAATTATTTCGGCATCCCCTTCCCCTCTCCCATTTCTGGAGAAGCGTCCAGACCTGAAATGTCAGCTACCCGGCTCCTCTGATGCTGCTTGGCCTGCTGTGTTCATCCAGCTCCACACCTTGTTATCTCAGTAGTGTTGAATTTTTTTTTACTAGAACTTTTAGAAGGTGTACCACGGTGTTTCTTAGGGATAGGTGCAAGGACTAGTGATTTTTCTGATCCAGATTAATAATTTAGACTTTGGTGTACAGGGTTGAACTTCAAACTTACAATATAATGAATTATGGCGACAATGTTAGGATTCAAAAGAACATAAGTTGATGAAATGGTTAGACACACAGTAAATGCAGTTTTAGTACAAAATAACTCATTCGCTTGTAAGAACAGAGGAGATGCAGTATCACTAACAGGTACGTGGTGTTTAGGAAAGAAAAGGTATCTAAGATTATATATATGTCCATAAATCATTGATGGACTGATTGATAATGTTATTTAGACAGGCTGTACTGAGACCCAAGTTTTTTAAATTGATGCATAAATTTTAAAACATAGGTCATGAAGAACATTTTGAACACTGGTTCAGCTTCAGTTGAAGTATTACCATAATAACAATTCTGAGCCAAACACTTCAGAAATGATGTGAAGATTTTATCAAAGATTTACAGGAATTGTTTCAGGGATGAAGGACTTAAGTATATATTTTAGAAAAGTTGGGCTTCTCACTAAACACTGAAAGGAAGTTGCATTCTTTTAAAAAAAGGCTCAAAGCCACATGGGTTCTGGACCAAGTGATTAGGAAGGAAGTTTTCGTATTAGCAGCAGAGTCAAAAGCCAGGGGACACATATTTAAAATGATTGACAAAGAACCAAACGCGATAGGAGGAGAAACAGCACCAAGGGTTTAGGATCTGGAAGGCACGGCCCAAGAGCAATAGCTGCTTAATTTCTGGTTCTAAAAAGAGAATTGACTAAACACCCAAAAAAATAAATTGCAGAATTACTGGAAGAGAGTCAAGGTGTAGCTCTGTCTAAATTGCTCTTGTAGAGAGTCAGCACAGACATGAGGGACTGAATAGCCTGTGTTGTAACTACTTTTACTATAATGGTAGAGTATAACCTCCAAGAAATAATGACGAGCCTACATTTCATTTTGGTTAGATTTCCGTTGGAGTGCTGTGTGCAGTACTCACAACACACCATCAGAAGTATATTCAGGCTTTAGAGAGCTAAAAACAAAAGACAGTTCACTGGAGTGTTGGCCTGGAACAAGAAAAATACAAATAAGAGTTCAAAACATGTTTATTTTTCACAAACTGTAAAACCTCTGGGTCAATATAGTAGAAACAAAATAATGAAATGAAGAGGTCTATTAAGTAAGAAGGAACAGCTGTGCTCATGGTTAAAGGATAAAATCAAGGGGCCATGGGTACAAGATTGAATTGACACAAGGTTAGATTGATAGGAGGGGACAGACAAAATTTGTTTACACAGATTCTTACTTGTAAGGATGGGGATTTTACTTCAGTGTTAGTAAGTGAGGCAGAAGCTGTGTCAATGTTGACAATTAAATTGGATAGGTAGGTGGAGGAAAAGAGATGAAAAGGTTATGAAAACAGCATATGTAAATGTGATTAGAGCTGTTTGCTCACAGGGAGGGCAACTGTGCCAAACACTTGTTGTACAAGTGGCCTTTGTTTTTTAAAAACATATCTGTGCATTTCTGATATTTTGAGCTCTACCACCTCTTTCCTGTTCAATCACATTTCCAAGCTGCTGTCCTGGATCATATCGGGAATCATAATGGGAATCCAGGGAATTGTCAAGGTCATCAGGTTACTATCTGTGTCTCATCAGATTATCTGTATTTGTTGACTTACTATCATGTTAGTTCTGTTACTGTGCACTAATGTGAAATATCTCTGCAGTGAAAGCTTTGTGCAGCTGACACTCTCTTTTGGAGGTTAAGTTGAATGTCCCTGGAAGTTAGTCAATATTTGTAGATGGTGCTGAAAACAGAAACATTGACAATTACGACTCACAACCATTCTTTTTCATACTCTGGTCGCCTCTCTGAGGCTGCCTCATTGATAAATGTTGATTATATAGAATATTAGCCATTAATGTCTCCAAGCTCCACATCTTCCCAAATCGCATTGTACTAAAAAGATTGAAGCTGGAAATGGAGGCAATAAATCAATGTATTTTCACACATCTTCTGAAGTGTGCCTCAAGGCAGGAGCACATCCTAGCATTACGGTAACGATAACTATTTCACTCAAAGAGACACAAATCACAAGGAAAGTCACTGAAGCAAATGGCATTAAATGAGAATTTTAGATGTGTTTTGGAGGAAAGGAAGATGACAGAAAAGACACAAAAGGTCAGGTTAAGATCAGTCAAAGGAAGCTTGTTGGGCAATATTTGTCTATTTCTTCAAATCCTCTATTTAAAAAAATGTGCATGATATTATCTCAACTCCTTAATGATTTCCTTCTGTGTTAAACATTCCAGGCTCTGCTACCCTCAGAATTATTCAGTGAATTCTAAGAAGCTGTAAACTGATTACATCCTGTCCACTCTCGTGGATCAGCATCCAAGTCTTGGCTTTCACTGATGAGTCACTATTCATTAATATAGGCACCAGCTTTATCACAGGCTGCTGTCACTCATGAGTATAGGTATAGCAATGACAGCCCTGACAGCTATGTCCAACTACATTTAAGCATGATTGTTCAAAAATAGTTAAAATGAGATTACACAGTTGAAGAGTAGATTAGAACAAAAAGCTAAACAAAAGTACAAAATAGAACTAATCTGAGAAAAAGAGAATGCTGAATGGGAATAAAGTTGAATTAAAATGGCAGAAAAGATGGGCCAGAAATCATAAAACAAAGTACTAAAGGTAAATTCTTACCCCTTACTGCTTGGGTGCCTAAACTCCCTCAGACAATTTATTCCAAGCTGGTAGCTTCATTTTAACCTACTGCCTTGTCTGCAGCAAAATACTCACTAAAGCAGATGTCTTTCATTTGGTTATACATATTAGGCCCCAATAATGAAAGTATGATGCTACAATGTTGGTCCAGAATTTACTGAAGTGGCTACCTCACAGTGAACACCATGGACAGACTCTTCCAGACCTACATGGAGGTTTTTCAGAAGGGTGAGTGAGATAACATACTTGAGTTGGAGACAAAAATTTAGTTTAGTGACAGCCAGTTAAAGTTTGTAACAATATTCTCAGAAAGTTTCAACAGGTTGGATTTCCTGATTTTCATCAATGGGAGCCTGTTCTGTATTCATTAGCAAATCGCGAATACTCGTTAAGACACCAGCCCACCGGTTCAATTCTTTTCGCCAAAAATCAGAAACAAGTATGTTCACAACCAAACTTTATATATATGTACATGACAGGGTAAACTGTTTTACCCAAGCCCTGTTGAGAGTAAATTCTTCACTAACTTGGCTCCCTCAGAAAAAACGCACTAACACACAATGAAACGGGAGAATCCTGACTGAAACTTCTCATGAGATAACACAGTGTGGAGTTGGAGAACCACAGCAGGCCTGGCAGCATCAGAGGAACAGGACAGTTGACATTTCGGGTCAGGCGTTTCCTATTCCTCTAAAGCTGCCTGGCCTGCTGCGTTCCTCCAGCTCCACACTGTGCTATCTCTGACTCACAGAAAAAACTAATAATAAAAGTTATAAGAGATAACACAATGTGGAGCTGGAGAAACACTGCAGGCCAGGCAGCATCAGAGGAGCAGTAAAGTTGGCATTTCAACTTTCAAATGTCAACGATCTCTGACTCCAGCATCTGAAGTTCTTACTTTCTCTGAATGAAACTTCTCATGAACTGGTTGAACCAATTATATGCAGCCTGCCTTCTTGTATTTAAATGCTTAGAGGATAACAGATTAGCCCTCTTTATGTTGATTAACTCATGACTAGTCACAGTATATTCTCTATCTTCTTCTAGTTTCAAAACTTATATTAATAAAAGCTGGAGGCTTACCAGGCCCACCTGTCCTGTGTAAGTGAAGCAGCCACATCGGTCAGGGCAGGCTTAACTTCAAACAGGTATCAACTTTAATGGTGGATTAAACTTAAAGGGCAATAAACTTCAAAAGGGCATTGACAATAAAGGTATGTGAGTTGGGTGGAAAGGAAAAGTAGGAAACGGAAATTTAAAGGGAACAGAGGGATCACACTAGGCTACAGAGGAGAGACTTGCATTGCAACAAAAACATGAGGAAACAGAAAATGGAGCTAACACAGGATAAACTCACCAAGCCTGGTAGCATCTGTGGAGAGACATTCAGGATTCAAAAAATATCAAATTCTAGGAACAGTTTGCTGCCACACATATCAGTCTGTAGTTTCAATTAGTTCACCTCTGAAGTAAAAATACTCAGATGTATTTTTCTTGATCAGGTATCTATTGATCTTGAATTGAAACCCACCAATAACTGGTCCCCATTTCGTCCATTAAAATTGGTGCCAGTGTCTCGAAACTGCATGGAGAGGGCACCTGATTGGAGGTTACAGATGTTGCCTTTGTGCTGCAATGTTAGAATTAAATGAAGTCAGGAATCACTTGACACCAGGTTATAGTCCTTATTTGAAATCACAAGCTTTTGGAGTGTAGACTTCTGATTTTGTCTACCCTGGTCCAACACCGGTACCCTCCACATCATAATTAAATGATTAGTAGAGGTTGGTTATGACTTTTGAGTGGCTAATTGCTTGCACATACATAGTGGAGACATGATTTCGAGGTCTCCCTGTGCTGCATTGAGTTGTTGAGTGTCTAATCCTGGAGTACCTTGTTCTTGAAGGCAGATAGGCCTAGTCATAAGGTAAATCAGAACAAGGTGGGATACAATGGCAGTGTGAAGAGATCACGTATTGACCTAAAATGCTAGTTTCTAAAATGTTGCTCTTGTTGGAATGATTAGAGTATAGAGGGCAGGCCTACCAACTTCATTTTACAACAGTTATTAGGATATGTTTTAATCTTCCTGAACTCTCAGACAGCAATATTTCTTTGCTTGGCTGGATATATTAAAAAGACAGACCACTGTGTGTTTTAAAAGATGTCAATTTGACTGGCTACAGCAAATTACAAAATTTCACATTCCAGTGAGTGGATTGGAACCAGGCAACTGAACCCGCTCGTGGCGTGAAAGACTCCATCTCCTATTGTTTCCCATCACCCAGACACTTTAACTGTTTCCCAGGTGGCACTTCAAAATGCAATTCTCTCTCCCTTCACACAATAACTGCTACAAACGTGAACTAACAGAATCCCTGACTGGAATATACAAAGGAGGAGAATATTTCTAGGGCTGTACTGAAGGGGTAAGGAGTTTTGTTTTGAACAAGATTGCATTAAAGGCGTGCTGAAATTTTAACGCATCTGTTTCACTTATATCCTCATTCCCACGAAACGAATTTGTCGGTTCTGCAAAAGTGACCATTCGCGACAGAATGCCAATAGTGGTCTTTTAAAATATGTAATTCAATGACATCCCGAAGAATTCTCATTAAATAACGTATTACGGCCAGTTAAGGACCAGATAACCAGATAGTCCTTTACTCTAATTTTCATGAAATGTAAATTCCTTACGCATATACTGTTGCTCTGCCAACTGTACTAATGCACGGGTTGAATTTATGTCACCGTAGGAATGTTGTGTTCCCTAACTTAGCAAAATACAGTTTCAATACATCTACATTTCATCGACATTCTGCTTGCAAAAAAGACCCTGAGCTACCTGTTGCCTGCCACTTCAATGCACCACCCTGCTCCCTGGTCAACATCTCTGTCTCTGGCTTGCTACAGTGTTCCAGTGAAGCCCAATGCAAGCTAGAGGAACAACACCTCATTTTCCGCTTGGGGACCCTACAACTCTCCAGACCCAGTATTGTGTTCAATAATTTTAGGTCCTAAGCTCTCGCATGACCCAGCCCCCCACCCCACACACCAGGCCTTGTTACCACACAGCCTGCCATTACACACCCCCTGTTGTTAGTCACTAACAGCCCCCATTAACAACTACTCACCCTCCCAGCCTGATCGTTAGCAACTCCTTTGTCTGTCCAACTGCCTTTCTCTCTCTTTGGGCTCTATGCTATAGTTTACTCTCTACCCCACCCACCTCCCTATTTTCTGTATATAAACTGACATTTTCTCAGCCACCATCAGTTCCGAGGAAGGGTCACCGAATCCGAAATGTTAACTCTGTTTTCTTCTTCACAGATGCTACCAGACCTGCTGAGCTTTTTCAGCAACTTTGTTTTTGTTCACAGTTTCAATACATGTCTCTCTTTCTTCATTTAATCCAAGGAAACCTGACTGGGATACAGTTTTCATGTTAAAATATAAATAGTGGGACCACTATGCATTTGACCTTCAAATTTCAAAGTAATATCCTGATATGGTTGAGTCAGAAGCGGGAGAATTAAGAATCATTTCATCTCTTCCCCCTCCCCCAATAAGTCATAGCTGTAATTACCACGTTAAAAAAAGTTCAAATTGCTTCAGTTGTCACTTTCTCCATAACGTGCCACGAGGTGTCTTCTTGCATGTGAGAAATCCCAAAGGAAGTAAGAATAGAAATCACTAGATTTATTGCACATATAGCACACAAAAAGATAAGTACAATGCATAAGCAAAATAGATTCAAACGTTAGCTGTCACTTTATGCCTGAATAATACTGATCCTGGATTTCGTGTATGGCTGCACCTGACTGGCACATTTAAATAAAAGAGATCAGCATCCAGATATCCTGTAATTGTGTGATGTGATGTCAGACAGACTAACCCAATTAAAAGCTGACCTTGCTGGTTTCAGAGAACTTAACTCTGGAAGTCTGTTCCTTACTTCCCTACCTAATGCATGTATTCATACCATGTAGACACTTTTGGGAAATTGCAATATGAGAACATAAAGGGTCACTGGACCCGAAAGTTAACTCGGTTTTCTCCTTCACAGATGCTGCCAGACCTACTGAACTTTTCTTGCAACATTGTTTTTGTTCCTGATTTACAACATCCACAGTTCTTTTGGTTTTTATGGGAATATATTTATTTTGTTCACAGGTTGGTATTTCCTATTAATCGGTAAATACACAAAGACAGCTTCATGGGTGACTGTGATTTCTTGATCAATTATGGTAATATAGTAAAGCTGAACAATTTGTTATAGTCAACTTCCTCCTATCAACATGCTACATAATATCAGTATAATATTATTGATTTTCCAATCATTGCACTTAGCTATTGAATTACATCATTATTCCTCGCGCTCTTCCTGCAGCTGGCTTTATGTTAAACTACCTTTTAGGATCCAGAAGCAATTGGTCTTCCTTTTTTCTGGTACAGCAATCAATGGTTTGAGTCCTTGAGCTGCAAGAGTGGGACCCGAGTCCACTGTTTAGTTGTTGTTCTGTTTCCTCTGGAGTGGAGAAACTTGTAGATATGATTGAATTCACAGTTAATGGTGTTTATACCAAATTGCCTTTTCACCAAGTTGGAACAAATTATTACAGATGCTGGAATCTGTACTGAAGACTAAATGTGCTGGCAGTCACAGTGGGTCAGGCAGCATCCATGGAGAGAAAACAAACTGACGTTTTGAGTCTAGATAACTCTTAATCAGAGCTGATGTGCTTTTTCACCAATGCTGCTTGCTAAGAATGTGAGAGGGAGTGAAGCGCTTTCAGTATCTCTGCAGTTATAAGTCAACATTGTTTTCTTTCCATTTGCTTATAGCTCTTGTTTACTCCGAGTCTAGCTGCATTTTTTTCAGACTGAACGTTCCATCAGAGGCTAATATATGAAATTATTTTACAAGTGTGAGGAAAACGAGATGCAAGCTTCTTAATGTTTCACTGTGTTTCAGAGCCTCTTGATTTAAAATAGTAATTCAGATGGAGCTGGCATTTTACATTCCATGTGGATTGTCTGGGCGTTTCAGGTAATCTTAGCAGCCATTTGTGGTCAGTGGTGTTCCTTTAAAAACCTGCTCAAATCTGTGTTTCATGTGTTAATGTCAAATGATGAAAGTTGGATATTGATAGTCTATTCTCATAATGATCAGACCATAATGTCCCTATAGTGCAATGATGTTGTATTTTGGTTTCAAAATGGCAGCTGCAATATATGCACATTTCTGAAGTGAATCACACTAGATCCAATTTTAGTCAAAATATTAGTGCAGACTTTGCAAACACCAATGGAGTTATGCAGTGTTAGGTATTCTCCTTGGAATACAGCATGACAGCAAGATTGAAGAGGGAGGGAGAGGGGTAAAGTGCTCTCAACAGGAGATTTTGTTGAATTTAGCAGAGCACTCATCATGATTAAAGGTGGTTCAATGAAAGCTGCACAATCTGGTGACAGCTAACTGACAAATACCTAACAAGTAGCTCAAAGAGGAGGAGAGAAAGGAGGGGAGGAGGCAATCTGTGATCAGCTTATCTGACTGCGTTTCCAGTAAATGCAAAGCAGAGCCTCATTCACCAACATTCCCGCGTTGTCTTCCCTCTGTCACTGATCATGTAAGTGTCTGTTTGCCAAAATGTTAAAACGGTGTGCATTACGAAATTAACATTCCAAAGCAAATTTATAAACCAAATCATTCATGCAAATGTCACAAATCATCCTTGTACAGTCCCTTAGTGCCTGTCTTCCATATGCATTTGACTGTTCCTCAGCATTTCTAGAGAGTTACCCAGTGATTACAGCATAGTATGGTAGGAGACTGCAGAAGAATTTGCAAGGTATCCTCAAGCAACTCTGGCCCTAAAACTGGATTGCATATGTAGGCTACGTGAGTGGAAAGGCCATTTTTCAACTCTTCCGTTCTGTAGAAAAGTGGGCTGTGGATTAAGAAGGATGAGCTCACCATATTCCTCCTTCCTTCTGCTGTCTTTCCTTTTCCTATCCCTATCCCATTTCCACCCAGTAGAAAATTTTACATCAAGTCTGCAGATGGCAAAGAGGCACTGCAAGTTGTATGGAGGTTGCAAAAGTAATTAATTTGCAAAACATGACAGATGGAGTTCAGTTTGAGGTCATCCATGATAGAGCTATAAGAAATCAGAATATTTGCTTTATGGGAGAAGATTGGTATCACTGAAGAGCAATGATTTTAGGCATTCATGTACAGTAAATCAGTATTATGGGGCAGATTGGAATCACTACAAGTTTGGTGAGTAAGCAAACTTAGTGAAGAGGGGAGGGAGGTACTCTTTTTCTATCTTCACCAGCCTCCAGGTGACCAGCAGTTAAAAAGCTGCATGAAACGACTGAATTAAAAGAGAAATTAGTGACATCTCAGGAGGTGAGTTACTCACCACAGTATTTCCAGCAACTAACCTGGTTTTGTAGCCATTGTATTTATATGGTGAATACTCTTGAGTTTCTAGTCATTCGTTGCTCTAGGAATGACAATAGTAGGGCATTCAGTGACGGTAGCATCAACAATAGTGTCTTATTAGAAATGGCCGTTGCCTGGCATTTGTGTGATGTTACTTGCTGCTTATCAGCTCAAACCCGGATATTGTCCAGAACATGTTGCATTTGAACATGAACTGCTTCGGTATCTGAGGAGTCACCAG
This sequence comes from Stegostoma tigrinum, assembly GCF_030684315.1. Classification (NCBI taxonomy): domain Eukaryota; kingdom Metazoa; phylum Chordata; class Chondrichthyes; order Orectolobiformes; family Stegostomatidae; genus Stegostoma; species Stegostoma tigrinum. Next base: position 53,657,693 of record NC_081361.1, on the reverse strand, counting down.
TGGTGCTGAATATTGTGCATTCATTAGCAAACATCCCCACTTCTGACCTTATGATGAGAGGAAGGTCATTGATGAAGCAGCTGAAGATGGTTGGGCATAGGACACTACTCTGAGGAACTCCTGCAGAGATGCTCTGGAACTGAAATGACTAACAGCCAACAAACCAGGTATGACTCCAACCATTGGAGAGTTTGCCCCTTGATTCCAGTTTTGCCAAGGTTCCTTATGCCACACTCAGTCAAATGTAGCCTTGATGTCAAGGGCTGTCACTCTCACCTCATCTCAGGAACTCAACTCTTTTGTCCGTAATGAGGTCAGGAGCTGAGTGGCCCTGGCAGAACCCAAACTGGGTGTCACTGAGCAAGTTATTGCTGAGCAAGTGCTGCTTGACAGCACTGTTAATGCCACCTTCCATCACTTTACTGATGGTTGAGAGTGGACTGTTGGTATAGCAATTGGCCCAGTTGAATTTATCCTGCTTTTCATGTACTGGATATACCTGGGCAATTATTCACATTGTTGGGTAGGTATCACTGTCGTAACTTGTAGCTTGGCTTGGCAAGTTCTGAAGTCATGTGCTCCAATACTTTTGCTGGAATGTGGTCAGGGCCTGTAGCCTTTGTGGTATCCAGCGCCTCCAGTCATTTATTGATACCACATGAAGTGAATTGAATTGGCTGAAGATTGGAATATGTAATACTGGGGACCACTGGAGGAGACCAGGATGGAGCATCTATTTGGCACTTTTGGCTGAAAGTTGCTGCGAATGCATCAGCCTTATCTTTTGCACTGGTGTGCTAAGTTCCTCCATCACTGAGGATGGGGATATTTGTGGAGCTGCATTCTCCAGAGTGTCGTTTAATTATCCACCATAGTTTGTGATTGGATATGGCAGGACTGCAGAGCTTTGATCTGATTCATTGGTTTTGGGTTTGCTTAGCTTCGCCTGTCACTTGGTGAGCAAGCAGTCCTGTTTGGTAGCTTCACCAGATTTGCACCTCATTTTCAGGTATGCATCGTGCTGCTCCTGACCTATTCTCCTGCACTCTCTATTGAACCAGCGTTTATCATTTGATTTGATGGTAATGGTTTCATGAGGGATCTGCTGGGCCATGAGGTTACAGATGCTGCTGCTGATGGCCCACAGCACTTCATGGATGCTCAGTCCTGAGTTGCCAAGTCTGTTCGGAGGCTGTCCCATTTAGGACAGTGATAGCGCCATACAGCACTATCTCAACGTATTCTCAATGTCAAGGCAGAACGTCCTCTCCACAAGGACTGTGCAGTGGTCACTCTTAGCAACACTGTCATGGACAGATGCATCTGCAACTAGCAGATTGGTAAGGATAAGGTCAAGTATGTTTTTCCCTCTTTGTTTGTTCCCTCGCACCTGCTGCAAACCTAGTCTAGCAGCTATGTCCTTTCGGAGCCAACCTGGTCGGCCAGCCTTGCCGCTACCAAACCACTTTTGGTGAATATTGAAATCCCCACCCAGTATATATTATGCATCCTTGCCACTCTCAGTGCTTCCTTCGAGTGTTATTCAGTTTGGAGGAGAACTGATTCATCACCTGAGGGAGGATTGTACATGGTAACCAGCAGGAGGTTTCCTTTCCCATGTTTGACCTGAAGCCATGAGACTTCATTGGGTCTGGAGTCAATGCTGAGGACTCCAAGGGCAACTCCCTCCCGATGATACTGTGCCACCACTTCTGCTGGGTCTGTCCTGTCAGTGTGATGGTTGTGTCTGGGACATTGTCTGTCAGGTACGATTTCATGAGTATTACCATGTCAGTCTGTTGCATGACCAGCCTGTAAGACAACTTTCCCAATTTTGGCACTAGCCCCCAGATATAACTGAGGTGGATTTTGCAGCGTTAACAGGGCTGTTCTTGCCATTCTCATTTTCCTGTGCTTAGGTTGATGCAAGTGATTTGACCAATTTTATTTATTTCTTGAATTTCATACAGATTTGTCACAGCTGAGTGGCTTGCTCAGCATTGCAGAGAGCTGTTGAGAGTCAACCACATTGCTCTGGGTCTAGAGCTACATGTAGGCCAGACCAGGGCAAGATGGCAGATGAAGGACATTAGTGAACCAGATGGATTTTTTTGACAATGGCAACGGGTTCTTGGTCATCTGTAGATTCTTAATTAAAGATTTTTTTTAAAAGTTGAATTCAAATTCTGGCATTTGTCCTGGCATGATTTGAACCTGGGTACCCAGAAAATCGGAGATAATAAAAACTGCTATTGCTGGAGAATCTGAGATAACAAGGTGTAGAGCTGGATGAACACAGAATATTAGCTGAGTTTCTGGATTAATAGCCATCACTTCCCCATATAAATTCATACCTTGTGTATTATCAAATATAATTTTAAATTAATCTTAAGTTATGACAGGGCAGCTTGGCCATGCAGTATGCTCATCCTGTGGCATGTGGGCAATAATCAGTACCTCATATGGTAAACTCATGTACAGAAAGTGTCATTGCTTACAAAACCTTCAGCTCCAGGTTTTGATCTGTGAGTGGGGACTGGAGTGACGGGAGTGCATCTGTGTGGCTGAGGGTAATGTGGATAGCCTTTTCGGAGAGGTGGTCAAACTTCAGGTTATGAATGCAGGTTGATAAAGAGGGAGTGACTTGAATTGGAATTGGTCTAATCAGTGCTTAAAGATAATAAAGAGATCCAATAGGGTAGAAAAAAATATTGCTTATGGGAAATTTGGAATGAGAGCATAAAGTTACAGCGAGGCCACGTACAGCAACACTTTGTATTTATATATCACCTTAATCATGGTATGACATTTTGAATTGTTTGACAGGAGTGTAAACAAAATGTTTGGCATCAATCAAAAGGAAACATTTAGAGAACCACAAACTTGGTTAAAAGTGGTTGTGCTTTTGTATGAAATGATAGGAGCTACAATGTGTCATTTTGCATTTACATTCAGTGTGTTACATCACTCTCAGTTATATTATAGTCAACGTAGCAAAGCAAATAGTCAACACATAGTGACATCTGGAAAACTACGTTTATGGAAAACTCCATTATATTCATCTAAAATTGTGATCAGTTCAAATTTGTGGGAACTATGAGACACAACATTCTGCCAGTTGGTGCTTGTGTGCCCAAATGAGACATAAACAAGCTTAACACTGAATTAAAGGCTTCTTAAAGCATCAACCTTGCTTAGTGCCCGAGAGAGAAGAGCTGAGTGAATCATATGAAAATGAAATGGTCAATAAGATGAGTGGCCAAGCAGCCCCAGCCCAGGATGAATGGGAAGGCCAATAATATCATGAAGGTATTAATTTTAAACAACAGATTGATGTTTTGTCACTAGTGAAGAGGAAAGAATCACCTACATTCTTTTATGGTTAGAAAAGAAAGGTTTCAATATTTTCAGAAGCTAGGAAATGAATGGGGGTGTAAAAACCTGCCAAAAGTTTTAAGAAATTTAGCACACATCTCCAGTCAAAGTCAAACAGTCAAATGCATTCATAGTAATTTCAGAGCCTAAAGCTGGAACCAGGTGAGACTTTTGACAATTTAACACACTTGAAAAATATAGTCAGTAAATGTGAATTTTGAGGAAAGTTGTTAAATGCTGCTGTAGTTGCTCATTTAGAGTTCTGCACAAAAAGCTCTGATTGAAAAAGCCAAGCTCATAACATCACAGGCTGTTGAGACTGCCAGGATTACATGAAACCATAACAGAAAGATGAAGATGCTTCATATCAAACAACTAGCTTTCGCTTAAATCAAGGGAAAGGCAACACAAAAGATGTGCAGGAGCTGAGGATGATTATATGTGTTCACAAATTGAAGGAAATGTTCTGCAAACAAATCAAATTGCACAGCTTGTGGAAAGTCCAATTATTGGGAGAGGATGTGCAAAGAAAAGAATGATGTTAAAGAAATTACCAGAGACAGAATAAGATCAATGAAGGAGAAAGGAAACCATACCATCTATAGAAGATGATACAATAAATATGGATCCGTACACCAATATGAAATGCCTAGAATTGACAATTCCCAGACAAAGAAAATTTTGAAAACCGGTCAGATCGAAATAAGCCTACAACAGTAAATCTGAAGCTGAAGCCCTGAAGCCTGATACCAAAGCCCAGTAACACTAACCCATGCAACCTAAATCAGAAGCCCCATTCTGAAAATTTAAAAGGAACTTGTTAGCCAATGAAAGGTGCTTTGATCTGAACAATGTTAATGTTGGTGGCGTATGATGAAACTGAGATTTGCCTGTTAGGAATTCAGAGGGATACACCAAGACATTAACTGTACATCCTATGTCATTGAAACAGATGGTCCTGCTATTCTCGGGTTGAACAACTGTAGCTGATATCAAAAAGCCATAAAAGTGCACAGTATAGAGTTACATAGTACATGGTGAGATCTGTAAAAGTACACTTAATGGAGGCAGTAGTATTTGTGTATAACACAAACATTGTGTTAAACCTCTGAGAAATGTAGAAATAAAAGTAAGTTTCAAGTAATTCCTGAAACAAGAAGAGGTTTAAAGAGGGAAATATATCCAAAAGTAGTCGTGAGACCAAGGAAGCCAAACATATACATCAGGCCAGAATTATTGGAATACAAACTTCTTAGAGGGTTCTTGGGCTGGTGTAGAGAAAGCACTTTTTTTCCACCAAGAGGGACTGGATATCTGGATCTCTGTCCTGAAATGTTCTGGATGCCATGTCAACTCCCAGTACTGACACTAATACACTTTTGTTAGTGAAGGAATGTAGGATAAACATAATAAAATGGAATTCAGATCCGATTTCCTTTGTTTTGCATTATTAGTAATTAACGTATGAAGTTGAGTATAACAAAGAATACCGAAGAATCGCAGTAGGTGTGGGAGCATCTGCAGACAAAATACAGTCAATGTTTCAAGCCTGGTTTGACGCTACTTCAGAACTGAAGAATTGTTACCAGACTCACAATTTTTTTTTATTCATTCGTGGGATGAGGCATCGCTATCTAGGTCAGGATTTGTTGCCCAATCTTAATTACCAAGAGGGTAATTAAAATTCAACCACATTGTTTTGGATCTGGAGTCACACGTAGACCAGACCAGGTAAGCATGGCAGTTTCTCTGCTTAAAGGACATTCGTGAACCAGAATGGTTTTTCTGACAATCGACAGCAGATTCATAATCATCAGACTGCCAATTCCAGATTTTTAGTGAATTCAATTTCTACCATCGACAGGATTTGAACTGGGGTCCCCAGACATTACCTGGGTCACTGGATTAATAGTCCAGTGATAATGCCACAAGGTCATTGCCTTGCCTAACTGAACTGTATTACTCTTCACAGATGCTGCCAGACTTGCTGAATTTCTCCAGCGTTCTGTGTTTGTTTCTGATTTCCAGTACCCTCAGCGTTTTGCTTTTATTTAAGCAGGGTGCTTTTGGTTTACTTGAAAATTTCATGCAGATTTATTAAACGGTTGCAGATAAATAAATATCTTATGTTAGATGGTACATGGGTGGTAGTTCATGTGGTTTCATTCCAGTGCTTGGCTACTTGACATACCCAAAAATAAAGCAACACAACTTTAATGCAATATGACAACATCCATTTATTTCCAAGGAAAAATTACAAACTCTGAATGAGAATACATATACATAAAATGTTGTTGCAAAATTGCTTGCACAAATAAGAATTGAAAAGTGTAAGAGTTTAAGGTATAAATGATTTGGCAGTGCTTCCAGTTCATGTGATGTTGCGATAGTAGAAGATTTAAAACTCACTTGGATGCTTTTAATGTATAAGTATGTTGGAATCTTGAATTGTTCACATTTAAAACAATAATAAAACACAAATTAGCTACAGTCTCATACTGCCCCCCTCCTCATCCTGTCTTCCTCTTCCTCCATCACCATCAATCACCTTTTATTCCTTCACTTCTCTTCTGTTCACCATCTTCCTGCCACATGTTTCTGTCTCTTGTGTGTCAGCAAAAACTAGTTTTCTTTTGTTGCTGAGTGACCATACACTTCAAAGTAGAGGCATGTCAAAAGGCAGATTTTCCTGGGGAACATGGTCACAGGTCCTGGTAGGAACTATTCCATCATGCTTTAAAAATTTTACATCTATTCCTGCAAAAGGTAGTATATTTAGGCCTGAAGGGTCTAGGCCCGAAATGTTAGCTTTTGTGCTCCTGAGATGCTGCTTGGCCTGCTGTGTTCATCCAGCTCCACACTTTGTTATCGTGGAGTCTCTAGCATCTGCAGTTCCCATTATCTCCAATATAAAATCAGATTTCATTGTGACTACTTTTTTCATATATCAGACATGAGGCCATTGAATTTCAACTTTCACCAGAACAATGAACTAAATTGCAATATGTGATCCCAGGATACAAATCAAAGTTCTGGCATCCAATATACCAAAAGGGAGTTTAACTTATTCAGTCACCTTGAAGCAGGGGTTTGATCATTGATCATAGATTTATATTTAGGACTACTGTTTTTCACCTGTACTTTGCTTTTAGAGGTTTCTTTTTATTTGAGGATGTGATCAGTTTTTCTGAGGTTTGTGGTTTGATACATTTCGATATTACTCCAGCATCTTAGAAAGCAGTTACCATACCAGTGTTGAACCCTTTATGCAGTAAGAGGCAAACGCTGTCTAGGCCCAAAAAGTCAGCTTTCCTGCTCCTAAGATGCTGCTTGGCCTGCTGTGTTCATCCGGCTCCACACCTTGTTGTGATGAATTTGTTTTCACTCTCCAGTTTTCACACCATTAGATACTTCTAATATCACTCTGTCATCTTAAATATCACTCTTTTGAAATACTCTATCAAGTTGAATTTCAAGAACGACAAAATATTTCGGCCTAAATTTCCCTTTAAACCCAGGATTTAAAATTTTGGTTCATTAAAGTAGAGAGCAGATTCAATTGCTTATGCTACTATGAAATTAATACAGTAGCAAATTGTCTTTCAAACATATATTAGTCTAGTCAGAATTTGTTTTGTTAAATATAAACCTTCATTTCCACTTTACTAAATGGGTAGCACTCTCACCTTTTTAAACAGATAGTCATGGGTTTTAGTCTTACGTCATTTAGTAGGCAATCCATTTGAATTTCCAATTACAGAACTAACGGAGTTTTGATTTTTGGATGCATTGTTTCCTCAAAGATAAAGTTAAATCAAGGTTGTGATTATCAAAACCCCCTGCTAATCCACAAAACCATTTTTATTTTAGAATTTCCAAAGATACACATGCTGCCAGTTGGCCCCAATCTGCTCCGTATTTTTCTTTCAGTTTATTCATACCATCACTTTTCAAATTGCCACCACCCCTCTAAACCTTCATCCTGTGTTAACCAGTAAGGAAGAACAGAAGTGGTGGAGTTGCATTTATCCGCAGTTATCCAGTAGCGTCTTGATGGGGTGAATGCTCCTCTCTGAACTACAAGTGACTCTACAACTCAATGGCTGGCAGCCATGCTGCAAGGCCTGAGGCATTAGGCTTTAGCTAGGCAGGAAAGGGTGAATGACAAGGAGGGGTGTTGTTGGAAGGCTTTAAGCTGAGAATTAGAGAGGGATCTTCAAATTATGGATCAGGGGTTTGTATCAAGAAATGGTGCTTCAGGTTGGGAAACAATTAGTTTAGTAAATTCATGGATCATGGGATTTTGATCTTCGCAGGAGGTTGAGACTGTGAGCCAGGGTCATCAGGTTGGAAAAAACCCTGATATTGTGGGGGAAGCTGTTGGAAGGAATGGTAATTTAGAAAACTGCAGTACAGGAGGCTAATCATGTGCTTGGAAGTGAATAGCATTACCACTGAGATAGGAGGAGTGCTTTGTCTTTCTATAGTCTCACTGTACCACAGGTAACAGTGCAAATTTAATTAGTTAACCCAATTTCCAGTATTGCCAGTTGTACACTTCCTCTATATTAGCCTAAGAACGAGAAAAGGATATCAATCAGGTTTCTTTAATAAACAGAAAATGATATATTATAAAAAGCAACCAAATGAAGAAGTAGATAATAAAATGTGAGGCTGGATGAACACAGCAGGCCCAGCAGCATCTCAGAAGCACAAAAGCTGACGTTTCGGGCCTAGACCCTTCATCAGGCTGAAACGTCAGCTTTTGTGCTCCTGAGATGCTGCTGGGCCTGCTGTGTTCATCCAGCCTCACATTTTATTATCTTGGATTCTCCTGCATCTACAGTTCCCATTATCACATCAAATGAAGAAGTAGTATTAGTTATGTACAGTTTGAAATTTAAAGCACACATGTGCGTTACAGGTGAAGGAAAATGGAAAAAAGACAAGTTGGGCTAATATGACTTTAGTTTTTGAAGGAAAGAGAGGTGAGGCTTGAGATCCTCAAATAAATGTGGATCTGAAATTCTGGTGTACAGTGATGGATGACCTGTAATTATGTCTGGAAGCTTTAACAGAAGCAACCATTCAGGAATTATCAACAAATTTGGAGGCTTCTCATGTGAGAGCAGTTAAACCAGGGCACAGTCATTTAAATATAAAATTGTACTAAAATTTGAGCTACACAGCCTCACGAACATGTTTAAAATAACTGACCTGTCTCAGGTCCCCAATGTCATCTGTTTAAATTGAGACACATTAGAGGATCATTTGAGTCAAATTTCAGGTGTTTGAGATTTTAATAAAAATCAAAACATTGAGATTTTAACCCTTTCCACATCTTGAAGTGTTTGAAAATGCCCTCATTGTATTCCATCCAACTCTTCACTTTTTTGGAAATACTCCAAACTTCCCCCAGAAGGTACAGGGATAGCAAGAACTGCAGATGCTGGAGTCAGAGACAACACAGTGTGGAGCTGGAGGAACACAACAGGCCAAGCAGCATCAGAGGAGCAAGAAAGTTGACAGTAGGAGGCGGGGATGAGAGGGAGAGTTGGACATGGGATGAGGCCAGGGGTGGGGAGATTATAAAACTGGTGAATTCCATACTTAGTCTATCAAGCTGTCGGCTCCTGATGCGGAATATGAGGGGTTGGCCCTCCAGTTTGTGGGTGGTGTCATTGTGACACAGGAAGAGGCCCAGGGAGTGGGAGAGGGAGTTAAAATGGTTGGCAACCGGATGGTGTTATCGTTTGTTGCGTACAGAGTGCAGATATTCTACGAAATGGTCTCCGAGTCTACTCTTAGTCTCAAGGATGTAGAGGAAGCCACCTCGGGAGCAGCAGAAACAGTAGACCGAGTTAACAGATGTACAGGTGAACTCCTGTCTGATAGGAAATATTTGTTTTGGGCATCGAATGGAGGTGGGGGGGTGTGAGTAGGGGCAAGTGCAGTACTTTCTGCGGTTGCAGGGAAAGGTGCCGGGGTGGAGGGGTTAGTGAGGAGTATGGAGTGGATGAGGAGTAATAATAATGTTCTTTACCTCATTGGGGGACCATTCCTAAATCAGAACACCAAAGACAGTTAGTAAGAACAATTTTTGAGATCTATGCAAATTAATGTGAATGTTGACTTTAAACATTTAAACAGCACAGATTTGACAGAAACCTAATCCTGGTTTTTAGCTACACCTGCTGGCAGTGCACAGAGCTAAGCAGCCCATTTTAATATTAAATATTAAACTGAATGGACAGAACATTCTGTCAGGCGATGCCTGAGTTCTTGCTGTGATGAGCAAGATGTATGATCTTCCAGGTGATATGCCATACCTGAAGTATGTGCTTATAAAACATTGCTTTGTGCACAGCTCTGCAGTCCCGTAGATGCATCAATGGAGCCCAGAAAGGCAGTAAAATTGTTCAGTGCTGTATAGACAGATACAATTAGAACAATTTGAAAGATCAGTATTTAATGCCACTGTGATGTGCAATGGATTGAGGATCATTGGAATAGATCATATAGGTCAGAAGTACTGATCATTCTTGTCAGTCACTGTATCTTCAAGTACATTCTTTCCTCTATATAGCATCCTGTAACCCTTTAGTGCATTACAAGTACTGTAATTTGTCTAAATTATAGAATCATATGGTCTGAGGCACCTGCCAAAGATGGACCAGTATAATTTTTAAAATAGAAATGCTACAATCCAGATATCCTGTCTGATATCAATCTTTTGATCAATTTGCTTTTACAACCCATATGCTTTTCCCAGAAATGGTAAGAATAAATAAACGTTGCATGGAAAACTGGCACAGGAATTTGTCACACATTCAATATCAGACACCATCTTTGGAAAAGGAAAGTGAAAGCCTATTATTTCTGTTAGAAGAGGTAAATACTGAAGCAAAGGGACATGGTCAAATGAAATAGTCAACAGGTATAGAGAACAATGTGAGGCTGGATGAACACAGCAGGCCAAGCAGCATCTCAGGAGCACAAAAGCTTTTGTGCTCCTGAGATGCTGCTTGGCCTGCTGTGTTCATCTAGCCTCACATTTTATTATCTTGGAATTCTCCAGCATCTGCAGTTCCCATTATCTCAGGTATAGAGAACAGTTCTTTTGATTTTTCTGTTGCAGTGGTGTTCTTGGGAACCTGACAAGCTAGGGGAATATCCACCAGTGCAAAGTGACAATGGCTGTGAATACTCCTGGCTAATGGCTACTCTCAGTATAGGGTCATAGTGAGGTACAGTACAGAAACACATCCCTTGGTCTAACTCATCTGAGCTGACCAAATACCCTAAAAGATTCTCCTCCCGTTTGTGAGCAATTGGCCTATATCCCTCTAAACCCTTGCAATTCATTTACCCATCTGGATGCCCTTTAAATGTTGTAAATGGACCAGCCTCCAGCACTTCCTCTGGCAGCTCACTCCATTAGCAGCACCACCCTCTGCATGAAAAAAGTGCCCCTTAGGTCCCTTTTAAATTTTGCCCCTCCCACCTTAAAACTGTGCCCTCTAGTTTTGGACAGCACTATCCCGGGGAAAAGATCTTGTCTATTTATCCTATCCATGCAGTTTTGATCTTTTTTTCCCCCAAAGCTCCATAACAATGCTACAGGTTATAAAATAGTCATTACTGCTCCAAGAATTCAAAGAAATCAGCTCCAGTGCTGAAAATGCCTCAAAAAAGGAACAGCTCTTACAGCCACATTTTTTTTCCATCCCCCATCTTGGATTACCTCTTCATTCTGGAACGGTTTGATAGTGCCAAGAACATAAAAAGCAATTGCTGTTACTACTGTGGCTGATACTCTTGCTGTGAGCAAATTTTCTGTTAACTCCCCAAATGAGCCATGCAGCATTTGTCATGTGCTGAACCTTTGTAAAGCATACATAGCAAGTTGATCAATAAATCTGTTGTTGACCTTTGAAGAAATTCTGTCTATCCATAAGCATGGCAGCTCGCTCGGCCTGCTGATGGGAAATCAACAGCTGTCAATCCTGAGCTCGGGCTGAGATTACAGGTTTCTGCAGCTAATGGAAACCTTGCTGTCTAACCATGCACAGCAGGAAGTCACAGGAAACTGCTGCAGCCCGTCACAAATGGACAAAGACAGCAGGTGGCATTCTGAAAATGTGTCGGCTGTGCTTATTTACAGCACAATTATTACTATCTTATTAAATAAGACAGAATTTGGCCGTCTGGAAAACCATGTTCTCAATTCTCACCAGCCATAGAAATCACAGCCTCTGTTGCCATGTTTAGATGCTGGAGGGCACAAGAGCAGTACATAAGTCCTCGAGCAGGTACTGATGAAGGGATACTTGACCCAAAACGTTAACTCTGATTTCTGTCTGTAGATGCTGCCAGCCCTGCTGAGCTTATCCAGCAATTTCTGTTTTTGTTATTCATGCTGCCGTATGGACTGTTTTGGGTGATGTGGAGACTTCGTCAATCTTAGCAGAGCTTCATTCAAAAATTCATTGCTGGAAGCATGCCCAATAACCAGGTTCTTCAAACTGATTGGAGAGTTAGAGTGAGTTTCCATGGAGATCAATTCAGTGCTCATACTAGGAGCAGACAGTTCAGTATGGGATAAGGATTGTTTCGAAAGCAGTAGAAAGCTCTGGTTGAGGAGGTCCAATGTCACATTGAGATCCCAGGGATGTCCCTCCCCTTCTCCCTCAACCCACATATAGTTCAAAGGGAAGGACATTATTTTTAATTGATCTTGGCCTATTTCCATAGTTGATTCATTCCACTGAAGTACAAACTGCTTGACAGCAGACCGTGTTTGTGTGGATGTTTGCCTGGTTGAACATTCATATCTCTTTGGGGTTAAAAGGTTTTAACAACAGTAGTTAGGCTTTCACAGCTTTTTGAGATGGGAGTTTGAAGATTTGCCCTTTCATTTGACCCTATCTTTATGCACAGAGGGGATTAAAGTTGAGCTCTAAGAGATTGGGTTTCATTCCTAATGTGTATACCTTGCAAAAAAAATAGCAAGCAGGAAGTGTAGGATGAGGCTGCCAAAGTAGGGGTTCCCACTCCTCCCCCTTGGTCAGGACCTTGCTCAGCCAGGTGGGACAGACTGGATCCTACAAAGCCAAGTGTGCAGCCCCTAGCAGTGAGATCAAGGCCAGGCAAGCAACTGATAAAACAAAAATGTCCCTAATAGCTTTATTTCATTGTATAGGTATCTAAGGGGCACATGGGATGAAACCCTAGCCTAAAGTGTGGAAGAACCCCAGAGCTTCCAGTCCCCATGGAAAGGCGGACACCTTGCACCTCAAATAATGCTGGTCAGATGAGTCATCTGCCTCGTGCTAACGAGGTGCTGCCCCACTGATAACACATCCTTAAATTGAATTAGTTGAAATGAACAAATACTTTGCTTCTGTCTAGACGGTAGATGAAACAAAACACATTCCAGTAATATCTGTAAATCAAGAGGTGGAAGAGAAGGTGACAGGAACTGAAGTAAAGTTATAATTGTGAGGGAAGTGTTAATGCATGCTGCCCATCTTTCCATGGTGTCTACAAACACTGGGGCTCTTCTACCCTTGAGGCTAGGTGGTTCCCTTAATTCATCCCATAGGTTCCTTAAATGCCTGTGCAATGAGGTAAAGCCAGTAGAGTGTATTTTCTTTAGTTGCTTGCCTGGCCCAGATCTTACTTGTCATTCTCCAGGATGACAAATGTCAAGATTCAAATGGACTTCATCCAAGGGTCTTTAAACAATGGTGGCTAATAGAGTAGTATATACATTGTGTTAATTTTTCAAAGTTTTCTCAATTCAGGAAAGATTCAATCAGACTGGAAGGTAGCAAATATATTTTCCTTAACCAAGGAGAGAGGGAGACAGAAAACAGGATACTATAAATCAGTTGGTTTGGTACCTGTCATGGGACAGCTATCAGAATCGATCATTAAAAAAGTTATAGATTGGTGCTTAGAAGACCTAAAGGTAATCAGGAAGAGTCAGCACAGTTTTGTAAAAGGGAATCCTGTGTAATCAGTTTATTGGAGTCATGGGCGGTGGATAAAAGGGAGCCTGTAGATATACTTGAATTTGCAGATGGCATTTGATAATGTGGCACAATTAAGGTGAATGCAGAAAATAAATGCTCATGTCAATGTATGAAGATAGATAGATAACGAGTTGGATCTTGGATAGATGATGCATTGGATTTCAAAGTGCAAATATAGATTTTGGCTCATAAGTAGGATGTGACATGTGGTCTCCTGCTGGATCTGTGTAGAAGCCTCACCGTTTACAATTTACATCGGTAACCTAGATTTTGGAGCACAATTATTAAATCTAAAGTCACAGATGACACAAATAGCCCGGAAAGGATGTCATGAAGAAGGCATGAGTTTGTGAGTGGGTATAGATGGTTTAAGAGGTGGGCAAAAGTCTGGCAGATGAAGGATAAGGTGCTAATGTATTACCCCATTTGAGAAGGGAAGGAGGTAGAAGACAGGAAATTAGCAGCTAATTAGCCTGACTTCAGTTATTGGTAAGATTTTAAAGTCCATTATTTAGGATGAAACTATGGAGTACTTAGAAGTAAATGATAAATTAGGGCTGAGTCAGCACAGATTCATCAAGGGGACGTTTTGCCTGACAGTTCTGTCAGGATTTTTTGAGGTGGTAACAAACATGTTATTCAGAGTAGAGCCAGTAGACGTGATCTGTTTGGATTTCCAGAAGGCATTTGAAAAAGCGCCACACATGAGACTGCTAAATACGAGGCCATGTGCTCGGGGCAAGGTACTGAGAGGCCTGGATAGAGTGGACATGGTGTTGTTTCTACTAGTAGGAGGACTAGGACCTGAGGTGAAGGAATGATTCTTTCGAACTGAGATAAGGAGGATCTTCTTTAGCTAGAGCGTGGTGAATTTGTGGAGCTTACTGCTACAGAAGGCTATAGATGCAAAGTCGTTGAGTTTGCTTAAGACAAAGATAGATAAGTTCTTGAGTAGTAAAGGCATCAAGGGTTACAGGGAGAAGACAGGACAATGACAGTGAGAAGCATGCCAGCTGTAATTGAATGACAGAGAAGATTCAATGGCCAAATGACCTAATTTTGCTCCAACATCTTATGACCTTATGTCTTAATGTTGAAAAATCTGAAGTTGGGCAATTTGGCAAAAAGATTTAACATAGATAGGGAACAACTGCAGAATTTTGAGGTGCAGAGGGATCTAGGTTTTCTGATGCATGAGTCACAAAGCATACATATGTAAGTACATGTAGCCAATGAAAACCAAATGGATACTTTTCTTCATTACAACAGAAATTGATTGTTTAAAGTAAAGATAAAAGCAAAATTTTCTGGACGTTGGAAATCTGAAAGAAACAAAGAATGCTGGAAAAACTCAGCAGCTCTGGCAGCATCTCTGGAGTGAGAAAGAGATTAATGTTTCAAATCCAGTATAACTTTTTCAGAACTTCCAAAGTCCTGTACTGAAAAATAGTCATACCGGACTCAAAGTTATATCTGTTTCTTTTCTCAACAGAGAAAGACATAAAGATAAAGGTACTGTGCATTAGTTATACAGGGCCTTGGTGAGACCATATTCTCAAATATAGTGTGTAGTTTTGGTCTGTTTTTTCAAGAAAGATGTAGCTGCTTTGGAGCCGGTTCAAAGGAGGTTTATGAGATTGACGTCTGGATTGAGTAGATTGTCCATGAGGATGGTTTGGATTGGCTGGGCTTATTTCCACTGAAGTTTGGAAGAAGCTTAAATGATGTGTTTGAGATCTTGAACGCGCTGGAGAAAGAGGGCATGAAAAGATATTTCTTCTTGTGGGTGAGCCCAGAACTAGGGATCACTGTTTTAAATAAATAATCATCTTTTAGGACAGTGAGGAGAAATTTTGTTTCTGAGGCTTCCGTAACTTTGGAATTCTCCACTTCAGAAAGTGGTGGAATGGGACCATTGAATATTTTGAAAGCAGAATTAAATGGATTCCTAGATAACACAGTATGAAGCTGGATGAACACAGCCGGCCAAGCAGCATCAGAGGAGCAGGAAAGGTTGACGTTTCGGGTCCTGTTAGGCAAAGGTTACTGTGGATGGATGTGGCATTCAAAACACAAGCAGATAGTGAATGGCAGAGATGACTCAAGGGACTGAATGGCCTCTATTCGTTCCTTTATATAAATGGCAGAGAGAACACCCCCAGCCAATGGGACCCAGTCTCATTGTCAAGGTTGTGACTGCAGATTTTCAGTCAAATGACCATTTATAATGTGCCTGCCCAGAACGTGTAATGATATTGGTACACTATTATTGCTCAGTTTCGACACAGATGCACTTGGCAATCTTCTCTCCATTTTCTAGGCCACATAAGCTGCCTTGAACTGCAGCACATGACTGCAGATAATTTTACACAGACCTGGGGTTCAATCTTGGTCCAACCTCCGCCATGTTTCTCAGTCCCATGGTAAGAAGTGGATTTTAACAACTGCGTGTTAGTAGCTTTTATTGGTGTTCCATGGTAATATTTGCTATTCAGCATTGCCACTGCTCCATATTGGGTTTTCAAAATGCTATATTTTAACATGGTAACAATTTTGTGGTTAAGCGGATTTTATCAGGATCTTTGATGAATGTAGATGCTTGAGTCGAAGTTATCACTGTGGGGCTACTGTTTCAACAAATTAAACATTAATGCTGAACATGTTTTCATGTTTAAGCTATTCCATCATATAAAATTAACTGATGTTGTTACTGTGTTTTGCTTACGCTCTATGTGTAAATTAAATTTTGATTTATAACTCCTGGATAAAACCCATTACAAGATATTTATTGCAATTGTCTTCAATCCTGCACTTCATTCAAATTGTGCTTATTTTAATCCTGATAACACCCTGTTGATTCAGCTGTGGTGAGTTTTGAATTTGTGTAGAAAGCTGATTACACCAGAAGGAGATTTTCCATCTGAGAAGGTTACCTCTTTGAAAATAAATTGTTGTGGACATATGGGACTTCAGTAGGCCGGAACTAGACACTCGTAGAACTGACTGGTACTAAAATTTTGAGAAAGATCAAAAAGAATAGACTGAGTACAAACAGAACAAGTATATTAGAGTTGGAAAGGTCACTGCGAGGCGTCAGTCAGGTGCTTACAGGAGATATTGTTTCACGTTGATCCTGAAAACACTGTTCTAGAAACATGCTAATCGTCTGTATTAAAATTTGCATATTTTAAAGCCCAGGTAATTCTCGCTGTGACAGTTGAAAGTACAATATATTTGTTAATTAGTGCAGTAATGTATATATTACTGTGATTATGTATTAATGTGATCAATCTGATGTCATACATTGCTGGTCCACTTTTGATTTTTCAATTACACTGTTGGTTATAACTGTATGATGGAGAATTGGTTTCGATATCTGAATAACATTAGTGGGGATAACTGGGGACAATGGCCCTGTCTTTCACTTCATGTCAATGTAGTCTCCAAAACTGTTTTCAGTTGATAAATGTTAGTGTTCCGAAGAAGAGTCACGTTGGACTCAATGTTGACTCTGTTTCTGTTGCTGCCAGACCTGCCGAGTTTCTTCAGTACTTCCTGTTTGTTTTTCAAAGGGCTAGTGGCAGATTCTTAGAACTCTGGTATAAAAGTTGAGGTTGGCTATGAGAGTTACAACTCTGTCCATTGCTCTGGGCAATATTTATCTGACAGCTTGTATCATTAAGACAGACATTATTTGGTCCAAGATCTTGTTGCAGCTTATGGACCTTGCTGTGCAAGGCACTTTGAATGCCTTGAGTTTCTTTACTCAGTTGCCTAACTCTTGAGCTCTCTAGTTATGATCTTTATGTCAGTAGAAATACATCACTTCGTTCAAAAAAAAAATTATGCTTTTGAAGACATCTGTAAAGTCGTGTTAAATTTGCTGGCTCTAAGAAGAATAATGACAACTTCTCTGATCTCTTTATCATGTCTGAGGTTCCGTATCTCCAATTTCTTCCTCCAAATACATTACACCATTTCCAAAGCATAAGACACAGAATTGAACATAATAACCAGTGTTCTAAAGGGATTTAGCAAATTGTCCTTGCTTTTAGGCATGATTCATCCATTAACAAATCCAAGAATCCCATTGCTTTGTTCCCACAAAAAAATGCTTAACTAATCAATCAACTCCATTCTTGGCCCTTGAATGTAGCTGACAATATTGATCTTTGTTCCCTGGGAAGGTAAAGCTAATAGAAATACTTCTTGGGGTATTTGTTAAACAAGTTACAACTAGCTGAGATCAACAGATGAACTTTTCGAATGCATATAGTCTCCCTATACTTTGGATAATGAGGGAATGAGAACCTTAAAGCTGACTTTTCAAATTTGTCTGGCAGCAAAATGATTGATAGAGTCATAAAAGTACTGGGCTGCAGTTTTGCCTCCACTTTAGGTGGGCAATGTTAGTGCTGTTTGCTCGGTAAAATAATTAATAGGTCTCTTTCACCTTGCAACTACACAGAGCTAATATAAAAAGTCCCCTTTTTTGTTTGTCAAGATTAATCTTTAAAAGCACATTTTCCATTTGTTAGGGTGGAAGAAAGATGGGGGTTGGGGGAATGATCCCTTTGGGAATCTTTTACTACTTTATGACAGATAATGCATTACATTACCTAAGACAAATATAGAAAGCTGGAATTATTAGTTAATGGATAACCCACAATCCTTAAAATTCACTTGCCTTCATTTCCTACTTATTGAATATACAATTTTGATTATCTCCCAGAACAATAATTAAGTGTTCAAACTCTCTTAGTTTTAATTAATTTAAGCAAACAAAGCATTCATGCAGATGCATTTCTGACATTTTAAGAAATCCCTGCTCATTATTAGATGGTAGTTTTTTGAGAAGTCAGCTTTTGGTCATGACAGTTAATCTAAAATTATTAGCCAGATTATAGAACATAGAACATAGAACATAGAACAGTACAGCACAGAACAGGCCCTTCAGCCCACGATGTTGTGCCGACCATTGATCCTCATGTATGCACCCTCAAATTTCTGTGGCCATATGCATGTCCATGCACATGCTTTTCTTGTTTTCTCCCTTTAACTGTACTAAATATATCTAACTTGCGGCATATGAAATGTCAGTGCCCTGTCTATTTTAATATAAGTTTGAGGCATTCTGTGTTGTGAGGAAACGGAAGAAATAAATACTAAGAGATAAATTTAAAGGGAGTAGTGGAGCAAGTTGCAAAGGCTCAAGTCAAAATATTTCAAACCATTTTAATCACACAAAATGTGCCCTGGGCTTGAAGTTAGCTGATGTAGACTATAGTCCAGAATTACTCAGAATTTAGAGATGGAAGGATGAATCAGGGACCACTAACATGGTAAATAGTTAATT
This sequence comes from Stegostoma tigrinum, assembly GCF_030684315.1. Taxonomy (NCBI): domain Eukaryota; kingdom Metazoa; phylum Chordata; class Chondrichthyes; order Orectolobiformes; family Stegostomatidae; genus Stegostoma; species Stegostoma tigrinum. The sequence goes on along the minus strand of NC_081361.1, from coordinate 53,638,925 downwards.
GCAAATAGTGTTTGACAAACTTCGGCTAGCTCAGTTAGCAGGACAGCTGGTTTACAATGCAAAGTGATGCCAACGGCATGGGTTCAATTCCTGTACTCACTGATCTCACCATGAAGGGCTCACCTTCTCAACCTCTCCCTTCACCTGCAGTGTAGTGACTGTCAGGTTAAGCCACTACCAGTTGTGTCTCTCTCATTGGAGAGCAGCCTACGGTCTGATAAGACTAGGGTGACTTTATCTTTACTAAACCTCAAGAAAAATATATGACCTGTGCAAAAGGTACAACAGATTCACCAACCGATGCCGAGGTTTAAAGGATACCAGCCATCCAGCCAACTGAGCTAACCAAAGTTTATCAAACACTATTTGCCATGTTAGTTGTAACACAGTGTGGAGCTGGAAGAATACAGCAGGCGAGGCAGCATCAGAGGAGCTGGAAAGGTGATGCTTCGGGTCGGGACCCTTCTTCAGAAATTTCTGAAATTTCTGGCAGCGGCAGGATCGGCAGCATTTAGCTCCTGCGTGAGGGGCATGGGCTGCTCATGGCGCATGTGATGGGTTCTGCCATATCCACAAGGCTTCATTGTTGCCTTTCCAACTCAGTAAAATTTTTATTGTTTAGATGGCCCTTGCGTCTCCTCCTGATGTCTTGCTGCTGGAGTTCGGGCCCCTGAGGATCTCCAAGCCTGCCCCACCTTGGGTCGCGATGTTGGAAGGCATGCCAGGACCCCATCGACTGACTCAGAGCCAGGACGCATCATTCAACGTCCAACATTGAAGGAGATGTGGGACCCATGCAGTAATGTGACTGTCTGCAGCTCGGAGATGGCAGTCACGGAAGTGACAGTGGAAAAGAAATACATTACCAGGACCACCGGGACAATGTTGGACAGCGGTGACTGGAGGAGGAGAGAGGGTGAAGTCTACAGAGAGGGAGATGAACATTTGAAGCTGTTTCATTCTTAGTAATATCAATTTAATGTTAATTTATTCAGTATTTTACTATTTATACAATTTATTCAGTAATTTATTTTGTAATGCAAGGTGGCTCCGGAACGTGGCAACATTATCCACTTTTCACTGTACGTACGTAGAAGGTGACAATAGATTAAAAAATGGAAATACTGGAGTACAAGGATCCATCCCTCCCGCCACTCCACTTTCAAGATGGTTCAGTTTCAGGACCAGGAGATAGACAGGCAGTTTGCTTATTGAAAGTAAAGTCATCATGGTGACAAGTGCCAAAATGTGGTGGTGATACAACTAAAAGTAGACATAATTTATCATTCATAGTTGTAGTTATAGACAGTAATTAAAATAAAACGTGAAATAACGTTAGCACAGTTAATCATTGCAAAGTACAAATAATTACAGTACACTGCACAATGCAGGTCTCCTTAATTTATGGAATAAAAGGGAATGATCTAATGGACTGTGCAATTTGTACTGAAGATCATGGATAATATGTTGTCAGGTTGAGGAGGGTGTTGGTGTTCCTCCATTTCCCAAACCCCATGTCCCAACCCCACAGAGAAAAGGGTAGCTGCTGCAGCTATGACCCGTTATGAAAGGGGCTGCCTTTAAAATAATTTGAAAAACAGATTTTATCTTCAAGGTTCAAGCCCTGATCCTGGTCCAAAAGCTGGATGTAGCACAACCGCCAGTCAGGAGGATGGTGTTAAGGGAGGGAGAGAGAGAAAAAACAAATAGAGAACAAACTATAATGAATAGTTAGCACTCGTCACTTTGTAACTTGTTAGGCAATGTTTATTGAAGACTGTTTATCATTCATTATGTGCCACTAGAGAATACAGTGAGCAGGATGTGCAGGAACAAGAGTGACACTTGGTACCTCCAGAGATGATTGATTATTAATGCTTCCACAAAATGCTAAGTATTCTCATTTTAAGAAGTAGAAATGATGAGTTTGTCAACTAATACACCATCGGTAAGTATGCTTTAAATAATTGAAACAATTAGTACAAGTGGCAAGTTCCTATTCGTTTTCACAAGAACTGAAATGGTTGAGGGAAAATGTATAAAATCTACTGAGGCTGCAAAGTGTTACTGCGCAGATGTGAGGAACATTAAAAATTATATTTGAAAAGCTTTCCTGTCTGCTGAGATTTTTTTTCTTAAATTGGTTGGTAGCTGACCTTACATAAATCAACATGTTGAAAAGAAGTTGGTGATGTTGTATATGTTGAAATAACACTGCAACTACCAGCCATGCTCAGACACACAACCAGAGCGAACATGATACTAATGTAGATACTATGTATATATACAAATCATGCAGTGTTATTAGGTCATATGAAATGGAGACCATCCCAAAAATGTCTTAGCTCCCTTATGTACCAGTGCGTTCAGATAGTGACCAGTAGCTTGAAAACAGGGTGAATTTTCTTTCTCTTCTACAATTGATAAATGCTGACAAAAATGTGCTTTTGTCGAGTTTTAAGTTTGTGACTGCCCTGAAGGTATGGATTTGTCTGGATTGCGCTTTTACAGAAATCAAGCCAAAACTTGCACAATTTATGTTGGGCAAAACCCCTATTGCTGCCCAATTGCTGCCAAATCTTCAAAGGATTCCATCGTCAATGTGGCCATAAAATTGCCAATATAATGGCCAACATGCCTGGCATATTGATGTATAAGCTGCTAACTATTCATTATAGTTTGTTCTCTATTTGCCCAACATAGCATAACTCACCTTCATCAGATGATTGATGAAATGTCTAGGCCCGAAACGTCAGTTTTTGTGCTCCTAAGATGCTGCTTGGCCTGCTGTGTTCATCCAGCCCCACACTTTGTTATGTTGGATTCTCCAGCATCTGCAGTTCCCATTATCTCTCCTTTTACCGCTGTTGCTGTTCTTTGTGTTCATTATTATGTGGGTGTTCTCGATGGAAGGCCATTCCAGCTACTTAGGCATTCCAAATGAATGGAGGATGGGACAAAAATTTTGAGTATACTTAGACAAATAATAGAGTTATGATTAAATATTGTGCAGGTCTAATATAAATCATGAAGAGAATCACCATCAAGATCATGAAATCTCATTACTTTGATCTGTGCACCGTCTGTAAGTTTCATCCCTTGCATTCGTCCAGAAGATTATTCTTATAAGTCTAGCAAACAGGTTTGTGCTAATCATTTTCAGGCCAATCCAGTTGGGGACAGAACATTGACAGTACAGCGCAGAAACAAGCCCTTTGGCCTAACATGCCTGCTAGGAGATTCAGAAGCCAGGAGGAAGCATTAGGCAGGGGCTCCAGGTACCAGAGTTCTAGCATATCATACAGCTTATGCCAGGCATGTTGGCCATTATATTGGCAATTTTATGGCCAACTTGATGATGGAATCCTTTGAAGATTTGGCAGCAATTGAGCAGCAATAGGGGTTTTGCCCAACATAACTTGGAAACTCAACAACATTATTCAAAGACAGCAGCATAGAGTCAATGTCAATACACTAGTAATCCAGAGATCCAGGTTAAAGCTTTCAGGACATGGTTCAAATTCCACAATGGAGGAATATAAATTCCATTAAATTAATAATAATCTTGGAATTACCAGATCTTATAAAACCCAAACCATTCACTCATGCCTTCAGGAGTGGAAATCTGCTATCCTTATCTAGTCTGGCATACATACAACACAAAACTCCACCAATTGAGAATAGAAGTGCTTTTTTCAAAGTTTGTTTTCGAAGAGAAAGAAACTGCCTAACTTACTCAAAGATTACCGTTTTGTTTTCACAAACTCCTTTTTTTAAGATAACGCTAATTTACACTCGACTGGCTGCATCAAGCATAAAATTGATTTAAGACTAGATATTCTTAGGGGGATACAGTTTTCCAGCATGCAATGGTGAGGAGGAGAGGAAGAGGATTGTGTTTGTGAGGAATTTAGTGATGCCACTGTCCTTTCTCGACATTACCTATGTTCAATTCTAGCTCAAGTTTATGGAAGAAACAATATCCTTTTCAGCTGCTGTCTTGAAAAATATGAAATAGGACAAGATTTTTGACAAATTAATCTAGTTCTCATCGAACTTGGAACCAGTAAAGAAGGTACTAGTTTGCTCAGCCATCTAATAGGTTATGTGAATAACTAGCATGCAAAGTGAAAAAGCAACCTTGTGCCAATTGATAGTCATCTTCATTTGGGATAAGGTAACTCCAGTACTTCTCTCAATTTGTTCTTTGATAGTTCATCTTCATCTTTGGTGCATTCTACACAGTTAAAAATGCATTGGTGTTAATTTTGCAGAGTTTGTTTGATTCTGGAATGGCTTCAACATTCTGGAAAACAGCAAATATAACCCCACTATTCAGGAAGGATGGAAGCAAGAAAAAACAGGAAATTATAAAGCAGTTAGCTTTCCCTTAAATGTACTGTAATTTGATTTTCTGAAGGCAATGTTCTACATAATGTTTATTGAAAGGAGCAATATACTAGCATGGATAGAAGATTGGCTGGCAGAAAATTGCGCATGCGTACTAAGGTCTTTATCAGATTGACAAAATGTGATGACTGAAGACCTGCAGGGATGTATATTGGGCCCTCAACTTCTTACAATTGACTTAGATAGGTGATTGAAGGCATGGTGGCTAAATTTGCAGATGTCACAAACAGGGGTGGGAAAATACATTGGGTAGATGATATACAAAGGATGCAAATCTATTTTGTATCAGAGATAATGGGAACTGCAGATGCTGAAGAATCCGAAATAACAAACTGTGGAGCTGGATGAACACAGCAGGCCAAGCAGCATCTCAGGAGCATAAAAGCTGACGTTTCGGGCCTAGACCCTCTGATGAAGGGTCCAGGCCGGAAAAGTCAGCTTTTGTGCTTCTAAGATGCTGCTTGAACTGCTGTGTTCATCCAGCTCCACTCTTTGTTAATCTGCAAATCTATTTTAATAGTTTGAGTGGCAAAAATCTGGCAGATGCAGTATAATGGGGAAAATATGAAGGTATTCAGTTTGGCAGGATCAATAAAGTTATTATTTAAATGGTGAATGACTGCAAAATTCCACGGTGCAAAGGAATCTTAGGTGTCAAATACAAAATCACAAAATATTCAATATGCGGTACAGCAAGTGATTAAAAAGGCTAATGCATGCTGTCCTTTATTAAGAGATGAATTGTACATAAAAGTAATGATGTTATGCTTCAGTTATATAGGGCATTGTTCAGACCACATCTATCTTTTATGATACCAAAGTGTGAAGCTGGATGAACACAGCAGGCCAAGCAGCATCTCAGGAGCACAAAAGCTGACATTTCAGGCCTAGACCCTGCATCAGAGAGGAGAATGGGGTGTGGGAACTGGAATAAATAGGGAGAAGGGGAGGCAGACCAAAGATGGAGAGAAAAGAAGATAGGTGGAGAGGAGAGTATAGGTGAGGAGGTAGGGAGGGGATAGGTCAGTCCAGGGAAGACGGACAGGTCAAGAAGGCGAGATGAGGTGGTAAGTAGGAAATGGAGGTGTGGCTTGAGGTGGGAGGAAGAGATGGGTGAGAGGAAGAACAGGTTAGGGAAGCAGAGACAGGCTGGGCTGGTTTTGTGATGCAGTGGAAGGAGGGGAAGAACTGGGCTGGTTTTGGGATGCAGTGGGGGAAGGGGAGATTTTGAAGCTGGTGAAGTCCACATTGATACCATTAGGCTGCAGGGTTCCCAAGCGGAATATGAGTTGCTGTTCCTGCAACCTTCGGGTGGCATCATTGTGGCACTGCAGGAGGCCCATGATGGACATGTCTTCTGAGGAATGGGAGGGGAAGTTGAAATGGTTTGCGACTGGGAGGTGCAATTGTTTGTTGCGAACCGAGCGGAGGTGTTCTGCAAAGCGGTCCCCAAGTCTCTGCTTGGTTTCCCCAATGTAGAGGAAGCCACACCGGGTACAATGGATACAATACACCACATTGGCAGATGTGCAGGTGAACATCTGCTTGATATAGAAGGTCATCTTGGGGCCTGGGATAGGGGTGAGGGAGGAGGTGTGGGGGCAAGTGTAGCACTTCCTGCAGTTGCAGGGGAAGGTGCCGGGTGTGGTGGGGTTGGAGGGGAGTGTGGAGCGGACAAGGGAGTGGCAAAGAGAGTGGTCTCTCCGGAAGGCAGACAGGGGTGGGGATGGAAAAATAGCTTGGCTGGTGGGGTCGGATTGTAGATGGCGGAAGTGTCGAGGATGATACGTTGTATCCGGAGGTTGGTGGGGTGGTATGTGAGAACGAGGAGGATCCTCTGGGGGCGGTTGTGGCGGGGGCGGGGTGTGAGGGATGTGTTGTGGGAAATGCAGGAGACACGGTCAAGGGCGTTCTCGACCACTGCGGGGGGAAAGTTGCAGTCCTTGAATAACATGGACGTCTGGGATGTGCGGAAGTGGAATGCCTCATCGTGGGAGCAGATGCGGCGGAGGCGGAGGAATTAGGAATAGGGGATGGAATTTTTGCAGGAGGGTGGGTGGGAGGAGGTGTATTCTAGGTAGCTGTGGGAGTCAGTGGGCTTGAAATGGACATCAGTTTCTAGCTGGTTACCTAAGATGGAGACTGAGAGGTCCAGGAAGGTGAGGGATGTGTTGGAGATGGCCCAGGTGAACTTGAGGTTGGGGTGGAAGGTGTTGGTAAAGTGGATGAACTGTTCGAGCTCCTCTGGAGAGCAAGAGGCAGCGCCGATACAGTCATCAATGTAACGGAGGAAGGGGTGGGGTTTGGGGCCTGTGTAGGTGCGGAAGAGGGACTGTTCCACGTAACCTACAAAGAGGCAGGCATAGCTTGGGTCCATGCGGGTACCCATGGCCACCCCGTTTGTCTGCAGGAAGTGGGAGGAATCGAAAGAGAAGTTGTTGAGGGTGAGGACGAGTTTGGATAGGCGGATGAGGGTGTAGGTGGAGGGGGATTGGCCGGGCCTGCGGGACAGGAAGAAGCAGAGGGCCTTGAAGCCATCTGCATGCGGAATACAGGTGTATAGGGACTGGACGTCCATGGTGAAAATGAGGTGTTGGGGGCCAGGGAATTGGAAGTCCTGGAGGAGGTGGAGGGTGTGGGTGGTGTCACAGACGTAGGTGGGGAGTTCCTGGACCAAAAGGGAGAAAATGGAGTCCAGATAGGTGGAGATGAGTTCGGTGGGGCAGGAACAGGCTGAGACAATGGGTCGACCAGGGCAGGCAGGTTTGTGGATTTTGGGAAGGAGATAGAAACGGGCCGTGCAGGGTTGGGGAACCATGAGGTTGGAGGCTGTGGGTGGGAGGTCCCCTGAGGTGATAAGGTCATGGATGGTGTTGGAGATCATGGTTTGGTGCTCGGGGGTGGGGTCATGATTAAGGGCGTGGTAGGAGGAGGTGTCAGAGAGTTGGTGTTTGGCCTCGGTGATGTAGAGGTCAGTGCGCCATACTACCACCTCGCCACCCTTGCCTGCGGGTTTGATGGTGAGGTTGGGGTTGGAGCGGAGGGCTGCCTGTTCTGCGGGGGAGAGGTTGGAGTGGGTGGGAGGGGTGGAGAGGCGGAACCCCGCCCACAGCCGATCCCGACGGAACCCCGCCCACAGCCGACGCCGACGGAACCCCGCCCACAGCCGAGGACCACATCGCTCCGCCCACAGCCTCCACAGCCAGCAACCCCAGAGTAGACAGCCACTTCTTCTTGTCCAGCAGGCCGGGCCATACCCCCTCCACTGACACCCTCATCCGCCTAGCCAAACTCGTCCTCACCCTCAACAACCACCCAAGGTATTTTTCCATCCCCACCGTTGTCTGCCTTCCGGAGAGACCACTCTCTCTGCGACTCCCTCGTCCGCTGCACACTCCCCTCCAACCCCACCACACCCGGCACCTTCCCCTGCAACCACAGGAAGTGCTACACTTGCCCGCACACCTCCTCCCTCACCCCTGTCCACACCTGCACATCTGCCAATGTGGTATATTGTATCCACTGTACCCGGTGTGGCCTCCTCTACATTGGGGAAACCAAGCGGAGGCTTGGGGACCGCTTTGCAGAACACCTCCGCTGGGTTTGCAATAAACAACTGCACCTCCCAGTTGCGAACCATTTTAACTCCCCCTCCCATTCCTCACACGACATGTCCATCATGGGCCTTCTGCAGTGCCACAATGATGCCACCCGAAGGTTGCAAGGACAGCAACTCATATTCCACTTGGGAACCCTGCAGCCCAATGGTATCAATGTGGACTTCACAAGCTTGAAAATCTCCCCTTCCCCCACTGCATCCCAAAACCAGCCCAGTTCTTCCCCTCCCCCCACTGCATCCCAAAACCAGCCCAGCCTGTCTCTGCTTCCCTAACCTGTTCTTCCTCTCACCCATCCCTTCCCCCCACCTCAAGCCGCACCTCCATCTCCTACCTACCACCTCATCCTGCCTCCTTGACCTGTCCGTCTTCCCTGGACTGACCTATCCCCTCCCTACCCCCCCCACCTATACTCTCCTCTCTACCTATCTTCTTTTCTCTGCATCTTCGGTCCGCCTCCCCCTCCCTCCCTATTTATTCCAGTTCCCTCTCCCCATCCCCCTCTCTGATGAAGGGTCTAGGCCCGAAATGAAAGCTTTTGTGCTCCTGAGATGCTGCTTGGTCTGCTGTGTTCATCCAGCTCCACAATTTGTTATCTTGGATTCTCCAGCATCTGCAGTTCCCATTATCACTGTATCATATTAACTGCAGTTTTGGTCTCCTTATTTAAGGAGAGGAAGTTGCTAGATTGATACCTGGAATATTTTGACGGAGAGTGCAAAACTAAGAGACACACTTTTAACATTAAGGTAACCCTTTTCGGACAGAGGTGACAGGGTTTTTCTGAGCTTTGTAGGATTTATGAAACTGTGCTTCAAAAGGTTGGGGAGGTATGGTCATTAAAATTTTAAGTCAGAGATTGATGGATTCTTATCAGGCAAGAGAATCAAAGTTTTTTGTGGGTAGATGAGAATATGAAATTTGATCACAAAATAATTAGTCTTGGTGTTATTGAATGTTACAGCAGTCTTGAAGAGCCAAATTACCTATTTTTGCTCCTATTTTGTATGTTCATAAGTTCGGTTTTTGTGATCACAAAAGACATTCGCATTGTCAACAATTTCTCATTGACTATTCATCCAGTAGTATGTGAAATACGGAACAGACATGAATATTTCAGAAGCAATTGAAGCAGCATCTCTATCAACATGCCCCACTGTGGTAGCATCCCAGATGTCCTGCATCTTTGTTTGTTGTACAGCATCTCAGAAACCCAAAACCTGTTATGTTGACAGTGATCTCTGTCCTGCAGCTGCAATTGAGAAGATGAACATTCAAAATTGAAGGCTCCAGGCTTGATAATATGTGCAGAAGTTAACCACATCCCATCTGCATCCAACCTGCTTTTGAACTGGTGATGCACCGATGAAGAGTTCCCTACATGAAGAAATCTGCAGGCTGAATCCAACAGTCCTAATTTCCCTAACAAGTTGCACTTACCCCAGGGTTGGCACAACAAGATTGCATTCTGCATGATTCCCTTGCATTTCAGGGTCAGACCTGAATGTTGCATTTGGCCTTGGCACTCTGTGTGCAAGATTTACAAAGAAGATCAACTGCTACATTAAAGCTGAAGAGGTGCTAATAGAATCAGAGTTCTTTCATAAGTAGAAAGAATACATGGCACTATGCAACACAGTGAGAATGTGACCTAATCCGATCTGTACTCTGTGCCTTCTTTTTTGGGTTTTTGACCACCACCTCCATCCTTTTGTCATCAAGAGGATGGTGGAAGCGTTGTGAGGACTTAGACAAAATATTTGGCAGGGGAGAGTGGGTCAGGGCGAAATAACTATTCCTCAACCTTAAGTCGTAAATTACCTGCCTTCTGCTCCTGCTGCTTCCCAAATCATTGATTCTGTCTCTGCAGGAATAGAAAAAGCAGGAGGGAGGGAACTTGTCATTGGAGAATCTGGAGTATTCAGCATGAGAGAAATAGAATCTATATTAAGAAAGTAGCTCTTCTCTAATTCTATCTCTCCTAAGCTTGCTGCTCCTATAATTGAAATACACAGGCGCAATCTCTCTTGTAATATTTTGATTTCTTTCTGCCCCCTATTACTGTTGTCATGGGCTATTTGAGAGCTGTACAGAGCAAATTCAGTCATTATTCCCCTGTATTTTGAATGTTGACACTAATGTAGTTGAGTCTTAACTGCTCAGTGAAATGTTCAGGAAGCCATTCAGTTGGATAGGCTTGCTTAAGGGCAGTGAGAGCTGGGCAGGGAATTTCGGCATTGCCAGTGATGATGACATCCTAAGAAAGAATAAGAAAAATACTGTGGAAACTCACTCATCATAATGCTCTCGCATGAGACCATCATACATCGTCATGTGAATGTATGGCTTGGATAACTGTCTTTTTGTAAATCTACAACACTGAGTCAACTTTTGATTCTAAATTTTATATCTCTTTCCTTACGTTGCAATGTCCCCAAATTACTCGTAACCACAGTACAGAGGTTAAAAAATTATAATTATTAATTTTTATGGCTGGTCACAGGAAGGTGTGAGTGCTGTTTTTGAATAGTTATTTGACGTTTCCTATCTGTGATGAAGTATCCAACCTTTCCTTGATGCTTTTTGCTAATGGCGTGGCTGAGAATTGGAAATCGCCATTCCTTGTATTATATATTTTGCCTCGGAGATATGAAGAGAGGGCACACAACGGGTTTCTTTGTATGCAGCTGGAGTTTTATTTACACATGCTTTGATAAAGTCTACAGCAGTCACAATCTTAATGTTTGCTTTTAAGTTTTTTTTTGTAACTACACCCAAGCTCGTCTAACAGTACACAAAATGGGGAAGAGACAAAAAAAATACATAATCAAACACCGAACAATTTACCATTACACAGAGATCATGTGTGTAGATCTGTACGTAAGCCGGCAAATATTCAAACTCAATACCATCTATTTTCATAACATCATATTTTAGAATACGTAGAAATAACTTTAAATGCAGAACATGTTCTATCTGATCCTTTCTGAAGACTGAAGTATTTAATTTTAAAATGAGGTGAAATTGATGCATGCCATATCATTGTGCTTGAGGGTCCTGGCTGAGCTATTAATGATATCAGACAAGGTCTATTAAATTAAGATCAGAGAATTACAGTCTTTCTTCCCCCCAAAAAATTACATCTTTAGGAAATTGACTGAATTGAAAAGAAAACTGGAAGAACTGAGAAGAACCAAAGAAACCAAACATATTGGGTATCGGAATTGGAATGTCATGTTGACATTGCATGGGATATTGGTGAGGCTACCTTTGAAATACAGTGTAGAGTTCTGATCTCCCTGCTGTAGGAAGACTGTTGTTAAAATAGAGAGGGTTCAAAAAAGATTTACCAGGATATTACCAGGACTGGAGGGCTTGAGTTATAAGCAGAGGCTGCATAGGTTGGGACTTTTTTCATGGGAGCATAGGAAGTTGAGAGGTGACGTTATAGGGGTTTATAAAATGATGAGGGGCAGAGATAAGTTGAAGAGCAAAGGTATATTCCCTGGGGTAAGGGAATTCAAAGGTAGGGGGCATATTTTTAAGGCCAAAGGAGGGAGATTAAAAAGGGACTTGAGGCGCAACTTTTTCAGACAGAGGGTGGTTTGTACATGGAATGAATTGCTGGAGGAACTGGTAGATGCGCATACAGTTACAACATTTAAAAGACATTTGGATCGGTATATAAAAAGGAAAGGTTTAGAGAGATATGGGCCAAATGCAGCCAAGTGGGACTAGTTTGGGTTGGGAAACTTTGTCAGCATGAACAGGTCAGATTGAAGGGTCTATTTCCATGCTGGTATAACTATGACTATGACATTTTCTCAAGAAAACAGCACAAACTTATTATGTTACTGTTACAGCAAGTACTTCCAGGAATTATCAGAGTCAAACATCTCCTGGGGATAAGTTTAACTTTCAGCACTGGTGTAAAATGAGCGGGTGCCCATTTTGCACCTGTTTGGTTTTGGAAAACCAGACAGAAGGTGCAGCTGGCTGCCAGTCTGCTATTATGCAATTTTTTGTCAAGAAACAAAAGGTGAAATTTTGCCAAACATGCTTGACTTTGCCAGAATGACTTTACCCTACTATCCAACAGCTACGCTCCCCACTAATCATGTGCCAGGTCCTCCAAGAGCCATGAAAATGAGAACTCCCAATTCCGCGAGTCTCACTCACTTTTAATGACCTTGTTTGTGGTGAGCAAGACTACTATTTTAGACCTGTTATGACTACCTGTGGAGACTTCATCTTAAAATAGCACAGTAAGGAAAATGAGCAGTTACTTTAAAATGTCTGTGGAATCTGTAAATTGTTTTTAAGAAATGTCTGAGGAAGACTTTAAAGTATTTAAGATGTTTACATTTATTGTAAAGGGATTATCTCTAATTTTCCGAGATAATAAGAAATACTGGTCCATGTGACCCTTGCAACCCTTGATCCAGAAATTGTATCAACAGAAGGGAAGTTAAGGAAAAAGCCATGTGCCTTGCAGACACTTGGGAGAGCTCACAGCAGCGTAGAGATGAACAGCACGCACATGCAGACGGAAAGGCAAGGTCAACAGAGAAAAAGGGAACACGCCAAATTATTTGAGAAGCAACAAACCATTCTCAAGAGGATGAGATAACAAGATGCACAGCTGGATGAACACAGCAGGCCAAGCAGCATCAGAAGAGCAGGAAGGCTGACGTTTCAGGCCTACACCCTTCTTCCCGAAACGCCAGCCTTCCTGCTCCTCTGTTGCTGCTTGGCCTGCTGTGTTCATCCAGCTCTGCACCTTGCTATCTCAGATTCTCCAGTGTCGGCAGTTCCTAACTTCCCTTTCTCAAGAGGGTGTCAGTTTTCTGTTCGGTAGGAAAGAATCTAGATGTTCTTCAAGCTGTTGTGTAAGCTAGCTGAAAAAAATACTTTATAACTTCCTCAGATGTTAAAAGAGCTGATTGCTTTAGAAACATAGCAATGGAGAAAAAATGTGCAGGAGCGGGCCATTTGACCCTTTAAGCTTGATTTGCCATTCATTATGACCATGGCTATTCATCCAACTAAGTATTCTCTTTCCATTTTCTCCTGATAACCTTTCATCCTTTTATCCCTAAATACTATTTCTACCTCCTTCTTGAAAACATTCAATGTTTTGGCCTCGAGCGCAGAATTCCACAGGCTTACCGCTCTCAGTGAAGAAATTTCTCCATATCACAGTCCTAAATGGACTAAATCACAGCCCTATATCCCTAAGCAGTGACCACTAGCCTGGACTCACTGGTCATCAGGAAAATCCTTTCTGTATTTACCCGGTCTTGTCCTGTTACATTTTGATAGGTTTCCATGAGATCCTCCCTCATTCTTCTCTACGCTGATGTGTATAGTCTTAACCAATCCAGTCTCGCTTCATACTGCCATCCCAAGAATCAGTCTGATAAAACTCTGTTGTACTCCCTCCATAACCAGCATATCCTTTCTCAGGTAAGTACACCGAAATTGCACGTCGTACTTCTCACCAAGGCCCTGTACAATTGAAACAAGAAGTGAGAGAACCATGATGTTTTTTGTTTCTCCGTTGAAAAGCAATTTCAGAAAGCTACATAATCAGAACTGTCCTTGTGCAAAATTCATAACTGCACCTTACTGATGAATTGGAGTTTTGACTGCCTATGTGAATAGAGCATAGCATGTTGCACAGCTCTATAGTTATATTGTGGTTATCTACGATAATGTTTGTTAAAGAGAAAGTTTTTATTTAAGAATGATGTATCTGTTATTTCACTTATTAATTGCATTAGTTCTGATTCATGTTAAGGTAAAAGCTACAAACAGTGGAATCTTGTTTGTAATTATGTCGCTTGGGGATGGGAGGTTACTCAGTAAATTTGATTCTTTTGGTTCATGATTTCTCCATGGGAATCATTACAAAATTGGGAGCTCATTCACAATATGAATTCAGAAACTGCAGAGGGCTCACTGGAACTTCTTGTAATTACCAAACAAGATTTCACGTTTACTTTTGCTATTTTATTGGAAAATTGACTTCAGTACTTGTGAAGCTCAAGCCTTTATTGAAGAGATGGATCAAGACTTGAAAAATTTGCAAGAAAGATGATTTACACATGCTAATTGAACACATGAGGAGTAATGTGAAACAAGAAGCTACAATACATGGCATACTAGAAGAAATGTCTAGGCACCTAGGACTTGAAGAAGAAATAATCACTTCTACTGGTCATCAATTACTATTGGCCAGAATTGAATAAGAAATAGAACATTGAAATATTGGCTTAGAAAGAGAGAAAGGGAAAAAAAATCTTAGAGTATAACCTCTGAAAATATTAATTTCAGTTACTGAAGAGATTAGGACAGCTCAAAGAGAACTCTTCCTAATTTTGATTTGGTGAGGAACTTTCAACTACTACATGAACTTGGTGAAGAGAGGCTAGAGGCGTGCTTTGTGCCATTCAAGAAAATTACTAGGAATTTCAAATTGACTGAAATAATAGTGGGCTATAGTCCTAAAAAGTGCTTTGGCAGCGAAAGCTTTGGAGATTTGGACATCTCTTACAGCAGAGTATAAATGTGATTATGAGGAAGTAAAGATGCTGTCGTTAATGTATATGAGTTGATGCTGGAGGCTTATGTGCTGAAATTTGAGGATAGGAATGGACCAAAACTTATGTACTAAGGAAGAGAAATTGCAGTTGATAAGTCTAAGTCAATTAAAGTTTAACAGACGTTTGAAAAAATTACGGTGATGATGTTTGTGAAAAAGTATTAATATTGTCAAAAATATTATCTCTTTAGGATTAAGATGTCACCTGTAAGGTCATAAAATTCAGAAAAGAAAGGAAACCAGCAATGAGAGATGACTGAGTTAACTCTTAAAATATTTAATAATATACCGCACTTGGCAGAGTCTGAGCATATTACTGAGTGAATAAGCTTAATAGAAGAGAACATTTATCTGACAGGTCTAGCACATAGGATTTTGTGGATTTTGATTCCTCTGATGTGACAGTCGCATTTTCAGTTCTCCCTGTAACTGATGGGTAAACTGAAGTCCACCCTACAGGCAGCTCTGGAGTCTCCATGCTATTAATTTGGAGGTCTACATTCTTGAGGGGAGTAAAGTTTTGCAGGTGAGTGGAGGACTCCAGTTTGAGTTCTCTTTCAACATTTGTGCCTGTTGGCTCCATCTTATAAAAACAAACAGATGTTTTCTCATTGGGATGTAGTGTGGCAGCATCCCAATGGCTAGCTTATATTGCACCTTGTGTGATAAGTATAAAGCAAGCAGGACAACTGAAGAATCATGATGATTTGGTCACAAAATCTAACAACAGTTAAGGTGCAGGAGACAGTCTTTACCATCTTCCAATTTCTTGCTACAACTTTACACACTTTGTAGTTAGAAACCAGTCAAACAGCTAACATTACAAATGTGACGCTAGATCTCAGTAAAGTTGCTTCAGGTCAAAAAATGCACACAAATCTGAGCCAAGTGCTGGAAAAAGGGATGAGAATAGTTAGGGGATTGTTTTTGACCAGCCTCTACATAATGGGCTGAAGGGTCTTTTTCTGTCTAAATACCTCAATGACTGTGTAAGTCCAGAACATTATTTACCCTGTTCAGAAACAAACTGCAGAGTGAAAGGTTACATAAATGCACTTTCAAATGATTATGATTAACATGTCAAGTCATTTTTCACAAGGTAGTTTCTGGTCTATACATTCAAATAATAACAACTACTCTTAAATGTATATAAAATGTGGACTTTGATTCCTTTGAAGTGGCAGTCACATTTTTAGTTCTCAATGTAACTGATGGGTAAACTGAAGGTAGAAAGTTAAACTCTTGCACATAGGATAAGGTTTTGCTACTCAGTTACCATTAACTCAAACATTTTTTCAGAAGTCAAAATCTAAACTAGATCTATGAACCTATGAATGAGGATCACATGGATAAAATAGACAGCTCTTTGTCTGCAAATTTGATGTGAACGACCCCTTGGAAACAGGAATACAAGAATTGATTAAGTTTAGTTCAGAATTTTTTTTAAAAAATCAAGAAATTAAGGGGAAACAATTTGCCAAACACAGCTAACTTGACAACAGCACTTCTTTGTTCAGTCCTGACTCACGACCTCTCTGCCCCAAATTTTCCTTTCTCCTTTCCCTAAGATATTAAATCCTGATGGATTAATATTCCACATTTAATGGCAGCTGATTGGCACATCTTTCTTGTTACCTATTTTCATGTTTGAGCTTAGTGAGGACTGACAAATTATTCAACTATTCAACATAGATTGGGGGTGAAAACAGATCTTCCTGGAGTTAGTGGTGCAGTGAACAGAAAGCAATGCATTTCTCCCTTATATCTTTGGCAGAAGAGAATGAACTACTATTTTAAAAAAAGTCTTCAAATACTGAGAGTTTATTTTTAAATAATTGTAACTTTCACAATGATGTAAAGCGCAACATCGAGAAAAGACTGTCTGTAGACCATGCTAAGTAAAAGCTCATTGATCCTGAAATGCTGTATAGAAAGGTATGCATAAAAGAATGAAATATTGAGGGACTCTTTTGAGAGACTGCATTGACCTAATGCATCACAATTTCTTGACTGCGAATGCATCAATATTGCAGCACATTTAATATTACTGTGTCTACTTTAATTTTTGCAATAATTGCACTGTTAAGCAGAGATAAATGCATGCTTCATCCAACTGCAATTTAAAAAGGTTCAATACTGGGTTCAAAGAATAAAAATCACCACAAATGAAGCTGCAAATTTTTAATTGGGCTGCTCTACATTGAGAAATTTCACAGAATGAAAGTACAAAGCAGAAGAATTCATGTACAGTTAATTTAATACACTGAAATTCCTAATGAAGTGCATATTCCACTGAAATCTGGAGCTGAAATAAATCAATTATGTTGGGTTTAATCTGCTACATTCATCATAGTAAAGGGAGAACTTGATTCTTTTGTCATCTTCAGAAACTGATTTAGCTTTGTAGTTTTCTTTCTCATACTTATAAGTTTTGCTTTTAAACATAGAACTTTCTAACCCGTGGCTGTACTTAGCTGCTGTGAAGGACAGTTGATTTTAGTTTTCTACTATTAAGGTTAAGACAACATTTACCTTGTGGGAAGCCCATATAGAACTTTGCTTTACAGCTCCTACGTTCTACCAGATGATACTCCAAATTTTGCTAAATCTGTTGCCAAATCTGCCCACCACCTATCATGATATTGCATGTTTGCAGTAGGTACTGCCTTAAGTCTCCTATCGCTCTTTGCCTTTGCTACCTCTAGATTTGATTCTTTTAATGTTCTCCTCTCCAGCCTTCTACATTCTACACTTTGTAAATTTAAGCTCAATCAAAGCTCAGTTTCCTATGTCCTAGTTTAAACCAAGACTGATTCACCTGTCATCTCATTGCTTGCTGAACTACACTGCCTCCTGAACTGACAAATCCTACATTTAAAAGTTCTCTTTCTTGTATTCAAATGGCTCATTCACCTTGTCCAGCTCAATATTATTTCTGTAACTAACTCCACCCCCTCTTGAGAATTCTGTGCTCCTGCAGTTCTGAACCTTGCATTTCCTTATTTTCATCAGCATTGGTGGTTGTAGCTGTTAAGGACCTAAGCTCTGGAATTCTCTCCAGATCTCTGCCTCACTATCCACTGAAACCTACTTCTCCAAGCAACAGTTTAGGTCTTCCACACCGATATCTCCTTATGTAGTTGAGTGTCAAAATATGTTTGATGCTGGTCCTGTGGAGTAGCTTTACACATTTTTTACATTAAAAAGAGAAACTTGCATTTATTTAGTAATTTTCACAAATCCTGGGCATTTCAAACAATTTACAACTAATTCAGTACTCTTGAAGCATAGTTGCTGTTATAAAGTAGGAAGAAGAGGCTACATGCATAAAAATTGCCAGCAACATTTCACAAAGTCGTACAGGTTGTGGGTATGCCTAACATCTGAAGCCCAATCCTGGCACAAAACTTTGCACATTAGACAGTACCTTAATGGATGGAATTTACAGTGAGCAATGAAGTTACAGACACATATTTTCCAAATATCCTTGCTCAGCTACAGTGGCTCTACTTTTTATATATTGGTGGGCAATTCTCAGTTGCTTCCTCAGGCATTGAAAAGACTCAGAGGCAGCCAAGATAATGTTGTGAGCTGATACACTAGTTCATGCTTAGCGCGTCTGGTAATTGGCTTGGCAACTGCACTTGAAACCATTATGGGAGATCTTTTCATTTGAAAATGGTGACACCTTAACCATGCACAGTGACAGGAGTTTGGAACAGTGCTAGCACCACCCTTATCCTGCATTTCTCTTGCTGATGTCATTAGACTGCCACTGCGTGCTCCTTTCCATTTATTACCTCTTTGAAGCTTGATGTCACTGAGAAAACACGTAACACGTCCATGAGTGATAATGGGAACTGCAGATGCTGGAGAATCCAAGATAATAAAATGTGAGGCTGGATGAACACAGCAGGCCCAGCAGCATCTCAGGAGCACGAAAGCTGACGTTTCGGGCCTGGACCGTTCATTGTGCTCCTGAGATGCTGCTGGGCCTGCTGTGTTCATCCAGCCTCACATTTTATTAACATATCCATGATTAACTGTTTGCATGTGTGATTTGTAGGGTACAAGTTTATGGTTTCAGGCCTCTGGCTGCAACGTGAAGTTGTCATTGCATAGGATCAATATTTGGATCAGTTTGAAGCTGTGACCGTGCTCTCATCAACTATCTGATTGATTTGCTTAAAATATAGTACTAAAAGCTCCAGAGTACTTTCTTTATCCACTTGAGTTTGGTTCCAACTACAGCAGACTTGCAACTTTTCCAAGAGTGATGGTAACCAGAGTGAAGGTGAAGTTATCCCTAGCAATAGCTAGCTGAAAACCTACTAATGCTCATGAGAAAGAAAAAAGGCTGGTTGTCCCCATGGAAGGAAGCTGGCTAGGAAGGAAAGACAGCAGACTGGAGTTTGTATTGAAATGTGAAATTCCAAGATATAAGGCTATGGAGCATTTTGATATGTCTTTGACCTATTACCTTCACCTAACTGTAGCCAACTTGCTGGGAAGGAATATGTTGTTGCTGAGAATTCATGTTGCTACTTAAAGGTGCCTCGCTTTATACTGCCTTCTTGCTGTACGTTTGAAGAGGGCTTTCAGGGCCCAGTTCTCCCAGTGATACTGCTGAGGCTTCTGGGCCTCTGGTAAGGTCCTTAATCAAAGGACTAGGCTGCAGGTTTCAGTTGAGAAGCTGCCTGCAGTAAACTGCCTGAACCTGTCCCACTGGCCAACAAGAGCTCGGGGCCTATGTTTTGACCAGTCATCAGGCAAGGTCCACGTTGTCATTTCAATGAATTGAAAAGTAGGAGGCAGCCAGCACAGAAGCTGTGTGAACTCAGGCCCTCCATAAATAAAACAAGGCATGATTCTGGAAAGAAGGCTAAATCCTCAATTCCACAACACTACAGAGGATAATAGCTAGCCATGGTTCAGTGTACCAGAATTTCTCAAGGATAGTTGAGGAAAAAAAATGAGGATGCAGTGCTATGATTCCATTCCCTAGGGCTCATCAGTAAAAATCATCGGTTGACCTTGGGCTTCATGTTGTGTTTGAGGGATTCGAAAACAAGGATGAGAACTTTACAGTTGAAGTGTAACCAGTCTAGGAGCCAGGGTAGGTCAGGCATCCCTGGGGTGAAGGATGAACTGGGTTTGATCTGAATTAAGATGTGGATAATGGAGCTTTGCGTGACCATATCTTTGCAGACCGCACAATGTGGAAGGCTGACCAGGAGAGCATTGGAGTATTATGTCTATAGGTAACAAAAACATTGAGGGTTTCAGAAGTAGGTGAGCTGCAGCAGCATGTATTCTGAACATGCAAAGTCATAGGTAGTGAGCAGATGGTTTTTCATCCAAATAAATAGTATTATTATTTAGGATATTATATGTCCTATGGAACATAGGTATCCCTTCATTGGATCTGAGCCTTTTTATCACTCAATCCCATATGGTTCTGCAGGTTTCACAGGCATAATGCTGTCCTTGAGAGAAGAACAATTCTTGCTTGGTCGTGGCACATTGAAGTAGATTTCATGTGCTTGTTATTTATCTTCAGACATCAGTAATCTTTACTTGGGTGAAGTATTGAGGGGATCCAAACAATTTGAGAACAATGCCCTGACATGCTTTACTACCATTATAAAAGAAAATTAAGAGAAAAAAATTTTGGTCAGATTGTTGAGTTAAAAAATGCTCACGTATTATATTCAAGTTAAAATAGCAGTAGAGGTAGGAGGATAGCTGAAGAATGGAAAACAGAACAGGAGTCTTAGCATTTACTTGAATCAGCGACCATAGCTAATCACACCTCAGCAATCTGTCCAGTGACCTCTTCTTCCAAGTAAACGAAGAACCTGAACATGGGATACAGAAAATAACATAGTGGAATAACAACTGTGTGGAAAAATGTGAGAAACAGTAGGAGAGCATTAACAAATTAGGTACCTGGAGAGATATGTAAAACAGTTCAATGTGGATCGTGTGAAGCATGACAGTTTGGAAAAAGAGAAATAGTTAAACAGTAGGAAAAACAATGGCTGCTAAATAATAGAGATCTTGATGTGTAATCTTTTACAACAGGACTGAAGATGCAAACAATTCTTAAATAGTATGATTCTCAGAATTGAATAGAAAGCAAAAAGCTAATGATGAATCTGCACAAGCCATTGATCAGGCCACAGCTGGAGTTTGGCCATCCCATTACAGGAAGCATGTTGAAGCCTTGGAACAGCACAACATCGATTGGTGAGGATGATGCAAGGGATGAGAAAATACAGTTCCAATGACAAATTAGATATTAACAATTACCTTCTGTGAATCAGAGAAAATTAAGAGAGGTGCATTAAAAACTATGAAAATGTTTGAGAGGCTATGAAAATTTAGTTTCACTGGTTAGCTTCAGTTAGTCCTACATGGAAAATTAGGATTTTTTTCATGTAAGCAATTCTTTCTGTATTATACTTTCTATGAATCTGAGATTGTTCAGCCTTAGAAATTTTCATAGATTGGCATCCTACTAGTTGTTTTTTTGATATATGCAGAAGTGCTGTTACACTTTTTTTTTCTGCCACCAGATCACCTGTAGCAATTTTTTCATCCATTAACCACTGACAGTGAATTGCCAGTGTTGTCCATTTGGTTAATTTAAGTGCAACATCCATTCAGAGCAGTGTAGGCCATCAAAAGTGAGGGAGTAGGAGGAACCAAAATCAAAATGGAGTTGAAAGGGGTCCTTCAATTTTTCATTTTTTTCTTTATATCCAGAATGCTCTTACACACAACTGAACTTCTTTTTTCCCCATCAACAAATCACCCAGCGTAATTTTTCATCAATTAACCACCACTACTAACTCGCCAATGTTTTCTGACTTAAGGGCAATGCAGACGACCAAAGGTGAGGGAGAGGAATTGGAGTTGGAAGGTATCCTACCAGAGATAGCAGGAACTGCCGATGCTGGAAATTCTGAGATAACAAGGTGCAGAGTTGGATGAACACAGCAGGCCAAGCAGCATCCAGCTCCTCTGATGCCGCTCAGCCTGCTGTGTTCATCCAGCTCTGCACCTTGTTATCTCAGATATCCGACCCATTTACTTTGGTTTTTAACATTCCTAAACTGTTCAGAGATGCTATTGCAAGCCTCTGGAGTAAGTAGGACCTCAACCTGGATCTCCTGGTGCAGAGGTAGCAACAGTCCTGCTGTGCCATCTGAATCCTTCCTATCAATTATACACGTTTGAAGATAAACCAATGCATGTGAAAGCTCTAAACAATTGTTTCTTCTCCAGCCAGTATTACCTCTGACTTATTTCACTTATTTTTGAAAGATTATTCTTTCCACTGTGTTAATGGTACTGTTTTTTTTTAATCTTTCTATGATATTTACTCTCAGATCCCATTTGTATTTGATGCAAGCATTGGATAAAAGTCCGTCAAGGCAGCAGTTGTTAGGGCATTAGCTGGTCTCTTAGGATTAGATAAGCATAATGCTACGTGCCGTAGGACATTGTTGTTCAATGTACTTCTGCTGAATTATATTGCCGCAATTTAGCCTGGATTATAAAAGTAGTGCATCTTTTCAATTTACAAAATTAAGTGGTGACTAAAATCTCCTGCAAATGAATCCTTTTTGGCAACACGTTCACTGGCCCTGGTTTAAGACTCAGTAACAGTGGTAGGATTGTATTTGCAAGCATTTATTGTTGTTCTTGTTGTTTTCCAATTTCACCCCTTTTCCTTTGACTTTGACTATAATATTTCAGGCACATTCTTTCTTTATTATTCAGTGGACCATTCTGATTACCTATCCTTGGGCAGAGGCCAATTGGCAATTTTGAGACTGGACTTTACAGGACATTATGCTCCCTGCTGCCTACACCCTCCACTAAGACGTTGAACATGGTCCCACCCATGTACAGGCCAGTTGAGACTGAACCATTTTACACTTAATTGGTTCAGCGTGAGACTTCCATCTCCATGTGATTAGCCAGCCATTGTGTAGGCCCAGTGGAGCGAGGTTGGGGTGGTGGCCACTGTTGGACTACAGTCACAAGCTGAACAAGTCAGGGTAGCAGAAGCTGGACTAAAGGGAAGTCTGGGGAATCGGCAGGGCATAACTGGCAGGTGCCAACAAAGTGGGTGAGGCTGTATGGAATCCTGGCCTGAGACAGAGGCATGATCTTGAGGGGGTGCTTCTAATGGGCATAGGCTTGAAAGTAAAGACACCAGTCTAATTAATAAAAGCTGCCAGGCTATCCAGCTTTGGCCTCCTCTGTCAATGGGCAAAATAAATATTTTCTAATCAACTTGTTAATAGATGTTATGTCACTCTACTGGAGCAGGTGGGATGCGAATCTGGCCCTCCTGGCTCAGAGACAGGGGCGCTACCAGTGCAGCGCAAGAGCCAGTTCCACAGGGAAAAAGTTATGGGTAGGATGAGGCATTTAAATGGCGAGTGATTGGTGATTTAAAGGCCTCAATAGAGCCAAAGACTTAGAGTCTGCCCAATGCCACCACCACCTTCTGGAGAAAGGCTGGGGACATACAGAAAGGTAACAGGCAAGCTGCACATGACATTTTAATAGTCCCCACATTCCCAGTGCACCTTCAACCACTTTGGTAGGGGAACGTAAATCTTATGTCAGGAGCCTCTTTTATTTTTTTCCTCAGTCAACTTAGGTAGCTCACATAGTCTGAATTTATCCTCTGCTGCCTTACTCAAATCAATCAGCATTTCCTGGCTATAGCATGGACGTTACTCTGCTCCAAAATGAGCCATTTCGTAAAATATTTGAGACCCTTTCAAGGTCCCGATTTCTTGGCTGCTATGTAGCCATTGAGTAAGGAGCTGCAGACAGGTTGTGGAAGACCCTACTTGATCAGTGAAACCACCACCCCCCAACCCCCGACCGCTACAGTGCCTAATCTCCCGGGAACCTGGGAAGCATGGATTTCTGGTTTAAGTAGTCCCTTGTCCCTGACTCTGCCTCCTGTATTCAATTCGTTAGTACTGGTTGAAGAAGGTTCAGTCCATCACAGGGACCTCAGACATTGGATCAGTTTTCTGCACATGACTGAGGAATAGTGGTGTCACGGCAAGCTCCAATTTTGTTGGCAGACTCCAATACACTGCAGATATCAGCAGTTACACGACTGCCTTCCGAAAGTAGCAGGTATTGCCGTTGACTGTCCGTGTCCACCACAGCTCTGAGTTTCTTCACCTTTGGCTCCCTCCAGGAATCAGATGGTGACAGCCGTGGAATTTCACAATCAGCTGGACACAAGTGCATCCCCCTAGGTAGCAGTGTTTGCCAGGGCTACCACTTGCATCCAATTTGCTATTGATGAAAGCAATCTGAAAGAGAAAACCACTGGGATTTACTGCAAGCTGGGTTTGCACAGAAAGTGGCAGTCAGAGAAAGCAACTGTGACATTCAGGGCCTACTCCGATCCTCCAGGAGAATTCTTCGAACCAGATGTCACTCTAGTAATGTTTAGTTGGTATGTAATTGCAGCGAAGTTAACAAGCATGTCCTTGCAAACTGGCCTAGCAGCTGGCTTGACACCTTCATTCGCTGCCAGTCACATTTCTAACACACCTTCCCAGCTCTAAACAAACCAGGCATGACTTCTTGGAGACCACAGCTACCAGCAAGGAAATGGCTGATGACACCTGTGAGAGCCCTTGAACTGAAGGCCAGGAAAGGTACAACCAAAGTCACAAGACCAGAAGAGTGATGACAGAGGAGGCAATTGGGTTGCTGCAGCTTTGTTTCTGGTACCTTCACAAGATCTCAATAGGTTCTTCAGTATGCACCTGCACGGTATCTGAAGTAGTAGTGATCGCTGTGCCATGAATGGAATAGCACAGCGGAGAATTTAGGAGGAGCAGATAATGATTCTTGCATATTTTCAAAGGAGGAGGACCCTGGTGAGATCAATGTTGCAGTCCGTAATCTTCTCTCTCAATTAAAATTCAGTTAACCTGTGCAAGTATATCACACAGCTCAATCAGCTGCATGTACTGCCCCTTCTCACAAAACATTAGAATATTTCCAGACAAAAATCCCTCCATTATTCAATTCTCTTGCCTCAATCTTGATGGCTTCCTGGCAGGCACAAGGGAACAGAAGGAAGAAGAGTGATACAGACTTGAAATACAGTTTATGGTGCGTTATGGTGTTTTTTCAAACTGTCAATTGTATTTTCCGTTTCTTCTCATTAACCTTATGTGGATTCACTCTTTTAGCTCAGCGGAGGTAGCAGTCAGTTGTTCATTCCCCTATTTTGATATCAGAATACTCCTGACTAACCTTCTCTTGGTTTTGAGGCTCATTAGAGTCCTGACAAAGACTACCCATGCATGGGGCAGCCTTGGCGATCAGGATAGTAATCAGTATGTGGGAATATAGCTGGGGGTGTTGGGAAAAGCAGGAGAAATGGAACCTCCTTTAGCAGTCTCACTTCAAAGTGCTGTGCTTCATCTTCTCTCTTGCAGCCCATCCACATATCCCTGCTCGCCAAGGCTTGGAGGGAACTTGCATGAGGAAAGGTCACTCAACCCGGAATGTCAATTTCTCTCCACAAAAGACCTGCTGAGCTTTTCCAGCAATTTCTGCTTTTGTTGTTCGCTGCATTTTAATTTGTCACTAAACTGCCAAAGACAAGTTTCTCTCCATGTTGTTTCACCCAGCAAACTGAGGACTGAATCTCATGGCGTTGCAGGACTCCGGATGCCAGGTCACTGTGACCCAGTGACACTCATTGGAGGACTCGCAGTTATATTTTCTTGGCACTTGGCTGTTTCAATGGCTGGCAGCTCTACAGATTCAACAGTGCCAGCTGGAACAGGGGCCGTTGCTGGGACCGCAGCTGTCAATAAATGGACAACACTTTCCCACAAGGTAAGTGGATTCGGGATAAACTAGTATTAATCAGGCACATTGAGTGACAGGTGGAATTGGTGAGGTTAAGAAGGTTATCGCCATAAGGTTGGCCTTGTTATTGGATGACCCCTCCCTGGTCACTTGAGTGTCTGATCAGGAAAACTCCTCTCACCCCCCTCACATCATACCAGCTCACAGGTAGGTTTTAGTGGGTGGTATCCCCATATGGCAAGATGCCCAGTACCCATAAGAAAAATGCAAAAGGCAGTGGGAGAGGACTTGTATTTCAATTGGCTTCTAGTCCAGAAGTCTATCCTGCACCCTGTCCAGCAGTGATAAAGTCCCATGTCATTAGGGAGTCAATGGACATTTCATTCCATCTTTCCTCATCATTTTATGGCACTTGTATGGCTCCAAGATTGTGTATAGAGGGATAATTAAGTTCAACCCTAGGTGTACAAGCCATTGATGCAGGTCAGCATGCACTTGCTTCACTGTTGTGTGTGATATTCAGTTCTAGTTGCCAATCTTTCCCTGAAAGTGAACGTTAGTACAAAGCCTTGTGACATTGTCACTCACATTAGAAATGCTGTCCTTCACTTTCTCTCCAATGTCTCGCATTTCTTTGGAAATACTAGTCAAATATCTCGAATTTTGTATGGTTACTCCAGAATAATCCTTTCCATCCATGTACACCCAGCTGAGAAGAACTTCGAATATTCTTCAGCCTCTCAAAGGGTCCCTGACTTCAGCACTTGCAGCTGATGTGTGGCTCACAATGTCATCTTCCACGGAATCCTCACCATGAAGCGTGTATTTAAACTGATGGAAGGTACCCATTAGTATTGTGACAGTGTTTTCTCAGAATGCACCAGTATCCACTGGCAAC
The DNA here is from genome assembly GCF_030684315.1 of Stegostoma tigrinum. Classification (NCBI taxonomy): domain Eukaryota; kingdom Metazoa; phylum Chordata; class Chondrichthyes; order Orectolobiformes; family Stegostomatidae; genus Stegostoma; species Stegostoma tigrinum. The sequence continues at coordinate 53,612,518 of NC_081361.1, read as the reverse complement.
ACCTTGGCTTCCTTCCATTTATTTTTCCTTCTCTGATGAGATGAGGGACTGTATCTGTGCGAAACATGCCAAACTTCTGCCGACTTCCTGGGCCTTGCCTGCTTGGTTCCAAACAGTAGCAGCTTCTTCCTGCCCGGTGATGTCAGTGTTCCTCTGCGAACCCTTATAGATTGCACTATGACTTTAAGGGATGCCTCAGAAATGAGACCACAGGCATCCAACTATCATTGCACCTCTCTCTCTCTCTCGTCTAACAGTTCTGTAATGGACAAGTATATATTATGGGCCTTCAACTATCTATCAACCTGTTCACCTAATGCAACTGGATGGGAAACCCAGAAGGACAATGCTAATGTCATGGCTCCAACAGCAACAGTTGGGAAAGCCGGCTCCAAAATCTTCAGTTCCTAACCCACTGCCAGCATCCCTCGGCCTGAGTAGGTCTAAACTTCTATAAATGTTAACCATAAAACAATTTGAGTATCAAGGATATTCTTTGTAGCATGCCTACCCTTCTGTACATTTCATCTTACTTCAGCTAACATCTCCTCACTAATCCTGATTTTTAATCTGCTCAGGACAGGAAAATGACTGGAACCTGGCCAGTGTAGTCTGGATAATAAAATCTGCTAAGTTCAGGGTAACTTTCTGCAAAACCAGGTTTCTGTCTGTCTGATTACTGCCACAAGCTAAAATTGAGGTGTATATTTTGTATTTTTTAAAAATCTAGATGCTTATGAACTTTATGTCTTGCCCTGAGCGCCTGAAATACTTCGAAACCTTCATCTGGTAACTCAATAGACTGATGTTACTAACCTGGAACAGTACCCTGGCAAGCAACAAGTCTGATGCATTACATCCATTTTAGTCAACAGTTCGAGCTATTTTAATGGCAGGAATGTTGTTTTTAGAAGAGAAAACTGAACTATACATGGTATTGCACTGCCACATTTAGGCTGTAACTGAAACTAGATCTAATGCAATATGAATGATTTCCATTGTGAAACGGAAGGAAATTTACAAATCACAATATTCATCCAGTACTTTTAAGTTCTTTTATAGGATATGGACATCACTGGTTAAGGCAGCATTTATTGCTAATCCCTAACTGGCTTGAGAATCTCGCATTGTCTCACCTTCTTTGCCAGCTGCAAGTTATATGGCATCAGAAGAGATTTTGACCCAAACACAATAATGGATCAACACCGAAGGTGGGGAGATGGAAGTGTATTGTTAATGTTACTGGACTGGTGCTAACGCATGAGTTCAAGTCCCATGACAACTATTGAAATTTAAACCCAACTAATAACAATCTGGATTGAGAGCTGGTCTCAGTAATAATTATCATTAAACTGTCATTAATGTTGTAGAAAGCCACGTATTCGCTGATGTCCTGTTGGGAAAGGAAATCTGTTATCTTTGCAGACGTTTTTCTATGTTAGTCTATGTGACATATAACACAGAGAGTTGGGTCAATATTGAGATAGATATTTAGAAGTTTAATAACAACTCATCATGTCAACTAAGATGTGACACCTTAGTCTTAAATATATAGTCTGGGTTACGTGCATTCTTAGATTGCTATACTTTACGTACATAATTGACTGTCCAACTAAATGACTGAGAGTAAAATGGAGAACTCTTTAATATTAGAGTGTCACACGTAATGACATCATCTGGCTGTCTTAGATGTATTGTAACTTCTTGAAATCTGTGCAAACAACTCCCTTGTAGCCATGGAAGAAATACCTGTTCTGATAAGTAGAGACAAAGATGCAGATTGATACATTATCTGTCTACATTAAGGCAACACTCTGGTGCATGTACAACACAAAGTTTCTAAAATCATGAAGGGCATGGATAGGGTGAATTGACAAGGCTTTTACCTGGGGTGGGGGAGGCCAGAACTACAGGGCATAGGTTTAAGGTGAGAGGGGAAAGATTTAAAAGGAATCTAGAGGGTAACTTCATCGCACAGAAGGTGGTGCATGTATGGAATGAGCTGCCGGAGGAAGTGGTGGGAGCAGGTACAACTATTGCCCTAAAAAAGGCATCCTAAGAAAGGATGTGTACATGCATAGAAAGGGTTTAGAGGGATACTGGCAAATGGGGCTAGATTTATTTAGAATATCTGGCCAGCGTGGACGAGCTGGAACAAAGGGTCTGTTTCCGTGCTGTACAGCTTTATGACTATGACTGTAATTATCACAACTCAGCTGTGTAACTTCACTCAAGAGTTGGATTCGTATGTTGGCCAGACCAGTTAGGTGTTTAATTTGCCAGTACAGACGATCTGTCTCATGCGTTATGGACGTATGGTTGAGTCAGGTATGATACTTCCAGTATCAGCTTCATCCTCTTTTATGATAGATGTTTGCCTTGATACAATTTGGATGCGTTGTCTTTTCATCTTAAGATTTGACCATTATTTGTGATGACATCTTACTACCTGGGCTGGATACCACATTATAGTATTTTTCTAAAAGCCGATATGAAAATCTTGAACTCTGATGATTTGGTCAGTTTTAGGTTGGAATAACAGTCTACACATTCATTGATCAATCTGGTGTATCATTTTCTGCCTTCTTTTCTACAATGCATTATGTACATGTTGGAGGAGAAGAATGTGAGATAGCTGAGTATTTCAGATGTGAAGACTGCTGATGAGAGTGGGCCATTGCCCTGAGGAGTAGCTTGTGGGATTAACATGACTGTGACATGACTAAATTGCTTTGTATTTCATGATCATGCATTTCAATGTATGAACAATGCATTCTGCAAGACCATTAGATTGGAGATAATGAGGAGAGGAGACACTGGGATGAACACCCCAACTCCTGCACATCTCAGAAGGGTGCATTAGTGTATAGCAGCCTGGTATTGGACACGGTTTGTTGAGGAATGCCAAGCACACTGAATACAGTAAGGTGTGAGGCCAAGAACAAAATTACATTTCAGACAATTTCAATTGTAATCATTCGGGGGGACAGAGAGTCGAGATACATTTTAAAAGACTGGGTTGATTGGAAGTAGAACTTCATGCTAAGCACTATATACAGGCTGCAAGTTTCAAGTAAATTTTAGACGAAGCAGAATAAACTTGATTTTGAAAAGATTTGGCAAGTCAAAACTGGACATCCGTGAGGCAGTGTGAACTGTCAGCATCAGCAGAACTGTTTCCAAATACAATCTGTAAACTCATGATCTGGCACACCTCCAAACTCTAACATTATTATCAAGCCAGAATCAACCCTGATGTTCATTGAAGATTGTAGTGGAACATGTCAAGTGTGGGATCAGATGTACTTGCATACCTAAAAATAAGGCATCAATCTTAGTGAAGCTGCAATACAGGGCCACTTATGTGCCAAACAGCAGAATCTGCATATAATGGACAGGGTGAAGCAATTCCAAAATTAATGGATCATATCCAAGTTTTGCAGACCTGCATTTCTGGTTATAAATGGTGGTGACAATTGAACAACTAACAGGAGGAGAAGATTAATCAAATACCCCATCTTCCACAACTGGGGAGCCCAGCACATCAATGTGACAATAAAGTTGAAGTATTTGCGACCATCTTCAATCAGAAGTCCTGAGTGGATTAACCATCTTGACCTCCAGATGAGTTAACCAGCCTCATAGTTTTCAGCCAGTGTGATTCTCTCCATTGGCTGTGAAGAACTGGTTGAAGGCACTGGTTACTGCAAAGACTGGGCCCTGACAACATTTTGGCAATAGTACTGATGATTTGTGCTCTAGAATTAGCTATGGCTTTAGTCAGAACCTATACCAGCACATGGCTGGCAATATGGAAAATTGTACAGGCAAGTCGTCTTCATAAAATTATGGACAATTCTAACCCAGTATATTGCCACCCCCCTTTGGTCTATTGCCAATCATCAGCAATATGATGGAAAGTGGCATTGAAAGTGCTATCACATGACACTTACTCAGCAATAATCTGCTGTTTGATACACTCACACTCACTTTAGGTTCTGCAATGGCACCTCAGTTGCTGACGTCATCATAGTCTTGTACAAACATGGGCAAAAAAGCTGAACTCAACAGCTTTGTTGAGGGTGACTATCCTTGACAACAAGACAGCATTAATCAAGAGTAGAAACTAGGAGCCCTGGAGCAGTACTGGAGTCGTACCTGACACAAAGGAAGATAGATGTGATTGTGGAAGATTAATCGTTTTAGCATTAGTCCCTAAGGGTAGTTCGAGGCCCAACTTTCTAGTGCTTCAGAAATTATCTTCCCTCGCTAAATGAAAAGGTGGATATTTATTGATAATTGCACAACATTCACATTACTTATGATTAATTAGGTTGTGAAGGAGTCTATTTGTTTCCAATAAGATCTTGAAAATTTCCAGGCTTGGAGTAATTAGTATGAAGCAACATTTGCATCGCGCAAGTACCAGACAATGACCATGTTTCTTTGACATTCAAGGGTATTACCATTGAGTCCCTCATTATCAGCATTCCAGGCATTTGCCCAGAATGCCCAGACATTTTTCACGATCAACCAGATAAATACTGTGGCTACTAGATCATGTCAGAATTTGGGAATTCTACAGTGACTAACTCATTTCCAAACTCTCCAAAGCCAAAGTCTAGAGTGTGATAGAATATTTTCCAGTTGCCTCCAACAACACTCAAGTTTGACACCATCTAGGACAAAGCAGGCCATTTGATTGAGACCTGATCCACCACCTGCAACATTCTGCCCTGCACCACAGATACAAAGTGACATCATTGTGTACCTTCTACAAGATGCACCTTCCGACCTTTGCAATATTTAGCACCTAGAACATCAGCAGGTATGTAGAAACATCACCACTTGAACGTACCCCTCCAAGCCACAAAGCATTCAGATTTTTCTTTCCATGAGTGTCATTTGCTGTCCTAATATCTCCTGATTTGGTGGCCATGGTTTTATGCCTCTGGAATATTTTGGGGACACAATTGTGCATTGAACATCAAAATCATGTACAAGTTATTGCTGATGGAGCAAAAAAATTGAAGGTTATAAAACGTAAGAGTGACTGTTACTGGGCACAGAGGTCATACTTCAAGGATACCGATATTGATATGCTCACTCCTGATGATTAGCGTTGTTCAAAGTAACTCCAGCCGTAAAGTTCATTGTTAGCAAAAGAAGCTGCTTACATCCAAAAATTTGGAAATCCAGGAATAAAGTTCAAACTTTTCTTCAATTACCAAAATACACATCAATGGTTTGAAGAAACTAGTTACAAAACAAAATCCTATCTAATAATAGCTTGAAGAAATTTCTACATTAATATCTAATACAAACTGTTGCGGACATGGCAGACTGTTATTCAAATGATGGTTCAAGCTTTGTATATTGTACAACATACATAAACAGGACAGTCACTTACTATGGAAACAACTTATTGGAGTTTGCAGCAGAACAAGGACATCTTTTGGACTTGCAAGTATGAGCAGTAAAGACAGACGATCAAAGCAAGATAATGAGATTAACTTTTCTTGGTTTATCCATGAAGCTTATTCGCAAAGCATCCATTAATAATATTTAATAGTATATAGACAAAATACTATTCCGGTGCACAATGATGGCGTATTGCATTATCAGCTAATGAAGAATAATTATGGAACAAGAGGATATAATAAAGAAATAATGAAGAAAAAGTGCATGTTATTAGTGACAGATTCCAAATTCAAAGTGGCTATATAATAGACAATTATGTCACTGTTCGTAAAGATGATGAATGTTACCAAGAAAAGCAATAACTTGGTATATCAGGAGAGCTACAAAGTGACTTACAGTATAATTGATTCAATTTTGGTGAAATGCTAACATGACAATATTAGTAATTTTATATGTATCAAATTTATTTTATGAAGAGTGAGTGAATTAATTAATAGCGGTTATCAGAAATTCATGTAATGAAGAAATTGGGGATATAGTGTCAAAAAGAAAAATCTTCATTGGCTTTAGGGAAATTATCAACATTAATGAGGGCATTTAGAAAGTTGATTATAGATTTAAATACCAGAAAACACAAGTTGAAAATTTGGAGTAGGCAAGGTCATAGACTCATAGAATGACTGTTAAAGATTGGTCCTTGAAGCAAATAGACTACATGGATTCACATGGAAAACTAAAAATGCTTCACGGGCTACTCAGGAAATGGTGCAAAAAGCAAACAAGTTGAGTAATCCCTTCAAAAAAGATTATTTTATTCTCATGACTTCACCTTTTCCTTTCTACCTTTTCACTCCTGTCCAAGTCTTTTCAGCATCACATCCTATTTAACACAGTTCTTACAAATACAAAATTTTGGGATTTAAAGTGTCTTAAATATAGCTTATGTCTAACTTCAAAACCAATATTTTTCTTGTTATACCATGCAGAATAGGGTAAAGCCATCAAGATTTCATTATTCGTAATTTCAACCAGCTCTCTTGGGAAAGTATCAAGGAGACCAGATCAAAAGCAGCAGGTTTTTGTCTACATTTGAATGTCGCATCCCAGTAATGTCACTGAAATCTGCTTGGTAGCTAGAACTGCAGATGCTGTGGTCGGAGATATTTCAGTGTGGAGCTGGAGGAACTCAACAGGCCAGGCAGCATCAGAGGAGCACGAAAGTTGATGTTTCAGGTTGGGAATCTTCTGCAGAAATAGAGAGGGGTAAGGGAGCTGGGAAATAAATAGAAAGCGGACAATGGGGCAGGCGAAGGTAGGTGGGATGTGATGGGTGAGTGCAGGTAGGGAGTGGTGGGGACTGGTCAGTGGGATGGGAGGGGTCGATAGGTGGGAGAGAAGATGGACGAATTGTGTCAGGTCAAGGAGGCGGGGATGAGAGGGAGGTTGGACGTGGGATGAGGCTGAGGGTTGGGGAGATTTTAAAACTGGTGAATCCCATGTTTGAGACATCAGGCTGCAAGCTCCCGAGGCAGAATATGAGGTGCTGCTCCTACAGTTTCCGGGTGGTGTCATTGGAGGAGAGGTTCATCTATATGTCTGTCAACTTGGTCTTCTGTATCCGCTGCTCCCGATGTGGCCTCCTGTACGTTGGCGAGACCAAGCAGAGACTCAGAGACCATTTTGTAGAGCATCTTCATTCTGTTCACGACAAATGACAACACCTTCTGGTCGCGAACCATTTTAACTCCCCCTCCCACTCCCTGGGTGACATGTCCATCCTGGGCGTCCTCCAGAGTCTTTTGAAAAAGAATTTCTGAAGAAGGTTCGAGACTCGAAACGTCAGCTTTCCTGCTCCTCTGATGCTGCTTGGCCTGCTGCGTTCATCTAGCTTCACACCTTGTTATCTCAGATTCTCCAGCATTGGCAGTTCCTACCATCTCTAGAACACTGGCAGAGACTGTTTCCTACAAATGTGGTCTTGACGAAAATACCTTACCCACATATTCGTATGCAGCCTCTGAACTTCAGTGATTTCCCACGATCTCTGAAGGAGATCAGACCATCACATGGATGAAACTCTGGCATTAAAGTAGTCTGCTCTCATTGCCAATGCAGAGAATATATTTTCAAACTCACCTTACTACTTACTTCCAAAACCCATTTGGAGTTAAATTTGGGCTGCAGCAAAGGTTTTTTTTAACCGATGCCACTTACCTGTTCCCAATGAATTGACAAAATGTGCATTTCATTTGCTATATATGTGGCGGTGATGGCCTAGGGATATTATTGCTAGTCTATTAATCTAGGAGACTTGGGTTTGAATCCTGCCATTGCAGATGGTAGAATTTAAATTGCAGATTTTTGTATTGAATTAAGACTCTAGAAATGACCGTGAAACTGTCGCCAATTGTTGGAAAAATCCCAACAAGTTCTTTAGGGAAGAACTTTACTGATGTTACCCTACTACATGTGACTCCAGACACACAGCAATGTGGTTGACTCTGAACTGTCCTCTGCTCAATTAGGGATGAACAATAAATGCGGCAAGCATTGCCTGCCTCTGTGAATAAATAAGAAAACATTCAAATCTTCCATCATTATGTCCAAACAGCATTATGGAGAGATAGATAACCATGTGTAACATTGATCTTTAACGACCACAAAGATCTCAGCTTGATCCTTGGCACATCCTGAGTTAGCTATTCAATGCAGTGGCACTGTTGGGAATGCAACTGTTAGATTCAGACCAGTGACCTTTCTAAACAGTGATTTAAATTTGTGAAGCAAAAAACGACAAGTAACAGGTAGAGATGTCAGTTGCTGAATAGCAAAGGCATAATATGATATTTCTCATTGCTCATTTACTGATGATGCTGGAAAGCAGATATAAAAAGAAAATTAGTGCACAGCAGGACAGACAACAAAAACAAAAATAACCCTTTCTAACATAGCACTTTTTAATTTAATTAGAGGTCATATGATACCTCATAGAAGCATTACAAAACAAAGTTTGACATTGAGCCATATAGGTTCTATCAATTTGATCAAGGATCTGGAAATGAAGCTGGATTGTAAAGATATTCTTAAAGGAAGAAAGAGAATAAATAGGCTGAAAGGTTTAGAGAGAGAATTGGAAATTTTAAAGCCTTGTCAACTGAAAGCATGGCTACAATTGACGGAACAATTAAATTCACAAGTAGGAAGAGGCCAATATTAAAGGAGTATAGATAACTTGGAAGGTTATGAGACTAGACACCATTACAGAGATACAGATAAGTGACACTGTGAAGAGAATTGAAAGCAGAAGTTAAAATGTTAAAGTTTAAGTGTGCTTGAGGAGACAACAGTATATAGATCAATGACAGCAGTGATGGGTGAACAGAACTTGAGCCAGTCAAGACTCGGGGAAATTGGGTTTTAGATGACCTTAAGTTCACAGAACATGTGGAAAGGCAGCCTAGGGGAGCGCGAAATGACTCCACAGAGGCTGGTATGCCATCACCAAGTTACCCTTTATTTAAACATGGAGAGTCCTTGACACTGATCCAGCTCACTCAGAGTCACGTCTCAGAGTGAACAGAATGCCTGACACTCCTGTCAGCCAGAGCTCCCTAACTGGACCAGATTAATAGCCCCAGTCAGGGCGCTCATTCTATCAGGTCCTTCTGGCTGACCTCATTACAGTCACTACAAGCGTAAAGAAATGTGGATCAGTTTTTCAGCAATGGCTGAGTTGATGCAGAGATGGAGTCAGTTGATTTTTATGGAAGCGGAAATAGGCAGTTGTATTGTTGATGTGGATATATCTGAGAATCTCAGTCCATTAACTGAAAGAGAGAAAATGATAGGTTAATCTTGCTGTTTATATCCTTCATCAAAGCTGCAAGGTTTCATTTTGAGAGATGCTCTCTTCCACAAATTAAAATAGAATGGGATGTTCTCAGATACATAGATAAAGCCTCATATGTTAACTGAGGCCATTGAAACAGGGGCTCTTGTGTGTTTGTTAAGTGCTTTTAGAAATGTACACTGCAAATTATCCTTGCAAGATAAAATACTGAGATTCTAATAGTGGAAAATGCTAGCTTTGAAGTTGTGGGTTTTACTTAACTGCAATATGTTAATGATCTGACATTTTACCAGTCCCTGATATTGATACCCATGATTTATGAGTTTCATAGCTGCTCCATATGTAATTCTTGGCCCTCTTTGACAGATGACAGTTCTCCTAACAAATGTGAACTAAATTGCATCCTATAATTGAATATGTCAAAGCCTGTATGTATATAATTCACAGTCTGTATTATGACACATGACACACACACAAAATTGCATTGACCTCCAGAATTTGTTTAAAAAGCGTATGTAATTTCCTGGGTTAATCTGTTTCATACAGTTATCAGAAAAATATTTCACAAATGACTTAGAGTTCACTTAAAATGAGATAATGCCATGGCAAATGTTTCATCAATTTCAATGTATGAGTGGCCATAAATGGTCTTTATTTTAGCACATTCTACTTGCAACTGTTGTTCCTGGTCTTTTGAAAATCTGGTGAGTTAACTGAGGAAAGAAGAACCTTAGCGAGAGGCTAAATGCCTTCAAAGAACTTCTTGCTGTTCTCTTTCATGTCTTGCTGGAGTGGATTGCATTTGGAACAACAATACACATGTAAAGCTACAGCTTTATGGTTGTGCTAATGGTTTTTGATGCCCACACTGCTTGGAGTCACTGGAAAATGAAAGCTGTCTTGCCAGATCGTCTGTGATATCGATCTCTACAGTCTCTGTATAACTCTCCTTGAAATTCTGCATTCTAGCTGCGGCAACTGGGTGACCTCATTGATGTGGTGTTAAAAAGTGATGTTGGGGGGGAGTGGTGATTTTCATATGGAGATCCAGTTAAGAGGAGACAAAGCTCCTGGTCAACTAGAACTGAATGGTAGCCATAGTGCAACAGCTCCTCACATTAAAAAAAACTCCATGCATAGATTTCTTTAGTCCTGAGTAAGTATGATCCTTATTCTGCAGGATGACCACATGCATTTCTTTACAGAAATCAGGCTCTGAGCTTTTATAAAGACTTTACAACCTCCAGCACCGTTAAAAGGCAAAGTTAAAACACGCTTTTTCCGTAGCCATTGTCTCTTTTTGATGTCTTCTACCTTAGAATAATAAAGGATTTCAGAATTAGAGGCAAGTTTCAGACACATGATCAATGGCCATTGTCTATCCAGAATGGCTTAAAGCTTAAAAAAGCCAATGTTTTATAAAAGAAGATAGTGGGTTGTTTGCACACAGTGGTGGTTAACTGATCTTTTCAGCTCTTCTTGGTGAAGCATTGATCTTGGAGATGAGATCCCTAAGGGTCTACAAACTGTACATTCCACAGATAACATTTATCCTGATATGTCCACTTTAAATGGACTGCAGTAGTTTAAGAAGGCAGCCCTCAGCCACATTCTTGAGGGCAAGCAAGGATAGGCAATAAATGACAGTGATGCCCACATCGCCAAATTGAATGGGCTGACCACATTCTGGATTATTCGATTAGAACATATTGAAGGCTTAAGATTTGCTGTTGACTAAGCAAAAATCACTTGACTGTTGAGTACCATCTTAAGCACCTTGAGCCTGTCCTTTTTTTTGGATAAAGATAGTTTCAGAAGTTTTCGCAGGAATACAGTCAGTGTTTGAAGATATGAATATGATATTGCTTTACTGGGTATGACAGTTATTAGTTTTATCGTTGTAAATTTATCCCCCAAGTTTTATCATTTATTAAAAACCAAATGCGGATGGTGTAAACCAGGAAACAAAACAGACATTGCTGGAAACGCTCAGCAGGCCTAGCAGCATTTGTGAAGGAAAACACAGAGTTAATATTTCAGGTCCAGTGAACCTTCCTCAGAACCAGACCCGAAAATATTAACTCTGTTTTTCTTACTTTCGCAGATGCTACCAGACCTGCTGAGCTTTACCAGCAACTTTGTTTTTGTTCCAGTATTTATTTATTAAATATTAAAAGTACCTTACAAACAATTTCCAAATGAAAACAGGAACAAAGTTAAACTTCCCACCATATATCATGTTTCATTCTTGGCTATCTCCATACAATTGCAACTGCATTTCTACTTACAACATGCTTTCCATGTCAACCACGTATCCTAAGGGCAAGACATCTCAAGTTCAACATTTTAGAAAGTGTAACAGAAATAAAATTTTCCTCACACACTCTGCTTTAAAATGCCTCAATAAAATATTGATACTCATCATGTTCATTCCATGTCTGGCATATAGACTGAGAGGCTCAACAGTTTCTTGAACAATGGTATACTATGGCTGAAGGACCTTAAGAAAGCAACCTTTCCCCATTTCACCGCTGCAGCAACTACTCCAAACTTTAGAATATCCCCTAGCCAATGTGCAGTATTCAATTAAAGAAAGCTGTTTGCACTGGAAGACTGATAGTTTCCAACAGACCAACAGCAGTTTTTCATCAAGTTGATGGTCCCATAACCACAGTTGCTTGGTCTGCATCCCTGGAAACTGCTCATTGTGCATTGAGGCCTGTATCACGGAACTGCCCTGGATAAACCTGATCAAAAAATCACTGCATCATCTTCCAGACTTTCTTTGTAAAAACACATTCCAAAAGGAAGTAGACAACGGCCACAGTGGCCTTTCTAAAGCCATCTCAAGGGCAACGTGAGGAGAGGTTGAGATTCTAGGACCGTAGGAAGTATGTTGCAAAAAAGGTCTTTCTTTTTCAACTGGCAAGCAAACTGTATCTTGATGCTTTTCTGCAAGTTCTGCCAAATCCTAAATGACTTTGACAATCTGCTTAGGGAACTCACTGGCAAGACCTGCCCTTCTGCTTTCCACCTGGTCGCTAGGACTTTGTGCTGACCACTGCCTTGCGGGCTTTTAGTCAACAGATTTTTTTTCATAAATGTCTCCATAAAGGACAGGCGGTATGGCATGGTATTGGAGTATTCTGTAACAATGTGACCAGATCCATCTTTTGTAACATCAAAGATAGGCAGAATCTCAGCTTGGTGAATGCACATTGAATGCCTCTGTACAACTCAGTGTAACTGTAGCCATCAGGAAGAGGGTGATTTTGGGTAAGTTTTCTGCTCCTCTATCTAGAAGCTTGTGCATCATGTATCTGAGAACACAGTCCATTTTTAATCTCCAGATAATGCAACAGATGGCTCAGGTGATCACCTTAGCAAGGAGAGGTATGGGCCAGAACTATGTCACATGCAGCAATGCTGAGAATGCCTTCTACATGGACCAGTTTCTTATCTGCAGCTACTTGCACTTTCTGGGCTTTAATGCATACCCTGTGCCCTTCATACCATATTCCCAACACTGACAGGTAATCTGACCTGGTGAAAATTGTGTTGCTGCATGCATCTGTGTAAAATTGCAATTAATAACAAATATCAAATGCTGGCAAATGGGACTAGATTAATTTAGGATACCTGCTCGGCATGGACAACTTGGACAGAAGAGTTTGTTTCCATGCTCTACCTTTCTATGACTCTATCAGTGGCAGCACGGTTTGAGACATATTAAGGAGGTGTTATTTAAATGAAAGTGATTACTTAGATTCATCGAATCAGAGAGCTGTGTGGCAGGCATAGAAACACACCCTTCAGTCCAACTCATCCATGCTGACCAGATATCCTAAATAAATTAGTTCCATTTGCCAGCACTTGGCCTATATCCTTCTAAACCCTTCCTATTTATATACCAATCCTGATACCTTTCCAATGTCATAATTGTAAGTCTCCACCACTCCCTTTGGCAGCCCATTCCATACACCACCCTGTCCATGAAAAGATTGTTCCTTAGGTCCTTTTTAAATCTTTCCCCTCTCACCTTGGACCTACGCCTTCTAGTTCTGGATCCTGCTACCATGGGGAAAAGACCTTGCTATTCACCCTATCTATGTCCCTCATGATTTTTTAACTTCATTAAGGTCATCCTTCAGCCTCCGACACTCCAGGGAAAATAGCCTGAGCCTATTCAGCCTCTCCCTATAGCTCAAACCCTCCGATCCTGGCAACATCCTTGTACATCTTTTCTGAACATTTTCAAGTTTCACAACATCCTCCCTATAGCAGGGAGACCGGAATTGCATGCAGCGTTCTAAAAGTGGCTGAATGAATGTTCTGTACAGCTGCAGCCCTCCCAACTCCTATACTCAATGCACTGACCAATAAAGGTAAGCATATCAGATGCCTTCCTCATTATCCTGTCTACCTGTGACTCTACTTTCAAGGAACTATAAACCTGCACTCCAAGGTCTCTTTGCTCAGCAACACTCCCCAAGACCTTATCATGAAATATATAAATCCTGCCCTGATTTGTCTTTCCAAAATGCAGCACTTCGCATTTATCTAAATTTAACTCCCTCTGCTATTCCTCGGACCACTGACTCATCTGACCAAGGTGCCGTTGTCCTCTGAGGCAACCTTCTTTGCTGCCCACTACGCCACGTATTTTGCTGTTATCTGCAAACTTACTAACCATACCTCCTATATTCACATCCAAATCATTAATACAGATGACAAAAAGCAGTGAACCCAACATCAGTCCTTGTGGCACACCACTGGTCACAGGTCTCCAGTCTGAAAAACAACCCTTCACCACCACCCTCTGTCTCCTACTTTCAAGCCAATTCTGTATCCAAATATCTAGTTCTCCCCATATCCCATGTGATCTAATCTTGATTACCAGTCTACCATGCGGAATCTTGTTGAATGCCTTACTGAAGCCCATATGGATCATGGTAACAAAGTGTGTAGCTGGATGAACACAGCAGGCCAAGCAGCATCTCAGGAGCACAAAAGCTGGCGTTTCGGGCCTAGACCCTTCATCAGAGAGCCTCTCTGATGAAGGGTCTAGGCCCAAAACGTCAGCTTTTGTGCTCCTGAGATGCTGCTTGGCCTGCTGTGTTCATCCAGCTACACACTTTGTTATCTTGGATTCTCCAGCATCTGCAGTTCTCATTATCTCTCCCCCATATGGATCATGTCCACCAGTCTGCTCTTATCAATCTTCTTTGTTACTTCTTCAAAAAAATTAAGCTCGTGAGACACAATTTCCCACACACAAAGCCATGTTGACTATCCCTAATCAGTCCTTGCCTTTCCAAATACATGTAAATCCTGACCCTCACGATTCTCTCCAACAACTTGCCCACCACCAAGGTTAGGCTCACTGTCTCTAGTTCCCTGGCCTTTCCTTATCCTAAATAGTGGCACCACATTAGCCAACCTCCAGTCTTCCGGCACCTCACCTGTGGCTATCAATGATACAAATGTCTCAGCAAGGGGTCTAGCAATCACTTCCGTAACTTTCCATGGAGTTGTGGGGTACAGTTGATTAAGTCCTGGGGATTTCTCCACCTTTGTGCATTTTAAGACGCCCAGCACCACTACCTCTGTAATATGGACATTTTTCAAGATGTCGCTATTTATTTCCCCAAGGTCAATATTTTCGATATCCTCCTCCACAGTAAACACTGATGCCAAATAGTCATTTTGTATCCCTTCCACTCCTGCGGCTCCATGCATAGGCAGCCTTGCTGATCTTTAAGGAGCCCAGTTGCCTCCCTAGTTACCCTTTGTCCTTAATGTATTTGTAGAATCCCTTTGGATTTTCCTTAATCTTATTTGCCAAAGCTATCTCATGTCCCATTTTTGCTCTCCTGATTTCCCTCTTAAGTATACTTCTACTGGCTTTATACTCTTACAGGGATTCACTTGATCCCTGCTGCTATACCTGACATACACTTCCTTCTTATTCTTGACCCAACCCTCAGTTTCTCAAGGACATAAAAAAGGGATGGTTTATTATTCCATTGGTCTCAGTGCAATGCAGCACTCTCCAACTGTAGCAGTCAGGGAAACGTGGGCCTGGAGAATGTTTTATTCAATGTATGAAAATCAGGGTGTGGGTTCTGTAATGAGATAATAATGCTTTCAGTTGATTCATTCCTACTTTGTGAACTTCATCCAGCTTTTCCACCTTATGCGAAAGGTCTTGCAAAGTTTCTTTTTGCTCCCAGGAAGTAAATTAAGCAAAAATCCTGAAAACCTTATTAAACATATGTTCGACATTAAACATATGTTCGACATGAAACATCCTTGATTGATTATCTTCCAGACCAAGACATGTTTATTTTTCCAGGAGCTCAAGGGAAATATCCTAATTCTACACAGCTTTCAGTCATCTGTTGCATTTATTGTAACAACTCTCATCACAGGCCTAACAATTAGTCCAATTACTTTTATACATAGTGCTTAAGCAGCACAATATTAGTTACTTCTTCTATTCTTTTGTGGAAAGTTTCAAGGTTGAACAGATTATGCAATATCATAGACAGCGAAGGACTTCATACGATGTTCTTTACAACAATACATTATGATCATTCAAGCAATATTAACTAAACGGGTGCAGAAGCTGAACTGAAAGATGTCCTAAAGGGCCTATGAATCATGAGAATCTCATCAATTTCTCTGCAGTCGAACATCCACTGTATGAAATATTGGGTTAGTTGAGCATGCTCAATACATTAAGAAGATAAATACATTGCAATGGGATTTTTCTCCCTGTTGCTAGCACATTTTTTTTTAGCAAACAGCATGTGAGGTTGGCAAGGTTTTCACCAATTGTTAAACATGTATTTTGCAAAGCTAAGAAATCCAGACCACTGAGGATCACACCATGAGCTTTCCCTTCTAACACCTTTAGCAATATCATTCAATTGACCAGGCACATACATACATTATGAGTAAGAAGTAGGAGTAGGCTATTCAGCCCATCGAGACGGTTGTACTGTTCAATATAATCATGGCTGATCTGTTTGTGTCCTTAACTCCACTTTCTTGCCTTCCCCATTGACCTTTGACTTCCTTGCAGAAAGTTAACTTTAGCAGATTAGCTGCCAGTTAACACCACTACTTGACAAGCAGCATTGGCTGTGGTGGAAAGAACATGAAAAAGAAGCGTGGCTCAAAGAAATTCAAAACAAAATCAATGGAATAAAATTGTTTTTTCTTGCTATGAAATGAATATGAAACTAATATTTTCTGTCTTTTATTGTCCACAGGTGCTATCTTGAAGATGCTGCTTCAAAGGGAGCGTGGTTGAATCGGTCCAGCATCATTTTTGCAGGGAATGACAAATGGTCCGTGGATCCACGGGTGTCTATTGCATCAGGCAGTAAACAGGAATATAGTCTGCAGATTCAGAAAGTAGAAATCACTGATGATGGCCCATATACCTGCTCCGTCCAGACCCAGCATAATCCTAAGACATCACAAATGCATTTGATAGTACAAGGTAAGTTATTTGAAAATATTTCAAGTTTTGGGAACCTTGCATGAGTTCAAAAGATTCAAAATCAGAGGAAGAGAACCACTTCTATTAAGTGGAAGCTAGTTAAGCAATATATAATGTTGATTACCAACAAATATACTTTATTCAGCATTCTTTTTTAGTCTCCTAATGGTTCTGACTTTATCCAATGGCAATGATGACCTCTGATACTGATGCAAGAGGCCATTTTATTATATGACTTAGGTATTATAAAGGATATTGCACAGGCTTAACTTGTACTCATTTAAAGATGCAGCAATGGTTAGTTGATCGTGATCAGATCAAGGTGACCTTGTTTCTCTTTAGCCCAGGAGGATTAAATTAGTTGTTACTGAGTTGAGGTTTGCAAAATTAGAAAAGACTGAATTTGAATTTGAACCTAAAATTGTCAAGGCCATTTTCACACTAAGCAGCGTTTTTATAACTAATGAATGCTAAAAAATCATTTTAAAGTAAGTTTTAAAGCATTGATAAAATTCCAAACAGAATTGAGACTATAAAATGTGTCAGAAGCACGAGGCAAAACTATTTAGACCTGAAGCTTTCTGGAGAGTGGGCATATAGCAGGGAACCTAATTGCACAGGAGGCCAAGCATGGTTTCTGAAGTTTTGTTATTAAATGCTTTCAGACGGGCTGGCTTTGCTGCCTCCTGTTTGGTATTCATTAGCATGCCATGAATAATTGTTAATACTCCAGAACACTGGAACTGTGTTTACACTTGCAATCGTGTTTGGTAAAAGCCGGAAATATATGTTCACAATTATGGCCATATCACTGCTCTGATGAGTACAGACTTCTGGGGTTACTTGCCTCCTTCATAAGTAAGTCATTTCTTTGCAATCTGGTAGGTGAAGCCTTTCCTAGTCAACCACCTCATTGAAAGGACTGTTAAATGCAGGCTTGCTTATTGTTATCAATTGCTTACAGTATAAGGATGAAGCCTGTCAAAGTCAATAAGCTGATCCAAGTGAAGCAGCCACTTTGGAATATCTCAACAAACCTAAGTAGAGCAGACTGTAAATGGGACCTGAAGTCAGTTGGAAGCAGTACAGGAAGGGGTCAGGTAAGAGTGGGCTGGGTTAGGATCATTAGGAAATGGAACTTGTTTGTTTGGGACACTGGAAGGATCCTGGGAAATGGAAACTGGAAAACAGAGGGGAGAATCACAGCATTAGGGATATTGGGAAGAAGGGAGGATGTGAGCTGCAATATTTAGGGTGAGGAACACTCTGGGATAATTAGGTGTGTCAGGAAGAAAGTACAATCGGGTGAAGTGAATAAGGGGTGGTGTGAGGCTAGGGTTGTGCATGAGGATCTGGATGGGGGTGATCAGAACAGGAAAATCAAAGGAGCTAGTGTATGAACCAGTAGTCACAGCATGATATTTTTTAACAGAATCCCCACAGTGTGGAAACAGGCTATTCAGCCCATAGATCTACACTAACCCACCTAAGAGCATCCAACCCAGATCCATTCCACTCCTCTTTCCCTGTAAGCTTGCATTTCCCATGGATAATGCACCTAACCTACACATCTCTGCACACTATGAGTAATTTACCATGGCCAATGCGCCTAACTTGCACATCTTTGGACTTTGGAAGGAAACCAGAGCACACAGTGGAAACCCACGCAGACACAGGGAGAACATGCAAACTCCACTCAGGCACCAGAGGCTGAAATTGAATCCTGTCCCTGGTGCTGTGAGGTGGCAATGCTAACTACTGAGCCACCATGCCACCCATTGAGTTTGGTGTAGGATAGAGGAGATTTCAGAGGAAAGAAGGTTGTCTACAAAGTGAGTGACAGTAAAGCACAGCTTCCTGGGGTTACTGTTCACCTGAAACTGAACTGGACTAGCTTTACAAAAACCATGGCTACAATTACAGTTCAGAAGCTAGGAATTCTGCAGCAAGTAACTTACCACCTGTTTCCCAAATGTTTATTTACACGTTACAAGCATGAAATGTGATGGAATAGTCTCCTCTTGGCTAGAGAAATGTACCTTCAACTACACTGTAAACTCTTGACACAATCCGGGCTTGATTGGTACCCTAAAACCAGCTTCAACTTTTCCTTCCTTCACCACCAATAGTACACAGTGTTGCCACTGTTGCCAAGGTGCACTGTAGTAACTTAAGCCTCCTTCGACAGAACCTTCCAAACCCCTGACAAACACCACCAGGAAGGACAAGGTCAGCAGATGCAAGTTCCTCACTGCCCTCATCACATGAAGGAATCAAAAGAACATAGTTTCTAGATAGAACTCCAGAGCTCAGGACTCAACCAGATGGCACAACAGTTGAAGTTTTGGATAAGCAACATTGTCAGAATTAGAGGAGCACCTAATCTCCAGCCTTTGTCAGGCCAGTGGGTGTTACATTGCCTGAAATGTGCTGAAGCCAAGAAGGATTTGAAAACGGGGATGAGAACTTCAATATTGAAGCGTTGTCAGACTGAGAGCTTGTGTAGCTCAATGACCAAACAAGTAATAGGTGAGTGGGATTTGGTGTACCTGAGGATATGGGAGTATCAAATTTTCAACCTTATCCTTTCATCTAAGTTTCTATCTACCACAACAAAAACAAAAGCATTGAATTCACACTGTGTGCCCTTGATGTGAATAAATTTCTTGTCTAATGTTGTAACTAATTAAACTATTACGGTAGAACTTCATTAGCTGTAGGATAAGTCACAAGATTGAAAACATCAGGATGCTACAATGCTGCATCACAGGGCAATCAGCAATGGGGCGTCATCAAGAAGAGGCTTTCTTACCGACAGTACTTATTCTTAGGGGGAGTAGATAGCCGAGCGGTATTATCTCTGGACTGTTAATCCAGAGACCCAGATAACATTCTGGGGACCAGGTTCGAATCCCGCCACAGCAAATAGTGGAATTTGAATTCAATAAATATGTGGAATTAAGAATCTAATGACGACCATGAATCCATTGTCAATTGTTGGAAAAAGCCCATCTGGTTCAGTAATGTCTTTTAGAGTAGGAAACTGCCATCCTTACCTGGTCTGGCCTAAATATGACTCCAGACCCACAGCAATGTGGTTGACTCTCAACTGTCCTCTGGGCAATTAGGGATCGGCAATGCATGCTGCCTATCCAGCAATGCCCTCGTCCTGTGAATGAATAAATGATGAAAATTCCTTACCTATTGACATGAAAGATGCATCAATAAGAGCTGGTGAATAGCCTGTAGTATGTATTTTTTTTAACTGACAAACTCAGTTGAAGTGTTGAGTTATAATGGATGATGCACAAAACATGAGAGAAAATGATTGAAATCAAGTACATGTTGCAAGATACCAAGTTTGAGTTTTAGAAGTCTTTAGGGGAAAACATACTGTTGAAATAAGGTATTCTATAATTTTGAATTCTTTGGAAGGAATCACAAAATTTCTTGTATATTCACAGAAGGGCCAAATCTGCCCCTAGATGTGATTCCAGGATGGGAATGTACCAGTTGGTGACATCTGTCTACAACCTAAAAAAAACAGCAAAAGTAGTGACTTGGAAAAATTGACTGAAATCTTGTTTCTCATTCTGCACCGTCCTACAGTGTTAGTCTAATGTTAATTACATCTGGAGCTATTTTTTAAAAATGAAATTGCATTCAAATGCATTGATTGTTCTCATTCACTTTGCCTGAATGGAAGTGCACTCCTATTTAAATTTACTCAGGATGATTCAAACATGGATTTAAACTGTGTGAGATATGGCACCAATGTGACAGTATTGCCTGCTCTTTTGAGTCTCTATGACCTTTGTTCCAAGATAATGTCAAGTTTCTGTTGAGTGGCAAATAAAATTGTACAGGTGTATTCATTTTCATAGAAAGCAACTAGTCTTCTGCTTTGAAAGGACTTGGTTAGAAAATTCAGAATTAATCTCTGGACTGATTTTAGCTGGAGGTTTGGCCATGTAGAAAGAATGTTTACATGAGCATATCAAGTAAATATTGGATGGCAACAGCAGTACTGAGATATTAGTATCTATTGTTAATATAACTTGTCCAGGACAGGAAAGAAATCATGAAAACAGTTAAGTCTTTTTTTTAAGCATAGGGTTGAAAGTGTAGAGTACCCATTTTGGTGTCTAAATTGACTCAGGATAAATCTGTTTTATAACCTGGCAAAATATAATAACTTATGTGTTGAAATCCTAGAGCTCGTTTCCAGCACACAGTGTGTAACACTACATACTGGCGACTCCAGCAGTTCGAGGCTTAGCACTACCATCTTAGAGGTAATTAAGGACAAGCAGTAAATGCTGGCCTAGGCATAATCCCCTCATTCCCTGAACAAAAAAAAAGTTATAGAAAATAATATTTGGCTGATAATGTTCAGCATGATTATATACTTCAAGGTTGTGTTGGAAGGTCGTCCAGTAGAATTGTTAATGCTCGTCATTTGGTTGCTGTCTGAATTGAACATTTTGACTGGATGAATTTACAGTCATTTCTTGAAGTTTCCTTGGCATCTGATTCACAAACATTTGCTTCAAGTATTAGTCCACTTGAGGAGAGATAAATGCTGCATTTTGCAATTGATTGGCAGTCAATGGTCTGAAAATTGTTAATACCCTGACACAGTACTGGAGCAGTGGGGGAGTTCCCATATTCCCTCAATGGATTTGTTCATAATTGCAGGAAAAGGTCAAGATTCATTCCCCAGTCTCCACTGAGTTATTTATTGAAGCTAGAGTTGGCAGAAGAGAATCTTAAGTATCCTGAGATAGAGAGGGAGAAAAAATCAGCCAGTACTCCTATTCATAACTGCCACCCAAGACTGGGTGAATGTTTAACTAGCAGCTGATTTCTCATGTGAATAACAGCAATGGAAGATCTAGTGAGGATTTCAGAAACACTTTGACCAATTGGCTCAAGTTTTCGCCCGGTATTCATGTTGCTGAGCAGTGTGTGCACTTAAAACATTGTACTTTTAAAAATGCAAATTGAGGGCCTAGTGCAGTTGTAAGAGACCTGATCACAGTTTTAACGTACAAGTTGGTAGAGCATGCTCTTTATCTGCAAGTTTGATGAAGGCCTTTCTGGATGAAGCAAGTTCTTACTTTCTTTCAGACTTTTATTGGATCATGAAATGTTTGCATGTTCCTCCTGGCCATCTATAAAACTTGTAACTTTAATGCAGGTTTTTTTTTGTGTTCTCATGATATTTTAAACCCACATCCCAAATGGTTCCCACTTGTTGGCTAGCTCCAAACATAAATTGACCAATTTTCCAGTGATCTGTCATGAAGACAAATCAGAACCTCAAAGGTCTGTGGATGTCCTTAACTTTTAATTGCAAAATGTATTTTTTAAAAGAGATAATAAAAGACTACGGATGCAAATTTAGTGCAGTGTGAGACACTTGTGATGCTAAGGCAAATTCAATCTAACAGTGAGACATAATAAAAAGAGATACTGAGACAGCTATCTACCTCCCTCCTCTCAGCAGAAAGCCACCTCACATAGACATATGTTTTTGTGTGTTTTACACTTTGCAACCTGATAGCAAATCTGGTCTACGTGCATTGGTGGAAGAAGGTATGCTAGCAAACACAGGTAACCATGCTCAATAGCCTGAGTTCAGGTGCTAGTGTGCTGTGACGTCACTACTGAAGAATTGTCCACTGTTCACCCCTGCATTGCGAGTAAAAAGATTCTGCAATTATGAAAGCCAGAAGCCAACTAACCAGCAAGACAGTCAGAAGAAAGTAGAACAATAGAAGCATTTTCTAACAGCAAAGCTAGAAATCCCAAAATTGATTATTCAACTATTACCGTTTCACCCCACCTTTTCATGAACTATGTAGAGAGACTGAATTATATATCTATTAATTATTACCTTTTTTTTGATTCATTTCTTATTCCTAATCTGTGTGTGTTGCCTTCTTTCTTTTTGCATTCAGTAACTAGTAAGTGCATATATTTGTTAGCCTAATAAAGACTGGCTATTTTGGCTCTTTTTTAAAACATGCATTTACATGGTCAGGGAAGAAAGCATCCATCAGCCAGAGATCAATTTTAAATTAATTTTGTTCTGAACAACTGAGGGACGGTTGAGTAAAGAAAGGGAACCAGTTCCATGCCTTGGGAGTTTACCAAATTGGGTAATCCATCTGGAACAATAATAACCTGAGGATCTTTGCCCAGGATCCAGTCATAATGCTAACACTGTAAAGGAACCACTAGCATTTTACTGATAAACCTCATATAAAGTCTGAGCCTACAGTTGTACAGGCATCCTGAATGTGGTTTTGCACAGGTGCAATGCAAAATAGCAAAACATTCAAGTAATTGTAGAAGATTCTGAGGGAAAAGTTCCTTTATTCCATTCCAAACAATGTCACAATTTACGCTAAATTAGGAACTAATTGAGGAATTTTGCCAGTATAAATAACTATACTTTGTGTAATTCATGGTAAGCTAGCCTCAATTTCACTTTCTCTTGCTCACTTTCTCTCATGTGTACTGTCCGTGAGATAAAAATTTACAACATAATACAATGCAATACCTGCCACTAAAACTTGAATTTTATTACTCATCATTTAAGTTGTAATTAGAATTTGTATTTCACACTTAGTGACAGAGAATAAATATTGAATTTATTGCTCAGGATGGTTTGTGGTTTGAAATTGTAAAAGCATCCGTAATTTTATCTGTACATGTTAAGTCTCTGGAAAATATATTTCAATATTGGGAAAACAAGGTGTGGAGCTGGATGAATACAGCAGGCCAAGCAGCATCAGAAGAGCAGGAAAGGTGACGTTTCAGGCCTAGACCCTTCTTCAGAATCTTCTGTTCACAGTAAATGTAAACTGAAACTATTTAAATAGCTCATCAAAGCTGCAGCATAGGAAATAGCAACCTTTCTGCAAATGGCCACCTTTTAACTCTTAACCTTTGCTCTACAATCTCCCACACACTCGATGGAAGGGAAAGTAAGAAATGCTTTCCCAGCCACTTCTTCGATGGCATCCAGTGGTCCATTCAAAGTTCATTTGAGAGGCACCTGATGAACTGGAAAAACTAATCAAAACTTGCAGGGCTGCTGAAACAGACACATAGCTTTTTGGACATTTAGCCCCAGGAGCCTCCTCATAAACACCAGTGGTTAAAATGCTGGTTTGACAGTGTCCAGGTGTATGATTTTCGCTTAGATTTTGTTTAAACTCGTTCACACCATCTCGCAACATTACTGATTACTTTGTGATTTGCTTCAGTGAAAAACAACTTTACTATTCAGAGATAGCAAGGTGGAGAGCTGGATGAATACAGCAGGCCAAGCAGCATCAGAGGAGCAAGAAAGCTGATGTTTCTGGCCTAGACCCTTCTTCAGAAATAGGGGAGGGGAAGGAGCTTTTGAAATAAATAGGGAGAGAGGGGAGGTGGATAGAAGATGGATGAAGGAGAAGATAGGAGGAGAGGAGACAGACAGGTCAAAGAGGCAGGCTGGAGCCAGTAAAGGTGAGTGTAAATGGGGAGTTAGGGACGAGATAGGTCAGTCCAGGGAGGACAGACAGGTCAAGGGGGCAGGATGAGGTTAGTAGGTAGGAGATGGGAGTGGGGCTTGAGGTGGGAGGAGGGGATAGGTGGGAGGAAGGACAGGTTAGGGAGGAGGGGACGAGCTGGTATGGTTTTGGGATGCGGTAACGGGTGAGGAAGCTTGTGAAGTCCATGTTGATACCACTGGGCTGCAGGGTTCCCAAGCGAAATATGAGCTTTCAATATGAGATGGATATTTCGCTTGGGAACCCTGCAGCCCAGTGGTATCAATGTGGACTTCACAAGTTTCAGAATCTCCCCCTTCCCCGACGTCATCCCAAAACCAGCCCAGCTCACCCCTGCCTCCCTAAACTGTCCTTCCTCTCACCTATCCATTCTGCCTACCACAAGCCCCACCCCCATCCCCTACCTACCAGCCTCATCCCCCCTCCTTGACCTGTCCAGCCTCCCTGGACCGACCTATCCCCTCCCTAACTCCCCAGCTACACTCACCTTTACTGGCTTCACCCTCACCTCTTTGACCTGTATGTCTCCTCTCCACCAATCTTCTCCTTTATCCATCTTTTATCAACCTCCCCACCTCCCTATTTATTTCAGAATCCCCTTCCCCTCCCCCATTTCTAAAGGAGGGTCTAGACCCGAAACATCAGCTTTCCCGCTCCTCTGATGCTGCTTGGCCTGCTGTGTTCATCCAGCTGTACACCCTGTTATCTCAGATTCTCCAGCATCTGCAGTTCCTATTGTCTCTGTAACAAGTTTATTATTCTGTTCTATTTAAATTTGGGGCCAACAGTGCAATTATATTCCTCCACACCCTTCCTGGAATCCCACATGTATCACAGAAGCAACATGTTAGGCCGAAGCTAAGAGTGCAGGACTACAAACAGAATAAAAATACTCTAGTATCAGAAGTATGGGTACTGGTTCTAGCTGCAAGAGGAGGTGACATGATGAAATCCTGATATCAATGAACAGCCAAATTATGACTGACTAATCAGACAGCACAAGCTAGTTTCCTCTGGATGACTACACATACTTAGAGATATGAAAAGTATGAATATAAACATAAATATTGTGAGGCTTGATTCTGACTGTGAGCCCTATTCAATCTTAAAGCTTTGCAGCACAGCAGGAGGCATCATGTAGAAAGCACTGTCCAACTGAACCCCACATCCCAGTTTCATTTCCCCATGATCTTTATAAGTTATCCGCTGCAAATCTTTGTCAAATTTCCTTTTAAAAGAGTCTAAGTTGTTCGCCTAATCATGTTGTACATGCCACATCTAAACACCCTCTTTGTAAAGACAATTTTAACTTCATGTTTAATTCTTTTGAGTAATTATTTAAAATCTACAATCTAAAATCTTTTTCTACTCTCTCTAACAATAGTCCTCATCTTGCTGATGGTCTCCAGTGAATTTCTACATAATCTTCCCCAATTGCTGAAATTCCATATCCTCCTAGGGAACAATCTCTGCCTCCTCATTCTTGATATCTTTCGTAAAATGTGTCTGTGCAACCCCGCTGTCCCCCGTGTCCATGTTAGTTACCTTTATGCTTGTACTACTTAGGGAAGACTACCTTCAACTGCCCCATGAGCATCTACCTACCAGAAATGGCATTGTCCATTGATGATAGCACAGTGATTAGTACCATTCATAATTCTTCAGATACTGAAACAGTCCTTGCCACGTACAGCAAGATGTAGATGACATAGAGGCTTCGTTTGACTTATGACAAGTAACATTTGTGTTACTCAAGTGCTGTTTAATGATAATTTCCAACAAAAGAATATCTAGCCATCACTCCTTGACATTCAGTGGCATTACTATTGCTGTATTCCACAATATCAACATCCTGGGGAGTACCATTGATCAAAATGTAACTGGACCAACTTTATAAATGTGTGGCTGTAAGTGCAGCTGCGAGGCTAGGAATTCTAGAGCAAGGGATTCACTGCCTGACTCTCCAAAGCCTGTCCACCTTCCGTAAGGTATACATCAGAAGAGTGATTGAATACCCTCCACTTGCCTGGATGAGTACCATTCCAATAAAACTCAAGAAGCTCAACTGTCTAAGACAAAGTAGCTTGTTTGATTGATACCCAATCTACTGTCTTAAATATACACTTGCCTTAACCACTGACACACAATAGCAGCAATGTATGCTATCTGTGAGAGACATTGTAACAACTCACCAAGGCTCTTTCAAACAGCACCTTCCTAACATCTGACCTCTGCCACCTTGAAAGACAAGAGAAAAAGATACAAGGGAGCATCACTACCTGCGCATTCCCCTCCAAGCCACCGATCATCCTGTGGGATATAAAACAAGGCATTGGCCCTAATACCATCTGTACTTAAGGTTAGAAATTCTGGGGTGACATGTATGTAATATGTATGTATGAATAATTGTCTAAAATTCAATGTGTCAGATGGTGTTCACCCACTGCTGTTGTCAAGAATAATTTCTCATCTCCTAAATATTGAAGTCTGTTTATCACGTTTGCACCAAAGTTTTAAAGTCAATTTTTTTTACTTTTATATAAATTGTTGACCAATTAAAATTTAATTATGCTGTCACGGGGGAGAATGGAAATTGCGCAAATAAGCCTTGCATTAAGCATGGTCAGGTTGTGATTATGCTGTGGGGGTTAAGATTCATTATTTGTGGGTTTTTTTGATTTGTATTAAACTTAATAATTTGATATTTTAGATAGTGATTGTCATTCATTGCCACAAATGCAATAAAAAGATAAAGCTTTTGAGAGGCTATAATTCTTCCTTTTGATAGTGTGTATCATTGCAAAAAAAAGAGTTCTCACAGGTTTTTTCACAATGACAAAATAATTTCTGCAGGTACCTTCCACAACTTATAACAAACATACAAAATTGGCTTCATATGGAGTTCAACAAGATCCACTTGATGTGTAAGTGCAATGACTTGAAGTTGGCAGCTAATACCAACAAGCAATATTCCAGCAACCTTTAGTATCGTTGCTAAAGGAGACTATTCAAAAATCAGCTCCTTCATGCACAATGAATGTAATTGATTTTCATTATGGATCCATGCAATAAACTTCCAAACCTAATCAATAAAGGAAAGAAATTATCACTTAAAGGATGTTATAAAAGGTACCATTGTACTTTTAAAAACTTGTGCTTCTGTTTCAACTGCACCCATAATGCTATATATTTGTCTGAAAATTGACATCACCCTTTTTCAGTTTTATTTGCTGATTTTCATAATCTTGCTGTAAGATAATCCTATAACACTGGCACTTGACTGAGGAGGGGCCACTAAGTAAAAGCTGGATGGAAATGCAACCAGGCACATTTCTACTCAAAGTTGCTTGGAAGGATCCAGATGCAACTTCCCACAATCATTAAACTTCTTCTCAGGATTGCTGTGCAATTCTTCTTCTGAATTGAACCAGCTGGCAAACAAAGTGAGAAAACAAATGTGTTCCAGAGACCACAGGGCTCTTACAGGGTCAAGGAACGATTGAAAGACGTGAGCCTTTGAAAGCCCCATGTGCAAGCTCTCAACTTGGTAAACGGCAAAAAGCTGTTTAAAATCTTAGTGTTCTGCCAATGCACAATGCCTGTCAACTTCTCCTGCACATCAATGTCATTTACTTGGGAGGCTGAATTTTTGCTTTTATCAAATTACAAAACACCAAAATGGCTTTCGTGATTCAGAACCATTTATCAAGATGAAGCACTGTGTGCACTTGAACAGTCTTCCAAGAGATAGCCTCTTAGTTTGCCACCTGTACGTCTCCTGTCTAATAAAGGATGTTTGCAGGGTTCATTTGAACATGAATATGAACAAATGAATTAGGAGCAAGAGTAAGCCAGTCAACATGTTGCACCTACTCTGCCATTTAATAAGATCATGGCTAATATGGTTATAGCCTCAACTAAACTTTCCTGCCTACCCCCAATATTCCTTCTATCCTTGTTAGCCTCGAAGTTAACTTCTACCTGAAAAAATATTCAACGAATCTGCCTCCAACAAGTTACCAATAAAGTAGCAAATAAGTTGATGTTAATTTTTCGAAATTCCCTAATTCAGGAAAGATTCCAATGGACATGAAAGTAAGAATGCAACCCATCTACTCCTGATCAAGTAGAACAGTGTGGCCACTGCAACAGCATAATCACCCCATCTTGAAAGATTCCACGCCACAGGTATTTTTCCATAAGGTAGTGTCATCTTAGTTCTGAGGAGCTACTACGCACCACTCATCTCAACTAATAAATCAACAAGATGGGGTGATTATGCTGTTGCAGTATCCACACTGTTCTGCTTGATCATGAGTAGATGGGTTGCATTCTTACTTTCATGTCCAATGGAATCTTTCCTGAATTAGGGAATTTCGAAAAATTAACGTCAACTTATTTGCTACTTTATTGGTAACTTGTTGAACATTCCTCCATATTGAACTTTACTTGGAAGAAGCAGTGAAGGTGGCAAAGAGTGTTCTCTGAGTGGGGGGGCTTTAATATCCAATAGCAAGGGTTTCTCAGTAGCAATCACTCCTGACTGAGCTAACCAAATCCTTATTGGAATAGTCTATTCATAACAAATTGGTAAAAGTGACCAATGCACTTCCCACTAACACACATTCCAATGTAATACCCTTCATTGAATTGTGTGTGTGACCAGAGTGAGCCAAATAGGATAGAATTTTAATAGATCTGGAAATCCAAATTGGACTTCATAAGAGTATTGTCCAGCACATCTGACAGCTTCTGTGGAGAAACATCAGAGTTAATGTTTTGGGTCAAGTGACCCTTCCTCAAAACAAATAGTAGCTAGGAAAATGTTGTTTTTTTCATGTGGAAGATAGGGTAAGGGGAAGGGATAGGGAATAAAAGATAGGTGGAGAGAGAGCCCAGAGAGAGAGAAAACAGTTGGACAAATGTTTAGCCTGGGAGAATAAATAGCTTTAATGGGGACTGTTAGTGGCTAGCAATGGGTTGTATGTAATAGCAGACTGTGTAATAACAAGGCCTTGTGAATGGGAGTTGGGGTAGGGATATGGGAAAAGGTGCCTCAAGTCCTACAATTGTTAAACCCAGTATTTAGTTTGGAGGGTTGCAGGGTCCCCAAGCTGGAAATGAGGAGCCATTCTTCCAGCATGTGCTGAAGCACTACAGCAAGCCTGAGTCAGTTGGCCACGGAATACTAACATCACCCTTCTGAGGAAGATCATAGGAGCCAGAACATTAACTCTGCTTTCTCTCCACAGATGCTGCCAGACCTGCTGAGCTTTTCCAGCATCCACAGCTCATTCAGTTTTCATAAAAGCATTGTTGGTTTCCAGCAGCAAAATTGCATTCAACCACAATCTGTAAAATCATGGCCTGGCAAATGTTCCACTCTATGACCACTATCAAACCAGAGACCAACCCCATTTCAATGAAGAATGCTAGAAGGCATGCCAGGGTCAGCATCAGACATACCCAAAAGTGAAGTGTCATCTTGGTGAAGCTACAACACAGAACTACCTGCAATTCAATTTATCCCAAGAAATGCTAGAAAGCATTGGATAGTACAAAGTCTGTGGATCTTGGCAACATTCCAGCAACAATCTTGCAGACTTGTGCTCCAAACTGGCCGAGACTGTTGTCAAGCTGATCTGGTCCAGTACTGCATTTACATGGCAAAGTGAAAAGTTGTCCAGGTATATTCTGTTCACAAAATTTCAACCCAAACTCTTGATCTTCAACTAAATGATGGATGGATTCATTGATAGTGCTATTAAACTCTTTCTGAAGAAGGGTCCTGACCCAAGACACCAGCTTTCCTGCTCCTCTGCTGCTGCCTGGCCTGCTGTGTTCCTCCAACTCCACACTGTGTTGTCTCTGACTCCAGCATCGGCAGTTCTTACTATTCCTTCTAAACCAGTTACCTCTACAAGCTAGAAGGACACAGACAACAGATACATGGGGATGAGGGAATCAGTAGCTAGGCTATTATTTGATGGTAATCCCTAATTGGCCTTGAAACGGTCGTGGTGATCTGGATTCTTTAACCACTGCAGTTGATGTGAAGATCTAAGTTAGGACAGGAGTAATTCATTCAGCCCATATAGCCTGCATTGCCATTCAATAAGATCATGGTTGATTTGATTGTAACCTCAAATCACATTCCTGCCTAGACCCAATAATAATTGACTCCTTTGTTAGTCAAGAAGCGATCCACCTCTGTCTTAATTGTTCAAAGAGCATACACTCTACAAGTCTTCCTAAGTGTCATAACCCTCAGAAAAATGAAATCTTCTACATTCCCATATTGAATGAGAAACCCCTTTTTTTAAACTCTGCACCTAATTGGATTGGCAGGGCTGGATAGACTGGGGTTGTTATCCTTGGAGCAGGTGAGACTGGGGATGGTTGGGTTGGTGTGGATCATGATTGGAATGTATAAAATGATGAGGGGCATAGACAGTAAGAAACTTTTCTCCCTTGTTGGTGGGATCAATGACCAAGGAGCATAGAGTTAAAGTAAGGACAGGAGGTTTCGAGGAGAAGGGAGGAAATTTTTTTTTCACCCAATGGGTTGTGGGAATCTGGAACTCACCGTCTGTACGCGACAAATCCTTATAACATATAAGAAGCATTTAGGTGTACACTTGTGATGCCAGGTGCTGGAAACTGGGATTAAACTAGTTCGGTAATTGTTTTTGACTGGCACAGACTCGATGGTCGAAGGGCCTTTTTCTCTACTGTGGACCTCTATGGCTGTATAATTCTAATGTCTCCCATGCAGCAAAACATCATTTCAGCTTCTATCCTTTCCTTATAATCATATATATTTCAGAAAGATTACCTCTCATTCTGCTAAACTCCAGTTGATACAGGGTCATTGCTTGAGATAATCTTCCGTACCAAGCATCAGTTGAATGAAACTTCCTTGAATTTTTTCTCACACATTTACAGTATTTCTTAAATATGGAGAGTAAAACAGTGCATAGTGTTCCAGGTAAGCTGTCATCAATATGTTTTGCTGCAGTTGCATACCTTTGTAATTCCATTTCCTTTTCCATAAACAACATTCCATTTGCCTTACTGTATGACTAAGATACACACAACCCTCTGCACCTCAAAGTTCAGCAATCTTTCTTTGTTTAAGTATGCTGTTTTCTGTTCCATCTGCCAAAAGGAACAGTCTGATTTCCCACCATATGTTTCTATGTGTTTGCCCACTTATTTAGTTGAACTACATCTATTTTCAGACTCTCCTCTTCACAACTTATTTTCCTATCTGTTTTTGCCTCATGAGCAAATTTAGCAACTATACATTTGGCCCCTAAATAAAAGCCGAAAAAGCTGAGGATGCTGTACATCAGAAACAAAAACAGAAATTGTTGGAAAAGCTCAGCAAGTCTGGCAGCATGTGTGGAGACAAATCAGAGTTAATGTTGTGGGTCCAGCGACCTTTCCTCAGAACTGATGGTAGCTGGGAAAATGTCAGTTTGTATGGAGAAGGTAGGGTGGTTGGAGGCACTAAGGCATAAATGATAGGTGGAGATAGAGCCTAAAGAGAAAGAGAAGAACAGTTGGACAGACAAAGGAGATGGTAACAGTCTGGCTGGGAGAGTGAATAGTTATTAATGCGGGACTGATAGTGGCTAACAATGGGCTGTATGTAATGGCAGACTAGAGAAGAACAAGGTTGGTGTGTGGGAATTCAGGTAAGGATGTGAGAGAGCTCAAGCCCTGAAGTTGTTGAATGCAGTAATGAGTCCAAAATGTTCCAGGGCCCCCAAGCAGGAAATGAAGTGCTCTTATTCCAGCTTGAGCTGAGCTTCACTGGAGCACTGCAGCAAACCTGAGACAGAGATGTTTGCCAGGGAATAGAGTGGTGTGTTGAAGTGGTAGGCAACTGGAGCCTCAGAGTCTTTGTTGCAGACAAAACTCAAGTGTTCTGTGAAGTGGTCACCCAGTCTATGCTTTGTTTCCCCAGCGTAGAGGGGACCACACTGTGAGCAGCAAATGCAGAAGGCTAGATTGTGGGAAGTGCAAGCGAAGTGTTGCTTGACCTGAAAGGTATGTTTGGGCCCTTGGATACTGATCAGGGAGTAAGTGAATGAGCAGGGTGTTATACCTTCAGCAATTTCTCTTTGTTTAAATATGCTGTTTTCTATTCCATTGGCCAAAATGAACAAAGTGGGAATGTGTTATGGGGCTGTGGAGGGGTAATGCGAGTGAAGAAATGTGGTCCAGGGTGTCCTGGAAGCAATGGTCCCTGCAGAAGGCAAACAAAGAAGGTGAGGGGTATATGTGTCTGGTGGTGGAATCTCACTGGAGGTGGTGGAAATGGTGGCTAATAATCATCTGGTTGTGGACGCAGGTAAGGATAAGGGGGACACTGTCACTGTGGTGGTAGGGGAGAGACAGGGTGAGGGCTGACATTGGATCAGATAGTCAGTTGGGCCAGGGAGATGGGTCAGACCCAGTTGAGGGCCCTGCCAACAACAGTGCAGGGGAATCCTTGGTGGAGGAAGAAGTTGGACATTTCAAGTTGGAGGCTCCCTGGTTAAATTGTCATCATCAGAACGGATGCAATGGAGATGGAGGAACTGGGAAAATGGAATGGAATCTCCACAGGTAGCAGGGTGAGAAGATATATAGTCAAGGTAACTGTGGGAGTCGGTGGGTTTGTAACGGATATTGGTGGTCAGCCTATTCCCAGAAGTGGAAGCAGATATATTGAGGAAGGGAAGGGAGGAGTCAGAGATGGACTAGATGAAAGTGAGGGTGAGGTGGAAATTGGAAGCGAAATTGATAAACTTTTCCAATTCCAGATGAGAGACGGAAGCAATATTAACAATATGATGGATCTATTGGCAAAAGAATTGTGGTTGGAGACCTGAATAGGAGTGGAATAAGGAATATTTCACATACCCCACAAAGAGACAGGCGTAACTGGGGTCGATGCGGATACCCATGGCCACCCCTCTGACCTGAAGTAAATGAGAGGAGTGAAGAGAGAAGTTGTTCAGGGTGAGGACAAGCTCAGGCGAAGGAGGGTGGTGGTGGGTGGGATGGTTTAAGCCTCTGTTCCAGGAAGAAGAGGAGAGCCCTGATAACATCACGGTTGTATGGGTCGGACGTGTAAGGGGATTTCACATCCATGGTAAAGAGGAGGCAGCTGGAGCCTGCAAACTGGAAATTCCGAAAGTGATCTAAAGTGTCAGAGGAATCAAGGATGTATGTGGACAGGGACTGGACCAGGGGGAGAAAAGACCGAGTCATGGTAGGAAGAGTTGAGTTTTGTGGGGCAGGAGCAGGCAGAAACAACGGATCTACCAATACAGTCCTGTTTTTGGATTTTTGGAAGGAGATAGAAGTGAGTTGTGCAGGGCTGGGGTCCATCAGCTTGGAGGTAGTGGGGGGAGATCACCAGATGAAATAAGATTGTAACTATGCTAGACGCAATGGCCTGGTGTTTCTTGGTGGAGTTGTGGTCCAGGCGAGACAAGAGGAGGTATCTGAGAGCTGGCTGTCAGTTTCCACATCGTAGAGGTCAGCCCACCAGTCAACAACAGCATGACTCTTTCCATCAGTCCAATTACAAAGTCAGGGTTGGATCTGAGTGGATGGAGTGCAGTCAGTTCCCGCGTGTGTAGGTTGGATTGGGTAAGGTGTGGCAGAAAAATTGAGGTAATCGCTGTCATGTCACCAGTTCCCAATGAACAGATCGAGTGCAAGTAAAAGGCCAGAGGGAGGGCTCCAAGTTGGAGGGAGAGTGTTGGAGATGGATGAAGGCATCTGTGGGACAAGAAGAGGAATCTTGTCCAAAGAAATGGGCACGGCGGTGAAGGCGACAGAAGAAGAATTCAATGTTATATCGTGTCTGAAATTCATTAAGGTGGGGGTGGGGGCAGACATCTACAACTGAGACCTTGCTGAGAGCAGAATGTTTAGCATCAGACAGCAGATAATCAGGAGGGCTAGTGAATACCCAATTGGAGGTGGGCTTGTGGGAGGGGATGAAGTCAGAGAGAAGGGAAGGGAACGAAGGTTCCAGAGGGATGTGGGTATCTCTGCATTGTTGCATCTTGTGTGCCTCAATGTCTGAAAGGAAAAGATTTATTTCTTGTTAGCACAGCGAATAAGCCAGAGGATGAAGTGGAACTGGGGAGTGGTGCAGCCCTGAGCCAGCACAATGTAATGCTGCTGGAGAGAGGGCTCAAGAGAGTGGATACAACACCACATGGCACAATGTGTGGATCTTAGGATGCAGCATGAACATTGAACATTGCAGAAATACCTATGATCCTGGCCTGGGGATCCTGTAGCCTTTTGGACTCAATGTTGAGTTTGACAGCTTTAGAGCTTGAGCTCCCCTGTCTCTTGACCCTAACTCCCACACACCAGCCCTTGTTGTCACATAGTCTATTATTACACATAGCCCATTGTTAGCCACTAACAGTTCCCACTTCAGCCTCCTAACCAGATTGGTATCCACTCCTTTGGCTGTCGAATTGTTCTTCTGTCTCTTTGGGCTCTATCCCCACCTATCATTTAGTCCTTCCCCCAACCCTACCTTCTGCATATAAACTTACATTTACTTAGCTACCATAACTTATGAGGAAGGGTCACTGGACCCAAAAATGTTAACTCTGATTTCTCTCCACAGATGCTACCAGACCTGCTGAGCTTTTCCAGCAATTTCCATTTTTGTCATACATTTGATCCTTACATCTGACTCATTGATATAAATTATAAATAATTGAAGCTCCAACATTTATCCATGTGGCCTTTTCCTTCAGATTGCCAACTCAAAAATGATTAATTTATACCAACTTTGTTTCCTATTCACCAACTAAACTCTACCTGTACTAATGTGCTATTTCCTACTTTATGAGCTCATATTTTGTGTTTAAACTTTGATTTGGCACTTTGCTGAATGCTTTTTAGAGATTTTAGTACAGTAGTCCTACAATATTTTGGCTATAATACTTGTTGCTTCCTCAAAAAGTTCCAATGAATAAGTCATACATGAGCTCTCTCTTTCACAAAACCATGTTGACTTTGCCTGATTGCATCAAGGTTTTTCAAATGCCCGGCTGTAATCTGCTCAATAATAGATTTTATTTTTTCCTTAGGACAGCCTTTAAACTAATTGGCCTGTCATTTCTGTTTGCCTCCCTTCTTGAATGGAAGAATATTTTGCTATTTTCCAATTTAATAGGATCTTTCTAATACGTACAGAATTTTGAAAAATGAATTTCAATGCATCTATTACCTCAGCAACCACTTCATTTCCTGCCATAAGATGAACTCTGTCAGGACCTGACGACTTGGCAGACTTTTCTTTTAATAATTCTGGTAGGACCATTCCTTTGTGATTGTAATTTTCTTGCTCATTTTCACCTTCTGATTTGCAATTGGTTTGCAGTGTTTATCTGTAACCTCTTCAGTGAAGGTGCATGCACTGTTGAATTCATCTGCCATTTCTTTTTCCCCCATTATTAATTCCTATTCTAAGGGAACATTGCTCCCTTGAATTGCTCTTTTCCTTTTAAAATATAAAATCTTTTACTACAAGTTTTTATATTTCTGGCTGGTTTACTCTTATTCTAATTTTCCTTTACTTATTAATTTTTCTGTCATTGTTTGCTGTTCTTTATATTCTGTCTGGTATTCTGGATTCAAGCCCCAATAACATTATTTTAAGTATTCTATGCCATTTCTTTCAATTTGATACTATATTTAACTTTCTTTATCATGGATGGTGCACCCTTCCCTCAGAATCTTTCTTTCCCACTGGAACGTATTGACAGTAGTGATACAGCAATCTCTTAAATTTACCACACTCTTTCCCCATTCGGCCCATTGACTCAGAGGGTGAAATCCCTGTTGAGAGAGTGGAAGTGTTGTTAGCCAGCTGGAGAATCAGTGGTAGACACACAACTCCTCTTGAAGGGAAGGCTCCTTGAGCCACATGCCAATAAGACCATAGTAAGCTCATCAGCAGGCCTTTGAACAGAATCAAGACTCCGGTACCGAGGTTCAGCTCAACGATCACTGTGAGGAGGCTATGACTGCTAGTACAAGAGCACCCCTGGAGTTCCAGGATTGTGGAGGACTCAGCAGAATGGAAAGTAGCAGAAAGCAAAATAGATAGAGTGAAGGGGGTGAGAAGCAGTCACAAAGAAGAGATGCAGGAGCTTTGGAAGCCAGGGAACCGGGCTAGTTCCCTGTGGGCACCAGATATCCAGTTCCTGGTTCAGACACTGAGTTCTTTGGATTCAGGAACTGCCCCACTGAAGATCACTAACTGTCTTCACAAGTCAGGGAGACGAACAGGTGACAGGGCTACTTCCAGCTATGTTAATTGAAACAGCAGTGGACTAAACTTTGATGTGATCCTTATGGGCCACCTTGGGAGCAAGGTGGGGAAGTCTGGCTTGAAGCTAAGCACATCGAACCTGCCTCACCACCCCACCACCTGCCCACTCCAGCCCCAGCACAAAATTCTGTTAGATACTCTCAAATGGTCAGCTGCTTCTATTTTATGAAGCTGTTGGGTTTTGGGGTTTTGTTTTGTTGTCATGGGTGCCTCAGCTTTTATTGAATGCTTTCTGGAGTTTTTTTTACTGTCAATGTGGAACGCTGCTACTGAAAATTAGTCAAGGATGTTGGCAGGCAGAATCTAAAGCTATAATGATAGCCATTTGCTTGTGTTTTCCTCTGTTCAGATTATCATCTACTTTGTTCCTGATGGTCAATTCCATTGTAATTCCAACTTTGATATAAAATCAATGAGCCTCGATATATCCAGATGAGTTTTGGTACTTATTTTTGAAGATAGAAACCAAGTTTGTTAGTTTCCAATCCAGTGAGAATTGCTTGCATTTATTAACTCCCTGGTCGTGGTGCATGAACATATTCACAGTACAGCGCTTCTGCAGAGGCTGGATCTGCTAAGTATTTCAGTATTGTAAGGCAACTGCAACACACATCACTCCAATATATTCCCTTTGTAAGAATTCTGAAGTCTGCAGATCAATGCTTTTTATCTCCCTTTCTCAGTTGGGAATCAAATAGTTTTGTCTGTGTAATTCTTTCACCTTAAGGACACTTTATTTTACAAAATTCCTGTATTACCTTTTTGGTTTGATCTTATGAAACTAACTATCATTTTCAAAAGAATACTTGATATTCTAGTCATAGAATGCTTAAAAATTTAGGCTCTGTGGGTTTCTTCTATGTAGCAATTTCTTAAGCGGTCAAGCAACAAACTTGAGGTGAAAAATTTCCCTTGCAATATAGACTATTTAAAAAATATAATAAGGTAAGTTTCCTTGGAGTCGAAGCTAGATGTAAGAATTAATTTTAGTTCTAATAGGCAACTTGAGTCATAAGGATACTTTACAATAAAGTGTAATGAGCTCCCACCATATTTCTGTGGTGATAATACAGCAAAAGAATTGAGCAACTAATCACTAAGCATTAACTCTATCCTCTTCATCTACAATACAGCATTCATATTGGGTTTAGTCATTGGTCTCAAAAAGATAACTGACATGAGTGCTAATTAAAACAAAGATAATCAGTGAAGACAAATGCAATGTGTCGGACAGCGAGGACTACATGAAAATGCAAGAAAGTTTTTGTGTATGAAATACATTCTTGCTGTTCACTGCTGATTATCCAGAGATAGAAAATTTGGAAATATTCAATATTTCTATGTAAGTAATTGACTTATGATATGCTTACCCTGGGAATAATCGCAACTCTGAGCATAAATCTGTATTGATAACAATCCGCTTCCTTTAGCTGAAACGAGCCAAGAAACCAAATTTACTTCCCAGACTTTCTTTGATATCTACACACTGAATACCAAAAAAATCTCAAATGTTGTTAAAGTTGACAGGGATGGAATTGTCACATCATTTGGTGAAGTCCTTTCACTTCGTGGTATAGGGATGTAGTCTCATTATGGGCCTTGTCACTAAAGTTCAACAACTCAAGGACTAGTTTATAAACTTTGTGAAGCTTGGTTATTTATGAACAATTTTATGCCTTTTTAACATTTTACGAATTCATGTGAATGCTGAAATGTGAGATCCTTAAATAGACTTGGAAACCATTGGTATGTTCATGTAGAAATAAAGGCCTCAAATTTAACCTATTTCAAATGGATTGACAATTCTATTATAACAGCATATAACGATTGTGACATACAAGTTTTAGCAGTTGTATGTTAATAAAATGCGCAATACTTTAGAATATAGAACATAGAAAAGTACAGCACAGTACAGGCCCTTTGGCCCACGATGTTGTGCCGTGGGATATTCCTAATCCAAAAATAAAATAACCTAACCTACATTCCCCTCAATTCACTGCTGTCCATGTACATGTCCAGCAGTCGCTTAAATATCACTAATGACTTGCTTCCACGACTACCACTGGTAAACTATTCCATGCGCTCACAACTCTCTGGGTGAAGATCCTCCCTCTGACGTCTCCTCTATACCTTCCTCCTAACACCTTAAAACTATGACCCCTTGTGGCAGTCAATCCTGCCCTGAGGAAAAGTCTCTGGCTATCAACTCTATCCATGCCTCTCATTACCTTGTGCACCTCGATCAGGTCACCTCTCTTCCTCCTTCTCTCCAGAGAGAAAAGTCCAAGCTCAGTCAACCTCTCCTCGTAAGACAAGCCCTCCAGTCCAGGCAGCATCCTCGTAAACCTCCTTTGCACCCTCTCCAAAGCCTCCACATCTTTCCTATAATAGGGCGACCAGAACTGGACACAATATTCCAAGTGTGGTCTCACCAGGGTTTTGAGGAGCTGCAGCGAAACCTCGCGGCTCTTAAACTCGATCCCCGTTAATGAAAGCCAAAACACCATATGCTTTCTTAACAACCTTATCCACCTGGGTGGCAACTTTGAGGGAGCTATGCACTTGAACACCAAGATCCTGCCGTTCCTCCACACTGCCGAGAATCCTGCCTTTAATCCTATATTCAGCATTTAAGTTCGACCTTCCAAAATGCATCACTTCGCATTTATCCAGGTTGAACTCCATCTGCCATTTCTCAGCCCAGCTCTGCATTCTGTCAATGTCTCGCTGAAGCCTGCAATAGCCCTCGATTCTATCAACAGCACCTCCAACCTTTGTGTCATCAGCAAACATACTAACCCACCCCTCAAAATCCTCATCCAAGTCATTTATAAAAACTACAAAGAGCAGAGGCCCAAGAATAGAGCCCTGCGGGACACCACTCAGCACTGACCTCCAGGCAGAAAACTTACCATCTGCAACCACTCTCTGCCTCCTGTCAGCCAACCAATTCTATAGTCTATTATTTTGTTTTTACCGTTTGATTTGCATGTTTTTGACTTCGTTTTAACAATTGACAGATTCTTGAACAAAAATATTTGAATAATCAAGAATGGCAGAATTTTTGTCAGAAGAAATATTCTTGTGATCAATATAGCCATGCTGCATCCACTGGGAACCACAGGCTGTGAGGTGAATTAGCTATTAACTAGCTGATGAAATGTTGCAAAAAGAATTATTTAGTATTTCTGCTATTTTCTTACTTCCACAATTCAGACAAATGAAATGCAAATCAATAGCAGCAAATGTGCTACATGAAATAAAAACTTAAAGAGAAAAGAAAAACAATTGAGTGCCATGGGCTGGCTGTGTAAACTCTTCGGTTACTAGAATGAGTTGGCGGTGAGTTTGAAGTGGCAAAACCTTAACTCTTTGTTTAGCTAGGGACAAACCTTGCCTTACTGACAAAGTCTTAGAAGAGGAAAAGTGTAAAAACTTTAGCTGATGCTGACCTCTTGGGCAAACAGTCAAGGCACTTACTACCCAATTATAGATATTTTTGTTTGATCTGTTCAGGGATGTTATGACAACCACTGGAGTTAATGGGACTTGAACTTGAGTCTCCTGACTCAGAGGTAGAGACACATCCACTACACCATAACAGTCCCTACAAGCATTATATTACTGTGCCATCTGTGGTAATTAGAAGCAATGTTAACTGAACCTGCTTTAGACTTAGGTTTTATTGTCACGTGTGTTCAATTCTGATCACCCTGTTATAAGAAGGATATCATTAAGCTGATGTTCAGTAGAGATTCACCAAGATGTTGCCAAGAAAGTAAGGTTGAAGTTGTAAGGAGAGGCTGGATAGGCTGGGATTTTTCTCACTTGTGTTTGGGAGGTTAAGGAGTGACCTTAAAAAGCTTTATAAAATTATGGAGTGTATAGATAAAGTGAACAACAGGTGTCTTTTCCCTCGTTCCCTATTTTTTAGGTGAGAGGAAAAAGATTTAAAAAAGACATGAGGAGCATTTTTTTTTACATAGTGGCTCCTGTGTGGAACGATACTTCCTGAGGAAATGGTAGATAAGAGTAAGTACATGAATAGGAAAGGTTTGGAGGGATACGAGCCAAGCACAGGCAGGTGGGACTAGTTTAGTTTGGGATTCTGGTCGACACAGATTGGTTGGACCATACTGCTGTATGGCTATGGCCCATTAACCAGTTGTGTATTTGTTTATTTGTACAATAGTAATTTTGACAATTTCTGAGGCTTCTAGCATGCTGGGTTTTTTTCTATGCATATATGGGATGTGGGCGTTGCTGGCTGGCCAGCATTTCTTGCCCATCCCTAGTTGTCCTTAAGAAAGTGATGGTGAGCTACTTTCTTGAACTGCAGCAGCTGTGGGTTGACCCACAATAGTATTAGGGAAGGAATTCCAGGACTTTGATCCAGCGCCAGTGAAGGAACGGCAATATATTTCCAAGTCAGCATGGTGAGTGCCTTGGAGGGGAACTTGGAGGTGGTGGTGTTCCCATATGTCTGATGCCCTTGTCTTCTAGATTGAAGTAGTCATGTGTTTGGAAGGCGCTGTCTGAGGATCTTTGGTGAATTTCTACAGTGCATCTTGTAGATAGTACACACTGCTGCTCCTGAGCATCAGTGATGGAGGGAGTGAATGCTTGTGGATGTAGTGCCAATCAAATGGACTGCATTGTCCTGGATGGTGTCAACCTTCTTGCATGCTGCTGGGGCTGCATTCATTCAGACAAGTGGGGAGCATTCTGTCACACTTCTGACTTGTGCCTTGTAGATGGTGGGCAGGCTTTGAGGAGTCAGGAGGTGAGTTACTCACTTCTGGCCTGCTCTTGTAGCCACACTGTTAATGTGGTGAGTCCAGTTGAGTTTCTCATCAATGGTAACCCCCCAGGATGTTACCAGTGGGAGATTCAGTGATGAGAACACTATTGAATGTCAAGGGACAGTGGTTAGATCGTCTCTTATTGGTGATGGCATTTGTGTGATGCGAATGTCACTTCCAGCTAATCAGCCCAAGCTGGGTATTGTCCAGATCTTGTTGCTTGTGAACATGGACTGCTTCATGACCTGAGGAGTTGCAAATGGTGCTGAACATTATGCAATCATTGGCAAACACCCCCATTTCTGACCCTATGATGGAGGGAAGGTCATTGATGAAGCAGCTGAAGATGGTTGGGCCTTGGACACTACCCTGAGGAACACCTGCAGAGACGTTCTGGAGCTGAGATGATTATCTTCCCATGAGTCAGGCATGACACCAACCACCAGAGACTTTGGCCCCTGGGATTCCAATTTGCCAGGGCTCCTTGATGCCACACTCGGTTGAATATAGCCTTGATGTCAAGGGCTGTTACTATCACCTCACCTCTGTAATTCAGCTCTTTTGTCTATATTTGAACCTACGCTGTAATGAGATCAGAAGCTGAGTGGCCCTGGCTGAACCCAAACTGGGCGTCACTGAGCAGGTTATTGCTGAGCAGGTGCTGCTTGACACCACTGTTGATGACACCTCCCGTCACTTTATTGATGATCAAGAGTAGACTGATGGGGCGGTATTTGGCCAAGTTGGATTTGTTCTGCTTTTTATCTACAGGACATATTTGGGCAATTTTCCACATTGTTGGGTAGATACCAGTGTTGTAACTGTACTGGAACAGCTTGACTAGGGGAGTAGCAAGTTCTGGAGCACAAGTCTTCAGTACTCTTTCTGGAATATTGTCAGGGCCCATAGCTTTTGCAGTATCCAGTGTGTCCAACCATTTCTTGATATCATGTGGAATGAATCAAATTGGCTGAAGACTGATATCTGTAATGCTGGGGACCACTGGAGGATGCCAAGATGGATCATCGACCCGACACTTCTGGCTGAAGATTGTTGTGAAAGCTTCAGCCTTATCTTTCGCATTGATGTGTTGGGTTCTTCCATCATTGAGGACGGAGATATTTGTGGATCCTCCTCCTTCAGTGAGTTGTTTAATTGTCTACCACTATTCACGACTGGATGTGGCAGGACTGCAGAGCTTAGATCTGATCCGTTGGTTATGGAATCACTTAGCTCTGTCTGTCACTTGCCGCTTTTGCTGTTTGGCCTGCAAAGTGTTCCAGTTTGGTGGCTTCACCAGGTTAATACCTCACCTTCAGATATGCCTAGTGCTGCTCCTAGCATGCCCTCCTGCACTCTCCATTGAACCAGGGTTGATTCCCTGACTTGATGGTAATGTGTGAGTGGGGGATATGCCAGGCCATGAGGTTATAGATTGTGCTGGAGTACAATTCCGCTGCTGTTGATAGCCCACAGTGTCTCATGGTTACCCAGTCTTGAGTTGCTAGATATGTGTGAAGTCTGTCCCATTTAGCACGGTGATAGCACACACAACACGATGGAGGTTGTTCTCAACGTGAAGGCGGGACTTTGTCTCCACAAGGACTGTGTGATGGTCTCTCTTACCGATACTATTTTAGACAGATGCGACTGCAGCTGGCAGATTGGTAAGGATAAGGTCAAGTATGTTTTTACCCTCTTGTTGGTTCCTTCACCACCTGCTGCGGACTCAGTCTAGCAGCTATGTCCTTTAGTACCTGACCAGCTTGGTCAGTCATACTGCTGCTGAGCCACTGTTGGTGGTGAACATGAAATCCCCCTCCCAGAGTTCATTTTGTGCCATTATCATCCTCAATGTTTCCTCTGAGTGTTGTTCAACATTGAGAGCACGTACTCATCAGCTGAGGGAGAATGCTATGTGGTAACCAGCAGGAGGTTTCCTTGCCCATGTTTAACCTGAAGCCATGAGACTTCATGGAGCCCAGAGTCAATGTTGAGGACTCCTAGACTATATACCACTGTGCTGGGTCTGTCCTGTTTGTAAGGTATGATTCTGGGAGTTTGACTATGTCGGGCTGTTGCTTGACTAGTCTATGAGACAGCTCTCCCAATTTTGGTACTAACCTCCAGATGTTAGTGAGGAGGACTTCACAGGGTCGACGGGGCTGTTCCTGCTGTTTTCTTTTCCAGTGCCTAAGTTGATGCCAGGTGATCCGTGCAGTTTTATTTCTTTGAGACTTTATCATGATTGGTACAACTAAGTGGCTTGCTAGGTTGAGCAGCTTAAATGCTAAAGAGTTTGTTATCCACCTAGGGGCCACTCAATATTTACTCTTAAATGTCAAAATAAACCATCAGCAGAAATCTTGAGTCATTTCTCCTTCCTTACCTGCAAGCTTTGTACCCAATTCAACATCCAGCCGAATTTGCAACTGGGCTGACAACTTCCTATTCTGGAAGCTGAAATACTGAGATTTTATCTCTGACTGTGGTTGGGAATTGAAACCTTTAAACATCAGATTTGGTTCTATAAAGTTAACAAAGCAATGTCGAAATGTATTCAATCCGCGTAACAAAAACAGAAATTGCT
The DNA here is from genome assembly GCF_030684315.1 of Stegostoma tigrinum. Taxonomy (NCBI): domain Eukaryota; kingdom Metazoa; phylum Chordata; class Chondrichthyes; order Orectolobiformes; family Stegostomatidae; genus Stegostoma; species Stegostoma tigrinum. The sequence continues at coordinate 53,568,413 of NC_081361.1, read as the reverse complement.
CAAAAAACTCAGCAGATCTGGCAGCATCTGTGGAGAGAAATTAGAGTTAGCATTTCAGGTCCAGTGACTGTTCTTCAGATTTTCAGTATCAAAGTTTTTTTTTATATACTTGGTGTAATTTAAATATAACCTACCCAGAAACTGACAGGATTGGATGAAATGCCAGATTTAAACATTCTCAGAATTACTGTCCATTGACATTAACAGGAAGTAAAATAAGGTGATTTGTTTAATTAGCATTGCACCTGATCTCATCTGTTCCCAAAATGTGGGTTTGGTAAAAACTAGCTAATGATCTTTGCCAAAAAATTCATAACTTTGAGGAAGTGTCAGCACTATCTTTTCCCTCTCTTTCAGTGACCGAGAAAGAGTGATATTGGACGCAGAATATTAACACTGCTGTATTTCTCCAGCATTTTCCAGTTTGTTCGTTTGTGGTTATTTCCTTCTGTGGCTGTCTGCTACAGAAACCAAGTTGAGAACAGCAGGAGAAAGATATATTAAGAGACGCAATTTCTGAGAACGTAATTGTGCCACCTCCGAAACACCTGGAGCAGGCTGGAGGCTTTTTTGTATCTGGAAGTTTTTGTGTTCAGTGTAAAGCCATTGTGATATGAGCAGTGTGCACCCTGTGAGGCAGTCAGGATTTCTGAGCCACTCGAAAGTTCAAATCCCATTAACAGGTATCAGTGCATTGTGAGCAGTAAACAGATACTCTGTTGCAGTTTGTTAGCCTGATCAAACACTTAATCGGGGCTTTGGACCACTTCAGCTTGACAGGCCAGGTGTGTGGGAAGACAATAAATGCAGGCATCAGGTCCTAATTTGCTTGTTTCATTTTTTCTAGTTCATCAATCTGCTTTGAATACCAGCGCAAGGTAACCTTTTAAAGGACTGTTCAAATTTAATTCAAATAACTAAAGAGGATTTACAGCACATACCACCTCAGCAGCTCTGTGGTGCTGCATGTGCTGCACACCTCTTATGCTTCTTTCCACTCCTTCATCTCACCCTATCTGCGTGTTAGGTGGGCACATGGGAAGGAAGAAGCCACCAAATTTTCAGGTGAAAAATAGGTGGCTGCCAGTTTAAATCCTTCTCCCAGCTTTACAATAAATGAAAAGTGATATCAGATAAGTTTAAGCTAATGGAGGACAATGCACCACGAGACATCTGAGGGTTCTGAGAGAAATAGGGCTATAGTATCAAAAACACAGGACGTTATGCAGCAAGGCTCTATGGAGAATTGATGGGTGTTATCAGACAATGGAATCTCTCCCTTCGGTTGAGAGTTGTGGAAAACTAAGTCCCCAGGAATGAACCTTCGATGAGATCAAGGATTATAATCGTGCCTAGGCTGGTTTTGACCGCAAGTGAATACCAGAGAACATGACCACAGGTCGCAAGTTGTGTGAGGAGAGATAATAGGATCAGAGAGGTTCTCAATGGGCTTCCCCCTTCCTGATGCTGGTTTCCTTAATTAGCCAATGAGAGTCTGACAATGCAACATAGAATCCCTACAGTGCGGGAAGAGGCCATGTGCTCCATCAAGCCTGGTCCAACCCTCCAAAGAACATCCCACTCAAACCCCCACCCTATGCCTGTAACGCTGCTGTTACCATGGCCAATCCACTTAATTTGTACATCTTTGATCTGTTGGAGGAAACCAAGGCACCCAGCAGAAACCATGCACAGTCATGAGGAGTATGTGCAAACTCCACACAGACAGTCAGCTGAGGCTGGAATTAAACCCGGGTCCCTGACACCATGAGACAGTTGTGCTAACCACTGAGCTACTGTGCCACCCAACTATAAAGCCTTCCTCTGGAGACTGCCAGCAAACAATGTCGGCTCTGCTCCTGGGGCTTCGTGCATGGTAACTGGCCTACCCGCTACTAGTTGAAGACTAGTTAAGCGGGAGGAGGTAACCAAAGAGCCTCAATTGGTGGTGGGATTGGAAGGCCATCCACAAATCTTACCTGGGGTAGAAGTGGGAAGGTAATGCAATAGGACCCAGCACCCTCTGTTTCAAATAAATGCCTGCCCTTCACATCATTTTGCCAGATGGCATTAAGTTACACCCATTATGTGCTGGGGGTCTGGAGAGTGACCAACATAATACACAGTTTCAAATGAGAAAGTGAAAGAGGAAGGGAAAGCTAAACCATTGACATAAAGCTTCGAACTGAAAACCACAATTGTACCAAAAATCAGCAAAAGTATCAATATCAGGGAATCTTGTGGAGGGTTTCTCTCCATGAATTCTAGTGAATTAACTCCCACATTTCTTGCTGCTCAAATCAACATTTATGCACCACATCTCTGAGTACTGTGTTCATATTATCTTGCATTCATTTGCTGCCGGAACCTTCCAGAATTTCCGTTGCCAGCACAATAGGTTAAGCCCAGCTAAGCACCTGGTCAAATGCTTTCAGCTATGACCAGCCCTTTTCTGTATGTATAGGAGGAGAGAAATGATAAACCAAAGCTTCTGTGGGCACATGTATGGCATGGATAAAATTAGAAAATCCACATTCATAAATGTATTGCCACTTTACACCATCAGTTGTCCAAGTGAATGTTATTATAACCGCAGCTACCCATCCTTAGCACCACACAATTTAGAGTCCTGACTGTTGCAGTGCTACTTTTTCCCTAATGACCAGCATTGCCTGGTATCTTGTCAGTGTTGAATGTGAGATCGTCACATAGCAAACAGGTCTTTATGTTAAATGACTGGAGAAATGTGAAGGAAAAACAAACAAAAAAGCTGCATTTGCTTCTGGGAATAAACGGACTCCTTGCCTTTTAACTAACAACAAATTTACAGCAAATGATGACTTCATTCACGTCAGAGTTGGAAGTGGGTGTCAATTAAGTCCTTTTGCCCCTGACACTGCTATGCTCTGTCGTGATGGAGGTGATGATCCTCCTCCTCCTCACTAACCTCATACAACTGCTGCCACTCTCTGAAATAGGCTTTTGAGTCCACCACATCTAATTTTTGTCCATTGTAATTGTGCAGAATGCAGTATGGAAGAATTCTACAGCAGGATTCTGTCTGGATTGTACTGCATGACCCTCCGAGACCATTCCATGCATCTTCAGAAGAACAACTGTCTACTCCATTATATATCTCTGCCTCAGATAGAGGGTTTCATAATGGAGTCATCAGGAATGGGTACAGATTGTAGCCCTTGTCTTCCAGTAGCCAACCTTGTAAGGCATCCATTCCTAGAAATGAAGCAGGAACCTGAGGGTTATCAAGGATACAGGCATCGTGAAATGTCCTGGCACAGACTCCCAGGATGATCACAAATGACTTGTACACAAACCAAATAAATTTTTTTTTCTTTTCAACAAAATTCATATTATGAAAAGATACACTTAGTGCAATGTGTATACAGGCTATAGTGCCCTGCACCTGTGGTGGGGGAGCGATATTGACAAACCCTACAGCCAAAGCTGCAGCACTGACCTTGCCACAGGGAAGCAAGACAAAATGGTGTGATCTGGTGCAAGTTACACCAGTAACAGTTTCAATATGATTGGGAATTGAAGAGTGCAAAATCCCATTCAGGTCCCCCATCAATTCTTAGAAACAGCCAGTTGCAGAAAAATGAACGCAGCTATTAGCTTAATGCCCCATGGGACAGGATATTCTCCTCACTCCTGCAGATCACAGGTCCTGCTCAATCAAATGATGACAGTGTCCTGGCCCATTCTTATTCAGCAGTGGCACTGTAACTTGCTCGTATGAAGAAAATCAATGGTGATAGGCTCTGGGCCTCCTGTACCACTTCCACGACCTAAGGGGAACTTCAGTTCTGGCCTCTTCATGTGGAAGCTGTTTGGCAAACAGTAGAAGTTCCTTCTAATCTTGTGCTTGCTGACAGTTTCTCTGTTCCATCATTATGCAGTAGCCACATGATAGTACCTGCTGTGTCTGAATCCATCAGTGTTGGTTCTAGTGAGCCTACGTGGGGAGTATCAGAACAAAGCCAACTCCTTAGGAAAGAGTCAGCAGTTGCAGCACACGCAAACAGCAGGTTACCATAGACCTTGTGGAGGGCCATGGGATTGAACTGGAACTGCTCAACTGAGCATGGTCCACTCCCCACACTGTAATGATACAAAACGTCTAGACGGACTTTTGATATAGGGTACTTTATTCCAAAGTATGCAGCACCAGCCGTGTTGTACAAACATAAGAAATTGTTAGTTTAAAGGGATTACTGAAACTTCATCACTCCCCACTCCAGCTTCCACATTACCCAAGAAAGATAGCATTGCTTATGACAATATGCTGGCAACTTCTTATAGTGCAAGATGTGAGGAAAGCAGCTCCATGCCTTTATGCAGCTTGTCATTCTTTGGTAACAAAGTGTGAAGCTGGATGAACACAGCAGGCCAAGCAGCATCTAGAACATAGAACATTACAGCACAGTACAGGCCCTTTGGCCCTCGATGTTGTGCCGACCTGTCATACCGATCTCAAGCCCATCTAACCTACACTATTCCATGTACGTCCATATGCTTGTCCAGTGACAACTTAAATGTACCTAAAGTTGGCGAATCTACTACCGTTGCAGGCAAAGCGTTCCATTCCCTTACTACTCTCTGAGTAAAGAAACTACCTCTGACATCTGTCCTATACCTTTCACCCCTCAATTTAAAGCTATGCCCCCTCGTGCTCGCCTTCACCATCCTAGGAAAAAGACTCTCCCTATCCACCCTATCTAACCCTCTGATTATTTTATATGTTTCAATTAAGTTACCTCTCAACCTTCTTCTCACTAATGAAAACAGCCTCAAGTCCCTCAGCCTTTCCTCATAAGACCTTCCCTCCATACCAGGCAACATCCTAGTAAATCTCCTCTGCACCCTTTCCAAAGCTTCCACATCCTTCTTAGCTGACATTTCGGGCCTCGGCCCTTCACCAGAGAGAGGGATGGGGAGAGGGTTCTGGAATGAATAGGGAGAGAGGGGGAGGCGGACCGAAGATGGAGAGAAAAGAAGTTAGGTGTAGAGGAGGGTATAGGTGGGGAGGAGGGGATAGGTCAGTCCAGGGAAGACGGACAGGTCAAGGAGGCGGGATGAGGTAGTAGGTAGGAAATGGAGGTGTGGTTTGAGCTGGGAGGAAGGATGGGTGAGAGGAAGAACAGGTTAGGGAAGCGGAGACAGGCTGGGCTGGTTTTGGGATGCAGAGGAGGGACGGGAGGAGCTGGGCTGGCTTTGTGATTCAGTGGGGGGAGGGGAAAAACTGGGCTGGTTTTGGGATGCAGTGGAGGAAGGGGAGATTTTGAAGCTTGTGAAGTCCACATTGATACCATTGGGCTGCAGGGTTCACAAACGGAATATGAGTTGCTGTTCTTGCAACCTTCGGGTGGCATCATTATGGCACTGCAGGAGGCCCATGATGGACATGTCATCTAAAGAATGGGAGGGGGAGTGGAAATGGTTTGCGACTGGGAGGTGCAGTTGTTTACTGCGAACCGAGCGGAGGTGTTCTGCAAAGCGGTCCCCAAGCCTCCGCTTGGTTTCCCCAATGTAGAGGAAGCCACACCGGGTGCAGTGGATACAGTATACCACATTGGCAGACGTGCAGGTGAACATCTGCTTAATATGAAAGGTCATCTTGGGGCCTGGGATGGGGGTGAGGGAGGAGGTGTGGGGGCAAGTGTAGCACTTCCCGCGGTTGCAGGGAAAAGTGCCAGGTGTGGTTGGGGTTGGAGGGGAGTGTGGAGCGGACAAGGGCGTCGCGGAGAGAGTGGTCTCTCTGGAAGGCAGATAAGGGTGGGGATGGAAAAATGGCTTGAGTGGTGGGGTCGGATTATATATGCAGTTGTCTTCAGTCTGTTGTCATTCTTTGGACTGTCTTTGTGAATTTCAGCCTAAAGATGACATTTAAAGGCCACCTGTGGTTACTTTTGCTTCACAGAGATGACTGTGATCAATCTGTAATGACCAGTGATATGGACGATATGGCCAGGATTTGTGTTGGACATCGTCAGACAATGCATGCAGTTTTGGAGAATTCTGTAATGCAGTTGTCTTCAGTCTATTGTGTAAAATTGCCCGATTAATGCAATGACCCCTTGAAGGACCTCACATCACATATAAGTACAGCCCATGTCCTCAAACAGAAATAAAAATGACTGTGGCATCTTTCAGTGTGATAGCATGCATTTCTCATTTTCACTGCATATTCGTGATTTAGATGAAAGTGGAAGGCAATGTGCGTCATGTATTACTGTGAGTAATTACTGCACATTCCCGCTAAAATCTTTTATTTAAGTGCCCATCTCTGACTTTACCCCCTGAGCCCCAGGCCTACAACATGTTTATATCAAATACTGTGATGCATTGTGATCCCCCACCATTGGAGCCAGGCTGGTGGTGGTCATTTATGACAACTCCCTCCTGTAGTAAACTATTCTCTCCAATGATAGGGTGCCTCCCACATTGATATGTTATGTTGTCTCCTTTAACAATTCTTTTGCCCATTGCATCTCAGCACTCTGCCTCCAATACCCCCAGTTCATGTCTCCAGTTGCCCCAAAACAGCAGTGGCCTCAGAGAACTTCCAATCAATAGATCTCAAGATTGACTATGGACTACGTCCTGGACTGATTTAGAACGACACCCTGACTGAAAAGTGACCAGGCCCCTGACTGATTTGTTACTAAGCCCCAACTTGGTTGAACTGGAACAGGCCAACTGAGCATGATCCACTCCTGAAACTGCAATGATACAAAACTTCAGTTTGTGAACTCTTCAAGTGGCCAACTGACCATGCCCAAGTTGCTGGGAGAATGGATGATGCCATTAACCAACTGTGGTGACACCCCTTCCCCCACAAGAATTCTGAGATGTTCGGCAATGCTGGCCATGATTCCTGTAGGCCTGTAGCAGCCACCCGCCAACTGCTCAGACTTGCTCAAGTCAGAAATTAGTTTTGTATGTATGTGAGGTGAGGTGAGATTAGATAATAATGAAATGTTAAGGTATACAAGTAGACCTCTCACTACTCACTGGTGAGATTATGTCATTTCACCATCAAAAGCCTTTAATGAAAGCTTAGTCTTCTTCACCTCAACAAGAATCCCATTGTTCCAGTCTCGCCAATGTTTTCCCACTGACACATCATTGACCACATTGGTCATGAATGGGGAGAATTTCTCCTCCTGTTTCTCTCTTCATAGATATAGCTAGATCTGGTAGGTGTTTACAGCATTTTCTGGTTTTATTTCAGATTTCTGGCATCCACATTAGTATATGTAATTACATGGTGGCCAGTTTATCTGTCATGAGGAAAGTTTTGAACGTTTAATCAAAGATGAAATTACTAAATATTTAGATGAAGAAAAATTAGTTAGAGCATCAAACATGGATTTCTAGAAGAAAGACTGTGCTCGACATCAGAATTCTTAAAAGAAACATCAGATGTGAAAGTTGGTGAACTGTTAAAGATGTACTTGTATGTGAACTTCCGGAAAGCTTTTGACAAGGCCCAATACAGAAAATTATTGAAGATATTAATAGTGAATGAAGAGAAGGTTAGCAAATGGGAATAAAACCTAGTTAGGAGAGATGAAACAGAGTTAAGAACAATTTCAGAGGATAAGGCTGATACAAATGTAGCAATGAATCTAATTTGGAATTTTTCTTTCCTAATCTTTTTTAGAAAGGGCTATTAAGCATTGTACTTCTCCTTGATATTTTCATTAACATTTTCTCCGTTTCTCTTTCACCTTTATAACTTTAAGTTTACTTTTTAGTTTTATTTGTAATTAAGGTCTCATTTTCCTTTCTAATTGCTCCTCCAGTTTCCGATGCCACCCAATGTCGTCCATTATTTTTTCAGGAGGTCTGTGAAACGGACCTCAAGTGAAATAACAAATCTGAAGACTCCCTTTTCAGCTAAATGAGGTTAGAAATCTGAGTAGCTGTTTGGTTATATCAACATGAGATCAGGGCCAATCTTTGGAATACTAGCTACTGGTTTCTAATCATAATCCCGAAAAATGTTTATTGGCTGCTTAGTCCTATAATTATGAGGATCAGCTAAAATTTTATTGTGACAATAACTAATAAAATGTTATCTAATGGCCTTCCCTTTTGTTTTCCAGTTCCTCCAAAAATTTTTGACATCTCTCGTAGCTCTGTCGTGAATGAATTCAGCAATATCACTCTGTATTGTCTAGCAAGTGGAAAACCAGAGCCCACTATAATCTGGAAGCATATATCGCCATCTGGTAAGAACAAATCTTAATAGATTAAAACATATTAAGTCAAAGTATCCTTTAATTAGAATCTGCTACTTTTTGAGCTTTAATACCGAACATAACTACACATAACAAGGAGATAATTATTTGTTTAGCAATATGCAAGGTCAAGTTCTGTAGAGTCTGCTTGAAGAATAGAGAAGTTGTTAATAAGATGCAATCTCCTTTAGCTCAGATCAACCATTTATACTCCATTCAGCGTGTGTTTAACACAATCTGTCAGACATTGGAGATTTAGCTACTCTTTGTTTGGTATTGCTGACATGTTCCTAAAATATAGTGCACCAAACAAAATGTGCTGCACGAGAATCACTTTCCAATAAAAAATCACGTAATATGAGTGGATTATGTTCCTGGCCAGTAAGTTTTATTTTGGAAAAGTTTATTAGCTATAGTGAGCTTGCTCGACCTAAAAATGCTCTATTAGCTCTTAATTAATTTACCAATTCTTTCTACTCAACATCTGCCCACTGCCCATTTCTAGCCTCCCACTTCCCTTTCTTCTTGCAATCCTTCCACTCTCAATTTCCTTCTCCAGCTTGATCCCACTTGCCATTTCTCCCTGTCTCACATTCCTGGTTTCTTCTCTCTAACCGTTGCAGCATGTGGGTCGGATTCTCGTTACGGTCAAGGGCTTGAGTAAGTGGTGGCCACTCGGAAGGAGTGTGCAAGAAAACAAGTGGTGAGGTGACTGTAGGAGAGAACAGGAGAAGGGCCAGTGAGCAGGAGAGTGCAGCAATGGTATGTTTTAAAGACAGCATGTGTGGCTACAGCGTCATTCTGGGCACACGTGTCATAACCTTCTTCAAACAAAAATAGGGAACGTCCTTAATTTACAAACTAAATGGAAAATGTGCTATTAGATACAATTGATTGGTGTTTGTAAAGCAAACTTTTTATTTCTATACAGCACTTCAAAACAGTTAATGTTTAAATTGTTATTTTAATCTGTATCTATTTGCTTTAAACTAGTGCAGCTACATGTAAAATGACATTAACCTGGAAGAAACCAACATTAAAATGCAAAGCATTAATTGGAGTAACACATTTGAGGGCTACGGTATATTGCTTCCTGAAATGGTGCCGAAAGCTGAACAGATGGAATCTAGTGTCAGTGCTCTGCATAACTCAATCATGACTTCCTCCTATTTTGTATTACAATCCTCTTGAGATAAAGGTCAATACTCCATTTGTCTGTTTGATTTCTTTTCACACATCTTCAGTAGCTGTAGAGGCTTCTGTGTGTGGAAACCCATAGCCTTTAGCTCCTCCACAAATCCTACTTGACTGTCACCAAGCAGAAAATTCCAATTTTCTTTCTCAGAATCTAGGTGGTTGTTCTTGCGTTTTCCCATATTGCATTTCATCTACTACAGTTTTGTTTACTTGCTTAACCTGCCCATTTTATGTCATAGTTTTCTACACCCATCCACACAATTTTCTGAGTCTTCTAATTTTGTTTGGGCTTTTTTTAAAACAGAAATTAGTGTTTAAAATGCTGCAGAATTCTAGAGATCCTTTTTAAGCAGAATTTGTATAATACTACACAATTCCTTTAGAATTATTCACTTACTTTTAAGTCACCATTTTAGTATGTAATGTTCCAGGTTTGGCTTGGAGATTGACAGATTTTAATCAGTAAAAGTATAAGGAGATAGGGGACACAAGCAAGCAAATTAATTTGAGGCACAGATCAGCAACGATCTAACTGAATCCAGGCTCGAAGAATGAAAGTTCTAAGTCCTGGTGCTGTGTTCCCAAACTGAATTAACTAATCTCAAAACGGAAAGTGGGACATAGATTGCTAGAAGTGATTCATTGCCCATAAGACAGAGCAAGAGAAATGAAACAGCTCTTGATCACTAGAAACGAGACGAGACATCTCATCAAATGATCCAGCATTAGAAAAAATACCTAAATGATTCACTAGGTAGGTTCCGGGGTTGAGGAATTTCAATTATGTCGAAAGATTTGAGAATTTGCAACACAAACTGCTTTTCTTGAAGGAAGATTTCATTGAAGCATTGAACATCAAGGGAGGGCTGATCGGATAAATACGAAAATTGGTGGAAGGGTGGAGAAGAAATGGTCACAGAATTAGGGTGATTGGCAGAAGAAGCAAAAATTTGTAAAAATCCTTTTTTGGCTCAGCAAGTGGCTAAGATTGGAATGTGCTGCCAGAGGGAGTGGTGGAGGTAGCTTTATTGTAGGATTCAGGAAGGACTTAGATTATTGTCTGAAATGAAAGAATGAACGAGGTTATGTGAAGGAGGGAGTTATGACTATAGGTGAATTGATCATTCAGAAGCCCAACACAGACCCAACAGGCCAAGTGGCCTCCCTCTGTGCTGTAACAAATATGTGATTCTGTGAACTGTGAAAATTGATGGGAAAAGCATCAGGTTCTGCTCTGATGCTCTGCATGATTAAATTGTGCCTCACTTACTGCCTGGGCTCATGTGAAGATTGGCTTTTAAGGTGAGAGAGTAGAGGAACCCAGCTCAGAAAAAGTCAGTGTCTCCATCTTAAAAAAAGGAAAGAAAATTCACTTTGAACAAAGAAGAATTCCTCATATGGATCCATCTGTCATCAAGCTGTTTGTAAATTGCTTATGATAGAATAAAATGCCTGGAAAATTAAAAACTGAGATGCTGCTGTCCATTTAAACTAAAATAAATCAATATTTCAGTAAAAGTAGCAGACAAAGTTATGTTGTGTGCAGTGCTCCCTCAAACGCTTGGCTGGCATAACAGCTGAATGTTCCTGGACAGACAATGCAAAGTTAGCCTCTTTAAGGTATTACCTGCATGCAGCTGCAAAAAATAAATTAAATAACTGACATACTTGAACAGTTTGCCCTGTGTATGGAAGGAAAACACGTTATCAGGTTTTCTTTGGTTATATGAGTGCATGAATTAATATTGCCAACAGTAATTTCTGGGCCAATAATCTTTGAAATTACAGCAGAAACCCAGTGGTTCCTGATTGCACTTCAACATCCCATTTACTTACATTTAATTTGGTTTTGGCCTTACAGGAGAGGTTTGCAACATAGTGCATACAACAAGCTAAAGAAGGATCAAATGTTTCAAATACATCATCCTCAAGTACAAACACAGACACATATTCAAAATCTGTTCAACTCACCTATTTCTAACTGTTCATGGACCTAAGATAACAAAATGTGAGGCTGGATGAACACAGCAGGCCAAGCAGCATCTCAGGAGCACAAAAGCTGACGTTTCGGGCCTAGACCCTTCATCAGAGAGGGGGATGGGGTGAGGGTTCTGGAATAAATAGGGAGAGAGGGGGAGGCGGACCGAAGATGGAGAGAAAAGAAGATAGGTGGAGAGAGTATAGGTGGGGAGGTAGGGAGGGGATAGGTCAGTCCAGGGAAGACGGACAGGTCAAGGAGGTGGGATGAGGTTAGTGGGTAGATGGGGGTGCGGCTTGGGGTGGGAGGAAGGGATGGGTGAGAGGAAGAACAGGTTAGGGAAGCGGAGACAGGTTGGACTGGTTTTGGGATGCAGTGGGTGGAGGGGAAGAGCTGGGCTGGTTGTGTGGTGCAGTGGGGGGAGGGGACGAACTGGGCTGGTTTAGGGATGCAGTTGGGGAAGGGGAGATTTTGAAACTGGTGAAGTCCACATTGATACCATTAGGCTGCAGGGTTCCCAGGCGGAATATGAGTTGCTGTTCCTGCAACCTTCGGGTGGCATCATTGTGGCACTGCAGGAGGCCCATGATGGACATGTCATCTAAAGAATGGGAGGGGGAGTGGAAATGGTTTGCGACTGGGAGGTGCGGTTGTTTGTTGCGAACTGAGCGCAGGTGTTCTGCAAAGCGGTCTCCAAGCCTCCACTTGGTTTCCCCAATCTAGAGGAAGCCACACCGGGTACAGTGGATGCAGTATACCACATTGGCAGATGTGCAGGTGAACCTCTGCTTAATGTGGAAAGTCATCTTGGGGCCTGGGATAGCGGTGAGGGAGGAGGTGTGGGGGCAAGTGTAGCATTTCCTGCGGTTGCAGGGGAAGGTGCCGGGTGTGGTGGGGTTGGAGGGGAGTGTGGAGCGAACAAGGGAGTCACGGAGAGAGTGGTCTCTCTGGAAAGCAGACAGGGTTGGGGATGGAAAAATGTCTTGGGCGGTGGGGTCGGATTGTAGATGGCGGAAGTGTCGGAGGATGATGCGTTGTATCTGGAGGTTGGTGGGGTGGTGTGTGAGAACGAGGGGTATCCTCTTTGGGCGGTTGTGGCGGGGGCGGGGTGTGAGGGATGTGTTGCGGGAAATGCGGGAGACGCGGTCAAGGGCATTCTCGATAACTGTGGGGGGAAAGTTGCGGTCCTTGAAGAACTTGGACATCTGGGATGTGCAGGAGTGGAATGTCTTATCGTGGGAGCAGATGCGGCGGAGGAATTGGGAATAGGGGATGGAATTTTTGCAGGAGGGCGGGTGGGAGGAGGTGTATTCTAGGTAGCTGTGGGAGTCGGTGGGCTTGAAATGGACATCAGTTACAAGCTGGTTGCCTGAGATGTCTACAAAAATGTAGAATAAATTCCAGTTTAGAGGGGTAAAGGGAAACCTGGAAGGGAAACCTGGGCAACTGACATGCTGCTTGGCCTGCTGTGTTCATCCAGCACCACACTTTGTTATCTCGGATTCTCCAGCATCCGCACTTGCCATTATCTTTGATACTATTTTAACCTCACTGCGAAGCCTCTTCTAGGATGCCTAACCTGAAGAAGTTACCCTCCTCCCTCCGGACCAACTTCAGGGAATCTCTCTCCCTCTGCAACTCCTCTCCACCCTTCTTCTTTTCTCTCCATCTTCGGTCCGCCTCCCCCTCTCTCCCTATTTACTCCAGAACCCTCACCCCATCCCCCTCTGTGATGAAGGGTCTAGGCCTGAAACGTCAGCTTTTGTGCTCCTGAGATGCTGCTTGGCCTGCTGTGTTCATCCAGCCTCACATTTTATTATCTCAGCTGACATTCTTGTTGCTTTTCCTTTTGGTTTAGATGTTTCACCAATAACTGAATTAGCGAAGGAGTCATCTCTTGGGAACAAACTTATCCATTTCTTCTTTGTTTGAAAAATAAAAGAAATTTTACAAGAAATTATGCTAATGTTAGTTTGTTTTTTCACTATCGACGTAAAAGAACACAATCGTTGTTGCCCGGCTTCTGTGGTCTTTGGTAAAAGCTATCATTTCATTTTAATTTTACTCAGTTTTGGTGATTAGAATGTTCATATTTTAGAATCAAAATACCAACACCTTACTTTTAATTTGATGATTAATTATCACAAGTTTTATGAGTTGTAATTTTGGATGGATTGAATATCATTGAAGATGAAACAATGTTTGTTTAACCTTGATTTTCATTATCTTTGTACAAAATTTGATAGCACACTTGAGCAGTTCTCATGACACACCATGAAAACCACTGACATAGAATGTTATTCAACCCATCATATCCGTGACAGCTGTAGCTCCACACTGTTGTCCATATACCTGTTAATCTTATCCTTCAATACTCTTCTTTATAAAATGATTATCTAATCCTGTTTTAGATGCTATTTTTGTCTCAGTTTTAACAGCATACTATTCTGTAATTCAGCTTCACATGAAAACTTATTTTAAACACCCATTGATGCTCTTATTCTAATCCTAAATTTATTATCTCTTGTTACTGATTCATTTCATGATGAAAATAAGTTTACACTACAGTATTTATTCTCTTAAAATGTTTGAATGCTGTTTTTGGTCCTCTTATCCTCTCTGCTGCATTTAATAAACACAGATAAGTTTAATCATAATTGTATTCCTTCATTCCTGGTATTATCCAAATAAGTTTACATAGCCACCTTTGACTGACTCCTTAGGAGGCCAACGCTGCAAATAATACTCCAGCAGAGGCCCAATCAGTGTAGGACTGAATCTTTAATTTTCGAGACAATTCAAACCAAGAAAATAATTTGCCTTTTTATGACTTTATCCACATGTGCTAAGATATATTTAAATAGGGTTTACACTGTTAACTGAGGCATGAAGTTATTATCTAATGCTTTATTCAATTCAATGCCCCAATTTTTTACATTGGAACCATAATCCCATCTAACAGGATCCAGTAGTTACCATGATGTTAAGTGATCAAATGTTTTAGGATATTCTGTACCTGTCTATGTTTTTATCAGAATTTTTTTTTCTAAGCTGTAGCTTTCTAATGATCAAAGACATAAAAGGCCATTTACAGTCTTTTCATTGAACAAAGCATTTTATTTGCAGGACATTTTAATATTTATTCTACAGACTCACAATGGGAAAAAAATGTCAGGCAACGTTATATAGATCTACATTTGTTTAAGTTATGCTAATTAGCAAAAAATCCAAATTTCCGAGGATCGTTTGCTGTTTAGGAGAACAGTAGGAAAGTTAAGTTGTGAAATGTTGGAGGTTTATTTCATCATGAATAACATCCTCAACTGCTACAGAGATAGTAGGAACTGCAGATGCTGGAGAATCTGAAATAACAAGGTGTAGAGCTGGATGAACACAGCAGGCCAAGCAGCATCAGAGGAGCAGGAAGGCTGAAGTTTCGGACCTAGACCCTTCTTCAGAAATTTCACAAGAAGGGTCTAGGCCCGAAACGTCAGCCTTCCTATTCCTCTGATGCTGCTTGGCCTGCTGTGTTCATCCAGCTCTACATCTTGTTATCCTTAACTGCTATCAGTTTTATCATTGCTTAGTGGCCCATCATGTCCCAAATGACGATTGTTAGTTTGCTGATTAAATGATCACGGTACAGTTAGCAGCCTTACACTCTCACATACTTGCTTTCAGATGAGGAGAAGAAATCAATGGATGTCAAAATTCAAACTCTTCTCAAACCAGCTGGTTCAAAATGACTCAGCAGAAGTCCAAAAGTATGTGACTTCACTAACTCCTAAGCAGACATGACGATGCAAGAGAGAAACATAGAGAAAAACAAAATAACAAGAGGACTGTGTCAGAATTTGCACTAACCTTATCCAGAAATGTATATATCATTCCCTGTCTAAAGCTGCCAATAATACTACATCTTACTCATTAAAATCATTCATTCTCAAGCACTGTACAAGTTTGATTGGCCCAGTTAAGAGGCAGAGGAGAAGTCCTTTGAAGAATTCCCCAAGAAAATGCTGTTTTGATCCCTCTACTGCCCATGTGACCAGAATTAATGATCTGTCATCTCAAAGACTACACTGTTGCATGAAGGTGAAGCCAGGAGGAATGTGCATAATGTTTCTCTGACTTTGTGAGTTACATTATTCTCTGAAGAGTACTGTGTGATCTGTATCTTCCACAAATTAAGGAAGAAAATGGGAAAATCATGGATTAGCAATCATTCAATATGCTTAGGTGGTAGATTCTTCCCTCCATTATAAGGTCAGAAGGGGGATGTTCTCTGACTGGACAACATTCAGCATCACTCATGTATCTTCAGTTATTGAAACAGTCCTTTTCCAAATGCGTCAAGACCTGGATAATATCCAGGCTTAGACTGACAAGTGGTAAGTTGTATTTGCACCTCAAAGGGCCAACAATGACTACCTCCAATGAAAAAGAATCTAAACATCCCCCTCTTACATACAATGGCACTATCAACACTGAATCCCACACCATTAACATCCTGGACATTGACCAGAAACTGAAGTGGGCTTCCTGTATGATTACTGTGCCCATGAGAATAGGTCAGAGGCTAGGAATTCTGAGGTGAGTAACTCATCACCCAAAATACTGAAAACCTGCTCATAATGTACAAGTAAAGAGTGTGACAGAATATCCCTACTTGCTTGGATGGTGCCGATCCAACATGCAGCTTCATTGGCAACACATCCCAACCATTTACTCCCTCCACCACCGATATACATTAGCAACATTGTATATTCTCTACAGGATAGAATGCAGAAATTTCTGAAGGCTCTTTAGACAGCACCTTTTAAACCCATAACTAGTACCATCTAAATGGTAAGGACAGCAGCTACTTGGGAACATCACTGACCTGCATGTTGGTGATCAAGTTACAGCATCCTAATTTGGAATGACATTATCATTCATTCACTCACTGGGTCAAAATCCTGGAGCTCCCTCCCTGAACAGCCCTAAGGGTCTGCTATACCAAATATGCAGTGGATTAAGAAGGCAGGTCACCACCACTTCCTCCAGGGCTATTAGAAATGGGTTCTCAAACTAAAACTGTTACGTTTCTGCTCTTAAAAAAAAATTAGATGTTTCTGACAATTTAAAGAAGTTTTCTCATAGAAGTGATACATTTCTCCTTGTACTTCAGAAGAAAACTGATAAGGACTTGGAGGAAGAAGGGATGGGCTCATGAACATGGCATTGATTGCCTCAGCCACATTCCTCCAAAATTTCTGGAAGCTTCTTTTTCTTTGAGTTTCCTTTGTTAAATGTCAGAGTGGCCATCGAAAGAAAAAGAAATAATCTCTGTTAGACAGCAAGGCAATTATAATGAGATTTTACCTTGTGCTTGATGGACATGATGCAGGCTGCCTGCTCATTCCTGCAATTGTAGCTTGCAGCCCTGTGTTAAATGTGCAATTGAATGGCTGCAAAGTCAGATGGGGGCCTGTGTTTGTGCAGGACCAGGGTCAATTATAATCAGCCCAGAGTTTTAGACATTGTTGATTGGCGAATAATACTTTGTGCTCACATTGAGCAGCGTGTCAAATTGCCTTAAAGGAGCAGTGCATTCGGATTTCAGCAGGTGCTGGAAGTCAATGGGACAAACTTTGTGGAGAGCAGGATACTGGAGCAATGGAACAGCAGGAGGGTTCTAAGATTCTGAAAATGCTGAGAAACCTTTAGAGAAGGAGGCAGAAACAAGAAGAGATGTCATCTCACTGTAAGGGACCAGCAGGCACTCCGAATGTACAGTACAAAATGCTGGAGAAACACGATAGATCCAGCAGCATCTGTGGAGTGAGGAGCTGAATTAAGATTTAGATTCTGATTGGATTTCAAAATGTTAACTCTTTCTCTCTCTGCAGATGCTACCAAACCTAGTCAGTTTCTCTAACGTTCTCTCTTTTTAATCATTCACCCTAATCTCAGTTTCTAGCTCTCAGTCCACTGCTTCATCTGAACATCCAAGTAACTTTTTCCATGTTGCGAAGGTTCCTATGTTTATCACCCTTTCAGGTAGTGAGTTAGAGATGCCTCGTGGAGAAAAACCTCTCAATAACTTCTAAACCTTTTACATCTTTACCCTTAACCTTTTGTAAGGTTTATAATTGGGGGAAGGGTAATTATAATTCAATTAGGCAAGAACTGGGTAACATAAAACAGGAACAGATGTTGTCAGAGAAGAGCACTATAGAAATGTAGAGATTGTTCAAGGAATACATACTGTGTGTGATCGATATGTTTGTCCCTAGCAGTCAGGGAAGATGCAGTCGAGTGAGGGAGCCTTGGTTCGAGACAGAGGTTGAACAACCGGTTAAGAGGAAGAAGAATGCTTATATAAGGTTTAGGAAATAACGATCAGAAAAGGCTCCAGAGGGATACAAGTTAGCCAGGAAGGAGCTGAAGAAAGGGCTTAGGAGAGTTATAAGGGGGCATGGGAAAAACTTGGCAGATAGGATCAAGAAAAACTTCAAGGCTTTTTACACGTACGTGAGGAAGAAGAGAATGACCAGAGAAAGGGTACGGCTGATCAAGGATTGTAAAGGGAATTTGTGCACGGAGCCTAAAGGGATAAGAGAGGTCCTTAATGAATACTTTTCTTCGGTATTCACAACTGAGGGGGACCTAGGTGTAGGGGAGGACAGTGTGAAACAGGCTGGTAGGCTAGAGGAGGTGGATGTTAATAAGGAAGTTGTGCTAGGAATTTTGAGGAACTTGAAGATAGATAAGTCCCCCAGGGCTGATGGAATTTATCCAAGGATTCTATGGAAAGCGAGGGAAGAGATCGCAGGGCCTTTGGCAATGACCTTTTCATCCTCACTGACCACGGGTATAGTGCTGGAAGATTGGAGAGTGGCAAACGTCATTCTCTTGTTCAAAAAGGGAAAAGGGATAACCCTGGAAATTACAGGCCAGTTAGTTTTACTTCAGTGGTGGTCAAATTATAGGAAAGGGCTCTGAAAGATAGGACTTATGATCACTTGGATAGGCACAGTTTGATGCATGATAGCCACCATGGATTTGTGAGGGGTAGATCATGCCTTGCAAACGTTATTGAATTCTTTGAAGATGTGACCAAACACGTGGATGAAGATAGAGCAGTTGATGTGGTATACATGGATTTCAGTAAGGTGTTTGATAAGGTTCCCCATGTTAGGCTAATGCAGAAGGTAAGGAGGCACGGGATTGGGGAAAATGTGGCAGATCGGATTCAGAACTGGCTGATCCTCAGAAGGCAAAGGGTGGGAGTGGATGGAAAATATTCAACATGGTGCTCAGTTACAAGTGGTGTACCACAAGGATCAGTTCTGGGTACTCTTCTATTTGTGATTTTTGAAAATGATTTGAATAATGGAGTGGAAGGGTGGATTAGTAAATTCGCGGACAATATGAAGTGGGTCAAGTTGTGGATATTACGGAAGGCTGTTCTAGGTTACAGTGGGACATTGGTAGGATACAGAGCTGGCCTGAGAAGTGGCAGATGGAGTTTAACCCTAAAAAGTGTGAGGTGATTCATTTTGGAAGGACAAACTTGAAAGCAGAATACAGGGTCAATGGACAGATTCTTGGAAGTGTGGATGAGCAGAACGATCTTGGGGTTCATGTCCACAAGTCCCTGAAAGCTGCCACCCAGATGGATAGAATTGTTAGGAAGGTGTATGGTGTGTTAGCTTTCATTAATAGAGAGATTGTGTTCAAGAGCCGTGAAGTTATGCTCCAGCTGTACAAAAGCCTAGTTCGGCCACATCTGGAGTAATGTGCCCAGTTCTGGTCACCTCATTACAGGAAAGATGTGGAAGCGTTAGAAAAGGTACAGAGGAGATTTACCAGGATGTTTCCTGGAATGGAGGGAAGGTCTTATGAGGAAAGGTTGAGAGAGCTTGGGCTTTTCTCTTTAGAATGATGAAGGATGAGAGGTGACTTGATAGAGATGTACAAAATGATCAGAGGCATGGACAGAGTAGATAGCCAGAGACTTTTTCCGAGGGTGGAGGTAGCTATTACAAGGTGGCATAGTTTTAAAGTGAGTGGAGGTAGATACGGGGAGACATCAGAGATAGGTTCTTTACTCAAAGAGTGGTCGGGGCCTGGAATGCATTGCCAGAGAGGGTAGTGGATCGGATTCATCAGGGACATGTAAATGGCTGTTAGATAAGCAAATGGATGATAGTATAAGTTAGGGGTGGAGCTTAGATAGACCTAAGGATTAGGGTAAAGGTTTGGCACAACATCATGGGCTGAGGGCCCTGTACTGTGCAGTACTGTTCGATGTTCTATGTTCTATCTGTCTACGAACATTTCCACTGTGGGAAATAGACGACTCCCTCTAGCATCTTCATCATTTTATTCACTTGAATTAGACGACCCCTCAGCCTCCTTTGCTGCAAAGAAAACAACCCTAGCTGACTTACTGTCTCACATAACTGGAATTTTCTCGTCCAATAGGCTTCCTTATAAATTTCCTACCGACCCATCGTAATGCAGTCACATTTTTTCTATAGAGACAACACACAGAACAGCTTCAGAGTTCCAAGGCATGAGTCACAAAAAGTTAGAATGTCATTATAGAAACTAATTAAAAAGTCTAATGAAATACTTTCCTTTATTATGAGAAAAATTGAACATATAATAAAGAGTGCTTTATTTAAGCAGGGGTATTAGTGAATCCATATCTTGGATTCTGTGTAGAATTTTGGTCTCCTTATTTAGGGAAGGATGTAAATGTGTTGAGGGCAACTCAGAGGTTTATTAGATTGATAAGTCAACGGTTTGCTTTGTGAGGACAGATGAGACAGGCTCGGCTTAGTTTCACTTAGGGCAGAAACATGAGGGATGATTTGAATGATGTTTATACTATTCTGAATGGTTTTGACAAGGTGGAAATGGAAAATGTGTTTCCTCTTGTGGGTCAATCAAAATCTAGGGGGCACTGTTTTAAAATTATGTGGGGGTACTTTTAAGATAGAGATGAGAAGAACCTTTTTTCTGAGAGGGTTGTGCAACTCGGGAGCTCTCCCTGTCAAAACGTGATAGCAGCAGGGTCATTGAATATTTTTCAGGCATCTTATGCCTTACTGAGATGGCATGTTGGAAGTCAAGTTTCTCCCTAAACCCAGAGATGTTATACAAGTTAAAAATGTTATCAAATTATGCAAATAATTTATCTGTCTGATAGACTCAGGTTAACAGAAAACACAAACCAGTTTTGTACGTGACAAGAGCTACTGTTTGTTACAAATAAATAAATTCTAAACACAGTTGAACTGTCAATGTATAATTCTACTAGTTAATACACTAACCCACTTTGAAACTCCCCTTCAGATAGACAAGAAATTGGTGTATGGGTGAAGGGGAAAAAAACTAGGGAAACCATTCAACTACATCAGTCCTCAGTATTCTCTAGGGTGTTCCTTTGATTCCCAAGTCCTTCAGTTCTCACCTGTTTTCCTTCAGGGTCTTTTGCTTTCACACAGAAGGCACAGCCTTCTGGTATACAACCAATAAGTCAGAGATTTTATAATTTAAAAGCAATTCCCTCTAGCAACTGATGGAAGAACACAACTGGCTTTCTTTACCTTCAGGTATTTTACTGGAGGGAGAGCGAGAGAAAGACAGACACACATACCAGAGATCTGAGGGCTTCTTGTCTTATTGGTTACACCTACATGCTGCTCAGCCACCCCAGGAACCAATCAGAATTGTCATTAGGCTGATGACGTTTGGTATCCACAGCCAATCACAATTGTACAAACCAATCAGCAGCCTGTTGGCAGCCAAATCTCACTTTGTACACACACCCCTGGTGCCATGCTGTCTAATCTTACATCTCTCCCGCTGCTTGTAAACTAACAGTGCAAACACAACTCACAAGTATCAAAAGTACAGTAATTCCTCCTCAGTCTTTTGTTGTGAGACAGTCCACGTCCCAGTTAATTCCACAATCAATAACATAAAATATCAAAACAATGAAATAAGAATTTACAGTCTTTGCAGTCAGACATGGATAGATTCTTGTTAGACAAGAGCATTAGAAGTTGTCAGGGATAGGTGAGAATGTGGAATTCAAAACACACAGCCATGAATCTAAAAGAACCATAGAGTAGATCATAGACCCATAGAGTAATATAGCATGGAAACAGGCCCTTTGGCCCAAACTGGTCCTTGCTGACCATGGCGTCCCACTCAGCTAGGTCCAATTGCCCACATTTGGTCCTATCCCTCGAAACCCTCTTCACCTATGTACCTATCCTAATGAACAGTGCAATAAGCTCAAAAGGCTAAATGGTCTACCTTGGTTCCTAATCCAATTGTTCAGTTTTTTTTAAATTGCCTCGATATAGGGCCTGACTGTAAATCTAGGTGAAATTTGATGTTTTACATTTAATTCTCCAGAATCCTCTGTGAAACTTTGGAATATAAAATATCAAATTCTTCCCATCCGTCTAGCCGATCTGACTTCACTGAATTTTTAATGATTTTGTAGTTCTGTGGAACAGTTCACTACATGAAATGCTGATGTCTAAAAATGATAGAGGACACTATATTGTTGAACAATAATGGCTGAGATGTAGAGTTTACATGGTTTTCCACAGGATTGGAATTTCCTGAGTATCCGTCAGCCTTGGCAAGTGGTTCTGCAGTAACACTCCAGAAATGGTGTCAGCACTTTCACATCATTATGAGTTTCCAGCAAACTTCTGCCAAATTTACAGAGGATTACCAGGATAAATCCCATGGAAATTAATGTCATAAATTTAAAAACAAATAAATTGTGAAGGTAATTAGTAAGTGCGACTGGGAGGTCCACTGCATATCAAACACCTAATTTCTACATCTTTCCAATTATCTATTTTCAATTGTAAAAGTTACCTGCCACCCTTTCTAAAATTGTCATTTCTTATGTCCACATTTATAAGGGGACTGATTTTGATAAATTTATTAAGCTATTAATGCATCTTTCTATTAGTTGAGAATTTGTGCTGGTGGGAGTGCTTCCATTATAAATGTGAACAAGGAGATTTATAATGGAAATATGAAAATAAAGCTAGAACATAAGAATTTACAATGGAGAATTTTATCATGCAATTATCTTCTAGCCTCAGATGAAAAAAGCTTAACTTGTTCCTAATTCCCCATGTACAACATTGTGGGAGGTTGAGAGTAACACACTAAAATCATGAGTTGTTTCTGGTTCACCACATCCTGGCATTGAATCATGCTTTAGCAATGTTTGCAGTGGCAGTATTGTGGCGAGATGCCCAGTTCTGGTTGACATTTTTCTCTGCCATCTGCCTAAGTTTAGTGAAAACATATGTTGAAAGGGAACTATTGCTTCGATTTTCATGTGCTGTCTACTCGAAGTAATGTTTTAGTTCCTGTTATTCTATTTGTCTGTAAGTATCTCAAAAATGAATGCACAGATTTCAATGAAATTTTACACTAGGTGGGATGTGGCCCAAGGAGGAACTAATTAACCTTTGACAAAAATGCAACCGATTTATCTACACAAGGGAAGAGGGCAAATTGACATTTTTTGGTAAAAAAAAATGTAGGTTGTTGTATTTTCAATGTTGTTGATTGTTTTAGAACACTATGAATTGTCTGAGCTGCTGTGGTAGAATTTGTCAGAGTTGGCAAAACGTGCAGAATTTGGCAAGTTGTTGGATATGGATTGGCAATCCAATGGAAAATCTTAGGAAAATAATTTCCTTTTTCAGCTTTGTACGTGCACAGATCATCAACCAGCCAGATAAAAATTCAGGAAAGAGTTTTATGATTGTAATAATTTTGAGTTCCACAGCTTGGCAGAGCTATGTGCTCTACTAAATTCCGCTTCACTTGTTTACTATGCTTTCTGCCTGCAAATTCTTTGCTTATTGGTAAATTGTGTCTTGACTAAAAGCAGTTACCATTGATTGTTTTGCCATCTCATTGAGCTTCTTTCCTGGTGAAATTGAACACCATTGACCATCACAACAATGTTGTATTTTTTTGGCCATATCTTGAAACCTACACTTGTTTTCCGTAGCTACATTGTGTACGCTCTCAGAAACATTCCTTTCCCTCCTTCCAAGCCCCAGCACTCCAATTTATTTTTCATTGGCTTATTTCTCATTCATTCCTGCATGCAACCTTTCTGCTTTTTCTGATTTTCAGATCCTCTTGGGGCTTCTCCAAATACTCTTGTTAGGGGGGGCATTTACAGGTCTCCTCTACTTTAATGTGGTTACTATAACTCAAAAATACAATTGCTGATACAGTAGCATAGTTCACAAGCATCATTAGTTCAACAAATCTCAATATCTCCAAGGTAAGTGCAGTCTTTCAGTATGTAATGTTCATCAATGACTGCCCAGGAGTTTGGCATGGAAATATCTGCTGAAGCCCTTATTTTGCTAAGAAAAGATCAATAAACACTATTTGATAGCTTATATTAACCAGATACAGTGCAACAACATGTCACAAAATTAATCTCCTGGGAGAAATAAAAACAATTGTACCCAATTTCACACAAACTCTGGGAAATGTCTCCTCGTCCACTAAAGCACTAAAACCAGTAACCAGAAACAGCCAAAAGTGGTAAATTGCATTTTTGATTAGTAAACGTAGAATGGACCAGACAGTTGACAACATGGTGATCTCAAATAATTGGAATAACCATCCAGTGTCATAAGAAGAAATCAATCCTAGCCAATAACAAGTAGCTCCAACTGGGCCTGTTATAGCAAGAAACAAGCAGCGCCCAAACTAGATTTGAAAAGTTGGTTGTTGGGCGTGTGGGGGTTTGGCTCGATTCTGCTATACCTTACAGTACATGTCTGTTTTCTTAACAACCATTCCTATCAACTGTTAGGCAAAAACCAAACATCAAATGCAAGCATACATATAGCTCCCAAACAGAGTTAACTGCATCAGGAACCAAGGAATTACCCCTTCTCTAACTGTAACTGACAGAAATAATTCAGCACAGATGAGTGACTGAAACTTGAAACTACCTAGATTATGGAGTTATATTCCATGTATTTGACAGCCACTCAAGAGTGTTACTTTGCACTAATTAAGGTGCAGTTGTACCTAACTGTTCTGTGCATGTGCAAGTCTACATTAAGGGTAATGTGACTAAGACCTCCTGACTTAAGAAAACCTATTTTGCTGTCAGTGCATTTGGTTAATGTCATATTAGCTGATTTGTACAAGAGTCTAAAGATAACTAGATATTGGTCGTTGAAGGGTCAGTGAACTCAATTACAGAAATAGTCAAGGGTCAGAAAATGTGCACAAGGTTAACAGATATGTAGAAGTAATAGTTATACTGAGCATGTTAATGCGACCTTGTTTTAGATGTATAAAGTGCTTGCTTTTTCTATTTAATGTGTTCCTTGTCAGTCTATGATCAGTCAATACAGAATGCTAGTAATTTTAAATGCTTCTATTAAAGTACATAAAATGAAGTACCAATCTCATATTATAAGTCATACAGTCTTTGATCTTTTAACATTCTGCTATTACATTTCAGCAAAAGATTTTGACAGTGAAGGTGAATACCTTGAGATTACTGGCATTACCCGGGACCAGGCCGGCAACTATGAATGTCTCGCAAACAACGATGTATCATCTCCAGATACGCAAACAGTCCACATTACAGTCAATTGTAAGTTGCCTTTTAGATTATGTCGCCAATTTAGAAAGTCAAATAATTCTATGTTCCTACTAAAAATAGAAAATGCTGTTGAGCAATAAAGTTAAAAATTAGGTGGATGCAGGAACAAACTCCAATGGAGTGCTTCATCCAAATCATTAACCAGTCTTTTCTTTCAGTTATGCACTGCCCTGCTGTGCGCATTTATCAACTTCTGCATATCTTTTTGAAAGACATTTTCTATTTTTAATTCAGCTATTTGGAACTTTTTTTTAAACAAAGAACGAAGAACAGGACAGCAAAGAAACATGCCCTTTGGACAGCCAAGACTACGCTGACAGATGATGCCTTTTATAAACTAAGAACCTTTTGTTTCTATGTGGTCCATATCCCTCAATTCCCTACCTATTCATATATCTGTCAAGATGCCTCTTAAATATTGCTGTTTTATACACCTCCCCTGGTAGTGCATTCTAGGCACTTACCTCCCTGTGGTAAAACCCTTGCCTGTCACATATCCTTTATACTTACCCCTTTTACCTTAAATCTATGCTCCCTAGTAATTGACATTTCAACCCTGAGTAAAAGCCTCTGACTATCCATTCTATCTAAACATACATATTTTGGATCGGTATTTTCAGATGTGTATTACACACTTCTGGAGATGGAGCTTGAACGCAGGCCTTCTGGTTCAAAAGCAGGGACACTACCACAAGAGGTCCTACTAACTAATCAAAACACTGGATTCTTGAAACCCTTAACCTGTGACAAATATCTAATCATTTGCAATACCGTATGTTGATGCTAACTTCCTAACAACTGCCTTCTTCCTCACATCTCTCCTGAGAGATGCTCCCAGCTAGTGTTCAGTGACAAGTCCTGACCTTGGCAGATGCAAAGGCCCTACAGATGGACCCTTATTTTTATGTTAATGTGAAATTAGCCATTGTTGCACCAGACAAATAAGATAATTATGTTGAGGCCCTTTTCAATCTCTTGTTCTCTCAGAGGCTTTAAATGCTTACATCGTTAGAAGGACTGATTATATTTTCCATGGATTATTCAAAATCCTTTTGTGATTGATGCTATGTTAATTCAGTTCAGTAGACTTTGAACCAGCCCGTGTTATCAAATGGCTATCCGCTGTGTCTTCCATTTTTAAGACGTAATGTTAAGGTTTCTTTCAGGCCACATATTTTAAAGTACAGCTGTTCTTTTCTTTTCCCCTGAAAATCTGAGAGATAAATACAGCACAGCTATGACCAAACTAATAACATCTAACCTAATAACTCTTGGCCAAAGGGAGAAGCAGCCCTACAACCCCACAACCAATTTACCTTTAGGTCTGTAGATTATCAAGTCCAGAGACCATTCTTCCAGCCATCACCTTTTCAGCTATGGCTCTGACTGATAAACTATGACTTGTACCTTTTGACCAAAGATCAGTCTTCAAGTCAGCTCCCTGGCCAATCAGTATTGTAGCTTTGGCTTCGATTTATGATTAAGCTAGAGCTGCTGGAGCTCAAAGTGCCAATATACGTTAGCTATAATTCCAGTACGGTTCACATATTCTACCTTAAAGCCACATCTCATTATTTGGCAGTTGCAGAGGTACGGACTTTAAAATTTCCGTAACCCTATCTTGAAAAATTCATGAATAATTGCTGTAAGATATATAAATTAAAACTTTTTAAAATCACTTGGTTTATGTTCGAAACAATTTGCTGTATACCTTATTAATGACACAAATGTACCAATTAGATCAAGTTTTAACAGGAGAGAGAAAGAGAAGTGCTGGGCAAGCCATAACAAGGAAGCATTAACAATGCTACAGTTAGGTCATTCAGGAGTGAAATCAGGAAATATTGTTTTCACATCAAGGATAATGGAGATCTGGAATGCACAGCTACAGAAGGCCATGACTGTGGTTCACCTGAGACCAAGACTCGTGAACTGCTTTTTATTGGTAACTTATTAAATCCTGTGAATCTAAGGTGAATAATTGGAGTTGAAATGTAAATCAGCCGTGACCTATCTGAATGACTGACAGGTGTAAGGGGCTGATAGACTTTCTCTTGTTTCAGTGTTTCTACACCACCTTTTCTGTCCACATAAACATAATGTGGATGTGCTCATGTGGTACTTGGGTGGACAAAGTCAGAAGTCACACAACACCGGGTTATAGCCCAACAGGTTTATTTGACGGCATAAGCTTTTGAAGTTCAGCCCTTCTTAAGATGAAGTCAGAGAAAAGAGCACACAGATACAGAATTTACAGGCAAAAAGTTCAAGGGCAGTGAGATCAAAAGATGATACAAATGGTGTCAGCAGAGTGTCGAATAATAAGTCTCTGCAGGTGATCAAAGTGTCAGGCAATATGAGTAAAGTGTCAAGAGCTGAATAACAAGGGGAGGGATGTCCTCTAATCTCATTAAATGACGCATGAGGCAGAGATAAATACAAAAATTTACAAAAAAAATTGTCTCCAGAATCACCTTAATTTTAATTTTTTGTAATTATCTCTCTGCCTCATGCCTCTTTTAATTGGGTTATAAGTCATCCCTTTGCTTGTTGTTAAACTGTTGACACTTTACTCACACCTGCACAACTTTGGATGATGGCAGGAAAATGGAGCACACAGCAGAAACCCCCATAGGCACAGGGAGAACATGCAAACTCCCCACAGACAGTCACCCAGGTCAAATCGAACCCAGGTCCCTGGCATTATGAGGCACCAGTGCTAACCACTATGCCACCATTCCATCCGATATTGCTCCTTATTATAACCTTGCTTTCCCTCACTTCCTCTTTCTGTCTTTCTTCCAAATTTCCCTCCTTGTGCAAGAGAGAGAGTGAATCAGTTTCCTCTGTAATACCACAGATCAGCTCACTTTCTTTTCTAATAAGATATTGTATGCTTGCAGATTTACTATTCTGATTGTCAGCTTGCATTTGAAACGATTCCAAACTTATATGTTCTGTGAAAATCCTGTGTACATCCCTGCGACTACTATTTATTTATGCTCCAGGCAATCCTGAAGGCTGAGGCAGAGACACTGGGATGCTAGTACTCAGCATATCTAAGTTTTCCCACCTTGCTTTTCTCCAGATCTGCCTTCAGGCAAATCTGAAAGGATAACCTACACATGCGAAAAATCAAAGTGAATGTGAAATCTAGACAAATACTGAGTATTATTTTGCTTCAGACTGAGTTCATGTTAATTTTTTTGCAATATGTGTGAAACTTCCCACCCAGATAGCACAGCAACAGTTGTTTGAGATAATTTGACTGGAGAACAGGTTCCTCAGATACAGCTGTAAGGAAAATGGTCAATGATGTCATTGTTACTTCTATTAATTGGTTCTTCCTGATCAATAGCCTTCTAATTGATGTTCACTTTGGATTTTGCTGAGATCACTCAGCTCTCAATCTCATTACAGCCTTGGTCCTGTTATGGACAAAATAGCTAAATTACAGAGATGAGAAAACAGTGTATGCCTTTGAGATTAAGACAATATTGAACTGAGTATGGCATCAAGGAGCCCTTGGAGAAACTAAAGTCAGTGGAAATAGGAAAATTTTCCAATGTTCAGAGACATACCCAACACAAGCAAAGAAGTTTCTGATTCTTGGAGGCCAATCATGTCAGTTCTAGACGTTAAGGCCTGGCTTGTGTTCTTCACCAAAACTATCAATATAACAATCAATAACATCCTTCCGTTGTAAAGTCAGAATTGGAGATTCACAGATGATTATTCAGTGTTCAGTCCACTTGGAAGTTAAAGTCGTAGAGCTGTAGAGCATAGGAACAGACCCTTCGGTCCAACTCGTCCATGGCATTGAGATATCCTAAATTCATCAGGTCCCATTTGCCAGCATTTGGCCCATATCACTGATGTCCCTCCCTATTTGTGTACCCATCCAGATGCTTTTTGAATGTTGTAATTGTACCTACCTCCAGCACTTCTCCTGGCAGCTCATTCCATGCACAAACCACTCTCTGCGTGAAAAGGTTACACCTTACGTCTCTGTTAAATCTTTCCGCTCTCACCTTTAACCTATGCCGTCTGGTTTTGAACTCCCCTACCCTGGAAAAAAGACCTCAGCTCTTCGCCCTATCCATGCCACTCACCATTTTATTAGCTTCTATAAAGGTCAACCCTCAGCCTCCATGCTCCAGAGAAAAAAGCCCCAGCCTATTACCTATAGTCTCTCCCTATAGCTCAAACCTTCCAATCCCAGCAACATTCTTGTACATCTTTTCTGAGCCCTTTTAAGTTTAACATCTCTCATATAACCGGGAGACCTAAATTGAACGCTATTCTAAAAGTGGTCTCACCAATATCCTGTACAGTGTCAACATGACATCCCAATGCACATACTCAATGCACTGACCAATAAAGGCAAGCGTGTCAAATGCCACAGTCATTCCCTGTCTACCTGCGACTCCACTTTCAAGTTCTCTTTGTTTGGCAAATGCCCCAGGACCATATCATTAAGTGTATAAGTTTGCCCTGGTTTGCCTTACTAACGTGCAGCACTTCACATTTGTCAAAATTAAAATGCGTCTGCCACTCCTTAGCCCATTGGCCCATATGACTACGGTCCCGTTGTACTCGGAGGAAACCTTCTTCACTGTCCACCACACCACCAATTTTGGTATCATCTGCAAACTTGCCATACCTCCGATATTCACACCAAATCTTTTATATAAATGACAAAAAGCAGTGAATCCAGCACCAATCCTTGCAGCACACCATTAGACACAGGTTTTCAGTCTGAAAAACAACCCTGTACTATCACCATCTGTCTCTAACCTTCAAGTCAATTTTTGTATTCAGTTGGCTAGCCATGTGATCTAACTTTACTAGCCAGTATACCATGCAAAACCTTGTTGAAGTTCATATAGGCAATGTTTGCTGTTCTATCTTTATCAATCTTCTTTGTTACCTCTTCAAAGAACTCAATCAGGTTGGTGAGACTCAAATTCGTACGCACAAAGCCATGCTAACTATCACTAAACAGTGCTTGCCTTTCCAAATGCATGTCAGTCCTATCCCTCAGAATCCCCTCCAATAACTTAACCACCACTGACATCAGGCTCACTGGTCTATAGTTCACTGGCCTGTACCTACAGTCTTTCTTAAATAATAGCACCACATTAGCCACCCTCCAGTCTTCTGGCCCCTCACCTATGGCTGTCAGTGATTCATATATCTCAGCAAGGGGCCCAGCAATCACTTCCCTAGCTTTCCACAAAGTCTGGGATACACCTGATCAGGTCTCAGATGTTTATCTGGCTTGATGTGTTTTAGGACCTCCAGCACCTCCTCTTCTGTAACATGGACACATTTCAAGATATCACTATTTATTTCCCCAAGTCCCCCAGCTTCCATGTCCATCTACACAGTAAATTCTGACATGAAATATTCATTTAGTATTTACCCGTCTCGTGTCGCCCCACGCATAGATAGCTTTGTTGATTTATTCTCTCCCCAGTTACTCTTCTTCCCTTCATGTATTTATAGAATCTCTTCAGATTCTTCTTAACCCTACTCGCCAAAGCTATTTCATGTCCTTTTTTGACCTCCTGATTCCCCTCTTAAGTATACTCCTACTGCCCTTATACTCCTGTAGGTCTTCTCTTGATCTCAACTGTCAATTCCTGCCATATGTCTCCTTTTTCTTGACTGGAAACTCAATTTGTGTAGTCGTCCGGCATTCCCTGCACCTACCAGCTTTGCCCTGTGCACTAACAGGAATGCATCAGTGTTATCCTGCAAACTCCTGTTATCTCATTTTTGAAGGCCTCCCACTTTCCAACTGTTCCTTTACTGGCCAACAGCATCCCCCGATCAACTTTTGAAAGTTCCTGCTTAATACTATCAAAATTTGCCTTACTCCAATTTAGAACATCAATTTTAAATCGGGTCTATCCATTTCCATAACAGTTTTAAAACTAATAGAATGATGGTCACTGGCCCCAAAGTGCGCCCCCACTGACACCTCAGCCACTTGCCCTGCCTTACTTCCCAATAGAAGGTCAAGTTTTGCACTTTCTTGAGAAGGTACATCCACATATTAAATTTTAAAAATATCCTTGTACACCACTTAACAAATTCTTCTCCATCCAAACCTTTAACACTATTAACACTATGGCAGTCCCAGTCTACATCTGAAAAGTTAATATCCCCTGCCATTACCTGAGATCTACTTACATATTTGCTTCTCAATTTCTCGCTGACTATTGGGAGTACTGCAGTACCATGCCAATAAGGTGATCATCCTTTTCTTATTTCTCAGTTCCATCGATTATTACTTCACTGGATGTTGTCCCAGGAATATCCTCCCTAAGTACGACTGTAATGTTATCCCTAACCAAAAACATCATTCCCCCTCCTCTCTTGCCACGCCTCTTTCTATCCTCCTTATAGGATTTGTACCCAGAACTTTGAGCTACCAGTCCTTCCCCCTCCCTGAGCCATATGTCTGTAATAGCTATGATATCCCAGTCCCATATTACAACCATGTCCTACATTTCTCTACCTTACCTCTTAGGCCTGCTTTGAAATATATGCATTTATGAGTCCTACCTTATTCTCTGCCATGCTCTTGCCTACCTTGGCTATTTATCTTCCTCCCCTTATCTATTTGCTCCCTTATCTACTCGCCCCTCTTATCAACTGTACCAGCCTCTATCTCTTCTCTCACTATCTCTGGGCCCACTTCAGTCCTCCCACCTTACTAGTTCAAGTGTCATTCACATCATAATATAGCAGACATGTCCATCTCCCTGAAAAATAATCTAGTCATCCCCCACTTGAAGTTCATCAGAATTACCATTACTGAATTTCCCACGATCAATATATTTGAGGTCACCAGAAACAGGATTAGACCAGCCATATTAATACTGCAGGTCAGAAAGCCTGGGAATTCTGTGCTGACTAACCAGCCCACTGACTTGCTCACCATCTAGAAAGCCCGATCAGGAGTGTGATGAAATGTTGTACACTTACCTGGATGTGTATATCTCCAACAATACGCACAAAACTTGACACTATCCAAACCAAAGTGCTTTGCTGATGGCACCTTATTCATCACCGTGGCATTCACTCTTTCTATTACAAGCAGCAGCAATGATAATACGTTGGTATTTTCCCAGATGATCACAGCTGGCACTTTGTAGTGGTAGTACAGGGAGTTGATAGGCCAAATGACTGGACAGCTGGTTTGAGATGCAGAGTGACACCAACAGCACAGGTTTAATTCCCACACTGGTTGTGGTCACCATAAGGTCCCATCTTCTTGACTTGCCCCTTGCCTGAAGCAAGAGTATAGCCCTGTAGTCATCTGGGAAATTGGTGGTGACTAGTGATGGTACCAGCAACAGATTGTTTGTATTAGCTCATTGACAACAATCTTCCTTTGCCCTTCTTTATCTTAGGGGCCTAGCTAATGAATAGCAGTGGGAGACGGCAGGGTATCTACTGAAGAGGCACGATTCTTAGATATCTTTAAGGTTTATTACATGATTGTAATAATTACTAGTACTTCATTGAGATGGACATCTCCTCCCTCCAGAAGCTAGAACGGAACTCCTTGTCTTCACCCACAGCCTCTGTGTAACATCAGTAGATTAGGTGGAGCTGATCTGAATACTAGTAACATTATGCAAAATCTACCATATGCAAAATATATTTCAGCAAATTATCAAGTCTTCCTTGATAGCATCTTGGAAACCCCAACCTCTGCTATCTAGAAGAATAAGGACATCAGAACTCCACCAGCTAAAACATTCTCTCCATGTCATTGTAATCTTTACCTTGAACTATGACCCTTCCTTAAATGGCACTGGGTTTAAATACTGGCATTCCTACCTAACATCACTGTAGACATATTACATCACATTGACTGCAGCAGTTCATGACAATAATTCACCAGGACCTATGCGGAACAATTAGGGATGGACAATCTGCTGACCTTGCTGGTGTAGGCCATCACTCATAAATGATTGTACAAAAATGACCCGAGCCAGTACATTTTCAGGTTTAGAAAGTTTGAAATCATATTTTTTCTGAAAGAGGGTCTAGGCCTGAAACATCAGCTTTCCTGCTCCTCTGATGCTGCTTGACCTGCTGTGTTCATCCAGCTCTACACCTTGTTATCTCTTGAAATCATGTTTAGCAGTTTTTGCCTGATTATGCAATGCTTGTCTTATGAGTTAAATTTTAGATACCTGACCTTAGAACTAAGAGGACGTGTTTCCATACAGATCTTTGTCATGTAAAAGCAGAGTTGCCACCAATATCAATAAGCAAAGGATCTCTTCCAAATCTCTGACTTACCTTTTTTGGGTGATACCCCATCTCTCTCTATTTCTGCTGCAGTTTGCTCCTACCTGTGTGGCCAAGGAATTGTGCCTATAGCTAACAACAGAGTTATCGATTGCTGGTATAAGCCTCAATCATTAACTTAGTGCTGATTACGTTTACATTAGAGCTGACAGCTATTTTAATTCACGCAACACTGATGCAGCTGTTCAGTCTGGGCCTGATCAGTTCAAATCCTTGTGATATTGAGCCAAGACCTGAAGTAAAATATCTGGCGTGCCACAGCCCGTACTGCCTTTTTCTTTGCAGAACTCAGGGGAGCACTCTAGTTTCTAAGCGTTCCACAGAAATACAACTTTATGGTAGAGTTTTTGGCCAATTTTTGCACCGTCGCTGCTTCAGCTGCTGAAGATTTGATGGCTGGGCTGAACATACAAGTAACAGTTTCTGCCCATGTCCACATGGAGGACCTCTGTTTACATACGAAAAGTGCCTTAGTTCTGTTTCAAGCCTGAGGTCTGCACAACATTAGTCATCCACTTTCAGTTGGCAGCTAGCATGCTTCAGAGGCAGAGATAATAACTCACAAGAGTTTGAATCCTACACTTTGTTAACACCCAAAAAGAAAACAGAAAAATACTGTTGAATTTCTGCTCAGCTGTGTTCACTTTTGGTGAATTCTATCTGTAATCTTTCAGGAAAAAACATGTGCCATGTGACCTTATTACAGTTGATATTTCCACACTAACAACTCACTGGTGTGTCTCACAGATAAACCAGAATAGTATAATTCGGAGTTTTTTGGTTGGCATTGACATGGTGGGCCGAAGGGCCTGTTTCTGTACTGCATGACTCTATGACTCTCTCATTCTTGTCATCTTTTATTTTGCCTCGAGCCGATAATGCTTAATAGCTCAACGCTGTACCAACTCTTGCTATTTTATTGCACTTGCAACTTGGATCGGTCCCTACGCTCTCTAAAGCTGACATGAAGGTCGGCTGTTGTAGAGCATGCACAGTTCTTTCTCATTAATAGAGTCATTTTACACTTGTTAAGGAGCATGAAACGAGCAGGCACCATCGCAAATTTAATTTGTAACAGTATAAAATCTAAGGACACAAGGTGATATTCGTTAATTCAACCCTGACCATCAATCAACTGCATTTCTTGAAGGGACTTCATTAATTTATAAACAATTGGCAACTATGGTCCTTGTTATACAATAAGCTGATAAAAATTATTGGTTAACATGAATGCATACGGTAGAATGTCCGAACCACAGTGGAAACCAATTAACATAAAGAGCGAGCTTGTCGCATGCTAACCTGAGTTGAAATTCAAAATCACTTGCTGTTTGATGGGCGTTGCTAGGTTTTTTCAATGCTTCTTGAATGCCAGTGTAAATGAAATAACATACAGAAAACGCTGCTGGTCGCAGTAACCCTGTCCATTTCGATAAATCCTATCCCCAGTTATGAACCTGTTCCCAAGACCTATCATTGCCATTCTTTCTAAAGATACATATAAATGTTGTTTAAACCTATTGATAATATCCACTGTAATAACCTTCCATGGTAACTTATTCCAAAAAAAGTGATAAACTCGCAGTGAAAAATATTTACTGAAATTTCCAAACTACTCATCATTTTCTAATTTTAGAAGTAGCATTTCTTGATATTTGAATTGTTTCCAGTGCTGAAATCAGCACAATATCCATTATATACACAGCAAATATCATGCAAGCAGAGTTTTGGTGAAGAGAACCCCATATACACCTATTTTCATTGGCCTCTGGTTGTTTACTTTGCACAGAAGGCTGTCCCTACCATTCTTGCAATTGAGACACAGCCTTTCAGTATGAAGAGAAGTATTCTGAAAGCAGGTAATCTGAATTAGCAGCAGTAGCATTTAATAAAACACAGCATGAACGTTTGGTTTTGTTATAATTGCGCCTGTCACATGACGAGGGCACAAGGAAGTGCTTTGAATATGTAAAAAACCAAAAGAACTGCAGATGCTGCAAGTCAGAGACAAAAACAGAAATTGCTAGAAAATCTTAACAGCTCTGGCAGTGTATGTAGTCATTGTTATCCTGTAGGGCAATTTGACAATCAATTTTCACACAGCTCAACACCACAGAAAACAATCAGATAATTTTGTGTTTTAGGTGTTTCTTAAAGGAAGAAATATTGTCAAAAAAACCAGGAGATCTCCCTTGCTTTTCATTGAAGAGAGTCTTGAAATATTATCAGATTGAGAGAGTGGATGAATCCTAAGTAATATCTCATCCAAAATAGAGCACCTCCAGCATTGCAGCTCTCTGTCAGTATCACAAACAAGTGCAGCCTCAGTTATGGGCTTCAGTCTGTGGATTGGAGATTGAGGAACAAACTCAATGTTGATAAGTAGCAGTGGGTGATAAGAAGTATAAAATCAGTGTGAAATCTTGCATGGAAATATTTGACCAAGAAGATAATCCAGCCCCAGAGTACTATTTGACCAAACCTGCTCTTTTTTTTAGTACCAATACATCACACACTAGAAATTTAGGTTTGGACATACTACTTAAGGCTGGGATTTCATGCATGTTAAATACATTAGCTCATTTTGAACTAGCCTGCTAACTCAAGTCTGAAAGTGATACTGAATGCATCTTAATGTTTAGTTCCTGGAGGCACTAAAAGATTGTCTTGAAGGAACAGATGATTGCTAACATTGCTATTGAACCATCTCTGTATTAATACAGTTTGTGCCAGTGGCACCAGGAAATCAGAGGAGAAACAAATTGATATGTAATATCAGTCAACAGAATTTGAATTACCATAAGCACTGCTACGCTTTAACTTTATCACCATATTTCAGTTATAGCTGGATTTTGCTTGTTTGAGGGCAGACATAGTTTCTGTCCCTCCTGGGATCCAGCAATAGAGAGCTGATAGTCTAGTGACAATGAATAAGAGACACGGGCTAATGCTCTGTGGACGTTGGTTCAAAATTTGAATTTGATTAATAAATTTGGAATTGAGAGCTGGTCTTGTTTGGTTACTATTAAACTAGATTTGATTGATATAAAAACAAATCTGGTTTACTAATGGCCTTTACAGGAAGGAAGTTTGCATCTTTAGCTGGTTTGACCTACATGTGACTCCACACCTGCAGCAAGATGGTTGACCCTTAATAGTCCACTGAAATGGCCAGACAAGCCATTCAGTTCAAGGATATTTGGAGGGGCAACAAATTGCCAACAATTCCCACATCCCTTGAGAAAATGAAGAATAAAATAACACCAACAGGATATAACGAGAAAAGGAATGGAGAGTTGTGGCAATAGGGTTAGGTAAAGAATGGGAGTGGCTCAGATGAAAGATAATTGCTAATATGGACTGGTTAGGCCAAATGGCTTTATTCTGTTTATATTATACATATTGTCACTGTTTTTTTACTGCAGCAGCCCGTTTTGCATTGTGACTTGTTAGTTATATATTTTTGCATAACTTCTGCATTTTAACTCACAAGAAATGCAAACCAATAACAGGGTGTCTGAAACCTCTGAATCTTGGACTTACAAGGACTTAAGGATTGAGAAACGGGAATAATTAAGAAATAATGTGAATTAGAGTCAAAGAGAGTAGGAAAAAATACTTGGAAAATATGCATTTTATACTTTAACTCTTTTCGTTGAGTTACACAAATTCTCTCAGTTGATAAAACAAGGCTGCACTGTTTAAACGATTGTGTTCTGGGCCAGAGAGGTTTATTAGCCTTCCCGTAATTACATCACTATCACAGTTAACTACAAAGAAATTTCTTTCAATACAGAATTTAATTGGAGATTTTTGTAGAAATCCAGCAAGTTTTTGAAATAATAGTCCAGGAGTGAGATGCAGTACGACTGAAGCAAATGAAGTAGCACAGATAGACCAATAAGTTCTGAAGGTTTATAAAGTGCAGTGTATATGTACTCATTAATAGTAATGTGCATGTTGAACACATACTATTACTTTGGAAGGATCTGGCTCAGTTCCTTTTCTGGAGCCAGGAGGAGCAGAAGTGCTCTCCTAAATATACAAATCTGTTCGGACCATGACTGCTCTATATCCTGCATTCCATCATCACCAGCTCTTTGGTAAAGAACATTGTTTCTTGTTTTCTGTGTTCTTGATTATGGACTTAAACAGGGAAAGCACTGTGTTAAACCCAAGGATTGTGGAAAGAATTGTTGCACTTCTAAAACTCAACTTATTGAAACTCATTGTGTGGAGCTGGATGAACACAGCAGGCCAAGCAGCATCTTAGGAGCACAAAAGCTGACGTTTCGGGCCTAGACCCTTCATCACTTTCTGATGAAGGGTCTAGGCCCAACGTCAGCTTTTCTGCCCCTAAGATGCTGCTTGGCCTGCTAGGCTTATTCAGCTCTACACTTTGTTGTCTCGGATTCTCCAGCATCCGCAGTTCCCATTATCTCTTATTGAAACTCATTTTAAGTTGTGTTCACACTGGTGCTTTGTTCCAGTATTGGGGGAGACTGTTTGTAGATGAGCCAGAACCTGGGCCTGTGTACTAAGTGAGATCCACCCAGGAACAAGTAGATGATTGGCTTGTGGAATGATACTGGCTGTGGAGGACAAGGTCCATCAACCTGACAGTTAAATCCTAGGAAGCTTAATGCGTGTCAGTGTGAATCATACCGGCAGACAAGGTTCTCCAGAAGTGGAAGGTGTGACTTTCTTTCAGTGAAATGCTGAAAGCCTGAGCAAAGGCAGTTTATTTTCCCACAACAGTTGTCACAAGCTGTGGCCTTTACACATTAACTAGGAGATGTTATATTTGCATTTGGGAATTGCACCTGGTTCTCCTGTTTCAGAAGTAGGGACCCTACCAATGTGCCACAAGATCCTCTACCAGTAACTAAAAGACTTCACAGTGATTATATCAATTGTTTGTGCCTAAAGTCGTGAAAAAGACCTGACAAAGAGATATTGAAGAACAGAAAATTCTGGCATTTGTCTCAGCCAATTGAGGTGATTCAACTGCCTTCCCACTTTTCTTCCCTTCAACCATATCAGCAAGTTTTTTTCTTATCCGTCTGTCTGCATGCCCGTCTAAGGGAGCTTTAAAAATCTTACTGTGAGCTATAAAGGTACAATCACCATCATTTTACCAGATAATGGGTCTGCTGTCTCTCATTGGTGAGAGAGAAAACTAGTGATAACAAAGTGTGGAACTGGATGAACACAGCAGACCAAGCAGCATCTTAGGAGCAGAAAAGCTGACGTTTCGGGCCTAGACCCTTCATCAGAAACCTGATGGTTACCATGCCTCAGGCAAATGGCTAGGTTGAGGAGGAGGTTCCTTCATGGTAACCTCAGCTGGTGCAGGAATTGAACCAATGCTGTTGGTTTCACACTGCTTTGCAAACCAGCTGGCCAGCTAACTGAGCTAACCAACCCCAGAGGAAGTTATGGGTCAGTAATTCACAGTTGCTTCGCTGTAGGTAGCATCTATTTATTTATATTGACTAGTAATTTTTGTTAAATATACAAACCTGGCCCATATTTTCTGTTAACCTGAGTCGATCAGACTAGGAAATTGGGGAATTTTGCACACCTGTGCTTTGATAAATTTTTTAACTTTTGTGATAACTCTGGGAAAACCAGAGCTTGATTTCCAATGCACCACCCAGTACGATGTAACACCTTGTAGATAGTTGGAACTGTTGATGCTGGCGTCTGAGATAACAAGGTGTGGACCTGGATGAACGCAGCAGGCCAAGCAGCATCAGAGGAGCAGGAAGGCTGACACTTTGGGTCTGGACCCGTCTTCAGAAATGGGGGAGGAGAAGGGGTCTCTGAAATAAATAGGGAGGGGGGAGGCAGTGATAGAAGGTGGATAGAGGAGCACATAGGTGGACAGAGGGCGGACAGGTCAAGACCGTCTTCTCTCCCACCTATCTGCTCCTCCCACCTCACTGACCAACCCCCACCCCCACTTCCTACCCTACACTCACCCCTACTAGCTTCATCCCTGCCTCCTTGACCGGTCCATCTTCTCTCCACCTATCTGCTTCTCTATCCTCCTTCTATTACCATCTCCCCCTCCCTCTATTTATTTCAGAGCCACCTTCCCTTCCCGCATTCCTGAAGAAGGGTCCAGACCCGAAACGTCAGCTTTCCTGCTCCTTTGATGCTGCCTGGCCAGATGTAGCGTCTTCCTTGTTCCTAAAATGCTTCCAAACCATGGCCCCCAACCTCCCCTTTCCCCTGATCGCATACTTTGCTGCCAGCCATATGGCCCTTGAGTGTTTGAACATTGTTCATCCAGATCCTGGAAAGCTTCCACTGGGCACTAATTGAACCAGGCGGTTCACCAGCTCTGTATAGAAAGGAGGGCTTACCACTGCCATGATACTAGGCTTCCACTGCATATTCTGCTCAATCAGCTATGACATGATGAATGGTAGCCAATTAAAATGGATAATTTAGCTACCTGAATTGCCTTCGTGTGTGTCATTCACCTAAAAAAAATGCCAGAATCTGTAACTGTGCATTTTCCATCAATTTTACACATACCATAAAGCCCCATCTCTCCCCATTTTTCATATTGCAGTGCTTAAATCACTGAGGAGCAGGCAGCACTTTCTTTCAATGCCTTGCAAAGGTTATGTGCCCGGTGACTGTGACCATTAGTCTGCCTCTCTTCTTCCATTTTGACAGGCTCCAGTTTGAGCTATTAACAAGGTGTGAATTAACTACAACTACCTATGTCAGAACCTGTGGAGGCTGAATATATCTTGCAAGGACTAATTTCTTACAAATACCACTCATCATTGTGAATAATTTCCATGCATCAACTTGCTAGCCCCCCTCATAAGCTTGTAAACGTACAAAGACATAACTTAGGAAAAGAATAGGCTATTCAGCTCCTCAAGCTTGCTCCACCATTCAATAATATCATGGCTGATATGATTGGAACCACAAATCTGCAGTCTTCCTACCCCAATAACTTTTCAACTCCTCAACAAGAATCTTTTGACGTTTACCTTAAAAATATTCAAGAACCCCACTTGCACCAGCTTTTCAGATAGAGATTTTGAAAGACAATCAATCAATCTTTATAGAAAAACTGATTTGCCCTATGTGTTTTAAATGGGCAACACCTGATTTATGAAAAATGACCCCTACTTCTGGCTTCTCACGTAAGAGGAAGCATCCTCTCCACTTCTGCCTGTAAAGATAAGACCATAAAACAATACCCTCAGAATGTGAAACCTAATGATATTGGAGCAGACTTAAGCCATTCAGCCAATTGAGTCTGCTCCACCATTCTAACATGGCTTATCCATTTCACAACCCCATTCTTCTGCCTTCTCCCCATAACCCTTGATTCCCTTGCTAACCAAGAACATATTTATCTATGGTAAATACCCTCAATGACTTGGTCACCACAGCCTTCTGTGGCATTGAGTTCCACTGATTCCCCACTCTCTGGCGGAAGAAATTTTTTCTCATTGCCATTCTAAAAGTTTGCCTCTTCATTCTGAGGCTGTGCTGACTGGTCCTAGTCTGTCCTACTAGTGGAAGCATCATCTCCACATCCATTCTATCCAGGCCTCTCAGCATTCTGTAAGTTCCAATCAGATCC
The DNA here is from genome assembly GCF_030684315.1 of Stegostoma tigrinum. Taxonomy (NCBI): domain Eukaryota; kingdom Metazoa; phylum Chordata; class Chondrichthyes; order Orectolobiformes; family Stegostomatidae; genus Stegostoma; species Stegostoma tigrinum. Next base: position 53,527,332 of record NC_081361.1, on the reverse strand, counting down.
GTGCTCATCCTTGTAAACTTCAAGTGGAGACCCAGAATCCTCAACTGTTCCTCATATAACAAGCCCTTCATCCCCAGAATTATTCTTATAAGCCTGCTGTAAACTCCCTTCAACGCCAGTACATCTTTCCCTAGATATGGGACCCAAAACTGCTCACAATATTCCTAATGCATTCTGATTAGTACCTGAGGGCACAGCCTTAGAGTAAAGGGAAGACCTTTTAGAACAAAGATAAGGAGAAACTTCTTCAGCTGCAGAGGGGTGAATCTATGGAAGTCACTGCCACAGAAAGCTGTGGAGGCCAGGTCATTGAGGACATTTAAAACTGAGATAGATAGGTTCTTGATTATCAAGGGGATCCAGAGTTATGGAGAGAAAGCAGGAAAATAGGGTTGAAAAACTTATCAGCCATTATTGCATGGCAAGGCAAACTCAATGGGCCGAATAGCCTAATTTCTGGTCCTATGTCTTAAGGTCCTTTGGTCTTATGATTAGGGCCTTATTCAGCCTCAGCAGTGCATCCTGTTCTTGTATTCTAGTCCTCTTGAAATGAATGCTAACATTGTATTTGCCTTCCTAACTGCCAACTGAACCTGCATGCTAATTTTAAGAGAATCCAGAAGTAGGACTCCTAAGCCCCCTTGTGCTTCAGATTTCTGAAGCTTTTCCCCATTTAAAAAATAGTCTACACCCCTATTCTTCCTACCACAGTACATAGTCGCACACTTTCCCAATCTGCTATTTCTTATTCCTACTTTCTGAGCCTGTCCAAATCCTTCTGCAGCCTTTCCACTTCCTCAACACTATCTTTCCCTCAACTGGTTTTACGTCATCTGCAAACTTAGCAACAGTGGTCTCAGTTCCTTCATCCAGATCATTAATGTATAACATGAAAAATTGTGGTCCCATCACAAACCCCTATGGGATTTCACTAGCCACCAGCTGCTACCCTGAAAAATCCCTACTCAAAGATAGTAAGAAATGCTGACGCTAGAGTCAGAGATAACACAGTGTGGGGCTGTAGGAACACAGCAGGCCAGGCAGCATCAGAATCCCCCATGTCTAAAGAAGGGTCCCAAACCAAAACATCAACTTTCCTGCCCCTCTGATGCTGCCTGGCCTGCTGCAGTCCTCCAGCCCCACACACTTATCTTACTCCCTACTGTCTGCCTTCTGCCTGTCAGCCAGTTGTCAGTACCTTGCCCCTAACAACATGGGATCTTATTTAACAGCCTGTACAGCACCTGGCCTTCTGAAAATACAAATAAATCACATCCACTGACTCTACTTTGTCTAACTTGCTTGTTACCTCCTCAAACAATTGTAGATTTGTCAGGCATGACCTTCCCTTAACAAAGCCACACTTACTCAGCCTTATATTACCAGTCACTTCCAAGTACTGCACAAATTCATCCTTAATAATGTACTGTCAAATCTTACCAAAGACTGAGGTCAGGCTAACCAGCTTATAGTTTCCTGTCTTCTTTCTCCCTCCCTTCTTAAACAGGAGTGTTACATTAGCTATTTTCTACACTGGGACCCTTCCTGATTTCAGTGATTCAGGAAAGATCACCACCAATGCCTCCTCAATCTCCTTCAGATCCAAGGAGTGTAGTCCATCTAGTGCAGGTTATTTATACACCTTCAGACCTTTTACCTACTCAGTGCCTCTGGCATTTCATTGTTCTCCATTACTCCTTAACCAGCCTCATTTTGCTCATCCACTTTTACATTCTAGCTATCTTACCCTTTTATTCCATTATTTTTCCACTTATTGCTTTTTTTATTATCCTTTGTGGTTTTTTTTTTTAAATTTTTTAAAAGTCTTCTTAAACCTTTAGCTTCCCACTAATCTTCACCACATTGTATGCTTTTTTTATTTCTTTTGCTTTTATACTGTCCCTGACTTCCTTTGTCAGCCATCGTTACCTCATTTCCCCCCAAGTATGGGATAAATTTCAGCTGTGCTTCCCAAATTACTCCAGAAACCTCTGCCATTGCGACTCCACTGCCTTCCCTGCTAGGCTCCTATAGCGATTGGAACCAGGTGGACCTCATTGACTATGAGGTCCTTGCTTGGGGCCATTAACCTGGGCCAATCAGGAAAGCTCTGGCTGACCAATATAAACAGGGGATTTAGACTCTCACCAGTGCAGGGGACTGGCTTGTCATAGCTAGTGTATTGTGCACAAGTAAATAAAGAGTGGCTTAGTGTCTGGCCTCTCTATAGCTAATAGACAATAGGTGCAGGAATAGGCCATTTGGCCCTTTGAGCCAGCACCACCATTTGTTATGATCATGGCTGATCATCTGCAATCTGTATCCTGTTCCTGCCTTATCCCCATAACCCTTGATTCCATTATCTTTAAGAGCTCTATCTATCTCTTTCTTGAAACTATCCAGAGACTTGGCCTCCACTGCCTTCTGGGGCAGAGCATTCCATATATCCACCACTCTCTGGGTGAAGAAGTTTCTCCTCAACTCTGTTCTAAATGGCCTACCTCTTATTTTTAAACTGTGTCCTCTGGTTCTGGACTTCCCCCATCAATGCAAATGTACCTCCTGCCCCCAGATTGTCTAATCCCTCAATCGTATGTGTCTCAATCAGATCCCCCTCTCATCCTCCTGAACTCGTGTATACAAGCTCAGTCATGCCAACCTTTCAACATATGGTAGTCCTGCCATTCTGGGAATTGACCTCGTGAACCTATGTTGCACTCCCTCAATGGCAAGAATGTCCTTCCTCAAATTGGGAGACCAAAACTGCACACAATACTCCAGGTATGGTCTCACCAGGGCCCTGTACAGCTACAGAAGGACCTCTTTGCTCCTATACTCAATTCCTCTTGTTATGAAGGCCAGCATGCTATTAGCTTTCTTCACTGCCTGCTGTACCTGCATGCTTGCTTTCATTGACTGATGTACAAGAACACCTAGATCTCGTTGTACTTCCCCTTTACCTAACTTGACTCCATTTAGGCACTAATCTGCCTTCCTGTTCTTGCCACCAAAGTGTATAACTGCACATTTATCCACATTAAACTGCATCTGCCATGCATCCGTCCACTCACCTAGCCTGTCCAAGTCACTCTGTGTTCTCACAGCATCTTCCTCACATTTCACACTGCCACCCAACTTTGTGTCATCAGCAAATTTGCTAATGTTACTTTTAATGCCTTCATCTATATCATTGTTATTTCAGCTCCCCTTCTAATCTACTCTGGTCAGCTCCTCCTTCACGGTTTTATAGTTGTGTTGACTCAATTGTTACACCATTCCAGCTTCTCTGTAAAAATGCAGGGTGAAATCTATCATATCATGGTTACTGCACCCTAGTGGTTCCTTCACTTTAAACTCCCTAATCAACTCTGCCTCATTACACATCACCAAATCCAGAATTGCCTGTCGCCTTGTCGGCTGGTACCACAAGCTGTTCCAAAAACCACCTCGTAGACATTCCATGAATTCCTTTTCTTGGAATGCACTACCTGATTTTCCCAGTCCGTCTGTATATGGAAGTTCCCATGATTATTGTAATAGTGCTTTTCTTGCATGCTTTTCCATCTCCTGATTTATTTTCTGCCCCACATCCTGATTGCTGCTAGGAGGCCTGTACATAACTCCCATCAGGGACTTTTTGCCTTTGTGGTTCCACCCTTTGTTTTAATCGAGTCACCTCTTTATGCTGTAAACTCTAGGTGATACAAATTTAATAACCTGCCCAAACCTTCCTCATAAGACAACCCTGCTCCATTCCAGATGTTATCTGAGTAAATCTTCCAATGCATTTGAAACCTTCCTTAAATAAAGTTCTCAATACCATGCACAGTACTTGAGATATAGCCTTACCAGTGCCCTGTATAACTAAAGCCATATGGTATCAATGTGGACTTCACCAGTTTCAAAATCTCCCCTTCCCCCACTGCATCCCTAAACCAGCCCAGTTCATCCCCTCCCCCCACTGCACCACACAACCAGCCCAGCTCTTCCCCCCCACCCACTGCATCCCAAAACCAGTCCAACCTGTCTCTGCCTCCCTAACCGGTTCTTCCTCTCACCCATCCCTTCCTCCCACCCCAAGCCGCACCCCCAGCTACCTACTAACCTCATCCCACCTCCTTGACCTGTCCGTCTTCCCTGGACTGACCTATCCCCTCCCTACCTCCCCACCTACACCCTCTCCACCTATCTTCTTTACTCTCCATCTTCGGTCCGCCTCCCCCTCTCTCCCTATTTATTCCAGTTCCCTCCCCCCATCCCCCTCTCTGATGAAGGGTCCAGGCCCGAAACGTCAGCTTTTGTGCTCCTGAGATGCTGCTTGGCCTGCTGTGTTCATCCAGCCTCACATTTTATTATCATAACTTCCTAGCATTTGCTTTCAGTTCCCTGATAAATAATAATGTTGTAGTAGCTTTCCAAATTAGTTGCTGTACCAACTTTCTAACCTTTTGTCATTCATGCATCAGAACATCCAGATCCCTCTACATCTGAGTTCTGCAATCACTTATCATTTAGTTAGCATGTGTTTCTTTACTCTTCCTGCCAAATGGACAGTTTCACATTTTCCCACATTATACTCCATTTGGCACTTACTTGCCCACTTACATAACCTATCTGTATATTTTTGTAGCCTCCTTACATCCCCTTCATAGCTTACTTTCCTGCCTATTGTTGTGTCATCAGCAAATTTGGCAACCATGCCTTATTTGTGTAAATTGTGAAGGGTTGATGTTCCAGTAGTGATCCCTGTACAACACCACTCGTTGATATTATACATTCTAACCCTCCTTTTCACTTTAAAGGTCTCATTGTGTTACTGTTTCCCAGTTCATGGCTATCCTTCTTGAAAAGTCATTGTTCAAATCTGGTATCCGCATGTTCATAGCACCAAAACAGCCCAAGTTAAATAATCCAGTGTGACTGTACTCATGCAATGTTATCGTCCTGTCATTTTCAAAATGGTCAACCACCTGACCCTCCAGCATGGCATCTCAGGTGTGGAGCTCCGTGCAATCCCCATTGTATACTTCCACACCTATCTAACTGAACAACTTTGCATTACTACTCTTGTACCTTGCCAGTCTTGTATTCATGGGCCCTCTTCTCTTTCATCCATGTGCTGCCTCACACGCACATTGTTTACAGTGTGTTAATTTTCATTTCAATGCAAATGATTCCCAGCTTTACTTTTCCATCAATACAAAAGCAAAATACTCCTGGAAATTTGAATTAGAAGCAAAAATTGCTGGGAAGCTCATTTGTGCAGCATTTGTGGAGATTCAATGTTTCAAGTCTGCAACCTTTCATCAAAAACTACAAATGCTGCCAGATCTGCTGAGTGTATTCAGTTTTTCTGTTTTTGTTCCATTTTTCTACTACATCATCTAGCCCCATGACCATCTCCATACTGTCAGATTGCCATTTTGACATGTCCTCAATCAGCCAAACTTTCCTTTAGCTGAGAATTAGTAAGAGTGAAGCCAACATTTCTGGCCCCTGCCATAAAGTCTACTTTCTTCCCAGCTAATTAAAATCAGACTAGACAAAATTTCAGTGTCCATTTTGAGGAAGGACTGAGCTTCAAACCATTCAATGATCCACAAGCCTGCCTATTACTATCTGTGTCACTGCCTCCATCTGACATCACATACTCTAGCATGCCAACCACTTTTGTGGTTCCACGACACTTCTTCAAAGTCAATTCTGTAATCCCAACCTCCATCATCTATAATCTCCACTTCATCTAAGTTAAACTCAATTACACCCTATCCTTCATTGAATCTCACTCACCCATCACATATTATCAATGATCTGCACTGACTCCATATTTTCTGATTCGTAACTTTGTAGCTACTTTCCTCATCTCCAAAATCCTAGGTTACCATAAATCTAACATGAAGCCCCATTCATTTCTTGACTTTGTCCCTTTTACAAAATGCTGTCAATCTTTTCAGCCAGGCATTTGCTCCAAAACTGTGCTGCTATGCTTTAGCATTTGTTTTGTTCTTTAAATCCATTTGTAAAATCACATCGTTCATTTATTTACATAATAACATAGAAGGTACTACTCTAAGGACACTACATTAATGCTATTAGTTATCATAAGGATAACCAAAAGGCTTGGGGACCGCTTTGCAGAACACCTCCGCTCGGTTCGCAATAAACAACTGCACCTTCCAGTCGCAAACCATTTCCACTCACCTCCCATTCTTTAGATGACATGTCCATCATGGGCCTCCTGCAGTGCCACAATGATGCCACCCGAAGGTTGCAGGAACAGCAACTCATAATCCACTTGGGAACCCTGCAGCCCAATGGTATCAATGTGAACTTCACCAGCTTCAAAATCTCCCCTTCCCCCACCGCATCCCAAAACCAGCCCAGTTTGTCCCCTCCCCCCACTGCACCACACAACCAGCCCAGCTCTTCCCCTCCACCCACTGCATCCCAAAACCAGTCCAACCTGTCTCTGCCTCCCTAACCTGTTCTTCCTCTCACCCATCCCTTCCTCCCACCCCAAGCCGCACCTCCATCTCCTACCTACTAACCTCATCCCACCTCCTTGACCTGTCCATCTTCCCTGGACTGACCTATCCCCTTCCTACCTCCCCACCTTTACTCTCCTCTCCACCTATCTTCTTTTTCTCTCCATCTTCGGTCCGCCTCCCCCTCTCTCCCTATTTATTCCAGAACCCTCACCCCGTCCCCCTCTCTGATGAAGGGTCTAGGCCCGAAACGTCAGCTTTTGTGCTCCTGAGATGCTGCTGGGCCTGCTGTGTTCATCCAGCCTCACATTTTGTTATCTTGGATTCTCCAGCATCTGCAGTTCCCATTATCACTAACCAAAAGATCTACTTTTTTTTATGGAAACCTGGGCCTTCATCAAATGATTTATTTGCTGAGGTAAATTAGGTTCCGTGTTGTTCAGCCTAGTTTAATTTAATTCATGTAGACAGAAATGAGTGAGCAATGTGTAGAACATGACTATTCCTGAACTACTGGAGCTAGAAATATTGCAGTAATGAATACGTGAAAGTCAATGAAGTGTGCGTGTGTATGTTCATATTCATATTTAATTTTTGGATTTGGAAAAGATAGCTTACTTTAAATGGGATCATGTAAAGTGTACAGCTTAGAAACAGGTCATTCAACTCAATCAAGTCATACCTGTATTTATAGACCTCAAAAACTTGCTTCTACACTTCTTCCTATCAGGGTAACCTTCTAGTTCTTTGTTCCTCATGAGTCACCTAGCATCTTCTTAAATGCACCTACAATATTCAATTCAAACACTCCTTGTAATGGTGATTTCAACATTCTAACCATTCTCTGAGAAAAGAAGTTTCTTTCCTGAATTCCCCAAAGGAGTTTCCCATTCTTATTATATATTATGGTCTCTATTTTGATTTCAAGCAGAGTTGAAAAGGCTTCCTCTGCCTTTATCCTGTCAAATGCTTTCAGTATTTAATGATCTCTGTTGAGTTAACCCTCAGCCTGCTCCTTTTTTGGGAAAGAGTCCCAGCATGTTTATTTAATTTTATAATAAGCATAACCTTTCAGCTTTGAATGTAATTTGGATGAACATGGGTGGCAGGGTGGCTCAGTGGTTAGCACTGCTGCCTCACAGCACCAGGGACCTAGATTCAATTCCACTCACAGGCAACTATCTATGTAGAGTTTGCACATTCTCCCTGTGTCTGTGTGGATTTCCTCCAGGTGCTGCAGTTTTATCCCACAGCACAAAGATGTGCAGGTTAAGTGGATTGGACATGCTAAATAGACAATAGACAATAGGTGCAGGAGTAGGTCATTCAGCCCTTCGAGCCAGCACCACTATTCATTATGATCAGGGCTGATCATCCACAATCAGTATCCTGTTCCTGACTTATCCTCATAACCCTTGATTCCACTATCTTTAAGAGCTCTATCTATCTCTTTCTTGAAACTATCCAGAGACTTGGCCTCCACTGCCTTCTGGGGCAGAGCATTCCATATATCCATCACTGTCTGGGTGAAGATGTTTCTCCTCAACTCTGTTCTAAATGGCCTACCTCTTATTTTTAAACTGTGTCCTCTGGTTCTGGACCCCCCACATCAACGGAAACATACTTCCTGCCTCCAGATCGTCCATCCCTTAATAATCTTATACGTCTCAATTGCCCATAGTATCCAAGGATGTGCAGCTTAGGTGGATTAGCCATGGGGAATGCAGGGCTACAAGGACCGGGTGAAATGCTGTTTTGAGAGTTGGTGTGGACTCAGTGGGCTGAATGGCCTGCTTCCACACTCTAGGGATTCTATGTTTCTATGTAACCATGAAAATCTTTTTTATAGTGTTGATACCAGAATGTGCAAAGTGCTGTGTGTGGTCAAAAGCTCAATTTAAATTCTCAAACCATTACTGCTTTTCACTTCTATCTGTCCAGAAATAAATGCCAGTTTGCTTTACTTAAGGTCTTTTAATCAGTTCCCCTTCTTCAAATGATTTATATGTTTAAACCCCTAGATCTTACTTCCCCTGTAATCCATTTAGACTTTTAGGAGTTTATTGGTCTTGTCATTAGTTTTTTAGATTTCTAAAATGGCATCCTTTACACACACTTCTAGATATAACAAAAATGCATGAACTTAACATCTGCCAGAATAAATCAGAGCAAACAGATCATGAGCTATTATCGCTTATTTGAAGCTCCCTCCCACAGCTGAACCCCATCTTCAGCTCAGACAGCTGAACACATGTCAAACAGCATGGACGGCCACCTCCCAGTAGCACTATTTAAAGGGATCATTAACCACTTGCCAGTTTGTTGCTGCATTATTTCTGGCTGTTGTTACAAATCTATACATATTTGGTGACTTCTATAGTTGTAAATTTCAAAAGTTTACAAGCAGTGGATATCTAGCATCCACAGTTCTTTGCTTTTTCTAAAAAAAACCTGGATAATATTCAGGTTTGAATGGATAAGAGGTAACTAACTTTTTTTATTCACTTATGGGACATGGACATTGATAGCGGTCAGCATTTATTGCCCATCCCTAACTGCCCTTGAACTGAGTGGTTTGCTAGGCCATTTCAAAGAACAGTTGACAGTTGGCCACATTGTTGAGGGTCTGGAGTTACGTGTAGGGGGAGGATGGTGGGTTCTCTTCTTGATGGACATCAGTAAGCCTGATGGGATTTTTTGACAAGGTTTCACGGTTGTCAGTAGATTCTTAATTCCAGTTTTTTTTTAAATTGAATACAAATTCTATCATTTGCCAAAGAAGATTTTGAGCTGGGGTGCCCAGAACATTAGTTGAGTTTCTGGATTAGTAATCTAGTGATATTGCCACTCGGCTATTGCCTCCCCTCCTGCACCACACAGATGCTGGATGTTGTGGTTGGTTGGATCACCGAGCTGGTTCATTGTTCCACAGACGTTTCATTACCCTGCTGGGTAACATCATCAGTGCAACCTCCGATGAAACACCGCTGTGTTTTCCCACCTGTTATTTAAACTCTGGGGTCCATTGAGCTGGATTACCTCCCTTCCGGTTTTCCTTCACAGTGGAGTGTATATGTGGTTGACCTCCATGTGTTTGTTGATGACTTTCTTCATGGAGTACCAGGCTTCAAGGAATTCCTATGCCTATCTCTGCTATACTTGTCCCAGTCTCTTGGTACCGTCCTTTTCCATGCAGATAGAGAAGAGTGAGTATTGGTCATGTCTTTTTGTAGCCAGTTGTGTACCCTTGTTGTTAATTTCCTTCCTGCTTGATAACGTTAGATGCTAGATAATAGTGATCTTCCGCAAGAGAAAATGTAACCGTCGCTCTTTGACATTCAATGGCATTACCATCACTGAGTACCCACCTTTCAACATCTGGGGGTTACAATTTACCACAAAATAGTTTGGATCGCCCATATAGTGCAATGGAAGTGTAAAACAGAAAATTCTGAGATGGGTGATTCACTTCCTGACTCCAAATGCCTGTCTACATCTTCAAGGCGCATCAGGAGTGTAGTTGAAAAGTCTTCTCTCCAAGTACACTGAAGAAGCTCAACATAGCCTGGGACCATGTAGTTCACATGATCAGTATCCGGTCTACCTACTCTAACATTCACACTCTCACAATCTGCCACTGATGGACTGCAGTGTGTACTATTTACAAGCGACACTGCTCCAAAACTGAGATTCTCATCCTAAATCCATGAATTCCACTGCCTAGAAGGGCAAAAGCAACAGATACATAGGAAAGCCACTACCCTCAAATTCAAACTCAAATTCATCTCCAAAGACCGCCTTCCTGGTTTGGAACTAAACTGCAGTTACCTTGCTTTCACTGAGTTAAGGTGAGAAATCGCACAACGTCAGGTTATAGTCCGAAGGGTTTATTTGAAAATATAAGCTTTTGGAGCATGAGCCCTTCTTCAGGTGTTAGTGAGAGGAGTAGTATCAGTTGAAGAATTTATAAGTAAAACACCAAAGGTTCACACCATTGCTGAGGAATTACTAAACAAAACCAAGATAGCCTTAATTCTTTAATCAGTTAGAAGGCTTCAATTAATTAATATGTATATGTAAATTCCTGAGGTCACTGTCCTGAGAGAGCTAAAGGTTTTATCAGTGTGAGGAAGTGGTGACATTTTAGGTCAGACAATGCATGTTAGGCGTGAGGCCTTGTTTACAATCTTTTTTTTGGTTTGGAGTCAGACTGGTTTATTTCTAAAGTAGGAATTTATAAAACACCACATTGACTGACTGTCTATAAATTGTATCTGCAAATACAAATTCGCCTCATCGATTTTGTGTGTGTGTGTGTGTGTGTGTGTTTGGGAAGGGGAATGTGTCTGTGGGAAGGAGGAATTTTTGTATGTGCGTGTGTGGGAAGGGGGAATGTGTGTATGTGTCTATGTGTGTATGTGGGAAGGGGGAATGTGTGTATGTGTCTATGTGTGTATGTGGGAAGGGGGAATGTGCGTGTGTGGGAAGGGTGTGTCTCTGTGTGTGTGTGAATATATTGTTATAAGCTCTGATTACTCATGTAAAATCAGTTCATGTAGCAATGTATACAGATCCTCTTGAATAAACTTCTAGCATTATATTTAACTGTTCTATTTGTCATCTATCATGGGGCTGAGGGACTCATAGACTGTACAGCTACAGGAATCTTTCGTCCTTTCCACCTACTCCATCCCCATTGCAGCATCTAACAACATTCCAGTTGTTTTCTCTCATGGTCAGCCATTGTTGTCGTTACAACTAATTCTAGATATTGTAAGCACTTCTCGTAATCACAATGCACTTTCCCTTTTAGAAATGCATACTACTTTTCAACTGTGTGAGCAGGTATTGACACTGAGCTCCATTCTAACATTAACCGCTGATGAAGATCATTTGCCCTGGCTGCGCATCGTAATGACCAGACAATGCAAAGATGGAATGTGGCCAACATTGTATTAAATAAGTACCACCTAACCACTCACCTTGATCCCTGCCAAAGTGGTGTCATCTAAACATTCTTAATTTTCTTTAATTTTCTCATTTCCAAATCCAGATTATTCATGCAAGTGGTGAATATCACAGGTCTCAGCAACAATCCTTGTAAAACTCCACTACCTTTTGGAGCAAATTCCCTTTACCCCATTCTGTTAATAGTCAGCATGCTATCTGTTCTGTTCTTATACCTTAACTCCATATGACCTGACTTTAGTCATGACTCTACTTTTGAAGATAGTTTCAAAATCTAGATATATTTACTACATTTACTACATTACCTGTGTCTAACTTTTTCTATTTTCAAATAATGTACTAGATTGATCAGGTTGACCTTCCTTTTTTGAAGTCTATGTTGACAATCCTTTAGAATAATTTTGTTTTTGAATCTCTTCCAGTACATATTTAAGTAAGGATTCAATTATGGTCCGTGACACTGATGTAAAGCTAATTGATTTATCATAAACATTGTGCAGTTAGAGCATGGACAAGCGAAAAGGGTAGTGAGGAAAGAATAAATTTTAATTAAGGTTGTGCCCATGTGCTTAATTTAGCTCTACAGAGTTATAACAAAGCATTTAAATTGCTTCATTAGTATAATTGTATTGTTTATTTCAGTGTTTCAATATACATGCTGAAACCATTCCTGCAAGATACCTGCTTGCTGAGTTTTAGTTCCTTCACTGTAATTTTGTTGCTGTACTCTGCTCTCAGTTTGCTCATTTGAGAGTGCAGATGGTGCAGCCCTTACTGTTGTATATCCTTGTCAGACCATCCGTCAACTGCAATATTTTGAAATCATTTTCTTTGAATCTGTACAAAAGCATGCTTGAACATTGTGTTCAGAGTCATCATACTCTGTAACTCAGCATATAACATTACATCATGTTGACACTCATCGATTTCTTTTTCCATATATTGTATAAGATGGGCAGGCAGTGAATGGTAGGAAGGAATACAATACATTAAGTTGGGTGGGGATAAGTGGACTGACTGCATAAACAGCCACGTAATACTGGACTGTCCACATTAAGGCTGATGGTGAAGTCGATTCCATGGGCATCATATTTACAGCAAAAGATTATATTTTGACATGCTGGAGGTATTGAGGAAGAACTAATTATAAAGCACTATATAAATGTTTTCAAATTGAATACCAAATGTAAAACTAACAATGTTGGTTTTTTTTAGTGCAATTGTAAGCAATGCTATCAAAGCCATCACCTTCAAGGCACATCCCTGTTAGTGTCTTTAAAAGTTTTACCACCGTGCAATATGGCATCCAATGGAATTTGGTTCTTAGAATGTCTTATTTGTTGCAGGCGTCAATAACATTCCCAGCTTCTGTTTCTCAATTGCCAAGCATTGTGCATAGTTCTGATGCAGTGGCATGCAAAATGGTGTTTTGTGAACATTTGTGAAATAGATCCAATGTGTGCTCCAGTGGGTATTGTTACTGAAAGTGGTGTTTGATCCAGGTTCCATCTAAAATGTCCATGTTAGCATTTTAATGAATATTAAAACCTAGGTAATAGGCCCAATTCCATAATGTAGATCACCACCAAAAGTAAAAAGAGTTTGAGAGAGTTTTAATAAATGAAGAAATTTAGATTATTTCAAGTGTGAAGCTAACATAACTACGTGTTGTTAGAGAAAGCAGGGAGACACCAGAGCTATAGTTCAAGATCCTATGGTAATGCAGCAACTTTGGGGCTGCTGACCTGCCTCCAAAAGGATGTCATGTTAGACATCCTGGAGGAGTCTCTCTCTGCTTTGGATTTGACACTACTTAGTGTGTAGTTCCAGGAAGGTAGGAGGCTAAGGATGAGAGAAAGTTCATCAGCCAGGCAGTAATAATTTTCTTATGTCATGGCCAAGATAAAGAGAGACGTGAAGAGTTTCTCTGCGTATTAGCAATGTTCTGAACTATCTTTAAATTGTTCTCCTAAAAGACATATAAAAATAAAATCTGCCATATTCTCAGTACAGAGCTACAACACTCATTTATGTTATCACTGCAGTATACATATCACATTCCTGACCTTTAAGAAAACGTTGATCAACTCTTCCCTGAAATCAGTAAGTGCTCTTTTAGATTCTAATTACCAATTAAGATCAGTGTGATGAACATATACAGCATTTCCACATGTTGCAGAAAGGTGAGACAGTAATATTTTCTATCTTCTTTGGCATATTTATGACCTGTTTCTATTCACATTTCCTGAACTATCAGAATGGTAAATGTAATGTTTTACATTTAAAAACCATCAAAACCCATTATCTTTTCCCTCCTACTATTTCAAATGATATGCCACAAGGAGAATCTTCTTCGTGCAAATTAATTTTGATAAATAGATATTTGTGGAAAAACAAAGCTGGTAAAATATCGATTTTCAGTGATTCTGTACACAAGTTAGTAAGTGATGACATAATGTGATAATACAGTAGAGCTAGCAATCAACACTTGATACTGAACCATATATGGAGATAACAGAGAACGTGACTAAAATCATGATCACAGAGGTTTTAAGAAGCATCTTAAAGAGCTGAGAAAGTTAGAGTTTCAGGAAAAGAATCCCAAAGCTCAAGGCTAAAAAGCGCTCAGCATCTGAAGACACAGTCAGTAATGATGAGGTGATTAAAGTCAGGGATCTTCAAGAAGCCGGAATTGTTGGAGTACAGTGACCTCAGAGGCTGTGAAGCTGGGAATGAATAGAGAGTGATTTTGAAACAAGGATCAATTTTTTATTCAGTTTGAGGTGTTTATAAAGCAGGTGTCAGGGTACGTTAGTGAGCACATGGGTAATGCGTAACCTGAAGTTGCTATGATTTAGAACCTGGGGAGATGTGAGGGAGGTCAGGGGGCAGCAGAGCTTTGGATAAGTTTAAATTTATGAAGATGGGAGGCCAGTCAGGAATGTGTTAGAATAGTCAAGTCTCAAGGTAATTGAGACAGCGATGTGGGATTCAGTGCAGAAAGGAACCTTACAAGTTCTCTGATTCTGAGATTCATACCGTGTTGAAGTAAGAAGTTAAGAAATTATGAGGTAATTCACTAATGTAAAACATCCTGGAGGAGTCTCTCTCTGCTTTGGATTTGAAACTACGTAGTGTGTAGTTCCAGGAAGGTTGGAGGCTCAGGGTGAGAGAAAGTTCATCAGCCAGGCAGTAATAATTTTATTATGTCATGGCTAAGATAAAGAGAGACGTGAAGAGTTCCTCTGCGTATTAGCAATGTTCTGAACAATCTTTAAATTGTTCTGCTAAAAGACATATAAAAATAAAATCTGCCAAATTCTCATTACAGAGCTAGAACACTCATTTATGTTATCATTGCAGTGTACGTGTATGAAGAAATTTAGATTATTTCAAGTGTGAAGTTAAAATAACTACGTGTTGTTAGGGAAAGCAGGGAGACACCAGAGCTACGGTTCAAGATCCTGCGGTAATGCAGCAACTATGGAGCTGCTGACTTGACTCCAAAAGGACGTGATGTAAGACATTCTGGAGGAGTCTCTCTCTGCTTTGGATTTGACACCATTTAGTGTCAATTCACCATTTGGCAGTATACTAGCAAAGTAGATTTCCCACATATTTGAGAACTTGCCCAATTTTCATTTCTATTTACATCTTCCAATCAACCCCCCCCCTCCCCCCTACATTTCTGAAAAATCAATAAATGAATTGTGCTTCTTTTTACAGGGAGAATTTCAGTTATGCTATTGATATGTTTGTAAGTGATTTCTTACATATTGTCAAAACATCACCCTAAACAGATGACGGGCAATGTTCAGTGCCTGACATAAATGGGATAGTAGCAGGTTAGAAATATGATCTTTCCATTTCTGTAGGAACTCTGGTATCTGCTGAGCATAGGTTAACACAGTGTCCACTTCTCTCAGACAAGAGACCACATTTGTTTATTAAGTTTTCGTGCAATTGTAAGTAGTGCTGTCAAAGCCAGAAGTACAATGAAGTCTCTAATGTTGCCAAACATGACACTATGTTAGGTACAAAGGTACCTAGGTCCGAAGAACTCGGGTACAAAATAGCCCAAGAAACAAATTTAAAAAGTTAAGGAGTAGCAGGAACTGCAGATGCTGGAGAATCTGAGATAACAAGGTGTAGAGCTAGATGAACACAGCAGGCCAAGCAGCATCAGAGGAACAGGAAGGTGCCGTTCCAGGTCTAGACCCTTCTTCAGAAATGGGGGAGGGGAAGGGGATTCTGAAATAAATAGGGAGAGACGGGGAGGCAGATATAAGATAGATAGAGGAGAAGATAGGTGGAGAGGAGACAGACAGGTCAAAGAGGCGGGGATGGAGCCAGTAAACGTGAGTGTAGGTGGGGAGTTAGGGAGGGGCTAGGTCAGTCCGGGGAGGATGGACAGGTCAAGGGGGGCAGGATGAGGCTGGTAGGTAGGAGATGGCGGTGGGGGTTGAGGTGGGAGGAAGGACAGGTTAGGGAGGCGGGGACAAGCTAGGCTGGTTTTGGGATTCATGAAGGGGAGGGGAGATTTTCAAGCTTGTGAAGTCCACATTGATACCATTGGGCTGCAGGGTTCCCAAGCAGAATATGAGTTGCTGTTCCTGCAACCTTCAGGTCGCATCATTATGGCACTGCAGGAGGCCCAGGATGGACATGTCGTCTGAGGAACGGGAGGGGGAGTTGAAATGGTTTGCGACTGGAAGTTGCAGTTGTTTAGTGCGAACCGAGCGTAGGTATTCTGCAAAGTGGTCCCCAAACATCTACTTGGTTTCCCCAATGTAGAGGAAGCCACACCGGGTGCAATGGATACAGTATACCACATTGGCAGATGTGCAGGTGAACATCTGCTTAATATGGAAAGTCACCTTGGGGCCTGGGATAGGGGTGAGGGAGGAGGTGTGGAGGCAATTGTAGCACTTCCCGCGGTTGCAGGGAATAGTGCGGGATGTGGTGGGGCTGGAGGGGAGTGTGGAGTGGACAAAGCAGTCACGGAGAGAGTGGTCCCTCTGGAATGCAGATAAGGGTGGGGATGGAAAAATGTCTTTGGTGGTGGGGTTGGATTGCAGATGGTGGAAATGTCAGAGGATAATGTGTTAGATCTGGAGGTTGGTGGGGTAGTATGTGAGGATAGGGGGGATTCTGCTTTGGTTATTACAGGAGTGGGTGTGAGGGATGAGTTGCGGGAAATACAGGAGGCACGGTCGAGGGTGTTCTCAACCATTGAGGGGGAGAAGTTGCAGTCCTTGAAAAATGAGGACATCTGAAATGTACGGGAGTGGAATGCCTCATCCTGGGAGCAGATGTGGCGGAGGTGAAGGAATTGGGAATAGGGGATGGCATTTTTGCAGGAAGGTAGCTGTGTGAGTCGGTGGGCTTGAAATGGATGTCAGTTTCTAGGCGGTTGCCAGAGATGGAGACAGAGAGGTCCAGAAAGGGGAGAGAGGTATTAGAGATGGTCCAGGTGAACTTAAGGTTGCAGTGGAAGGTGTTGGTGAAGTGGATGAATTGTTCGAGCTCCTCATGGGAGTACGAGGTGGCGCTGATACAGTCATCAATGTAACGGAGGAAGAGGTGGGGTTTAGGGCCAGTGTAGCTACAGAAGAGGGATTGTTCCACGTAACCTACAAAGAGGCAGGCATAGCTTGGGCCCATGCAAGTACCCACCCCGTTAATCTGTAGGAAATGGGAGGAATTGAAAGAGAAGTTGTTGAGGGTGAGGACGAGTTCAACTAAATAGATGACGGTGTCAGTGGAGGAGGAGGACTGGTCAGGTCTGCGGGACAGGAAGAAGCGGAGGGCTTTTAGGCCATCTGCATGGGGAATACAGGTGTATAGGGACTAGACGTCCATGGTAAAGATGAGGCATTGGGGACTGGGGAATTGGAAGTTCTGGAGGAGGTGGAGGGTATGAATGGTGTCATGGATGTAGGTAGGGAGTTCCTGGACCAAGGGGGAGAAAGTGGAGTTGAGATAGATGGAGATGAGTTCAGTGGGACAGGAGCAGGTGGAGACAATGGGTTGACCAGGGCAGTCAGGTTTGTGGATTTTGACCACACCCCCAACCACCAAACCACCATCTCCCAAACCAGCCACAACCTCATCACTTCAGGCAACCTCCCACCCACAGCCTCCAACCTCATCGTTCCCCAACCCCGCACAGCCCGCTTCCATCTCCTTTCCAAAATCCATGGAATAAGTAGAAAAATAAAGAAATAAGGTAACAGTTAACATTAAAGTCCTTCTTAATATACAGTAGAAAAATAACAGAATAAAGTTAAAAGTCCAACAGTCTTTGATGAGTGCTTGTTTGGGCCTCAAACACCGCCACTTATTACACTCACTGGGAGACCTCATCTGCGCATCCTTGCTGCCACCATAGATCTCAGGGGCCTTCCCTCACCGCTCACTGTTGTTGCGTTGAGCTGCTGCTGCTGTCACTGAAGCTGACTCCTCGGGTCTCCACCTGCCTTCGGAAGATGCCCACACAGGACCTGCTCGCAATCTCCAATTGCCAAGTAGGCGCTGGGCCCTGCTGCCACCGTCGGCCAGCTCGGACACCAGGCCGAGAGACCGCCATAGGCTGCTGAGCCGCTGTGATAGGCCGCTGAAAGATTCCCACGCCGTGCCAGGAGGACGCCTCGCTGGGTCTGTGCTGAGGCCGGGAGAATAGAGAAGAAAGGAGACACAAAGTGAACAAGGAAAAAGAGGGTAGAAAGAAAGTGTAACAGACAGTGATGAGTTCTGGCTGAAGCGACCTAGTCCACCGCCATCTTGAATTGATAATCGAAATCTCAGCTGAGGGTGAGAAATTACAGCAAGGGGAAGTTCCTTCCTTACCTAGACCCTGGGTGCCCCCACTGGACTCATACACTGCCCATTGGTATCTCTGAAAAGCCTTAAGTAGTCATTGAAAGAAACTGCTGGAGGCTTCTTCGAAAATGGTTGACATTTCTTTTTGACCTTTACTATAGCTTGACCAGGATGAGTGGGAGTGAGGTAGAACTTGAGTAATGCCAGAAATGTCACTCTCAATGTCCAGACATGTGATGGGGCAATTAAAGTAGGTTGTAAGAATAAGTCCAGTCAAGAGCTTTGCATGAACAGAGTTGACATTGGTGAATCTATGTGCTGTTGTACCTGCAGTTCCTATCTTTCCTTGTAAAATGTTGAATTTGCCCTGTACATCTAAAAACAGAAAAAAAACTCCAAAAAATATAATTACACACTGAGCAAACCACATTAATGTGAAAGTGAATTTTCTGGCTAGAAATCCTGCTAATTCCATTTATCTTCCAAGCATTTTGTCTGCACCCCACAAGGAGAAACCAGCATTTCAGCTCTGCTGGAGACTCTGTCACATTCAGATGAATGTCAAAAGTGCAACTTTGATAATTCATTGAGATTGGCATCCTTGCTTCCAGATGTTGATCCATAGCAACCAGCCTTTAATTAACCAAGTCCTCAGAGTGTGCTGCATGGAGTTTTTCATGCTGCAGGAAGCACCAGAAATACGTGGGAGAGGAAAGTCTTTTTTGTGAAAACATGAGAAAAGGTCTTGCTATCAGTAACAATTGAATTGTATAGTAGCTGATAATTACTAAAGGAATATTCTTGATGTCAGACAAATATAACTGATACTGAAAGAAGTCATTATTAAAATTACTCCAAAGCTAGAAACCACATTATTTCTATAATATCAATTGTAAACTTTTAGATATAATTTTAGATATAATTTAAACACTTTATCAGAGCTGCCTTCTGTTACATTTCCTTCCCTTCTATAACATTCCCTTCCCTTCTATATTTGGCCATGCTAAATTGTCCGTAGTGCCCATGGATGTGCATACTAGATGGATTCACCAGCTTTGATGTTGGCTTTCTACAGCAAAGAAGAATGTGGTTCCTGTCTTTGTGACAACCTTGGGAACTCATAAGCTGTGAATTGTACAAAGTTGGACTTTAATATTGGTGTCAGAGTGTGGCAACATAAACACTTTTTGCTGTATTTTTTCGTCAATCTACAAGTGCCAATAAATTAATATTCTATTCAATGATAACTTTAGTTTAATGATGAACCTACTTTTTTCCATGTCTTCCAATCTCTTCAGTCTGTTTGAAATCTTGCACATATCTTTTTCCTTCTGTTCTTACTCTCAATTTTGGCTGTGCAAACAACTTATTTCAAAATGTTGTTAATTTATTGCCTAAGGAAGATCCAATCTAGTTTATCAGACACATGGCAAGTAACTGAAGAGGGCCTGAGTTCCACCAGGAGTGCAATTTCAAATTATTCAACTGCAGACAGACACAGTTGTACTTTGCTAACCCATGAACAGTGTGCAACTGGCTAAGCAAACTCATCCGCACAGCTTTGTGAGAATGGACTTGTCATGCCATTTAGAATTACTAAACCTTTTACAACAGTAATGTATAAGATGCTATGGATAACACTGAAACCTATATAAAGAGGGAACAGCACCTACCAACCAGGTAGCTTCATCAGACCACTGCCAAAAAAGACTATTTGGTTGATCTAAAAGAAAGATTAATAAATAGATTGGAAAGCAAAATGCTGATGCCAAAAATTGGACATAAAAGCAAAATGTTCTGCCCATAGCAGGCTGACAGTAACAGTGGAGAGAGAAATAGGGTTCTGTTGAAAGGTCATTAATCTGCTGCATTATATATGGCCCAAAATTAATCTGGGCATCAGAGGTCTCCCTCTGGTTGGAGTACAGTGGAAGTCTGGCATCACTTTTCTCTGGGAGTTCTGATGAAGGGGTTTTGGCCCAGAACATTGACTTTCCTGCTCCTTGGATGCTGCCTGACCAGCTGTCCTCTTCCAGCCCCACATTTATTGACTCCCATTATTTAATTCCAATCAGACATTCATCTGGTCAGTGTCAGGCCTCCTTGATTAAGCCCTCAAGCTCAGCAGAATTAGCAGCACCACCATGCTTCATGGCCACTGCTAGTATTACAGTGGGACATGCAGGAGGGATTAGTAATGGATCCCGAGTTAGAGGTCAGTATTGCTGGGCTAGAGGTTGTGTGGGGCAGATCACTAGCAGGGGCAAGGAAGAAACACCATAAACAAGGGAGAGGGGTGATTTCATTTCCTCAATTTGGCTTAGAGTGAACGATGGACTGTCCTGGTGGATTACTATCAAGCATGCAGGGTTTACTTGACTGCTTCCCTGTATGGCATCCATTGGGTGAATACTAGCAACAGTGGAAAGGGCACTCAAGGGTCTGATGTGACTTCTGGGTAATCAGTCCACTCGTGGGCCTTCTGACCCCAGATTTAATTGAAGTGAGGTGGAAAGGCAGTAGGGTCTGTACTCCACAGACTCCTTCCCGGTTAAATAGTCCTCCCACCTCCAAAGTCACTGGAGGAGTAGTGAGCATTTAATTTGGTCCCCTGTTTTTCTCTCCATAGATCTGCTAAATATCATATATGAGGATTTGTGTTCACTGTGAGTTTTGAGGAAAGCAGCAGTTTCATGCAGCACATATAAAGTTGATGCATAAAGGCAATGAATTCAGATTAATGATTTATGTAAATCTTTATTAATATTATAATGAATAATTAGACAACACTAGCATTATGTGCAGACTCAACACAGCTCATTAGGTACTTAAAGATGACACAAGTCTTGTGGTTCTGTTCAGAGATAGATTGTTAATTTTTTTTCTCCAGTTTATAGCAAAAAACACTACTGTTTTATAAGCCACATTTATTGTTGCATGCTTCATAGCATTGGCTATGAATGATCTGTCAAAGAAGGGCACTCTTCTTGTGGATGCATTAATTTGGAACAAATTCCATACTTTAAATTGAACTCAACATTGCAAGTTCAGACAGGCAAACCTGTTCTTTTGAAATTCATAAATTTGTAATTTAGTTGTGGATTATATCAATTTCATGAATCAGTGATACCCACCTTTTGCCAGTGGTTACCTGATCCTCTCAGAAACATATTTTCGATGGAACAAAGCACAGCTATACTGAGCACAGTAGTACAATCCTTATAGTTTAAATAAAAACTGGATTTCCTTCAGTAACACAATGATTACCTTTTCGTGTTGTGGGGGGGTGGGGGGGGGGCGGGAGGGAAGGCCAATAGAATCTTCAAGCCTGCACTGCCATTCATTCTGATCATGGCTGATCGTGCAACTAAGCACCTTATACCTGCTTTCTCCTCAGACCCTTTGATCCATTTTAGCCCTGAGAACTACATCTAACTCCTTGAAAACATTCCATTTGATTGCCTCAACTTTCTGTGGCAGAAAACTCCAGAGGCTCACACTCTCTGGGTAAAGAAATCTCTCTCCCTCTTAGTCCTAAATGGCCTACCCCAGATCCTTAGACCATGACACTTGGTTCTGGATTCCCCAGTCTCAGGAACATCGTTCTTGCATATACCCTGTCTGGTCCTGTTAGAATTTTACAGGTTTCAATGAGATCCCTCCTCATTCTTCTAATTGCTACAGTTTTTCGCCATACGTCAATCCTGCCATTCCAGGAATCAGTCTGGGAATCATTCGATGTACTGCCTATATATCCTGAGATTCATTTGTGGTAAGACATCCCAGCTCATGGTTAAAGTGGAACAAGATTGGTATTTTGAAAACAGTTCACATTATAGAAGAAGAGGTGCTGGAGTCTTAAAAAACATAAAGGTGGACAAATCTCCAGAACTTGATCGTGTGCATCCCAGGACATTGTGCAAAGTTAGGGAAGAAATTGTGGGGCCCCTAGCAGAGACACAGCTATGGGTGAAGTGCCAGAGGGCTGGAGGGTGGCTAATTTTTTAAAAATTCATTCATTAGTTGTGGACGTCACTGGCAAGGCCAGCATTTATTGCCCAGAGGGCAGTTAAGCATCAACCACAATGTTGTGGGTTTGGAGTCACATGTAGGCCAGACCAGGTAAGAATGGCAATTTCCTTCCCTAAAGGACATTAGTAAACCAGATGCATTGTCTTTCCCCTGACAATTGACTATGGATTCATGGTCATCATTAGACTCTTAATTACAGATTTTTATTCAAGTTCCACCATCTGCCATGTTGGAATTCGAACCTGGATCCCCAGAACATTACCTGGGTCTCTGGATTCATAGTCCGGTGATAACACTACTAGCCCATTGCCTCTATGTTGTGCCTTTATTTAAGAAAGGCTGTAAGGAAAAGTCTGGGAACTATAGACTGATGAGTCTGACATCAGTTATTAGAAGGGACTTAGAGAGAAAGGATTATGAAGGATTTGTGGAGGCAAGGACTGATTAGGGATAGTCAGCATGGCTTTGCATAAGGGAAATCCTGTCTCGTAAACTAAATGTGTTGTTTGAAGACATAACCAAACTGATTGATGAGGGCAGAATGATAGACGTTGTTTGTTTGGAGTTTAGTAAAGCCTTTGACAAGGTTCCACATGGTAGACTAATACATAAAGTTAGATCACATGGGATTCAGGGAGAGTTGCTGATTGGATATAACATTGGCTTGACAGTAGGCGACAGAAGGTGGTGGTGGAGCGTTGCTTTTAGCACTGGAGGCCTATGACCAGCTGTGTTCCACAGAGATTGGTAATGGGTCCATTTTTGTTTGTGATTTATGTAAATGATTTGGATGTGAATTTAGGAGGCATGGTTAATACGTATGTGGATGACATTAAAATTGGTGGTATAGTCAACATTGAAGAATGTTATCTAAGATAATATTGATCAATTGGTCCAATGGATTGATGAGTGGCAGATGGAGTTTAATTTGGAAAAATACAAGGTTTTACATTTTGGTAAAACTAACAAGGGGAGAGCTTATACAGTTAATGGTAGGGCGTTGGGTAGTGTTATAAAACAGAGACCTAGGTTTAAAGTACATAGCCCTTTGACAGAGTTGTTAAGAAGATGTGTGGCACACTTGCCTTCATTGCTCAGACCATTGAGTATAGGGGTTGGAACGTCATGTTGAGGTTGTACAGGACATTGGTGGAGCCACTTTTGGAGCACTGTGTACAGTGCTGGTCATCCTGCTATGGAAAGCACACTACTAAATTAGAGAGAGTTCAGAGAGATTTACCAGGATGTTGTCAGGGCTGGAGGATTGAAGTTGTAAGGAGAGACTGGATAGGATGGGAATTTTTTCCCCTGGAGCATAGGAGGTTGAGGGGTGACCTTACAGGGATTTATAAAATGATGAGGGAGCTAGATAAGGTGAATAGCAAAGGTCTTTTCTCTAAAGTAGGGGAGTTCAAAATTAGCAGCATATTTTTAAGGTGAGAGGAGAAAGATTTAAAAGGGACCTGAAGGGCAACTTTTTTCACACAGAGGCTAGTTCATAACATGAAATGAACGGCCAGAGGGAATGGTGGATGCAGATACAGTTAAAGCATTTAAGAGATTTCAATAAGGTTAGGAGGATATAGGCCAAGCACAGGTAAGTGGAACGAGTTTGGTTTGGGAACATCGTTGGCGTGGACTAGTTGGACTGATAGGTCTGTTTCCATGCTGTATGACTTGATGACTCTTTACTTCTGTTAGATCCTTTACGTAAATCAACTAAGAGGTGTCAAAGGCAATGCGCAGTGTCACATGCAGGTTGAGTCTCAACTCATTCCTTCTAAATGTATCAACTCCAGTATTGCTATCCTATTTCATGAAATATTGCATAGATGCATCAGCTCAGTATGTTGCCCTAGTCCAAAAACACACACGTCAGCACTGTTTGGGTTGGTTAATTGCTTAATCAGATCCTTTCTTCTTCATGTATTTCTTGAGCAAACCTTAAATGCATTTGTAGCATTCATTTCATTTTTCTCTGTGGTGGCAAATTCCACATGCTAATCAATTTCTGAGTAATGAAGTATCTCCTGAATCCAAGTTGTATTTATTGGTGACTGTGATACCGTGCCTTCTTCCCTAATCTCTGCCTGATAGTGCAGAGAAGTAGTTAAATTTAAGCTTCAGAAGGAAATTAGACTGTTATGTGAAAAGGAACAACGTACAGTCTTACAAATAGAAGACAAGAGAAAGGCACTCAGCACATTCAGTGAAAAACTAGAAATATTTATCAGAAAGATCTCTCCGGGCATTATACTGATTAATCAAAATCAAAATGATTAATTAAAATCATGGGGAACAAAACCTCCTTGGTGTTTTCTCCATGTAACTGTTCCACCAATCCAAGCTGACATGGCAAACCAATCAGTACCTTTTCCTTACGCAATAGGATTGTTGATCCCTTTGAAAGTTGTTATTCTTGCATCTGTCCTGATCAGTGTAAGATAAAAGGTTTTGACACTTCTTCCCTTTCTCCCTTCTGGTAAGATTGCATTTCTGCAAATGTACTTAAGGACTGCTCGAAAAATACATTATGAAGAAAGGAATAGAAGGACATATTAATAGAGTGAGATGTATTTTTTTTCTTTATTCATTCATGGGATGAGGCATCGCTGACCAGGCGGCATTTTTGGATGAGCCCAGCAGGCCAAGCAGCATCAGAGGAGCAGGAAAGTTTGATGTTTCGGGTCAAGACCCTTTTTCAGAAATGATTCTGCGATTTCTGATGAAGGGTCTAGGCTAGAAATGTCAGCCTTCCTGCTCCTCTGATGCTGCTTGGCCTGCTGTGCTCATCCAGCTCTACACCTTGTTATCTCAGATTCTCCAGCATCTGCAGTTCCTACAAGCACGGTGTGTGAAACTGTCACCAGGACAAAGCCAGATTTTGGGCTGACCTACACAAAGGTGTAGGTGTTCCCGCTGCTGGTACCAAAAACTGGTCCGCCTGAGTGGTTGGTGTGACCCTTGAAGAGTTTTCAGGGTGGCAACCAGTTAAAAGAAAGGCCAGGACCAGGGCTGCCATCTGTGCGAGGATGGTGCCTCACCAGTCCGAGTGCTGCTCCAGTGAGAGGGCTAGCAGCGCAGCAACTTCTGCAGCATCACTGATAGAGGAGAAAGATGAAATACTTCCATGTTGAAGCACTTACATGGGACAGGTATATTTATTTTTAATATCTCATGCCAACCATGCAGACCCAGCAATTAGAGTGGTGAATTCTCCAGTAGTGAATGGGCAATGGGTATTGGCATCAGAGGTTCCTCTGTGAGGCATGGAGCAGCCTTAAAAAATGGTTCCAATCACCGCTGGGAATCTAACGTGAGGATGCCTTGGACCCCCTGAGTCAGGATAGTGTGTGACTTGGAGGTGAACTTACAATTGGTGATATTCCATTGCACCTACTGCCCTTGTTCTATAGGTGATACAAGCTGTAGTTTTGAAATATGCTATTGAAGGTGCCTTAGTGAGTCACTGCAATGGTTAGAGCTCAGAATAACAAGAATAAGCCAATGGAATATTTTTGGAATGGATCTTTTAGCAGTTGAGAAATTAAAAAGAACTCCTTACTTCCATATGTTAGTTGATAAACGTAGATATGTGGTTTCAAAGGAATTTTAATTTTAAACAAGCACACATGCTGATTTTAATAAATGTGGCGTGGCATTTTCTTATGGGAAATCTCTCTCTAACAACATTATTCTTCCAACTTGTTCATGACCAGAAATGAATTTGATGTATTCACCAAGGGAGATGGAATAAATTTGCTCAATGCTGTATCCAGTTAAACTCAAAGCAGGTTGATAAGACCAGGGTCAAATATGTAGATTGCTGAAGATGGTGTAATGTTTATTTGCTGTAACCCAAGGGCTCCGGTGTGATTAGTGGCCAATTTGAAGAATGTTACATTTTTTGAGAGATGTTTGAGTGCAAATCTGCTCTATTATTTAGTCCAAAACATGTAGGCTACTCAATTGAACGACGTCCCATGCTGTTTTCTCCACAGTTTCAAAGTAGCTTTATTTTTGTGACAGCCATGTGATGTGGAGCCCATTGCCACTGGTTATTTATGCAGAATCAGCTTATGTGCTCTTTTTGGCTCATCCTACAAGCCTACACCCGATCCCAAATGAACAGATCAGCATTTAATAAGGCTCAGTTGAATGGCAAACACAATTTCCCTGTCCTTGCATTTCCTGGCAATAGAATGTCATCCAATATTTTACCCAATGAGAGAGAAATCCTCTCTGAGGATTTGTTGCAGCCTGGTGATAGATTTCTGAAGAAGACCAGTGGAATAAATCAGATTTTAGGAACAACCCTGCAAAATCCTGCACATGGGCCTGGTGTTCAATATGATCTTTCTGAAAGTGGTATTAGCGGATTACGATTCACAGATATTGGATAGATCTGACAACTCAAGACTCACTGTTCAGAGATATCGTCAATCTCTTCTAATTCAATCCCTGGCCACTTGTGAATTGTGTTTTCATACAATACTGCCTCCTTATCACTAGTCTTTAGCCCCAGATACTATGACCTGGGCTGTGGCTTAGACATGTGGGAGCAAGTTGTGGTCTTGGCAATATAGCTGTAAATACTGTTTGCTCTAATTGGTTGTTCTGTAATAATTGGTTTGACAATGTTCATAGAAATGCTTATTACAGGAATTGATGTAACTGATTTAATATTTGCCAAAATTGATTAAAATTTCAATTTGTAACAAATGACAAATTAGTATTATGGAAAATTTATGACATATTTAGTGTTGAAAAGAATGTCAATAAAATAGAAATAATAAATAAAGTACATAGAGGCTTATTAATATGTAATGTTTAAAAATCTCAAATTGTTCTTCAAGTATCTGGGAGTACAATACCTAAACTGAGCTTCCAATGGAGTACTAAGAGAGTGCTACACAATCGAAACTGTTGTCTTTTGGATGGGTGACTAAATGGATGCTAGGTATATATAAAGTATCCCGCGATACTGGGTGATTGTCTGCTGTTATGAGCAGAATGGACGATAGCTGCCTTGGAATGCAGTGTGGGAGGAGTCAGTTGCTACTTGCGCCCTGCCCAGGGCAAAGTGTAATTCTTTGCTGCTATAGACAATTGTCTTAATCATTCATCCATTGATTGTATAATGATACCCACTAAATTGGATTCATTGAAAGGTCAGAGATAGTAGGAACTGCAGATGCTGGAGAATCTGAGATAACAAGGTGTAAAGCGAGTTGAACACAGCAGGCCAAGCAGCATCAGAGGAGCAGGAAGGCTGACATTTCCAGCCTACACCCTTCTTCAGACCCTTCTTTAGACCCTTCTTTTTTCTGGGCCCAAAACGTGGGCCATCCTGCTCCTTTGATGCTGCTTCGCCTGCTGTGTTCATCCAGCTCTACACCTTGTTATCTCTTTATTGAAAGTTCATTCTTTTGGCAAAAGTTAAGTATTGTCATCTCAACCAATCATGACCTTTACATAATAATAAAATGTGAGGCTGGATGAACACAGCAGGCCAAGCAGCATCTCAGGAGCACAAAAGCTGACGTTTCGGGCCTAGACCCTTCATCAGAGAGGGGGATGGGGGGAGGGAACTGGAATAAATAGGGAGAGAGGGGGAGGCGGACCGAAGATGGAGAGTAAAGAAGATAGGTGGAGAGGGTGTAGGTGGGGAGGTAGGGAGGGGATAGGTCAGTCCAGGGAAGACGGACAGGTCAAGGAGGTGGGATGAGGTTAGTAGGTAGCTGGGGGTGCGGCTTGGGGTGGGAGGAAGGGATGGGTGAGAGGAAGAACCGGTTAGGGAGGCAGAGACAGGTTGGACTGGTTTTGGGATGCAGTGGGTGGAGTGGAAGAGCTGGGCTGGTTGTGTGGTGCAGTGGGGGGAGGGGATGAACTGGGCTGGTTTAGGGATGCAGTGGGGGAAGGGGAGATTTTGAAACTGGTGAAGTCCACATTGATACCATATGGCTGCAGGGTTCCCAGGCGGAATATGAGTTGCTGTTCCTGCAACCTTCGGGTGGCATCATTGTGGCAGTGCAGGAGGCCCATGATGGACATGTCATCAAGAGAATGGGAGGGGGAGTGGAAATGGTTTGCGACTGGGAGGTGCAGTTGTTTGTTGCGAACTGAGCGGAGGTGTTCTGCAAAGCGGTCCCCAAGCCTCCGCTTGGTTTCCCCAATGTAGAGGAAGCCGCACCGGGTACAGTGGATGCAGTATACCACATTGGCAGATGTGCAGGTGAACCTCTGCTTAATGTGGTCTAGGCCAGAAACGTCAGCTTTTGTGCTCCTGAGATGCTGCTTGGCCTGCTGTGTTCATCCAGCCTCACATTTTATTATCTTGGAATCTCCAGCATCTGCAGTTCCCATTATCTATGACCTTTACATATTTTGCTTCACTTGGTCCCCTGTCATGTCAGACATGCAAAGCTACGCAGATGCAAACTTAAAAGTCTCAGCAGGTCTGGAGCATCTCTGGAGACAGCCTAGAACCCAAAGAAGAATCAGTTAAGACGTGAAAAATTGATTCTGTTTTTCTGTGCACAGACGATGCCTGACCTGAAATTCTCCAGTACTTTCTGCTTTTCTTTCAAATCTCCAGCATACCCAGCACTTTGTTTCTAATCTAAAACTCTCACTGAGTATTGCCATTTCTGCGTCACTTATGTGAAGATAGTGCCCTTTTAGTTTTTCTATTTTTTTATTCTAGACAGAAATGGGAAAAGAACTTCTGTCCAAACTAAGCATTGCTCAAGGATTACTGTGTGTGTTTTTAAAGTAACTAACCTGACACTTATTGAGAGCACTATTCATACAGTTGCTTGTTCAAAACCACTACACTACAATCTCACCACTGTCATTGCGCAGAAAGGCTAAAAAAACTTTATCAAGGTGAGAATGAATAAGCACTGGCATTATAGGGAGAGCAGTGCAGCACAATGAAACTCACTCAGCTCATGTTCTAAATGAACATCCCAAAATGAAGTCACCCTTTTCTCTAGCCATCTCTTGCAGCTTTTCCTTATATGGAGTGTGGAGTCTAATGTCTACCACTGCACCGCTGGTCTTTACCCTCTCTGTCTGGTTATGCGAGCTTTTCCAACGCCGACTCAAAGCGAAAGATCGGGTGTGCAGTAACTGAATGGGAGAGGCATTAACAGTGATGCAGAGGCAAGAAAACAGGTTGAGTGTCCCCAGTGAATGCATAGGAAGACACGAAGGGTTGGGAGGATGAGGTGGATACGAGCCAGTGAATGGACATGCTATACGAACAGTGAGAGTTATAATTGGAAACCTTAGTGAGAAGATTATGCAGTGGCAGAGTTAGTGTGAGTGGTGGCCCTGTGATAATGAGGTAGCAGGGGGAAGAAGAAGCATCTGCCCTTGCAAAACACAGATTATTGACCACCTTCTTGTACTGTGGGACTTGGCGCTGGCAGCGGCCATTATCTGGGTCCAAGCTGATGCATCTCGTGGTGAGGCCTCCTTTCCCAGTCAGCAGGAGAAAACACTACCCCATCCACCAGCACTACAGGTCCCTAATGACAAAGTCAGGACCTAACTTGCTTTCTTTGGAGAAAGCAAGCAGGACCAGAATGTGAAGGGCAGTTTGTGACTTGCGGGTGTCGGGGTGGAGCATAGTGGGAGTGCACAGCAAGGGTTTCAATATAGCACCAGCAGCATGAATATTGCAAAGAGCTGGCAGCAAAGCAGTTCTGTCTCTCCTGCTGCACTATTCCATGAGCTATACAACGTAGGTGCCAGGTGCATAATTAATGAGCTGAAGAGCAAAATTGTGACAAAAGTCACCTTGGGCTATGATGCACCATCTGCCATTAATCTCACTGATAAAGACAATTTGCCAAAAAGTGGGAAAAATCAGCCCAATATTTCGAAGCAGAGGGGTTCTCCCCAGTGCCCTGACCTATTTTTATGCCTCAACTAAAATCACTTTAATAAAACAGATTATCTGAACATTATTTGATTTCTCTTTGTTGGCCCTATTCTGTGCCAATATTGGCCACAGCACTTTGTACATTTCAACACTGTTTCAAATGTTTAATCCAAGTCCCATTAAGGATACTATAAGGCCATGAATAGTATTATTTAATATAGATCCATTCTAAACCTAAAACAAATTCTACAGTTATTTCTATACAAGTTAGAATTATAGATCTTGCTATGAAATAATGATATAACTTTTACTTTTATCATACACTTAAGAATTAATTATTATCTTTACCATGAACTGTATGCTAACCACCAGCACCCGTCTCCCTTCATTGAATTCCAACATCTGGGTTTAGAACAGGCCATCCCTTGAAAGAATATGAGAAACAGGAGCAAGAATAGTCCATTCTGCCCTTCATTCCTGTTCCTCTTCTACAGTTTGTTTGTAACTGATGTCTCTGTGTTCTCAAATCCACCTTCATCCATGCTCCTCACAATTCTTGACTCTGCTCTGTTTTGTGTGAACACTTTCATGGGTTATGGGCTTCACTTTTCAATCTTTAATTGACTTTGAACTGATTGGATTGCAAGGCCATTTCAGAGGACAGTGAAGAACAACATACATAACCATAAGTCTAGATTCACATGTATGTAAAACAAGTTAAGGATGGTAGTTTTTTTTTCCTTGAAGGACATCAGTGAACCATGTGTGTTTTGATGGGTACTTTTTGATGATAGATGTTATGGCATCATTGCTGAAAAGTAGCTTCCAATTCTGGATTTATTAATTGAATTTAAATTCAATCAGATGCTGTGGTGGGATTTGAACCATGCCCTCAGCATTAAACTGGGTTTCTAGGCTAGGAGTCCAGTGGCCTGATCATGACATAGTGATTACTGTCTAGAGCTGAATAAATTCAGTGATCTGGCTCCAGCTTCAAAGATTAGTGACCCTCGAGAGAGGAAACTCCTCCCCAACTCCATCTTAAAGGGAGACTTTTTACTGTGAAAATGTGCGTCCTAATGTTAGACTCCCCCTTGGAGTGACATTATCCTCTCATCATCTAGCTTGTCAAGTCTCCTCCATCAATGTTTCAATAAGATAACTCCTCGGTCTTCAAAGCTCAAAGAACATAAGCCCATCCTGTTGAACTTTTCTTCATAAAAGAAGCCCCTCAGCCCAGGAATCCCCTCATGAACCTTCTCTCAACTGCCTCCAATAAAATTATATTCCTTCTTAAATAAAGAGATCAAAGTTTTATATTATTGATTTAAATAAAAACAGTTCTTATACATAACCAGCCGCAAAATTAATTACCCAAGATTTTCTGCAGATATTTTACTCTGGCATCTTTGAACCCATCCAAGGACATGTAAATTGTTTCTAATAAGATCTCCCGACCTTTATAAATCTTCATGTTTTTACGGTCCCAGAGTAGTAAGTTTGAACCCTGAGGATGTAATATATTAATACATATGGCTGCATTAAATTAACAATTAAAAATTAATTGATTATTTAAAAATGTATGTTCTATAAAGTACAATTGATAAATTCTTTATTTAATGTTTTGAACCATTTATACTTTTCAAGCTTTGTTATTTTCTCTGTTTATCTATCTAATTATTTATAATTATATCCTTTACACTTTCTTCTTACAAGTAGTTTGAAGAAATGCTTCAATCGTGTTCAGTTGTCGCAGGTCTCCAAATCTATTGATGTGACCCTTGTTCCCAATGCCTCCATATCTGGAACATTGTTTGCTAATAACATCCATTGATTTCTCTCAAGCCATAAATTTCCAAATAAACACACTAGCTTAGGCAGTTATAAGCTCCTATCTTGGTTATGTTTTCATATGTTATGTAAGTTGTGTGATTAATGTGACAGCTGAATAAATTATTTAATAAATACTTCTGTCTTCCAGTCTAGTTTTATTAAGACATGAGGAATAACTTCCATTGGCAGGCAGAAACTGAAGCAGCCTTGACTTAAGACAATTAGGTAATAGAAAGTGGGATGACAGATCACAATCACCCATTTCCTATCTGATAGGCAAATATTACTCCCTTTTCCAGAAAACTTCATTATGTATTAAAGTTTTAAAATTATTTAAATTGATAATTCCCCTTTTGCAATAATTATGGAGACATCTGTTCCAAAATATTTTTCCATGTTTTCAGTCTTCAATTTTATGTATGAATCAGTTCTATCTTTTCGAATAACATAGGAGCTTCATAACCTACATTTGCTTTGATCAGGTGCCAATTTGTCTTAGGATCATATTATTCCCTAGTTCTTGTATATGACAGGAACCAATTTTAATAATTGATTTCTTGATCTGCTTTATTGTAAATACAGTATGCTTAAATTGTTGGATACCCCTGAAGATGAATCACTGTCTAGAATAAAACCATCCATAAGAGTGAGGACAGAGCCTTTGATTTTCAGTTGAGATCAATTTACTCTGAAACCCAAGTTCTCTGTTTGTAAGGTACATAGCGACAAATTAAAAGCAATGACAAGTACAAAGACAGAATTGGCTTTCTCTATTTTAGCCTGGTATTTAATTTTGGTTTTGTATGTTACTGACTGTAAGTACAGTTGTGCAAAATTCTTCCCAGGGCCTGACCGACATGGACACACAGAGAAAAATTTGTGAAAATGAGGAAAGTCTGTTTGAACAAGGACCTTCTCAATATCAAGACTAAAAAGTCACATTTTCTAACCAAGTCCCGGATATGAACACCAGATTCTCACAAGTGAATGGCGAGAAACCTATTGACAGAAATTATTGTTCATTATCATCCTAATTTTGACTCACTTCACTTCATTATATACAGACTGCCATTCTCCCACCTATTGGATCATACCTGACACCAAGAACTTCCACATGAAAGTCTGAACGAGTGCCTGGCAACTGCAACTCTGCGTTTGCTCCTCTGAGTTTCCAACTCGGACTCTCAACAGCAACGTCTGAGGGTGTGCTTCATGAACAGAGGCTGCGTGCACTCTCCATCCGTGGTCATTGGCATCTGACACATACTGACCTCTGACACATGCTAACGATCATCATAACCCATCTCTGATCCACTTCTGTCCTTCAGTGCTGCAGTTTGAAGTGCACCAGCAGGTCTCATTGTAACACTGCTGCAAGGACGCTTTGTCAACAGAGACAGGCAATCAGCTCACGGATTCACTGAGGCTGCATCTTAGAGCTGCTCACTTCACCCCCTTAGTGCAAACTTATATTGTGCCTTTCGGAATACTCACAGTATCCGTTGCCTTTTTGTGTTTTGTCCTTCAATCAAAACTTTTAAGTTTGCAGTTATTCTGTCTTGCTTTTAGTGCAGACACAGAGCCATGTAGCTTGTCGCGGTTGGTGGCAACAAGTCAAGTACAGCACATTAGTTTGGCATTCTCACACCTACAGCCTGTGCCTGCACACTATACCACAAACACACTGCATGTGCATCACCAAAACGGCTAGGTCTCAAAGTCAAAGGAGAGTAGACTTTGGCAAATTTAGGAAGGCTGCCGTGCAGTACAGACAGTTGAGGGCAGCAACCACTGACGTTCCAGGGATTTGCCACAGGATTGTAAGGGGCTCTGTCTCCATACAGTCTGGAGAGTGGACTATGGTCAGTCCAGCAGGTCCAGTCCATCCAGTCAGGGGATCATCATCTGTAGACTTGTATAGGGAGCATTCAGGGGACTGGTCGGTCATCAGTCAGGGCTGTCCATCCAAGCTGATTTGGGTAGACAGAGTGCACAATGTGATAGTGTTAGTCCACAGTTATTCCTAGGAGTCTTTTCAATTAACATCAAAATCGAGGTGGGTATCAGGGAACACAGCTGTGTGAGGGAAGTGGAGGCAATCAATACTGTGAGTTAAAGGCAGCATTTATGGATGCTGAGGGGACAAGGCTAGTTAAGGGGTGAAATTCAGCATATAAAATAGGGGAGGGAGCTGGTAGTGCATGGGATGCAGTGAGGTGGGGTGTTATAGGTAGTCACTGCTCCCTTTGGCCTTGTCAGGAGGAGTGTACAAGCAATGATGGAGGTGACAGGCTATATGTATGGGTCTCAAGATAAGGATCTAACTCCTGATGGCGGCTGGGAACATGTGGGGAAGAGTAATGATTCAACATCCAACAGTAATGATCCAACTATCCAAGGAGTGCCAGGTAGAAAGGGACGTGGAGGTTTGGGGGCAAGGGAAGTTGGGGGTCTTGCCTGATGGCCCAGTTGAGTCTGGGACTCTCAGAGCTAAGTGTGAGCTTCCGTGATCTCTCAATTATTAAATGAGACTCATGAATGGAAGATGACTGTGATGACACATGGAGTGGGCAGAGTCAGTTCTTTATCTCTGGGCCAAAACACAGGCTCCACTTTTGAGTGACAGAAGGCCTTTGATTAATTGCATCAATCATGCATTTGTGCATTATGGTTTGGAATTATCTGTAATCATACTATCGTGTATTTGTAATGGAGGGATTGCTTTATGAGCAAAGGCTAAACAGGTTGGGACTCTACTCCCTGGAGTGTAGAACAATGAGAGGTGATCTTATTGAACCATATCGGATTCGTAAGGGTCTTGACAGTGTAAATGCTGTTGTAAATACAGTATGCTTAAACTGTTGGATACCCCTGAAGGTGAATCACTGTCTAGAATAAAACCATCCACAAGAGTGAGTAGCCATCGCATCCCAGTGGCTGTCAAGGTGACAATGTATTGAACTTCTGTTACTAGATCCTTCCAAGGAGTCACTGGGAACCTGGAAGGAATTTCTCAATTTTCCACCCACAAAAGTATCAAGCCTGTTATCAAAACAATTTGCTGTAGCTTGGGCAGTAGGTTTGGTAACATCGCTGGCTTCCCCAAGGGTGCAGGACCCTCTAGACTCTACATGTCATACTGAGTGGACCACTAAGTTCATCACTGTTTTATCAATGTGCAAATTATCTGTGATCATCAGTATCACATTTTGGAAATCTGTGCCTGATATCCTAGGAGCTGCCACTGCCTATATTGTTGAGGAACTCTCATGATTTCCATTGTATTTGAGGGCCCAGATGCCTTGCAAGGATGATTACTGGGGGACAGGGGCTACTCTGTGTGAATATGGCTGATGATTCTGTTATGAAATTCCCAGACTGAACTGAGTGCAGCTATAGCGTAGCCCATACTTTGACCAGAGCCATGATAGACCAGATGTTAAGATTTCACTGCTTGTATTGGTCTGGTGGTGGCCTTGTGGAAGCTCCAGATAGAATGTGCCGCACATTCCTAATATGCTGTGCTCTGAACAATGGAGCAGGCAAAGAGGGGATGTGATGGATGTTGACAAGCTGGGAGGGCAGGAGCAGTCTTCTAAGGACAAGGACATTTGAGTCAGAGGAACATCACCTTCTGCATGATAGAGCACAGCAGCATGAGGCGCTGTAGACAGACAGGACATAATTAACACCCAGTTCCAGCAGCTGATGGCTAGATACAGTGATCATTCATTGTCTATAAAGATATTGGTGCTTAGCTTATAAGTAGTTTGTTCCTGTTCTGAGAGGTGAATGCAGCTTGTTTGTCTGAATTCTGTTCATGTTGGTGATGTTAGTGAATAGCAGTAATTATTTTGAACTGTTTCAACTCTTCTCTGAATATCATAGTTCCACTTGAATATTAAGATGCTGGCTACAATCAGCACTGAGGTAAGAGTGGCACTGACACAGAGTTGTAAGATGTAAAGTGAGTAAGGAAAAGTGAGCTGTGTGGTCTGGAGCTTAAACAGCGATTGGGGTAGGAATGTGTAGTATGTGCAAGGGAATATCAGTCTTATTTCTATGCCATGAGAGGCATTGGTTACTAGTTTCTATGCCAACACATTGACAGTGAAAAGCAACTCTGAATTGTGAAAACTTGTCTGGATGTACAGCTGGGCTTCAACAATGGCACTGGTGCCACAGATTCCAGGCTAGCAATGACGCCTACCTACAGTGAGTGATAGAATCCAGCTAGCATCACATAAGAGAGGTAGAGTTCCTAGTTAGTGAGGTGAGTTTGGCACAAGCATGTGAGAAAACCCACCAGGCATTACAGGGAGAAATATTCTAATTAAACTAGCAATTCGCTGGTTTCTGGTAGGATTCACCCATTCACCCTGTGGTAAAATACAGTTCATAGACGAGAGCTTTTGCACTTAAAGCCTTTGCCAGGTCCATGCAAAACTATTGTCAATTTATCTGGATTCTTGCTGACAGCATTTATGATGCTGTACAAAATAACATCATTGCAATTGGAGATAGTTGGAACTGCTGATGCTGGAGAATCTGAGATAACAAGGTGTAGAGCTGGATGAACACAGGAGGCCAAGCAGCATCAGAGGAGCAGGAAAGCTGATGTTTCAGGTCTGGACCCTTCTTCAGAAATCATGTTCATCCAGCTCTACACCTTGTTATTTGCAATTAGAGATTAGTTTTGCTGCTGCAGATCTCTTTTATCTCAACTTTGGACATAATGCAATGACAAGATATCTAACAAACTGAAACATGACTTCATGAAAAATTTGTGTTCAATTATGTTGCTGCTAAGTTTCCTGTCATCAGCTTTCATCAAAAGTTTGATTTGCTTTAAAGTTTTTGGATGTTTGACATACAACTAATCATAATTAATAAAAAAAAGCTGAAATTTGCTTTTTTTTGAGATATAATGCTATCTTGTAGGATGTACTCCAAAGGTGGCAGTGAGTAAAACAGGTAGATGTGAAACGTATTGAAAGGTCAGTATTGAGCAGAATTTGTGACGATGCCTTACCTGTCAGAAGTCAATTCTGTGTCAGTATTCTGTGTGCAATTCTGGTCAAAGTCGTAATTGGGCATTGCATCTGTTAAAAGACTGTTATAGAGAACAACCATGATTATTGCAATGGAAAGAAACCAGAATGGTTATGGAGATCGATTACTATGTAAACTGTGAATCTTCTCACTGGAAGAAAGATGGTTGAGAGACAGTATGATCACTATTTTTGAGTCTGCAAGGAACAGTGTAAACAAGAAATCTCATTCAAAACAATAGGACCAGAGGATCCAACGTGCCCTTGAATGGGGTTTGAATCAAACTAATCTGTGGGAACAATGTTTAAGTGAGTGATTGGTCTGTAGAATAGACACATTAGGGAGGCAGTTGGATGGTTCAAACTGATTCATTCAGTTGATAGATTTTCAAAAATGCATATTTCAGAATACATTTAATGATTAATTTGAAGTGTGACATCTGGGAAGTGTGGGATGGTTGAAAGGATCGAGAGAGTCTGGATCCATGGTTCCACTAGATGTTTTCTTGTGTCAAGCCTGAGTTTGTTGTACATTGATAGATAGTAATTGATTGCTTTGATTCATCAAGAACCACATTAGAAGATAGTGCAACGACCAGGCTAGTAGAATGCTAAATTTTTAAATTGTATCATTCTTATTTTCCTATAAACATGGCCGTTGTCAATGGTATTGACCAGAATCTTGTATTTATAGAATGCATGCAAATTGAATACCACCTTCAAACTCTGCCCTAAACTCTGCTACAATTGAGAAAGGTTCTACAGTACATTTGTCTAACCTCAGCTATACAAATCAGCGGGTTTGACAAGGTTAACATATTCAATTCCTAAACTCTGACATTTACACCCTAACAATTTAGCTCATGTGAATATCAAGCAGGGATAGCAATGGGTAAAGGCTGATGATGTGATCTTAAACGTGAATTTGCATTATTTATTCTGTGCTATTAGATAGGGATATGTTATTTTACTTTGGTCCCTTACAAAAGCACTTTATGTCAAAACAACAACTATTTGAAAAATTCTCATCAGTCCTGTTATAGAATTCCTAGTGCAGCAATAAAGCTACAATGGGTATACAGGCACTGCAACTCTTTATTAAACAATTCCATATACAACAGAGATTATAAATAATTTAGTACATGGTGAATGCTCTTAGATTTATAGGCAACATACGCTCGAAGATGCACGGCCATGCTTGGGAAATTCTGAGCACATCAATCAGTAAGTCAGTGTACGGCTTCCACCTCCAGGACCCGCTGTCCCACATGGTCTGCGTAGGTCTGCACAACAGCAAGAAACATTAGAGGGATTATTGTGTGAGAATTAAATTTTAAACTAAGTATTGTCAATTAAATATATGTCAATGGCTAATTGCAGCTTTTTCGAATGCAATGACACTTTTTTGTCATTAATTAAACTTTTCAGATTTGGTATTTACTGTTTCTGTCACCTCTGTCTACCTGGTTCTATTTGATGTATAGTCCGATTTGTTGCCTTCCGGTCCATTTATTTTAATCCTTTCTCCTGCCTAATTTTAGTCACAATATCCTTTATGTCACCTGACATGAGCTTTCAGGTCTCAACTCTCCACAGATTAGGGGACAGTCACCTGAGAATGCTTTTCCCTGATGTAGCCAATTAGTGGCTGGAGGCTAGTTGTCATTCAATCAAGGACAGCTCAAATGGAAAATTCATGGAAGAAAGAAGACAGCCATGTATTGAAGTGACAAAAACAAAGTTGCTGGAAAAGCTCAGCAGGTCTGGCATCAACTGTGAAGGAAAAAACAGAGTTAACGTTTCGGGACTGGTGACCCAGAGTTCTGAGGAATGGTCACTGTACCCGAAATGTTAACTCTATTTTTTTCTTCACAGATGCTGCCAGACCTGCTGAGCTTTTCCAGCAACTTTGTTTTTGTTCTTGATTTCCAGCATCTGCAGTTCTTTCAGTTTTTATTCATATATTGAAGTGCTTTCTCAGCAACTTTATAAAATTCAAATTGGAAAATGGTTGAGCCATCACAATGGAAGTGAACATTGCGCGCACACACACGCGCGCGCGCGCGCACACACACACACACACACACACACACACACACACACACACACACACACACACACACACACACACACACACACACACACACACACAAACTCCACTCTGATCCCATTTTTAGGAAAACGGCCTTGGAGTATGTTGGTGCCAACAAACTGACACACTGTCCATCTGTATGAATTTGTCCACCAGTTGTCCAAAAGGAGGAAAATCAACTGGCCCTTAATGA
The DNA here is from genome assembly GCF_030684315.1 of Stegostoma tigrinum. Lineage (NCBI taxonomy): Eukaryota > Metazoa > Chordata > Chondrichthyes > Orectolobiformes > Stegostomatidae > Stegostoma > Stegostoma tigrinum. The sequence continues at coordinate 53,487,965 of NC_081361.1, read as the reverse complement.
GTTCATTTAAGCATAATTGTCTTACTCATCTTTTAGAATTGATATGCTACCTTGCAGTTTTGTCCAAAGGTGGTGCTCCAACAAGGCAACTTGGCTGTACCAGTAATGTTAACAGCCAAATTCTGGTTAGGATGGTAAAAATATTGAACTAAGTTAAAATCAGGTGCTATGGTTCATAACATACCTATGGACACATTTATCTTCACAGTAAACCTGTTGCCAGATTGTATAAATTGTTTTTGTTTTTAATTTTTTAGAAGCTTGCTAACTTTCTTCACTAACAGAAAGAATGATTTCTAACAAAAAGCAAAAACAGGTCCCATGAGCATGGTCAGAAATAAGTGTCTACCACATTTATACCTCTTTTAGCTTCACCTCTTGCTAACTCAATACCATATATTAAGTATTTCTATCTATTTTATTCGAATATGCAAGGCCTTTTTTTATATTTATTAATGTTGATATTCATCTGTGAAAATTGTACCTTTTGAATGTGTTATCAGTGTCCTATTGTAGTTCTTTGGCTGCTTTTTTTCTGACCTGCTGCTCCCCTGGCTTTCTACCATCTGTGAATTTGATCACTGTACAATGTCTATTTGTATCTGGGTCAATATTCAATGTAAAATATTCCCTTTCCTACCATTGAAACTCAGTAGGAACAGTTGCAGGCTGCGATGTTCATCTGCTCCATGTAATTAGTGCTGTTCAGTATCCTTTGGAGTCATATGCAACAACTGTTGATGAAAATCTTGGGAGCAATTTTTTTTACTGTATTGATGCTGAATTCTGAAATCATTGACACCTCAGATTGATACAAAAGCATAAAATGCTGGAAATGCTGAACATGTTAGGACACATCTGTAAGGAAAAGGAAATATTGAGATTTCAGTCTATACATTCATCAGGACAGATTGATAGTTGGGTGTGAAAGAAATGTTAACTTGTGCCGATTATATATAGCAACTCACTGTAACAGTCTTCATCTAACAGTGGCTCACTGGTTTTCTGCTAAGATTTAGTCCAGAATGACAGATTTATTTGGAACGAGAGAGAGAGAGAGAGGTGAAAATACTTTAAGGAAAACAGGCTGATATTGGTTAAATTAAGGAATAAGGGGTTCTCCATATATTCAAGAAATAAAGCATAATGTAGACCTTAATGGTTTTGGGTTTGTGACTCATTTCTTGCCAACATATACAGTTTGTGATTCCAAATGATTTCCAATAAATCAATAAGCATTTCGGTGATCTCATTACATGAAGTCAATATCAGAAATTAATGAGAAGATCAGAATTTGGAACATCGGCAATCTCTGCTGACAAAAGGGAGATCCATTTCTAGTACATTCTTCTGTCCAGTGATTCAGGAGACATGGATAACATTTAACTGGTTTAAAATAAATGAGTTAGCATTTGCTAATTTAAGTACCTAGAAGAATATCATTCAGTTGCATTAACCTTTTGCCCACTAATGCTGTCAATATTAATTTGTGAGCTCATGAATGCTGGCTAAATTACATTCTCTGAAATGGGATGTCAGGGTGAATAGTGGCACAACTGAGGATTGACTGAGGGAGCTACTGTGAGAATCCTAACACATTGGTAGCAGAAAGGTAGTACTTTTCCTCATTAAATACTGAATTGTAAGAAGCAGTGTTGAATCACATGGAGAGATTTATTTCAACTGTCAAGAGTGGTGGCTAGAAGCGGTGGACATATGTATTCTTGTTAGTGTTAATTCCAGAGATGTAAAATTCTTAATGATTTGGCAGCCAAATAGAGTGTTACATATGTTCTCTCAGAAGTTTGTTCCTTTTTAGAATTTCTACTGCCCACTCCTAGTTTTACTGAAAATGACAGCAAGTTAAAACTACTTTCACTCCTGCTTATCAGTGAAAGATGTCAGTGACTTTCATCATTTGATTGTAACATCCATTTTCCATGTGGGAGGAAATTATATCATTGCAGCGAAGCATGATGTGAGGAGGTGTTTTCTCCCAGGCGCGGGCATAGTTCAATCTTCTGTCCAGCTTAGCCTAATGATAGAGGAGGCCATAAATTGGTTTCCCAGCCTGCACATGCAATGATTGCAAGATCATTGCAAAGATGGAAATCAGCCAGCAGGAGTCATTGACATGCTTCAAACTTCTAACCTTATTTACCCACATGAAGCCTACTGTGTTTCCAATTAGTGGAATGACAGGACAAATGTGGGAGGCTAATGAGGTGCTCTTAAGGCACAAAATCATATCTCCATTTTTCTCCACATATATTAAGTAAAATATCTCATTCTTTGAATTGGGTATTGACTCTTTTGCATTGCGACAGTGAGATACTCAGATTGAGCACTCTAGTCCTTTTCAATTTCAAAAATTTTAAGTCGATCCTACATAGTTCAGAACAACTGAACTATTGTTCCTTTAGCCTACGGGACATCGATTGTTACCGTGCTGATAAAACAATATGATTACTGTTCCATGTAGCTCAGAGGCTTGAAGTTAATCAAGCAGTTTTGGAAGACAAGAGCACACTGTTTAATTCTAAGAGATTGTGGCAAAGGTAAAGAATTTCTGTTTTAAAGAATGCAATCTTTTTCTGAAATGGTTATGTTTTAAACTGCCTCTTGTAATTCAAAGTAAAAACAAATGGGAGTAGGTGATCCCTACCCTGGCAATAAGCCAGTATTACCTGATTACCATGGCAGGGGGCAAAGAACAAGTGCTACTGAAATTCACATGCCAGGTTTAACACCTGAAACCAAAACACATAGCAGTTGGCTTTGCCATGGGGCAGGCTTAGACTTACGGGCTGTCTGATTAAAAATCCTTGGCCACAAAGAGAGAGGCCTAGTTTTTTGCGTTGATTGAGCACGTGTCATTTGCAGCAGAAATACTGGAGGAACTTTGGAATCCCAAGTGCCATCAAAGTGGAAAAGAGAGGAGAGGTGTATAATTGGGGGCAGAGAATTCATACATTCATGGTTCCTGGAGGCAGTTGGCCATTTAAATGACCACCTGCCTTCACCTAAGCCAGACTTCGGAGACCCTGGTGTCTGTTTTATGTTTTAAACTTAATTTTTAAACTTTAAAGGTTGTGGCAGGTCCCCATGTAGACTCCTCTCCCACCTTGTGAATTGGCCAATTTCTCCCACTCTTCTCATGTCACCCAGCCCAATTCCCAACCCAGCCTGCCAACTCCCACTCCCCAAACTCAAACACACTCTACCACTCAAGATGATCATAACAGTTCTGGTTGTGTTTTATGTTCTGCATTACTGTTTACTCCCAGTAACCTTTTAATTCCCTTGCCTAGCAGAATCAATGTACCATTGCCTTAAAAATGTTCAGCGACCTGCCTGTACCACCTACTGAGGCAGAGAGTTCCACAACTTCACAAGACCCAAAATAAATGCCTAATCTCTGTCCTAAAACGGCCACTCTTAATTTTAAACAATATCTCTAGTTCTGAATTCAATCCACAAGGAAGGCATCTTTTCCAAATCCACCTTGTCAGTCTATTTAGAATTTTAAACGTTTCAATCAAGTCACCCCTCACCTTTCTAAATTCCAGTGGAAGCAGCCTGCTCAATCTTGTCTTATAAAACAACACAGTCATTCCAGGCATCAACCTAACATATCTCATGTGAAACACCAACAATACATTTACATCCTTCCATTTGATGTAAGGAGGATAAAACAGCTCACATTTCCTGACAAAACATTAATTAAACTTTGAATGACCCACAATCTCCCTAAAACATTTAACTCTGTGATCTTACAATGATTTAGTTCCACATTAGCAGAGTAAGACAATGCATTATATGTTAAAGCTCAATAGCCAATTTAGCAGGGTCATTTGTATTCATTCCCCGAGTGTTAAAAGCTGAGTGCTAATTTGGGTATCTTATAAAAAGATCCTGCACACCATGTGCTCTATCCTTCAGGTAGAGTCTGCATGTTACAGTGAAGCTCTTATTGTGATTATTTAATAGTGCAAAGACGCCAGAGCCTGAAATACACACAGCCCATTATCTTGATAATATGAATTACAAGACACCTTTTTGAAGAGCTGACAATTGCCACACAGTTCCATCATTTTTCATCCTGCATTCTTATGACACTTATTGTTTCTGATGCTCCCTTTATCACTTTTATACAACTTCATGAATTATTTTGGAAATCTTGTAGTAACATCTCTGCCCTCAAGCCAAGAACTCTCAGTTCAAATCCCAAACCAGGAATTCATTGCCGAGGTAGGTGCTTTCAACAGGTGACCCAAGTGGCTGAGTATCAACTTTGAAATTCTTCCTACATAGACTAATGGCAGGCAGTACTGTTGGAGAGATTCCTGGCCAACTATGTGTCTAGGAACAAAATTGGTGCCTCTACCGTTACCAGTTAGAGTCTATGTCACCTACCTCCACGATACAATATGTGTGTAAAATGCGGCTGGGGACTTGCTCGCCGAGCTGGTAAGTTTGTTTGTAAACATTTCATCACCACAGTAGGTAATATCATTAGTGCGTCTCCAGTGAATTGTTGAAGTTCTATCCTGTTTGTTGTTTATGTGTCTCAGTTTGTTGGGGTGGGTGGTATCACTTCTGCATTTGTTTCTTAGTAGTTGGTACATGGGGTCCAGCCCTACATGTTTGTTAATGGAGTTCCGGTTTGAGTGCCAGGTCTCCAGGAATTCTCGCACGTGTTTGATTGGCTTGTCCCAGGGTGGCTATGTTGTCCCATTCAAATTGGTGTCCCTCTTTATCCATGTGTATTGAAATGAGTGATAGTTCGCATATCTGAAATGCCCACCAGATTACTCCGTCCCCTCAGAACCAAGGTTGCCCACAAACCAACAGCTACACTATGACAGCTACTGATGAGAATAAAGGATTCGTCAACTACAATTAACAGAGCAAATGTTCTTTACCAGAAGGAAACAGGTCATTAGTATGCATGAATACCAACTAGCTACCAAGAGACATGACAAACTACAGCTCATTCCAATACACATGCATAAAGAGGGACACCGATTCGACTGGGACAACGTAGCCACCCTGGGACAAGTCAATCAAAGACAAGTGCGAGACTTTCTGGAGGCCTGGCACTCAAACTGAAACTCCATTAACAAACATGTAGAGCTGGACCCCATATACCAAATACTAAGAAGCAAATCCAGAAGTGATACTGGCCACCCCCGCAAACTGAAACATATAAATAACAAATGGGACAGAACACTGACGCTTCACCGGAGACGCACTGATGATGTTACCTAGTATGGTGATGATAAGTTTGCAAACAAACTTAACAGCTTGGCAAGCAAGTAAAAAACCACATCAACAAGCTGAGCTGCAAATCTTCTCAAAAACGTTGAATATATGAAAAATGGGTGTTACTACAGCAAGTAAAGACTGAAAGCACTGCAGATGCTGTATATCAGGAACAAAAACAGAAATTGCTGGAAAAGCTCAGCAGGTCAGGCAGCATCTGCAGAGAGAAATCGATGTTAACATTTCAGGTCCAGTGACCCTTGCTCGGTTTTGAGTAGGGGTCACCCCATCCGAAATATTAACTCTGATTTGTCTCCAGAAATGCCGCCAGAGCTGCTGAGCATTTTCAGCAATTTTTGTTTTGTTTCTATAGAAACTTGGATGCTTTGTGAGTGCCATGTTCAGTTGGCTGGATGGATGACATGGATCAGATTGGCACCAACATCTCTGGCCTCAATCCCCATTTTGGCTTGGATAGATCTGCCTCCTTGTTCTAATCATGGTGAAAATCTTGGTATTTTGAGTTAGTTCTGCTATTGGGCAGAAAATAGAAGGTGAATATTTGTTTCTTGCTTGTTACCATCTTGTGTACTGGCTTAGTTATTCTAAACTATAATTTTCACACATTATACTCCACAAGAAATGGTTTCTGCCTGCATCATTTACTACAAAAAGCTTAATAAATACTATTTTAAAATAAATAACAATACCTAAAATCATTTTTAAGTCATCAATCTTGGTCTGTTCAGTTTTCTTAGAATAAATTCATTCTGTAGTTGTGTTTAATGAACATTCTGATATACCTTCTGTTACAAACCGGAATGCAGAGGATAACAAGTTATTGTATAGTTTTAGGTAAATATTATGATTCAAAACAATATGGTTAGTCAATGCTGACTCTCAAATATAATTTTCTTTACACATGAGCAATGCAAGAATGAAAATTGCACGTAGAAAAGGGCAAAAACCCAATTAGCTAATAGGAATTTATTTGTACGGAGTCCTAAGCTCCATGTAATGATAATTGGAAATGCTGTGTGGTCTGAAGCATCTCAATTTGAATTCCAAACTGCATACGGAATTTTAGTAGAAAATATTGATGGTACTTCCTCTTTTAGGATTACAATAAGCTGTACTCATTTAGTTGAAGTTCCATACACTGTTAGGAATTTGTTTGGAGATTAGATTTAAAGCCTTTTGAAGTCCTTAGCCTAACTCCCATTAGCAAAGCTGTCCAGGCAAATTCGGGTTATTTCCAAACACCGAACTACCATATTCATCAAAATAATTACCACTTTGGATTCCCAGTCTTGATCGCTGGTAAACCTCATAGCAAGAAAAGCCTCGATGCAAGAATGCAGTAGCAAAATATCTATAGCAACACAAACCGAAAATGTCAGGAAATACAAAGAACAAAGTATAAATTTTCAATGCTTCAACTAATGAATCTTCAAAATCAATAATGCAATTTGCACCTTATCATTACTGTCGAATAATTTGGTTTGCTTCATTTGTAACCTAGGAGTGGAATATACGGGATTAATATTACACTCCAAGGCTGGTAGGCAGTGATGCCTTCCCCGATTGCTCCTTTTCCTCTGCTGGCCTTGTCCTGGCTATATGAGCAGCAGGGGATATGCCTGCATCCTTTTTCCAATTGAGGTGCTTGTGACCATTAATTAGCACTTCTCAGATCTGTTGTAACCTGATGGGCAGAGGTGATGAGGCAAATCACAGAAACAGAAATCTGCCAGGTAATAGTGCTGAGCCCTCAAATCGGAAAGGGAGTGTGCCTCCTTTTTGAGTCTTCTTTTGATCAAAAACCACCCTCTTCCCAAGCCTGGCACCCCCATGTTTGCTATTTTCCATGCTCCATTCAACCAGCTTGCCTAATCCCATTCATCCTCCTTGTTTGCCTGTCCTTCTGCAACACCTTCCCTCATATTGACCTTGCATCTGGGTCTTATAACAAAAGGTGTGCTGCATGTCTTAGTTTCATGGTTCATGTTTTTTTCTGTTTTTTGGAGTTAACATTTCAGTAGAAAATGGGTTAACTACAGTTGATACACCTTGAAGTCTAAAGCACTTAAATTGTTCGTGTCATGTTACTTTAACATGTTAACAGCGATGAAGGTAAGGTGATTAAAATGCTAAGCTTCAGCGTATCAGAACATCTAAATCCAATGATAGTTCCGAACATTGCCAATATTTACATATAGAATTATAGTAGAAGGTGGACCTACCAAAGCTTAAAAAGCTTGTAGTAATGATCATTTAGAAAGATTTTGTTTTTGGAGTTAAAGCTGAATTGCTTAAAAATATTCAGTGAACAATAAATTCCTACAAAATATTTTATAGAACAGTCAGTAGGATCAGCCTGTGTCAAGAGAAAATAGCTGGGAGTAATACTGCTGGAAAGTGCTGTGTGAGCTGTTCACTTGCTTTGGGTGGACGTACAAAATCCTATGACGCTGTTTCAAAGAAAAACAGGAAGCCATAGCTCCATTCCAGAACTTGGGCCTGTAATCCAGGCAAATAATTCCTGTGCTGCAATACTGCTGCATTAGAGCTGTTTTTTTTGTATTTACTCATAGGATGTGGGCAAAGCTGGCTGGCCGGTATTTTATTGTCCGTCCTTAGTTGCCCTTGAGAATGTAGTGGTGAGCTGCTTTCTTGAACCACTGCAATCCACGTGCTGTAGGTTGCTCCATAATGCCACTGTGGAAAGAATTCCAGGATTTTGACTCAGTGATACTGAAGGAATGTTGATATATTTCTAAGTCAGGACGCAGAGTAGCTTGGAAGTGTACTTGCAGGTGGTGTTCCCATGCATCTGCTGCCCTTGTCCTTCTAGATGGAAGTGGTCATGGGTTTGGAAAGTGCTGTATAAGGATCTTTGGTGCATTTTTGCAGTGCATCTTGTAGATAGTATACAGTGCTGCTACTGAGCAGCAGTGCAGGATGGAATGGACGTTTGTGGATCTTGTGTCAATCAAGCGGGCTGCGTTATCCTGGATGATGTCAAGCTTCTTGAGTGCTGTTGGAGTTGCTCTCATCCGGGCAAGTGGGTAGTATTTCATCACACTCTTGACTTGTGCCTTGAGGATGGTGGCCAGGCTTTGAGGAGTAAGGAAGTAAGCTACACGCCACAGTATTCCTCACCTCTGAGCTGCTATTGTAGCTTATGTGCTTATATGACAAGTCCAGGTGAGCTGCTTGTCAATGGTAACCACAATGACATAGATATTGGAGGGTTCAATGATGGTAGCAGAATTGAATTTCGAAGAGTTGAGGGTTGGATTGTCTCTTATCGGTGAATGGCCATTGCCTGGCATTTGTGTGGCATGAATGTCACTTGCCACTTTTCAGCCCAAGCCTGGATATTGTTCAGATCTTGTCACATTTGAACATGGTCTGCTCCAGTATCAGAAGCATCTTGAATGGAGCTGAACATCGTGCAATCATCAGCAAACATCCCTACTTCTGACTTTATGATGGGGGTGGTGGGGTAAGGTCATTAATGAAGCAGCTAAAAATGGTTGGGCCAAGGATACTGCCTGAGGAACTCTTGCATAGATGTTCTGAAGCTAAGATGATAGACCTTCAACAACCACAACCATCTTCCTATGTGCCAGGTATAACTGCAACCAGCGGAGAGTTTGCCTCCTGATTCCCATTGATTCCACTTTTGCCAGGGCTCCTTGATGTCAAATATGGCCTTGAATTCAAGGGCAGTCATACTCACCTTACTTTCAGGTAATAATTAAACAACGCTGTCTCAGTTTCTTCAGGTGGCTTTAGTGGATCCCATGGCATTATTTGAAGAAGGTCTCTTTTTCACTTATAAACAATAGTAAGTTCCACTCAACAGGAAGTGAAGAACTTGCCCGAGGAGCAGCTAACCAGTCAGTAAGATGTTATCCCAGTGCTAAGTTCCATGTAACTGAACAGTGAAGTGTAATTACTCTTCAGTCTAACCAGAGGTCCCACAAGAGACTGTCACTTAACTCCGTTGTAATATAAATACCTATTGAATAATATTTGATAAGTCTATTTTGTTCAACATAAAACGGACTCACTTCTGCCAAAGTGTGGAGCTGGAGGAGCACAGCAGACCAGGCAGCATCAGAGGAGCAGGAAATTTGACATTTCAGGTCGGGACTGTTCTTCAGAATTGAAGAAGGGTCCTGACCTGAAAGGTCAACTTTCCTGCTCCTCTGATGCTGCCTTCCCTGCTGTATTCCTCGAGTTCCACACTGTGATAACTCTGGCTTCAGCATCTGCAGTTCTTAACATCTCACTTCTGCCAAAGACTTTCTTTGGTCAAAAAGGTTCAGTTCGAAAGTTGTGAGGGTATCATTAAATATTCAACATTTTAAAAGCCCACAGAGCTAGTCAGCAAAAGCAGCCTTCAGTAAGTAAGAAGGCTGCGGAAGCAGTTGTACTACTAACCCTACTGCAGAAGCTAAAAACAACCAGAAATACTGAAGTATACTGAAAAATAAATGCAACCATGGGCAGTCTCACTAAAGTTAGGATGGGAAATATTCAACCCATGAACCCAGGATAAAGCAGTCAATATTGGACTTCCAAAATAAGGTAAATCCCTTAGAAAAAGAGTGAAAAATTTTATATTGAAGAAAAATTCTAGACTGAGACGATGAAAGAAAGCTTAAATTGCTATACCTAGTAAATAAGCATCATATTTATGACTTAAAATGATCAGGAAAAGTTACAAAAAATTACAGAAAAGGACACACATGAAGTACATCATTAAATCAGCAGAATCATTGCCTAGAGTGAAATTGCAAAGGCAGAACACAAAGAGGTTATTAAATATTACCACGTGGCAGTAAAAGTAACTTTTTGTGGTGGAAGGTAAAATCCAAAACAGCACAGGTGAAAGATCAGAACAGGAAGTCAACCTCGATCATGAAGATCATCAAACTTTGTCACCTTTCTGAGGTACAAAAGCATCAGTGCATCACTTGACAGACCATCACAAAATCTTCAAAATTTTTGATGTTAGAAATTACTATTTGAGGTAATGGAGTTGACAAACACATAAATAGAAAGAATATCTATCTTTGTTACACCAGTGCAACTTTTATGAAGAAGTGGGACATTTCCAGAGAATGTGTAAAAGTCAAAGATGATCTCTTGACTCACAGAATTGTTCATTTTTACTTGCACAAGATAACTGAAAGTAAGCATCTTTGGAACTAAAAGGACCCACATTATCAGGACTTACATTCATTGGAACACATATCCTGATATGATGATATACCACCTTTGGAAGAGGAAATTTAGCCATTCCTCAGGGTAATAGAGTCATCTAAATCAGATATAGCAGAGGTCATATCAATTAACAGACATCTAAGTTGTTTCAAACTTGACAACAGGGTGAGTATTACCTGAAATCACCGTTTAGTTGAAAAGAATCAACCTCAAATCTTCTAACAAGAACTGCATGCACAGACAGAACACCACTCCAAAGCAAAGGAATGCTGAAAGTAGTCTTAAAACCCCATAGCTAATTCCGTGCAAAACGTCATCAGAATCTGACACTTCTCACATATCAGCAGAAATGCATGCTTTGCTGTCCAAATTCTACATATGTTGAGGAACTTCAACTAGCTTATAAGCCAAATACCAGTGTTCAGTCTAACTCTGCTGAACAAGAGGTAGGTCTCACAGGTCTTTAAATAATTTTTGCTGAACCCAAGAGAAGATAAAACGAGGTTTATCATGTTGGTATCTGACAACTGTTAACAACTAAAGGATCAAAGGATACTATTGATTTCAAAGGTTTTGATGTGTTTTTCAATTGTCTTGCAACCATAAATGAAACTTTAAAATCTGACCGTTGGACATCTTTGACACCGCAAGTGATAGGAGTTAGCAGACTCCAGATACAAAAGATTTAATAACCAGAAAAACCTTGGTGGTGGTCGAGGGGAGGTGGGTAGTTATGGGGTGTGGTGGATAGATTGTTGTGTAGGACAATCAGCACCTGAAAGGGTAAATGACTCCATAAGGTAAACTCTGCCCATCAGGATATAAAGAACTGTTTCTGGGAGGAGCTACGCAATTGTTCTAAGACAAGTCTCGAAGATATTGTTCTAGTAATAAGTTCCATGCAACTGGACAGGAATGCATACTTACTCTTAAGTCTAATCAGAGAGGTAATGTAATTAGTTATTAGGTACCATGTATTAAACATATTGTGTTAAACAAGGTAAGGTCTGAGTTATGCTGAAAGCTTCATATAATTCTCCTCCAAGGGAGGATGGCATGAGCTCTTGGTATCAATAACAAGAATCAGTGCTTGTGAATCTAACCAAGAAATCTCAACTGGTTCTGGTGGATATGAGCACAGTATTTACCATCCTTGATAATAGTTGTTCGTGAATCAACTGTTTCTAAACATCATTATTTGGTTATTCATCTCCTGCTGTTGTGGGCCGTTCTGAATACATATTGGCTCTGCTTTGGCCTACTAGCTCAGCAGCCACAGTACTTTAGAGTAACTAATTGAGCATGCAGTTTCTGAAATTATGGAAAGTTATATCAATAGAAGTTTCTGCTTTTATAGGAGATGGAATAAAGGGTTTTTAAAAAAGACACATAAACTATTGCAGGCTATGAAATTATTTTATGAATGGCATTGTGTGCATTTAATTCATGTGATATGCAACATTGGCAGTGGTGTTATGCAAGTTTATCATTTTTTAAAAAGTATTTAAAAAGTTGTGTATGTGTGAAGTATGTATGCTGGGTGTGAACTGTTAAAGAAAGTGGCCTGCAGATGTCTGCAGATCTAAAATTCATCATTCCAATTTACAAGATAATTCAATGTTTTATACCTTGTCTGTGAATTCTTTGCCAATACTTTGACTGTTTCCTATTCTAGACCCTCCCGCAATAATGGAAATTAAGAGTCCTGGAATGGCACTGGGTAAAGCAGGATTATTACGATGTGAAGCTTTAGCAGTTCCTGCAGCAGCCTTTGAATGGTACAAAGGAGACAAAAAGTAAGTCTACATTCTGACCAAAAGCATATTTTTTGCTTTTTCTCTGCTTAGCTCAGATCCTCATGCCATGTGTTCAACAAAATAGAGGATTGACAGCTATAGTGTTAAACCATTAGCTTGACTTGATACAGAAATGGCTATAATATAACACACAACAGTAAGAATTGAGAGATAGTAAGAACTGCCGATTCTGGAGTCAGGGTCCCTGAAGAAGGGTCCTGACCTGAAATGTCAACTTTCCTGCTCCTCTGATGCTGCCTGGCCTGCTGTGTTCATCCAGCTCCACACTGTTATAACAGTAGGAATTGAGCTGTTATTGAACAAGCAACAGCATGTCTCTAAATCAAAAAAAACCCTACGTTAGAAGTACAGCTAATGTAGGAATGTAATTCAGGCACATGGTATTTGTAAAGAAAGATTTGAGCTTCAAGGTGAATAAAAAAATCAGTTTTTATAATCCAGATAAGGACAAGTGAGGGATAACATACAGTGTGGAGCTGGAGGAACACTGTGTTTTCGCTGACTTCAGCAACTGCAAGTCTTACAATCTCTGAAGGAGAAGTGAGGAATGTGTGAGTGATAGTGGGAACTGCAGATGCTGGAGAATCCAAGATAATAAAATGTGAGGCTGGATGAACACAGCAGGCCCAGCAGCATCTCAGGAGGACAAAAGCTGACGTTTCGGGCCTAGGCCCTTCATCAGAGAGCTCTCTGATGAAGGGTCTAGGCCCGAAACGTCAGCTTTTGTGCTCCTGAGATGCTGCTGGGCCTGCTGTGTTCATCCAGCCTCACATTTTATTATCAAGTGAGGAATGTGGCTGGAATCCGGGGAGGTCGGGGGTGGGGGGGGGGGGGGGGGTGGGTGGGAGGTGGGTCGCAGTGCTTGGCAGAGAGAGTGGAAATCAAGCCATCGAATATCCTGTCGTCTTTCACAAAGGAAGCTAACTGGGTAAGATTGGCAAGACTTTCAATCATCTGTGGGAAAGATCAGGTGCGGGCAGAGCCTGACTGTACATATATTGGATGGTGTGTCAGTCTTCCAATGCATTTCTGATAGAATTTTAGTTTTCTTAAATTAACCCAATTAGAAATGTTATTATTCACATCTGGAGCAGGTGGGATTTGAACCATGCCTTAAAGATGCCACCTCCATTGGTGCAGTGGTCCCTCTGCTGGATTGTTTAAAAGGGAGTAGCCTGCACGCCTCCAATTAAACTGTTGCTAAGCTCATTGCTGAGTTTGTTAATAGGCTTGAAGGGGATTGAAAATGTGATTATCTGTTAATAACTGAAAACTGTGTGGAACAAGTAGTGTACAGCTATCAGGACTACATTGGGGATCCATCATTAACTGTGGTTGCTGCTGAAGCATCTTGTATAAAAAGCAATAGCCAAACTGAGATGCTGATGCAGTAGCACAAAGTGACGAAAGTTTGAGTAGAATATTTTGAATTCTTGAAGAGCGAGAATTTGAACCATGAAACTGCTGGCTCTCTGGTCTCATTCCTTAGACATTGTAACCCCAGTCATGCCTGATTTTGGCCTTTAAATATCACCCTTCAATGCTAGTTCTTACCCCCTCAATGCCTAATATGTTTATTTAGGTACTGAGCTTGCCTCTGGGACATTAGGGACTTTTTTATTTAATAAAAACTCAGATCACATCACATCAAGTCACTGATGTTGACCAAATTTGGATTTGGTACCCAGAAATGATTTGGCCATTAGATGCATGATCCCAAAATGAAAATGCAGTTTATAGCCAGATAATACATTTAAAATACTGATGCATTGTAAAGTCCAGGACAAAAGATCAATAGAGACAGCGGAATACTGCAAAGCCTATAAATTTTAACTTTTTTTAAAAAATGCATTGATCCTTGAGCATTTGCATGGGCAAGTTATTAGAACCAGTTAGCCAGCAATGGCTTGAGGTGGAAATGGAAGAGTGGAATGAAAGTGAAAATCTGGGTATTTTTATCGTCCATTTTTCAACTTTAGAGATTTTCTCTTTTTTCATGTAATGAAACTCAACATGGGCTTGAGAAACAGCACCTCATTTTTCAATTTGACACTTTAGAGACTTGCAGACTTTACATTCAATTCAATAATTTTAAGTCTTGAGTTCAACCCCACCCAGAGAATTTGAGTTCAATATATAGATAAATCATTTTATGGCAGCAAGAGAGGGATAAAATAAACCATAAAAACAGATTTAGCAAAAAACAACACCAAAATACAATGGGATGAAAATCGGAATTGTATGAAATTGAAACATAATTCATATTTCCAATAACTGCTGGGGAGAAAATTCCGGTGTCAGGAAAGTAAACAGTATATGATTCCAAAACACTTGCTCTTGGAATTTAAAGCCATTCATTTTATGTAGCTCGCATTACATTCATTCAACAAAAGTTTGGATAATTTTCTTAGTGTTCCCAGAGGTATATTATGGATGCTCACAGGAGTTAAATTAATTTAGTTGTGCACTTTGGCTCTGTCTCATAGTAGTCCTTACCAGCCCCCAGCCCCACCCCACACTGTTGAAAATAATCTTGTTTTCAGTGAGAATGTGTTTTTAGTTCAATACTACACAGCTTCTACTTTAGTGCAGAACGGAAAGACTGTGATTGCTTTGTTTTATGATGGTTGTAGCTTTTTAATCACTGTACTTGTTTCTGTCAATCCATTAGGTTGGCCTCTGGTAGGCAGGGGATTCAAATCAAGAACTTCAGTACCAGATCAATTCTCACTGTTACCAACATTACAGAGGATCACTATGGCAACTACACATGCGTGGCTGCTAATAAGCTAGGAACAAGTAGTGCCAGTCATTTTCTATACAGTAAGTCATATGAAAGATTCCTACATTTACTATTTCAAACTGAAATGGGCTTAAAAGAGTTAGATTTATAAACTTCACATTTTATTTCACAAGTGTTATGATATTTCAATGTTTGTGTCAAGATCCAAGTAAGTCCATTTAAGCAATCTTCCTTTTAATTAATTCACCAATTGAATTATTCAATTGCTCAATTTCTTGTATACCTCATTTCAGTTTTCATAGCTATTTCCATTCCTGATTTGGACTCCGGTGAACTTATGACCAGAGAACAATTGCCCGTAGACCAATAGATGACCTGAGAGAAATATGTTGCATTCTTGTGCCCTGGACTTTAATGACATTATCTATATACATGGCAGCAATAAGCATTTTTATGTGGCAGAATTAAAGATGGATTTGGAGGTTGGAGGGGGAGACATGAAACTCATAATCCATTAAAGCCACTAACTTCAGTCAGTATCAAAATTTTTCCCCAGTAATTCCTGTGCAATTTGCCCAGTTGCCAAGGGTAGATTCTCCTCTTCCTGCTGACTCCAATCTTTACAACCCTCTAAGAGGTATTTTATTGCCTGACTGCCTCAAGCTTTAAAGATCTTTGTTTCAATTTTGAAAGCCTCATTGCAATATTAGCTTTTTGTCAAACCTGACTACCCTACCACCCCAAGAGATTAACCCACTCGCGCAACTTGGCAGTGCCTTCAAGTTCAAATGAATGGAGTTGTCGCAGTAGCAGAATGTCAAATTATCTTTCATTCTCCAGACACCACACTGAAATCTAATATAGACCTGCCAGCTATGTAGTGCTGTGAGTTTAACCTCTTGAGAGCTAAGTTTAACTTGATAGTAGCATTTTTAACACCATAACACTAAGGTCCTCCTGTGACTGCAGTCTAAAATAACAAATGGAGCAGTGTAAATAAGTTTTTTTTAGTGGAGCATCTAGAAATGTCTAAGCAATAATCACATACTCTGGGGTCAATATCCTGCCTGGGGATATAAATGCTGCAAGTAAGACTTCAGTCTGCATCCTGTATGTTAATGAGTTTGCCTGTCATGCCCAGTAAATTGTACAGCATTTGGATGGAGGATCTATTGCTTCCATCTATTCTGAACAAATATGAATTAGAATGATTGGTACTACACCCTGTTTGTTACTCACTCAAACATCTTTCATAAATTTGTCAACCATGATTGTTCTTTTCCAAAACCATGTTGACTCAGTCTGATTGCATGATGATTTTCTGAATGCCCTGCTGTCTCTTCCTTAACAATGGAATCCAGTATTCACAGAATGATGTTAGATTAATTGACTCAGCCTAACAAATTTTATCTTGTACACAAAATATTCATGAAGCCTGACTGATCCTGTAGTTATCAAAAAGAGTAGGAGTTTTGTAAATATGCAGAGCGTGGTACTTCAAATCACAGCCTCTGGGGTTCAATACCAGTGCCATTACACAACAGTAGCCTATTCTGGATACTACATAGTAAGGTTCTAAAAGGAACAGGATTATTTCTGTTGAGACACAGAATGTAGCAAATATGATTGGTGGGCTGCTAGTTTGCACAATGTAGAAATATTGGTCCGAATCTTCTGACTTAGGGAGAGACCTGAATCAAATTTGAAGTTGAGTCCACGCCTTTGCCTATATCAGAAGATTTGGGCCAATTTTTCCACAGAGCTCTCTGAATGTGTGTCTTTGATGCATGTCATGACACTGAGCAATTTCCAAAGGATACATGTCCATGGTACTTATGTGGGATTGCCAGTTGTACTCTGTCAGAATTCTCTATGTTTCCAGTGACAGTGGAACCATTTGGTTAGAATCACAGAGACATGGGCTGTTTTGGTGAGACCTCTGGTTTTCATTCAGATTTGTTCAGTGTTTCTCACAATAGGTATAAAACCTGCATTCAACAAAATCAGCTGAGGAGTCAAAGCACTTCAGCACTGACATCAATGTTCCACCATGTTCCATCAATGTTCAACACCACGAGACAGTGGGCATATCATGCCTACTCTCACCCTAACAAAACTCATCCCTGCCCAGCAATGTTCACAATCTCTCCCAGCAATATTCACCCACTTTCCCAAAAAAAACACCCTTGACCCCAAGCAATGGTCAACCCTCTCCCAGTAATGTTCATTAATGCCCCCTCCTGACAATATTCAACCTTTCCCAGTACATTGCATCAGTCAGACACCCCAGCAATATTCAACCTATTTCCCAACAATGTCTGCCCCAGGTTCAGCAACTCCAGACAGTGCTCAACTCATCTCCCCACCCAGCAACATTGCTGAATCCCTCCTGCACCCCCTGTCCTGACTCACTGTCTGACTAGTGCTGGGGTTTCTAGAAGATTCAGCACTGACAAGGAGTGGGAGGATGGGGAAATTAGCATTTTTATGCGGTGAAGGGGAATGAATATTGTCAGCGATGAAGGAGGATGTGAACATTGTTGGGAGGTGGTCAAGAGAGTTTTGAGCATTTTCAGGGGTGGTGAGACATTAGCACTGTCAACCAGGTGAGTTTCTGAAATGGTGGTGTTGACAGGTCATTTAAAACAGTGTACGTCAGTGGAATGAAGACAACCCTTAAATGGGCATGTCATCTTGTTCATGGTGAGGAAGTAGTGGGGCTACAATAGAATGTACTAAGCAATCAGCATTCCAACTTTGTTCAGAACTACTGGACTTGACATCAGAAGGCACAATGAGTTCTAGCGTAAAATTGTATGCACGTATATTAAGCTGCAGTTAGCACAGGTACACCCTTTTTGATGCTGACCTGAAGATCTGGGCCATGATGTCATGGCAATAATAGAGACCTGGTTCTCAAAAGGCCAGCACTTGGTATCAACTAACTGACGGAATGTCAGCTCTACTGGGGTGAGGATAAAACTGGCCCAATAAAATAGAATCAAACCCCAGGCAGGGAAAAAGATGACAGAATAATGGGCTGGATTTAATACTTGAGCTATAGCCAAAGTACATTCAGCAAGGGAGTAAAACAAATCCCTGGATGACAAAAAAAGTAAAATGAAGCAGAAAAAGAGCACATGTGGTAACTTTCAGATGGACATTATAAGAAAGAAGCAGCTTAAATAAGAAGATTCAGAATGGAAGTGAAACAAGAACTGAGCAAGCAAGGAGAAATTAAGAGATTGACACCAAACACTGAGGAGATGGAAACGTCCTATATAGCATTACACTTGGTAAAGTGATATAAAAGCAAGAGTGGGGACAATGCTGGACCTAAAAGAAATTTATGTACTGAGGCAGCAGACCGGACTGAGGCATGAAATGAGTATTTTGGATTTGTCTTTACCAAGCAAGAAGATCCTGCCAACGCCATGTTAAAAGAGGAGGTTTTGAGACATTGGATTGGATGAAGATTGAAAGTATAGATATTAGATAGCTCACTGACTTGATAAGCTGCTAAGTCACTGAAGCTCAGGAGAAGCTTCCTAGGATGCTTAGGAAAATTGCAGAGGCCCAGACCATAATCTTCCCATTCCACTTAGATACTTGGGCACTGCCAAAGGACTGGAGAATTGTAAATGTAGCAGCCTTATTTACAAAGGATGTAATGAATAGTTCACCCAGGGATCATAACCTCAGAAGCAGGAAGACTCTGAGAAACAATAATTCAGGATCACGTCAACAATCATTTAAATTAATGTGGATGAATCAAAGATAGTGGAGCATGGATTTATTAAGGGCAGATGATGCATATGTAACTTTCTGGAGTGTATTAATTAGACAATAATGTTTTATGAAGATAATATGGCTGTTGTGGCGCACATGGTGTTCAGTTCTTGTTAGACACTGGTTAATGTTTAACAAAAATTCTGAACACACTACAATTAACTGACAGAACTACGTAACAAAATTTCACATTTTAAAAAGCAAAGTACTCCCTATTAATTTATTACTGTAGCGCAAAGAAAACTTGCATTCCAAAACTTAGTTTAGCCTCCACACAGTTTCGAGAGCTCCCTTATTTTGGACGAAACCAAAGCTAAATGGTATCGCACAGCTGATGGCATTAATTCTGATTTCCGTTCAGTATTCCAGTATTCTCCAAGGTACAAGTTTTCATGGGGTTCCTTCCATCACAGCTTTTGGCTAAGCAGCCCTCAATTTCTTTCATGACTTTGAATTCCATGACTCAAACCTCCTGGCAATTTCTGAGCAGTGGCTGAAAACGTCACGAAATACCCTAATTGCTAATAATCCGCCACTTTGGTTTCAGACAGCAACAGAGCTGACACTTGCAGAACTAAATTTTAACTACTTTTTATTGAGAGGATTATAGTAGATCTCTTCCTTTAGCTTCCAGCGAAGTAAACTTCCCAGTTTTTTATTCCTTTTCTACCCTTCATCTTGTACTGAACATCAACTCCCTATTGCAGGCTTGTCATAGATGATGGATCTATTCCAAAGGTAAGCCTGGCTTCAACTCTCAATTTCAAACGAGCCAAAATCTACATAATACCCGAAGCTGACATTTTATCTCAGCTGTTCTTCCAAGCATCACTCAGTTTTGCCTGCTGCTATACTCATACTGATTTCACGGAGATAAATGAAAAAAGAAAAAACGATCCCACTAAACTCCATCCATCTCTGTGGAAATGTGACAGACACGGCCCATTCCTAGCGTTTTGGTTAAACCGCAACACTACATAAGAATGCTGATCTGCTACCTTTAATTCCAAAGCTTCCCTTCATTCTGAGAGACCACATGAATAACATATCCTTTACCACGTGACTAACATATCTTTTACTGCAATAACTACACAGATTGCATTTCCAGCTGTTTAGCTAAGCACATCTGACATTTTATCATTTTACTTCTGTATTTGTAATTATCTTAAGTCTGTATGGTGTACAGACCTAAAATATTTACTAGGTTATGTTCACAGACCTTAATTTTAAAATTCTACTTTTAACCTTAAGAAAATATATCTCTAAAACTTACAAGCTACAACACTAAATATGTTGAACATTGGGTTTCATGAAGCATTTTGATAAAAAAGCTGCATAACAGGCTTGACAGCAAAGTTAGTGTTTAAGGAGTAAAAAGGACAGTGGTGGCACTGATATCAAGTTGATTGAGTGACAGAAAAAGCAGAGTTTGTTTTTCAGACTATAGGAAGATCTACAGTGGTGTAACTCATGGGGTAAGTATTAGAATCACTGCTTTTTTTGATATATATATATACAATAAAAATAATCTAGACTTCAGGGCACAATTTCAAAATGACCATGACATTGTATTATAAAACAATAACGGAATTTATGTCTATGAATGTAAATGATAAAGGCAAGAATTAGACAAAGACAAGACTCCATAAGGCTGAAGGCTTCTCTTCACCAGTTTCCCTTGTTATTTTATAGTTAAGGCTATGAAGGTATGTTAAATCAAATAGAGTTGAGGGCCTGTAAATGTTGAGTGATTCTGTCTTCTTGTGTGAGGTGCCAGTTATGTCATTTCAACACAGCTCCAAATCAGAGGGCAATCTGGATGTCATTAATTAATGATCACCACACAACTACGTTGTACTATATTGTTTCATTTGTTCAAATACTTGAAGATTTGAAATTGTAAAAGATTTAACTGTAATTCATGGTTGTAACGCATGACCTATGAGAATGTTTGTTTAGACATGAAAAAGTTGCGAGACCATACAAAGGTTTAGAGTGAGAAAACTGTAAAATTTCAACAGAATACTCAGCAGAACTTTGTTCCATGTAGATTCTGGCTATATACTTGGTAAATTGTGGTTTAGCAAAATTCAAAGAAATGAGAGAGTGCAAAGGAATAAAGTTGCAGGAGGTGGGAAAATTGCAGTGGAACATCTGTCAAAGTTCAGTGCAGTCCAAAATTAGAGAAACTATCACAGCTGCACCATGGGTGTTTGGAGCTGTTGGCCAGAGTGGTTTAAGTTCCCAAGCTTACAGATTTTATTTTCAAATTACTTCTTGGAAATTTAGCCACTTGACGTAGTTGCAATAGATTATTTTTGGAAAGAAAGGATCACACTAAAGACCTCCTCTAATCATCCACAACATAGGCCCAAGCAAACTAACATTAACAGGTTTTACTATTGTCAATAAATGCCTTGGGAGGAAAATTACATTTTGAAATAAAAATGTAAATGCCAAAATTCCAAGCAATTGTTCTTTTCAACAATCTGAAGTCTCGAAGTCCTTCCAACTATTAACTTTCCTTCTACGTTTTCTAGGCTATTACAATGAAGTTCGCTATGAGCTTATCAGTATTTCTTTATTTGCCTAATCTCCTTTCCTCCTGTTTTCAACCATATTGGAGCCCTTGAACTGGATTCTTTATTTTAAAAAGTGTATATTTCAAACTTCAAAATCAGTTATTCTGAAATGGTTGACTGTTTGTGGGTAAAATTTGAGTATTTTAAAGCATCACACAAGTTTACAATTCACTTATTCCTTTTTCAGTGTTTTAATTTCACAAACGTACCTAGTTTGTTTTGCTCTTCAAGCTAAACCATGGTTAATGCCTTTTGCAAACTCACAATCTTTATGTGTAATAGGATCACATCTTGCATGGCTTTGTTAGCTTGTCTTTGGTGGCCAAAGTCATGTGTAACTATTCAGAGTTCTGTACTATAAAAGCACATGATTTATTTTTAAAGAAAGCGCTAGATGACTGACCCAAGTTGGTAACATGGGTGAGTCTTGCACAACCCCAGGCTAAAGCTTTAAATGAAGCCAGACTTGGCTTAAAACATAAATTGCATCTTTGATAGATCTGTTTGTTACAAGCTGTTTTCCTTGTATTTCAAAATGATTTCAAAAGGACAGGGAATTATGCTTGGAAACTCAAACCTAGGTTGGAACAGATGGGTAATCAGGATGCTTTCATCTCAATTCAAATGTTGTTTGTTCTAGTCCACAGAATGCAATAGAGCAGTCTGGAATGAATGATTTATCTGTGGTTTTCCGCAACTCCCGCATTTGGTCAACAATGAGAGCAAAAAAACCATCTAGAGAGTGTTTGTGAGAGATAGTGGGAACTGCCGATACAGGAGAATCTGAGATAACAACTTGTGGATGTGAGTTTGCTCGCTAAGTTGGAAGGTTAGTTTTCAGACGTTTCATTACCATTCTAGGTAAAATCATCAGTGAGCCTCTGATGAAGCGCTGGTGTTATGTCCTGCTTTCTATTTATCTGTGTAGGTTTCCGCCCAAGGAAACCTAAACAGATTAATAGAAAGCGGTACATAACACCAGCGCTTCATCGGAGGCTCACTGATGATGTTACCTAGAATGGTGATGAAACGCCTGAAAACTAACCTTCCAGCTCAGTGAGCAAACTCACATCCAGAAACTCAACCTGAACTACAAACTTCTCAAAACTTGATAACAAGTTGTAGAGCTGGATGAACACAGCAGGCCAAGCAGCATCAGGGGAGCAGGAAAGCTGGCGTTTAGGCTCTAGACCCTTCTTCAAAACAAGGATCCAGGCCAGAAATATCAGCTTTGCTGCTTCTCTGATGCTGCTTGGCTGCTGTGTTCAATCAGCTCTATGCCTTGTTATCTTCGAGAGTGTTTGTGTTCTTTTATAGTGTCACATTATCAAATCATCACAAATTCCGAAATATGTCTGTTTCTGGTACCACATTTGCAGAAAAGAAGTTTATTTGCAGTGTATAGTAATATAAATAAGTTGCAAACAATCCAGAAATCTAGCTCTAATAAATCAAACTTCATATTAGAATATCATTTTTCTAAATCAAATGCTCACTTTCTTTCAAAACACTTGGTACCAAAAATAAATTGTTTCAACTGGAAGGATGATGATATTTTTCTGGTGTGTGGTGCTCAATCTAATTGTATTTTGAACAGTCAAAAGAATTATTTCTCAAAATGAGTATGCACACAATTTATCATGTCACTTTTGTTAATATAACAGTACTTAAAAGATTATTCAAGTGAAAAATTGCGACAACAGAGGTGCTGGCATTGAAATATGCTGGTTATGTCTCTAACACATAAACATTGTTCCTTAATGCAATTTTACCACAAGAGATAACAATGTCCCCAGCTGAGTATATGAGGTCATTTAAAACATCAGTCAATTATTTAAAGGCTTATTGTCCTTTATGAGCAAGAACTTTCACTCGATCAAGGTTGATAGAAGTGAAGCCATCCAATCAGCATGAGCCAGCATTTTTGTATCCCAAGTTGAATTTACCCAATTTTCCTGTCCCCTTGCTGCAAATCAAGCAACCAGCCTCGATATCCGGTTTAACCCTGAACTGAGTTTCACAGTTACAGTAGCCCATTACCAAGTTCATCCCTTTCCTTTTGAAAAGTTGTTCACCTGTGTCATTATTTCAACTCTGCTGTTGAAATCAGTATCTGTATCTTAATCAATTCCAAGCTTTATTCCTTCAATGCTTTCTTACTGGTAGATTGACCCTGAAGGTACTCAAACTCCAACTTTTGTAGGACTGATTACTCATATCATGTCCCACTCTCTTTTATCATTGCAGCTCATTATTGACATTTCATTTCCTCTTCTCTTCCCCTCTGCCTGTCCCTGTCAATTATTCTTAATCGCTCCTCAACAGATGCTGAACATATCTGCATAATTTTACGTCAGCCTACTCCCTTTTACACTTTTGATGTTGGTTCCTGCTCCCTCCCCTACGTCACTAATTTTTACTCCTCTGTGATAAAGCATTGCCACCATGCCCCTACATTCCGCTGACCCTGTTTATCCTTCCCAATTTTCTCAAATTCCCACCACCCTTTCAACAAATCCTTTTGATGCATTTGGCCACTGCTGAACACTTTCATCTTGGTTTCTTACGGGGGTCAGTTTAATGAAGTAGAAGGGATTTATAATGAAGCCCCGAAATATTTCAGCAAAGATGTCAAGTAAGAGTATGATAATTTCTAAGGGTTAATGATTAACATATCCTCTCCTACTTGACACCTTTGCAAAAATATTTCGGGGCTTCATTATTAATCCCTTCTACTTCACTATATGAAGCCATTGCTTTCTGACCCTTCTCCAAACCTCAGTGCTAGCTAGCAGCTACATGTCTCTCCTGCATCACAACTGCCATGTCACATTTGATCTCCAAGTGAGATTTTAACCTAAAGTTAGGCTCATGCTGGTGCCATCACTAAGAATACTTATTTTCAACTCCATCCACTGACTGTGCCCCTGTCTAGCTCTTGTGCTGCTGAAACTCTCATTCATATCTTTGTCACCTTTAGGCTTGACTAATACAATGAGCTCTTGGCTGGTCTTCACTGCCCATTTCTTAACTTGGAACAAAGCCTGTTCACCTATCGGCATTCTGATCACTGACCTTGGGCTAATTTTACATTTTTCTTATATTTATTATGTCAAGATTTCTGGAGAGTTTTTCACCACGAGACCTCGCAAGATTTCTAGCCAAATGTTACCAAACTCTCTCAATTATTAATTACCTACTTCATCCTTATGGCAATTGCCTCATCCAATTCCAGTCCCATTTTATCAAAAGCTATTCCTGGAACAACTTGCCACTGAAAAGATATCCACCAAAAGATTGGCATCCCTGGCACTCGATCCATACTTAAAATGCTGCTGTGTACACACTGGCATTCAAATCTGTTCTTAATGACAAAGAGTCATTCTCATGTTAGCGAAGGGGATGATGGCACTGCAATTCTCTGACAAGGACCTAGAAGTCCTGATGGAGAAGCTCATCTGGAGGAGGGTCATGTTCTTCCCAAGGAACAGCAGTGTAAGCTGTGCCACCAGGTCTAAGATTGCCACCTGGCTTAGTACTATCTCCAAGGAAGGCAGGAAAACCAGCAGCATTGCAGGAAGGTCCGTGACCATCTCCACTTTGCCAGGGTAAGTGTTACACTCTTCTCACTGCTACCTCATGTTCACTGTACCTTTTTTACTAATTTCACCAGAGATCATGTTCTGTTGCTCACTATTTCCTGCAACATCTTTCCTCAGTCAGTCTTCGCCTCAGACTCCTGCCCCAAACTCCTACACCATTAGCCCTACAAAGACTCTGTGCTATCTACTGAATTGTCCAGACACCTCACAACCTTTGGACTACCTATGCCAGCATTAATGGCCATGCCCCTCAGAAGTGTGTGTGTGTGTATATACACGGTATGTGGTAAAATAATAAGACAAAATGGGAGAGAATGAAAGAAGAAAAATACTCTTGAAGGCGGTTTAGCACCCTAGGGTGCTCCACTGAAATAATAAACGACACACTTCTTATGAAATGCCTTGTCATCTATCAGCATGCAAGAGAGGACAGAGGTCAAAGAAAAATTGAAAATTGGGAATCAAAGAAAGCAGTGAATCTGATGATCAGCTATGAAGCAGAGTGCCAACTAACTCAATTGCAACATACTCCAGTCCTAAGAATTAAGTACTGGCTGCTTTCCATTGGCAAATGCAATTGCTTGAAACCAGCCAGTCCTTGGAAATCTGTATCAAAATGTAGGAAGTAAAAGAAAAATGCTTTGGATGCTAGAAATCTGAAAGAAAAACAGAATGCTGGTGAAAATCAGCATGTCTGGCATCATCTGTGGAGAGAAAAGCGGAGTTAACATTTCAAATCCGACATGACAATTCCTTCAGAATTGAAAGGGGCTGGAAAATGCTGAAAAATTCTCAGAAATCACCAGGACAAAATAGCCATGGGAGTCAGCTCCAGGAATCAAGCCCCTGAGAACGCATATTGTACCAGAAATGTGTCAACAACCTCATGTGAATGGTCAAAGTAAGTAAGTGCATCTTTCAAATGCCATATCCTACCAACTGCACTATTAACTTCAGACACAAGTCAATGCACCACACCCACACTACGCACCCACCAATCAGAACTCTGACCTAACGTTTACAGCTTCACTTCCCCTTCTCTGAGTTATTACTGCTGAAGCCTCATACAGCAACATCACACAGCCTGTATGCACCAGCATGAGGATTCATTTATGACAGCCGTATTTCAGAAACGAAAAAAATGTGACTTTGTTCTTGCCAATCTACCTATCACAGATGTGTCTGTCCATTGGAATTGATAGTAGTAAACACCAAAAGGCCTTTTGCAGACGAGGTTCAATCTACATACTGACAGTACCCTCCACCATTTTGTATGCCTCTACCACTCTACTAAATAGGATACACTAGGAGCAGATCTAGCGGCTCATACCGGGCATCTCATGAGGGCAGCAGCAGTAAAAAGAATGGTTACCTTTTATATCCCTCACTGTACCATTGCCACCAAAAACAAATCAATTTTGGTTCAGAGATAGTAGGAACTGCAGATGCTGGAGAATCCAAGATAACAAAGTGTAGAGCTGGATGAACACGGCAGGCCAAGCAGCATCTTAGCAGCACAAAAGCTAATGTTTTGGGCCTGGACCCTTCATCAGAAATGGGGGAGGGGAAGAGGGTTCTGAAATAAATAGGGGAAGGCGGATCGTAGATGGACAGAGAAGAAGATAGGTGGAGAGGAGACAGACAAGTCAAAGAGGCGAGGATGAAGCCTGTAAAGGTGAGTGTATGTGGGGAGGTAGGGAGGAGTTAAGTCAGTCCAGGGAGGATGGACAGGTCAAAGGGGCGGGATGAGGTTAGTAGGTAGAAAATGGGGGTGCGGCTTGAGGTGGAAGGAGGGGATAGGTGAGAGGAGGAACAGGTTAGGAAAGCGGGGACGAGTTTGGCTGGTTTTGTGATGCAATGGGGGGAGGAGAGATTTTGAAGCTTTTGAAATCCACATCGATACCATTGGGCTTCCGGGTTCCCAAGCGGAATATGAATCGCTGTTCCTACAACCTTTGAGTGGCATCGTTGTGGCACTGCAGGAGGCCCAGGATGGACATGTCGTCTGAGGAATGGGAGGAGGAGTTGAAATGGTTCGTGACCAGGAGGTGCAGTAATTCGAGTTCAATTACGAGTGCAGGAGAACATGCCAGGAGTTGTGCTACATGTATCTAAAATTGAAATACCAACCTGGTGAAGATAGATGTAAAGGAAGCTGAGATGCCAGGTATCTGATGATGCATAATTATAGGATTGACACTGGGAAAGTAGCAGATATTTTCTAATCTACATACTCAGAGATGTTATGGCTCACCTCTGAAGCCGGTGTGACTGAAACCCAGGCTTCCTAGTCCAGAGGTAGGGACACAACCAGAGCACCACAAGAGCCTCATTTGAGTTTTATGGTGAGCATTAGGCTAATTTGTAATTTCAGATTTAAATTGAGTTCAAATTCTACAATCTGCTGTGGTGGGTTTGAACACATTCGTGGAGTTCCTGTGCCCTTAGATTACCAGCCTACCGCTATACCATCACTTCCAGGGCACGTGCATGCTAGACAGAAGAAGCGGCGTTCTGTAGAGAAAGCTAAATAGGCCCATAACCATTAATCAGTTTTTGAGTGTATAATGGAGATTTATTCACAAAAATCTATCAAAGATATTGAAGAATGTAAAGCAAAGCCAGGAATATGGATTGAGTCACAGACCAATGAAATCTCATTGAATAATGTAATAATGAACACGACTGGAAGTTTAAATGGCCTACTCCTGTTCCTTTGGAGTGACCATTGCAGAGGCTGCAGCCAGTGGTGATGAAATGGTTGAAGATAATGGCATTCCTGGACCTGTTTGGCTTCTCTCCCATCCACAGTTCTGAGGATGGACCCATGTACTTCCATTGGATTGGTCCGGCTTTGTGAGGGAAGTGCTGTCGTGGTTTGTGGTTTCCTTCTGCAGGATGGCTGACCAGGGTCCCCTATGGTTGCTTGCCATGCAGTGCACTGGAAGGATTTTTTGTATAATTAATCCATACAAGTTTCCTGCAGGTGGGCGAAGGTCTAGGGTAGAACGGGTGTCAGATGGTGAGCTAATGTATGAATTCTGCTGCAGAGGATTCAGATGAGTACCTGGATGGAGCAGGCTAAAGATAAACACTGTTGAGTATGCACAGTAATCGGCAAGCCTTTCAGATGCTTGCATAAAATGTCAAGGAACAAGCTACAGTCTAGCACCAACTTTGCCAGACCAGTGCACAGCCCTTGGATCCCATCCTTTGCAGCATTGAAGTGGTGGTCAACATAAAAGGACTCGTGCACCCTATAATTATGCATCATCAGATACCTGGCATCTCAGCTTTCTTTGCAGCACAAGCAGATGCTACCAATATTGTGGATGTTGTAGCGGAAACATAGACTGCTATCTGTGCCCCTTCATTCTGTGCTCTGTTTCTATGAACTAAGCGTAAGAAAAACCATCCCATGATCACTTGCCTTATCAAGGCATTTAGTTTTGTACAATTGATTTTATGCATACCAAGATAAATCTAATGTACCTACAAACCTATTACAGATGAACATTAAGTTCAATAAAACATAACACTTTCAGCTTTGACTTGGTTCAATAAACTAGAACAAAACTATAAAATCAAGTTTGCAAAATTCAAGACAATGTTCAACAAGCTTCACGGTTTGTATCGAAAACATTGTATTTTATAAATAAGGTCATGTTGAGGAAAGACAAGTAACCTTTGCCAGACAGAAAATTAGTTGATAAAATGCTGTGGTGTGCTGATCTCACATTCCAGGCTTCAGAGTTAGCAAATCATCTGCAACATTTGTGCTTTGTTTAGCAACAGTAAGCTTTATTCCCGACTTCGTGGCTACTACCCTGTAAATACTTGTAGTTAATCTCTGCTCCACGCAACTTCTATCAATGCATTAATGAATAAATAAAAAAGTTAGAAATATGCCATCTGTAAGAGATTGCTGGAATTCTCTGGCTGCTTAAGAAGCTTTAGTTTTACTGTATATTATACTACTAATTGTCAGCATGGCTGCAGGCTGATAATCTGATTTTGCTCAGTGCCAGTCTATTATAATATACATTTCAGGCTACTAAATTAGTACTAAATATCAGAAAGATTAAAATTTTTTTTAACAGATGTTGTAGTTAAACGAGGTGGAATCTTCCACTCTCTCTGGTTGTGAGTTAGGAGGTGGGAAAGGCATTTAATTATGGGGACATAGTGTGGGTCCTAAACCCTGTTGCCCTCCCACCTCAATCAGGATTATTTCAGGCTGGGAATATCTATATCTAACCTTCAATCATATCCACCAAATTAAATCTTTAAGTCGCCATTTAATTAGCTCCTTGCTTTCTGTACTTGTACTTTTTATCTTCCTCTGATTTAACAGTTGCATGGTGGGAAAATGATTACTTGGTCTTAGCATCTTTTTTATTGAAAACAAATTTCTAAGGTTACTCAGTGCTGTATTTCAAACTAACTTTAATCATCTTCAACTAAAAATGAGCTTGTCTCAACTTAATGATAGTTGAAGAAGGGATTTCCACTTAATGCCTGTCTTCATAAGTACAAAAAAGAGTTGGGAAATTTTATTGGGATGATAACTTTGTCTGTGATAGGACAATGCATTTCAATACAATTTAAATAACTTTCAGTGTTTCCATGCTTCTCAAACATTTTTATCCATCAATATATATTTGCTTTTATATTTTGAAAAATCCTGATTATTGAGATCAAAAGTTTGACATTGAAAATATGAAAGTTTATTACATCATTAATGCTCTGGGGATGTGGGTTCGATTCCCATGGCAGTAATTGATGGAAATTAAATTCAGTTAATAAACCTGAAATGTACAGCTCCTCTCAGTAATAGTAATCATGGCAACTATTATTGATTAATTCAAATTTCCATCTAGTTCATTCATGTCTTTGAGGGAGGGAAGTCTGTCGTCTATAATTGGTCTGGCCTACATGTGACTCCAGACTCACAGCAATATGGTTAGCTTTTGGCTGCCTCCTCTAATGGCCTAGCAAGCCTCAATTCAAGGGCAGTTAGGATTGGACAACAGCAACAGCCACATCCAAAGAACAAATAAACAGAAAGAGGAAAAGAAATTCTTTCAAATTGTCATCCTCTGGTAGCTACCTGTTAATCCTGTATCATTCTGTAATGTTTGTCTGCATTATCTTCCATAAGTTGATGAAAGATACATGTCATTTCTTTTTTTTTCTTTTCCTTTCCCCCTTTTTGTAGAGCTAATTGAGCCTACTAGTTTTACTAGTTCTCCTAGTCCTCCCCTAACCACAGGTCAGTATGCCCGCATGCATTTAGCTAGACTCTTTCAATACTTCTGTTATGGAAACTGAGAGAAACATTGGGACTTTATACTTTGGATATTTACTATGCTACCTTTGGTTTGATGTTCCTGATTTTTATTTTAAAGAATAATGATCATGAACATTTATGGAAGTTGTTCGATTATCCCATGTATTTAGGAATGATTGGTTAATAAAATTCTGAATGTTGCTGAAAAACAGCGCATTTAATTGAGGTTTTTCAACTCTCACTTAACTTACAAGAGGGGAAAACCAACATTTCCACAGTGTGAGGGGAGAATGCTGATTGGTTGCCAAGTGCTCGCTGACTGATAAAGGCATTACCACAAAGCATGGAGCAGTTAAGTTATTCATCATTACTAACCCAGAGTTAATGGTGGATGACAGTTGCAGGCTACGGATGTACTGGAACTTACATATATTAATACAGAGAGCCCGAATTCTTGCAGACAGAAAGAGTATGTGCATGCCCTGTTCCTGTTTCAACAGAATACGCGACAGTCATTTACTGATTACTTTCTCTGGGTAATATCCTGCCTGTTTTTAAATCTTAACAGCCTGTCAGTTATCGGTCAATCATCATTAACTGCTACAGTTTCCATGACAACACATGTAACAATCAGCACCCTCCTCTCATATTGTATAAATCTTAGTTTTCCCCTTTATAGGTATTCTTGTGAATTGCCCTGAAGAGCAGAAGATGAAAAACCTAAACAAAATGTATTTTTTCAGCAAATACTCAAATAATATGTCAAATGAAATTCTGAAACTTGTTTACAATGTGCTCCTTTTTCTAATCATCATCATTGTTACCTAATGAATTCTTATTGTTACCCATTCATTATGCACTGGCTTAGCACAGAGCCTACTCCAGGATGACTTAATTTGGGCACCATCATTAATACCACATCTTGCCGCTCAAGTAATTCAAAGTGATGTTTTAATTCTACCTGAAAAGTTCACATTATCAAAAAATTTAAAACTTGACTTTCCTTAATTGGCATTTTTTGACTTGGGCAACCTTTTGCAATTAAACACTAAAGTGATGCAGAGCTGTAACTTTATTGCTTTTAGTCTTGATTACATCAACTTTATTGAATAACTCACTAACTGAGCAAAGCCAATTAATTGATATTTCGCATATTTTTTTAAAAATGCAACAGTTTTGAAACTGAGGAATGAGTGAGGTCAATAGTTGGTTGGTCAGAAAACATAAAGTGAGGTTTAGTGCAGTATATCCAGAGAGGCCTTGGTCTTTGCTCCTTGATGAATTAGCGGGTATTAGCTGGTATAGAAATGTGTGATCTGATTGCTGGAAATGAATATGAATTCTGTTAGATTTGAGCTGGGTAATCTTGGCTATGATGCTTCACATTGTCAGATGAACAACCTACGTTCACCTACCTCTGGCTCACGAGTGATAAATAGCTACTTGGGCCATGTACCAAGAGACCACCTGTAGCACTATCCCTCAGAATAAGTCAACACTTTCAGAGATTGAAGTAATGGAATCAATCAACAAGATGACAAAACAAACATCTTGAAGATCATAAAGATGTTTTAAAAATGTTTAAAATCAGTTAGATTTTCAGGAATTTCATTTCATTATCTTTTGGGGGAGACAACCTGAAGCTTGCTACAACATAATATAGATAGAAAAGTGATTGTAACCACACCTGCAAAAAAACATGCTTGATAAATTGAATGCTGTTTTCTTGTTAAATGCTTTACATTTTTTTAAACTGTAGAAAGTTGGGTTACACAATAGAGGAGTATACTTCCTTCAAGTTTAGAAGTACTCAATACTTAAAATATTTTGGTAAACAAGGCACTAAAAAAATGGATATCAGATCTGAATGACAAATTATATATTTAACATTTAGCCCCAGTAGTTGAATAACGTATGATCCAACTTAAGTGGTTCGAGACATTACAGTGTTCCAACCTCATGAAAGAACAAACTATTCTGATATATTTTGACAAACTGAATCCTAGGCCCGATTCTGTCTATTTTGTGGTGGTGTTTAGAATATTCATATTACATAAAAATGTGACCTTTAGAACACAGAACATAGAACAATATAATGCAGAACAGGCCCTTCGGCCCTGGATGTTGCGCCGACCTGTGAACTAATCTAAGCCCCTACACTATCCCGTCATCATCCATATGCTTATCCAAGGACTGTTTAAATGCCTGTAATGTGGCTGAGTTAACTACGTTGGCAGGCAGGGCGTTCCACGCCCTTACCACTCTCTGAGTAAAGAACCTGCCTCTGACATCTGTCTTAAATCTATCACCCCTCAATTTGTAGCTATGCCTCCTCATACAAGCCGATGTCAGCATCCTAGGAAAAAGACTTTCACTGTCCACCCTACCTAATCCTCTGAACATCTTGTATGTCTCTATTAAAGCCCTTCTTCACCTTCTTCTCTCCAATGAGAACAGACCCAAGTCCCTCAGCCTTTCTTCATAGTGCCTTCACTCCAGACCAGGCAACACCCTGATAAATCTCCTCTGCACCTTTTCCAATGCTTCCAAATCCTTCCTGTAATGGGGCTACCAGAACTGTATGCAATATTCCAAGTGAGGCCGCACTAGCGTTTTGTACAGTTGCAGCATGCCATCATAGCTCCGGAACTGAATCCCTCTACCAATAAAACCTAACACACCGTAAGCCTTCTTAACAGCACTATCAACTTGGGTGGCAACTTTCAGGAATCTATGTACATGGACACCAAGATCCCTCTGCTCATCCACACTGCCAAGAATTTTTCCATTGACCCAGTATTCTGCCTTCCTATTATTCTTCCGCATTGAACTCCATTTGCCACCTTTCAGCTCAATTCTGCAGTTTATCCAAGTCTCCCTGCAACCTGCAACATTCTTCCACACTGTCCACCACTCCACCGACTTTAGTGTCATCTGCAAACTTTAAAACTTACTTGAACTGAAATTAGCAGAGATTAATTTTGCAATGGAGATTCCATGCGCCCTCCCTTGCTTCCAAAAATACCAGCCTCGTGGTTTATTTATAGGGGCTGTTTATTTCATTCCTTGAGAGAGAAACCATTAAAACTGTTTTCATTGCAAATATTTTAACTGACTCTTTTAAGTGTCTCAGAGTGACATTTAATGCTCCTACATCCCTAGAGGTGAGTTCAGGTTGGAGGGTGAGGGCTAGTGTCCCTGTTACACTCCCACCTACCTCTCATCAAATCTGGGCAAGAGGAGATGCAAGTAGTAAATTGATATCATTCAATGGCCACATAACAGTCAGGTTTTCCAGGAATCTCCCTGGGTAGGAGTGTTGGGCAGGTGCAGAGATGAGGAGGAAGGATCTCTTGTTCACAGACACTTTGTGCCCAATTGAAGAACCCAGCATTTGGAAAGGAAGGCCCCTCAGGGAAGACAATGCCTGCTCTTGTTTATGATGTCCATCCCTCCTTCACCATTGCTCCTGTACCCTTGACAGCAATTCTTTCCTCATGACCCCCATCCTGGCCACTCTTACCTCTGTCTGGGGATCCATTAACGATTCTTGTAGTAAGCCCCATGGTAATTTTGGCAGTTTCAACCTTTCCTAGTGGCACTGCTGATGCTGGAAAACCAGCGGCCTCTCATTGGCCAGCAGCTCCAGATGTACTTTCTGCCCACCTAGAAACCCAATCAGACAGGAGGCTAAGTTCTGCCCAGACAAGTGCCTGATTAGGGTGAAGTAGTGTTCCAGCTCTGAGAAAGAATCACCGGACCCAAAATGTTAACTCTGATTTCCTCTTCACAGATGCTGCCAGACCTGCTGAGCTTCTCCAGCAACTTGTGTTTTTGTTTCTGATTCACAGCACCCACAATTCTTTCAGTTTTTAATTTAGTGTTGTACCTTCCATGGAGAAGAAACACAGAGGTCCTACGAGTTCTCCAAATGGGGATTGAAATTCCCTTCAACAACATTAAATCCTGGCATTTAGCTCAGTTGTTTTCAGATTATTTGGTAAATGGGTGTGTTATCTTCACAAAAATATTCAACTGCTGATAAATGCTGAATTTTTATAACTACTAGAAAGTAATTGGTCTCAATCCATTCTTTAATAAAAGAACAACCCAACCTACTTCTCTTTCCTTTAAAAATAGATCAAAATGTTTCTTGAATTCATTCATTCAAATTATTGACTGCAAGGGCCTTCCCTGGTAATTTAGTTTACAAGCCTCTCTCAGTGAAAAGTTTATGCCTGACTAATTTCCTCCTTCCTCTCCACTATTAGTAACAATTTGCCTGCATCAACTTTGTCAGTTACTTTGAATTATGTACCTAAAAGATTGGGATTGAAAATCAGTTTAGGCAGCTGTTATTCAGTAAGCTTCCATGTATTTTATTAATTCTATGTGAAAATAATTTGACAATGTCCAGTTTGACAAAAGGTTTCTGGTTTGGTGTTTGAGTTTTTTTATGTGTGAACTGATGTAAGCAGTATGTCTGCCTATATATGTGACAATGTCTGTGAAATGATTAAAATATGATGGAAATTACAGTTCAGTTAAACCCAAATTAGTTATTGCCCAATGACTGATGGGAATACATGTAGTCTGTGGGTGGCTACTGAGATACAGCTTTAGTTAATGAATGTTCTGCCAATACAGTAGTGAAGTTGCTACAGTTGACATTACTGTCCTGTTTCCAAGAGGCGTCAGGTATTGCAGGGTTCCCATTTCAAAAGCTCTTTCTCTAAATTCCTGAGATTATTGTAATTTGTGGATATTAGTTCAGGTCGAGTGTGGGTTCTTATTACTTATTTGCTTGAAAAACTTGTCATCATGTTGAGTTTATTGAGTAATGACGTTTTAATGTGATTCCAGAGAACTACAAAGACCAAGATAGGTGTGTTTTATTACCAGTTAAAATCTTGCATTCTGACCACAAAACTCAATGAAAAGACATAGCTGACTCTCACTATAAACCTTGTTGATTATTTTGTATAATTTGATTCCATCTCCAGACTTCATTCCTTAGCATAACATCATTAGTGGCCTGGTATGTCTGCTAAAACTACTATCTGTCATTATTTCACTGGAGACTTTAAATTAAGCAGCATTTTTTTTAGAGACTGTCCTACAGTTGTTGGGGAATGCCCAGCTAATATCAACTTTCCTGCAGCCACTTAATATTTGATGGATGTTAATTGGTTGAGGGTGAGATTTCAAAAGACCTTCCTTTGAGAGCTGTTGCCCAGTTGGATTTGTAGTGCCAGCAGCAGCAAGCAATAACCACTGCTGGAACCACAGCCATTTCCTAACAAACAGGAGCTAAGGAAGATCAAACTGAGGGTGAATCTAGCACATTGACGAGGCCTGGCCAGCAGGGACCTGTAAAGGGAGTAAGGTGATGAAGGCACCTGGTGTGAAAGATCAAGAGGAGAGTTGAAAGAGAATATGATCTTGGGGAGGCATATATCTAATATACACAGGGGACATTACTTTTGCCTGACACTAACCTGCACAGCTAAAATGCCATGTCATGCACTTGATGTGTGTCTCTTTAGTGTGGGAAAAGTAGTGGTGGAAAAGGATTGGGCACTTAACTGGCCATCAAGGCCCCGGATAGGTCCAAGGACAGGTATTCTACCCAGCACATTCACTGTGAGGGATAAATCAAGGAGACATGAGGAAGTGAAGGAATGACCATGTGCTGAATTTTTCAAACGTACATCCTTCCCCACCTTTAAATCGAGGGCAGGGGTCTGTAAAACTCCAGCCAAATAGTGGGCATGTCCACGTGAGGGAAGATTTGGAAAATGAAAATGGAGGAGCAAGATAATAGTGCAGAGTAATGATGAAAGCAGTGCACAACAGGAAGGGACAGAGCGTACAACCATGAACATGCATCAGCAAATAAGGTCATTTTGGGCAGAACACAGTAAAAAGTCAAAATTAAATGCCCCATAACTGAATGCTAACTATGCTCATAACAAGATGGATAAATTGATAGTATAATTAGAAATAATTTTGGTATGATTTAGCCATTGCATAGGCATGGTTGCAAGGTGACCAAGGCTGAGAACTAAATCTTCA
Source organism: Stegostoma tigrinum (assembly GCF_030684315.1). Classification (NCBI taxonomy): domain Eukaryota; kingdom Metazoa; phylum Chordata; class Chondrichthyes; order Orectolobiformes; family Stegostomatidae; genus Stegostoma; species Stegostoma tigrinum. The sequence goes on along the minus strand of NC_081361.1, from coordinate 53,451,564 downwards.
AGGGTTTTGACATTTCAGAGGGAGACCAGGGAAGGAAGTGCAATGACTCTGTTAGTAAAGGATGAGATCAGCATTTAGTCAAAATGGTCTTGGTTCAGAAGATCAAGATGTAAAATCATTTTGAGTGGAATCCTCTACTGCAAAGAATTGGGATTAGTTTATGGACGATCTGACTGTAGCTGCTTAGTATATCAGAGTACACACCAAGAAATAATGAAGTCTTACAAGAAAGGTGGATGACTTTAATTTTCAAATAGATTGAACAAATCAATTTGGTAACAGTAGCCTGAAGAATGGGTTTATCAAGTGTATTTGGGACAGATTCACGGAATGTATTCTGAAACCTACCAGCTACCAGGCTATGTAGTACCAAGCAGTGTGTAATGGTGCACGGTTAATTGACAATCTCACAGTAAATAATCCTCTCTGTGAGAGTAATAATAAAATGATAGAATTTCACATTCATTTTGACAGTGAGAAATGTGGGAATTTAACCAATGGCTTAAACTTCAATAAAGGTAATTATAACTGTCTGAAGAACAGTGGTGACTAAAATAGGCTGGGTAAGTAACTTCACAAAACTGGTTCATAACTCACAATAACAACATATTCCATTAAGGAACAGTTTTACTAAAAAGGATGCATCATCAATCGCTCTCTATTGAAGTTAAGAGAAAGAAAAGGTGCACAATGCTACAAAGATTAATGATAGACCAGACAATTTTAGAAACCAACACATGATGATTAACTGGGGAGAAATTGAAGAATAGGAGAAAACTAGCAAGAAAATAAAAACAGACAGTGAAAGGTGACTGTAAGTACATAAAGAAAGAGTAGCTAGAATAAGCATTGATCCCTAGAGAATGAGTCTGGGCAATTGCTAATGAGTAACAAAGAAGTGACAGAGACTTTTGCCAAATCTTTTATACCCAGCTTCACAGCAGAAGACACTAAAAGTATGACCAGAATAATGGAAAAATCCAGAAACAAAATAAAGAGAGGACCATACGGACATGAGAAACAAGCATGGGCCACTTGGCCCCCCCCCCATACCTCCTATGCCATTCAAATTGATATTCCCATTTCGCCCTAATTACCTTTCACCCTTTTGCTTACCAAGAATGTATCCATCTCTGTCGTAAAAATACACAAGGGTCTGCGTCACTATCTTCTCAGGAAGAAAGGAATCAAATCATCAACTCTTATCTAATCTCCAGCAAGATCAACATCCTTAGCTTGTCTAACCTGTTTTCATGAGATAATCCACCCATTCCAAGTATAAATCAGGTGAACGTCCTTTGAACTGCTTCCAAAGCATTTACATCCTTTCTTTGATAAAATGACCAGTACTATATATAGTACTCCAGACAAGATCTTAGTGCCCTGTGTAACTAAAACGTAATTTCTTTACTATTGTATTCAATTCCCCTTGTAATAAGTGAATATATTCCATTAACTTTTCTGATTACTTGCAGTGTCTGCATACCAGCATTTTGCAATTTATGCCCTCAGATTCCCAGTCTCTCACCATTTAGATAATATATATCTTATTCTTTCTTCCTTCTAAAATGGACAATAGCACCTTTTCCTATCATATGTTCCTACTTGCTAAATCTTTGGCACTCACATAACCTAATGAGATATTTCTATAGCTTCCTTAGGCCCTTTTGGTAACTTACCTTCTTACCAACCTTTGTGTCATCGACCAATTTGGCAGCCATACATTCTGTCCATTTATCTATGTAATTTATATAAGTTGTAAGCAGTTGTGATCTCAGCACTAGCACCTGTGGCATATTCTACTTGTTGCATCTTGCTAACCTAAAAGAACACCATCAACAAAAATAATGTGGGAATACAAATGAAACATGAAGCTCAGAAACATCCTGATCTTGATAATCTTCATCCCAGGATCTTAAAAGATGTGGTGGTTACAGAAGTAGTGAAAATATCAATTGTAATTTTAATTTATGGAAGTTCTTTGAAGAGGGAAATGAAGAGTTGATAAAGGAGAATGAGAAGGTGTACTGTACGTGAACTACCAAAGGGGATTCAATTATGTGCAGTATACAAGGTTACACAGAAGATAACAGCATGTTGTCTTGGATATACAAGTGTGGACAGAGGACAAGAAACAGCACGTCAGGATAAATGCACTATGTTCAGAATGGTAAACTGTAATGAGAGACATGCCCTGAGCCTTAACTATTTAGAATCTAAACCAATTATTTGGTTCCAAGGAACTAATGACATTAAAGCTAAATTTGCTGACAGTATGGAGTGTTCAGAAAGCAAAGTGCAAGGAGGATGCATGAATTTGACTGGTGGGGTAAAATTTGAAGTTTTCCACTTTGGCATGAAGAATGAAAAAGCAGAATATAATTTAATTGGAGAGAAACTGCAGAATACTATGGTGTAGAGGGATTTGGGTGTCCTGGTGTGTGAATCACAAACTTAACATGGAGGTACAGTAAGTAATTAGAAAGGCAAACAGAATGTTAGTCTGTATTGCAAGGGGGAATGGAGTTTTCTTTATAAAAAGTAGGAGGTCTTGTTAAAATTGGAAGTCACATGACATCAGGTTATAACAGGTTTATTTGAAATCACAAGCTTTCAGAGCATCACCCCTTTATCACATGAACTGAGAGAGAAAAATACGTAGGCACAACATTTATAGACAAAGAGATCAAGGACAGAGAGATCAAAAGATCATACAAATGGTGTAAATGGCATGTCAAATCATAAGTCTCTGCAGGTGATCAAAAGTGTCAGACAGTGTGAGTAAAGTGTCAACAGCTTAATAACAAATGAAGGGATGACCTACAATCTGCTTAAACGAGGCAAAGAGATAATTACAAAAAATTCAAAATAAGGTGCTGTTGGAGACAAACTAAATGACTAGAATAACATGATGGGTATAAGAACCAAAAGAACTGCAGATGCTGTAAATCTGGAACAAAAACAAAGTTTCTGGAAAATCTCAGCAGGTCTGGCAGCATCTGTGAGGGAGAAAACAGAGTTAACGTTTCGGGTCCGGTGACCGTTCCTCAGAACACAAATAGTATAAAAGTTGGACAGTATAAGAGTTGCATGATAGGTATAAGAGGGTCTAACCAAAGTAACAAGTAATCCAAAACGGTACAAACTAATTATGGGAGAGAGATCATGACAATTTATCAAAGTGAAGGTGTCAAATAGGACAGTAAGGAAGATTTTACAGATGCAGAACAGTGTGGTGGGGTCTGATGTGGCGTGTCATTGTGCATCTTGAAAGCTGCCTTGGAGGACGCTTACATGATGATTGGAGGCAAATGTCCTTCACCACTGAAGTGTTTGCTGACTAGAATAGAATGTTCCTGTCTGGCGATTGTTCCGCAATGCTCATTCATCCGTTGTCATAGCATCTGCATGGTTTCGCCAATATCCCATGCCTCAGGGCATCCTTTCTTGCAGTGTATGAGGGAGATAACATTGACCGAGTCACAGGAGTATCTGCCATGGACGTGTTGGGTGGTGTTCCCACGTGTGATGGTAGTATCCATGCTGATGATCTGACATGTCTTGCAGAAGTTGCCACGGCAGGGTGGCATAATGTTGTGGTCGATGTTGGCCTGAAGGCTGTTTGCTGTGAATGATGGCCTATTAAAGGTTTGTCAGTTGTTTGAAGGCAAGGAGTGGGCATGCAGGGATAATCTTGGCGAGTTGTTCATTGTTATCGATGGCATGTTGAAGGCTGTGAAGAACTTGTCATAGTCTCTCCAGTCTAGGAACTTCCATACCCACGAAGACAGTCTTAGCCATGATCTTGGGCTCATGTGTGTTACATGTGACCCCCATGGTACTGTTCTCTATCTGTAAAATCTTCCCGTTTTGACACAATCACCTTGATAAATTGTTATGACCTCTCTACCGTAATTAGCTTGTACAGTTCTGGATTACTCATTACTTTGGTTTTATCGTCAGCAAGCAACTTCTATGCCTGCCGTGTCACTCCAGCCATTTGGTTTGTCTCCAGTACTACCTTATTTTTAATTTTCACAATTATCTCTCTGCCTAATTTGATCAGATTATAAATTATCCCTTCACTTGTTATTTAGCTGTTGACACTTTACTCATGCTGTCTGACACTTCTGATCACCTGCAGAGACATAATTATTTGACAGTCCACTCATCCATCTGTATGAACTTTTGATCACCCTGCCCTTGACCTCTCTGCCTATAAGCTCTGTGCCTGTGTGTTTTCTCTCTCACTTCACCTGATGAAGGAGCAGCGCTCCTAAAGCTTGTGATTTCAAATAAACCTGTTGGACTATATCCTGGTGTCATGTGACTTCTGACATTGTCCACCCCAGTAAAACAATGGCAAGTCCACATCATTGCTAAAATTGTGCAAGGCATTGGTGGAACCACACGAAGAGTGCTGTACAACTTTGGTCACATTACTTCAGGAGGGCCATACTTGAAATCCATGTAGTTCAGAGAGGACTCACTAAACTCATTCCTGGGATGAAGTGGTTAATTGATGAGGAAATAATGAGCAGGTTGCGCTGATACTTAGAAAGTTGGAAGAATGAAAAGCTCATTGAAATGTACAGAAGTTAGAGGAGCTTGACAGAATAGATGTTGGGAGTTTGTTTTCCCCCATGGGGAAATTTAGAACCAAGAGAAAGGTTTAAAAAAAAAAGGAATCTCGCATTTGAGATAGATGGGAAGGAATTTCTTTTCTCAAAGGTTCATTGGAAATTGTCTTTCCCTGCAAGCAATAAAGGCTGGGTCATTGAGTATAATCAAAGCTGAGTTAGACAGATTTCTGATTGACAGGAGAGTTAAGGGATATCGGAGCACAGGGGAAAGTGAAGTTAAAGCCAAAATCAAATCAGCCATGATTTATTTAATGACACAGCAAATTCAAGGAACCTAACAGCCCACTTCTCTTCCTTCTTCTTGTGCTTTCATATGTCTAAATTGTACAGTGACTTATAATCTTTCTTTTCTTCACAGTGCCAACCACAGAGCATTATTGGACCACCGGCAGTGCAGAAATTATTTTATCCTGGTGGTGCCTGGTCATGGTATTATCCTGTCTGGTCAGCATATACTAGCAAAAGAGGGAGTGTGCAAGGTGCAGTGAACAAAAAGAACCGTGAAGAAGTTCAAGAATCTCTTCCAAGTGCTGGGAACTGGATACAATCTGGTACAGTTCATTCACAGAAAAGTGTGAGAATCAACTAGCAGTACAAACACAGGGATGTGAACCTTTCCTAGGATTACTGATTCTGTAAATGTCTAAATTGTATTCTTTTCAGGTTATCATCAAGTTCTCACATTGAACTCATTGTCCCGTATCACGCTTTGTAGGCCGTGGAAGTTACTTTTTAAGAACATGTAATTGTAATATCTAGCATATAAGCTGCAATGCTTCACAAACTAGGTTAATCCCACTTAAGGTGCTGAATACATGCAAGAAAGATTTGGCACTAGCATGCAATTTTGTAACCTGCAATATGATTTAATCTTCATAATTGTAGCATAAGGTCAGCAGGCATTCAACAAAATTGGGTCTCTTGCATCTAGTTTCATAGTTTAAGTGGAACTGTTTAAAGTCTTAAAACAAGGAGGTACACCAGTTGTTTTGACAGTTGAAAAGACTGACAAGGAAAGCATCCATCTCAAATAATTACTTTTCAAAATATTAAAATGAATGCCCAGGGAAAACCCTTTAACATACTCCAGTTTTCTTCTAAAATTCCATGCAGTTGTAGAATAATTTAACAGGGGAAATTGAGAAAGAATAGGTCAGTTGTCTATCATGCTCTTTTATTTTTCTCTTTCACTTCACTCCCACACAAACATTTGAAGTGGCATTTCAGATCGGGGATCTCATTTAAAGAAATGGTTTTCACTTCATTTTTAAAATTTCTTCCATCGAATTTCTGTCTTGTTCCCTCCCATTCTTATTCTGGAATGAATAGGGAGGAAAAAAGCTAGAAATGTTAGAAATATGAAAAACAGTCATTTTAGAAAATAAATAACAGGTGAAGCAAGGAAAGATAGGGTAACATTTTAACTGGGAACTTCATGTAAACTGTTCTATTCTCAAGGAAAATCTCAACCACAACATCAGCTTCTCTTTCTGGTTGCAACCATTGCCTGTTTTATTGCATTGTAGAATAAAATGGCATAAAGCCATGATTATTATTTCACTTTGGTTTGTATTTAACTGGTGCCCTGCTTATTCTCCTAGTTTAGAATGCAAGTGCACGGATTCTGTCTGACTGCTTTTGTGGCTTTGCTACCTATTTTGTAGACTGTTTCTTTAATGGCATTTCCATGTATAGGATGTGACCTGTAAGAAACTGCAGCGCATCATAACCACACTTGTTTTTAAATGAAAGTTAACATAAATTATTATTATTATTACTTCAAATTCCAGCTCATCCTAGTGCTTGGAGAGGGTAAAAAATGGAACCCCCAATTTACATGTTCCAAGACTTTAGCATTCACTTAACTTGACCAGGTGGCTGCACATGGAGATGCAGTGGAAAGTCAATCTAGGCATCAATACATCACAAAAATAATCTGTGCCAAACCCTGTAGCCTTTACATATGCCTAGCAAAACTTTAATAGCATTGTGCTGTTGGTAAGATCTGTGTTCAGATAGCATTTCCAGCACTAAAGCATGCAACATGTTAAGATATTAAGTTACTCCAACAAATTTTTGCCTGCACAGAACCTAGAATAATGGGGAAATAAAGACATGTAGCTGTTATTAAACACCAGTAACAACAAGTAATTATTCAATTGTACATGGTTTGTAAGATCTGGAGTTCACAACAGGTAGCCAGCAAAATGGAATTCCATGGGGAGTACTTTTAAAAATATTCTCCAATTACAGTCTTGATTTATTAAGTGAAATTGTTGTTATTCAAATGTTTAATTTTTTTGTTCGCATGGCAGATATTGTGATATGATGCAGTTCACGGCACATGGTATCATTTGTTTGTAATGCCATCATGACATGCTGATGTTCTTCCCCAATTCAATGATCAGATTACCCCTTCTGTGCATTAACTGAATGTTGGAACATTTGGCGAACTTAATGTTCATAGTGGATGAGGAGAATGAAGCCAAACGTCTGTGAATCGTTTTCAATCATGGTGACCTCAAGTGTAATGAATGATATATTTCTGCTGCAGTTTATATGAAGTCCTGTGTTTGGCAATCTTATTTTGGTTTACTAACACTTTTTTGTGAAGATTGTACCCCTTTATGTTTGTGTTTGTGCTATGGTTCAACATGATGAATCTGGTTGACTAACTGTGGTAGTGCACATGGTAAACTAGTTTATAACCGCCCTGCGACAAAGGTATACAGCAGATCAAATATACATTTTTCTGCAAAAAACCCTTCAGAGATATGATATCAACTTTAAACTTCAAAGTAATACTCACTGCTGCCCCCACGATTTGAAAGGTTGAATGTGTGAAATATTCGTACCAAGCTCATGCAAACTGTGGTGTAAAAATAAAGTTGAAATAGACCAGAACCTATGAAGAAAATGCAGTGATGCAATTAGCTAATGTTTGTTGACTAGCATAATGGAAAGGAAAAACATTATGGGAGGTCAATATATTTTATCAATGAGCCAGTATGAAAGTTCTGTATCTGTAATCTTTAAAATTATGCCTTAACATTATACACTTATTAAGAATTGTTTTATATACAACCAAAGTTTGGAAGGAGGAAATTTATCATTGTACCAATGGATGTATATAATTGTTCAGGTGAGCCTTGAGTGATTCATAGTATGGAAATTTCACGAAACAGTGATAACGTTTTGTGGAAATCCCAGTCACATTATTTTGCATCTCTGAAATCTAAAGCTGGTGTCATATCTGGATCAATTGAAGATTGTTTTTTTTCCAGAAAAAAAGGCTTTTCTTAATATTTCTGAAATGACCTGACAATGTCTTGAGTTCTGCTGCCTGCCTGGGCTGCCTGTAGTGATTTGTGACGTGGAAAATATTGTTTACAACAATAAGGCAGATTTTGCATTCTTAATGAAATTTCGTCAGTGCTATTAAATCTCCTTATCTTGTGAGATTGTCCAGTTACAATCCATCAACTTTAATATGTGAAGTGTTTACAGAAACTGTGTGCTGTGCATCAAAAATAGAGTGCAAATAAGCTAATGTGTTACAAGATGGTGAGTAAAATAGTACAGTGACTTACTTGTTTGCTAGCCAAATGCATTTAATAGTCATAGATTAAAACACTGACATACAGTAGCACTGATTTTCCAAATATTATTCTCCAATAGTTTTGTATTATGCTTTGAATTTTTCAATAAAGACTTATTGATGGTACAATAAAGGTAACCAGGCTGCAGTCAACACTGTTCACCGTAGAACTGAACCTAAGGTCTTTGGTTTGATCTCTAAGCTGTGCTCCATTGGTTAAACTCAATCAAAGCAATTGCAGTTGGTTTCTGCAATTTTAACTTAGGCAGCATAGAAGCAGCGATAGATCATAATTGTTCTTCCACAATTCAAAGTAGGTATCTGAAGATGTTAGATATGGATGAGATTAGTGTCGGGCCTCATGGACCCATAAGCCATTCGCCTGCTCATGCTGGCATGATTCATGAAATGACTGGCCATGAAGGAATAAGGCAATAGTACAATAGGAATTGTAACCCATTGTAAGATAGATATTAACTTTGTGTAATAGTGTGAAGCAGATGATACCAAGCCAGCAGCTAGTTTCACATGCCCTGGTTTTAATTTAGTTGAAGTCTTAATATTACTAGCTTTATATGATGACACAAAGAGAAAGTCTGTCCTCGTGCATTAATGCCTTCAGGACAGTAGTAAAATAAATACAAATAAAATCTACTCCTGACCTTAATGTGATGAAAGGGATCATCAGCAGGTTGATCAAGCAGCATTTGCTTAGCAATAAGCTGCTTACTGATATCCAGTTTGGGGTTCTGCTAGAGCCATTTAGCTCATGGTTCAAACATGGACAAAAGAGCTGAATTCCAGAGATGAGAGTGAGTGCAGTTGTCATGAAGGTTACATTTGACGAGTGTGGCATCAAGGAACCTTAGCTAAACTGGAGTCAGTGGAAATCAGGGGAAGATCTCTGCAAGTTGGAGTAGTACCTCAAACTAAGGAAGATGGTTGTTCAAGATCGGTCAACTCAGTTCCAGGATATCTCTGCAGTTCCTCAGGGTAGTGTCCTAGGCCCAACCATCTTCAGCTGTTTCATCAATGACCTTCCCTCTATCATAAAGTCAGAAATGGGGATGTTGCCAATGGCTGCGCAACGTTCAGCACCATTCACAATTTCTCAAGTACTGAAGGAGTCGATGTTCAAATGCGGCAAGACATGGATAATATTCAGGTTTGGGCTGACAAATGGCAAGTAACATTCATGGCGCACAACATCAGGCAATGATCATCTCCAAAAAGAGAGAATCTAATAATGGCTCCTTCACAGCATTGTGATTACTAAAACACCCAAATCAATATTCTGCGAGTCACCATTGACGAGAAACTAAACTGGAGTAGTCATATAAATACAGCAGATACAGAGCAGTTCGAGGTGAGGAATCCTACAGCAAGTAACCTATGTTCTGTCTCCCCAAATCATGTCCATCATCTACAAAGCTCAAGTCAAGAGTGTGACAGAATAGTCCCCTTTTGCCTGGATGAGTGCAACTCCAACAACATTCAAGAAATTTCACACCATTCAGAACAGCAGCCTGATTGGTTATAACCATACTGCAAACATTCACTCACTCCTTACACATCCCACATGCACAATGAATACCATGTAGAAAGACAAGGGCAGCAGACACACTGTCCTGATTTGGAAGAACATTGCCATTCTTTCAGTGCCACTGGGTCATAATCCAGGAATGCCGTTTCTAATGGTATTGTGGGCCTGCCTACACCAGATAGATTGCAGTGGTTTAAGAGGCAGATCCGGCCCTCTCAAGGGCAACTAATAACCGGCAATAAATGTTGGCTAGCCAGCGATGCTTATGTCTGAAAAATAAATGTTACAAATTGGAAAACAATTAAGTGTAGCTCTGTGTTGTGTTACATCTGGGTCTTCAAATCCATAAAGTTTCAAGAAAGCTGCTTGTGATTTGATCACCATATCATATCATGTGACCTGAAGGTATAAAGGTCTTGTACTCCATTTTATCTCAGACCTCACCATTGCTACCATGCTGTCAGTTTGTCTCTGGAAGGGTATTTCATGTGATGTGGCAATGCTTATGTTAACGCTTATAGCACATGGCATGGATGTTACAGCATTAAAGAACCCACTGCTATTTACTACAGCTAGCTACTGCATGCAAACATTCTTCAGTCTTGTAGGTGTCTGTATTAACATTAAACTAGTATTTATCATAGTGCTGCTTTGAACACCATGCTTTCAGTTGCATGTCATGCTCCAAATGCCCTGGGGTAGGATGGAATATGAGACATTTATACCCTCAGGTCACAAGACTGTTGCAGTAATGATGATATGAGCATGTTTCTTAAGATATACTGTTGTACTGTCTGTCAGACATAGCACAATACTGTGGACAAGCAGTTATATAAGATGCTTCTGTTCTTCTTGAGATGAACATTAAGCCTGCTCCAGCACTAGCATCATATTCAATTATTATTGCATTTGTCTCCTTTCATTTGCAGAATGTAACAATCTCCTTGCCTTCTCACAGTTGTGATGCTAATTTAATACATAAGTTTAAATGCGTTCAATGGATCAGAATTTGTTGGAAACTTGCTCCATTTTAACGGTGCCTCAGTGGAATGTACCATCCAAAATTGATGTTTATTGTTGAAGTGCAGCTGAATTTCCTTAATCTCTTTCACTGCTCTGCTCTAAAATAATAAAAGCTCATTATCATAGTTTTGCCCGTCAATACAGTCCATGGAGATTGCAAGTCTTCTGCATTCACATTTGCTATCTTGGTCATAACTACATAGACTGAAAGTAAAGCTATAACTGATATTGATGTGATCTATGGCACACACGTGAGTCCATGCCTGGGAAGATAGCAACTTTGGAACCACGTCTCAGTTGGCAGCAAAATGAATTACAATTCTTTTTTCTCCTCTCAGCCCAAATTGTATCTGAAGGCAATGCTCCAGGATTCTTCCAGCACACCCCACCCATATCAGGTTAAGGGGAGAGGATTGCAACGATATGTTAATTGCACATTTTGGCCTTGATTATCATGCATTACCTTGAAGAGAAGAGGAGGGAGGAAGCACAGTGTTTGATACACCATGGCTGGAGAATGCGGCAATATCCCCACCTGGAGACTGAAAAAACCTGTTGGAGGAGCTGTGTGTACATTATCATTCCTTCACCAAGAGAGAAATTGGCTACCTGTACTAAATGCTGCACAAAGACCTGAAAATGTAGTCTGCTCATACGTCCCAATGTAACAAACTCAAAGATCATTCAGATGCCAATGTAACATGGCGAGCTCCCAATAAATAAAGATAAAATTCTTCATCTTCAAATGTGACCACTCTTGATTTTCTTTTCGTTATTCTGACGATGATGGTGTGGAATTCATTGTGCATTCTATTGCCCATAGTTATTTATTAAAGAATTAGATCTATATGGAATTTTATGTTTTCATTTGTCATTATCAGCATTTCACCATTATTTATTTTACAGTAGTTTAAAAGGAAAAATGCATCAGTATAAAAATAGGGCAGGATGTGGAGGACAGTAAAAAGGTATAGAATGCATTTCTCAAGAACGTTTGACCTCGAACATCTTTTATTGATTAAATAATCTGGTACTTTAAATGTACTTCTTCAAGGTGATGCTGTGATAACTCATAGCTGGCTTTTGGCAATATATATTCTAATTATCCTGCTTTGCTGGCTTCTGTTGTGGCCGTATATATAGTTGAGTGTCCACAAGGTCAAAAATCATTGGCTTTTTTATGGCACATTGGTAGTTTTGTTTTAAATTCCACGACACGCTGACAGCATTTAGCTGAAATAGATATTTATGATGTTGGGCATGGAAAAATATTTCTGCAGAAAGTTTCTTCCACTTCCAAAATCTATTTTGCAAACTAATAACTATTGATATTACACTAAGCGTGGTTATTCCCAGTTGCATACATTTAAATTGAAAAGAAAATCTGTGCAAATTAATAAAAGCCAGAAAACTCAAGGAAGAAGATGCAAACCCAAGAGGAGTGCTGTTTCTGCTGAATCTCTCTGGCCTGGGTGGTCCACTCATTTGAATGCTAGTCTACTGTATTTACTTCTGGAGTCCAGCCTTGACTGATGGTGTGGAAGTTTATGCCTACAAGTTGTAAGAATCAGATGTGAAATTAGTTTGGATTGCCCCTCTTCAATGCACTTGGGACAACAGAATAAAACTACTTCTAAACACAATACTAAACTGACAAGCTCATTTTGTCACTGAGACTTTCAACTCAAAGTATGGAAAAAGACAGCAGGATGATGTTGTGGAGTTGTACGAGTACATAGGATTTCATCCTTTTGTGGAAAGGATGCATTTTGGGGATCATAATGTGTCAGATGATACCAACCCAGAGGTATGTAATGCTGATAGTCAAAATGAGAAGTGTTCCATTGCCTACTTTGAGTGTCACCAACCTTGAAAGGTTCACACAGAAATCTAAAAAATTAACTGTTAGACTATAGACTACAATTATGCAGTTGCATGTATTAAATTGAAATGAAAAAATTTAGTTTCATCCATTGAAATTGGAAACTGCATGAAAATGAGCCCAAATCTGTATCATTTTGATAGAAATGAATGTTAACTTTGAAGTTATATTTTGTAAGAGTTCATTAAGTTTAAAGGTTCTTAAACTTTCATTCAGAACAGATTAGGTTGTTTTAATTTGGCAGTCTGTATATTATTTTGTAAGTTTTGCTCTGTACTTTTATGAGGCCCTTCCTGCAAGCCATATTCTATAAACCAGCTTAAATAAATTGAAATAAAAATTGCAATTGAATTGGCTCTCACTCTGCTGAGATCCAGGATAATATACTTGTAAACATGCGCAGTGTGACTAAAATGTAATGATTTAAAGAAGAAACTCTAGCTAAAAATTTTTTCTTCTATAAAGTACTCTCCAGTTGCATATTGTTTTGGCAGTTGGAAAAATAGTACACCCTTCAAAAGAGCTCAGAAACAGAAGGAACTAAAGAATGGGCATAATCTGTAAGTGTGGCAGCACATTAAATGAAAATTAAAGATGCACTTTAAAATATCTGTGAAATTGACTGTTTTTGTTTCAAATCCACAAATGTGTCACAATGATACCTGAAGTAAGTATCTCAAAGATATTTTAATGGTGTTTTAGTGTTTAACCTGCTGAGTGTTGACAAGGTTTAACACCTAAACATTACATAGCTTTTGCAGATCTTTTTCTATGTAATTTTGAAGTGAGTAGAAGAAAAGTTATTAACTGTTGGTCTCAGATAATTTGATAAATGCTGAAAATGAACCAGAATGGATAAGATTTAAATTTAAGAGGTACTCAAATTATTCTGTTATGTCTAACCACTTTGTGATATGTTCATTCAATGCCTAATTAATTTCAATCCAGAATTTGCTTTTGTAATATAGATTTTGAAAAGGACGCTGCAAATCACCTGCTTCCTTTCATCCTTTCTTCTGACCAGCCGACAACCATGGGTTTGAAGCAGAGAGCTGATATCAACTGTTGATTTGCTTTTTTTTCTATTCTGTAACTTTTGAACATAACTATCCACCTCCTATGTGGAGCCAGGTTTTTGCATACTGTGAGTTTTTCTTTAACTGAGCAAACTTTTGCAAATATTTTTCCTGAGCACTGAAAGTTTTATTCTGATCTGGATCGGAAGTAGGAATTGTGACCCAGATTGGAAATTGCAGCCAATAATGTGGGCAAGGGAGCTGAATTAGTATTAATTATGAATGTAATTACTAATGCTAAATTAAGGCTGAAGCACTCTTGATTCAATATGGGTGTATTAACTCTGTCTAAGTCCTCCCTTCACACAGTTGAGCATGGTGTTTCCTGCTGATTTACCTAAAACAAATAAAACAGAGTAAATCAAAAATTAGATCATTGCAGTAACATAATTATGTTTTTAAATTAGCTTTGATGACGAGATTCACTACCTACTGCTTTTCAAATTCCAAAGTATGTGGTCTGTTTCAGATTACCTGCAGCAAAATAGATTATTGATGGTCCTAAATTATCTTAGCTAATTGAAGAAAAAAACTACCTTTTTTTCCCATAAGTGTTCCAATGAAATAATTTCTCTTTAAGATTTGAATGACCTGGGATCATTGTTAATCATTTTAAGCTTTAAGTGCTGTCATATTTGCATAGTTTAATGCAATATTAGTCTCATATTCTACATTGGTTGAAAGTAAAAACACAACTTTTTTTTGTTAATTCAAAGTGATTCTGTTTTCACAACAAAACTTGTTTTTATAAAATTGCCCAAGTTTAAGCAACTAGCAAGAAATGACCTATGTTTAAAAGTTTACTTCATGGAATGTGGGCATCACTGCTAAGGCCAGTATTTGTTCTCAGTTGTCCTTGAACTGAATGGTTTCCTGGGTCATTCCAGAGTGCATTTAAGAGTTAAGTATTTTCCTCTGGGTCTGGACTTACAATTTAGGTAAAAATGCCACATGCCCTCCCTGAAAGGAAATTGTTGAACTGGCTGGATTTTTACGACAACAGATAACAGATTTTCTCAATTACTGAGACAAGCTTCAATTCCAGGTTTTAAAAAAATCATTAATTACTTTCATATTCCACCAGCTCCAGTTGAGGTCAATGGGAAAACTCCTGAGTCTTGGGGAGAGTCCCCCGAGCAATGGCACGTCATCAGAAGTGAGAGCTGCCAGTGTAGCAAGGAGAGAGATGTGCCTTCATTGTGGGAAGCTTTCTGAAGACCTTTTAACAAGTGATATTACCTGGTCAAAACATCTAAACTATCACCATGCAGGAGCAACATCTCCAGAGGGTGACCTGTGAAGCCACTTCACAATTTTGTGATTGCAACCACAGGTTTTCTTCTGAGGAGGTGTGGGGGAATATGATGTTCAAATATTTGCTGGAACATTGCGTGTTCAGTCGGTGCCCAGAAGCTGCCTCCATTGCTGGGACTGACTCAGCAGTGACACAACTCAACTAGAATGTCCCAGTCACTATCTGCTCCGTGCCTATAATAAGCCTTTTAAGGACATGAAGACTCAGCTCATCTTCCCACATGCCTGCAGCCATCACTGCTCCTGGTGGAGCAACATGCTGATAAATAAGTATGCTGTCTGGTGTTAGAAATGTCAGTGTAGCGTTCTCAGAGATTGAAATTTCTTTGTCTCGCCATGATCCTTGCATCAATACTGAATATGTGGTATGTTTGGACATGAAGTCTCCCCGAGTTGAATTCAGGACACAGTGTGAGGCAGCCTTGTGAAGATACTGTTCCACTTCAGCTTTGTGTCAAATGTTTTGAAAAAGAGCAGGGAGTTGTACTTTTGCCAATATTTCATCTTCAAACAATATAACTAAAACAAATCTGGCTGTGGATCTCTTTTGTTTCCTGCATTTCTTACATAACAATGGATAGTACACCTTCAAAAATTGGCAGTAAAACACTTGGGGACATTGTGAGGTCATATAAAGGAATAAAAGGCAAAAAGTGTTGTAGAGCAGCCAATGGTGCACCTTCAAAAGGCATTTGTTAAACTGAAACATAATGGACTTGTTACCAAAACTAAGACAGCGTGAATGAAAGGTGGGATGCTTTGTGAATGTAAAATTGTCTAAGAGGTAGAAAATAGAGACTAGCAGTGTAAGTTACTATTCAGACAGGAGGGAAGTATATGGTGTTGTCATGTTGCCTCCCTATGCTCAGCCATGTGTTGATGTTAAGACCACTGCTTATTGTGATGTACATATTGACGTTGACCTGGGTAGACAGGGAAACTTCAGTGTTTTCAGAAGTTACCTGAAGAGGCATAAGCACAAATCTGTGAAGTTGGCAGGACGGATTGAGATAGGTTTTTTTTGTTTACAAGAACATATGGTGGCCTTGGCAATTTAAGCAGATACCTAAGGTACAAAAGCAAGATGTTATGCTAATATAGCATCACATTGTGTCCTGATATCAATTTGGGAGACATCACCTCTGAGTATAATGTAGATTTGGCATTGATGCAAAGGTGGGGTCATCAAGATAAAAGGAAGAACTTTCAATCCCTGAAGAAGTTTAGACACCAGCAGTCATATTCAGGAAGGATGTCAAGGCCTTGAAAGCACTTAGAAGTGATTTATTTGAATAGTATCTGAGATACTGTATTTCAGTTACATTGAAAAATGAGAGAAACTGATATTAGCCTCCTTAGTGCAGATAAAATTTGTTAGGGATATTCAGAAAGAATTTTTAAACAAAGGACAAACTGATTAATTGTAATGATAAGGTCCATAACCAGGAAATTTAAATTTAAGTTCATTGGCAAAAGAGCCAGAGGCAAGATGAGTATTTTATTTCTCAACTAGAATGATAAAGCAGATTCAAAAATAACTCACAAAGCAATTGGATAAATAACTGAAGGAGAAAGATTTGCAGCACCATGCAAAATGGGATTTATTGGATTATACTTCCTACAAGTTAACTCTGTATTTATGGGCCAAGTGACCGATCTATGGTTCTAATTCTTACTACTTCACCTCTTTAATATGAGTAAATTTTATATATTCTTGGATAGTTTGACATCATCTCTACATTTTAATGTCAATCAAAGCTATTTAATTGTCTGTAAGTAACCACAGTCTATGTATTAATGTTTCTGTTTCACTTACTAGACAATGGAAAGTTTAACATGGATACATTAAGTATAATTTACTGTAAGCGGGTACCAAAATGGTACATGTAATACATTAATGAACTTAGAACGTAGCAAAGTGACGGCAACATTCTCATTCCAAGCCAATACCTCCACAGAACTTTAGAAATGAGGTCCTAAGGAAGTATTTCTACCCATTGCTAAATGCTAAACTAAGCCATGCCCACAGCTGCCAAGCCATCAGTGTGAAGTGGGATTCCATCCATAAAATGGCTAACATTGGCCCACTAACACCCATGGCTGTGCGCAGGTTGCAGAATAAAAAGGGCATTGCTGGCATCTGCCATCAGAAGTCAAAAAGTCACTTTCAAGCACCCTCCAAGGTTCAGCCTCAATTGTCATTTGGCGCCTTGCACATTCACAGTGATATCATCAACCTGGCTCTAAATGGGTTATTAATTGATGATAATTAGCAACCCATAGCTGATCGTAGTCTCCCTCCACTTTCAGTAAATCTATACAGAGGCCAAAATGTGTTCAGCAGAAAACCCAATGCACACATTTCAAATCTTTCTCCCCCAGCACAAAGCCACCTTCACACGGACGACCAGACTCTGCCATATAATTTACCAGTGAGCTAGATGTTTCAGTACTGCATATCATACTGAGCATTTAGATATAGATAAAGAAATAAGATCACAGATTGACAGAACCCAGTATCATGAATGATGCATTTCTTAGTGGATTATGTAAAGGAAGATGGTAATCCCTGATATAGCAAGAATTGCAGATGCTGGAGTCAGTGGTAACAAAGTGTGGGGCTGGAGGAACACAGCAAGCCAGGCAGTATCAGAGGAGCAGGAAAGTTGACATTTATGGATGAAACCCTTCTTCAGAAATGGGGATGGGGAAGGGAGCTCAGAAATAAATAGAAAGAGAAAGGGTGGGATTGGGGAAGGTAGGTGCGATGGTGATGGGTGAGTGCAGGTAGGGAATGGTGGGGATTGGTCAGTGAGGTGGGAGGGGCAGATAGGTGGGAGAGAAGATGGCAGGTTATGTTAGGTAATTGAGGCAGGGATGAGAGGGAGGGTTGGTCATGGGATGATAATCCCTTTTGATGTTCATCTATTTTATTTAGACAGTAAGATTTTCATAACTGCTGAAATGCAAACATTTTAATAGCATCACTGTTTACTTTTGAACAGCATTCTTCATCTGATAAATTTCAAGTCATTATTTGATGACTACCATTAAAAAATTCAAATAAATTTTGCTTTCCACAAATTGTTACCATAATGCCCATAATGCAGTGGGGATTGTTGAAGGCAAGCTAATCACTAATAGGACGAAATAGCTTTTCATCACCTCACAAAGCGGCCCTACCTTGTTCTGCTGCTGGTAATGCAGACCCTAAATAACTTCTGCTTGATAATTTAGAGGTGAAATAGCCAAAGAGAATCTGAATAACACACTAATTAGAGTTAACAACAAGTGGGTTGGCATTCAAAGGTTACAGTTTCTTTAAGAATAGTAAATAATCACTCTGAAATTAATCTGTGATTGTACAACCATGTCAATAGTAACTTAAGATCTTATTTCTAGTGTAGTAATAAAGCCCCATCACAGAGGGAACATTTCAGTAAGAATCATACTAAAGAAAAGAATATTTAGAAGTTGTGCAAGTTACCCTGTGTTCTTTCAGTTGTTTTCTTAATGCAAGTACCTTTGTTGGTACAAGGGAACAACAGAAATGTAGGTCAAACTGAGCAACATAGCCTCAGAAGGTCCAGCATTCAATTCCATCTGAACTGAGTTTTATTCATGTTGCCATGTGGCAAGTTGTAAAGTTGAATTTAGCAGATCTGGGAGCTAACACCTGAAAAATGATCATTATAACTGCTGGAACAAAAACAAAGTTTCTGGAAAAGCTCAGCTGGTCTGGCAGCATCTGTGGAGGAGAAAACAGAGTTAACATTTCGGGTCCGGTGACACTTTCTCAGAATCCTTCCTTAGTTCTGAGGAAAGATCACCAGTCCCGAAACGTTAACTCTGTTTTCTCCTCCACAGATGCTGCCAGACCTGTTGAACTTTTCCAGCAACTTTGTTTTTGTTCCTGATTTACAGCATCTGCAGTTCTTTTGGTTTTTATTAAAATTGCTGGATTGTTGGAAAGCTAACCAATTCACTAATGTTTTTCCAAGAAGGAAAACTACCACCCGACATATTTGGAATCACATTTAATGCTAGTCTTACAATAAGCATTTGATTCAATGCCCTCAGTTAATGTTTGGCAATAAATTCTGTTTTACCACATTCAAAAAATGCTTTTAAAATTCTAACTGCATTCCTACCTTGTTGACTACCTAGAAAATCTTATCTTATCTTATGAAGAGAGGTTGACTGAGCTCGGTCTCTTTTCATTGGAGAAAAGGAGGAGAAGAGGGGACCTAATTGAGGTATACAAGATAATGAGAGGCATAGATAGAGTTGATAGCCAGAGACTATTTCCCAGGGCAGAAATGGCTAGCACGAGGGGTCATAGTTTTAAGCTGGTTGGTGGAAAGTATAGAGGGGATGTCAGAGGCAGGTTCTTTACGCAGAGAGTTGTGAGAGCATGGAATGCGTTGCCAGCAGCAGTTGTGGAAGCAAGGTCATTGGGGTCATTTAAGAGACTGCTGGACATGTATATGGTCACAGAAATTTGAGGGTGCATACATGAGGATCAATGGTCGGCACAACATTGTGGGCTGAAGGGCCTGTTCTGTGCTGTACTGTTCTATGTTCTATGTTCTAAAATGCATGGGTAGATTTTGAGTTAAGGTAGGATTGTACTCAAAAATAATATCAAAAGATCATACAATAAATGGTAAAAATATGAGTAAAGTTCCATTGCCAGTTAATACCTTTGGAACATTTGCGAAGGACAAGATAAAATAAGTATGCAGAAAATTTGGCCAAAAAACTGATTTGACACCAATATCAGCATTTAGGCAGCAAAGGGTAAAATGGTATCCCAGTGGAAAGTATCTTCAGTTTCCACTTAAAGCACTTGTCAAACGCTGTTTCAACTTTAAAACTATGGTTACAAAACAACATTCTCTGAAACATTTAATATCCCATGTAGCATGAGTTAATGTACATGGCGAATTCCATTTGAAATCAAAGTTATCAATAACAGCATCAGCTAATCTCTCAGCCAGAAGCTGTGGTGCAAAGAGCCCAAGAAACAGAAAGGAGATTTTTTTAAAAATCCATGAAAAAAACTCTTGTTCATTTAATTTAAAAGGAACACAAACATAGAGTGTACTATGAAGCGCTTTTGTGAGCATTTCAGTTTGCCTCAAGATAGAAAAGTTCAGTTATTAATGTTGTTCACAAAAAAAATTTAGCAGTAACATTTGATTATGACATGCAATTGTGTTTTGACCTGCACAGTAATTTAAAGTATTAAATGTCAGTATTAGTAAAGGACATCTTGTGAACGTTAAGTCACTGATGCCTCCCCTCTGGCAACATTTTATTCTTTGACTGAAATTACAGTCATTAAATCATGAGCAGAATTTGGTTTTCTCTGTCGGAAGTATAATTGTTATGATGGTAGGTATTTAATGTGTTTTCAGAATTCAACAACATTTTTTAAATCTTAGGGGGCATTGACAGGGGTGAATAGCCAAGATCTTTTTCCTAAAGTGGTGGGGTGTCCCAAACTAGAGGACATAGATTTACGGTGAGAGGGGAAAGATTTAAATAGGACCTGAGGGGTAACTTTCTCACGCAGAGGGTGTAGAGTATATAGAATGAACTGCCAGAACTGATGGCGGAGGCTGGTACAATTGCAACATTTAAAAGGCATCTGAATGGGTATGTGAATAGGAAGAGTTTGGAGGGATATTGGCCAAATGCTGGTAAGTGGGATTAGGTCAGATTGGGATGTCTGGTTGGTACAGCCAATTTGGACCGAAGGATCTGTTTCCATGCTGTATGACTTGATGACTATCTAATCAGGTAAGTTGTTTGTTTCTGCCTGATACCGACTACAGGGTTAATGCCTGCAAATTTCCCATTCTTATGGAAGTTGTTTCTACAAACCCTCTGATGCTGTTTTTCAATATGTTGCTCTTCAATGAATATTATTGAGAAACAGGTCAATTTGAATTCCCTGCACTGTCTGAAATAAACCAATTTTGTATCTGAAATTAGAGTGAACCAATTTGAGAACATAAGGGAATTAGATAATCCCACCTCCTAAGAATGTTTACTGTGAAAGCTGAAGCAAGATAAAGTAGCAATATATCACTGACATGAAATTTTAGACTGATACTTATTGGGCAAGAAAAAATCTTAATTATTTTAAACTAATCCTCCAATACAGTGATACTCCTTGGTAATGCTGGTGAGACTGATAATAGTGGTAGCCTAGTTTTATAATGGATTTGATTGACATTGAATTTAGCTATCAACATTTTGCAGATAAATGTCTCAATTCCTGTTGCCTCAGTAAATTGATATATAAATGGGGAAGCTACATTCCACAAAATAAATAACAACTTCTCAGAGGAGCTTTCTGAATAAATTATTTTTGAAGAGAATAGTGGCTGTTGACTTTGACCCCAGTTGTATCGGCCTTATTTCTATCTCTGATTTTAATCTAACTGGCACTTTGGTATTATTTGTTGTGGTGTTAGCAAATAACATCTATTTTCTTTGCAAACCTTCAAATTTCATTTTCTTGACTCTTGCCTTTTTTTTATTTTGTTCTATTTTGCTGCTCTCGCCACCCACTCTGGAGAAGGCAGGTGGTTGAAGTTTCTAGCATATTGTGAAGATGTCCTAAGGCTCACCTTGCCATTTGTAAAGCAAAACAAGTGCCAAAATATTTGAATTTGAATAGATTAATTCAAGTCTCTAGTTTGTGTTGGTGCAATGCTATAATGTGGGATGAAACTAGACCCATTGAAGTATGAGATAACAAGGTGTAGAGCTGGACGAACACAGCAGGCCAAGCAGCATCAGAGGAGGAGAAAAGCTGATGTTTCCCATTCAAAATTCAGAGATTTCTGAAGAAGGGTCCAGACACGAAACATCAGCTTTCCTGCTCCTCTGATGCTGCTTGGCCTGCTGTGTTCATCTAGCTCTACACCTGGTTATCTCAGATTCTCCAACATCAGCAGTTTCTGCTATCATTGAAGTATGACTTTGGTTCTACTCCATCTGTACTATAAGCTTACAGACTATTGCTGCTTTTGATTCAAATTTAAGGCAGATTGGCAAAAACTTATGGGCCTTGTTTATTTCCTCCTATATTCATTTCAAATTCTGATCCGTACATAAGAGCACTTATAACTGAAAGCTAAAATAAATCCACTATTCTTGCAATCAGTTCTGTATTTATAACTATACTAATATGCAGTTCATTAGTTCAACTAGATAAATTTAACATTATTTGATCATTGTTTGGATTTCTCAGATAGTGCTGTATGGAATCAATCATCAAATTAAGTGGTTCTGTGTTACATTACCAGCCTGAAGAGGGCAAGAAGAGTTCCTGTGCCCTGGAGGTAATGACACATTTGAATTTTTAGCTACTTGATGTGGAGCGTCTGCTGATCATGACATTGTACAGTGGCATTGTGATGAAAAGCTGAAGATTTCTAATAAAAAAAAACTGCTGGAACAGCACTGCAAATTAATCAGTATTTGAAGGTATTCATTCTTCAGATGCAGTATGATGAGGTGGGGATAACTGATAACGCCTTGCCTATTTACAGCTATGGCTTATATAGGACTAATAAATCTCCTCAATTACAAATTTGCAATAAGGGTTTTTTTACTGAAGGAAATCATGTTAAAGACTTTAAAGGCATGTCAAGCTGAACGTAGAAGTTTGCTTTGTTGGTTGAACTAGGATTTTGCTGGCTTTTGAATCTATGGTTATATTTTGTGGTGTCACCTGGATTGCACTCTTGGTTGTCAATCGAAGGAAAAACTTAGAGTAATAAGCAATCCAGATGTCTGCTCTAGTATCCATCCTGAGTCTGCTACCTCCTTTTTCTTTCTAGTTTGCTAAAGTTTTTGATCATTGCTAACTCTGGACATTCTCCCTTATTCTTCCATGTTTTATGTACAGTTCTAATGGGTCTTATTCCTCCTTGTTGCAGAAGTCAAGGTTTCTTATTAGTCTGAATTGTTACTGAGAATGATTTGTTTCTTACTGGTGCAACATAATTAGTGAACCAATTAGTGAAAATGAAGAATATAATATATTTTTGTGCAAGCATGCACCCAGCAGACTCCGTGCCAGTTACAGAGGTTTATCAATTACTCCTTATGTTCTTACAGAACAACCTTTTCTGGCTTGAAAAATGGAATTATGAATCTTGTCACAGAAGCATCCACATAGACCTTGTTAAGGTGAAAAGTAAAGCTCTAAACAAAACAAAAAAAAGCAGGTAGTCATAAATAAACTGCTTAAAGATGCTTCAAGATCTCTCTTGTCTGTTGTAGGTCTGTCTGCTAACTCCCACAGCCTGACCAATTGTATTTTAACCATTTAGAGATTGCCCCATGCAGTACCACCATCTCAGCCTTTACTTCTAAGTAGTCATTTATGGTTAAGGGTCATCCTTGGAAAATGCTAGTATTTATGCAAATCAGGTCCATAATCAAGGCTACTTACTGCAAAACTTTCAGCATGATAAACCCTTACTTTACTAAGGATACTTTTTTTAAAATTCATTCATGAGATGAGGGCCTCACTGACCAGGCAGCATTTATTGTCCATCCCTAGTTGTGCAGAGGGCAGTTTAGAGTCAACCACATTGCTGTGAGTCAAGAGTCACAAGTAGGCCAGACCAGGTAAGGATGGCAGTTTCCTTCTGTAAAGGACATTAGTGAACCAAATGGGTTTTTCTGACAATCGACAATGGGTTCACGGTCATTATTGGATTATTAATTCCACATATCTTTATTTAATTCAAATTCCACCATCCGCCATGATGGGATTCGGACTTGGATCCCCAGAACGTTATCGTGTCTTGGATTAACAGTCCAGTCATAATACCACTAGGCCATTGCCTCCCACTCATCTTACAGCATCTGTGTGAAAATTAGATGATCTGTAATAATGAGACACAATTTAAATGAAAAAGATGTTATTTCATCTGATCAAACTACACCACATGACTCTCAAATCATGGATAAAGAATGTTTGCAACATGAAAGGAAATCTCAAGATTTCTGTAGATGTCTGGCTATTGGAAAAATATTAAGAATATTAACTTTGCATCGATTTCTTCTTCCAGATCTTAGTGTTGGTGATTCATCTGATTAGACATTACTGTACATCCTGTTCTAATGATGGCATACTGAGACTGCAAGAAACGAATGTGTCTATTTGACAGGACACTTTAGTATGCTTATACCGCAGTATTGATCCTGTGGAATTCCTGCTGGAAACACATTCTGATTTTGTGGCTTTTTTTCCACTGAATACACTACGGCTATCAATTTAATTCCATCCTCAGTCACATTGCACAAGTAATACATAACATGCTTGCTCGACCATCCTACATGGTTGTGATGCTACAAATTATTTTTTCTTACATTAATATGCTGTTATTTTGGGTGTATTCAGATTGAGTAAATATGCTCTTAGGCAATTAAGACCATAAGACATAGGAGTGGAAGTAAGGCCATTCGGCCCATCAAGTCCACTCCGCCATTTAAATTATGGCTGATGGGCACTTCAACTCCACTTCCCTGCACTCTCCCCATAGCCCTTGATTCCTTCTGAGATCAAGAATTTGTCAATCTCTGCCTTGAAGGCATCCAACGTCCCAGCCTCCACTGCACTCTGCGGCAATGAATTGCAAAAGCACACCACTCTCTGGCTGAAGAAATGTCGTCTTATTTCCGTTTTAAATTTACACCCTCTAATTTTAAGGCTGTGCCCACGGGTTCGAGTCCCCCCGCCTAACAGAAACAACTTCCTAGCGTCCACCCCTTCTAAACCATACATTATCTTGTAAGTTTCTATTAGATCTCCCCTCAACCTTCTAGACTCTAATGAATACAATCCCAGGATCCTTAGCCGTTCATCATACGTTAAACCTACCATTCCATTCTGAAACATCAGGCAAAGGAACGGGAGAAATTTTATTAAAACTCACCCAATGGCAACTTAATATGTAGTAAGTAAGATTTATCCTATGTACCTCTGAGAAATCATTCAGCTGTTTGCCTGATGTACTGAGCAAAGAGCAAGTGCAGCCACTGAGGCTGTTGAGGTTCTTGTTTATGCATGAATTTTTGAGGCCTGATGCCTCAACTGCAATTTTAACTAACAGCTGAGGCTGTTCAATGTATTTAGATGCATACTGAGGGCATGATAAGATAGATTGCAAAGATGACTAGTACCATTGAACATATCTGTTTATTAACCATGAAATTTTTTTGTTGGCTAGTTATTGATGTCCAGGTATTGGGAGTGTTGTAAGATGTTTCTGGTCTCATGGGATGTTGCTGATACTAAGTAAACCAGAGTAATACAAATGCACCGTGTATGTGTCACTGTAGTGAGATTGTTTAGGGAAACATATGCTTTAGACAAAAAAATTCAATCCATGCAAAAATTGTTGGAATTGTTTTTATTAAGGGTAACATCTTTTTATGATATTTTTCTGCATGTAGATTTCTGCACACTTTGTCGATAAACTAATCATACACTGCCATTGGCAATGTAACCTTTCTCAACCTCCGTCTAAAATCTGACATTTGTGATTTTATGTCACATTTGTCCTTTCATTTATCTTTAAATATCTCAATTCCAGAATTTTTAAGGAGCAATATCTTTGAAATACAAAAGCTGAGAAATTTTATCATATATATACCCTAATGAATCAAGGATATTTACCATCAATAGAGGATCATGGTCTTTATTTAATGGTACCATATTGTGACCCACTGTCGAAGTCACAGTTTTCAGGCTTCTGACTGTTCATTCATGGTGTTGTTGAAATAGTAGAAGAACTATGTAAGTCAGGCCATCAGGATGACGTGCCAAATTAACTGTAGGGCATCCAAGAGCTGCACGGTCTCAGGTTAACTGGCAAATTTAGGCAGCATCAGGGCCACAGGAATCCTGGATAAATTTTGTGTACTTTTCTAAGTGTATCTTATGGACAAGGAGATGCCAGTTTTAGCCATTAAATACCTTGGACCTCACTTGACCTAGACCTTAAAGTTTTCCTAAAACTGGGAACATTACTGATATTCCCTCTGCCCCAGCCTCCTCCATCCTCCAAATCATCACTTATTTTGTTGTTGACCATTTCCCCAGCGGCAGTCTAACTCACTCTTATGATTTTCCACAAATACCTCAATGGCATGAACCTCATCTCTTCCGACTTCAGATGAGAGTCTGAATCAAGTTATTCAAATGAGATCTGGGAGTTAAGCACTCCTGGGGATGGGGGCGTTGGCAATTGTAACCTCTTTAGCTTCTACCACCCATATTCCCCATTTGGAATAAAACTGCAGCTTATATTTTTTTGGTACATACAAATATTATTTCTGTTTTACTAAAGGACCTCAGTGTCAGTAAAGCCTACAATAGTAATTCTGAACTGTTCCATTCTTAAGATTAAGCCTTGGTAGATAAAAGTATGGCCTACAGTTATCAAGATCATGTAAAAGCATTATCTCCAGGCCATGTCCCCATCCAGCAAAGCCAAACACTGAAAGCAGGAGCTCACGAAATTGCTTCTTATAAGCCTTTGTAACAGGATTTTAAAGAAGCAGATTATGTTTTTTTTCATCTTAGAAACACGAAATAGCTTGGAATGAGAAAAGATGAATCAGGTTGCTCCTTATACAGGCCAAATATGAGCTGCCTTGTCACTGTCGCTATCTCACCTAGTTAATCTCCCGAGGAAAGCTGTGCTAAATTTTCCCATGTCTTTTAAAGGCAGCCAAGCGCGGCTCTACAATATTTATTTATACTTCCAGCTTCATTATTCAAAGCTGTACAGTTGCTGTCTGGACATCACTGTTTCATCCTCTGAGTAACATCATAACCGCCAGCAGAATTCTTCTTCTCCAGGTTAGAACTTTGACCTGAATTTTTAAAGCTCCAGTAACTTTAAACGAGTTCGCTGGGTCCAAGCTCATCAGAAATAATGTGGAAGTTGATGCCTGAAGTGAACCTAATAGCAAGGATCATATAATCAGGCAGGGGTCGGTAGGTAGGAACACTGTCAGCTCTCTGCCTCCGCTTTGATCAGGTCCAGGATAACTGGCCTTCACACCCAGCAGCAACTGAGGTCTTCAATTTAGTAATTGACTCAGCGGTTTTCACCTTTTCACTTCTTCACTTGTTACTGGGTAGAGTTTTACGGTGTAGGAAGCCCAGAAGGCAAACCCACACTGTGGCTGTTTGTGGGTTTCCTTTGGCAGAGCAGGGTACAGTCCCTTGCTATCAAGCATCAAGAACAGATCCAGGGCTCTCATTGGCTCTTCCGCCAGTGTTTGTACATTGCATTTTACCCAAACAGTGTGCTTTCTGCAGGGACGAGGGCCTATTCCAGAGTGAAGTGAATACTATCAAAGTTCGAGGTGGAGTCACCAAAAGACCTTAGGGGTAGAAAGGTTGCTCAAATATTGGAGGTAATAAGTTACTAAAGTCTTCTATACAGATTATAGCTTCTGCAGTAATTTGTTCCTACAATGTGTTGGAGGTCAGACTTGAGGGACTACAGGGTGACACAAAGTCCCCTATCAGAGCCGAAACCCACTTGTGGCTTCCTGACGAAGTTAGTATAGTGGAGGGAAATCATTGGGGAGTTATGCTGGGTACACCACTCCCCCTACCACTGTTTGCAGGTTGGGAAGGCTGATAGCAGTCATAATAAAAGCTTGGCAGAGATGGATCTAGACTGTAGACAGCAATAGGCCCCATTTCCAACATTTTCCTTCATACCTTATCACAATCCCACTGAGTTTAAGTAAAGAACACCTCCAGCCATTATGTACCAGTACAGTTGCTCATCTCAGTCTAAACTTTTCCGTGCAATTTCCAATTCCATTCCTAGCCAAGTAGATTGCAAGTTATCAAGTTCCCTTCTAAAGCAGGCAGCATTTTTCCTGAGAGCCTGTAAAACATATTTAATTTAATATTAACCTGCATTTACACTCCCTTTTGTGAGATCGGCCTAAGATACTTGTCAAGAGTATCCTCAAAACAAATTTGATACCGAGTCACACAAAAAGCTGCACACAAAAGAGAGGCTTTAAAAAGCATTTCAGAAGGAGAATGAGGCAGAGAAGTTTAGAGAAGAAATTCCAGAGCGTAAGACAGCTGAAGACATGACTGCCAGTAGTGGAAAGAATAAAATCAGGGATGTGCAAGAGTCCAAAACTGAAGGAAGCTGAAGATCTCATAATGTTAGGGAAGATTACAGTGGTAGAAGTACAGGTGGGATCATGGCTTTGAAAACTAGGATGAGAAATTAAAAATTAATTCAATGCTTGACAATGTATTGTCTGGAAAAAAGTGTTTAACTGCTGATTTTGTCCTTGTATTGTTGATCCTTGATGCATAGCATACATTTGCTTTGTGGCCCTGTCAAAAGTTAAAGAGCCGTGCAAACAAATTTCCTGCAATTGTGTTAGTTCATATAGGTTCAAAATTAGGCCCAGAATTTCAAGCACAACAGAGACCCTTTATTTTTGTCTTTATTCTGATTCTTTTTAAGTAAGTTCGTTGAGGTTTGCAATATCTTTTTCAGTTCTTTGAATGCATTTTATGAGCCAAATTAAAAATGTAAAATATAAAATATCCATGGTTGAGGCTTCTTGCCCATTCCATGTCTAGCTTCCTGAAAGAATAAATACATGCTGTGAATTTGCTTATAATTTGATATCAGCAAAATGCAGGAAATGAATAAGCATAAATTCAAAGGGAGCTTCTCAATTAAGCTCCAACAGTAACAGAAATACATCTTCACAGGAAATTGGCATATAAGATTACTATTGCAGTAAACACAGATTTCCATGAAGCTGTTAAAGCTGCCTGTCAACTAAAAACAATAGAATCAAGAGTAAACCACTCAGACATTCACGTCCATCTGACCATTCAGCGTGTCATTGTTGATCCTGTTTCTCAATGCCATACTCACCTTTCCCAATTCTTCTTGACATGTTCAGGCCTGAGAAATCTGTTTCTCTCTTGAATAGATTCAGTGACTTGGCCTCCATAACTTTCTATGGCAGAGAATTCCACAGGTTTACTATCCTCTGAGTGAAAAAAGTTCTCCTCATCTCAGTGTAAACCACACCAAGATCCAAATTTTCTGACTGCACTGTTAATGTATGTAGAATATATAGCACAGAAACAGGCTATTTATCTCAACCTGTCTGTTGTGGTACACCAACATTTCCTGGATTTACATTACCTTTTAATGTGTAATTAACAATCATCTATCAATTCTCTCAAGTACTTCAGACAAGCATAAGTAAGGTCCAATCTGACAGATTTGAGAAATGATTTTACAAACATCTTCCTTCACATATTTAATCACTGTCTCCTGTCCCTCAGCTTCTGTGATCTCATTACAGTCTTGGTCTAAAAATAAACAAAAGACATGAACTCCAAAGGGGAGGTTGAAGTGACTGCTCTTGACACGAAAACAGAGTTTGAGCAAATATGAGCCCTGGCAAGATCAATGGGAATCAAGAGTTAAAACCCCAATGGGGAATCATACCTTGCATGAATAATGATGGTTGTGGTTATTGGAATCATTACTGCAGGTATTCCTCAGTGTAGTGCCCAAGGCCCAATCATCTTGAGCTGCTTCATTAATTACCTTCCCTCCATTATAAGGTCAGAAATGAGAAAGTTTGCTGAAATTGTACAATATTTTGTACCGTTTACAACAAGGCAGATACTAATGCGGCCCATGTCCACATGCAGTAAGACCAGGATAATATCCAAGTGGCAAATGACATTCATGTCACACAAAAGACCACTTCCAACAAAAGTGAATCTAACCATTTCCCTTTGAAATTCAATGGAATTACCATCACTGAATTGCCTGATAAAATTCTTGGGGATTAGCATTGGAGGACAAGCCAGATGAAGCATTAGTCAGGTGTATGATTAAATTGTCTCCACTTGGGATAAGTGGGGCTCCAAAACACTCAAAACCTGACACCATTTTGGACAAAACAGCCTACATTTTAATATAATGTGCACCAATGTAAATAATTGCTCCTTCCACCAGTGATGTACAATGGTAGCAGTATTTACCATCTCCAAGTTGCATTGCAACAAACCAACAAGGCTCCTTTAAAAGTACCTTCCAAATCTGTAACCTCTTCCACACTAGCAGGATAAGGATATTAGGTGAATTTGAAAATCACCAGCTGCAAATTCACCTCCAAGCCACACACTATTCTGACTGAAACTTATATCACTGTTCCGTCACTGACTTTAGACCAAAATCTACATCACATAGAGAGCAGTGGTTCAAGAAAACAGCTCCACACCACCACCTTCTCAAGAGCAGTTAATGATGGTCTACAAATGACTGTCTTGCCAATAATATCAACATGCCATAAAAGAATAATTAAAATGTGTTATAAATTTTCCCCTTCCCTGTCTTTAAGCAATATGCTTTGCGACCATGCCTCTGATTTCCGTCAAGTTCGCACTCAAATTGATTTCAGACAATCTCACAGATATAAACTCTATGCCAGTGTAGTGGAGGACAAATGTCAGCAGCAGAGTGCCTAAGGCCAAAGATGACAACATGACAGGAGATAAATGTTTATTGTGTCCTGCCCCCTCAAATGTTTGTCTATGCCACACTGGCCCTGTATGGACCTCTCTGAGAAGTTAGGCAATCAACCAGACTGCTGCATCCGGAGGTGCCATTGGGCATCTCTGCCAACTTCACCAAAAAACATTGCAACCCCATAACACTTGCTTTGTTTTAGCTAAAGTGAGAGGAGCCCACAACTTTCATGATCTTTTCTTTCCAAAGGACCGCAAGCCATCTGTTCAACAACAGCCAGGGAGATTAATGTGTGTAAGCAGCCGTACTATGTGCGTGGATATTTTCCCCGGATAACAGAAACACACAGGCAGGGACAGGATAGCTCAATACCCCAGATTGCCACGATAGCATGTTTCAGGTATTCATTTGCTGAAGGAGTGCTATTCCATGATGTCAAGGTCATTTATGATACAAGGCAGACCATGTTTTAATTTGTCATCAGGAGTGCAACAAAAAGCAGATTCTACCAGATGTCTTCATAGACTGATCAACTGTAGCAGCAGCAGCTGAGCTTTATTTTTATGTTCCTGACCAAAGCTGTTCGATTTGGGTGATACCTTCAGAAATTTTCACCTGTGTGCTCAAGTCCATGCTTACAAGAAGTTTTATTTTCTGACTTCCATTTGTAAATGCTAAGATGCCTGCAGTATTTATCAAAAGCAGATGTCCGTTTTACTCCATCTAAGGCAATGTAGCATGCTGTACATTTATACATTTATAAATTTGTAGATATCAGCTGTGATAGAGAAGTGACAGTGAGAGATGAAGGGTTCATGTGATGTTAGTCTGGAAGAAAGTATTTTCATAGGCAGGGAAGGCTCTTGGTTCATGTTATGGTGTTGTGGATACTGTACCCTTACCCAGCATTTATATTGAAAGATCAATAGCTTGTCCCCGCCTCCCTAATCTGTCCTTCCTCCCTCCTTGTTTGAAGAAGGGTCTAGGCCCAAAATCTCTCCCTCCCTGCTCCTCTGATGCTGCTTGGTCTGCTGTGTTTATGTAGCTCTGCACCTTGTTATCTCTCTCCCTCCCACCTATCGCCTCCTCCCACCTCAAGCCCCACCCGCATCTCCTACCGACTAGCATCATCCAGCCCCCTTGACCTGTCCGTCCTCCCTGGACTGACTTATCCCTTCCCTAACTTCCCACCTACACTCACCTTTACTAGCTCCATCCCTGCCTCTTTGACCTGTCTGTCTCCTCTCCACTTATCTTCTCCTCTATCCATCTTCTATCCGCTTCCCCCACTCTCCCTATTTATTTCAGAACCCCCTTCCCCTTCCCCATTTCTGAAGAAGGGTCAAGGCCCAAAACATCAGCTTTCCTGCTCCTCTGATGCTGCTTGACCTGTTGTGTTCATCCAGCTCTACACCTTGTTATCTCTGGCATGTAATTGAGATGATGGTGCTCACCCAAATTGATGTTGTGGATGAGAGATACTGTTCAGTAATTTGGTAGGAATTACTGGTTTAAAAAAAACCTTATGGCCTACTTACTGTGCTGTTAAAAGTGTTGGTCCAATGCTAATGATGTTTGTAGAATATAATTAATAGATTTAAACAAATGATCTGGGTCAACAGTGAATCTGCAGTGAACTGACATCAAGAAAATGCAAAATCAGTAAAGAATTTGCTTTCAACATCCTGTATCCAGCACACCTTCTCCTAGCTCTTTGGGCTGCATGTTGTGCCCATTACCGGCAGTATTTGAAACTGGTCAAAATTAGGTTACAAGTGAGCGTAAAACTCACAGACCAGTATGAATAAGACTTGGTTGTCCTATTGAACGAGCATGAAGATCCATTACAATGTGAAGACTATTTGAAATACATGACTTTATGCTGATTCTCTATTACGATTTGTAGATTGACCTCTGTTTCTTGCATGCATTCAGTGAGTGAAAAACTCAGGTATACCAAATCTATTCACACAACTGGAACATATCTGCCAAAAATTATCTTGGCAGGTTTTTTTATGAATCTTCTAAATTGAAGCAAAAGTACAGTCCAATTTTGCAATTTGACATGGTAAATGGAGTGTGTGACAGATCACCAGTGAAACCACAGACATTTGTAATGAGAGTAGGTATGTGCGAGGCATTTCACCAATGACATAAGTAATGACTAAAGACAGCACTATGAAGAAATGCAAGAATGGAGAATAAACCGCAGCTTATTTAAAAAAAGATTGTCATGGTAATTTATTCTCCTTAATAAGAATGCTTAGAAGCTGTGTACCTGCTTGGCCACAAAATTGGGCATTGGCATATCCTGAACTCGGATTTGGTCTATCAAATCTCTAGCTGTTTTGTATTTTAATTGACAGATAGTTTGTTTCTTGTCTCAATTATTCAGTATACACCCACTTCACCAGTAGCTTTAGCTAAAACATATACAGTGTACTTTGATAGTAAGTCTTACAGACCAAACTGTTCCAACTTCAAGGTTGCACTGAGTTATTCTCACCTGGGGCAGCAGTAGGAATAATTTTGGAGTATGCAGATAAATAAGGTGAAAACAAACTGACTTCCTATTCCTAATTTTGATCTAATGACCTATTGTGATCCTATTGACCCAACTGCTTTGATGTAAGGTAGCCATTATTTGCACTGGGTGCTAATATTTGTGGAATTATAATTAAATACAGGAGATAACTGGAGAGCAAAGGACTTGCCAAGCATGACATTGGAAATGAATAAAATGTAACACTTGAAGTTGCCATTTTCCACCTGCAGTCAATGTGCAGCATGTATCAGCTGTTTTACGCACACCCTCCTCAACCACCTTATGAAATTACACAAAGGAATCACATGCTGACCCCGTTACAAAGTAGAAGACTTGGGCTTTATATCTCAAAATGAGATTAGAAGTGCAACGCACTTGGGAAATCAGCTAATTGAATTACAGCAAAAATGTGTTGATCTTGAGGTGAAAAGGATCATGTAGTGCAAAGGTTTAACTCAATGGTGCATGCCACTGTGTTGCAGCACTGGGGTGGGAGGTGAAGTAAAAATAAAAAATGAAATTAAAGCAGCAATCTGTAATAAAGTATTGCAGGGCTGCATTTTGTAGTGTAACCAGAGAATACCAAATTACTTCTTCAGCTGTTTGATGTTACAAAAGTAAGTTGCGTATTAAATGATTGTTTTGCAGAATTGGTCTATTATTCCATTATAATTTTGACATAAGTAAAACTAACAAGAAGCATATACAGACACGTAGAATGGATACAATTAAATGTTGCACAAAATGACAGTTAACATTGGATGGAACTAGTATTGTTGCTAGAATTCAGTAAAGACTGGTGGGGATGTGAATTTTTCATATTATGTGTGTTAGATCAATGGAATAGCCAAGAGTAGAGTTATAGGTTTACGTTCTTTCAAATTTAGAAAGAGTATTTTTCACTGTATAACACCAGGTAGATGTGCTCTGCTAGTTGCATCATTATTGCTAGCTGTATTGATGATGGAAGCAATTTGAAGTGATGAATTCAGGATATCTTACGAAAATAAATCACACAAATTTTTTAGTTTAAGTTTAAATTTTTGCTACATCATACTTATAGAAAATTGACAAAATACATCCCCTGATAATAATATGATCACAACTGTGTATTGTTCGGAATTTTATCTGAAAAGTTAACAGTATTTTTAATGAGTGTTCAGTATGGATAATAATTACTTGTGAAATTCCAAAAGAATAAATACCATTCTTGTTAAACTGAATGGTCAAATAATATTCAAAGGCTAAATAAACTCATCCAGCTTGTTGTTAAGTAATATTTCACAAAAGTTGGGTCTTAATGAATTAGAAAAACTATAGAAAAGTTTGTTTTCTATGTATTGTGCAATATATACGAATTGATAATCAGCGTTACTATGTTATTACGTTCTAATTCATTTGAAGTGTCAGGTGTTTGTTACAGTTGGCAGTGCAGAGTTACTAACTTCAGTTAAAATAATCAAATCTAATTGGTACTTTGCTCAAGAATCATTTACCATGCCATGATGAGATGCATGTCTGTACTTGTAATTCCTCACTCAGTGAATTCTGATTTAAACTGTACCACAGCTGTATTCGGTAAGAGGAGGCCAGACACTTTTTGCATAGGAAGAATGTCAGACTAGTAATGTTTTATTAGATAGATCTATTTTAATAGAATGTTTGCTGTATGAAATCTGAGCTAGTGTTCCCTCCTATTAGCACTCATTTATCTTCTTTTGCTGGAGAATAGGAAAACAAATGTTAAATTCAAGTTTAATTAAAACCCTATATCAGCTAGACCACAAGTAAAAGCCTAGAGAAAAATAAAGCTGCTAAATGACAACAGATGAAGTGAAAAGGAGCTGCAAATAACTGCAGTTGTTTTCATTAAACTACCACTGAAACTTGAAAATATAAACTCTGTTCTGTCTTACATCCCTGTAATACACACCTTTTGAAGTTTGTTATTGCTTTAATGTTAAGGTGATGGTGATGTTGATAAATGTAAAATGTCCTACCAATGTACAGTTTGAATCAATTTGACAAATGTAGGGCTACATTGTTTTGCAAAGTTACTGCAGCAATTTTTGTTGTATAGTGCAATTAGAATTACAGTTGTGTTTCTGAGAGTGCAGTTTATAGAGTGCAAACAGATTAACATGTCTTGGACATTTAAGAAAGTGTGACACTAGTGCAAATCCTGCCATAAATTTGAATGAGCAAAGGCTGTTATAAAAACATATGACAGCATATTACATTTTAGGGTGCATGACATTAGAAGCATGTCATAGCATAGAGGTCTAGTAACCTGAAACATGAGGTTACAGCATCGCTGCACTGTGTAATTTCTTCTCACGCTCCTATTTAATATTTTTTGTATGGTTAAAACTATAGGATGACTGCTGCGCATTCATGGTGAAACGTACTCTTTGAAAGCTGTTCACTTTCTTTGTACTCTGTACATTGTTCGTGAAAGGATTTTGTATAATTCAGCAGTTTTTTTTGTCAGCAAAAAATGCCAATTATGTTCCTGTCTACAACAATTTCTAATGTATTGAATTCTGTGATATCTTGGGTTCAGCTGTATTTGTACCAGTCATGTACATTAAAATTCTTTTGTCATTACAATGAAACAAATATCAATTTATTTGTACGCTCAAAATTCTGTGATTTGGAATCCTGCATTTATTTACTAAAGAAAACATTCATAGGAAGTTGTCCCAATTTCCTAGTTCATCACATCATTTATTTTGAAGGTCTCGGGTTCAATGTCTGATACTAACTGAGACAGAAAATATGGCTCTAAAGCTAACTTTCCTGCACAAGGTTAGGGGATAAAAAGCTCTAAAGGACACATTTGCCAGTATTTGGATATTGAATGAGGGAAAAATCCGGTTATTATACCACTTTAGGAGTATAAAAAAAGCAAGATACTGCATGTATAACACCTTCCATCGAACTGTCTCTATTCCCTGTATCAATCATAGCATCAGACAGACCTCCAGGCATGAACTTCCTACAGCAATGACCATGTTCTAGACACTCTGCATCCTCTTTGCAAGAGAGGCCATTGATTAATACCTTTTCATTTTGCTTTCTTGAATTAAATAAAGGATCCTTTTTCACTTCCACTGTGCTGGTCCTCTAATCACTTGCAAGCATCAAACTCCATAAGCAAGCCTAGCGTTGGCATGATTTGCACGCAATTAATGCTATGTAACATTGCATGCGCCTACACCCATGGCCCCCTGGAGAAAACAAAGATTATGGGCCTTGAATCAAGCAAAGAGGAGGCAGATTAGCAAACACAAACCCTGAAGCATGCTAACAAAGTGTAAAGCTGGATGAACACAGCAGGCCAAGCAGCATCGCAGGAGCACAAAAGCTGACGTTTCGGGCCTAGACCCTTCATCAGAGAGGGGGATGGGGTGAGGGTTATGGAATAAATAGGGAGAGAGGGGGAGGCAGACCGAAGATGGGGAGAAAAGAAGATAGGTGGAGAGGAGAGTATAGGTGGGGAAGTAGGGAGGGGGCAGGTCAGTCCAGGGAAGACGGACAGATCAAGGAGGTGGGATGAGGTTAGTAGGTAGGAAATGGAGGAGCGGCTTGCGGTGGGAGGAAGGGATGGGTGAAAGGAAGAACAGGTTACGGAAGTGGAGACAGGCTGGGCTGGTTTTGGGATGCAGTGAGTGGAGGGGATGAGCTGGGCTGGTTGTGTGATGCAGTGGGGGGAGGGGACAAACTGGGCTGGTTTTGGGATGCGGTGGGGGAAGGGGAGATTTTGAAGCTGGTGAAGTCCACATTGATACCATTGGGCTGCAGGGATCCCAAGCGGAATATGAGTTGCTGTTCCTGCAACCTTCGGGTGGCATCATTGTGGCACTGCAGGAGGCCCATGATGGACATGTCATCTAAAGAATGGGAGGGGGAGTGGAAATGGTTCGCGACTGGGTGGTGCAGTTGTTCATTGCAAACCGAACAGAGGTGTTCTGCAAAGCGGTCCCCAAGCCTCCGCTTGGTTTCCCCAATGTAGAGGAAGCCACACCGGGTACAATGGATACAGTATACCACATTGGCAGATGTGCAGGTGAACCTCTGCTTAATATGGAAAGTCATCTTGGGGCCTGGGATAGGGGTGAGGGAGGAGGTGTGGGGGCAAGTGTAGCACTTCCTGCGGTTGCAGGGGAAGGTGCCGGGTGTGGTGGGGTTGGAGGGCAGTGTGGAGCGGACAAGGGAGTCACGGAGAGAGTGGTCTCTCCAGAAAGCAGACAGGGGTGGGGATGGAAAAATGTCTTGGGTGGTGGGGTCGGATTGTAGATGGCGGAAGTGTTGGAGGATGATGCGTTGTATCCGGAGGTTGGCGGGGTGGTGTGTGAGAACAAGGGGGATCCTCTTTGGGCGGTTGTGGCGGGGGCGGGGTGTGAGGGATGTTTTGCGGGAAATGCGGGAGACGCGGTCAAGGGCATTCTCGACCACTGTGGGGGGAAAGTTGCGGTCCTTAAAGAACTTGGACATCTGGAATGTGCGGGAGTGGAATGCCTCATCCTGGGAGCAGATGCGGAAAAATTGGGAATAGGGGATTCACCAACACCTTCCACCCCAACCTCAAGTTCACCTGGGCCATCTCCAACACATCCCTCACCTTCCTGGACCTCTCAGTCTCCATCTCAGGCAACCAGCTTGTAACTGATGTCCATTTCAAGCCCACCGACTCCCACAGCTACCGAGAATACACGTCCTCCCACCCGCCCTCCTGCAAAAATTCCATCCCCTATTCCCAATTCCTCCGCCTCCGTCGCATCTGCTCCCACGATGAGGCATTCCACTCCCGCACATCCCAGATGTCCAAGTTCTTCAAGGACCACAACTTTCCCCCAACAGTCGTCGAGAATGCCCTTGACCGCGTCTCCCGCATTTCCCGCAAAACATCCCTCACACCCCGCCCCCGCCACAACCGCCCAAAGAGGATCCCCCTCGTTCTCACACACCACCCTGCCAACCTCCGGATACAACGCATCATCCTCCGACACTTCCGCCATCTACAATCCGACCCCACCACCCAAGACATTTTTCCATCCCCACCCTTGTCTGCTTTCCGGAGAGACCACTCTCTCCGTGACTCCCTTGTTCGCTCCACATTGCCCTCCAACCCCACCACACCCGGCACCTTCCCCTGCAACCGCAGGAAGTGCTACACTTGCCCCCACACCTCCTCCCTCACCCCTATCCCAGGCCCCAAGATGACTTTCCATATTAAGCAGAGGTTCACCTGCACATCTGCCAATGTGGTATACTGTATCCATTGTACCCGGTGTGGCTTCCTCTACATTGGGGAAACCAAGCGGAGGCTTGGGGACCGCTTTGCAGAACACCTCCGCTTGGTTCGCAATAAACAACTGCACCTCCCAGTCGCGAACCATTTCAACTCCCCCTCCCATTCTTTAGATGACATGTCCGTCATGGGCCTCCTGCAGTGCCACAATGATGCCACCCGAAGGTTGCAGGAACAGCAACTCATATTCCGCTTGGGAACCCTGCAGCCCAATGGTATCAATGTGGACTTCACCAGCTTCAAAATCTCCCCTTCCCCCACCGCATCCCAAAACCAGCTCAGTTCGTTCCCTCCCCCCACTGCATCACACAACCAGCCCAGCTCATCCCGTCCACCCACTGCATCCTAAAACCAGCCCAGCCTGTCTCTGCCTCCCT
Source organism: Stegostoma tigrinum (assembly GCF_030684315.1). Taxonomy (NCBI): domain Eukaryota; kingdom Metazoa; phylum Chordata; class Chondrichthyes; order Orectolobiformes; family Stegostomatidae; genus Stegostoma; species Stegostoma tigrinum. The sequence goes on along the minus strand of NC_081361.1, from coordinate 53,412,659 downwards.
AACCTGTTCTTCCTCTCACCCATTCCTTCCTCCCACTCCAAGTCGCACCTCCATTTCCTACCTACTAACCTCACCCCACCTCCTTGACCTGTCCGCCTTCCCTGGACTGACCTATCCCCTCCCTACGTCCCCACCTATACTGTCCTCTCCACCTATCTTCCTTTCTCTCCATCTTCGGTCCGCCTCCCCCTCCTCTCCCTATTTATTCCAGAACCCTCTCCCCATCCCCCTCTCTGATGAAAGGTCTAGGCCCGAAACATCAGCTTTTGTGCTCCTGAGATGCTGCTTGGCCTGCTGTGTTCATCCAGCTCCACACTTTATTATAGCGGATTTATTCTTACTGCTCCCAAACCAAGTGTTAGATTCACATCAGTCATCATCTTATTGAATGGTGAGACAGGCTGAAAAGGCCGAACAGCCTGTTTCTGCTCCTAATTTATACACTCGTATGGAGGACATTACGGTCAATCGTATCACCCCAACAATTGCCCTGCTACCTTAGTTCTTGTTAGTAACTGAACCTAATACCATCCTGGCCTCCTATGATTCACTTATCTTTTAAATCATTTATTTTGTTACTTGGCCATTAGTGAAGATTTGGACTCAAAAATAATCCATTTAAATATGCATGCCCAGTTCTCTCACCATTAATGCTTCATTTAAAGCACTTCCTCTGGTGCCATCTTGACATGGAGCATTGAACAATAATAAAACTAAAAATACATCAGTGCTACATTGGGAAGAATAATTAATACAGCATTTACTCAGTCAACAAGGTGCTTGTAATTTGAGGAAACAGAAGTGATTCTGACCACAAATTCAAAACATGCAATTTTGCTTTGGAAAAAAGGTTCTTTTTTTAGGGAAAAAAAATGTAAACTTGTTCCATTTCAAAACAGTAATAATTAATGTTTAGTTTGGAGCATACAAGTCAAAGATTGATTCTGTCAATCCACAAATGCTTTCCACAAGGAACGTTTGTTACTCTTCCATAACCAAAGATTGACAGGCACTTTCCTTTGTGAAGTTAAAGAATGGCAGTGAGCAAATTTTCTTTTGAGTCATTTTACGCAAAAAAGATATTGCACATGTTCTTTGATAAATCACATGGTAAGAGAGTCAGAAGTCCTCAAGAGTACTGGCTTCCAAAGATCTGACCCTATATTTCTATCCCTAAGCGTGACTTCAGGTGCTTCTTGTCAGGAATTAACCCTCAGACTGCGGGTGCCTTCAACCTCTGGCCAGATGGCACAGAAGAAACGTGTGCTCACTCCCCACTTCATGGAGACAGATCAAGGCACTGATAGACAAAGTGTCAGGCAGAAATCCAGTCTACTACCTGGCTGACTGCAATGAAAGAGAACACTACCAGACTGAGGCAGCTTCGGTATAGACAGCAGCATGGATCAATGCTGCTTCCACTGGAAAAAGTGATACCAATAGTGTAAGAAATAAAATGGTCAATGATCTCCTACATTCTGTATGTAAGTGGCATCATTATCTTGCTGCTACCTCACACTTACAGATCTATCACTCAGTAACTCTGCCACTGGGCACACAATTCACTAAAGGTGATGGATTACAATACTCAGCACCACATGCATTATGCTCTGTATCTACAAACTCTTCCTGCCCTCCACGCTTCCTATTCACTCACTGGGGATACATCACCTTCTCTCCTGCTCATGCATGAAAACTAACTGCTTTTGCATCCAAGTCCATTACACTCAATCCTTCATGGCAAGAGAAACTGAGACACAACTGAAGGTGCAAAACATTTATCTCCTCACTACCCTTGAGAAGGAAATTGTGACTATGGCCAAGAAAGACGAGGACCACTTCTGGGCTGACCATTGTCCACTCTATGTCTGTCCAATTGTTCTTCTCTCTCTTTGAGATCTATCTCCACCTATTCTTTACCCACTAACCCTCTCCCAGCTTCTGCATAAAAAACAATTTTTTCCTAGTGACCATCAATTCTAAGGAAGGGTCACTGGATGCAAGATGTTAACTCTGATTTCTCTCCACAGATGCTACCAGACCTACTGTGATTTTCCAGCAATTTCTGTTTTTGTTTCTGATTTTCAGCATCTGCAGTTCTTTCTTTTTTTTTATTTAACACCACACATATGCCATTAGGAAGAAAACAATGGGTAACCAACCCAGTAAGCTCCATTCTTGGTGGAAGACACCAGTAGCATGCCAGAACGTGGAGATGGTCAGGGAGAAGAGGTGATTGTAGTGACCAACACTAAGGAGAAGGTGCTAGGAAAGCTGAAAGATGTGAAGGTGAATAAATCTCCCAGACCAGATGTATTACATCCCAGGGTTCTAAAGGAGACAGCTGAGGAGATTGTAGAGGCATTGATTATAATCTTTCAGGAACCAGTGGAGTCAGGGAGAGTCCAAGATGATTGGAAAATGGCTAAGGTAACACACCTCTCTAAAAATGGAGAGAGGTAGAAGATGGGAAATTATAACCCAATTAGCCTGACATTGGTCATTGCGAAGCTCCTAGAGTGCATTGTTAAGGATGAGAGTGCTGAGTACTTGGAAGTGCACGATAAAATAAGGCAGAGTCAGCATGATTCATCAAGGGGAGGTCATACCTGGCAAATCTGCTGGAATTTTTTGAGGAGGTAATGAGAAGTTAGACAAAGGAGAGCCAGTGAATATGATCTATTTGAATTTCCAGAAGACCTTTGACAAGGTACTGCACAGGAGGTTCCTACATAATAGCCATAGTGTTAGGGGCAATATACAGGCACGGTTAGAGGATTTGCTGACTAGCAGAAGGCAGAGCTGGGGTGAAAGATGTCTTTTTCAGGCTGGCAGTTGGTGACAAGTGGAGTTCAGTAGGGGTCAGTGTTGGGCCCATAACCATTCACATTGTACATTATTGATCTGGATAAAGGAACTGAGTACATTATTGTTAAGTTTGTAGAAGACACAAACATAGGTGGAGAGGCAGGTAGTGGTGAGGAAGTAGGGAGGCTGCAGAGGACTTGGACAGGCTAGGAGGTGGGCAAAGAAGTGGCAGATGAAATGCAATTTGGGGAAGTGCCGGATTGTGCACTATGGTAGAAGGAATAGAGGCATAGACTATTTTCTACATGAGGAAAGACATCAGAAATCTGAAACACAAAGGCACTTGGGAGTTCCAGTTCAGGATTCTCTTAAGGTTGACACGAAGGCTCAGTTGACAGTTAGGAAGGTGAATACAATATTAGCAGTCATTTCAAGTGTACTGCTGAGGCAGTATAAGACTCTGGTCAGATGATATTTGGAATATTGTGAGCAATTTTGGGCTTGCATTTAAGGAAGGGTGTGCTGGCATTGCAGGGGATCAAGACAAGATTCACAAGAATGATCCTGGGGATGAATGGCTTGTCATATGAGGAGCAGTTGAGGACCTTGGGTCTGTACTTGATGGAGCTTAGAAGGATGATCATGTGGAAACTTACAGAATACTGAGAAGCCTGGATTAAGTGGATGTAGAGAAGATGATTCCACTAATAGGAGAGACTAGGACAGACTCAGAATGAAAAAATACAACCTTTTTAGAACTGAAATGAGGAAGAATTTTTTTGGCCAAGGGGCGGCAGCTCTATGGAACTCATCGCTGCAGAGGACTTTGGAGGCCACCTCATTGGGTCTTTAGACAGCGATAGATAGGTCATTCATTAGTAAGGGAATCAACTATTATGAGGAAAAGGCAGGAGAATGGTGTTGAGAAACATATCAGCCTGATGGACCAGATGTCATGGGCCAAATGGCATAATTCTGTTCATATTTTTGTGCTGTGGCCCTCACTGATTACCACCAATACTAACTCATTCTTGTTATACGCAAGCATTTATCTATCTTCCAAAATAGTTCCCTCCTTTCTCTTATGCAGGCACCAGTGGGACCAGAGACCTCCATAACGATGGGGCCGCAGCCTGAACCCCCCACCACCAGCTCCAATTTTGAGGAGGAAGCCTGTGGACCCTCAAAGGGTGCACCAGCAACGTGGTACCTGCACTCTCCACCAGCTCAAAGACTGTCAGCTCAGTGGGTTCTTATGTAAATTTGACCTGGGGGGAGTGGGGGGGGGGGGGCACAACCTAGTGATGACATCACTGACGGCCATTGGAAGAAGAAGTTGCAGGTTTCCGGCTGTCAGAGGACTGCCAGAGACCAGGCACCTGTTCAAGTGCATACAGAAGGTGTTTCCCTGTTCTCAGCCACAAGTAGCATGCTCAACCCGCAGAGACATGCACAACATCAAGCAGAAGTACCACCAGCTGTGACTGTTGGCTGTCTATGTGAAAATGTTAGAAGCTGCCTTGGAGATCCAGCTCCAGCAGTGTGCTCAGTGCCTGCTGGAAATGTGCTCTGGCCTGCATTATTACTTTAGCCATGGGTGCTCAGCATCGATTGCAAGGCAAAAGGAGGATGAGGCATCTCAGCCTCATTCTCCTCCCTGTGATCCAAAGACTGCAGGAGTAGACACTGAGCTAGCAGTGTCCCATTTCTCCTTTTAGAGATCTATAATTTAAAAATCGCAAAATGATAACAGATTTCTATTTTCATCTTTGCACATTAGGTTCCAGGTGTCCTTTTACCTGTTTGTCCAAAAGTGCTTGAAATTTTCAGCTTATTTTGTAAAGTAATCAGATAGCTAACTATGGCTATCCATCCATTTCGATTTGGAGATCACTCTGTCACCACCATCTATTTCAAAGCTGCAATATTGATCCTCAGTCTCTTTTCATTCACACACTGTGTTGAAGACACATTATTCCGTAATGATTTATTATCAATCTAGCACTCAATGGGTGTGGCCGATAAGACTGACCCTGAGCCTGCACAAGTGTCTTCACCAAAATCAGAATATCAGAGGGCCTGAATAAAATACACAGGATGTGTGGGACCCCATGCCCCACAAGGTCATCAAGCAGCTGGATATAGGTGGTCATACTGATGTTGTTGGTCTAATAGATGGAGGAAAGCTTAGAAAGTGATTCATAGAGGGAACCGTGCTCAAGATCAGAAGCCTGGTAGATGATGTGGAGGCAAGTGATCCACCAGTGATATTAATTTGTCAGTGCATGAAGGCTCAAGTTAAATGGAGTCAGAAATTTACGTGGAATGTTGTGTATAGTGTATTAAGGGGCTGCATCCAGTGTGAGGAGGCCTATTCCTGGAGCAGAGAGGACCTACCACAAAGTGCAAATTGAAACGACACATGCCATTTATCACATAATTTCTGCTAACCAGATCAATCTAGACTCTAACATGGCTGATCCAGCACAAAACCTAGATCCCTTGCAAGGTAACAGTAAGGATGAGGTGAGAAGGTTTCCTTAAGCAAAGATGGATATATGTCCACGCGTTACTATTTGCCCAGATCAGTGATGCGAGGTGAGAATGTTGCCACTAATGTTGACTCAAACAGTGTCAGCATTGTGGTGCTATTGAACTCACTACTCATGCAGCTGCTTAGCGAACGGTCACTGTGTGCATTGTGTTATTGTCAGGATGACATGTTTCTAGCAGGTAACTGTGGAAAAGAACTCCAGCAGCAAACGGCGACTGAGAGGGAGGGCAGCTGGAGCTGTCAAATGGATCCTCTCAGGAAAATAAGGATGCATTTGGGGGAAGGATGTCTCATGGGTAGAAGGAACAGACAGTAAATATGATTCCTCAACACAATGTAAGCCCCAGGCATTATTCCACATAAATACGTCATTGTTTAACCTTAATTTCCCTTCATGTTTATAACGACACATTTGAATAAAAATCCCTACGTTATGATGTTTGTGTCTGTGTGTTCATATCTCATGTTATACCTGTAAGAGCCAAAGACCTTAGAAAGAAGCTGTCTGCTGTGAGTGCTCTAGCATTTCCTGGAATATCTGGCAGAGAATTCTTAAAAGTGGCTTTGATGGACACAAATTAGTTGAACATTGTGAGAGTAAAAATCTTTCCCATTCACAAATGCCACTAATTTGTGATTGAGTGCTCTCAAAGCCATATGCGTATGGTCAAAAGCATCTGGAAGCAGGGAAAGCCAGTGATGAAGAACCCTAATGCCCTAGCTGTTTTGTTTTTAATTCTATTCATCAATATTAATGGTAATGAAGAAGTGGACTCTGGCAAATATGGCATCCGTAACTACCCAAATACACTTATGAGTTGAGGATTGGGAGGTGACACTCAGATCCCCAATTGCTCTCTGAAATGAGTCACTAGCATTAAAATTAACGGCAGCTGTGACACTGATAGCTACCAGAATGGGATTGGCATCAAGCCCCTCTGACCACAAGTCCTCAAACAACACCTCTGAAATGATGAAGCAGGGCACCTTGCAACTTTTGCAGCATAGCATTCTGACATTTACAGATAACTGCAGCAGAATCAATAATCTCTGATTCCTGCTTTTTGCCTGATCTTGTCCTGCCCTCCGCAGATTGTGAGAAATCCAGTAGACATTGCTGTTCTCGATGGCCTTGTTGATAGTCTTGCCTCTGCTGTCTTTTTCTCTGCTTCCTTCATAGTAATAGCAAGGCCACAAGAATGAATCACACATTTCAGCTTCAGTAGAAGAAAATCAATGAGGTAAGTCATAGAGATCGTGTAGTGGTCTTGAAGGGGTGCTTAGGTCTTCATATGTTTAACAGTCAAGCTGAACGTCATGCCCACAGTGTGGAAACTTCCTAAGGAAACTTAGGATAAGCAGTGTCATGATCCTGAATGGAAGAGAGTACTAGAAAGGACACTCCACTATTCTGTAAGCTGTTACAAATGTACAAACAATCAATTGAATCACTAAGGTGGTTAAGTTTGCCTGACTTTGACTTTAAACGATACTCACATTAAGATTAATTGATAACTAAGAAAACAAACAATTTTTTATAAACAAGCTCTTCTGTTTGACAAGTGGTAAAATAGACTTTTAACTTCAACTGTGCAAACTTAAACTATATCCTGATTAAAACAACACATATATTCATTCACAAATAGCATAGACAAGACAGTTTGTGAGTAGAAATAATTGGGAAAAAAGAAACAAACCTTATGGCTCAGCAGTTCAAATCATAAGGGGTGAAGTGAAGTGATCTTCACAGAGGGGAGAAAGAGAGAGAGTGCTTTTTGGCTTACAGATTTTTCAGAGGCTTGAGAGCAGCAGCCCTCTCACTTCTCTGTGAGAAGCTACAGTTTAACTGCAGGGAAACTGTTCCTTGGCAGTTTCTCAATCCAAAGACATCTGGCGCCTGCTTGCCTCACAAAAAATATCAAATCCAGTTTCTGCAAAAATTCCACGACCCTGTGTAACCAAAAGTACCACACAATTCAACCATCCCCAGTTTCATGAGAGCCTTTACATTATTGATATTGTGCCCACTTTACCCTTATAGCCCATGACTATGGAGGTTTTTATGCCACTGTTGACTCTACACACTCTCCAGAAAACAGGATCTTCTTCAGTAATCCTGTTGAGAGCTTCGAGCCCCTTCCAATTAACTGTGAGGTCCCATATTTCTCTTTCCCATCAACCACTATCACAGTAACCATTCCCTCAATGATCCAGTGTGATGAAGTTCATTCTTAAACTTGATGTTGCTGCATTCTCCATGAAGCGATGGATTGCCTCTTCATAAGCCCACTGACTACGAGCAGCTCACTCCCTGGACTGACTTGGAAAGTCAGCTCCAATTGACCATGCCCACACCACACCCCATAACAACTAGACTGATCTCTGAACAACTCCTGATGTAACTGACATATTCCTCAAACAGCTTGCACTTGACGTTGAGGACTGATCTTGGCCCAATTCCTGAGCTGAAAGGACACAGATCCCTGGATTTGCTTAGGATCAAATGTTAAACTGCCAAGGGCAGACCCCTTTGATTGGCTTTTGCAGTATCCCTTGACTGCTTGTAGTCCACAGAGAAAAAGTCCCCACTGAACACTCCTCTGCTTTGATTTTCACACAGAGGCTGCTTATCTTTGGAGGCACTATGAGCTATGAAGCAAACTAAGGCACTGAAGGTACCTGGCTGCATGCCAACACCTCCAAAGGACACGCCTGAAGTTGTGGCTGAGTTTGGCCAAATGTAAGCATGATAATATAATGTCGCTGGTGCTTTGCGTGGATGAAGGGTCCAGGAAAAATGTGAAGATCCCATGTACAAGAAAAAACAGCTCAATAAAAAGGACCTCCATGACTGGACAAGCTGCAATGGGCACTGAGGAGACAAGTCAACAGTTATTCTCTGTTTTATAGGTCACAATTTTGCGTCATTGAATTTCTTGACTGTGGAAAGGAAGACTACATGTGTGATATTAATTCAATGAGTTGGGAGATTAATGAGATAGAAATGTATGGAAATAAACTTCTTTCCACCTGATGTCAAGGACTTAATATGGAGAGATTTCCTCAATGTGGGAATCTGATTTTTTGGACTCTTATCTGATACAATCATTCCCCTCAGGCAATTCCTGTCATCTCAGAGAGGAGAAAATCCCTCCTGCTATGTGTTCCAAATTTATTGCATGAATTTAACTCCACTGTGGTGAGATTTGAACCCATATCCCCAGAGAATTTAGTTGGAACCTCTGGAGTACTAATCCAGTGACATTACCAGCACCAAGGCCAGAATTTATTGCCTATCCCTGAATTGTCTTTGAGAAAATTTCACCCTTTTGAAGGTTCCCCAGGCTACCAGTTTCCCTGAAGAACCACTCTCCCCTCTGCTCTTACCTGGTACCCTGGTATGTTCAACACAGATTTGGGAGCTCTGTGTGGTAGCAGCTGAGCCCTAAATGTTTGTAAAAGATTGAGCTAACTAGAATCTAAAATTTGAAATTATCCATCTTACAGTTCCACCGAGGTTTTCCATATTCCCGCAAACCCACCCAGAATAAGCCTAAAGGTGTTTTCAGGATTCTGTCAGATTTCGAACCTATGACATTTCACGCAGCTTTGACCCTCAGTCTGCATCCTAACCCACACTGCCATTTGGTGGTTAAAATTCCACACAAAGTGTCAGAGGGCAGCTGATGGAATATCCCAGCGGAAGCCTTTATTTTCAAGAGGAAATTGAGGCATTCTTCTTTGTGACATCTTACAGAACAGAAAACCTTAAATTCAGGACAGATTTCCTAATGGAGGCAACCCCTTCAGAGGAACAGAGGAAGATCTCACCTTTTTCCATCATTCAATTCTCCGTGCACCTCAATTTATCTGCCTCGGCACCAATCCTTCGTTGTTCTTATGGACAAAGATAGATGATTTCAGTCCAATTCCCTTGAGTCTTTGAAATACAATACCTCATTCTTGTCCACGTGCAGTCAATCTGTGCTGGTGATAAATTCCACAAGATTTTTCTCAAACAAATGCTGAACTGAGATGTTACCAGTTCAGTCTGCTTTCCTTCTGCCATTTTCAACTTTAGAAAGCTTCATGAAATTATGTGTAAGTCATCTGCAATTTTTTCACCGATTTGATTTGTTTTGATTTATTATTCATGTGTAATGAGGTATAGTGAAAAGTGTCATCTCAAGTGTTTTTCAGGCAGATTGTGCGACACTAGTGCATCAGAGTAACAGAGCAATGTGCATGATACAGTGTTAGAGTTGTCGAGAAGGTGCAAAGAGAGAGGTCAACATTAACATTTAAGAGGTCCATTCAAAAGTCTGATCCCAATGGGGAAGAAAGTGTTCTTGAATCTGTAGATGTATTCAAACTTTATATCCCCTGCAGGATGGAAGAAGGTGGAAGAGAGTATAATCATGGTAGGAGGAGTCTTTCATAATATTGGTTGCTTTCCTGAGACAGCAAGAAGTATAGATAGAGTCAAAAGATGGCAGGCTGGTTTGTGTGATGCACTGGGCTGTATTCACAACTCTCTCTAGTTTCCTGCCATCTTGACAACAGCAGTTCCTATACCATGTTCTGATGCGCCCAGATAGGATGCTTTTATGGTGCATCTGTAAAAATGTATAAGATTCTTTATGGGCATGCCGAATGTCCTTATCCTCCTGAAGAAGTGGAGGCATTGTTGTGCATTCTTGACCATAGTGTCAGTGTTCATGGAGCAGGACAGACTGTTGCAGAAACTTGACACTCTCAATCATCTCCACCTCAGCACCATTGGTGCAGCCAGGGACATGCCCTCCATTCTGCTTTCTGAAGTCAATGGCTAGCTCCTTCATTTTGCTGACATTGATGGAGTGATTGTTGGCTTTAAACCATGCCTCTAAGCATTCTATTTCCTTCCTGTATTCTGTCTCGCAATTGTTTGAGATCCAACCTACAACGATGGTGTCATCAGCAAACTTGTAAATGGAGTTGGTGCAGAATTTGGCCACATGGTTGCGTGTATAGAAGGGACATAGTAGGGGTAGGGTGCTGAGTACACAGCCTTGTGAGGCACTGGTGTTGAGGATTATTGTGGAGGACATGTTGTTGCCTATTCTTACTGACTGTAGTCTATGGGTCAGGAAGCTGAGAATCCTGTTACAGTGGAAAGAGCAGAGAACTCGGTCCTGGAGTTCGGAGATTAGTGTTTTGGAATTATGGTGTTGAAGGCGGAGCTGTAAATTAATAAGTTGGAGCCTAGCATGGGCATCCTAGTTATCCAGAAGTTCCAGGGATAAAGGCACAGGAAAATAGCTTCTGCCATGGTCCTGTTGCATCAGTAAGTAAATTGCAAGGGATCAAGGCAATGTGGGAGGCTGGAGTTGATGTGAACCATAACCAATTTCTTGAAGCACTTCATAATTGTAGAGGCCAGAAGCAAAAGAAAATAGTCATTGAAACATTGATTCATACCTTTGAATGGAAATCATTAACTTCTGTTGGTTTGTCTCTCTTGGTCTTAATACCTCCTCTATTTTGTTTATAATTTATATAATGTTCACTAAGTTGATGCCTCTTGAATTATTTTATGGTTGCCCTGTGCTAGCAGGATTTTGTTTTCTTCCTCTGCTGTAAAATGAATCTAAAGTATTCATAGTATAACTAATCATCGCTTTTTACATCTACCAAGGAATCACCTCTATCCATCGTTTCTGGGCCCATATTCCCCGTTCTCACACTGTTTCTCAATGTATTTATACAAACTTACTATCCCGTGCAAATCGGCATTTAAATAGACCCTTTCATATCCCTTGAGCTTCAAAGCCAACCATTTTGAAAATTTGTACTGTGGACAAGTACAGCCATCAATTTCTGTCCCAGAAACAGCATCAAGATGAAAGTGAGGGCCAAAGTTTATTATCATGCTAGACTGTCTCTTTCTATAAGTAGCAACAAGGGATGTTTTTGCTCTATTTGATGTAGTAGAGAAGGATATGATTTACATTTGATGCAAATGACAGCCCTTTGCTCAGACCATACTCCCTCAATTCTGTACTGAAGGGTCAGCCCATGATGTTTGTTTGAACTCTGGAGCAGGTCTTGAATCTGCAATCTGCTCTGACAACTTCAACTAGGAGTTTTTTTTGTGATATTTAACAACAACTTGTATTTATTCAATACTATCAAACAAAAGTTGAGACTAAACTACGGGAGGAGCTATTAGTTTAGATGTCCAATCAACTGGTGCAAGAGGTAGATTTTAAGGAAAATACACAGGAACCTAAGAGATAAGTATAGGAGCAAACATCCCATCCGGGCTACTTCAACATTCAATATAATCTGGACTGATTTGGGGCTTCAATTCCACATTCTCACTCAGCTCCCATATTCCTTGATCCCCTGATAGACCAAAAATCTCTTTCTCAGCCATCCCTCTACTATCTCAAGTACAGTGTGTCTCATCTTCAGGACATTTGTAGAAAGGCATATTTATTCCTGTATTTGAATTCACTTACAATCAAGCCCAATTGGCCAATTATTTTCTAAATTGCTTCCTGTACCTTAATGCTAGCTGATGGATTTCTTGAATGAGCACACGAACGTCTCTCTGAGCATCAAGATTTATAAATTTCATGCCTTTAAAAGAAAATTTGCTTTTCTACTCTTATAAACATACTGAACAAATTCACATTTCCCCACATAACCTTCATCTGTCATCTTGTTCCCACTCAATCTATCATACCTCTTTGCAGCCTCTCTATATCCTCCTCACTGCTTGCATTTCTACTGAGACTTCTACCATAAACAAACTTAGGGGGAAATGGAAGAAAAGAGGCAGAGAGCTTTAAAAAGGAAATTCTGGAGGTTAAGGCCTTGGAGGCAAGAACAGAAATTTCTGGAAAGGCTCAGCAGGTTCTGCAACATTTGTGGAGAGAAATCAGAATTAACGTTTCAGGTCAAGTGACCCTTCCTCAGAACTGAGTTAACATTTCGGGTCCACAGATGCTGCCAGGCCTGCCTAGCTTTCCCAGAAATTTCTATTTTTATCTCTGATTTACAGCATGCAGAGTTCTTTTGGGTAAGGCCTTGGGAGCTGAACTGCAGTCACCAATGGTGAAAATTATTAAAATTGGGACGGTCCAGGTCCCAGAACTGGTAGACAACAGGTACCTAGAAGGATTTTAGGGCTGGTGAAGATATCAAAGAAGGGAAGAGTTGAAGCCAAGAAGGGATCTGAAAATAAGGACAGTGGTTTTAAAATAGATGCATCACTTCATCAGGAGACATTGTACAGCAACAAGCACAGGATTGATGGTTGAATGCAAAAATTAGGTCCAGGTGAGACATGTGCAGCAATGTTTTACATGTCCCCAAGTTTACACTTGGTGGAACCAGGGAGGAGGATCTACATTTTAGCAGAATCAATTTTAGTGCTAAAGGAGCTTGGATGAGATGAGCCAAAGTCAGGCATTTTTACAGACGTGGAAATAGCCAGTCTTAACATTGATACAAAAATCTGGTTAGAAACTCATTTATGCTTTAAACAAGACACGAAGATTGTGAATAATCTGGTTCAGCTTGAGGGAGATGATGCTTAGAGAATGCCTACAATACCTAGGGCACCTTGAGAGTTGAAGTAGTTCTGAGTGTTGTCAATGTACATGTGGAAGCTGATGTTATGCCTTTTTTATCCCCTTCATTCATTCATTCATGGGATGAGGACATCGCTGGCTAGGCAGCATTTATTGTTCATCCCTAATTGCCCAGAGGGCAGTTCAGAGTCAAACACATTGCTGTGAGTCTGGAGTCACATTTGGGCCAGACCAGATAGGGATGGGAAGCTTTCCTCCCCAAATGATGTTAGTGAACCAGGTGGGTTTTTATCCCCAACAATCAACAATGGATTCATGGTCATCATCAAACTTTTAATTTCAGATTTTTTTATTGAATTCAACTTCACCGTCTGCCATGGTGGGATTCAAAACCGGGTCGCCAGAATGTTATCCGGGTTTCTGGATTAACAGCCCAGTAATAATACCCACAGGCCATTGCCTCCCCTGATGATGATGTTGCTGAGACACAGCATGTAGATGAGAAATCCAGAGGGAGGTCAAGGATGGATGCTCACAGGACAACAGTGATAATGGAGTAGTAGAAGGGAGAGAAACCTTGCAAGGATATCTCTTCTGTGTGACTGAATAGATAAGAATAGGATAAGTTGGAAAGAATTCTGCCAGCTGGATAATAGCCAAAATGTATTGTTGGAGAATGGGGTGATCAACTATATCAAGAGCTAGAGAGTGATCAAGAAGGAAAATGTGAGGTAGCTGGTGATTTTTTTTTAACTGAGTAAAGTGTTTAACCTGGACAGCCAGCACAGACACAATGGACTGTTGTGTAGTGATTTTCTTTTTCCTTGAGTTCAGGGTGTAAATGCAATTTCTACACTTCTTCAAACCTTGTTCAAATCTTTTCCCTGTGCTTTTAAAGTCCACATTGCTGCCTTTTCTTTCTTTCTGCATACAATGTGGTATTCTTATGTTGGGTTCCTTAACAGAATTATGTCACTACCTACTGGGCTAGTGTGATGCATATCTAACCTGCAAAAGGATTCAGCCAAACTATCAGATTCCCAATTTACTTGACTGTCAAACTCAGGTTAAAAGAAAATGCCTACAATGTTTACGTACTTAATAAGAAAATAACTTTATTATGAACAAGTTGTTTTTAATCAATGGCAATTAAAGAATATGAATTACTAACTTGTAACTGTATAACTTATGCACTATAACAAAGTATGAAGTTGGATGAACACAGCAGGCCAAGCAGCATCTCAGGAGCACAAAAGCTGACGTTTCGGGCCAAGACCCTTCATCAGAGAGGCCCGAAACGTCAGCTTTTGTGCTCCTGAGATGCTGCTTGGCCTGCTGTGTTCATCCAGCTCCACACTTTGTTACCCTTACAGAATTTCTCACTTTCAATATCCTGGGAGTTACCACTAAACAGAAACTGAACTAGACTAGTCACATAAATACATTATATATGTATACTATGTATAAATAATTTAGCAGGTTAGAAGCAAGGAAAGTCTGTAGTGAATAATATGGTTTTATGACTCCCCAAAGCCTGTGTAAACATCTACGAGGCACAAGTCATGAGTGTGATAAAATATTTTTGACTTGACTGGATGAAAGTAGCTCTGAAAACTCTCAAGAAGCTCTACACCATTCAGGGCAAACAACTGACTTGATTAGCACCATCTTCAATGTTTATAGCCTCCACCATTGATTCACAGTGGCAGCAGATCATACCATCTGCAAGATGCACTACAGCAGCTAACCCAGGTTCCTTCAACAGCAGCTTTCAAATCCACAACTTTTACCACTTAGAAAACAAGGTCAGCAAATGCATTGGAACACCACCACCTGCAAGTTCCTCTTTATGACACACACCATTCTTACTCGGAGCAATATCACCACTCTTTCACTATCATCAAGTGAGAATCCTGGAATTCCCTTCCTAACACCATTGTGACGTACCTAACCCCCACCTCCCTCATGCCCCACACACACACAGACTATACTGGTTCCAGGGCAATTAATGACTGACAATAAATGCAGGTCTATTGTCATTCATATCCTGTAGCAAGCAGATTAAAAGCAAATCATTTTGGTATGCTGTTCAAGTGGAGCCTGTTCTACTGAATTGTCATATAAAATTATTTTAATAAAGAATACCAGTACACTTATAGATGTCATTCATCAGTTATTAGAGTATTTCATATTTTACAATCACTACCTACAGAAAATATGTGTAAAACCCACCTTCATGCAATATTATAGACCCTACAGCAAGAAAGAAAGAAATTTTCTTTTAGAGACAAATCAGGTTCTGTCAACTCTATTGATATAATTTTCCATCTGAGCAAATGATTACAAATCCATTTTTGTCAAGTGCCACTGCCACTCATATAACGTGATTCCCCAGTGTGGAAGGACAAACCTTTAAGTGGATCTTTTCATGGAAGAATGGAATAACTTTTGTAATCTCAGCATATCCCAAAATCCTTTACAGTCAATGATGTACTCTGGAAGAATAGCTGGTATTGTAATATTGAAAGTTCAGCAGCCAAATGGTGCACAGCAAGGTCCCGCAAACAGCAGGGAGATAATGCCAAAATAATTTGTTTTAAGCAAAAATTGAGGTATGGATACTAGTCAGAACACTAGAAGACATCTGTATTTTGCTTGGGGAAATGTTCTGGGATTCTTTTCATGCACCTCAGAAGAGATGGGACTTCAGCTTTAGCACCGTCTCTGAAAGTTGGCATTTCTAACAGTGCAGTGCCAGATGGCAACCTGAATGATGTGCTCAAGTCTTTGGAGTAGAATTAGAATCCATAAGCTTCAAACTCCAAGATGGGAGACCAACCAACTGGAGATATGAATAAATTCCTTATAACTGTCAGTTGCGTTCTTGTCATGTTCAAGAGAAATCTGCACAAAATAATTGAATTACCCTGTTATGTATGAACAGCTGTATTGAAGCATAAATATAGTGATCATTGTGAGATAAGTTTCCATTTATTATAATATTTATATCAACGTGACAATGAACTTGGAATTTATTCCTGCTGCCCAATTGGCTGAGGTGGTGGTAAGTATTCCATAAAATAAAACCCTGGAAGATTCTCTTTAGTGCTGGTAGATAATCTCAGCCAGATGTTGCTGTGTTTCCATACCTCTTATCAAGGCAGAGAACATGATCTTGTGTTCCCGATTGCTGTTCACATTGTGAAATACCTGCACAGAAAAATTGGTTGATAACAGGAACAGGTATGTGATTTCCAAATTTGAGCATAGATCAATACCTGTGAATGATGGGGTAGGAAGACTATTGGAAAGTGGTGTAGAGCTGAAGTAGTTTGATTTTTGTATCTCTTTAAGGTGGAAATGTGAATCTGAACCCAACAGTTTGAGATGATTTGGTAATTAAAAGCTCAAGCCTCATACATTCACTGTCTACCAGGTATCAGGCTAAATCTTGAAGGATTAAAACTGCATGCTTTGTAGCAATTAACCTCATATTCACAACTATATCTGAAGAGCTGTTTTTTTAACCCAGGGAGCTACAACCGTTTTACGAATAAAAACCATTTGTCAAGGACCACTGCCAATCATATAAAGCAATTCTCCAGTGTAAAAGGACAAACCTTTGCTGTAAGCCATACAGTGTGAAGAATACAAATAGGCTAAGCTCTAGAAGGTGAAATAAGTATAGTTTCACTACTTGAAGAAAACATGCACTTTTCAAAACCCAAAGGAGTATGTAAAGATAGATTTTGAGTAAAACCATGATTCTTTAAATGAGGTGTGACCTATGTTTGCATACCTGATCGTTGCCCTTAACCTCAGTTCACCTGATGACTGCACTAGCAAATCTTTAATATTACCTATTCCAAAGTTAAAGCATTAGTTATAGCAGCTGAAGTAGTAACATGATCTCAATTGTGTAACATTTTTAATATTTCGTTGTAAACTAAGGGATGGAAAATGAATAAGTTTTGGTGTGAAATGCCCCAAAGAGTTGCTTACAATATTTTATTTATGTTTACAACATGTTTTGACCAGATAAATATGTGTGTGTCCCATTGGAATGAGAAAAAAAGCTTAGTGATGGTCTAAAGTTCTGGATTAGGCTTTAAGAAATAAAGAGAAAAGTAGAAAGTATGCCCTTTTAACTAATATGTTAAACGTGAGTTTGCATGAGATAGCTTGAATTTTGTGGTTTCCTACAAAGTTACAATTTTAAAGTGCAGCTTGTTTTCTTAGAGCCTAAAGTTTGTGGAAGTTAAAATGGTTAAAGGATGAAACCTGCTGAGTAAAGAATTTTGTTATGAGCGGGTAAGGCAGGAGAATCAGCTCTCCTTTTGTAACCCCTCTGTATTGTTTGCAGCAGTTTTATTACATTTTTAGCACACAGCTATCAAACTTCAACTGAAACTCAACTAAAACAAGGTTAACATGAAGGAGTCAATTCTAAAGTTTTCTTGAGTGAAAGAAGGAAGAATCTTATACTTACTAATCCTGATTAAAGCTAATAAGACTTAATATTGGTTGAGGGAAGATCTAATAGAAACTTACAAGATAATGTATGACTTAGAAAGGGTGGATGCTGGGAGGTTGGTTCCATTAGGCGCGGAGACTAGGACCCATGGATGCAGCCTTAGAATTAGAGGGGGTAAATTTAAAATGGAAATGAGGAGACATTTCTTCAGCCAGAGAGTGGTGGGCCTGTGAAATTCATTGCCACGGAGCGCAGTGGAGGCCGGGACGTTAAATGTCTTCAAGGCGGAGGTTGATAAATTCTTGATCTCACAAGGGCTATGGGAAGAGTGCAGGGAAGTAGAGTTGAAATGACCTTCAGCCATGATTAAATGATGGAGTGCACTCAATGGGCCAAATGGCCTTACTTCCACTCCTATGTCTTACGGTCTTATGGTCTTAATATCAAGCAAACACACAACATAGGCAATAAACTTAAAAAGGTGTGGGAGAGAGTTTAGTACAAATAGGAATATAAGAACAGATATAGTTTAAATTTTATAACAGTCTTTGAGTTGTCAAAGTGAAATTTGAGTCCATAGTTGTTTAGCTCTTTCTTGTTTCTTCAAAGGTAGTGAAATTTTTTAAATCTTGGAATTCTCAGTGAATCGTTTTTCTGTGCTGTACTTACTATGGGAGCTTCTTTTCAGAGTCATTAGGAATAGGGAGAGAAAGACAGCAAATTTTTCAGGTACTGTTTTGAATCTATTTTCCTTCTCCCTCTGGTCTACCAAGCAAGCTTGTAAAATATGGTTTGTTTATATAGTCCCAAGTCTAGCTAAATTGTCTTTTCAAGCTGGCCATTATTCATCTCCTAATATGCTTGAAGGGTGGTATGGTGGCGCAGTGTTTAGCCCAGGAATCTGGGTTCAGTTCTAGCTTTGGACTAACCTCTATGTGGAGTTTTGCATGTTCTTCCTGTTCAACTGGGGTTTTTGCCGCATACTTCTGTTTCTTCCCATAGTGCAAAGATGTGCAGGCTAGGTGATGCTGAGTCAGTCTTCTAGTTTCACTGCCTTTAGAAGAAACAATTGCAGTGCAGCCAGTTCCGTGCTTTTGATATGGGTTGGATTTTGTCAGGTGATTGCAACAATCATTTTCAGATCAGTATTTGACATCTTTTAAATTCAGTTTAATTCATTAAGGTCCCAAAATCAAGTGCTAGAAGTCCACTATCAATTATCTATGTTTGACATTATTGCGGTAATTTTCTGAGCTTTGAAAGTCTAGGCATAGGGTACTTGCTATTTTGCCTTAGCACTCAGAGACCAACAGAAAAAGAAACATGGAGATCAAGGGCACTAACAAATATAGAGATAACAAGGTGTAGAGCTGGATGAACACAGCAGGCCAAGCAGCATCAGAGGAGCAGGAAGGCTGACGTTTCAGGCCTAGACCCTTTACTCAGTGTCACAAGAAGGGTCTCGATCCTACTATCTCTAACAAATATGGATATGGGTTAAAAAGGGGATAATCAGTTCTACGGATATTTTAAATCCAGAATTAACATAGACTCCTTTGTAATATCAATCAATGTCTGAATATAATTTATGTCCCATGTCAAAAAGCCTTGTTCTTGTATTATCGGATGCCACTGTACATATATGAATTTGGAAGTTCTCTATGCAATATTATAGCATTGATGCTCACCCATTTTAGATGGACTAATGTCCCTGTCAAATTAGGAGAGAAAGAAATGCATGAAATGTCTATATGCTGATGTCCCACACCATTATGGAACTCATTCCCAGTGAATTGCAGTTTCCATTTCTGGTCTTTGAGGTGAATGATAATTCACATGAGACTTTGTCACTTCTGAGTAATTCAATCACATTTTTACTTATTAAGGGCGGCACGGTGACGCAGTGGTTAGCACTGCAGCCTCACAGCGCCAAGGACCCAGGTTCGATTCCCGCCTCAGGCGACTGTTTGTGTGGAGTTTGCGCACATTCTCCCCATGTCTGCGTGGGTTTCCTCAGGGTGCTCCAGTTTCCTCCCACAGTCCAAAGATGTGCAGGCAAGGTGGATTGGACATGCTAAATTGCCCGTAGTGTTCAGGGTTATGGGGGGATGGGATGCTTCAAAGGGCGGTGTGGACTTGTTGGGCCGAAGGGCCTGTTTCCACACTGTAGGGAATCTAATCTAATCTAATTACTCAGTGTCTTTAACATTGTCATCAATTGCCTTCCATCATTTAAAGGTGACAACATATTGGGCAGAATTGCCTTTCTTTTCTGTCAGAACTGAATAACATTAAAAGTAATAAGTGAGTCACTTATTCTATTTAACTGAATTCAACTATGTGACAATTTCAATTTAATTTCCTTAAATTGTTAGTGAAGGGATCAGATATGAGAGGTTATTTCATTTTGGTGCACTCAAAGGGTTGGAATTTAAGAAAAAGACATTGCAATTTGAGCCTTCACTCAATGTTACATAATGCTTGTGGCAGGTAACCCAAAAAGCAAATTTGTAACTTTTTAAATAACCCTAGCTTCCAATAAGCTCACCTAATCTATGCAATACACAGCTAATACTTCAGTTTATTAATAGGTTCCCTCTTGGTGGTACTGAAACATACAGAGCAGAGAGTAATTAAGTTGATATAGAGTCTACACTTAGCAGCTGTCATTGAGGCAGCTAAATAGATGTGTCTTTGTCCTTAACTAATGAGAGGGAAAAATCAAGTAGGTTAGTCACCTACTGTGTGCTCATGACACAAACAATAACCACTTGGGTGAGGTACCAGAGACTGAGGTCCACGTGATAAAGCAAACATAAGGAAAAGAGGGGAAGAATAATGCTTATTTTTAGTTATATAATAAATATTTCTGATTACTTTCAGTTTTCATGCCATCTTGAAATTTCCTTCACTGTTGTCACAATTGATATAGTGTACACTTAAGAATAAAATAATGTCCATTAAATAAGCATGTATGAATGAGTTGTCCACGGTTTCTAGCTGAAATTGCATACACTTAGCTCAGTGCCTATCACAACCTTTTAATAAGATCTCTATGACGTTCTCCATGAACAATTTGTTGTATCACAATCCTATGCTGTAAACAGACTTGTTAAAATATCTCCATAGCAACTGAGAATTAAACTGGAAAGCTGTTTCCATAAAGAAAACATGGCATTTCAACTGTAACATGCATATTACTGCAGTAGACTATACGATGCGCCATACCACAGCTCGAGTGCTGACCTCTTACAAAGGATAAAGGATTGTTATAAAATCACAGTTTAAACCTCTTGAATTAATCAGTAGATTATAATACAAATGGATAATCCTGGACAGAACCTTACTGGGATCAAATTAAGCCAAGCAAAACAATCATGACAGAAAATTAAATTGGTTGTAACAAAATGTCTCCACTAGTTACCATAATGCACAATGTGATTTAAGCATCAGAACCTTTAACTAGAAATATGAGTGTGAGGAAAATTACAGACTTATGGCTCTGGAGCAGAATTAAAATTCTTAACATGGATCAAACAAAATCTTTTAAATATTGTAAAGATTTGTATATGCAAATTCCTTGAAAAGACAACAAATTAACATCTGAGAATAGTGCCGCTTGGAGAATAAATTAAAGGCTGTGTGAAATTGACTGTAGTGCTCTTTAACATTACATTATTTTCCCTTATAGAAAAGAATATTAGATCAGCATCACCTTCAATATCTTGCGTAGGCTGGGCAGATGTTAGCATAGGAGTGCCATCTACAGGATTTTCTTATCTTCAGTTTAGCTATGAAGGAAAAGATTTTTTTCGGGTAATTTCTTACAGGCTTAGTAAGAATAACACTATGAAATGTTATATGAAAGTTATAGTTAGCGTTTAAATCATTTCCTTTTGGTGCTAGTGGAGACAATTAAAACCATGTGGAAGTAAGGTGCAGAAAAGTCAAAAAAGACAGTGAAAATGAATAAGATTAATTACAGCCATACTGCAGTCAATATGAAGTTGAAGTAATGTGAAATTATTTCTTCAGATGTTCCCACATAGCTTGCTTAATTTTCTGTGCCCAATGTAATTATTTCTCATTGTTTCAGGTAACATCAATTTCCAACAAAATTTCTGGTCGCCTCCTGATAAACTTCAATAAAGCCACATGCTTTGATTTGTTTCTTAGTGTCTATATGGCTCTGTGTATACTCTGCTATTCTTAGTGTTGAAGGTATAACTAGGCTAAAGTTGTCGATAATGTAGTTTTGTACAAAATTTAGTGAGATCTGCAGGACAACACAGAGCATCAAGATTCACTAAAGGTTTAAATGTTCTTCTGAATCAAAGGAAGATCTATCTCCAGTTGATAACTGTGCAATTTGTTGATGGTACTTTCATAATGTTACTGCTGTTGTCCTTCTTGTACTGATGGTATCCCAACAGAGTTGTTGCCTCTGAAAATTGATTATTTGGCTACTTATTCTCATTTCCCTTTGTATGGTCTTGCTGTGTGCCGATTGGCAGTCATAATTCCTTACAAAAGCAACTGTGGCTATATCACCACTGAACCAAGCAATACTTTATTAATAAATGTATTCTGCGGAGGCACGGTAACATCTAAAACTCAGAAATTTAAGTTAGTTGACCTCAGGAATGAATTTGATACATTTGTGAGGGGAAAAGTATCTTTGCAGTTAAAAGTATTCATTGTCCTGTCAGACACTTGTAGCTGCTAATGTAAGGATGTGCAAAATATCTTGCTGTTTGATGCAAATGCATGATCTTTCATACAACAACATTTTTTTAGGGAAAGAACTAATTTAAAAGATTTTGGTTTTCTGTCCTGAAGCAGTTGAATTGACATTAGTAATTTTCTGTCATATATTATTACTTACATTGTCATTTCAAACCTGGTCTCAAATGCAAAGAATTCTTCCTGTGCTTGATAAAGCATAATATTGTTTACTCTACAAAGAGAGTGTATGAGCACTAAGGAAGGAGTCTGTTGCAATGCCTAGTTATTACTTTTAATTCAATAAGGGAATGCCCATTCAGTCCCTTGATAAAACAATTCAAATTCTCACAATTATGAGGAAGAAGTGTGTTACAGCAACAATAAATATTTCAACTAATTAGGAGGACTTGAGAAATAAAATACATAATTAGTTGGATCTAGAATTGGATGTGTTATCATGGTTATGTCAGTAAATCAATTAACATAATGAGGCTAAATTGGATAGCCAATGAAATTGGCCACAGGGGTCATGATATGCAGCTACCTCAGTCGGTTTGGTGATGTAAGCAGCATAGCAACTATGCACTACCTGCATTAGTGCATCAGCATGGTCCCTAAGTTCAGGCAAGGTTAGTGCCAGTTAAAGCTAGCCTGTACTATGTAAAGCCAGAGTATACTTCTTAAGGTGAAGTGCATTCTTGCTACAGCAGGAGCTGAAATTATTTCAACTTTGCTTCAAAGTCATAAAAAACATAGGAACAGAATTGATGCTGGAGGATATTGAACTAGACTTCAAGGTTTAAACACATGCCTGACATAACTCCATAGAGGCCAGTATCCCGTCACCAAATCACCCTGTATTTACATGTGGAGATTCCTTGACACTGATCCATCTTCCTCAGAGCCAGATCTCAGAGTGAGCAGAACCTCTGACACTCATGTTTACATCTGTCAGCCAGGGCTCCCTAATTGGACCAGATTAACATCCCCCATCAGGGAACTCATATTCTATGAGGTCCACCAAGCTTACCTCATTACAGTCACTACAGTGGCCAAGGAGGAAAGCATGATCTCCTTTAGGTGACTAGGAGATCATACAAGACTGAGAAGGCAGTGGGAATTGGTGTTTGCAGCAGTCAATGCCAAAAAGCTGGTGGGGAGGAGCAGGTTGCAGTACCCCAAGAATTTTAATAATCTCACAGAAATGGTCAAGGCCATTGAATGCATCATCAGATGCAAACAATTTCACCATTGTTTTCACACACAGTTCAAATCACTATATCCACTTCACTCAGCTACCAATAATCTTTGTCAACCTGACACAAATCTTACATTCATATACAACTTACCCTGAGACACTTAGCACACCGGAAAGCTGCATTCATTCTCATAGCTGGCTAACGTTCTCAGCTATTCAGCTTTGGCAGAGATATCATCTAAACATTTTTACCTTTTGTAGACCCATGTCGATCACACTAGACAGCAGCAGCTGCTATCAGTGGAGGACATGAATTGTTGCATGTGTCTGACACCTGTCCAACATTGAGCCGCAGGACCTCAGCCACAAAGGGGAAACCTCACATGTCACCCATCATGGACTTCTCCCTCAAGGACTCTTTTACACATTGGGCATTCTTTCCAACCTCTCCATTAAAACCTCCATGCCCCTGTCTACATTCTTTCAGGCTGCATTTAACTTCACAGTCATGAGATGCTGCACTTACTTGGTCCTGAACTTTATCTGACAACTACTTATAATCCTCGTCCTGGCCACTGCTGGTGCCAGTGTGAGTGCGCTTATAGAGCTGCCAGACAATCAGATCAATCCTCCGAGGCAGGTTTTTGTCCATAGTGAGAGAAGAAGTCCTCCCTTCTGCCAGTTAATATTTCTTCTTCGAGCACGAAATGGCCATATCACTGTTGTGATCAGCAGGGATGCATTCTCTGTCATCTCTTTTGGTGATCTGGAAGTAAACATCACCACCCAAAACCTCCTGCCCAATGATAATAATGCTGTTGAACATCAAAAGGACATGCTTTGATTCTCTTTCATAATAGATGGTCATCACCTGGCATTTTTATGGTAGAAATGTTACTTATCATTTACCAGCTAGATGGGCAAGTTTCTGTATTCTTCATGTTATAGTTCGAACAGCTTGGATGCAGTAATTGTATACCTAGTACTGGAGCACAAGCTTTCAGTGATACAGCTGGGATGCTGGCAGGATCCATAGCTAATTTTATATCCAGTGCTTCAAACATCTCTTGACAGTAAATGGAGTGAATTGAATCGGCATAAGTCAATAAATATGGAGCTGGAAAAGCACAACTGGTCAAACAGCATCTGAAGAGCAGGAAAGTCTATGTTTCAGGCTGAAACCCTTCATCAGGACTGGGGAGGGGGTGGGGAGCCCCAGAAATAAATTGAGGGGGAGTGTGGGGCTGTGTGGAGGGTAGGTGGTGTAGAGATAGATGGCTGCAGGGAGGGGCTTATTGTGGTTGGTAAGTAGGAAGGGTGGAGCACATAGGTGAGTTGAAAGGTGGACAGGTTGCAGGGGGAGAAATTTTGAAGCTGGTGATACAGGTAGGGTGTTATTGTGATTGGTCAATGAGAAGAGTGAATTGGATAGGTGAGTCAGAAGATGGACTGGATGAGGGAAGGAGAGATTTGGAAGCTGGTGAAGTCAATATTCAAGACTAGTTCCTGTGATGATAGGAATCTCAGGATGAGACTGACATGGATCACCCACTCAGCTCTTCGCATCGATAATTATAAATTCTTCAGCCTTGTCTTTTGCACTCATGTATCAGAATCCCCTTGTGGAGGATAAGGATGTCCGTAGAGTCTCTTACTCTTGTTAGTTAGTTCTTTATTTATCACCATTCATGACAGGATGTGTGAAATCGAATTGAAACAGAAATTGAATCTGATTATTTGGCTGTAGGCTATTTGAACTCTGCTTAAAATATTGTGCTCCTGCCATTCATCTGTAGCTTTGTATTTATGCAAAAGTATTTTAATGAACACTTAAAATGTTTGAAAACACCATTTTTGTGGAATGATTCCATGGAGATTTGAACTAAGTAGAATTTTTTTCAGGTTGTCTCTACTTTTTATGCTATATACAGATGCTGTTCCATTGCAATGACGAATAAATAAAGGCTCTATCAAAGTATGGGTTTCGAAAAATGCATCCCGTCATGCCTGCAACTTTTAATGATGACCTTGTAACATAAATTCCTAATCACAGTCAGGTAAAAATACAATATGAGTAATCTCTCAAAGTGGGCTAAGAGCTGACATATTTCTTCTTTAAAAGAAGTATAATATATGGGTATGTGTGGTTAGGTAAATTTTAATATAGTGCGGACGTCACTGACCGATCTCTGACAGTTTCAGAATGGCCTGGACAGACTGGGTATTGGGAAGATGTTTCTAGTGGTAGGAGAGACTAGGCCCCAACGGCGCAGCCTTAGGGTAAAGGGAAGACTTTTTAGAATGGAGATAAGGAGAAACTTCTTCATCCAGAGAGTGGTGGATCTATGGAATTCACTGTCACAGAAGGCTGTGGAGGCCAGGTCATTGAGTACATTTAAGACTGAGATAGATAGGTTCTTGATTATCAATGGGATCAAGGGTTATGGGAGAAAGTGGGAGAATGGAGATCAGATTAGATTAGATTAGATTAGATTAAGAATTTACCAGCCATGATTGAAAGGTGGAGTAGACTCAATGGGTCGAATGGCCTAATTTCTGCTTCTGTGTCTTCTGGTCTTATAGTTTAAATCCAAAATCATGCTGTTTTCCATAACAGTAGCTACATACTCAGATACCCCTCCAAGTAAAAGTTAACTTTGACAACAGCAATTTATATAGCACCTTTAACACAGTGAAACATTGTAAGACACTTTACAGAAGAGTTTTTGAATAAGGTTTGACATCAGATCACATAAGGAGGTATTAAGGCACATATTAAGCCAAAATTTTATGACGGGAATTCCAGACCTTAGAGCCCAGGCAGCTGAAGCATATTGTTGGTGAGATTGTAGCAGTTAAAGTCAAGATAGCAGGAGGCTCTGAAGTTAAAGTTTCAGAATTGGGGAATTATAAGCCTAGATGTGATTACAGAGATTGAAGGGGTAAAGCCACAAAGGGATTTGCAAGCCAGGATAAGAATTTAAAGGCTGAACTATTAGCTATGCCAAACTGAGCTATTGTGTAATTGAGATCCACAGTGGCAATGAATGAATGGGATTTGATGTGAGTTAGGGCATGCCCACAGTTTTAGAGTCCGAGGATTATAGAGGGTAGAAGTTGGAAGGCTGAGTAGGAGTGGAATTGCCACATCGGGATGGAGAAAGGCATGAATCAGGAATTTCACAGGCTGATGAGGTGAACTGTATGTTTTATGGAGGTGGAAAGAGGCTATGTGATCAGAAGCTCATCTTGGATCAAAGACATCATCAAAGTTGCAAACAGCATGGTACAGTCTTTGACAGCAGCCAGGGAGAGGGATGGAGTTGTTGGCTGGGAAATGGAGTTTGTAGTGAGGACTACTGGGGATGATTTTTTGTTGTCCCAATATTAATCAGATGAAGTTTCTGTTTATCCAGGACTGGATGCTGGAAAAGCAGTCCAATAATATCTGGGCAACTGCAAGAAGTGGTGTTGAGCTAGACGTGGGTGTCATCAGTGTACATATGAAAACTGAAGCTCTGTTTTCAGATGTTATCATTGAAGGCAGCAGATGAGAAATAAAACAAGGACTGTTGTAGCTCTTGAAGGGCACCAGAGGTAACAATGAAGGGCCTATTGTTCATTATTAATGGCTTAATTTGGCCACCTGCCATTAAAAGAAGATGGTTTAGAGAACTGCCATTAAATTTTATGTTTATAAGCTACAGGCTGCAATTACTGCTGACTAGCAGCCTGGGTGACAGTTCACGTTAACTATGCAGGAAGATCCTGTTTAATTTTATTAACAATTACAAATTTATCCTTTTATTGTCATTTCAACACTGATGAAGCTGGATTGCAACTCATTGTATTTTTATCCATTTGATATGAGCAATTTGATGATGATCTAGTCTTCAACCAATTTTCTAATGAACTAGGGCACCATTGTCTTCTGTAAGTGTGGATTTTGATCTATCAGACATATGATCGAAAAAAGACCTGAACCGAGCTGTCAAATGTAAAGAACATGCTGTCTTTCTACAGTTGTCATTTTGGTTGTGCTCTGTCAAAGCAGTTTGAATCTTGTTTTTCATGCATTTGTTTTTGGACTATGCTATTCATTATTCAGGCAGTTACACCCACTCAACCATTACCACACCTTTTGTCTTTTGTCTCTGACATATTTGTCATTTAATCTTTCCTGCTCTCCACACTATTTCAGATCTACCTTTTTGTTCTTCCTCCCCTTCCTCCCTTTCAATGTCATAAAATCCATTACATTTTTACCCTCTCAGTTCCCACAAAGTCATATTCAATTTGAAACGTTTAGCGTCTCCATGGATCCTGCCAGGTTTGCCGATTAGTTCCATCATTTTCTGTTTTTCTTTTGATTTCCAGTGTGTGCAGGATTTTGCTTTTACTATATCCTCTGGAGCTCATAAGCATGAGAGATGATCCCATTGAATCATCTAAAATATTAAATGGGCTTTGACACGTTAGTTGCCGAAGCACATTGCTGGCTGGGATATCTAGGACATGGAGATACAATCTTACAATAAGGGATGGGACATATCAAGGTCAGATCAGTACAGGTTTCTTAAGAAACTTCACTCAAAGGATTGATAATTTTTATATTCTCTTTGCCAGGAAGTTGTAAATGCTCAGTCTTTGGGTACGTTCAAGGTTGGATCCAATAGAAACTGTGAGGTAAGGTTAGTGCAGGAAGGTATATGTAGGGTTGAAGATCAACAATGATCTTGTTGATTTGCCAAGCTAGTTTGAAGGGCCACATGAACGACTCCAACCCAATATATTTTATCTTCTTTCAATTGTTTCTTTTCACTGGTACCTTTCTCTCTGTCTCTCTCTCTTTTACCCTTTACAACACATTTTTCTTTCTGTCTGATCCTTTAGTAGGTTTCATGCTTCTCTCTGCCTCAGTCTTAATGATGTTCTTTTTTAAACTTTGGCCTTTTAGAACGTTTTCTTTTTCTTTCCTCACTCACCCTAATTGTTGATTCTTGGTAATCTCATTCCCTTCACCTGTCTCCTTTACCCTCACAATCAACTCTCAAGTTTGAGGATCTATTTGACCTCTGTGCACTGAGATTGAGGCAATCCTTTCAGAAAGCTGGTTGCTTCTCTTATCCTAATCTCACACAAAAACTTAACTTAAGCTCCTCCCTGCCCAAGCCTTAACCATGTTTTCCTCTAAACAAAAAAAAATTAAAACTGAAGGAACACAGCAGTTCAGGCAGCAACATGGAAACATATGGAGTTAACATTTCAGATTAAGTGACCTTCCATTAGGTTTAATAAGTTTACATAAAAATGTTTGTATTTTTTTCAATTTCAGATTTCCAGCCTCCATAGTATTTTATCTTTTCATTAAACTTCCTCAGCAAGTTCTTCTGATTCCCTCATGTT
The DNA here is from genome assembly GCF_030684315.1 of Stegostoma tigrinum. Classification (NCBI taxonomy): domain Eukaryota; kingdom Metazoa; phylum Chordata; class Chondrichthyes; order Orectolobiformes; family Stegostomatidae; genus Stegostoma; species Stegostoma tigrinum. Next base: position 53,383,914 of record NC_081361.1, on the reverse strand, counting down.
CTGTGCATTCATCTATGATATAGTTGATGTCTTGGTCACAAATCATAACACTAGATCATCAATGAACATATCAAACTTGTAATTTCGACTACTAGGTGATCAAACTGCCCAGGGCTGCAAAGATACAAGCAGTAAAACATTCCCAGAACTAAAGAGATATAATTGACCAAGGCTAGAATTTTGGATATATGTTGTTTTATATTTATTTCTATGTTTTGTTTTTCTCCTTTCTATAATGAAATGAGAATGTATGTCATTTCATTCAGCATTTGGGGGAACTGCTATGACCACAGACCATAAACCTAGATTATCATCGACATGTCGAACTTTCAACTCCAACATGTGTTTTTTTTTTAATTGATGAGGCATAGCTTCCTCCAATTACAATTTGGACAAAGCAAAGTTATTGTTCATAGGCATTACCATAAATTCTGAAAGCTCACTCTCTATTCCATTTACTTTCCCTGCCATTGTCATAGATTTTTCCACATTCTATTCAACCCCATGTTGAACCTTGAGATGAATATATACTCCACCACAAAAATGGCTATCTTCCAAATGGTTAGCCATCAAATACTATCATTTTAGCTGACACAATCTCATTACTCAAATTGATCAGATTATCTGCTGGTGTTTATCCCATCAACAAGATCTCAAGACTTCAGTTAATTATGTTATCTTCTGTTACTGAGCCTGAAGCTTGTTATGCCCATATTTCAGTAGAGCCACTTGGCTCCTCAGAGTTGGCTACTTTTATTAACATGCAATTCAGTTTGACTATGATCCAGTCAAGAGGATGACTGAGAACACCATTATATAAATAGCCCCTTAATAGGTCTGCATGTCATGAATAAATGGCTCCTTAAACAGTAGATATGAGAGTCGCATTGGATAAATGACCTCAGTGTACAGCAGGACTGAATAATTTGACCCATCATACAGTAGGTCTAAGGATAGCTTCGAATAAATGACCCCTGTGGAAATGAGGTCTGAAGACATGACTGAGGTTATGTACAGAAAGTCCAGGAATCAGGCTTTGTTGTGAGTCAAACAAAGATTTAATTCATATTTATTCCTTGGTGCAAGAAATTTCATTCATTGTGAAGGGAAAGAATAAACAACTTAGTGATCTGTTATCTGTCCAATTCCAGCAGAAATTCTAACAGAAAGCAGAAAATATTGTATCAACGATTCAATAAACAACTCTTTTATATAGAAATTTGGGGAAAAAAATATTCTTTATACAACAGTGTTTAGGGTATCAATGAATAAACAGTCTCTTTATGCAGCAGTTCTTAATGCAGCACTGAATAAATGGTCCCAATATACAGTAATATTGGATGCAGTGCTGAATAAACAATTCCTTCTGTAGAATCAATTACTACATTTAATAAATGACCCCTTAACATACAAGTATTGAGTTCAGTACTGAGTAATTGTCCCTTTATATAGGAGCATTAAGTGCATTGCTGAATAAACAGTTCAATTATACAGTAGCATTTACATGCAGTACTGAATAATTGGCCCCTTCATACAGTAGCATTAAACACAATGTTGAATAAATGGCTCCTTTATCCACTAGGTGGTATCTAAGAGCAGCACTAAATAAATAGTTATTCAAAAGCAAAGTACCACAGATGTTGTAAATCTTGAAACAGGGAGTGCTGAAAATGCTCAGCAAGTCTGGCAACATCTTGCACCATGTCCTTTTACATCCTAGGCCTTCACATGAACTGCCTGCTCGAAATGGCAAATCTCTAAGCATATCAGCCATGTACTAACATTCTCAACCAAGCCTTCTGATTAACCTCGATGTGGGAGCAGAATTTGTTGGTTAATTACTGTTATCCTGCCTGTCCATGTCTGCCAATTGTTAACTAGACAAGCCATTCCCAACTGTAGTGCCAATTTGCTGAGTACCTGCCTCTTGCATTGATGAATACCTCTTTTGCAGGCTGTCATGGTGCCTGCTTGTCTAGTTAGACAATTATTCATTTCTAACTTGATTTGATTATCAGATTGTCCTCATGGCCAGCTCATGCTGAGTACTGACATCCAGACATATGGGATAATCCCTTCCTTTGTTAATGTAGATGCAGCTTGTTGGAGCAGTCAGTTTGAAGATCCCTGCATGTCTAACTTAGCATTCTTTAGCTTGGTCTCTGTTGTCCCGTTCCATGGCCCATGCTTGACTGTTTCTCATTCAGGTTAGCATATTAGGCAGAATTTGTGGTTGTATGGTTGCAAATAAACTAGACAGGGTTTTTGTGACTATGTTATTCTGCTGGCTCATTAATAATAGAAAATTCTAATCAATTCAGCATTCAATCCCTTCCAATTACCTGGCTAAATATTTGTAAAATTGCAGTCATCCTAAAATCCAACAGTTATAATTAGGCCATTAAATTATGCCATGAAGGATTGTAAAATAGTAACATATAGACAATTGCAAAGTATGAAAAATATCGTCATAATCTGAGCTCTGCCTTAAAGTTTGTGTCGGGTTCATGACCCCACCTTGAAAATTCAGGTGTCAGAAGCTCAAATGCTAAAACTCCCTTGCACCTTTGTGTTTAATATTTTCTGTAAAAATCTTCTTCTCCATTGTCAACCTCAATACTGCTTTGACAATAGCAGGTTTAGAGATATGCAAGGGTTTCTCCTCACTGCTTAATCATATTGTGAAAAATTTCATATGTCTGATATTTTGATCAAGGGCTTACTGCCAGATCATGGAACTGGACTAGGCGTTGAGACTCCTAGTTGAGCCCATGTATCTCCAGTAACATTTCACTGCATCACATAATTCCCTATCCAGTGGTTCACTAATTATCTTAATGTTTACCTATTACTATGTGACAGGCACCACATTCTCAGAGAAGACACCTATGGAAAATGGTGCAGTGGCAGCTGCATTTCAGGTAACTGACACGCCACAACTAATTTGCAAATGTATCTGCTTTCTAGATCACCTCTGCAAGTTTGTCAAAAACTAACACCTTGTTTCTCTTTCTCCGGAAACTTTCTGAATTGCTGAGAGTTTTCTGTGTTTGCATTTGCATGTTTTATTTTCAGCATCTTTAGTGCCTAGCTTTTGTATCAAAATAATGTACATGGCCTGAAAAGTAATGATAACTACTTTTTTATTGAATTGTATCAAATCTAGTCCCTAGTTAGTTTTAGAATAGTAGTAGGAACTGCCAATGCTGGAGAATCTGAGATAACAAGGTGTAGACCTGGATGAGCACAGCAAGCCAAGCAGCATCAGAAGAGCAGGAAAGCTAACGTTTTGGGTCTGGACTCTTCTTCAGAAACGAACAAGGGTCCAGACCCGAAACGTCAGCATTCCTGCTCCTCTGATGCTGCCTGGCCTACTATGTCATCCAGCTCTACACTTTGTTACCCTATATAGTTTTAATTGAGTTCCTTGATATTCTGTAGAGTGAATAAGCTTATGCTTGCTTTGGGTATTATATTTAGATTTTGTAATATTGTTCTCATATTTTTGATTGTGTTTTTGGGAAGTTGAATTGTTCAGGCACAAATATGTATACAAGTAGAAAAGATTTATCACATTGTATAAGCTTACGACACAGAGGAAAATGCTATTTAAATTTTGACCTGAAAAGGGAGCTTTCAGAGTTAGGTGAAAAAGAAAACATGAGATTTGACTTTTGTTTGTTGCACAGATTCACTCTATCCACTTTGTGAAATTAGCAGGAGGTCCAATAAATTTTTGTGGTCGGGCCTCAACTATTTTAGATGGAGTAATAGAGCTTAATGCTTAATGGAGCTAGGGAGGGTGGGAAATAGGACAAGCAGTTACTTTTGAAAGCTGATGCATAACTCAAGAAGGTTAGAGTTTTTATGGAAATGCATGGTATTGGGTGATTGAAACAAGTAGAATGACAATGATCGGGGCACCCCATTTTGAGATAATTCTGTTGAACAAATGAGCACCTTCTTTCCTTTAAATTAACAGAGGGCAGTCCAGAAATGTAGCCAGCATTAGTGGAAAGGGTTGGTTAGACAGATGCTAGGGCACCTAGGTTGCAACGCAGAAAACAGCTGGGCCAGGCTGCCCCAACAGCTGCAGAATTGCTACAGCCTGCAGTTGTGGGGGATCCTTCTCACTTCTCAATTCCTAGAAGTCTCCAACCACCGGCATTCAGGAGTGTCTGCCTGAACTTTAGTGGCCTTCCATCTCTTCTGCAGAAGCCACAGGGGAAAGCACATGTGGGAATGCTGGAGCAGGTGAGAAATCATCTGTAATAAGAAACTAGGTACACTAATTCAGCAAGTCCTTTGGAGCCAAATGCAGGAATCACTAAAAGCTCATTAACAGACGCCGAAACTATTTAAAAGGATAACATATGCTAACATTTATATTAAAAGGTCTGGAATATGAAGTGGTTAAATGTCATGTTAGTGTTGTGTAGAACTCCAGTTGGACCTCATACAGAGTACCTGTGCTGCATTTCGTTCTGAATTTTGGTCTGGAAAATGTAATGGCCTGGGAGGGAGTGTCACCGAGATGCTAAGGTTAAAGGGTTTATTTTGATTCTTATCAATGGAATATTACGGAATTATGCAATTGAGATATGTAAGATGATGAAAGGAGTTGGTAATTATTTCCTCTGGTGGAGGAATTGACAGTGAATGGCTGTAGCCTGAAAATGAGTGCTGATTGTCCAGAGGTGACAATGGAATGACTGAAGTTTATAATTGGGGATGGTTCCAGAATATTAATTCCAACAACTTGAAGATCTTGGACAAGGGCAAAATGCAGATGCTGGAAATCTGAAATTTAAAAAAAAACTAGAAATGCTGAAAACAATTTAGCAGCAACTTTGGAGATTGTAACAGAGTTAAAATTTCAAGCCAATGATAGTTCCTCAGAACTCTTGAAGATCTGTCTCATTAGCTGGGTGGGACAGCTTTCACCTGATTTTATCCTTATCTATCTAATCATAAGCAGCTTAGAATATGTACTGCTATATCTGGTTTTTTCCAAAGATTAATTCTTTGCCCCTTACTACTTATCATCTACATGCTGCTCCTTTGCCTTTGTTCCCTACTTTGAACTGTACACCCTAGTCACCAAATTCATCCCTCTGCCTGGTATTTTATTATGTCTCATGGTCACTATATTAGTATACCTTTAAGTGACAGGTTCATGATATCATTACTGCATCATAACATACTACCTCATGATTCAAAGATGTCATTTTCATTTTGACTTAGATCACTTGAACACTACTAAAAACATGCTCCTATTTTTTAACTTAACTGAAGTCACCTGTGTCTCAGCAGACCATAGGACTGCCCTTTCATCAGATAGTGCCAATGGTGCTAAATGTAACCTTAGGGTCATCACGGGTCAGGTAAGGGGTAAGGTTGAAAAGGTGGAATCTTCGCTAATTGCTAAATGCTAATACAGGCACATAAGTGCCTGAGGAATGTAATATATGTATATAATAGTTAGTTGGAATAAATGTTTGTTAGATTCTTCAATACCAGTATACCTATGTCTAGCTTCTTACATTGCAGTAAATAGCATAGCATTGATGCATCTGATAAAATATTCTATTTGGAAGCAAACTCACACCACTTGGCAGCAACTACTAGGGAAAGCAGTCTGAAATTAAGCTAGTCTGTTTACAATTTATGTATCATATTTCTTTATGGCTTCTAATCTTATGTGATCTTATGTGATCATTCGGTTTGCCTATTTCAACATCTGTAACATTGTTTGATTTTGACTCTGTCTCAACTTAATCAGTGCTTTTGACACCTTTAGATTTGTCTATTCCAACATTCCTGACTGTTTTCTCATATTCTAGCCTGGGTTAACTTGAGATCATTGAAGAATCTGCTAGCCCTTTCTTAATTTAAAGCAAATCCTGTTTGCCTATTATCCCTGAGATGCTGACCTAAACTGGCACCTGATAAAACAACATCTTGCCTTTAAAATTCTCATTATTATTTTGAAATCTCTCCATGGCCTCACCCTTTCCCATACCGGTATTCTAACCCAGCCCCAATCCTTCTGAGATATCTGGGCTCCTCTAAGTTTCTGTGTTTGTTGGCCTAGATTCCAAGTTCTGAAATTTTCTCCCTCTACTTTATTGCCTCACTAACTCATTATCAGTCTTTAAAACACTCCTGAAAACCTACTACTTAGATCAACTTTTTGGTCACCTGCCCTAATATAACCTCATCTGGCTCTGTTATACTTTATAATGCTATTGTAAATTACATTGCAATATTCCATTACATGAAAAGAGCTATATAAATATATGATAGGAAGAAGGGAAACTAAATCATACTTTGTGACCGTCTTCATAGTGGAAGACACAAGGTCTCCCATAATTAGAACATAGAACATAGAAAAGTACAGCACAGTACAGGCCCTTCGGCCCACAATGTTGTGCCGTGGAATAATCCTAATCCAAAAATAAAATAACCTAGCCTACATTCCCCTCAATTCACTGCTGTCCATGTACATGTCCAGCAGTCACTAATGACTCCGCTTCCACGACTACCACTGGTAAACTATTCCATGCGCTCACAACTCTGAGTGAAGAACCTCCCTCTGGCGTCTCCTCTATACCTTCCTCCTAACACCTTAAAACTATGACCCCTCGTGGCAGTCAATCCTGCCCTGGGGAAAAGTCTCTGGCTATCGACTCTATCCATGCCTCTCATTACCTTGTACACCTCGATCAAGTCACCTCTCTTCCTCCTTCTCTCCAGAGAGAAAAGTCCGAGCTCAGTCAACCTCTCCTGTAAGACCAGCCCTCCAGTCCAGGCAGCATCCTGGTAAACCTCCTTTGCACCCTCTCCAAAGCCGCCATATCTTTCCTATAATAGGGCGACCTGAATTGGACATAATATTCCAAGTGTGGTCTCACCAGGGTTTTGTAGAACTGCAGCATAACCTCGCGGCTCTTAAACTCGATCCCCTGTTAATGAAAGCCAAAACACCATATGCTTTCTTCACAACCTGATCCACCTGAGTGGCAACTTTGAGGGAGCTATGCACTTGAACACCAAGATCCCGCTGTTCTTCCACACTGCCGAAAATCCTGCAGTTAATCCTATATTCAGCATTTAAGTTCGACCTTCCAAAATGCATCACTTCGCATTTATCCAGGTTGAACTCCATCTGCCATTTCTCAGCCCAGCTCTGCATTCTGTCAATGTCTCACTGAAGCCTGCAATAGCCCTCGATACTATCAACGGCACCTCCAACCTTTGTGTCATCAGCAAACATACTCACCCACCCCTCAACCTCCTCATCCAAGTCATTTATAAAAACTACAAAGAGCAGAGGCCCAAGAACAGAGCCCTGTGGGACACCACTCAGCACTGACCTCCAGGCAGAAAACTTACCATCTGCAACCACTCTCTGCCTCCTGCCAGCCAACCAATTCTGAATCCAGACAGCCAAATCACCCTGTATCCCATACCTCCTGACCTTATGAATGAGCCTGCCATGGGGAACCTTACCAAATGCCTTGCTGAAGTCCATGTACACCACATCCACTGCTCGACCCTCATCAACCTGTCTCGTGACTTCCTCAAAGAACTCAATAAGATTTGTAAGGCATGACCTGCCCCTCACAAAGCCATGCTGACTCCCTTTAATCACGCTATGCTTTTCCAAGTAGTCATAAATCCTATCCCTCAGAATTCTTTCCAAAACCTTGCTGGCCACAGACGTAAGACTGACTGGTCTGTAATTTCCAGGGATTTCCCTATTCCCTTTCTTGAAAAGAGGAACAACATTTGCCTCCCTCCAATCTTCCGGTACGACGCCCGTGGAAAGTGAGGAAGCAAAGATCTTCACCAGTGGCTTAGCAACCTCCTTTCTCGCTTCCCGGAGCAACCTAGTTTATTGATGAATGATAAACTATATTGAAATAATGATTAGTTTCTAATGCCCAAGAACCTAGTGAAAGTGTGGAACTGAAAAGAATTAGTAAGAAAAGTAGAAAAGTTGGATAAATTAATGGACTGAGAGTTGACAAACCTGTAGAACCTGTTGACCTTTACCGTAGAGTGTTTACAGAAATAGATGTCCACAGAAAAATCGGTAATGATGGTGATCATCTTTCAAAATTGGCTTAACTCTACAATGGTGCCTGCAGTTTGGAAGGTTTGGAATTAATCCCACTGTTTAATAAAGTGGGGAGAGAAAAAATGGGGACTAAATTTACCTGTTAGCCATGGAAACAGGAGGGAATGCACTAGAATAAATTGTGAAGGGTGTATTTATTATATATCTTCTGTATATATCTCTATATATAGAGCTGCGAAATTCCAAGGGTAGAAAGACCCTGATGGGAGTTATCTACAGGCCCCCAAACAGTAGTCAGGATGTTGGGTGCAAGTTGAATCAAGAGTTGAAATTGGCCTGTCACAAAGGTATCACTACAGTTATTATGGGAGATTTCAACATGCGGGTAGACTGGGAGAATCAGGATGGTACTGGACCCCAAGAAAGGGAGTTTGTGGAGTGCCTCCGAGGTGGATTCTTCGAACAGCTTGTACTGGAGCCTACCAGGGAGGAGGCAATTCTGGATCCAGTGTTGTGCAATGAACCGGATTTGATCAGGGACCTCAAGGTAAAGGAGCCATTCGGAGGTAGTGACCATAATATGATAAGTTTTAATCTGCAGTTTGAGAGGGAGAAGGGAGAATCGGAAGTGTCAGTAGTGCAATTGAATAAAGGGAACTATGGAGCTATGAGGGAGGAGCTGGCCAAAGTTCAGTGGTACAATGCCCTAGCAGGGATGGCAGTGGAACAAGAATGGCAGGTATTTCTGGATATAATGCAGAAGGTGCAGGATCAGTTCATACCAAAGAGGAAGAACGATCCTAAGGGGAGGCGGGGGCAGCCGTGGCTGACGAGGGAAGTTAAGGACTCTATAAAGGTAAAAAAGAAGTATAACATAGCAAAGATGAGTGGGAAGCCGGAGGACTGGGGAGCTTTTAAAGAGCAACAGCGGATAACTAAAAAGGCAATACACAGAGAAAAAATGAGCTATGAAGGAAAGCTGGCCAAAAATATAAAGGAGGATAGTAAAAGCTTTTTTAGGTATGTGAAAAGAAAAAAAATGGTTAAGACTAAAATTGGGCCCTTGAAGTCAGAAACGGGTGAATTTATTACGGGGAACAAGGAAATGGCAGATGAGTTGAATAGGTACTTTAGATCTGTCTTTACTAGGGAAGACACAAGCAATGTCCCAGATGCAGTAGCGGCTGAAGGACCGAGGGTAATGGACGAACTGAAGAGAATTTATATTAGACAGGAAATGGTGTTGGATAGACTGTTAGGTCTGAAGGCCGATAAGTCCCTGGGTCCCGATGGTCTGCATCCCAGGGTACTTGAAGTGGCTCTAGAAATTGTGGACGTGTTGGTAATTATTTTCCAAGGTTCTATATATTCAGGATCAGTTCCTGCGGATTGGAGGGTGGCAAATGTTGTCCCACTTTTCAAGAAAGGAGTGACAGAAAAAACAGGAAATTATAGACAGGTTAGCCTGACGTCAGTGCGGGAAAGATGCTGGGGTCAATTATAAAAGATGAAATTACAACTCATTTGGATAGCAGTAACAGAATAGGTCAGAGTCAGAAAGGATTTACGAAGGGGAAATCGTGCTTGACTAATCATCTGAAATTTTTTGAGGATGTATCTATGAAGATGGATAAGGGAGAACCAGTGGATGTAGTGTACTTGAACTTTCAGAAAGCCTTTGATAAAGTCCCACATAGGAGATTGGTGGACAAAATTAGGGCACACGGTATTGGGGGCAAAATACTGAGTTGGATTGAAAATTGGCTGGCTGACAGGAAGCAAAGAGTAGTGACAAACGGGTCCCTTTCGGAATGGCAGGCAGTGACCAGTGGGGTACCACAAGGTTCGGTGCTGGGACCGCAGCTGTTTAAGATATATATTAATGATATAGACGAAGGCATTAGAAGTAATATTAGCAAATTTGCTGATGACACAAAGTTGGGTGGCAGTGTGAAATGTGAGGAGGATATTATGAGAATACAGGGTGACTTGTGCATACTAGGTGAGTGGACGGATGCATGGCAGATGCAGTTTAATGTGGATAAGTGTGCGGTTATACACTTTGGTGGCAAGAACAGGAAGGCAGATTACTATCTCAATGGAGTCAAGTGAGGTAAAGGGGAAGCACAACGAGATCTAGGTGTTCTTGTACATCAGTCAATGAAAGCAAGCATGCAGGTACAGCAGGCAGTGAAGAAAGCTAATAGCATGCTGGCCTTCATAACAAGAGGAATTGAGTATAGGAGCAAAGAGGTCCTTCTGCAGCTGTACAGGGCCCTGGTGAGACCGCACCTGGAGTATTGTGTGCAGTTTTGGTCTCCAAATTTGAGGAAGGACATTCTTGCTATTGAGGGAGTGCAGCGTAGGTTCACGAGTTCAATTCCTGGAATAGCGGGACTATCATATGTTGAACGATTGGAGCGACTGGGCTTGTATACACTTGAGTTTAGAAGGATGAGAGGGGATCTGATTAAGGTGTATAAGATTATTAAGGGATTAGACACTGTGGAAGCAGGAAGCATGTTTCCGCTGATGGGTGAGTCCAGAACCAGAGGACACAGTTTAAAAATAGGGGGTAGGCCATTTAGAACAGAGTTGAGGAAAACCTTCTTCACCCAGAGAGTGGTGGATATATGGAATGCTCTGCCCCAGAAGGCAGTGGAGGCCAACTCTCTGGATAAGATAGATAGAACTCGTAAAGATAGTGGAATCAAGGGTTATGGGGATAAGGCAGGAACAGGATACTGATTGTGGATGATCAGCCATGATCATAATGAATGGTGGTGCTGGCTCGAAAGGCCAAATGGCCTACTCCAGCACCTATTGTCTATTGTCTATTTAGCAATGTATTATCTGATTGGATGGAACCAATGTTGAGTTATGGAGAGGAAATTACATTTGACAAACCAGTTAGAGATTTTAAAGGGGTCAGAGATAATGGGAACTGCAGATGCTGGAGAATCCAAGATAATAAAGTGTGAAGCTGGATGAACACAGCAGGCCAAGCAACATCTCAGCAGCACAAAAGCTGACTTTCGGGCCTAGACCCTTCATCATTTTAAAGGATGTTTTGTGTGGAGTCAATAAGTGGGAACCTAGGACATGGTGTACTTGAATTTTTGGAAGACGTTTGGTAAAGTGCAACACAGAAGGTTAATAAACAAGATGAAAGTGATTGTGGATGATATATCAGCATGAATTTGAATAATCACATCATGGTTGTCTGATTTACTCCTGCTCCTATGTCCTTGAGCACTAGATTAGTAAAAAAGAAAGCCATGTGTAAATAATTGGGACAGAACATGGAAATGAAAAAGAAGATTAATGCTTTTTACTAGAAGTGACAGTGATTAAGTAGAAGCAATTGCTATCTCATTCTCAAACATTCATAGAGATGTAATCATAAAAGAAAAAGAACTGCTCATAAATTCAGGGAAATTATCATGATTTTCAGGCCAATTGGGAGCAAAAAAGATTTGTGCTGCTGAGTTTTTTTTTGCTGTTGTTCTTTGAAGACTGATAGAATGGGGTGACAACAATGATGAAAAGGGAAAACAATTAAGACACATCATTAGTAAGTTTGGTCAAGAGGACCCTTACCATTGTCAATGAGTCCCCAAAAAAATATAGCAAGTGGCATTTACACTTTCGTTGTATGGAGTCCAGAACGGCACATAGCAGAATAATTTCTAAATGAAATTACGTTATGAATTTTGTGTCCTTATCATCTAGATATGAATTCTTGTACTTTGTTTGCATTCTGTTGGGCCTTAGAAGATTGTGGTGCTAAGGCAGCACTGAGTGTTTGATTCTGATGTATGGACATTAAGCTATCAATGGCTTTGAAACAGAATGGGAGTCATTGATTCAATCCTGCATCCAAATATATAAGAAAGTTGACAAATAAGAGAAATGTAAAAGAAGTAGGTTAAAAAATACTTTGTGACAATACCAATTGAATATGAATGTGGGAAATGTAAGGTTGTGCACCTGGCAGGAAGAATGGAAGAGCAGAATATTATTTTATTGGGAAAGCTGCAGTAGGCTGCTGGACAGAGGGATTTGGGATTCTCGTGTGTGAATCACAGACAACTAGTGTCTGAGTTCAGTGGGTAATAGGGAAGACAAATGTATTTTTTTTTATTTCAGTGGGAACGGAGTATATAAAGGGAGAGATCTTGCTATAGAAGGATCCCGTCAGGCTACAACTGGAATACTGTGAACAGTTTTGGTGTTGAAGCATCTCTGCATCCACCTCACAGCTTACTGTCTCATCTAGCTGTGTGTAATCTGCAAGCAATCTTATTGATGGAGAGGTAAACTGGGATTGGAGACTACCCAGAGAAGGTCCACTAGGCTCATCCTGGTTGTGGAGGGATTACTTTGAGGAGAGGTTGAGATTGTTTAGAGTTTAGAAGAATGAGAAGAAAACTTATTGAAACATATAAAATTCTTAGTGGACTATGCAAGGTCGATGCAGAGAGGCTGTTTCCCCTTCTGGAAAAGTAAAGGACCACAGCATGTAATCTCAGATTGAAGGTCATCTATTTAAGACAGAGACGAGAAGGATTTCTTTTCATTCTGAGGATAGTCAATCTGTGAACTCTTTACTAGAGAGAGATGTTGAGTCTGGGTCCTTAAATACATTAAAGACTAAAATAGACAGATCTCAGTAATCTGGAAGGGAATGATGGTTATGGGTATAAAGTAGGAAATTAGAGTTCAGGATTGTCAAATCAGTCATGATTTCATTGAATGGCGGAGTAGACTCAATGGGCCAAAAGGCTTACTTCTGTTCCTAGATCTTATAGAATCATATAAAATAGGAGCAGTAGGCTATTCAACCCTTCAAATCTGCTCTGCCATTCAATATGATCATGACTGATCATTCAACTCAATAGGCCATTCTACATTTCCCCTAAACTTTGATATCTTTAGTGATAAGAACTATATCTAACTCATCCTTGGGAATATTTGATTTTGTTGGCTTCAACCAATTTTGGTGGCGGAGAATTCCACAGGCTCACCCATCCGTGGAAGAAGAAATTTGTCCTTATCTCAGCCGTAAATGGCCTACCCCATATCGTTAGACTGTGGCCCCAGATCTGGATTCCCCAGTCACCGAGAACATCCCTCCTGTCGACGAGCAAACAATTATCTCCAGTAGAAATTGCCATATCTATGCAGGAGGACTGATTAATAATCAGATATATTTTAATAGGTGAAAATCCCTTTAAAAAGTACACCTGTATTTTTCCATTGTAGATCTTAGACCAAGGAAATGATCAAGGTCTTATGAAGTTAGGCAATTTCGAAATAATATTTTTCGCATCTGTATTCAACAATGTGGTCCCATTGTGATGAATGAACAGTTCCTGCACAAACTCCCAGTCCCTTTAAAACACAAGAGTTCAGGATAGCATGGCCTGGGTCGATCCAGCCAATTGGATCCTGGCAGCGGAGGTCCTCCAGTATCCCAGGAGGCTGTGCGTCCTACAGCCACTAGGCCGAGCTCAGGGTGTAGCTGCAAGTTTGTAGCGAGCAGAACAGGGCGACGGTAACCTCGGAAAGCGAGAGCCAGAGCTGTGCCGCGCTCCGGTTCCGGAGAAGGGATTCCTTAAAAATAATATATATTGCGCCCTGGACGAGTGAGCATCGACTCGGCCGCAGCTTCCCCCACCCCTCCCCTTCCTCCTCGCCACTTCATCCCCGGCACCTTCAATGGAAGCGGAAAAGATGTCGGCGAAAAGCTTTCGCGTCAGCGACGGGGACTGGATTTGCCCCGATAAGAAGTAAGGGAAGCAGATTTGTAATCATAACGAGTCTGCTTTACGGAGAGAAAGGGGCCTGGGGCCCTGTGCAGACTCGGCCCGAGTGAAAAATGTGAATAGCAGGCCCGCTTCAGTCAGGGAGCCACAGCCTCCTTGTCAACTCGATAACTCCTCCTCGAAAGGGACTGCTTTCTTCTTGCTTTTACACCTACGTGCACACATGTTCCGCTTTTTAAAAAATTACATTTTCCTTTGACTCAGTCGCTTTTATTTGACATCTTAATGTCTCAAGCGCTTACCTATTCAAGTCACTTCTGTCCTGCGATCTCCCCAGCCCCGAGCTCTTACAAGTACTGCCAACTCGTTTGTTTTGCCTTTGCCTTTTATTCGATAGCGAGACTTATTTTGATCTCTCCAAATTCTAGCAGTGTTCATCGCACTGACCACTGTTTGTATGGGGCTGTTACTACACCTGACACTTGCGTGTTAATTACAGTAAGAATTAACTTCTAAAGGTCCAGTAAGCGCGAGCGCATTTTAATAATGCTAAGAAGCGTTGTTCCCAGTCAAATTTTTCGGGGTTTTGTTGATGTAGCATCAGTTTCAAGTTTTTTTTTCAAACGCACGTGGCGCAAGAGCAATAGGTAATAATAGTTTTGTTCTTTCCGTTCTGGAGGAGTCGAACTAGTTTTGGCACTGTGTAGTCGCACAGCCGTTGCTTGTTTTGCCTTAGTGTTGGTGGCCTAATCGGGAGGGGAAGCAGCGCCTGCGAGTTAAGTTTCATCTTCAGTGCCTGCTGCTTACACTTTCTTGATTTCCAATAGGGGATTATTTAGCAATCAAGAATAGAGACAAAATAAATTTATTTCTATCCTGATCTCTTAATCTTGTGATTTGGACAGGTTGAATGAGTAGGCAACGAGTGCCAGATGTGATTATCAATTTTGGTAGTGGAAAGCAGGTTATCTGAATGGGAAAGGAGAAGTTGCCGTGAGACCTCAGTGACTTTCTGCACCAGTTGTAGAAAGTAACGAAGACACTTGGCGTGTTGCATATGGTATATTGAGGATTCAAGTAAAGGAATGGAGATGTCTTATTGCAATTCTATGAAGTATTGGTGAGACTGCACCTGGAATATTGTGCACAGCTTTGTTGTCTTTATTTGAGAACAGATCTTCTGGCTGTGGAATTGAGTGCAACAAATGTTTACCAGACCACTTTGTGGTAAGGCAGGACTGACGCATGAAGGGAAGTTGCATCAGATGAAACTACACTTGTTGGAGTTTAGAAGAATGGGTGGGGAATCTTGTAGAATTATACTGATTTATAACAGGACCAGATTGGGAATTATCCTTCCTGGTTTTACCCTATGATTGCCATGTCCAGAATTGGGGTCACAGTCTAAAGATACATGGTTTGGTATTAGAACTGGGATGAGAAATTTCTTCACCCAGAGAATGGTGAGCCAATGGAATTCTCTCTCAAACTAGTTGAGTCCAAAACACCTTATGGTCATAAGGGAGTTGCATATAGTTCTATGGGCTAAAGATCAGAAAGGGGAGAAAGCAAGAATGGGGCACAGGTTGGTCAATCAACCATGGTCTCATCAAGTGGTAGAGCAGGCTTGAGAAAACAAATGGCCTACTCTGCTGTTTTCTGTGTTTTGGTGATTTGAAGTCAGTTGAAATGTGCCTTTGGCCATGGTATCGGTAGTGTTGTCAGCACTCAGTCCTCTGTTTAAGGTAGCTATGGTTTCAAGTCCCACTTCAGGACATGAGCACAAAATTATAGATAAACAGTGCAGTATTGAATGACTACACTATTGGAAGCATCAACTTTTGTGTCAGATATTAAACCATAGTGTCTTCTGCTCTTTCACGTGAACTGTTTTGAACAAGAGCAGGCAAGTTGTCTGCAAAGGCCTTGTCAATACTTATCCCTCAATTGACATACAAATAGATTATTTTGTCCCCACCACATTGCACAGTACACTGCCATAAATAGTACAGTTGGGTGTGGCATTTCTAAAATATTGCGATTGATTATGGACAAAAGAGTAAAACTTGAAGTATGGTTATGATATCAAGGGCAGTTGCTAAGGGTCCATGTGATCTTGTGTAGAAGCAGCGAGGCTAGAAAAATTGAAGTCAGTGGAAATTGGGGAAAGCTGTGCACGCATTGGCATCATGCCCAGCACAAACAAAGATGGTAGTGTTAATTATCTTAGACTAAGGACATCACTTGGAGGAATTCCCCAGGGTCATGCCCCAAACACACACATTTTATTCGTCTCATCATGGTGTTCCCTCAAACAGTGGAGTTATAGGGGCTTGTGGCACAGCAGTGTCCCTCCTTTAGGGCCAGAAATCCACGTTCCACAGTCCATCTGGTGTGGAGCTATTTTCTAACATGTCCCAATAGGTAAGTTGAAAACAGTGAGAGCTGGGGCTGTTTAGGGATGATTGCACAGTGTTCTGTACTAACTGCAACTTGGATACTAAGGTATTCCATGCCTGCTTGCAGCAGATCCCAGCCAACAATTGATATTTGGGCTGATAAATGAGAAGTAACATTCATGCAAAAGTCCAATGCAGTGACTCTCTCCAATGAGAGAAAAATCTGAACATCTCTCCTTAACCGTTACTGAGTTCCCAGTATCCGCTTCCAAAGGTTACTGTTGATCAAACTTTAATTGGAGCAATGATGTAAATAAATTGGCAACAATAACAGATCAGAGACTAAGCATACTGCAGCAGTGACCTGCTCCTAACTCCAAAAACCTTGCCTACATTTTTTGAAGATGCACAACAACTCAACAAGGCTTCTTTGACAGCTTCCAAACCTCAGACCTCTCCCAACTAAAAGAACAAGGACAGCAGATGTATAGGAACACCACTACTTTTACATTTCCTCTCAGTCTGCACGCCGTCCTTACTTGCCATTCCTTCACTGCTGGATCAAAATCCTGGAACTCCTGTCAGCGCTGAGTGTTCCTACACCTTGTGGACTCATTTCTAGAAGGCAGATCACCAGCAGTTTGGCATAAAAATAAATTCTGGCTTATACTTTGGACGTTTACATCCTAAGATCAATTTTTTTAATAGTCTTGGGTTTCAAAATTCACTTTGCTATGCAAAATCCTAATTTTGTGTATATATTTGCACGTTAAGAGCTTTAGTCTGTTTACAAGAGCTTTTGACCTTAGCAGCTAAGTTGTGGCCTCCGTTTGGTGCAGCTGTTATAATCGGGAATGCTCAAAAGTCTAAAATTGATAGAGCATATTTCTTAGAGGCTCCTAGAGGAGGAGGAAGTTAGAGCTAGGAAGAAATAAGGGCATGGGGAGATTTGATTCAAAAGGCTCAAATTATTTTTAGTTGTTACCCAGGTAGTTAGTGAGCAATGCATGGAAGAAGTTGAAGATGACATTTAGCTGTTTCCCTTGGCTGTAGATACTGAATTAGTTGCTCTCAGTCATCAATAAAGATATGCATCCTGTTGTTTGGGAAGACACTGGCTTTTCAGTAGGTTTCATAGTTCTCCCCTCCCTGGCCACAAATCTTAATCATGACAAGCTGAGAGAATGATGAGGAAGTAGGACCTAGGTATTCATGGCACAGCAGGGAGGGTGAAGATGAGCTAGCCAGCAAGGGGTGGCAGCAGCGCATCTCCTCCAGGTCCTTCTCCCCCCTCACCTTTCTTGGGATCCTTGGTTAGAAATGTTGATAGGGGTTGCTTGACTCTTGAGAGGATCCCACTTCTCTTTTCATAGGGTGCTATGGCCTCCAGTTGGGTTTCTGATCAGTGATAACCCCTGCTGGATGCTGATAGTGGAGAACTCACCGAATTGAATGTCAAGGGGTGATGATCAAATTTGTCTCTTATTGGCACTGACCATTGCCTGACATTTGCATGGCACAAATGTTACTTGCCGCTTATCAGTCCAAACCTGAATATTGTCCGGATAGTGTTTCATTCGAACATGGACTGCTTCAGTATCTGAGGAGTCACAGTTGGTGCTGAACATTGCCCTATCAGCAAACATCCCCACTTCTGACCGTGAGATTGGGGGTGGTCAGTGAAGCAGCAGAAGATGTTGTGAGACTAGTACCTCTTGGGAAGACGCCTGTGCGTGACTTTTTTTTAAAACATGGGGTGACTGGTGCACAGACAGCCGTCACTTGGACCTAGGCAGACAGGGATCAAAGCCCCGTGGCAAGGAGACCAAGATGACTGACAGCCCTTCTCTGTTGCAGTTTCATTTGCCTTTACAGCCATTATGACTCCCTAATTTAAGTTCAGCTGTCTTCTTCCGTGTGCTCTGTCTTTGAGGTCTTCATGGATCGTGCTTTGTCTGGACCCTCCCCCTTGACCTTACCTTCATGGGTCACCCTGCCAGGAGCCGACACTCCAGACAGTTTAACTGTCGGGTTCCCTAACACAGGCTTCTCCACCGCAACAAAGTGGTGGTCCTCAGAAAAGAGCTGAAGATGGTTGGGCATAGGATGCTGGATGATTAAGGTTATCTAAGATTACAAGGAGATCTTGATCACTTGGTTCAGTGGGCTGAGGAATGGCAGATGGATTTTAATTTGGGTAAATGCGAGTTATTTCACTTTGGTGAAGCAAACAAAGGCAGGACCTGTACAATTAATGGTAAGGCCGTGGGCACTGTTGTAGAACAGAGACATAGGGCTTCTGGTACATAATTCTGAGAAATTTACATCACAGGTAGACAGGATGCTTAAGGCATTTTGCTTGCCTTCATTGTTCAGACCTTTTGAGTATAGGAGTTGGAATGTCTTGCTGAGGTTGTACAGGATCTTGAAGCCTCTTCTGGAGTTTTGTGTGCAGTTCAAGTCACTCTACTATAGGAAGGATATAATTAAATCAGAGAGGATTCAGAAAAGATGTACCAATATGTTGCCAGGAATAGAGGGTTTGAGTTAAAGTCTGGGACTTTGATTATTGGAGTGTAGGATTTTGAGGGGTGACCTTATAGCTGTTTACAAAATCATTAAGGATATAGAAAAGGTGAATAGGTCTTTTCCCGAGGGTGGGCAGGTCAAAACTAGGGACCATATTTTTAAGGAGAGAGGAAAAAAATTTATAAAGGACATGAGAAACAATGTTTTTACGCACTAGTTTGTGTATGGAATGAATTTCCTGAGAAAGTGGTGGACATGAGCTAATTTACAATGTTAAAAGTCAATTGGTTAAGTACATGAATAGGAATGGTTTGGAGGGATATTGGCTAAAAGCAGGTAAATGTGTCAAGTTTATTTTGGGAACATGTTTGGCATGGACTAGTTGGACTGAAGGGGTTGTTTCTCTGCTGTATGACTCTACCAGACTCGTAGTGATGATGGGAGAATAAGATGTGGTGTAAGTTAGGATGTGTAGCAAAGATCTCCAGTTTAAAGGTTAAAATGTAGGCAGCTGAGCAGGGATTTTGTGGCATTAAATATAGAGGTAACGTTGGCACAGCTAAAGGCTTCATCAGATGAGCTGAGGCAGGCTAGGGCATAATTATGTTGATTTGGGAAGTGAGCAGTTACTGAGATGATTGGAAGTAATATTGTTATCAAAGAAGCCTGCAGGATAGTTTCACCATATTCCGTTGTTGGAGGATGGTTGTAAAGTAAGGAAATTAAGTATTTAGGAAATAATGAAATATTGACTTACAGATAAATTCTTCATATCCCACTTCCATTTTAATTAATGTTGATGGCAAAATAATGTGTGTATGTAGATATACCCCAACTTTGGACATTTTTAAAATAAGTCAACATGTATGTCAGAGTAAGTAGCATAACTTTGGTGTTTTAACAATTATAGAAAGTGTGATAACCTGGAAGACTTGTGAACCTGTATTTAATGAAAGTATTTTTGGAGAAATTAGAGTATTAAAGTTTTTAAAAAAACTTTTTTAACTGAAAGGGCCATATTAATTAAGTACATCTACGAGAGACAAAAGACAGCGGCAGGACCAGTTTCTTTGGACTTCTATGACTATGAGAAATTTTTAAATTAAGTGATAACTCTGAATGAAGGAGGAAAACTAGTCGAGATTGAGAGGGTCTTTCACTTTTTAGAACATTGAAGAGTAAATGGAAGTGAATATGGGATTTGAGTGATGAATGGAAACATTAGGAGGAGGAAAGAGGGTGCATGGTTTGAATTTTAGAAGTAATCACAGAGGAGAGGGAATGCTATAAAGTAGGGAAGGGTGTGATGAGAGTCAAGAGGTACCAACAGTGACAAGTAGTCATTATTTTTCAAAATTCCCTGAATCTTGAAACTCCAGAAGAGTGGCAGTTTTCAAATATATTAGCTGTATTCAGATATGAAGGAAATAGAAAACCAGGAACTGCAGGCCAGTTCAGCTCATGTCCAGCATTGGCAAAGCGCAAGATTTTGATAAGAAAGATCTAACAATGGATTTAAATGATATGATCTGACAAAGCCAACATCCTTTGACAATAGGAAAATAGTGTTTGAGAAATCAATTGAGTTTTTTTTTCAGGATATAACTAATAGATAGTCAATAAATTTAGTGCACCTGGGTTTCCAAAGGACATTGGGTAAGGTATCCATTAAAGATTACTACACAACATTTACTGAACCATCCTTGCTTTGGTTATATAATGGTTTCTGTGGAGATCGATAACTGGAAGTTTAGATTTCTAAGTATTATTAACCCAAAGAATAATCTGATGTTACTTTGCTTTAAAACTTTTCTTGTAATTTACTGAAAAACATGACTGACTAATAGCTGTTTTCTTTTTGCAAGTAATTTGTACTTTAACTGCAGAAGTTGTCATTCCACATCCATACATGCCATTCATTGCATTTTCCACAGAGTTGCAGTCTTTTAAGCAAGCAATATCTACTTCCTCAGTATGAATTCTCATATCTTGGTTTTGTGCAATGGTAACATTAAGTCACTGATTTGTATGTGGTTTTCTCCATTGTTGGAGAATCTTTTAAATCAGTCAACAGCTGTTGTTTCTGGACATCATAACCTGCAAGATCATCTATTTGACTTCTGTAACAAAAATCAAGCAGGCCTTTTTGGTGAACCACAAGGAACCTTTCGATCTGTGACAATTCATTGTTTTGAATGCAATCCTATAATCTGATTACACAAATAGCTTCTGCTACCCTCTTTTCCCCATCAAAACAGTATGCTAACTTTGTGCTCCTGAGATGCTGCTTGGCCTGCTGTGTTCATCCAGCCTTACATTTTATTATGCTAACCTCATGTTCAGATAGAAATGCTATTTATCTATCATTGATCCCAACTTTCATCCTAAGAATAAATGGGCAGTTTAAAGCACAACCATTTACAACAAATTTCAGTTTGTTCTGTTCACCCTATTCTTGGCCTCCATTGGCAGCAGCAGATAGCAAATCTCAATCTTAGACTAAGCTCAGTCACCAAGTAATAAGGCAGTGCGCCTGAAGGCCCAACTGTATTGAATACAGTATATAGTTAGTTTGGAGAACTGTCATGTTCCTAAACATTGCTGTGTGCTATGCTAGCATTTGGTAAAAGAAACTAATGATGGTCACATAAATGCTATAGAAACCTGCATAAGGGAAACCTAAGAGTCAGCGCAAGAAGGACCTTGCTGGAGAGCACTGACTATACAGCTTTTGTTCCTTTTTGAAAGAATCAACATTTATTTACTGCCCATGCTCAACATCAGAGCAACATCTGTACGTGTTGTAAACTAAGTTCCAAAGCTCCACCATTTCCAGCTGTCCAGTCTGGAACTAATGTGTTCATTGTCAATGAGCTTGTGTATCGTTTGCTTTCTTTGGACTCGAAGGGCAGTTACCATTGTCTTTAAGGCCTTTGGGAAACAGTCTATTCATTGCAAACTCAGACTGGTGTCATTATTGGCAAGCTAAACACTTTGTTCCACCTTCTTTGTAAAATGATCTGCCTTTCACCTCTTAACAAATAAACTACTTGCATTTGTCGTTAGTCAGACTTGAGAGAAGATCACTCAATTGATATTACCCTAAATTTAATAATACGTCAATTGTAATAGCTGGAACTTGTGGTATGCTGAAACAGTTAGCTTGGAAGGTAGCACTAAGGCAGGACAAAAGACTATATCTGGCCATTGTTCATTCATTAGAATGAACCTGAAATCACTCCTTCCAGTAAACTGCAATGTCCAGTTGATATTCAAATAATGTCAGGACTTTTACCTCAAACACTTTAGCAGATACTTGCCCATGGTCAACCTCTTGCTTGAATATGTGACTCCTTGCTCTGCTGTCTCCAGTAATGTTTTCTCTTCCGAGTTTTCTATGTTGTTAGCCGTGTTGCATGCTTTAGTAAGATTACCAAGCAAACACCTGCTATCAAAACTGGAAAGTTCTTCCATCAATCCTAGTTATATTTTCCATATTTTCTTTGTGTGGGAAGTACTTGGACTAACTTGGACTAACTTCTAACTCGCATTGCCCTGCCAACATGTGTGTTTTATCCATGTACTGAGCAGTAGGCAGAGCATTGACTGTACTTAACTAGCCCACTTCAGACTCAGTATAAGGTCTATCATGGTGTAATTCCCACAGTTGTGCTAAGAATTGCATTGCAATAAATTCGTTGTTAATGTGCTCACTTAACGTAGACACCTGCCCTCTATAGGAAAAAGGAATTTGTCCAGGCATTTTGCTTTTATGCATGAAGTAATAGCATGGGTAATGATCGGTCCCTAGTGCATTTTCCGTGGCAAATTTTCGAATCAGCAACTTTTTCACACACAGTATAAATTGGTGCCTTTTTGAAATTTGGCATTCCTTAATCCCTGCTGATGATTACAAGATGATAAGCTTCAACAGCATGTCTCTCTTTCAGCAATACTAGTTTCTACAAACTTTTTAATCACATTTAATAAAAACCAAGAGAACTGTAGATGCTGTAAATTAGAAACAAAAACAGCTGGAAAAACTTAAGTCTGGTAGCATCTGTGGAGAGAAATCAAAAGTTAATATTTTGGGTTGCGCGATTCTTCCTTGAAGGGTCACTTGACCTGAAACATGAACACTAATTTTTCTCCACAGACCTGCATGAGCTTTTCCTGCAATTTCTGTTTTTGTTCTTAATCACACTGTTTATCATTATTAAAATACTGTCAATTCCAGCACCAGTTACGTTGAGTATAATAAAGTGAATAGTATTTGTTTGGAATCTCTGTGGACAGACAGTTGAAATTTTTATTTTCAACACTAGCATTAACTTAAATTGTTGGGGCTATTTTTGGATTTTAATTTCAGAACACCAAATGACTGTATGGTGGAGGGAGTTGTTATTTGTTGCCTTTATCATTTCCTCTTCTAAATAGTGTAATGTTTACAAATCAGTGTTCACAGAAAATATGTATTTCTAAACATTTTTTCCGTGAAAAGTTAAAACTTAATCGTTATGGAAAAATATTCAGCATACTTAATATTGAAAGAAATATAATGATGCACTTCTAAATAGAATGCATCCAAAGTTGCATTGAAATGAATAGCATTGATTCCTGAATTAACATGTATTTTTGGAAATATGCTGTTCATCCATTTTTTTTACACTTTTCTCTTAGATGTGGAAATGTCAACTTTGCGAGGAGAACAAATTGCAACAGATGTGGAAAAGGTAAGTGGTGCCAGGAGTTCATTCAGATTGCTGCATTAAAGTCAGCCAAATTTTAACATCTTTGCTTGTTTGGACAGATTTTCATGCAGTAATTTAGATAAAATATTTTCCTCCCTCCTCATAAGGTGTTGATTGCTTTTTAGGGTAGTGTATCTTGGACACCTTGCAGTACTTTGCTTTGGTGATCAATGTTTATATGTGCGAGCGAGCCATGACTGTACATTACACATGGCCATTTTTCCATGGCCGTGATGCTCAAATTTGATCCCCTACTTGCACGGATATAGCATTTCCAAATGTTATGCACAAAGTGTTCCATCATAGCCTTCTATCTTCTTCAAATTTTAATTGACGGACAAGGTAATGCTAGCATCCATGGAAGTAGATAAATCACAACATAGAAATAAACCATTTTGCCAACTTGTTCCTAGTCAGTGTTTCTAATCCCATTTGTTCACCTTAATATCTCTTCAACCTCCTTTCCTTCATCCACTTATCCACTCTAACTTGAATATTGCTGTCTCAGATACTAACCCTGGAAACTTAATTCCTTCCACAGCTCAATTCTGTATAAAGAAGTTTCTTGTGCCTTCTATTCTAATTTTCTTCCTCTTGCGATGAGGGAAATCAAGCAATGCTATATTGTTGCAAACCTTGATCCTGCTTCTCAACTTTTTAAAGGTGCAAGTTGGATTTAAATCATCTATCTTCTTTGGGAGCATGTTCCACATATCCATTACCTTCTAACATTTTCTAACCATGCCATAACTTGGGCATTTTGTACATGATCTCTAGTTCTGTGTTTATTCTGGCAGGTAAATATTTTGTTCATCTAAATATTTTTCATTATCTTAACGTGTTTCTGTTCACTTTTTATCTATAATAAAGATAGGTTTAGTCATCTCAGCTTGTCTTCAGTATTTGAGTGCTCAGCTCTATTGACAATAACAATATTTTTGTCTATTTAACACAATGATGAGTTTAAGAACAAGGAACGCACTTGAAGCATTTAAAACAATGTTAAGCTAAAGCTGACAGTCTGTATTCAGTTCTGGACACCAGATTTAGAAAGATCTCAAAATTCTAGGGTGCAATGTGATTTACTAGCATGGTGCTGAGTATGTGAGACTTAACTTGGGTGGTAAAAGGAGAGTAAACTGGGGCTGATGTCCTTGGAGCATAGGAGCTTGTGAAGATTTGATGGAATTCTTCACTCATTTGAGCCACTGTTGCCTGTGACTGAGCCTTGACAGCCAGAGGACATCCATTTAAGATGATCCAACTAGTTGAAATAAACTAATCTAAAGGGCTATGAGTAAGGAGCAATAGAAGTGGGTTAGTTGGATTACTGTGCTAAAGCGCTAGCGTAGGCATGATGGCTTGTACGGCCTTCATTTGTGGTATAAATGCTTTGGCATTTTGATGTTATGAAAGGCACTCTGTACTTGCAAATTTTTCTGCCTTTTGGAGAGTCTATAAATTAGTCAGGATTACAGAATGGAAAGACACTCGTCAGCCCATTGCATCCATCTTGGTCATCAAGCATCAGTCTACTGTAGTCCCCTTTTCTACCACTTGACTTATGGCCTCCTATGACGTGGCACATCAAGTGATCATCCAAGTATTTATTAAATATTGTGATGGTTCCCCCTCTGCAGCTACTTTATGCTGAGACTTCCAGGTTACCATTTGGGCGAAAAGTTCTTTAAACCCTCTTAAATCTCCTGTGCTCTATCTTCTATCTACCCCGTTTCCCCTTAGTAGTTGATCCCTATACTAAGGAGGAAGGTTACTTTCTATCCGCTTCATTTAGCTTTTGTAATTTTGTATACCTTCCAGATCCCTTCAGTCATCTTTGCCCTAAGGGAACAAAACTTCAGTCCATCCAATTTTGACTCCTAGCTTGGTGCATCAGCCTAGGGAAAATACTTACGTCTTGTTACCATTCTTTGCTGTGAAACCGCATCCTAACCTTTGTGTTGTGACCAGAAGTCCACACAGTACCCCATCTGTGGCCTAAATTATGCCTTGTGGAGCTTCATAATAATTCTCAAATTCAATATCCCATATGCCTTCTTAATCACCTTATCTACCTGTCCTGTGGCCTTCATAGACCTGTGAGCATACACACCAAGGTCCGTCTCATCCTGTACTTTGTATGTTCTACCATTCGTTGTGCACTGCCCTTGCCTTATTAGTCCTCTTTTTTTCAGAATTAAAGTCCATTTGCTATTGATCTGCCTATCTGAGCAACATGTCTAGATTGTCCTATAGTCTAAGGTTTTCCTTCACCGCTATTTACGGTACCACCAATTTTTGTGTCATCTGCAAGCTAATTAACCAAACCTTTTGCATTCACATCTAGATCAAAAATGAGCACTGCACACAGCAAGGGACTGAACTTTGGATTGAAGTAACTCATGGTTAACTCTTGGATTCGAGGATTTAGGCGTTGATTAGGATAGTGACAATTTCATATTATGACACATCACAATGGTAATAAGTTATTGAGTATTTTATGTAGCAGGTTGAACAATTTGTCCTCGTTTGGGTTTTCATTCAGTTCTGCAGAGAGCTTGTAGTAGCCATGGATATATGCATCAAGTGAGAAAAAGGCAGTTGGTCAAGATGTTAACTTTGGTCCTTTATCAAAGGAAACTCAGTTTAGAGATCAACTATTTTCTTTCCTAGTATAAAGATTCTGTGCCTGTAGAAGCCAGACACTGATGTCTCTTTCTGTAGCGAATGAAGGAGGCTGCAAAGAAGTTGCGCCATGAACATATGTTGTCCACAAAGAAAGAGATGTTGCCAATTAGTTTAGGAAATACTAACTTGAAAAATGATCTTCTTTCATAACAGCAAAATTCCCATATCATAGTGCAAACCATAATAGAGATTACATTGAAAAACAGTTCTATTCAATCAGTTTTCGTGTGCAATCAGTTAATTTGTTGGTGTATAAATAGCCTTATCTTGCTTGAGTATTTCTCAGACCTCTTACTGAATAAATGTGCGTGCATTGATAGATACTTAATGATAGTATTCTGTGCACACAGTGAGAGAGCCTGCTACAGTCTCTGGTTCATGCTATTCAACTAGAACATGATTGTTGGACCCTAAGCTTGAGAAATTATTGGCTTACAGGTATATAAATTTGGAACACCATCCAGCTGAGATCAGTTAACCTGAACCTACCTTTACATACTCACATCACTGGCTAAACTTGTTGCTGTTGGAGAATTAATTTCTCTCTTCATCTTTACCCAACAGTGATAAATGGTATGATTCAATGTGAAATCATATTTTCATTTTATATTATTTAATTTTCCAAACACATCTCGTAGCATGTGGCAGAATGCTAAGCTGCAAGTGATGGATAAAATTTGATTTTGAATCATTATGATATCACTTTATTGTAGTATTTCTTTTTGTTTTAGAAAGAACATGTGAAGCTAAACTCATGAAGGCTGGAGGCACAGAAATTGGCAAAACTCTTGCAGAAAAGAGCCGTGGTCTTTTCAGTGCCAATGATTGGCAGTGTAAAACGTAAGGTTATCATCTGTATTGCAGTGTGAAATCTTTGATTGAAAGCTTTCATCTTTAAATACTAATTCAATCGAAGTGAACTGAGAACACTATGGTAATTCTGATTTCTTGATTATATGTTGTGTTCAGTGCAAATCATAGCTGAAAACTGTAAGGAACTTTGCAGACCATAAGCAATCAATTTTATTTGGAAATAAAGCTCTATATTGAGGCTTGAGCTTAATTTAAGTTTAGAAAAACACTAACATTCTTAGTTATCTCCGAGTTTGTGTTTCAATTTCACATGTGAAAAGAAACATAAAGTCTTGGGTGGTTTAAGTACCGTGACAACTGATACTGATTTTAAGTTGTTTAATTTTTCAGCTGTGGGAATGTGAATTGGGCACGAAGATCAGAGTGCAACATGTGCAACACTCCAAAATATGCCAAATTGGAAGAAAGGACTGGTAAGATTTGAATGCATGACAGAAGTTGATGCTGTTAGTAAAAGTCATTTCGTAAAATTCTCCAGTTGACTATTGTTCAGATCTGAGTTCAGTTGATATTATCAAGTTCAATTTGACTATTTGAAAAAAAACGTTCAATGTAACTAGAAACCTGTCTTATCTGTGAAATTAAAAGCTTGGAGACTTTGTTTTGGTGTCACTTGACACTTAGATTTTCCACATCATACCTTGCAGTGAGACAGGGCTGATTTGTTGCAGCAAAAGAGAACTACAACATATGCCGGTTATCTGAAGTAAAAACACAAGCTGCTAGAAAAACTCAACTGGTCTGACAGCATCTGTCAAGGACAAAACTGAGTTTGATGTCACTATTCTGTGGAGCGGTGTTTTCATCTCAGAACTGTTCGGTTTCTCCAGCACTTTTGGCTTTAATTTTGGGCCTCATTCATCGTTTGTTGAAACAGGCATCCAGCCTTTAAAGGGTTCAATTCTGGAGGAGTAGGATCCAAAAGTTGAGAGACTATGTTGAACATCTTGATTAGATTGTACAGTTCTGTTATCTTATTGCAAGAGGGATATAGACATACTGAAGAAAGCTTTTAAAAAAAAGATTTGCAACGATGATGCCAGGAGCTGAGAGGATGCTTCTATCGAGAAATATTAAATAAGCTGGATAAATTTAAGACGAAACCTTGCTGAAACATTGAGTGTGAAACTTGTGATGTAGAGTTGCTGAAGCAGTAGTAGAGGTGCATTTGAAAGGGAGCTAGACAAGTGCATGAGGGAGAAAAAAGTAGGTTAAATTACAACAATAAGATGAAATAAGGTGGGACAGGCTTTAGTGAAACAGACAATTTGGCAAAATTGCTAATTTTGTGGTTGTGTAGAATTAAGAAATTACAAATTATGTAGTGGTACTGTACATCCAGAATATTTCAGTGTTGCAAGATCTTATCACCAGTGGTGTTTCCGCAGGGTTCGGTTCAGTTCAGGGTCCCCTTTTGTTCGTTGCTTATTTAAATGATTTGGATGGGAATCTAGAAGGCATGATTAGTAAGTTTGTAGATGATACCAAAATAGGTGTATAGCAGACAGTGAAGAAGGTTTCCTAAGATTACAAAGGAATGTTGCTCAAACGAGTCAGTGGGCTGAAAAATAGCAGATGGAGTTCAAACTGGATAAATGGGAGGTATTGCATTTTGGTGTCACAAGCAAGGGTAGGGCTCATGGCTCATTACAGTTAATGGTAGGGCTTAGGGTAGTGTTGTCAAACAGAGGGACCTAGGAGTGCAGGTACTTAATACTTTGAAGTTTGCATCACATTATAGACAGGGTGATTTAAGAAGGCGTTTCGCACGCTTGCTCTCATTGCTCAGTCCTTTGAGTATAGGAGTTGGGAAGTCATGTGGCGGTTGTATAGGACATTGGTGAGGCCTCTTCTGGTATACTGTGTTCAGTTCTGGTTGCCCAGTTATTGGAAGGATACTATTAAGCTAGAGAGGGTTCAGCAGAGATCTTCTAGGATGTTGCTGGGTATGGACGGTTTGAGTTGTAAAGAAAGCTGGATAGGCTGGGACTGGAGAATAGGAGGTTGAGAGGCAACCTTTACAGAAGTTTATGAAATAATGAGGGGTAACTTTAATGGATAGAGTTAACAGTAGTTTATTTTCCCTAGGATGGGGGATTTCAAGACTAGGGGACACATTCTTAAGGTGAGAGGAGGAAGATTTTAAAGAAATGGGGGGGTGGGGGCAAAT
Organism: Stegostoma tigrinum; assembly: GCF_030684315.1. Taxonomy (NCBI): domain Eukaryota; kingdom Metazoa; phylum Chordata; class Chondrichthyes; order Orectolobiformes; family Stegostomatidae; genus Stegostoma; species Stegostoma tigrinum. The sequence continues at coordinate 53,354,653 of NC_081361.1, read as the reverse complement.
CTTCTGCACAGGGTGGTTCTTGTGTGACATAAACTTCCTGAGGAAGTGGTGGATATGGGTAAAATTACAATGTTTTAAAAGACTTTTGGATAAGCACGTGAATAGGAAAGGCTTAGAGGGGTATGGGCCAGGAGCAGGTAGTTGGGACTATTTGGTTTGGGATTATAGAACAAAAACAAAGTTTGCTGGAAAAGCTCAGCAGGTCTGGCAGCATCTGTGAAGGAGAAAACAGTTAACGTTTCGAGCCCGGTGACCCTTCCTCAGAATTTTTTTTAGTTTGGGATTATGTTCGGCAGGGAATGGTTAGACTGAAGGGTCGGTTTCCATGTTGTATGATTGTAAAATCCAGTTGGTTTTCTTTCTGGACATGTGGACTGTTGATTATATTTTCAACACAAGTGAATGCTTCCCTTGAGCACTGTTAACATTTTGATTTGCTTCGGATGCTACGGTATTGTGGAGCAAAGTACCTAAATAGCCTGCAGTGTATTTTGTCTATATTGTTTGTAAAGACCTCAGAATATTTTGTTTTGTATGTTGTTTACTTATTCATGTGAATTTGTAGGATGTATGGTTTAAGGTTTTCAGATTGCTGATTCCTCATTACAAATCTATCAAATGAACAATGCTGACGAGGTCTTTCCAGTGTACCACCTGACACATACAAGGAAGTGATAATAAGAGTGAGAAATACAAACTGAAACAAATTGGGAAGAACAGAAGTAAAACCCATGGCCAAAGTAGGTTATAGAAAATGTATCAGGATAGCAAAGTCAGTACCTTTGACCAAATCATGGGGATGTCTTTTGGAGCTGATGAAGGAAGAAAAGGTAGGGGACAGTGCAACAGAAGAGAACAGAGGCTAACAAGAGAAAGCAAGAAAGTCATGTTTACATTTGGTGTGGAGGGAAGGACCAAGAGACAGACTGTCCAGATATATTTCAGCCTTTGTTTTAGATACGTTTTAAAGTTGCCCTATGGAATAGATCTAGCAAAGGTGAATTTCAGTGATACAAAATTGGAATAAGTTGCTTTTAGAATCCTCAACATTGACTCGAGATTCCAAGAAGTCTCATGGTTTCATGTCGAACATGGGAAAGGAACTGTACTGCTGGTATCGTTCACTGCTAAGCTGATGAATTGGTGCTCGCTCATATTGAATACCAATCAAAACAAGCACTAAGATAGATAAAGACTTCAGTGTCTGTCACCAAGAGTGTTTAGGCAGTATCAATACTGACAGCTGAATGAGGTTTAAAGAATGTATTGATAGAAGCAACCACCATATGATGCTTGTGGCAGTAATGCCCGATTGTCAGACTGAGAACACTGTCATGTTGAATGCTGCTACTACTACTGTGCTAAATGGGATAGGTTTTGAACAGAGTAGCAGTTCTCCTGAAGCCACTATGAGCCATTAACACCCAGAGTTGTATAGAAGCACGGTCTGTAACCTCATGGCCTAGCATACCCCTCCCACTTATTGTCATTACTGTCAAGTAATCAACCTTGTGTCATTGAAGGATGCAGGATGATATGTCAGAAGCAGCAACAGGGATACCTAAAAAATTAGGTGCCACTGTGTTGAACCTTCAACACAGGGCTGCTTGCCTGCCAAATGGTCTCCTTTGCAGATGCCAGTCTTCAACCATCTTGATTCCCGTGTGATGCTGAGAAATGGTTGAAGGACGTTGGATAATGCACCGGCTCTGGACTCTGATAGCATTCTGGCTATAGTTTTGGGCGGATGAATGGCAGGAAGCATTTTATATTACACAATTGCCAGGAAAGAACATTTCCAACAAGAGCAAATCTAACTTGGCATTTGGTGTCATTAGCCTTGTTTAATCCATCAGTAGCAATATCCTAGGAATTAGCATTGACCAGAAACAAGGATCTACCATTTTAAAAATAAAACTGCCTACAAGAGCAGGTCAGAGGCAAGAATTCTGTGGCCACTCACCTCCTATCTCCTGTGTCAGTCAGCATCTACAAGGCACACATCAGAAATGTGCTAGAAAACCCTCCTCTTGCCTGGATGGATACAGTTCCAACAATGGTCAAAAAGCTTAACACCATCCAAGAAAAGCAGCCCATTTGATTGGCATGCCATTCGCCACCTCACCATTCATTCCCTCCACCATGGTGCAGAATATGGATCATTGGCAGCAAATTGGATCACTTTTTTTATTCTCTATGTGACGTGTGTGCTGCTGGCCGGCCAGCATTAATTGCCTCTGGTTAGTTGCCCTTGAGAAAGTGGTGGTGAGCTGCCTTGAACCGCTGAAGTCCATGTGTTGTGGTTAGACCCACAATGCTATTGGAGAGGGAATTCCAGGACTTTGCTCCTTCACAGTTGCTGGTTCAATGATTTATTAAGTCAACGTGGTGAGGAGCTTGGAGCATAACTTGCAGGTGGTGGTGTTCCTATGTATCTGCTGCCCATGTCGTTCTATCCTCGGTGAATTTCTGCACTGCATCTTGTAGACAATATGCGTTAATGCTATTGAGCATCAGTGGTGAAGAAAATGGATGCTTGTGGGTATAGTACCACTCAAGCAGGTAGCTTTTTCCCGAATAGTGTCAGGCATTTTGTTGTTGAAGCTGCAGTCATCCAAACATCAAACACACTCCCCTTTGTACATTGTAGATGGTGGACGGCCTTTGGGGAGTCAGATGGCAAGTTATTCGCCACAGTGTTCGTAGCCTCTGAACTTGTATCACCACTATTTGTATGGTGAGCTGAGCATATGTTGTCAAATGTGTGTTTTCAAATGGCCACTGATCTTAGGGATGCCTGGATGAATGGGGTGAAAGGAACCCCTCATTTTCTTCCAAGGGGATTATATTTCCACCTCTGTATACTAGGGGAATTTTATACAGTACTAATGTCAGATGTTGGTGTGTGATGTAATACCAGCCATTCAGAGCTAGTTAGCAGTCTTGCTTTGTAGCAGCCAAACCTTAATGGCTATAATTAGATTCAAATGCACATATTGTTGTGAATGCAACTTGGATGTTTCAATAATTAACCATACTTCACAACTGTAAATTCCTGTTCTTTTGACAAACCTTATATAGATAAGGTTAACATTAATCTACAGCTTGTAACTTGTGTAATCGTCACATGACTTTATATTTTAGAATAGTTTTGTTTTAATGCATGTTTAGTTCATAATCTGGGAATTCATGGTTATGCTGCCTAAGTATAGATGTGATATGCAGAATTTACCAATAAACCCCACAGTATTTAAATTTAGTTTTTGTTACCTTAGTTCTTGAACTACATTTCATTAGAATATTTTTTAAAAAGTTAATCATTTCATTCCTGATAGGATATGGAGGTGGATTTAATGAAAGGGAAAATGTTGAGTACATTGAACGTGAAGAATCTGATGATGAATATGATGAGGTAAGACTTGGAAAAATGCAGTATTGTTTCCTAAAATGTTGTATTATATTGAACTAGTTAATGCAGTGTGCCTGTTCATGTACGGTGTGGCTTTGACCAAGGTCTGACCTCTTGCTTTCAGTTAGCTGCTTTTATTTTAATAAGCAAGTATTGAATAGTTGGAAGAATTGTATCTGAAGTATCAGGTGTTTTGAGCTCCAAGAAGGACTGTACTGACATTCGTAAGCTATTGGGGTAAGGGAGATACATCAAGGTTATCCGGGTGGAACTGTAATGGTGCTGGTCAAAAATGAGAGCCACTAGTGCAGCATTGAATAGTGTTGAGATGAATTATGTAGGTTATCTCAAAGCAGATCTGCCCAATTCTAGAAATGGCCATTGGACCTGCATTTCTTTTGCATAGCAACTGATTACCCTTGTCGCAGAATCCTCCAAATCCAAATCGTTACCAATGCCTCAGTTGAAGAATCGTGGAGGATTCTGGACACCTAATTCAAGGAAAATTTAAAGGTCTTTGACCTGCACATCTACCAGGATTATACCAGAGATGAAGTTTCAGTTGTGATGGGAAATTTTGAAAAATTGAGTTGTTCTCAATGAAACACAAAGAGAGGTACTGACACAAACTTTCAAGATTGAGATGTCATCATTAGGCCAAATGGAATGGAGTGAAGCAATTGGTGAGTGAGAGAGTGTACGCCTCCTGGAAATTGGGGCCAAAATTTGAGATCGCTGAGTCAAAACCATGAACAAAAGATCGAGAGGGATCATGAAGAAAATTTTGTTTTAACTTTGTTGTTATCAAAGGACAGAAATATAGTATCTGTTAATATGAATGCAGTTGATTCCATAAATTTCAAGTGAGACTCGGGCAGATACTTGATGTGGAATTTTGAGGGTAAGTCCAAAAACTGCAGATATGAAACTCAGCAGGTCTACGTTTCAAGGATTCCATGTAAGGACAGCAGACTGGCTTTTGTGTTGTAAAGTCCCATAATGCACCACATCCAGCTATGAAAGACTGACTGGTGAAAAACATTTTAATGCCATCAAATCACTTAATACCAGGGATCGCTGAGGGGCGTAATTCCATGACTGCAGACACATTGACCGTTTGAACTTATTTCAGGTTTTTCTCCCCAGTTTGTAAAACCAACAGAGCTGAACTTTTGAAAGTTGAACTTTTTCAGCTTTCTTGGAGTTACAGAATAACTTTTACGTGAAAGTGGGCCTGTGAGTGGGCTATGAATCTCCAAAGGAGGAATTATCTAAGAAAAACTTAATTTCTGCAATAATGCAATGGCTTGCACCTACAGTGTTATTTAATCACAGCTGATTCTAAAGATGTTGCAAATTGAAGCCTTCTCAATGTATTGTTAATTTTTACAATTTACTTAAAATGGAAATGTTATTCATCATTGAATTGTGACTGCTTTAAGTTTTGTAAGATACTGTCTCAGTAAGTTTGTCACTATTCCGTAAGAATGGCTTTGACCCAAAACAGCACCATCAGTGCTTTTATTATTGTTATAAAGCAAAAACTGCCTGCTCATTAGAATAAATAGGTAGCTCCTTACCACCTCATTCAGTTGTTTCTGGTTTCTCAAACCTCTGACCTTTTTTACTAATTTCACTTGCAATCCACGTTAGTTTTTTTTCCCATCCTCGTTAAATTTAAAAGCAGAGTACTCCCATACCAAATAATCTTAAAACAAAGTGTAAGGTGTTAGATAAGCTGTGGGAAACCTTTTAAAGAAACAATTCAAATTGTTCAACCAAGGGTGGAAAGAAATATAAAAAGGTCTGCTTATGGTCTATCCTGGACTTCCTGGAAGTTAACGACTAAATAAACCTGTATTCTTTAGTATTTTGTTGCAAATAGTTATTGATCTCTGGTAAGTATGCTTGTAATTGATTACTCACTGAATAGTTTCAAAACTTGTTTTAATTAATCCAGTTTTAAGTATTGGAAAATTCAAGTTGAAGGCAACATGGTAAAATTTTGTAAAAATTTATACTTTTATAAACTAGTTTGGAAGGAAGAAAAAGAAATTCCGTGGAAAGCCTGTCGGACCCAAAACCATTTTGCAAGAAGAAATTGAAAGTGAAAAAGATGATGAGGATGAGGATGAGGATGGTGATCTCTCTAAATACAAACTTGATGTGAGTATCATTCTTGTTCTACTTTTAAGCTTATAATTGCACATGTTTTGAAATGCAACTGTTTATAACATGTTTATTCAGACCAATGTCTTTTAAGTATTTTTGTGTAAAAGGCACAGTTGCATTTAGACTTTAAAATTGTTAAAATCTTGCACTAACATTATTGGCCTCTTTATGAAAGAGTTAAGGAAGTTGGTGGGAAGGAAACAAAGAAAATTATAGCACAGGAACAGGCCCTTTGGCCCTCCAAGCCTGTGCCGATCCAGATCCTCTATCTAAACGTGTAGCTTATTTTCCAAGTATCTGTATCCTTCTGCTCCCCACCCATCCATGTATCTGTCTAGATATATCTTAAATTACGCTACTGTGCCTGCCTCTACCACCTCCGCTGGCAACGAGTTCCAGGCACCCACCACCCTCTGCATAAAGCACTTTCCATGCATATCTCCCTTAAATTTTACACCCCCCCCCACCCCCCCACGAAACCGTGACACCTAATAATTGTGACCCCCCATTCTGGGGGGGATAAAGCTTCTTGCTATTCACCCTGTCTTTACCCCTCATGATTTTGTAGACCTCAACCTTCTTACTAATGTAAATAATCTTAATCTACTCAACTTCTCAGAGCTGGCGCCCTCCATACCAGGCAACATCCTGGTGAACCTCCACTGCACCCTCTCCAAAGCATCCACATCCTTTTGGTAATGTGGCAACCAGAACTGTGCGCAGTATTCCAAATGTAGTCGAACCAAAGTCCTATACAACTGCAACATGACCTGCCAACTCTTGTACTCATTACCCCGTCTGGAGTGAAAGCAAGCCGTATGCCGTCTTGACCAGTCTGTTGACCTGTGTTGCCACCTTCGGGGTACAATGAACCTGATCATCCAGATCTGGCTATGCATCGCTTTTCCCCAGGGCTTTTCCATTTACTGTATAGGTCTCTCTTGAATTGGATCTTCCAAAATGCATCACCTTGTGTTTGCCTGGGTTGAACTCCATCTGCCATTTCTCTGCCCAACTCTCCAATCTACCTATATTCTGCTGCATTCTCTGACAGTCCCCTTCACTATCTGCTACTCCACAAATCTTAGTGTCATCTGCAAACTTGCTAATAAGACCATCCATACCTTCCTCCAGGTCATTTGTGTATATCACAAACAACAGTGGTCCCAACATGGATCCCTGTGGATTTACTGGTCACAGTTCTCCATTTTGAGAAACTCCTTTCCACTACAACTCTGTCTTCTGTTGCCCAGCCAGTTCTCTATCCATCCAGCTAGTACATCCTGGACCCCATGCGACTTCACTTTCTCCATGGGGACCTTATTAAACACCTTACTGAAGTCCATGTGTATGAAATCCCTTGCCTCATCTGTCAACTTTGTCACTTCCTCAAAGAATTCTATCAAGTTGGTAAGACATGACCTTCCCTGCACAAAACCATGCTGCCTGTCGCTAATAAGCCCGTTTTCTCCCAAATGTAAATAGATCCTATCCCTCAGTATCTTCTCCAGCAGATTCCCCACCACTGACATCAGGCTTACCGGCCTATAATTACCCGGATTATCCATTTACCCTTCTTCAACAGGGGGACAACATTATCAATTCTCCAGTCCTCCGGGACCTCAACCGTGCTCAAGGATGCTGCAATGATATCTGTTATGGCCCCAGCTATTTCCTCTCTCGCTTCCCTCAGTAACCTGGGATAGATTCCATCCGGACTTGGGGACTTGTCCACCCTAATGCCTTTTAGAATGCCCAACACTCACTCACCACCACCCCCCCCCCCCCCCCCCCACTGCTGACTTGACCGAGAGTAATCAAACATCTATCCCTAACCTCAACATTCGCCATGTCCCTCTCCCCAGTGAATACCGATGCAAAGTGCTCGTTAAGAATCTCACTCGTTAAGAATCTCACTCCTTGCATAACTTCCCTCCTTTGTCCTTGAGTGGGCCAACCCTTTCTCTAGCTACCCTCTTTCTCCTTTATGTATGAATAAAAAGCTTTGTGATTTTCCTTAACCCTGTTTGCAAAAGATATTTCATGACCCCTTTTAGCCCCCTTAATTCCTTGTTTCAGATTGGTCCTGCTTTCCTGATATTCTTCCAAAGCTTTTTGTTTTCAGTCACTTAGACCTTATGTATGCTTCCTTTTTCCTGTTTGCTAGTTTCACAGTTTCATCTGTCATCCATGGTTTTTTGAGTCTTGCCCTTTCTATCCCTCATTTTCACAGGGGATGTCTGTCCTGCACTCTAATCAACCTCTCTAAAAGCCTCCCGCATATCAAATATGGACTTACCCTCAAACAGCTGCTCCCAATCCATGTTCCCCAGCTCCTGCTGAATTTTGCTATAGTTGGCCTTCCCCCAGTTTAGCACACTCTTCCTTCAGGACCACTCTTGTCTTTGTCCATGAGTATTGTAAAACTTAGGGAATTGTGATCAGTATTCCCAAAGTAATCCCTGACTGAAACTTCAACCACCTGGCTGGGCTCATTCCCTGACATTAGGTCCAGTATGGCCCCTTCCCGAGTTGGACTATTTACATACTGCTCTATAAAATGCTCCTTACGAATTCTTCTCCATCTAAACCCCTAACACTAAGTGAATCCCAGTCAATGTTGGGAAAATTTAAAATCTCCCATCACCACCACCCTGTTACTCCTACATCTTTCCATAATCTGTCTACATATTTGTACCTCTATCTTGCGCTTGCTGTTGGGAGGCTGTAGTACATCCCCAACATTGTTACTGCACCCTTCCTACTTCTGAGCTGTACCTATATTGTCTCACTGCTCGAGTCTTCCATAGTGCCCTCCTTCAGCAAAGCTGTGATATCCTCTTTGACCAGTAATGCAATTCCATCACCCCTTTTACTCTTCTCCCCCCCCCCCCCCCCCATCCTGCCTGAAGCATCTATATCCTGGGATATTTAGTTGCCAATCTGGCCCTTCCCTCAATCAAGTCTCAGTAATAGCAATAACATCATACTCCCAGGTACTAGTCCAAGCCCTAAGATGATCTGCTTTCCCTACACTTCTCGCATTAAAACAAATGCACCTCGGACCACCTGTCCCTTTTGTGTTCATCATCTGCTCTCTGCCTGTTCTTCCCCTTAGTCACACTGACTTCAATATCTTATTCTCTACAGGCTTTTGTTATTACCTCCTTCCTGTCCACTAACCTCCTCATTGCTTCCCATCCCCCTGCCACATTAGTTTAAACCCTTCCCAACAGCATAAGCAAAAGCACCTAAATACATTGGTTCCAGTCCTGCCCAGTTGTGGACTGTCCTATTTGTAATAGTCCCACCTACCCCACAACCGGTCCCAATGTCACAAAAATCTGAACCCTTCCCTCCTACACCAACTCTCAAGCCACTCATTTATCCTGCCTATTCTTTCATTTCTACTCTGACTAGCATGTGGCACTGGTAGCAATCCTGAGATGACTACCTCTGAGGCCCTACTTTTTAACTTGCCTCCTAACTCCCTAAATTCTACTTGTAGGACCTCATCCCATTTATTACTTATATCATTGGTGCCTGTATGCACCATGACAGCAGGCTGTTCACCCTCCCCCTTCAGAATGTCCTGCAGTCGATCTGAGACATGTCTGAACCGTGCACCTGGGAGGCAACATATCATTTGGGAGTCTCGTTTTTGGCCACAGAACTACCTATCTACTCCCCTTACAGTTGAATCCCCTGTGACTATAGCCCTTTGACTCTTTTTCCCGCCCTTCTGTACAGCAGAGCCAGCCACGGTGCCATGAACCTGGCTACGGCTGTCTCCCTTTGGTGAGCCATCTCCCCCAACAGTATCCGAAACGATATACCTATTTTGGAGGGAGATGACCCTCCGCAGGGAACACCTGCACTGCCTTCCTGCTTTTTCTCTGCCTTTTGGTCATTTATTCCCTTTCTCCCTCAGCAATTCTAATCAGTGGTGTGACCAATTTGCTAAACGTGCAATCCATGACTTCCTCCACGTCGCGGATGCTCCAAAGTAAGTCCATCCGCAGCTCCAGAGCTGTCATGCGGTCAAACAAGAGGTGCAGCTGGACACACTTCCTGCAAGTGTAGGAGTCAAGGACATCAGTCATGCCCCTGAGCTCCTACATTGAGCAAGAGGAGCATAACACGGGTCTGGGATCTCCTGCCATTTTTACTCTTAAGCTTAGCTTAGTCCTACTGTAATATCAAACAATAGATAAATGAAATGAAAAAATTTCTACCAATCACTCTACTTACCAGCACACTATTAAAGAAAACGAAAAGCTTTACCTTATAAACACCACGTGGTCATTTTTTTGGTTAGAGGAGGAAGGCGGGTGGGGAGACACCACACGTGTAGTGTCTTGGTTTTAGCCACTGCCCAAATATATCAGTTCACTCACCTTCCCTGAGCACAATTTGACTGCCCCCACTCAACTCCACTGCTGAAATGAAGAACTTTCATTCCCGGCAGCCCCCCCCATTCCTCGTTCTCACCCCTCGTGCTGCTGCTGCGAAAAAGGAGACCACTGATTCCACCGACTAGGTATTTAAATGGGACACTTACCTCCTGGCAGCACGTGGTCCTTGCTTTCACTGCTCCCTCTACTGCTGCAAAAATGGAGCAGCATTTTTTCTTGAAAATATGATGCAAGTTGCTATTTTAATCAGGTAATAAAATCGTTGTAGTAAAAAAAACAAGTTTTGGAATTGGGAAAAGAAATTCTGTGTACTTGCTCCAGTACCTTTTAATCTGTTTCCTGGTGTTATTCCAAAATTCTTGGTTCCTTAAGCAGCTTCCATATGCGTTCAGTTCAGTGCAGTGGAGTTACATTAAGCAAATCTGTTGTGATGAAGCAAAGCTCTGTTGATGACCCTCGATGCTTAATGTTTGGTCTTAGTCAGTTTAATTCAAAGCCACTGCCCTTGTTCTATGTTGCAAACATTTAATTAGCCTGTGTGTATTGTTCCATATCTCCTGTGTCATGCTGTCAGATCTGTTTCTCTAAAATGTGTCTTGGGTGGATTGGCCATGCTAAATTGTCCATAGTGCAGTCTTAAGTGGATTAGCCATTGTAAATGCAGGGTTACGGGGATAGGATAGGGTCTGAGTGGGATTCTCTTTGGGGGGTTGCTACTGACTCATTGGACTGAATGGCCTCTTCGATTCTGTGTGGATGCTATTCTATCATTGTAGAGATTGGGGAAAGCAGTATGTGTATTATATAGAACTTGGCTCAAAAAGAGGCACCTTACCCTGTACACTCACTCTAAGTTTCTTATTAGTGTCTGTCTAATTGTAGCCAGAGAACTGTTTACAATTGCTTCTCTTACTTTTCCTGCAACCTTGCCTCTGGTATCTTTCAAGTCTCTATTTTGCCCCGCCACTACCACCACCCTGTTTCCCATGTGCATGCTGCACCTGATGACATCATTCAAAGGCACACTGTTAGTTTTTACAATTTTTAAATTTGTGCACAAGTTGAGGGCATTACTGGCTAGGCCAAGCATTTATTGCCCATCCATAATTGCCCGAATCAAAGGCACATGTAGGCCTGACTCAGTGAGGATGGCAGTTTCCTTCCAAAAAGGACTTTGGAAAATCAAATGGGTTTTTAGCCAACCATTGAATCATTAGATTCCTAATTCTAGATTTTAATTGAATTTAAATTGCACCATCTGTCATGGTGGGATTTGAACCTTGGTCTCCGGAAAATTACTTGGGTCTCTGGTTTGATAGTCCAGCAATAATACCACTAAGATGCCCCTTCCCATTTAAAAAAGTTGATAATGCACAATTCTACATTCACTCCTCTCAGCCTTTGCTGGCAGATGTTCCCTAGCTATTGACGTCCCCCTTTTCCTATTTGTCTTATCAGTATCGGATGGGTATGAATTTCCTTCAGTTCGATATTGGAAAGACTGAAGCCCATAGCTTCAGTTCCTGGTTCAAATTCAGTTCACTAAGTATTGACTCTGTCCTTTTCCTAGTAATAATCTCAAATTAAACCAGTTAGTTTGCAACCTTAGACTCAGATTTGTGCTGTCTCTATGACCACACAGTTCCAACTTTGTCAGACCACTTTAACTTTGCGCCTGCCTTAGCGTGCATGCTGCTGAAACCCTCATCTTTTGCATTTGCTGCTCCTAGGGTCCATTAATCCAATGCACAATTGACTTATTTCCCACATTCTGCCCTGCATAAAGTTGAGGACACCCAAAAGTGCCCATGTCTTAATTCACTGAAAGTTCCTTTCTCCTATCATCCCACGCCCTCTGTTTTACTGATCTATGATAATGGGAACTGCAGATGCTGGAGAATCCAAGATAATAAAATGTGAGGCTGGATGAACACAGCAGGCCCAGCAGCATCTCAGGAGCACAAAAGCTGACGTTTCGGGCCTAGACCCTTCATCAGAGAGGGGGATGGGGTGAGGGTTCTGGAATAAATAGGGAGAGAGGGGGAGGCGGACCGAAGATGGAGAGAAAAGAAGATAGGTGGAGAGGAGAGTATAGGTGGGGAGGTAGGGAGGGGATAGGTCAGTCCAGGGAAGACGGACAGGTCAAGGAGGTGGGATGAGGTTGGTAGGTAGGAGATGGAGGTGCGGCTTGGGGTGGGAGGAAGGGATGGGTGAGAGGAAGAACAGGTTAGGGAGGCAGAGACAGGTTGGACTGGTTTTGGGATGCAGTGGGTGGAGGGGAAGAGCTGGGCTGGTTGTGTGGTGCAGTGGGGGGAGGGGACGAACTGGGCTGGTTTTGGGATGCGGTGGGGAAAGGGGAGATTTTGAAGATGGTGAAGTCCACATTGATACCATTGGGCTGCAGGGTTCCCAAGCAGAATATGAGTTGCTGTTCCTGCAACCTTCGGGTGGCATCATTGTGGCACTGCAGGAGGCCCATGATGGACATGTCATCTAAAGAATGGGAGGGGGAGTGGAAATGGTTTGCGACTGGGAGGTGCAGTTGTTTATTGCGAACCGAGCGGAGGTGTTCTGCAAAGCGGTTCCCAAGCCTTCGCTTGGTTTCCCCAATGTAGAGGAAGCCGCACCGGGCGCCGTGGCTTAGTTGGTTAAAGCGCCTGTCTAGTAAACAGGAGATGGCCCAGGTGAACTGAAGGTTGGGGTGGAGGGTGTTGGTGAAGTGGATGAACTGTTCGAGCTCCTCTGGGGAGCCTGAGTCAGCGCCAATACAGTCATCAATGTAATGGAGGAAGAGGTGGGGTTTGGGGCCTGTGTAGGTGCGGAAGAGGGACTGTTCCACGTAACCTACAAAGAGGCAGTATCAATGGTATCAATGTGGACTTCACCAGCTTCAAAATCTCCCCTTCCCCCACCGCATCCCAAAACCTGCCCAGTTCGTCCCCTCCCCCCACTGCACCACACAACCAGCCCAGCTCTTCCCCTCCACCCACTGCATCCCAAAACCAGTCCAACCTGTCTCTGCCTCCCTAACCTGTTCTTCCTCTCACCCATCCCTTCCTCCCACCCCAAGCCGCACCTCCATCTCCTACCTACTAACCTCATCTCACCTCCTTGACCTGTCCGTCTTCCCTGGACTGACCTATCCCCTCCCTACCTCCCCACCTACACTCTCCTCTCCACCTATCTTCTTTTCTCTCCATCTTCGGTCCGCCTCCCCCTCTCTCCCTATTTATTCCAGAACCCTCACCCCATCCCCCTCTCTGATGAAGGGTCTAGGCCCGAAACGTCAGCTTTTGTGCTCCTGAGATGCTGCTGGGCCTGCTGTGTTCATCCAGCCTCACATTTTGTTATCTTTTACTGATCTATGTTGGCTCCTTTTCAAGCAGTATTGCGCCACTGTTAAACCATTTGCCTAGAGAATTAGTTCATGTCTTAAAGTGGAAATTTAACAATTTAAATGTGGCTCAAAGGGAACAAAATGTCTCCTAGATGGAGAAAATACTATCAAAATAGTATTTGGAAATATACTCTTATTTAAAGAATGAGTTAGTGTTTTTAGTTCATTCAGTAAGCCCTTGTTATGAAACAAAACGGTCCTGTCAATGATTGAGCACAGGCTACCTTTTTTCACTTGGGGGAATAAATCTTGCTTTACCACATTCCTGTTTCACTTGACATCTCCTTACAATGACAGTTGGGTTTTCATTGTAGTTGCAAACAAAATTTTTGTGGTTTTACCCATAGATAGCTTTGAGACTTACTGTCTGAGATCACTGATGTAAATTAGCTCAATTCTTATGATTTTGATTTGACCAGTTTCTGGATAACTTTCAGTGATTTCTGGAATCAAATATAATCTGGTTGCTCTATTTTGTAGTACGTTTCACTGGATACTAGACTTAAGTCAGCAAAATGAATCCTTAATTAATTGAGTTTATTTTCCCTTTTTGCATATTTGAACATGAAGGTTGATGTATTACTCAAAAACCAGACATCATTTAGTTAAATTTAGGTTCAGTAACTGTTTTGAACTAAGCCATTATTTATTTCAAAACTTAGGAAATGGTTATTTTGGCTTTTAATTCCCTAATGGGCTTATTTACCAGCTAATGAATTTGAGCATATGTAGTAGCGGATGGTAGATTTGAATGAGCTACAAGCTTAAGATATAGAAAGATAACATGGCCAATCTGTTTACTAAACTGTACTGAGTGGTTGAAAAATATGTGACAAGTGACTAGCACTCTTTAATAAATGTTAATATATGTCTCAAGTTGAATAGTTCATCAAATACTTGTTTTAAAACGCCTTTGGAGCATTTTACGACAGTGAAAGCTCAACATTGCATTCCGGTTGCATTTCAATTGGTCAAACCACCAGATTTGAAGTAAAACACGCTATATTCATGTGCGAAAATTAAAATACAAAAAGAAGAAATTGGAATAACAACTCTATGGGAAAACTTAACAGAATAATAGATTATTTGACTGCTCAAGAGTTCCTGTTCCAATATAGAAACATTCCACAAAATACCCTTAGCATAAGGCAAATCTGCAACCAGCAGGAAGAGATGAGTTGCAGCTTCCATCCAGCTTTAAGATCCAGCAGCTGCTACTACTGGAAAAGAAAACTCAAAATCCTGATTCAGTGGGAACTTGCCCTACCCATTCAGACTACTTTTTAAAGAAAAACCCAAGGCCCCTCAAGCTGTTTACTGTAATGACACTGAGTACAGTGTTTGGCACCTCTGCCTTAAAACCTGTCTTTCAAAAAAAAGGACTAAATACGCCTCCGAAGTCATAGTTTTGTCACAAATCAGAAAGATGCATCTGACCATGCAGAAAGCAAGAGAAGGAGAAAATATGGAAATACATTCTCTATCAGTGAGAACTTTAAGTCAAGGACCTACATTTTTTTTGAACTTCAAAGTAGTGAGCACGTCAGGAAGAAAACATGAAATTCACAGAACCAGATATAACATTAATTTGTCAAATGAGGTCGTACCTTTTAAAATCGGCATGGTGGCTCAGTGGTTAGCACTGCAGCCTCACAGCACCAGGGACCCGGGTTCGATTCCCACCTCGGGTGACTGTCTGTGTGGAGTTTGCACATTCTCCCCATGTCTGCATGGGTTTCCTCCGGGTGCTCCGGTTTCCTCCCACAACCCGAAGATGTGCAGGTTAGGTGGATTGGCCATACTAAATTGCCCAGGGGTGTGTGGGTTATAGGGGGACGGGTCTGGGTGGGATGCTTCAAGGGGCTGTGTGGACTTGTTGAGCCGAAGGGCCTGTTTCCACACTAGGTAATCTAATCTAAAATAATGGTTGTTTCAACCCAATTTGTGTTTTCTTTTGTTTTGTCCTGAAACCAGCCAAAATGCTGTGAATCGGTAGGGTTTCTATTTTGGTTAAATCAAGCTGACTGTCCTTAGAGTCATAACTATTGATTGACCCTGAAGTTTATCAAGACCAATTTGCCCACACAGTTGTTTTGTTTGGGCCGGGAAACCTGTTAAGAAAAGCTACTGCTTTGAACATGTGACAGGCTTATTTTTATATTGTAACTTGTTAAATCAAGAAGTGAGAAACATCCAATTGCATGTGCTGTGTGTGTAACCCTATGACACTTTCCAGGATGATGATGATGATGATGAGGATGGTGATCTCTCAAAGTATAATCTAGATGCAAGTGAAGATGAAAAGAAGCCTCCCAAAAGCAGGAGTCGCTCCAAGTCACATTCATCTCGGTCGTCTTCATCTTCCACTGCTCATTCCAGTTCAAGGTCCAGGTAAACGGGTACAGGTCAAGGGTGACACCGGGCAAAATGTCAGTATCAGTTTAACTTCTTTCTTTTAAATGTTTGTTCATGTGATTTTGAAGTTTTGAGTCAAGTGTTGCATCTGAAGTTGCATTCCTTCCATTAGGAGATGGCTTTTAGATTACTTCTATTAATCATTTAAATTAATATATTATCTACTGTATTCTATAGTTGCCCTAAGATCAAAAATTACAGAGCTTTAATCATAATGCTTCAATTTTGTTGTCTTTAGATACTGAAACATGTAGTTGTTTCCAAAATTGAGGTTAATTTGGATGTTTCGGGAGACCCTAAGAATCAGTTCTCTCTGATATGTTTGCGGTCTCTTTATTACCTGTTTTGTCATATTTCATCAAGAACCCATTTATAATAATGTAAAAGTGAGCAAATTAGACTCAGTTTCACATTTACATTTACTTTCTTAGCCTTCCTTTTAACTTATTCCTTGGTTCCTTTACACACCCTTCTTGAACTAGCTTGTTTGGATCAATGATACTAATTTTTTTCATAATTTACGAAAGATTGAACTTGAAAGCCTCCTTACTGTCATGGAGCACAAGTGTAATTTTCTTTTGCTACTCAAATCATCTTTGTTTCCCTGTGTATATCCATGGTTATTAATCCTCACATTGGACTGGGGACCAGAGAAGTGTACTATGTGCAATAGCATTGAACAAATACCTGATATTATACAGCATCAACAGTCTATTTTTTTCTATTGTTAATGGAACCAACTATCTATTTAATTTGCCAATATCTGAACTTTCATATTGCTTTCTGATAATTCCATTCATCAGTTGGTATCCTTTTTGACTGTTTGTTCCCAGATGTAAATTACATCTCTTAGAGGTGAGGTTAGGTAGGTTGAAAATGCCTCTTATCCTTTGAATGAATAACATTGTTCTTAAGCCATCACAATAATTCCCACTTTGGTTCAAATTTTCCTTTATCCCATGCTCTGTCAAGTTATTTACATAAATGTAAAGCAAGAAGCTCTAATAATGTAGCAATCTGATTTACAATAGTCGAGACTGTCAAGAATTTACTGTAATATTTGGAATTCATAGTCATTTTGAAAAGTTGCGATGATATAAAGGTAGTCACATAAATGTATGTAGAAAAATATATTAAGTGAAGTTTAACTATATTAAATGAACATAAGACTGACAATTTGAATAGTAATTTTGTTCAAGTTTAAATCCAGAAATAACTTGTTTGGCAGCTAATGTAAGCTGGTGCAAATAATAGATGAAAAATTTAAGCCAATGCTACTTGTTTCTTCATACTTTTCTAAACTGTCTGCTTGAGTATGCATGTTTCCATTTTATTGTACAGATGACTGCATTTCTGGTTTCTTTTTTTTGAAAATCAAGCAGTTTTAATTGATTTAATTTTAACTACCTTCCTGTTTACAGGAAGTAGAATGAAGTGTTGCATTAAAAATAGTTTTCTTAAAAACCGTTCTGGAGTTGTGAATAAGTGCTAAGTGATGAAATTGAGGGTTTGTTTTGCTTGGTTTTTGGTTATGGTTACACTTTTAATTATTTCCCCTTGAGAAAATTCATGATTTAATTTGTATTCACTCAGTTTGACTATCAGGTAGATTTGTTTTCTTTTGTGGGTGGTAGTTAGTTACCAAGTAGATTTTTTTTTGGTGAAATTGGAGAAGCACTTCTAGTTTCAAGTTTTATGCAACTTATATTTAAATTTGGTATTCGAAATTCTTTGCCATTTTATTGCAGGTCCCGGACCAGAAGTTCTACCACTTCCAGATCCAGGTCACGTTCCAGCTCCAGAGGTCAATCTAGATCAGCCCGGTCGAAGTCAAGGTGAATGGGGTAACATTCTCTCCTCCTCGGAGAGTTTAAAAAGTACTTCACGGGAAAAAAGGACAACTTAACTCCTTTTCATTCCATTAGTATTACCATTCAAGTAGTAATACAGTTGACTTCATTACTGGATTTGCATCAACCTGGAAGGATGTTGTATAAACTGAAGGGGTCAATTATTTAATTGTTTCAGTTTCCTGCACGCAGTAATACTTCCAGCCCAGTAATACTTTCAAATAAAAAAACTCTCCTGCTTCACTTGCCCACACAATTTTTTGGCCCAGTTGCTTTCATGTAAAATTTTGGTTTAGTGCTTGTACAAGTGAAATAATGACTTCATTATCTTTAGTGCCTGCCGTCACTAATTATCTGCAATGGACAGATTTAGCATAGTTAATATTTAATAGGTATATAAAACAACACTTAATGATGAATGACCATTATTTGATAAATGTCCTAATAATGTTTGATCTTAACCAGGATGGCAGTAAATATGCCAAAATTAATCTTTGGAGAGCTAGGAAATGAACTAGTGTTTTTAAATACTATGCATTAACTCCTCCTGAAACGTGAGTGTTTTTCAGGTATGGGCATTCTGCTTTATGATGCATCTCAGATACTCAAACTCTATGTTGACATTGGCTATGAATCATTTTTTGGGAAAGTTGCCAGAACAAGGGGTACTTCCAAAACTGTAACACAGTCTGAGCATGATCAGAAAAAATTGAGACCAAATTACAGAATTTCTTCACATAAGTACATTGAATCTTCTGAATTCTAATTGTTGTGTTGCTTGGACCATTTCAAAGAAGCCGTTATATAATGGTTGAAGAAATAGGGTGCAATTAATTTTCTTTAACTCCTTTTAATATTCAACATTTGGCAGTAATCTCTCAGACCATACTATAAGTGGGTAACTATCAACATCAGGGGAAAAGGTTTTTGATGTTGCTGCTCAGTAGCAGAAAGTATTATGAAATGTAGTGGCCCACGTCATTTGAACATCTCAATTATTATTTTTTCATAGATTTAATAGATGATTGCAGTCTGAAAACCTGGCCTCTACTTAAGAATAAGCACCTCAATATATGTATACTAAGACGATATAATGTCCCAGTGAATAATTAACATATTACAAGGCCAAGCCTGCTGTATGCAATGTTGAGTAGATTTTGCATTAATATTAGAAATATTAATAAAATTGAAACTGCATTTGTCAAGATATTTCACCAATAAAGATTTGTTTGATATCTGGTACTATTAAGTTTAGTTACAGTTTGTAAATGATACCCGAAGATAGATTTAAGCATTCATCTATATAATAGAAAAGCATAGGAACAGGAATAGGTCATTCACCCTTCTGAGCTTGATCTGCTATTCAGTGGGATCCTCACCAGCAAATTCCATCTGCACACCTTGATTCCATATTCCTATACTTAGCTAATAAAAATCTATCATCTTAGCATTCAAAATTATTAGTTGAGCTAGCATTTGCTGCCTTTTTGTGGGATAGAGTTCTACACTTTTGCAGTCATTTGTGCAAAAGTGCTTCCTAGCTTCTCTCCTGAATGATGTCGCTAGGGTTTTACGGTTGTCTTCTGTCTTCTGTCCTTTGTTCCATCATCCTCAAAGGTTTCTTTATATCTACCCTATATTTCCTTTCAAAATTCTAAAAACCTTCATCAAATCACTGCTTAACCTCCTTTATATCAAGAATTACAAATGCAGTTCAAGCAATCTTTCCTGTTAATTAAAGCTTTGGATTCCTAGTTGTATTTTATTGAATCTGTGCTGCTCTCCTTTGAAGCCCACTGTATCTTTGCTAGTTTAAGGTGCATAGAACAGTATCGCATATGCAGTTTGACCAGACTTTTGTATAGCTGTTGACACATCCTCCCCTTTTATATTCTTACCTGTTGATTGTGAACATTAATCTTCTCCATTTTGGAGATCTGTGCGTGTTTTCTCTATTCCTCTAAATTTCCAGAGGTTTTCACTATTTCAAAATTTTTTTTTATGATCCAAAAAGAAAGATACCTCGTTACTACCTCAAAGAAACAATAAATAATCAAATGTGTATATCCAAAGTTAGGAAAGCCCTGGCAATCAATGACTACCATTCTCTCACTTTGTTATGTTCTAGCATTACTTTGTTTCATAGTCAGTTTATCTTTGGTTAGTGTTCCATAGTTTTGTAGTTTCAGCAAGTGATTTCCTCAGCACTTTTCTGAACACATCTTTCACATAATCTGACAATGCAAAGTATTTAAATAATTATTCAAATACTATACTTCACCTTTCCTTTTGCTTATTGATGACAAGGACATTGGCCATCTTTGAGTCCAATTAGTTGCCACATAATCTTGCATGAGGCAATTCTGGATTGGTCTTTCATACTTAACTATTAAAGTGGGCCTGAATTTGCATCATTTTCAACATTGAATAAAACTGCCAGCTCGTTGCTAAATATGTCATGCTGTTTCAAATTTCTGAACATCATTCCAATCCCCTTCAACATTCATAAAAAAAATTGGGGCCAGAACATGATGACTCTGTGTGATACAAGGAATGCAGTTTCTCTCTTAATGCAAAGAATTTTTGTACTGCTTTTACCAAATCAGCTGTCGTCCCACTGGCACCCTGCTGTACAACTTTTAGTCAACAAGTTTGTTCAAATGGTTTTAATTTTATTAAAAGCCAAATTCAAAATGTAGAAGCAATATTTTAAGTGGCATCTAGTTTTGTACATTATAAATCTGGGTCATTTTATTTCTTGAACACTTGGCAAAGCAGTTAGTGTACATTTAGAAACTGTTTCCAAACATTACAGATTGTATTGCTTGTTTTGCACATTTTCTTTCATTAAACGTTATGTGGAATTTGTCTTGGTTTGTGCATGTTTTATGCTTTGGGATGTTCGCATCCACTATTATGTGTCATTTGACCTAAACAAACTGTTCCAAATCAAGAAAAAAAGACATGTTTTGATTTGTCATAGTTACATACAATACCCTGCAGTATTATGGACCAGACCAAGCCCCTCCAAATATATTAAGAAGATAGCCTAGACCCTAACTTTTTCTTATTTTTAAAGGTAAATGTAAGGTGTTGTATTCCAGATGTAGTTGATTGGTCAAACTATTTGGCGTGAAGCAAAACACACTTGATTCTTATGCCCTAGATAAAATACAACTTTTTTAAAAAATTGCCTAACTAATTCTATTGAAAAGCTTTACAAAATAATAGACTAGTTAATTGTTCCAGTACTGTCACATCCCATAAATACCATATGGCAAAGGCAAATTAAGTAAAATAGTGTCTCATGCAACTCTAGCAGCAGGAAGAGAACCCCAACTTTTAGCTGTAACAGAGGTATAAAAACTTCGACATCCACCTTCAAGATCCCAATAACTGCAGAAAGCTAAACCTAAACACCCTGGTTCTGTGGGAGCTTGATCCCACTCATTCAGGCTGCTTCTGTTGTTCTAACTTTTCTTTTTTTAAAAAAAAGCCCCTCAAGCAGTTCACTGTATTTACTCTGTCCTTTTATGTTTTTGTCTGTATTTTAACTGTATAAAATTAATGTGTTGAGCTTAAATCTCAAGTAATTTAACCAGTCGAATTGCCTCGGTAGTGCAACACTTCCCACTTTTCTCTAAAATAAGAAAAAGTTAAGGTTTAGACAATCATCTTAATATATTTTGAAGGGGTTTAGTCTAGTCCATAACACAGCAGAGTTTTGTATATAATCAAGATTAGCCAAAACAGTTCAAATTTTCTATTGTCTACTCTGACTAGACTGCTCAGCTGGCACCTGTGCCTCAATCTATCTTCATTTAAAAACAAACAGGACAACATTACACCTCTTAAAACCTTGGTATCATTACAACAGTATATAAGCCAAGGGCCATGCGATCATGTTAACAAAAAAAAATTGTAACTCTTGTGATGTATTTCAGTTTATACGTTTTAATTTGCTGGAGGCAATTATGGAATTTTTCAAAAGATCTTTTGCAATTTGAGAATACCTCATAATCAGTGTTTTAAGGGTGGCATATTTGACAGGAATTTTAAAATCTACAACAATTAAATGAAACCACTCTGGCTAGCAGAAAGTTGCATTGCTTAATGATTTTATCTCGTATAACATATGATGTAACAGTTCTTTGTTGCAGCTTAAATCTGAATATCGGTATGATTGTGTTTTTAGATGTATTATGTGATTTTCTTAGATTAATCCAATCTTGGGTTTTGATAGGTTTTTTGACACAAACACCAGCATATTCTTTAACTGGAGGAACAACATAGCGTGGTTTTGAAATTACTGCAAAAGAAAAAGTGCTTTTCTGAATTTCTTAATTTGTTTTCTGTTCTTCCACTTCTGTTGCCCGTATCCATTTCTATTCATTTGAAGTGCTAAATTGCATGTGCCAAATGGCTAGCTGATCTCAGGTCTTAAGAATGGGGATGAGCTGACAAGAGTTTTTTTTTTGAGAAGCCAAATAGGAGCAGTTCTGTTCCTTCTTACATGTAACTTTTAAATTTTTTTGTGGAAGAACTTTGTGTGGCCTAGATCTCCTTTGTCTGTTGGTTTGGTATTCAAGATCTGTTCTAAATTGGGTAGAACATGAGACATGAGTTCCATCCACTTGAGTTTGTGTATTTTTGAACTTTTAGATGCAGTACAGGACCTATTTCCATTAACTGATAAATGCAAACCATATGTTTGTTTTAGGCAGGAAGGTTTCTTGACCATTTACAGACTTTTCTGAATATAGGATCAGGTGTCAACAAGGTCAGCAAAATCTTTTTTTTGAAATGTTGAACAATGCTCGAGTTGAACTTCCCCTTCAAGAATTTAAAAGAAACGTCTACATCTCGGGAACAACAGATCAGAGTAATTGAGGTTATGACAGCAGTAGTGGACATTATGGCAGGCTGGGGAGGGCCAGAAGGAGACAGTGGGTCTAATAATGAGGAATTGCAGCAAATTGAAGTGTTAAAGTTGCTTGATTAGATGGTGAAGAGACTTGGAAAATGAAATGAGCTTATGCTGAAATGATGCTCAGTACAAACAGCAACATGATGAATGAACAGTGCCGAAAAAGGAGCATCATCTGAAGTGTGAGAAACCTGACTCCCTTCTGGGAAGATTAGACATTTGTTTCATTAGTGCAAAAGGTAGACAAGTTTCCTCTGCAGAAGAGGAATTATGTACCCAGATTGTTATATCCCCAGCCCCATGTTTCACTGTTGATATGGGACTAGGAGTGCAGGGTTCAATGTGCGGTACAGCTGGAAGTTGCAACAGGCAGCAATGACACGTTCCAAACTCAACATTTGTCACCTTGCTCTCAGGTGGCATTGGAATGGAAAGATTCTAGAGCTTGGATGACAAGTACTCAACCTAGATTTAGGTGATTTACAAAGGATCCTGGAAATAGACACCAAACCCTTTTTATGCAAATGGACCCAGCATTAATTTCTGGCAATGCCTAGGACTGCCTCAAAAGCAGTGAGGAAATCTAGAGTCAGTCAAGCTACCTATACAGATTAAGTTGAATACCTTGTATCTGGGAAATAATATTCACTAAATTTACTTTATTCCCTAAGAAATACCAAAGTGCCTACTGATGCAATGTCTTCAACTAACTTCCAAGCAGCTTGCCAGGATGTCACATTAGGCTCCTTGTGTAATTTGAGTTTAACACCCCTTCTTAACTTTATGATTTTTTTTATTCTCTCTGCCTTGCATCCAGTTGTATTACATCTTTCAGTACTTTTCTTCCGAACTGAAAAGTATTATCACTGTAAGAGAGATCATGAAGATTACTGCTGCATTTACTCAAATGCCCTACTGCCAAGAGACTTTGAATACTCTCTCAAAACCCTAGATTTGAATGCAACTTGTGACCCTTAACATACTTCTGATTGGAAAGATTTTAATGATATTGAAAAAAACTAATATGCTTTTTTAATCTGGACATGGTGCCTGTGCAGTTGTTGTATTTCAGCTCTGAACACAATACTCAAAGGATGATTTATTATTAGATCTGAGTGGTATCTTTTGACCAATAAACAATTGACAGAAGAACTGATCAGATACCTACTACAGGCTTCACAAGCTTCAAAATCTCCCCTTCACACCCACTGCATCCCAAAACCAGCCCAGCTCATCCACGCCTCCCTCACCTGTTCTTCCTCTCACCTATCCCCTCCCCCCATCTCAAACCGCACCCCCATTTCCTTCCTATTAACCTCATCCCGCCACCTCCTTGAACTGTCTGTCCTCCCTGGACTGACCTATCCCCTCTCTACCTCCCGACCTACACTCACCTCTACTGGCTCCATCCCTGCCCCTTTAACTTGTCTGTCTCCTCTCCACCTATATTCTCCTCTCTCCATCTTCGATCCACCTCCCTCCCCCTCCCTATTTATTTCAGAACCCTCTCCCTATCCCCCTTTTCTGATGAAGGGTCTAGGCCCGCAACATCCGCCTTTGTGCTCCTAAGATATTGCTTGGCCTGCTTTGTTCATCCAGCTCGATGCGTTGTTATCTCTCTCGCTCTCCCTGCCTCTCCTCCTCGCTCTCCCTGCCTCTCCTCCTCGCTCTCGCGCCCTCTCTCGCCCCCCCCCCCCCCCCCCAAAAGAAAATCTAACAGGATGTGGTGGGCATTAGCTATCTACTGAACCGAACAGGCAATGAAGCAGAGAAAGGGCTCACTGAGATAGAATCTGAGGACCATGTTAAGAAAAGTAGTCACCCATTTCTTTCATTTGTAAGTCCCTTTTAACGTAGTACAATATCAAAAGAGTATAATCTGACAAGATTCCTTTTGCACAGTGTTTACACTGGCTAGCAAACTTTCCTGACTATTTAACAGCTGTTTACAATCAGTGAAGACTTCACTAGAAAACCCTGTGGTGATTTCTCCCCATAATGAAGAGAAAATGAGCTTGGAAGTTTTATTTGCTGTCTGTCCAAATTACGTTTCAAACTTAGTGCTTGAAAGTTAGTAATTAATCTGTTATTAATTTATGAGTAAGAATTAGAAGAGATTCTTTATATTGCACGATTTGATCTTGCTGTATCTTGGAGTAAGAAACATTTAATATTTTGTCACATGCCTTTTCAACAGAATGGTGCTGTTTAGTTCAGAAATCAAAATTTATTCCCTGTTGTTAAAGTACATTTTTATAAATGAAATAACCAGTATTTGATTTAATTAAAAGGCTAAAGAGTTAGGTGGAAATTTCTTTCATTCAGAAATAGGTGGTACTCCTGTAGTTGCTATAAGCTCAAAACCTAATGTACTGTTGTTTCCCTGATTACTTAAAATTTGGGATGGTGGTTTTGCTGGGCTTCATGCACAGTGTCTAGTTCAGTACTGTATCTGCTTGAGTGACATTTCTGTACAGTTTATTTTCATTCTTTGTCATTAAAAGTTGATTTTTTTTTTCTTTTAAATGATTCTAAACACCCAAACCCTTATTCTTAGTTGCTAGCAAACTGCTCCTATCTGAAACAAGGCATTGTTACTGCTGGGCGCTTGCTATGTCAATCTCCTATATTTTAAGTTTCAGTCTTTTTGTATTGTAAAATTCTCAGTGTATTCTGTGTTAAAGTGGATTAGAAGAGAATTGCCCAACTTCTTGCCTTCATAAGCAATGTAGCTATGCACCATAAAAGTTCAGAATTAAAACATTCCCATTAACAAGTTTGCATGCTTGTTGACATGAGCAGATCTTGGCTATTCCTGATTCACATGTATTTCAGAAGTGAGGCAATAGGGCTGAAAGGCCTCTTAAATTTTTTTAAATTTACTAAGAAAAAGCAAATGGGAAAAATAAAAACATTAAGTGCACTTGGTAAATTTGTTCCAGTTGGCTGCAGGATTGTGCAAGTAAATAGGTTGGGCAACACTAGATTAGAAAATGCTTTTATGATTTGAGCACATCCTATCCCCATCTCATGCCTTAACTGATCACTTGCTATGTAAATAAAAGTTGATGCATTATTAGCTTAATTAGTCATAGTTGTCATGCCAGTAGAGCACTTTTGAGCCACCATGGTTTCATCTGGGATTCTTGAATAAAAATCTATAATATTTGGCTTTCATTACTGCAGGTATCTAAATGAAGTTTACTTGTTAAGAGATCCTTGTACAGTTGTGATTACCTTGCACTGAAAGATCCGGTTGAAATTAAACCAGCTAAACAGTCAAATGTGACCTTGAATCTGTTGGCATAATAGTTGGCATAAATCTAACTTTCTCCCAATCAATCAAAATCTAGCTCTAGATCACGCCGGGGATCTTCATCTCCAAGGAAGAGATCTCGTTCAAGTTCTCGATCATCGTCATCCTCTGAAAGAGGCAAAAAACGAAGCCGTTCCGGGTCATCATCCTCAAGTGGCCGCAAAAAAACTAGACGTTCTGACTCAAGATCTTGGTCTGCAGAAAGGTTTGGGCTTCTGTAGAATAAGATTAGTGTACAGGATTTATAGAGTTAAACATCTCTGCAGAAACCATCTATTAACAAAAAAAAATTAAATGAGACTTTTGGAATTAAAAAGTTGGAGGACACTTCTTCACATAGGTTGTGGGCTTTAGATTAGATGCACTGTTTACTTTCGGTATTTTAATTTAGAAGTGTTACTTATAATGTAACTGCAGTTTCCCGAAATACAGTTTTGCATACCTTGTTGATTATTTTTGTCTTTTGCAGGCGCAGTGGATCGTCTTCTGGATCCTCTCATTCAGGCTCCCGTTCAAGTTCTAAACAGAAATAGCCTTTTAACATCTGCAGTTTTTAAAAGTTCAGTAATTTCTGGAAAAATGCATGAAACTTATTTTAAAGTTATTAGTGTCTTGAGCAAATCCACCTGAGATGTTGTGAAAACATTAAACAAAAAAATTGGGCAATGTTCTGATGAGATCTTGCTGATGTAATCTTAAACCAATTGTTGCTTTTGAGTGTTGGAATTGTACTCCAGTCTATTAAATTAGTACATTAAGCCATAATTTCTTTCTTATGGGGAAAACTGATTTTGCTGCATTTTTGTTACAAGGACGATGAAGACTAGTGAGTTTTGAAGTGTGCACTATGCATCTGTACATCTACGGCATTAAATGCAGAAGGTCTGAGTGTAAGTAGTCTTCAGAGGAGGAGAATTTTTAAAAGTAATACTCTATGGGAGTATTTGTTCATGTTGCTTTACCACCCTATAAATCAGGATACAGTGTTGGACGTAACAGAATTTTGTTTGATATTTTTGTTAAATCAGTTGTTCTTACAAGAATTCAGAGCCTCAACCAGAGCTCCTTTTTGTTAAGTTTTAATAGAGACCCTTATGCTTTCCACAGGAAACTCGAGATGAAGCAACTTGACTTTGACTTAGAAAATCTGCATCGCAGGCAAATAGTATAGTTTTCCAAAATCCTGGAACTCAAGCCAGTTTAGAGCCACTGCCCCTGCTGATCTCAAAATAAATTCTGGGATACTGTACAGTATTGCATACTTTGAAACTTTGAGTTTTTGCTATAAATTTTTTCACTTTGTCCAAAATTCTTGTGCCTGTTGCTGATATCATTACGGTTTCTTTCTTAGTTTGTGGGCAAGGAAATTCCAGACATCTGCATTCTTATGATCTTTCAGTTCTGGGTAGCATTCAGTTATCTTTTAATGTGTTGGAAATAAAAATCTACACTTAGAATTTGTAAATTGAGGGATAAAAATGTGAAGAATTAGAATAATATTGGTTGGTTCAAAGTTTCCTTCAGCATCCTTAAATCTGTTTTGGGCTGAATGTAAACTTGGGTGCCAAAGTAAAAAAGGCTTAAGCAGTTTTGAATGCAATTTTTAAATGTACATTCAGCAGATATTATCTGCTTATGTTCAGTCTATCACACAAGCCATAACTCTTGGTTCAGGAATTGATAACTAATGCTATTGGGGTAGGGTCTTCCAGTTCAAAATTCCAGATTCCCTTTTGAGACTAAATGAAGATAAAGAGCAGCTTTATTGTTAGCTCACTCAGGATGTGTAATCTTATAATGAGAAAGCATTCTGTAGTTGAATGTTGGCCAATTAAGCATAAATATGAAAAATATGGAGTATTCACAATAATTGAACCTTTTTTAATGTAAAAATGCATTTTCAATCTGCAACCTTTTTAATATATTTGAAGCATTGAGTTTAGCTCACAAATCGTGGACTTTTTAAAAATCCAAATAGAAATAATTCATCAGTTTTCTTCCATCTTGATGAATTGTTATGGCTTAATATACCTCTCATCTTAAACCTGGTTACAGAAAAATAATTGCATCATCAAACAAAAGCTCTGCTTTTCAGAACTCATGGTGATTTCAGCTATAGTAAATAGTAGAGGAAGGTAAGTATACAGCAAAAGTCCTAACATTATTTGTGAATTGTACTTAGCAGTACAAATTGCATATTTGCAAATGTGAACAGTATTTTTAGTGGGTCTTTATTTTCAATTTGTTTTTGGTTATCTTTGATTATATAGACTCTAGAAATATTAGGCAAATAAGGGTTGGTTTTTTATTTGAGGACGCGCCTTGTTACCTTAGTGGTCTAGTTCCTTAATATTTTGCAGTTTTAATCTGTTTAACACCTTCTTTCAGAGCCAACGTGTCTGCACGTCCATTTGTACTTGTAGCTCGTATAAAACCAAC
Source organism: Stegostoma tigrinum (assembly GCF_030684315.1). Taxonomy (NCBI): domain Eukaryota; kingdom Metazoa; phylum Chordata; class Chondrichthyes; order Orectolobiformes; family Stegostomatidae; genus Stegostoma; species Stegostoma tigrinum. The sequence continues at coordinate 53,326,313 of NC_081361.1, read as the reverse complement.
TTGAGGAACATGTGACCAATGTCTATTGCAGTGTTTTGGGATTCGGCTCTGGAAATATTAGAAGATCTGATTTTTGCAGAATTCCTCTGAACATAGACTTTCAGTGTAACTTTTGTGGGTAACAAGATTTTCAGAGTGACATTGCTGTCATAATAGTTAAATTTACAGGATTACATGGAGTGTAATTTAATAATGCCTTTCATTTTGTATTTTCAGTGCTTTCAAAGCCAATTATTCAAAATTCTACAGAGTTTTGTGCGTCTTTAAACTTTGCCTATAGTAGCCACTCTGTATTTCAAGAAAATGTAGCTGAGACCACTTAATTTGATTGCTAATATCGAGGTGGTAAATTCATCAGTCATAAGGTTTGGATATCTTAAATGGTAGAAGTGACAATTATTAAGGTCATCAGCTTGTTCATCTAGCCCTGTGTAACAGTTTTCATCAGAAACAAGAAAACACTTTGTAGACCTTGTGTATGTAAATAAACCTTCAGTGGTACATTATCCAATGTCATGTTCAAGCACAAATAAAGGAAAAAAATAAGTGGTTTGAATTACTTTCTCTAATTGTATTTGTTGTGCTTTGAGTCAAGTAGTTTGACAAAATATTTTGGAGTGGGTTCTTTGTTTTCTGTTCTGTTCAAGTCAAATTCTACCTGAAATATTTTCACTGAAATAATGAGTTATGAGAGTGCAGTTGATGTCTATGAGAGTTTTCTGATCAAGTGCAACATGATAGATTTTATTAGTGAAGTCAAAGAACAGGGTTTAAAAAATGCAATGGTGGCCTGAAAATGAAATTGACTAAGATAGAAAGCAGTAGTGAATAGTTCTTTTTCAGGCAAAAGAGAAAGCATAAATGTGGTCATGCTCCCTTTTCTGAATATTCAACCTGTTGCTTGCACATATTATGATCTAGACCTGAGCTTGCATTTAAAGATGGCACATAACACATAACTAGGAAGTGTAAACAGTGAAGAGGATAGTAGCAATCTCAGGACATAGATTAAAATCCAAAAGAACTGCAGATGCTGTAAATCAGGAACAAAATCACAGTTGCTGGAAAAGCTCATCAGGCCTGGCAGCATCTGTGGAGGTGGAAGCAGAGTTAATGTTTCGGGTCTGGTGACCCTTCCTCAGTTCTGAGGGTCACCAGACCCAAAACGTTAACCCTGCTTTCTCCTCCACAGGTGTTGCCAGACCTGCTGAGCTTTTCCAGCAACTTTATTTTTTTGTTCAGGACATAGGTTGGTGGAACAAGCTGATATGTGGATGATGAAAATTAATACAGAGGATTGTAAAATGATATTTTGGAAAGAAGAATAAGAAGGGGCAGTATAATTTCAATAGAGTTCATAGGGATGCACGTACAGGTTTGTATACACAACTGAGTGTGAAGGGACTAAGCTGAAAAGGCTTAGTTTTAAAAGAAGTTATACAAAGAATGTAATTTGAAGAATAAATTGTGGACAGAGAAGGTAAGCTATTTGCTGAAAAGCATGTCTTTTCCTTGCTTGAACCCTCAACAACACATGGACAAATGCCAGTTTGAAAAGCAAAGATGACAAGACCCTTCAAGCTGCAGATAGTATCATGGATCCACTGGAAAGAATTGTTTTTAGTGTTGCCTCGGGTGATGCTTTTTTTTAAATTGCTTTGAGTAGGAAAATTTCCTGATGACTAGTCTAGTAGTAGGAAGATTCAACGCAATAATGAAGTAAAGGAGGAGAAAATCAATAACTCCTTAAGTCAAACCTGTTATTTTTATGGGAGAAAAGTGATGGTGTTCAGGAGAACAAAGGCAGACAGGACTGGCAATGCCTGGTATCTCTGCTGGTGTTGAACACCACCTCTGAGGAAGGGAATCACTCATTCCTGTTGGTTATTTCTGTGTCTGCAATTTGGATTGCAACCCAGAGCTTGGACTAACACCTAGATATCTCAATCTTGTTCACAATACCACCAGCTGAAAGCTGGCTGTCAAAGTCAAATCAACTTCCAGCAATGATGGCTAGCCACAAAATAAGCACGATATCGGATGACTATACAGATTGGGATCACAATAGCAACTTTTAAACGTAACTTTTATTTTGTATTTTGTTAAACTTTTAAATTGCTCCTTGACTGTCAGCTGCGGTACTTTTTCTCAATTTAGGAAATATCATACCTTCTGAGAGGGTAATGGCAATTTATCATGTTACCAAAGTTGACACATGAGAAGCTGAATTTGTCCTTCAAGTAGAAATTACGGGGTGATTTAAGAAAGGGTTTTGAGATCAAGAAAGGAATTGATAAGAGTAGCGTGCCTTGAATGGAGCATATCCTGTCTTACAACCTTATTTTATTCACTGGCAGCTACCTGATGGTGAAAAATTGTCCCCATTTGTCCTAAGCACAAAGCAAGGACAAATTCAATCTGACAAATGACTGCCCCATCAGCAAAGTGGTGGAAGGTGTTCTCAATAGTACTTAAGTTGCACTCACCAACAACCTGCTCACTGATCTTCAATTTAGCTTTTTTTTAATTCTGGATTGTGGCTCCAGATCTAATGTTAGCCTTGGTCCCAACATACACAAAAGGATGGTGTGTTGCAGGCAAGAGTGACTAGACATTGACCAAAAATGTTAGCTTCAAATTTTAAAAAAAATGAAATCGATGGAAAATTTCCATTGGCTAGAATGATATCTAGCAGTAAGAAAAATGTGCTGTTATTGCAGGTTAATTATTTCATTCTTGAAATGTGTTGTAGGAGTTTTTCAGGGCAGTGTTCTTTGTCTAAGTTAGGCTTCGGTAATTTCCATTCCTACATTGAAAGGGTAAGTGTTGGGGCTGTTTGTCAATCATTGCAGCATTCAGTTCACTTTGAAGCTGTTTAGAATATAAACCTATCTGTGCTCATGTACAGAATGTCATCTAGTGGGTTATAAGTGGCTGGTAACATTACTATCAAACAATAACCATCTTTAGTGTGCTGCTGCCAATTTGAAACTTTTATTTTTAAATAATCATTTCTTAAAATGGCTGCCTTTTCAGTGTAACAGTTTAATTGTTTAGTAGAATTATGCCTCCTGTCATGTTTATGTATGCAATATTTTGGCATTTCACTCTTGAATCAGTGCAATAGTGACTGCAGAGATGAGTCAAATGCATGCTTTGAAATCTGAGTACATCTCTTCAAAGAGCAATTAAATAATGTTTTAATTGAATGGTTGTTTACTTGTGATTCAGTCTGTTGAGCAAAACAATACATCATCTCTTTCTCCTGTTATAATACAATCAAATGCTGATAAATTTATGATTTATGCAGCTTTACCTATGTTGAGCGCTAAATATATAATCAGGTTCTGGAATCCCAGTTACCAAAATTATGCACTTTTATTTAGATTTACTTGCAATGTTATTATTGATGCACAACCAGCTAGTAAACCTGCTGGTGAGCAGTCACTTGAACCAAGAGAAAGAAAAGAGCAATCCCAATAGCATTTGTTTTGAGCTGGTACGCAACAACTGGAACAGAATAAGGCAAAGATAAGAATAGGAATAGGCCTTTCAGCTTGTCAAGACTGTTATTATAATACATCAGCAAGAGGTTTGCACTGCCAATCTTCGTGACTATTTTTACCTCATACTAATCCAACAGACCATTTCCATCTGCCTCCAACTGTACCTTTCACCTTGATGTCTGTCCTAACATATGCTCCACCATGTTAGTCACTTCCAATAACTTTCCTTTCCGTAGCGCAGCACCCCCTCCAATGTTGTTCCTCCTACTTTCTGTACATCTTCAGTTTCCCTCAGCATTGTCCTTTCCCCATCTCTACATATGTCTCTGCATTCCTACTCTGCTTTGACTCCCTGTCACTTCTTGCAGTGAACTCCCAATAAGCCCTCCTTATACCCTGCTCAACAATCAAAATATGGCCTCTGCAGGAACGTATTTGCCCCAGATCTTCAGGTGCTGTTTGGTGCTTTGCAACAAAAAGGCTCCTCATAGTCAGGAGCAAACAGAATTTGTCAGCTACCTACTTTGACTTCCACATTGAGAAATCTGATCTAGTTGGTTGGTATGTTTGCTAAGTCTGGAAGCTGAACATTAATGAAGCATGTAGTATTAATAAGGCAGTTAGCAAATTATAATCCCAGTTGATTAACAGCAAACCACTGCACAGCAAAAAGCTCACCTGTCTAGAGAATGTATTAAAAGATGCTTTGAGTTGCTTCCAATATTGAGACATCTCTTCGGACTTGTGATTCTGCGACAAATATTGTCCTAGCACACATCCTCTATAAAACTCTGCCCAATTTAATAATTTAGCCTTTCTACCATTTATTTATTCCCATTTATAAATTATGTGCCCATAAAAGATTTTATAGGTTTTTTGTTTTATGCTAGGAACTGCAGATGCTGGGGAATCTGAGATAATAAGGTGTAGAGCTGGATGAACTCAGCAGGCCAAGCAGCATCAGAGGAGCAGGAAGGCTGACGTTTTGGGCCTAGACCCTTCTGTCTGTGCTGTATGTTTCTCCTGTCTGATTAATACCACGCCCCACACTACCACTGCTATTTGGTGACCTATAAACTGCAACAAATGTTTGCCCCTTGCTTACTCCACCCAAGTAGATTCCACACAGTGTTCTTCCATTCTGTTCCTTGTCTGTACTACTTAAAAGTTGAATAACCTTGAGTGTTCAACTCTCAATCCTGGTCACCATGCAGCCATGTTACTGTAATTGCAATTAAATCCTACATATTTACCTCTATCTTATGCCTTCACATTCTCTACCTCATTATTAATGCTACATGTATTCAGGTACAGTGGCCTTAACTTTGTCTTTTTGACATCTTTTCACATTTGAAGCATACCTGATCCTCTGCTTTGTTTCTCTTCTAGTTTTCCAGCCACCATTTCTACTTCCTGTTACCAACATTTTTTGCTTTTAATTTGGGTTACCCTTCAGACTTCCATCCCCCTGACCAACTGGTTTAAACCTATCTCAATAGCACTAATAAGTCTTCCTGCGAGAATATCAGTCCCAGTCCTATTAATTTGTAACCCTTTCAGATTGTACAAGTCTCACATTCCCAAACCTGGTCCCAATTCCTCACATGTAGCCCCCTCCCTCCTGAATCAGTTCTTCAGCCATATGTTCAATCAGCCAATCTTGCTGCTCTTATGCTTACGAGCACATGGCACTGGGGAATGATCCTGAGAATGTTGCTGTTGAGACCCTGCTTCTCAATTTCATTTCTGACTGCCTGAAATCTGCCTTGCAGACCTTGTGCCTCTTCCCACTTACATCATTAACAAGTGATCCATAACTCTAGTTGATCTCCATTCTAGAACAATATCATGTAGTCATTTCTTGGTATTGGCACCAGGGAGGCCACAGACCATTCTGCCTACCTGATTCCCTGACTATGGAAAGCCCGATTGCTATTACCCTTCCATTCTTCTGCTTCCCACCCTGTACAGTTGAGACATGTGGTACCACTGACAGCTCTGGCTGCACTCTTCTCAGGAACCATTGCCCTCATTTTCCAAATGGAATCTGATTAGCAAGAAGGATAGACTCAGGGGTCTTCTGTAGTCCCTGCCTAGTGCTCCTTGCCTTGCTATCCATGTAGTCCTCTGCCTCATGGATACACAACAGAGATTCCAGCCACGACTGAAGCTCGGAAACTGATGCTCTAATTTATGTAGTTAATGACACTTTCTGCGGATGTGTTTGTCTCGGACATTGATATGCTTGTGACTTAGCAAATGTTGCTTATGCACATTCCACTTTAACCAGTTGGCCTGCCTCCAATAACTTTGAGAAGAGTTTGTTCCCCTTAGAATATGTGTAAACTTATTATTTAAAGTGCAGCTAACCAAGTTTGCTTCAGCTACATATATTTTTCTTCCACTTACTTCATTATTCTATTTTACTTTTATCTGATCTAACTTTATTTATTTATTGGCAGTGTTCCTTACCTTTTTACAAATTCTCTAGTGTTATACTATTTAAACAGCTCCAGCTGATTCTGCTCCCATAAGATGAGTTAAGGCCTCAAACCTCCTCAGCTGTGCAACAAGGAAGCACCACACATGTCAGACAGCATGCCGATGCATAATGTCCACTTCCAGTAGCTACTGCCAGAGGTGCATACAGAGGCAAGAAAAACTAGAGGGAATGTTGCATGTGACCCATTGAAAGCTGAGAATTCCCAGTGACCAACTCAAAACTTTACATCTCTACAGAGAACAAAATATTTTGCAGTTTCATTTTGTAGTAATCAGACGACACTTAAATCAATTCAGGTATCTTACAGATGACTATAGTCATACCAAACAGAAGGAAACCTTTTGGTCCAACTTGTCCATGCCAATCAGCCATCCCAATCTGACCTAGTCTCAATTGCCAGCATTTGGCCCATGACAGTGTTAAACTTTTCCTGTTCATGTACCCATCCAGTTGCCTTTTAAATCTGGAACAATGAGAAAAGTGACAAGTACGTACAAGTGGATTAAGTTTTTAATATCCACTTAGTCTTATTTGAGTCAGTCAGTGCTGACTGATTATCTTACAACAGATGCAGGAGTATAACCCATTGATGTGTTAACCATCAAACGTCAGAATTAGTGCTGATTAAAAATTAACTTCCAGTAGTTCCTGACCTTGATGTGAGTACTATAGTCAGTGATGTATAATGTTTTAATACAGCCCATGTTATTCTTCAGATACCAAATGCCAAGTCAAATACATTTCTTTAATCAAATTCATTTTTATTGCATCTGCTAGTCATTTGTATTCAAATCTCATGCTATAACACACTGTCTTATCTTCTCCATTCATTTTGATCTCTTCAATTACCAGGACTTCCCAGCATTTGACTTAATGTTTAAGTGCCACATGTCATATAATCTCTTGAGATATTGCTATCTATCCGTCCCAATTCTCTGATGTAATTTGCTTGGCTATCTATGCTGTCCTTATAATGTTTTGCACCTTGTCTTTGATTTGTTGTCTCTGACCATCTATCTCAATGTTATAATGTTCACCTTGGAACTTCCATTCTACATGTCTTTTGGACCTAGACTTGTGACTATATTTGTGTGACACCTTGGCATACTACATCAAGATGCCCACACCAGCTGAGATCACTGAAGGGTCCTTCCTTCTCAATTTTGCCCCTCGTTTGAGACGTGGTGACCCTCATATTAAACTCTCCACCAATCATAGATAATAGGAACTACAGATGCTGGAGAATCGGGGATATCAAGGTATGGAGCTGGATGAATACAGCAGGCCGAGCAGGAAGGTTGATGTTTCTGGCCTAGACTTTTTATCAGAAATGGGGGAGGGGGAGGGGGTTCTGAAATAAATAGTGAGGGTGGGGGTGCAGATAGAAAATAGATAGATAGGGGGAGAGGAGACAGACAGGTCAAAGAGGTGGGGATGGAGCCAGTCAAGATGAGTAGGTCATCAATGTAACACGAGGTGGGGTTTAGGGCCGGTGTAACTCATAGTTCATCCACCTCACCAACACCTTCCACCCCAACCTTAAGTTCACCTGGATCATCTCTACCTCTCTCTCCTTCCTGGACCTCTCTGTCTCCATCTCAGGCAGCCACCTAGAAACTGATATCCATTTCAAGCCCACCGACTCACACAGCTACCTGGAATACACCTCCTCCCACACACCTTCTTGCAAAAATGCCATCCCCTATTCCCAATTCCTTCACCTCCACCGCATCTGCTCTCAGGATGAGGCATTCCTCTACCATACACCTCTGATATCCTCGTTTTTCAAGGACCGCAACTTCCCCCTCCGCCCCCCCCCCCCCCCTCCACAGTGGTCAAGAGCACCCTCGACCGTGTCTCCTGCACCTCATCCCTCACACCCCGTCCCCACGATAACAACCAAAAAAAATCCCCTTCGTCCTCGTGTACCACCCCACCAACCTCCCAGATCCAAAGCATCATCCTCCGACACTTACGCCGTCTGCAACCCAAACCCACCACTAAAGGCATTTTTCCATCCCCACCCTTGCCTGCCTTCCGGAGGGACCACTGTCTCCGTGACTCCCTTGCCTGCTCCACACTCCCCTCCAACCCCACCACACCCAGCACTTTTCCCTGCAACCGCAGCAAGTGCTATGCATGCCCCTACACCACCTCCCTTACCCCCATCCCAGGCCCCAAGAAGTCTTTCCACATCAAGCAGATGTTCACCTGCACATCTCCCAATGTGGTATACTGTATCTGCTGTTACCACTGTGGCCTCCTCTACATGGGGAAAACCAAGCTTAGGCTTCGGGACCACTTTGCAGAACACCTCCGCTCGGTTTGCAATAAATAACTGCACCTCCCAGTCATGAAACATTTCAACTTCCCCCTCCCATTCCTCAGACGATATGCCCATCCTGGGCCTCCTGCAGTGCCACAAAGATGCCATCTGAAGTTTGCAGGGACAGCAACTCATATTCCACTTGGGAACCCTGCAGCCCAATGGTATCAATGTGGATTTCACAAGCTTCAAAATCTCCCCTCCCCTCTACTGCATCCCAAAACCAGCCCAGCTCATCCCCGCCTCCCTAACCTGTCCTTCTTCCCACCTATCCCTGCCTCCCAACTCAAGCCCCACCCCCATCTCCTACCTACTAACCTCATCCTGCCCCCTTGACTTGTCCGTCCTCCCTGGACTGACCTATCTCCTCCCTACCTTCCCACCTACACTCACCTTTACTGGCTCCATCCTGACCTGTCTGTCTCCTCTCCACTTATCTTCTCCTCTGTCCATCTTCTATTCACCTCCCGCTCTCTCCCTATTTATTTCAGAACGCCCTTCCCCTCCCCCATTTCTGATGAAGGTCTAGGCCCGAAACATCAGCCCTTCTGCTCCTATGATGCTGCTTGGCCTGCTGTGTTCATCCAACTCTACACTTTGTTATCTCTCTACCAATTATGTCTCTCTAATGAGAGAGCAGCTCTGTGGTCCTCTGAGGCCATGGTGATTATACCTTTTACTTTCCATTAAAATGTTTCAAATAGAACAATGCTACGTTGTTTCCCAAACCTCTGAATTAAATCATTATCCTGTACTGCCTATTCAATGCCAATTTAAACAGCACATCAGATGGGGAGTCACAATATGCATGATAGGCATAAGTTTTTGAACAATATTGAAGAAAAGTGTTTTGAGATGCTGTGAATGCAGAATGTCAGTGCTCTGCCACCTAGCATAGTGATATAATAATGCCCAATATCACTCTGCTTAGACCTGTAAGTTATGGGCTTCTCCTCAAAGAATGTTCGAGGGGCAGAGATGAGCCATCTATACTTGCTGACAGCTTCAGTGTAAAACAGTCTTTGTGCCATATTGCCACCAGACAAGCAACATAACTTGGAAGTTGAGCCTAGTCAATGATTCTTTCTAACAGTACATGTATGAGTCTACTGGTAGGTGATGATCTTGCCACATTTTGCTTTGTGCATTTGCAACTACACTTTTAAACCTTAAAAACGCTTAATGTTATTGATGATTACATTTAATTTCTGAGCTTAGAGTTAGAAAGAAAGCTGATTGCCATTAGTTCTTATCAATTAAACGTTTCAGTTCATGGTTTCTATAGTACATTCAGTTACCTCTGTGCTTATGTACACTTATGCTCATCACTGAGCAAGTAATGACTCAGTGATATGGCCACACTGTTCCAAAAATGTCAATATCTTGCTGGCGCCAACTTTACAACAAGGCTATATGTTTAGCAGAGGTCCAGCAGCATGGCACAGAGAGTCAGGGAGTCCCATATTTAGCTGGGAGGTATGTAAAAAGTCAGCATGTATGATTTTTGTCCAAACATTGTACTTTTAACCGTGAATAGTTAGAATTATCCTTTGTTGAAGTTAAGAACAGATTTTGTGTTTTCATTGATGACCACTACGGGGTTGAACAGCTTTGTTCCTCTGCCGACTTTGAAAGAGTTTATTGACTTGCACAATTCAGTTATAAAGTCATACCATCAAGAGGTTACAGCACAGAAGTAGGTCCTTCAGCCCAACTTATCCATGCCGACAAGGTTTCCTAAACTGAATTAGTCCCATTTGTCTGTATTTGGCCCATATCCCTCTAAATCATTCCTATCCATGTATCTGTCCAAATGTCTTTTAAATGTAATTGCGCTTGCTTCTATCACTCTCTCTGGTAGTTCATTCAAATGCGCACCACCATCTGGGTGAAAAAGCTGCCCCTGAGGTCCCTTTTAAATCTTTCCTCTCACATCTCAAACCTATGCCTTCTGGTTTTGGACTCCATTACCCCAGGGAAGAGACCTTTCATCTTATCTATGCTTCACATGATATCCCTCAAGTCATCCCTCAGTCTCCTAGACTCTAGGGGAAAAACTACCAGTCTATCCAGCCTCTCCTTGTAACGCCAATCTTCCATCTCAGTAACATCCTTGTAGATCATTTTTGTGCCCTTTCTAGTCTAATAATATCCTTCCTATTGCAGGGAGAACAGAATTATATGCAGTAGTCCAAATGTGGTGTTAACAATGTCTTGTACAGCTGTAACATGACATCCCAACTCCTGCGCTCAATACCCCAACAGACAAGAGCAGTGTGCCAGATGCCTTCTTCACCACCCTGTCTACCTGTGATGCCACTTTCAAGGAACTATGTGCCTGCATCCCTAGGTGTTCAACAATGCTGTCCAGGACCCCACCATTAACTGTGTAAGTCCTGCCCCGGCATGTCTTACCAAAATGCAATGCCTCACATTTATCTGAATTAAACACCACCTGCTATTATTCATCCCACTGGCCCAGTTGATCAAGATCATATTGTAATCTTAAATAACCTTCTTTACTGTCCACTGTCCACGGCACCACCAATTTTGGTGTCATCTGCAAACTTACTAACCATGCTTTCTATAGTCTCATCCAAAACTTTGATGTAGTTAGCATCCCATTAACCGAATTTAATTTACTTTCAAGGCAGAGATTGCCTGATGCTATTACTGGAAAAATCAGTGCTGATACATATTGCAACAAGGAGTGGTATCAACACATCAGTACATGTTTCAGACAGGGAGAAGGGCAGCTAAAATTTGAGTAATAGCCCAATCTTATTGAAACATTTTAAGATTCCTGAGTGAATAACTTTTACAATTGAAAAGTAATTGAAATGATTAATTATTTTGCTCTTGAGACACAATAGTACGTTTGTTGAAAAACTCTATCTAGCTTATGGTTTGTATGATTTTCTGTAACATGGTCAAAGTATACACTAGGGGGCAGAACTTACCAAAACATTAAAGAAAGTAAAACTGATTCAAGTTAACAAAGTGTGGAGCTGGATGAACACAGCAGGCAAAGCAGCATCTCGGGAGGACAAAAGCTGACGTTTCGGGCTGAAGTGTCTAGGCCTGAAACGCCAGCTTTTGTGCTTCTGTGATGCTGCTTTGCCTGCTGTGTTCATCCAGCTTCACACTTTGTTATCTTGGATTCTCCAGCATCTGCAGTTCACATTATCTCTGAAAACTGATTCAAGTCTCGGTTGTCATTTAGTCACTGAAAGTACCCCATACCCTGAGTTCTATTTTGAGATGTAACCATTTTTGCAAATGTGATACAGCTGTAAATATATCAGTCACAAGTCACATATGGCTAAGAGGCAATGTAGAGGTGGCTAATGCTATTTTTGATGAATAAATTTAAGAAATGTGTTGTTGCAACTCATGTTTGCACATTACCCACATGTATAGCTGAACATTTTTTTGTGAATGGTAAGACACAGAGCAGTGTGAATGACTTTTGCTTGCTGTGTATGTTTTAGATCTTTATCTTGTGCATTGGTTATCTGCAGAAATGTTGTGAAATTTGCAATTAAATGCCAGATTCTAACTCCCATCCTAAACCCCAGAAAATGCCAATTGTCCTCTTGCTGCACTTAACCCATTGCAGTAGCTGCTTGAAACAGGAAATGTTGTGATTGAACCCTCCGACATCACCACTAGTCTGGCCATTAATCTTCAGCGATTTAAAATCAGTCTGCTAGAAATTGTAACTTCCAGGTGCACCCATCTTCTCACAAAGTGATGATAGTACAGATTTCCAATACGTTATATTTGAATCTGCAAGAATGATTTTACATACCTTAATGAGCTCCATCCTACGCTTAAACTCGTATTTGAAATGGAGACATCAAGTGACCTCCCTTTCCTTTTCTTTGCGGAAGAGTCATAACATAAGTCTCAAAATATTTAGAGATTGTAAGAACTGCAGGTGCTGGAGACTGAGATAACAAAGTGTGGACCCGGAGGAACACAGCAGGCCAGGCAGCATCAGAGGAGCAGGAAGGCTGACATTCTGGGCCTAGACCCTTATTCCGAAATGGGATGGTCTAGGCCCAAAATGTCAGCCTTCCTGCTCCTCTGATGCTGCTTGGCCTGCTGTGTTCATCCAGCTGTACACCTTGTTATCTCGGATTCTCCAGCATCTGCAGTTCCAACTATCTTTTAAACTCTGGGGTCCGTTGAGCTGGATTACCTCACTTCTGCTTTTCCTTTGCACTAGAGTATATATGGGGTCGAGCTCGATGTGCTTGTTGATAGCTTTCTTCATGGAGTATTAGGCTTCGAGGAATTCTAGTGCCTGTCTCTGCGCTACTTGTCCCAGGATCCTGGTGTTGTTCAGTTGAATTGGTTGTTCTCTTTATCCATGTAGATAGAAATGACTGAGTGTTGGTCATGTCTTTTTGTAGCCAATTGATGTTCGTGCATTCTTGTGGTTAATTTCCTTCCTGTCTGTCTGATTAGTGTTTGTCACAGTCTCTGCAAGGAATCTTGTATCTGACTTTGATCCTGCCCGTAGTGGGTCTTTGGTTCAAGTGAGCAGTTGTTGTAGGTTTAACGTGGGTTTGTGTGCTACTCTGATGCCCAGTGGTCGTAGGAGTCTCGTGGTCAGTTCAGATGTGTTCCTGATATAAGGTGGTGTGGTGAGTGTGTCGGGGCATGTAGTATCTTCCTGGTGTCATTCGTGTCGGCATCTTCTGACCCAGTTTTTCGGGTATCCATTGTCTTTGAATACCTGGAAGAGGTGCTCTTCTTCCTCTTGGCATAGTTCTGTGTTGCTGCAAGGTGTTGTTGTCCGTTTAAATAGTGTTCGCACGCAGCTTCATTTGTGTGTGTTAAGGTGGTTGCTGCTGAAATTCAGCACTTGGTCAGAGTGTGTGGCTTTCCTGTGTACTTTATCCTGCATTCTACCATGATGCTCAGGAATGGGAGCTGCTTGTTCTTCTCCTCTTCTCTGGTGAATATGATTCCATTGAGGGTGTTGCTTATTAGTTCCATGACACCAGGAAGATACTACACACCCTGACATAATCATCACGGTACCTTAAATCAGGAATACATCTGAATTGGCAACGAGACTCCTGCGACCGCTGGGCATCAGAGTAGCACACAAACCCACATCAACCCTACGACAACTGCTCACCCGGACCAAAGACCCATGACCACTATGGACAGGGCCAATGTTGTATACAAGGTTCCCTGCAAAGGCTGTGACAAACACTACATTGACAAACAGGAAGGAAATTAACAAGTGTACATGAACCAATTGGCTACAAAAAGACATGACCAATACTCACTCATCTGTATCCACGTGGATAAGGAGAACCACCAGCTCGATTGGAACAACACCAAGATGCTGGGACAAGCAAATCAGAGGCAGGCATGGGAATTCCTAGAAGCCTGGTACTCCACGAAGAAAGCTATCAACAAATATATAGAGTTCGACCCTATGTACACTCCACTGTGAAGAAAAACTGGAAGTGAGGTAATCCAGCTCAACAGACCCCTGAGTTTAAATAACAGGCGGGAAAACACATTGGTGCTTCATCAGAGGCTGCACTGATGATGTTACCCAGCAGGGCCTGTGGAAAAACAACGAACCAGCTCAGTGACCCAACCATAACATGGCGGCACGGTGGCTCAGTGGTTAGCACTGCAACCTCACAGCACCAGGGACCCAGATTCGATCCCAACCTTCGGCGACTGTCTGTGTGGAGTTTGCACATGCTCCCCGTGCCTGCATGGGTTTCCTCCGGGTGCTCCGGTTTCCTCCTACAGCCCAAAGATGTGCAGGCTAGGTGGATCAGCCATGCTAAATTGCCCGTAGTGTTCAGGGTGTGTGGGTTATAGGGGGATGGGTCTGAGTGGGGTGCTTCAAGGGGTTGTGTGGACTTGTTGGGCACTGTAGGGAATCTAATCTAATCCACAACCCAAACTACAAATCTACTTTAAAACCTTAATTACTATGTTTCTTATTATTTTAAACATCCTTGTTACCTGAGTAATAATTTATTCACATTTAGTTAATTTATAGGAATATTGTCCAAGATGAAATCCCAAAGAAAACTCCAGTGAATTGCAACTCTTAGTGAGTGCTCTGACTTTGGAGTTAGAAATTGATGCCATCTCATTTAGCTCCTGTACCTGAGAGGATACAAAGCTGTATATAAGTGAGATGAGATTGGATAATGAGATGTTAATACATGCACATGAGCCCCTTACCACTAACTGGTGAGATTCTCAAATAGCCTTTATAAACTTAAGGGGAATGTTGGACCTTTTTTCTTGACATTGAAAATCTAGTTTACATTCTTGCCACACTTTCCTGTAATCCTGACATTGCCTACATCGTTCAGACGCTGGTTGAATGCTACCCATAAAAACAGAAGTAGCAGTCCATTCAACCCCTTCAGCCTGCTCCACTCTTCTAGATTGTAGTTGATGAGTTACTTCAACTCCACTTTTCAATGTGACCCTTCTGTGACAGTGGGAGTCTGTTCGAGCAGGAGTACAGCTGTTATAACTCTGTCAGAGTTTCAGGGCAACTATTGCTTCAGAGCTGAGGGAGCACAAAATTTCAAGTCACCACCACATTTTGTAGTCTTGCCCACATTTTGAAGCTTTGTGCCAGAATACGTTCCCAGTCTCCTTAATCTGTCCTCATAGGTCAGTCCCACCATCGCAGAAATTAGTCAGTCCAAGAAATCAACACTTCTTTTACATTTCACAAAGTTCATCTTGGACCACAAGCTACAGGAAAATTCTGAATTGTCATTTTTGAATTCAGCATAGTGGACATATTTGGTAAAAATGTCAATCTTTATTCAAACTGGAACAATTTACAATTTCTTTTCTTCAACCTGTTCTGTTTCTGGTCCAGTTCTTTTCTGTTTTATGGAACAAGAGGAGAATGCCTATGTTTCTGTCTTCAAAATAATCCTGTACTGAAGTCATAGGCAGGTTACCATTGAAAGAACCATATCATAGGACAGGCTTTACCTACAGAAAAGAGCAGGTATTCTCCTCTTCTTTGCTAGTAAATGTACCTGTGGTGTTCTGTCGATATATATTGTCTTAATACAGGTTAAGTCATTATATATTTAAATACAGTACTTTTGGATAGCAATCTTAGAAACATTAAAAAGATCAGAGAGGCTGGCAGCTGATGCCAGGTAAATCATCATATTACTCTTTCACTTAATTTGCACAAATGCAAATAACAAATATTATTTTAGAGAAATCAATTTGTATGTTTTGCAGCTAAAATATTGTCTGACAGCATTATAATTTTGTTTTTTTTATGGATAGTCACTGAAATGTTACAAGTTCTGCTGAAGTTACTTTCATAACAAAATGCATAACAAAATGACTCAGTTTTCCAATGTATCTGAAAGAAAGCCAAGACTGAGAATTCTTCTGCAGTTTATTCTCCCTTCCCAAATCTTTGGGACAAGAGCAGGGCAGCCAATGTTCATGAGAAATGGGACTGCTGATGTAAGTGGATGGTGTAACAAATATCTGCTGAGCTCTTAGGTACCTTTCACATTAGATACACGATGTGGACAGATGTAGCAACATACATGGTGAAGGGAAAAAAGATAATAGCTTGGAGATAATAAAAGCCCCAGAAAGGGCATAAGATTTAATTTCTTTCAATGAAGCTAACCAGGACTTTGCAGACTGTTTCACTGGTATTTGCTCTCTCCCCATGGAGTTTGTCAAATTTCATACTTAAGTAACAAAACCCTCGCTTTCGGGAAACTATTAAAATAACTTCACAAGGCAACCTTTTATTACCATTGTCCAGCAGCAATTCTGATTTGAATCATTAAGACTGCGCTAGAACAGCCTCCTCATCTGCCATGGCAAGTGAAATTAATTTTTACAGGAGTGACAAAGGAATTGGGATCAGCAGTGCAGCATTGAATTCAGAATGATTGCTAGTGTGATATGTTGCTGTACACTGGCACAGAGTGTAATTTTTCCATTACAGTAGGTTTTAATTTTACCAATCTTTCTCATGATTTAAGTGTTCAGTCATTACATAGTTGGAGCCATCTGTAACTTAGAAAATACTTTTGACCCAATTTATCCAATTTAACTAAAGTCCATCATGATTAATGAAATGATGCTAACACCCCATGGTATCTACTTCAGTTCTTCCAAAATGATTTTTATTTAAATACACTTAATTAGATGCTCATTAGTGCTTTAATCTGTCAAATGAAGTTTAGCCATATGTTCCAAGTGTGCAGATTATTTCTTGCTGAATAGAGACTAGAATAAAGAAGACAGTTTCCTCACAATCTGTGTGAAATATTCCACAAGCATGATAGGAAGCTACACAAATCTAAATGCACTCAACTAGTCTCCCTCATCTACACCATGCAACTATTTGGTTTTCCAAAACGTCAAGAAAGAGTTCCACATTACTGACAGGTGATTGTGATCTGGGCCCCTGTTTGATGCAACATTCCTCCATTATACTATTTATTCAAGCTAAAATTCTATTGACATTTTTATCACTTTATCAGAATTCCCCTTACAGGCAATTATATATTTGAGTCTCCAGACAAGAAACTCTGAGATCTCTGCAAAATTTTCGTACCTTGCCAGGTTTATACAATTACAACTAAAGCTTTTGCTCCATCCTTTCCAATGCCTTTCAACAACCTAAGATACATATCATGGGAGAAAAATTCTCCATATGTTTTCTTTTACCTTCCCTTTTCTTAGGGATTTTTCTAACCATTGTTCCATATTCTTCTTTAATATTGTTGCATTCTCTCTTTCAAAGTTGTTGGGAGAAATATTTGTCTCCGTAACTTAATCCTCCATAATTGGACTCTTTACTTCATCCCTAAATGGCCTTCCCTTCTCCTTGATGAATCCTTTCTTTTTCATCTTTATCAAAGCCTTAATTATTGTACACGACATTATTTCCCTTTTCTTATTATCCTTTGTGCCCCATCAATCACTCCTTGCACTTCTATGCCACAATTTTTATAATCCTCATTCTTATAATATTATTGATTTTTATGATATTTTAAAATATCTATATTTTAATTTTCAGTTCAGATTTAATCCAGATATTTGATATACCCTTTGCCTTGTCAGAAGAGACTTATACTGTACTCTACCTGTATTATATTGGGAGGTTTTTTAGTTGCTGATCTTTTTTCTGCCCAGTGATTATGACCAATTCCCCCTTTATCTTACTGAACTTTATCACTTCTGTATCTGGCAGCCTCTAATCCCTAGTATTAAACTGGATACATCACTCCAATATCTGTTGTGAGCAAGCTTCTGGATTTTTTAAAATTCTAGATTAAATGAGTAAATATTCAAAGACATGTGGAATATCAAGGACATCATTTCCAAAGGCTTGACCTGTTTTACAACTTCAGTTTATTTGAACAAGCTAATGATACCATAAAAAATTTTTTTAATGTATACCAGAGTATAAGTGAAATGAAAAGAAAAAGCTGGATAGTACATATCACAGAGACCCAGTGACACAAATATACAAAATCTTGAAAGTACAAGTGCGGGTAGATGAAGATATAAACATAGTCAAGTGGAGGATATGGTGACTTAGAGATAATGCTGCTGGATTGATTATCCAGAGATCCAGGCTAATGCTCTTGATCATGGGGTTAATTAATATGGCCCTTGCTTGGCCCATATCCCTTCAAACCTTACCTCTTCATGTACTTCTACAAATGTCTTTTAAATGCTGTAACTGTACCTGCATCCACCACTTCCTCTGGCAGTTCATTCCATTTACAAACCACACTTTCTGTAAAAGAAAAAGCCTTTCTTAAATCTTTCTCCTCTCACCTTGAGAATATGTGCCCTAGTCTTGAATTCTCCCAACCTTGGAAAAGGACACCTGCAATACACCATGTCTATACCTACCATGATTTTATAAACCTCGATAAGGTTGCCCCTCAACTTTCTACATTCCACTGAAAAAAAAGCCCCAGCCTCTCTTTATAACTCAAACCCTCCATTCCTGGCAACATCCTGTTATATCTTTCCTGCACCATCTCCAGTTGAATTAAATCCTTCCTACAACAGGACAACCAGAACTGAACACAATACTCCAAAAGAGGCTTCACCAAAGTCCTATACAACTTCAAAATGATGTCACAACTCGTTTACTCAAAGGTCTGAACAATGAAGGCAAGCCTGCTAAATGCCTTCCTGACCACCCTGTCTACGTGTGACACAAACTTCAAAGAACTATGTATCTGAATCCCCTAGGTCTCTCTGTTCTACCATCATACCCAGTGCCCTACTTTAAACTGGATAAGTCCTGCCCTTGTTTATCTTACCCAAAATGCAATACCTCACATTTATCGAAATTAAACTCCATCTGACCATTAATCCAATTGATCAAAGACTCTTTGTAATCTCAGATGACATTCTTCACTGTCAATTGTGCCACCAATTTTGTGCCATTTGCAATCACCTAAATCATTTATATAAAAGAGAAACAAAAGTGGACCTAACGCTGTTCCCTGTGGAACAGGCCTCTAGTCTGAAAAACAGCCCTCCATTGCCACTTTTTACCATTAAACCAGTTTTGCATCCAGTTGACAAGCTCACCCTCAATCCCATATGATCTAATTTTACTAACTAGTCCACCACCGTGAACCTTGTCAAAGGCAAAAGTCCAAGTAAACAATATCTACCATTCTGCCCTCACCAATCTTCTTGGTTACTTCCTCGAAAATGTCAAATCATTTTTTGTGAGACACGATTTCCCTTGCACAGAACCAGGCTGACTATCCGTAATCCCTAACGTAATGAACATAAAACTGATACTCTTCCGTCTTGGAGCATCACCGCCAGCTCTCCATAATGACTACATTCTGTACTGGTGGTAATTTGTTGCTAAGGTTCCTTAAAGGCTTTTAAATAAACTGGACCGTGCGCTGAAACTTGGAGCCACTCAAACTGAAATATATTCTGCTGGCAATGTCTCATTGCAGTAACTCCAGATGTAAATGTAGGGTACCGATTTTGTTTAATCTTAAGCAAACAAGGAAATGTATTTTGTAGTTTGTCTCGTTGACCTTGCCACGTTCTAATTGTGCCTCTGTCTCAGTTAAACATTGTGACACTTGTTAAAGTGATGTTCTGCACGAGCATCGATCGCTTTTGTTTTATGAACCCTTTTAGCTCGTAGCCTTTTATTGTAATGTTTATTGCGCTGTGCAGCTAAACAACCTGCCCATGAATGGTCGTCGAGAGTTAAATCATCAAACGGTAGGCACGGTATAAAATATAGCCATCATTCCCCAACCCCACTCAACGCAAGCTGAAGGGATGAATGTTAAAATATTGGTTGCTGGCGTGTGAGCTGTTTATCGGTATCATCAGTACAAAGCATTGCCGCCAGTTTAAGTTGTATTCGTGTTTCTGCTTATTCTGTGGTCTAATGTCATCTTTGCAAAATTGGGGGGGGGGTTTTATGGCGCCTTTCACGACTTAAGGATTTTCCAATTCTCCTATACAGCGACTGGTCGTCGTAATTGGAAATTATTTATGTCAGTGAGAATCGATACTTTCCTCCTACACGACAAGATACCCGCGTGCTTTTAGCCGAGCGGTTCGAGTGACGAGCTTCAGAGAACACGCCTCTTTACAGTTGTAGCTGCGAGGACCATGTGAGTTGGTTGAGTAAGTCCCAGCCTGCAGACCGACAGGTCGCTCGGCGGAATACAGCGGGCTGGGAGCAGAGCTCCGGCACTGAGCAGGTCGCCGTGTTTGGTGATGGACCTGCAGTGTGTGCGCCCTCATCCCCGCCGCTGGAACCACTCGGAGGACAGCAGCATGTGGGTCGGCGCCAACTCCAGCTCCGAGTTGCCCAGCAACAAGTCTCTCTCTGCTGCCCAATGTGTGTCGGTATCTGTGGCTTTCCCGGTCACTATGATGATCGCTGGCATCGCGGGGAACACGCTCGCCTTGCTGCTGGTGTACAGGTCCTATCACAAGAAGGAAAACAAGAGGAAGAAATCCTTCCTGCTGATTATCGGAGCCCTGGCTCTGACCGATCTGGCGGGCAAACTGCTTATTAGCCCGGTCGTTATTTCAGTGTATATGAGCAACAGGGAATGGAGCCGAGTGGACCCATCCGGCAACTTGTGCAGCTTCTTTGGGATCTGTATGACCACATTTGGCCTTTGTCCCTTGTTTTTGGCGAGTGCTATGGCGATTGAGCGGACCTTAGCTATCCACGCTCCCCAGTATTACTCCCACCACATGACGACCAGGCTGACCAAGCTGGTAGTGCTTTCTGTCTGGCTGGGTGTAGGAGCTTTCGCCTTGCTGCCCATTGCTGGCGTTGGGAAGTATACTTTGCAGTGGCCGGGTACCTGGTGCTTCATCAACACTGGCAACCATATCCTAGGCAACACCATATTTGCCTCTACTTTCACGGTGCTGGGTATCACCTCTCTGTTGGTCACACTGAGCTGCAATGTCGCCACTATCCGGGCACTGGTGGTGCGCTGCAAGAAGAAGCTGACCACCTCAAACAAGCAATGGGAAAGGATCACGGTGGAAACGCTAATGCAGTTGATGGGGATCATGTGCGTGCTGTGTGTTTGCTGGTTCCCTCTCCTGGTAAGTAACCAGGTCCTTCAAAACACATGGCATTAAACGATACAACGAGCCGTGTGCACCTCCAGCCGATAGTGGTTCCAGAGATCAGAGTCTCTGATCCTTCTGCGGAAGGGTCACCAGACCTGAAACGTTAACCTTTTTTCCCCCCTTCAGAGATGCTGCCAGACCTGCTGAGCTTTTCCAGTCACTTTGCTCTTGTTCCAGGGAGCAGTGTTTTTTGGCCGACGAAATTTTGGGGGGGTGGGGGCCGTGGGTTGATGGTGGGGGGTGCGGGGGGAGGAAAGCATGAGAATGTAAACATTCCGAATGGAAGTTCATATTTCAAATGAGAGCAAGTTTATTTCTAGACTTGAGGCGTTAATACTGTAGTCTTTAAGGCAGAAGCAAACATTTTTCAGTTTAAATATATGTATCTGTACTGTAGCTACTGAGGATAACAAACTATAATTTCTCCAATGTGCAGGACAGTATTGAACGCGCTGTAAAACTGAAGCATCTTTAGCTGTTATTTAAGAGCTGTGGGACTGAATTCTCATTAAGGCACCTCACACCTGAGACTCATTCATCTTCGGACCGGAGACTCCATCTAAATTAAACATCCGAATATAAATTGTCAACCGGATTACTCGGAGAATATGTCAGTGTTGGACTGGGGTGCCTTGTATCTGCTGGAGTTCGGAGGAGGAAGAGATGACTTGACTGAAACAGTTGAAATCCTTAGGGATATTGACAAGCAAAGGTTTCCTCTCAAGGGAACCCAGAACTCTGAGTTACTGTTTAAAAATAAGAGGTCACCCATTTATGTCAGGGAGGAAGACAACTGTTTTCTCCAAAAGTTGAGTTTTTGGAACTCTTTTCCTGCAAAGGTGTTGAAGTGTAGTCTTTGAATATTTTTTAAAGCAGAGGTAGATTCATGTAAGCAAGAGTTTGATTGGCTATTGAGCATTGGTGGGAATGTGGAGCAAGCTGATCAGCTATGATCTTATTGATGGTGGGACAGGTACAAAGGGCCAAATGGTCTATTCCTTGTTCAGATTAATGTGAGGACATATGCACATTGATAAACCCATAGGGATGTGCTAATCTCTCCCATTTTTACTATTTGACAAATTGTCATTTGCAGCCTCTGGGTTAGCTCTAACAATTATACCACAAGTCATTAGAACTGAAAAAGATATTTGAATCAGGAAAGTCTACAGATGGGAATAAGAAAAGAGGTGACTGATGTGAGATCTCATAGAAGTGTTAAGTTTATTTAGGATTTTATAAAATAGATTTAGAATATATGCTTGTCTTGGATGTGGGGGTAGAGGAGACAAAAGCTTGTAAAAGTAGCAACCAATAAATTTGACAAGGTATTCAAAGGAAGCTTCTTAGATTATGTATAATGTGGAACCCAGTATCAAAGAATTTGTGCCAAATAGCAATGCATTTTTGTTGAAAGATTGGATATATAGATAAAGAGAACTAAAACAGTCTGGCCTGATGTGTTCATCCAGCTCCACACTTTGTCATCTCGCATTTGAGACATTAACACCTGCTCAGCCAATTTGTTCCTGTGCTGTCAATAAAATAAGATTCCGTTATTTAGTTACAACATACCTTCTCAATTCCTTTCAAAATTTGATAAAAGCTCAATCAAATCAACACATATAAACATCTATATTCCAAGAAATACAAATGCAATTTACAAAAGTTTTCATTTTTAATCACGAGCCTGGCAAGATTAGGTTGAATTTGTCCTGCATTTCTTCCAAACTCACTATGTCCTTTCTAGGGGACACTGGCCATAGCTGTACATAAACCCTTCAGATGTGGTACAACCCAAGCTAAATTAGTTACAGCAATTTCATCTCTTTTAGGATTTCGGATATGACGTTTAATATTCCTGTAGCCTAAGTAATTTATATGCCTGATCAATACTAACTGAGCTGTGTATTTCCACCATTTTCTGCTTTAATTTCAGATTTCCAACATGTGTATTCTTCCTTTTAATCTGTCTTAGTCGTGCATAAGTGGACTGGAAGACGCTGGAAAATCTCTAAAATGAAACTGAATTATAAGTGAATCTTATTTTATTGACAGCACTGAAGGAGATTAGCTGAGCAGGTCCATGCTGGTGTTAATGTTTCAACTGAGACAGTTTTAGTTCTCTTTATCTATATATCCAATCTTTCAACAAAAATGTATTGCTATTTGGCACAAATTCTTTGATACTGGGTTCCACATTGTACATAATCTAAGAAGCTTCTTTTGAATACCTTGTAAAATGTATTGGCGGCTACTTTTACAAGCTTTTGTTTCCTCTACCCCCACATCCAAAACAAACATATATTCTAAATCTATCTTATAAAATCCTAAATAAACTTAACACTTCTAACAGATCTCACATCAGTCACCTCTTTTCTTATTCCCATCTGTTCAAAATTTACGAATTCAGGTATCTTTTTTCATTTCTAATGACTTGTGGTATAATTGTTAGAGCTAACCCAGATGCTGAATGGCCTGTGAGCTAATGAATAATAGTTCGAGGCTGCAAATGACAACTTGTCAAATAGTAAAGATGGGAGAGATTAGCACACCCCTATGGGTTTATCAATGTGCATATGTCCTCACATTAATCTGAACAAGGAATAGACCATATGGCCCTTTTGTACCTGTCCCACTATTCAATAAGATCAAAGTCCAATATAGTGTGGCTCAGCAGATCACGAAAATTTGCTTATGGTATGGGGGTCTCGTGGCTACCAAAAGAGGTAAGCCTTTAGTAAATGAAGGGTCTAGGCCCGAAACGTCAGCTTTTGTGCTCCTGAGATGCTGCTTGGCCTGCTGTGTTCATCCAGCCTCACATTTTATTATCTTAGCCTTTATTAAACTGTCAATTTCACTCATCTAAAAATTAGAATTTTCTTTCTTGCACAGGTAAAAGTACTGTACAAATATAACACAGTTTCCCTTTACAGAGATTTTCTAGCGTCTTCCAGTCCACTAATGCACTACTAAGGCAGATAAAAGGAAGAATACACATGTTGGAAATCTGAAATTAAAGCAGAAAATGGTGGAAATACACAGCTTAGTTAGTATTGATCAGGTATATAAATTACTTCGGCTATATGAATACTAAACTTCATTCTATAATCCTGCAAGGGATAAAATTGCTGCAACTAATTAAACTTTGGTTGTACCACGTCAGAAGGACTTATGTACGGCTATGGCCACTGGACCCTAGAAAGGACATAGTGAGTTTGGAAGGAATGTAGGACCTTTCACCCTAATCTTGCCAGGTTCCAGTGATTAAAAATGAAAACTTTTGTAAATTGTATTTGTATTTCTTTGAATATGGCAGTTTATATGTGTTGATTTGATTGAGGCTTGATCAAATATTGAAAGGAATTGAGAAGGTAGATAGAGCAATTTCTTTTCCTATTGTTGAGTTATACTAGGACAATGGAACTTGAGCTGGAATCAAACGCACCCAATATTGAAAGATTTTTACCAGACGATGGTATGAAAATAATATGGCGCAATGGTCAGAGGATAGAGTTTAAAGTGCCCATTATCATGATCTCATTGAATTGCTGATCTCTATCTTTTATCAGGCTTGATGGGCTGAATTGTACAGTACAATTCTTATCTTAAGAATCCCAAAGAATTATTCCAAAGGTATACTGAACATATTTTGGTCATTATTACAGACTTACACAATTACCATGGAACCTAGAGTTTGCTGTTTTACCTTACTGATGTCAAAATATTAAATAAATACCAATGTATAAATATGAAGAATATGTAAGTATCAAAAGTAAACAAAATTTCAATCTGCAGTTTAAGATAAAGTTAGGCCAGAAAGCAAAGTCTAATCTTGAAATTATAAAGCAGG
Organism: Stegostoma tigrinum; assembly: GCF_030684315.1. Lineage (NCBI taxonomy): Eukaryota > Metazoa > Chordata > Chondrichthyes > Orectolobiformes > Stegostomatidae > Stegostoma > Stegostoma tigrinum. Next base: position 53,301,456 of record NC_081361.1, on the reverse strand, counting down.
TAAAAAGAAACTATTACACTACCGAGAGTCAAACTAATTGAAAATGTTGAAGTGAAATAGTAAAAGAAATGAATAAGTCAAAGTGTAACTCACCAACAGAAGACCATTCTCCCTACCACGCTATCAATTCTATTTGCCCACCTTAGCTCTTTTGTTTTTTTCAGTAAGGGTTACAATCAGCCTGGGTCTTGCAAATTTTTATTACCCAAATGTGAACAACATTTTGGAGTCAAGCGTTCCATTGCTTCTTTGCTATATACAGGATTCAGAAAACATTTCCAGTAATACTGTAAATCATGAGGTGGAAGGGAGAGAGAAATTTTGTGAAATTACAATCATGAGGGAAATAAACTAATGAAACTGCAGGCTGATAGGACTTTAGATCCAAAGGGACTTTATGTTAGGGTATTGAAGGAGATTGCAAATAGATGTGTTGGTGTTAATCGTGCAAGTATGCCTAGATTTGCTTACATCAGATTGGAAAGTAGCAAATATAAGCCTCAGTTCAAGAGGGGAAGGATGCAGAAAACCAGGAACTATAGACCTGTTATTATTGACATCCATTGGAGATTATAGCTGTGCTCTTTGGAAAATACTTAAGGCAATGAGGAAGAGTCACCATGGTTTCATCAAAGGGAAATAATGTTTAACCAGTTTATTGGAGTTCTTTGCAGGATTGTTTTCAAAGAAGTAGGAATAAGGAGAGCTTATAGGCATTGGATTTCCAGAAGGTATTTGATCAAGATTATTGATCAAAAATTATTGTGGAAAATGTGTGTGTGGGGTGTTGTGGAATGGAGCCAGATGTCGGTGGCTGTCACATATTAGCCTGAATAGAAGACTGGCTGGCAAAAAACAGTACACTTAAATTAATGAGAGATAACAAGGTGTAGAGCTGGATGAACACAGCAGGCCAAGCAGCATCAGGGGAGCAGGAAAACTGACGTTTCGGACTTTGACCCTTCATCAGAAAATTGTTGTTTTATTGGCAGAACGTGATGAGTGCAGTCCCATGGGATCTATGCTGGGGCTTAAACTTTTTACGGTTTACGCCAACATCAGGAAGAGGGGAATGAAAGCTAGGTAGCTCATATCACCTGATGACATGAAGGTAGTTAGGAAAGTATGTTATGAAAAAGCCAAAGTAAGTATAGACAAAGATCAGTTGAGTGAGCAGAAGTCTGGCAGGTGGAGTATAATAGTGTCAGAAAATGTGAAGTTTTTCACTTTGGTAGAAAGATTGAAACGTGAGAGCATTTGCAGAATTGAAAAATGATTGCACAATTCCGAAGTGTAGAGGGATTTGGGTATTGAAAGGCATGAGGCACAACACTTAGAATGTAAATAAATTGGAGGTGATTCAGGACAGGTTTACTTGATTGATACTTGAAATAAATGAGTTATTTTATGAAGAAAGGTTGTAATAACTGGGTTTGTTTCCCCAGGAGTTTAGAGTAATGAGTGGTGTCTTGAATGAAGTGAATAAGATCCTGAATGGTTCTGACAAGTTGATCATGGAAAGGAGTTGGGTCTATAACTAGCAGACAGTGTTTTATTTTTAGGGGTCACCTTCACAGGTCATGGATGAGGAGACCTTTTTCAACTGGACAGTCTTGAGACTTGAAACTCTCTGCTCTAGAATACATGGGAGGTGGAAGACCTTAAATAGCTTTAAGGCAGAAGTAGATAGATCCTTGTTAGGCAAGGGAATCAAAATTATTGAGGGGGACAGAAACATGGAACATGACACATCACAAAGAGATCAGCCGTGGTCTTATTGAGTAGCACAGCAGGTTCGAGGCATCAAATTATCTACTTTTAACCCTGTTATGTGTATTTGTAAAATACATTCTAATTTCAGACCTAGATGGCTCAACTGTAATGAATCTCATAATTTAAAACACTGCAGTTAAACCACCATCAGTCTTCTGCATTCAGGGAGCTATAAGACAAATTTATATAATCTGTCTGCGAAATAACCTGCTTCACCCTGGTATTGTTCTACTAAATCATACTGTACTCGTTCCAAAGTCAACGTACTACTAAAAGCTGAAAGCAGTACTCCAAATGGAGTTGGGCTAATGTTCTGTTCAACCCTTACTTTTGAGTTCCAAATCTCTTCAGATAAAGGCCAATATTCCATTAACATTTTTATGTACATTTAGTACCTGTGCGTTTTAGTGTACAGTGCACGTGAATACCTAATCCAACTTTATTGTTTATTCACTCCTGGGACATGGGCATTATAGGCTGGGCCAGTGTTAATTGACTGTTCCTAGTTGCCCTTGGGAAGGTGATGTTGAACTGCCTTCTAGATTGACTACAGTCCAAGTGCTATAGATAAACCCACAGTGCGACTAATGAGAGCGTTTCAGGTTTTTGATCCAGCAACAGTGAAGGAATGGCAATACATGTCTGAGTCTGGATGGTGAGTGCCTTTGGAGAGAAATTTCAAGGTGCTATTGTTCCCAAAACTAATTTTCCGAAAGTTATTGCTTCTTATAGTTTTGAGGAAGGGTCACCAGACTCCGTTTTATCCTTCACAGATGCTGCCAGACCTGCTGAGCTTTTCCAGCAACTTTGTTTAGTTCCACCTGGCATAGTTTTGCTAACTTTATTTCAAAGTCCCTTTCTTAGCTAGTCCTATTTGGGCAACTCTTCAGTGCATCTGCAAATCTTGACAAACAACTTCTTGGGTTAAAGAATAATTTACATAGTGCCTTTTCAAAGCAGAGCTGCATGTACTGCATCAATGCATTAGGGACAACAACACAATGTGCCACTGCATAGCCTGTGGAGAGTTCCTCATTGACAGTATGGAATAAATCCAGAAGCACTGTGGTAATGAGTCACAGAATTGTCCACCTTTGTCAAGGTGAGGAGGGGTTAATGAGCTCCCTCTTTATCCCCATTGATTGATTGGAACAAATGTTTTTATTCCTTTTTAGTATGCAGCTATATAACTCTTCAATCAAAATAGAATCATAGTCAAAATGAAAGAATTAATTGCACGGTTTTCTTAAGTGAATAAAAGAACAGAAGAAATAGGAGCAGGAGTAAACTATTCAGCTAGCCAAGCCTGCCCCCACCATTCTGTTGGATCATGGCTGATTTGATCAAACCCTGAATTCCTCTGGTGATAGCTTCTCATAGCCCGCATCTCTTTGTTCTTTCAAAAGTCTATCTTCCTCTTCATAAATACTTTGAGATCTAGCCTCCACAACACTCTGGGTTAGAAAATTCCAGACATTAACTCTTCTCTGAGAGAAGAAATTCATTGGCATTTCAGTTTTAAATTAGTATCCTCTTATTCTGTAACTATATCTCCTGGATTGAAATTCCCCCACTAGTGACATCACATTCATTTAGAGTCATAGAGCATGATAGCATGGGAACAGACCCTTCGGTCCAACTCATTCCAATGAAATATCCGAAATAAGTCTAGTCCCATTTGCCAGCATTTGGCCCATATCCCTGTAAACCCTTCCTATTTATATACCCATCCAGATGCCTTTCAAATTTTGTAAATGTACCAGTCCCACTCATTCCATACATGCACCACCCTCTGCATGGAAAAGTAACCCTTAGATCCCTTTTAAATCTTTCCCCTCTCACCTTGAACCTATACCCTCTAGTTTTGGACCCCCCCATCCCGAAGAAAAGTCCTTGGCTATTTACCCTATCTATGCCCCTCATAATTTTATAAACCTCGACAAGGTCACCTCTCAGCCTCCGAAGCTCCAGGGAATATAGACTCACCTCTCCCTACAGCTCAAACCCTTCAACCCTGTCAACATCCTTGTAAATCTTTTCTGAACCCTTTCAAGTTTCACAACATCGCCCCTAGAGCAGGGAGACCAGAATTGCATATAGTATTCCAAAAGTGGCCTAACCAATGTCCTGGACAGCTACAACATGACCTCTCAACTCCTATACTCAATGCAATGTCCAATAAAGGCATGGATACCAAACGCCTTCTTCTCTATCCTATCTACCTGTGACTCCACTTTCAAGGAGCGATGAATGTGCATTCCAAGGTCTGTTTGTTTGGCAACACTCCCCAAGAACTTACCTTTCAGTGTATCAGTTCTGCTCAGATTTGCCTTTCCATAATGCAGCACCTCACATTTATCTAAATTAAACCCATCTACCACTCCTCAGCCTATTGACCCATCTGATCAAGATCCCATTTTATTCTGAGGTAACCTTCATTCCCGTCCACTACAATGCCAATATTGGTATCATCTGCAATGTTACTAACCATACCTCCTATGTCAACATCCAAACCATTTATATAAATAACAAAAAGCACCCAGCACCGATCCTTGTGACACAACACTGGTCACAGGCCTCCAGTCTGAAAAGCAACCCTCCATCGCCACCCTCTGCCTTCTACCTTTGAGCTAGTTCTGTATCCAAATGGCTAGTTCTCCCTGTATTCTGTGTGATCTAACTTAGCTAACTAGTCTACCATAAGGAACCTTGTCGAACACCTTACTAAAGTCCATATAAATCACGTTTACTGCTCTGCCCTCAATGGTCCTCTTTGCTACTTCATAAAACTCAATCAAATTCGTGAGTCACAATTTCCCACGCATAAAGCCATGGTAATTATTCCTGATCAATCCTTGCTTTTCCAAATGCATGTAAGTCCTGTCCGTCAGGCTTCCCTCCAACTATTGATTTACTGTCACGTGCATCGAAATACAGTGAAAAACTTTGTTTACAAGCGGTACAGGCAGATGCGAGCGGTACAGGCAGATAGTTCCTGTAGTTCCCTTCAGAGATAATGGGAACTGCCGATGCAGGAGAATCTGAGATAACAAGGTGTGGAGCTGGATGAACACAGCAGGCTGAGCAGCATCAGAGGAGCAGGAAAGCTGATGTTTTGGGTCTAGACATTTCTTCAGAAATGGGGGAGGGGAAGGGAATTCTGAATTAAATAGAGAGCGGGGAGGCAGATGGAAGATGGATAAAGGAGCAGATAGGTGGAGAGGAGACAGACAGGTCAAAGAGGTGGGGGTGGAGCCAGTAAAGGTGAGTATAGGTGGGAAGGTAGGGTGGGCTAGCTAAGCCCAAGGAAACGGACAGGTCAAGGAGGCAGGGATGAGGCTGGTAGGTAGGAAGTGGGGGTGGGGCTTGAGGTGAGAGGAGGGGATAGGTGGGAGGAAGGACAGGCTCGGCATGCGGGGACGAGCTGGGCTGGTTTTGGGATGTGGTAGGGGGAAGGGAGATTTTGAAGCTAGTGAAGTCCACATTGATCCCATTGGGCTGCAGGGTTTCCAAGCAAAATATGAGGTACTGTTCCTGCATCCTTTGGGTGGCATTGTTATGGCACTGCAGGAGGCCCATGATGGACATGTCGTCCAAGGAGTGGGAGAGGGAGTTGAAGCGGTTCGCGACTGGGAGATGCAGTTGTTGAGTGCGAACCAAGTGTAGGTGTTCCAGAAAGTGGTCTCCGAACATCCGCTTGGTTTCCCTGATGTAGAGGAGGCCACAAAAGAACAGCAGATACAGTATATCACATTAGCAGATGTGCAGGTGAACATCTGTTTGATGTGGAAGGTTTTCTTAGGGCCTGGGATGGGGATGAGAGGCATTATGTAGGGGCAGGTGTAGCACATCCTACGGTTGCAGGGGAAAGTGCTGGGTGTGGTGGGGCTGGAGGGAAGTGTGGAGTGGACAAGGCAGTCACGGAGAGAGTGGTCACTCCGAAAAAATGTCTTCGGTGGTGGGGTCGGATTGCAGATGGCGGAGGTCCTGGAAGATAATGTGTTGGATCCAGAGGTTGGTGGGGTGGTATGTGAGGATGAGGGGCATTCTGTTTTGGTTGTTATTGTGGGGACGGGGTGTGAGGGATGAAATGCGGGAGACACGGCCGAGGGTATTTTCGACCACTATAGAGAAGAAGTTGCGGTCCTTGAAAAACGAGGACGTCTGGGATGTCTGGGAGTGTAATGCCTTATCTGAGGAGTAGATGCAGCGGAGGTGAAGGAGTTGGGAATAGTGGATGGCATTGTTGCAGGAAGGTGGGTGAAGGGAGGTGTATTCTGGATAGCTGCGGGAATCGGTAGGCTTGAAATGGATATCGGTTTCCAGGTGGTTGCCAGAGATGGAAACGAAGAGGTCCAGGAAGGAGATGGTCCAGGTGAACTTATGTTTGGGGTGGAAGGTGTTGGTCAAGGGAGCACAAGGCAGCGCTGATACAGTCATCAATGTAATGGAAGAAGAGGTGGGGTTTAGGGCCAGTGTAGGTACAGAAGAGGGATTGTTCCATGTAACCTACAAAGAGGCAGGCATAGCTTGGGCCCATGCGGGTACCCATGGCCACCCCCTTTGTGTGTAGGGAGTGGGAGGAATTGAAAGAGAAGCTGTTGAGGGTGAAGACGAGTTCGGCTAAGTGGTTGAGGGTGTTGGTGCAGGGGGACTGGTCCGGCCTGCGAGATAGAAAGAAGCAAAGGGCCTTTAGGCCATCTGTATGGGGAATGCAGGTGTATAGTGACTAGACGTCCATGGTAAAGATGAGGTGTTGGGGACCAGAGAATCAGAACTTTTGGAGGAGGTGGAAGGCGTCGGTGGTGTCATGGACATAGGTGAGGAGTTCCTGGACCAAGGGAGAGAAAATGGAGTTGAGAAAAGTGGAGATAAGTTGGGGCAGGAGAAGGTGGAGACAATGGGTCAACCAGGGTAGTCAGGTTTGTGGATTTTGGGAAGGAGATAGAAGCAGGTGGTGCCGGGTTGGGGAACAATGAGATTTCAGGCAGTGGGCAGGAGGCCACCTGAAGTGATGAGGTTGTGGATGGTCTGGGGGATGATGTTTTGGTCGTTGGGGGCAGGATCATGTTCAAGGGGGTGGTAGGAGGAGGTGTCAGAGAGCTGGCGTCTGGCCTCAGTGATGTAAGGTTAGTACGCCATCAGGAGGAGGCTTGGAGACCGCTTTGTGGAACTCCTACGCTCTGTTCGCGACAAACGACTGCACCTCCCAGTTGCGAACCACTTCAACTCCTCCTCCCACTCCTTGGACGACATGTCCGTCCTGGGCCTCCTGCAGTGCCACAATGATGCCACCTGAAGGAACAGCACCTCATATTTTGCTTGGGAACCCTGCAGCCCAATGGTATCTGTGTGGATTTTACAAGCTTCAAAATCTCCTTTCTCCTGACCCCATCCCAAAACCAGCCCAGCTCGTCCCCGCCTCCCTAAACTGTCCTTCCTCCCACCTATCCACTCCTCCCACCTCAAGCCCCAACCCCATCTCCTACCTACTAGCCTCGTTCCACCTCCTTGGCCTGTCTGTCTTCCCTGGACTGACCTACCCCCAGCCTAACTCCCCACGTACACCCACCTTTGCTGGCTCCATCCCCATCTCTTTGACCTGTCTGTCTCCTCTCCACCTATCTGCTACTTTATCCATTTTCCATCCGCCTCCCCCCTCTCTCTATTTATTTTAGAATCCCCTTCACCTCCCGCATTTCTGAAGAAGGGCCCAGACCCAAAACGACATCTTTCCTGCTCCTCTGATGCTGCTTGGCCTGCTGTGTTCATCCAGCTCTACACCTTGTTATCTCCCAAAGTTCCCTGGCTTTTCCTTACCACCTTTCTTAAATAGTGGCACCATGTTAGCCAATCTCCAGTTTTCTGGCACCTTGCCCGTGGCTATCAATGATACATATATCTCAGCAAGGGTCCCGGCAATCTCTTACCTTGCTTCCCACAGAGTTCTTTGGTACACCTGATCAGGTCCCAGGGATTTATCCACCGTTACACATTTTAAGATATCCAGCACCACCTTCTCTATAATTTCTATACTGTCAAGCTCCTTCAAACTCTTGTATGTTTTAAAAAGATTACCCTCATTCCTGCAAGCTGTGGTGAATAAAGGCATAACTTGTTTCGCCATTCATGATGAGTCAACCACTTCATCCCAGGAGTTAACTGAATAAATCTATCTCATAGAGCTACCAATGCCATTACATCCTTTTCTAAATACAGGAACCAAAACTGTGCACAGTACTCCATTGCAGCCTCATATGTACCCTTGTAACAGGCTTCCCTATTTTTAAACTCCAAAACCCAGCAATATATCATTTGCCTACTTAATTATATGCTGTACTTGCCTACAAGCGTTTTGTTTTATGCATAAGAACACTCAGATCATTCTTGATCTACTTTTATGGAGGCTTACTCCATTTAAATAATTATCTGCCTTTTAATTGTTCCTCGTGCCTGACCTTGCACTTTCTTATATTAACCTCCATCTGACAAATATTTTCCCACCCATACAAACTGCCATAATCCTTGCTGCTTGTCCTTTTTAAAACCATTTTAGTCAATGATAGGTCTCAACTGTTAAAATCAGATGATGCAAATTGGAAACTCACATTCTATGTTACCACAACATGAGACCATCAAGAAATCAACATTGCCTGCATAGCATTCTTTTAAAGCAACTTGCCATATCCTACCAATCACTTACCAGTGCTCTGTATCCTGACTCAGTTGGTAGAACTCACCTCTTAATCAGAAGGTGTCGGCTCAAGTTTGATTCCAGTGGATGAGACTGTAAAATGAGGCCCCATCTCCTTTCAACAGTGTGTAAAATATCCCACAGCACTGTTTTGAAGACAAACAAGGCCTTTGTCCAGGTCAATATGCATATTTATGAAAATTGCCAAACCAGATCACCCAGGCATGATGACATTGCTGTCTGTGGAAGCTTGTTGTATGCACATTAGCTGCCAGAATTTTTTTAAAGTTACAGCTGTGACTATTCTTCAGAGCACTTGATGGCACTTGTAGTGCCCTACCTCTGAGCAAGAAGGCCTGTGCTTATGTCCCACCTGTCCTAGAGGTGTGCTATAGCACACCTGAGTGTGCCAATTTTTTTTTTAAAAAACCTACTTCTAAGTTCTTAATTGTCTATAAAGCACTTAGCGGTGTTCTGAGGCTATGAAATGTGGTATAAAATGCAAGTGTTTCTTTCTTTCCTGCCTCTCCATCTCAAGTAACATAATCAATGCTTATTTTTATGTGAACTTGTGTTTTATCTACTTGTTTTGAGTCACTATTATGATAACAATAATAATCCTGACATTGGAACAGTTTGCAATTTCATGAGCTAAACATGAACATGAACTAAAAGCAGAATCAATTTCACCTAAATTAAGGGTTAACAGAACACCTAATTATACAAGAAAGCTGTCTGTTTGTATAGCACCTTCCACAGACATGGGATGTCTCCTCACATTTTATAGTCAATGAAGTGCTTTTGAAATGTAGGTGCAATGTAGGAAGTTGATTTAGGATATTGATTTTTAACTTCATGACTGAAACCCATTTGCTTATCTATATTTTTTGTTACCTTTTACACAAGTACAAGTTTAGACAAGTCATTAGTTCTACAGAGGATGCATACCTTGTAGTTTCATCTCTCATGCCTCGGGTAAACTTTTGCTCTGATTTGCAAGTATATATTCGCCCAATTAGAGCTCAAGCATTAGATTCATGAATCCTTGTTTTGTTTTTTTTTATTTAAAATGTACAGCCAGAAGCTTTTTTTCCGGCTGTCTAATTTTTGACTTGCTCTCAGTCTTCTCTGTGCATTGCTTGTAGTTTAGAACATAGAACATAGAACATAGAACAGTACAGCACAGAACAGGCCCTTCAGCCCACAATGTTGTGCCGACCATTGATCCTCATGTATGCACCCTCAAATTTCTGTGACCATATACATGTCCAGCAGTCTCTTAAATGACCCCAATGACCTTGCTTCCACAACTGCTGCTGGCAACGCATTCCATGCTCTCACAACTCTCTGCGTAAAGAACCTGCCTCTGACATCCCCTCGATACTTTCCACCAACCAGCTTAAAACTATGACCCCTCGTGCTAGCCATTTCTGCCCTGGGAAATAGTCTCTGGCTATCAACTCTATCTATGCCTCTCATTATCTTGTATACCTCAATTAGGTTCCCTCTCCTCCTCCTTTTCTCCAATGAAAAGAGACCGAGCTCAGTCAACCTCTCTTCATAAGATAAGCCCTCCAGTCCAGGCAGCATCCTGGTAAACCTCCTCTGAACCCTCTCCAAAGCATCCACATCTTTCCTATAATAGGGCGCCCAGAACTGGACGCAGTATTCCAAGTGCGGTCTAACCAAAGTTTTATAGAGCTGCAACAAGATCTCACGACTCTTAAACTCAATCCCCCTGTTAATGAAAGCCAAAACACCATATGCTTTCTTAACAACCCTGTCCACTTGGGTGGCCATTTTAAGGGATCTATGTATCTGCACACCAAGATCCCTCTGTTCCTCCACGCTGCCAAGAATCCTATCCTTAATCCTGTACTCAGCTTTCAAATTCGACCTTCCAAAATGCATCACCTCGCATTTATCCAGGTTGAACTCCATCTGCCACCTCTCGGCCCATCTCTGTTTGTTGTGGTTCCACAGAGAGTGAATCAGCTTTGGATATTACGATAAGAATCTATTGGAGCATATGCTTGTCACACTTTGGAGTAACTGATAAAACGTTACTGATCCCTATTTAATTGTTAAGTTTTGGGTTTTTTTTGACTGAGTTCCCAACAAAAGTGCAAGTGAGCCTGCAGAGGAAATGGAGTACATTTCCTTATCATAGTAAGACAATTCAAAACAAACAAATTGATGAAGATAGAAATAATTATTCCAGAATTCAAAAAAGACACAAAGAAAAAAATAACGGAATTGATTTACAGAAGGATTGTTAGAATGACTGCTCCTAACACCGTCTCCACTCTCAGACGGTGTCCCATGTAATGTTGTTTCTCTTTGATTCCTTGTTTTTGTCTAAATGTGTCTCAAGAGTATCTCTTTGAAGACCTTGGGTCTTATTTTTGGATGAATTCTTTCCCCAGCGCACCTAAAATGTGCCACTATAATTAGGGCAAAAGTGGACCTTCCATAGACACTAAAACAAGGTAAGGACTGCTGATGCCTTGAGAACTTCACCTCCTTCAGGGCAGGCAGAGTAAACTGAGAATACTAGTTGGTGTAGGTGTATGATTAAACATAGTTTATACTGAGGAAGAATTTATTCTCTCAGTGGATGGTAAATGTTTGGAATTCTCTGATCCAGAGAACTGTAAAGACTCAGATGTTACATTTATTCTAGACAGATCAATACATTTCTAAATAATTAATTTTTCAATAGATAGAGTGCAAGGAAATGGAATTGAGGTGGAGGATAGGCAGTGGTATTAAATGGCAGTGCAAACATTCAGGTTGAGTAGCCTCCTGCAGCACCTGTTTTCTATGTGTCTATGTCTCAGATTGCTTTTATTTTTTGCTTAGTATTGAAATCTTCTAATTCTGTCTTTCTCAGGTACTGATGTCGAAAATGATCTACACTGAAAGTTCTTCAGATCTCTGCTACTCATCTCCTCCAAACAACATCTCAGGCCTAAATAAGGAAATGCAAACTGATTGCAATTTTCTCCTCACTGCCATTAGATTGGCATCTTTAAATCAGATCCTAGATCCATGGATTTATTTATTGCTGCGAGAAATCCTATTAAGGAAAGTGTGTCAAGTAGCCACTGCTTTTACTAATTGCTCAGTTGAGGGTTTCAAGGAGATTCCTGTAACAGTGGAACCAAGAGACCAAGTGAAGAAACAAACAACATAAATGAGAGAAACCAAATTTTCATATTTGGGTTGATTATATGATGAGAGAAAATCTCATCTTTGGCTCTTTCAGTATGAAATATGCATGTGGAGCAACTCTTAGAAGTTTTTGAGTTCATTCACTTGCTTTATCTGAGCTGCTGACATATTAAATCTATAAATTACACGCCATTCCATTAGAGATTATTTGATTTACACTATCTTTGATTGCTGGCAAGGAACAAGTGTTCTATTTGCCCCTCAATGAAAATGCATTGTACTTGGCAAGGAGAGACAGCTCAGTTCAACACTGCACAGAGCACTTGAATGACCTGAGAACAGATGCCAAAGCATGTGGTACACCTTAAGACTGCCAAGGTAAAGCTTCCAGCAATTCCACTTAGCTGAGAGATTGCTCAAAAATGCATGCCACAATGAGTTGCCTGTTGGTCTGCTTCCCATTTTCTGCTCCCCCATGCCAAAGTCTCATACTTTTCATTTGTTTTTCTGTCCTTTCACCTGCTTTCATACATCGAAGCTAAAACTTAAAACTAATATCAACAGATAGCTCACATTTGAAATTGAGGTATAGACAATGATACTTGCATAATGACATGAAGCAACCTACTCTCGAAAGATGATCAACTGGATCAGAACTTCTGGAATATTTGAATTGGCATTTGACACATGGGCAGAGATCACTTAATTGCAATATGTCATGATGTGCCCTATGATTGTTTACATGCTTTGTCAAAACTGATGCCACCCCAAACAAGAAAATTGCTAAAAGAACCACAGGAAGATGAGAAAAATGATTATCATAATGAGTTGTCATTAGAATGCACTGCATGAAAAGGAAGTGGAAGCAGATTCAATAATAATTGTGAAAGGAAATAGAATGTATAATTGTAATGAGAAAGAAGAGAGGTTTTTTGGAGCATGAGTAGTTGGATCAGTTGGATATGTTTTCAGAGAGTCAGCATAGGTACAATGGACTGAATGACCATCTTTTTTGTGGTAAGATGCTATTATTTCGAGAAAATTTTCATTTCAAATTAAACCCAATAACAAAAATTTTTAAATTGTGGGAAATGAAAGAGAACGAAAATAGTCTGTACACATCTAACTTCATAGAAATGCCCCAGGAATGAGCTCCAATTTTCCTAATATACCTTGTTTTACATGGCTAACAGTGGGAACACTATCCTGACTTTTGTCCTGCATATGGCCAATTAATTGGGTTTACTGATCCTGGTCATTGTCAGTTATGATGGATCCTCATTCTCCACCTCTTCTCTATTAAATCATCTTTCAGAATTTACTCTCAAAGCTAGGATATTGTAATTAGGGAAACAGTAACCGATGGGAAGCGGATTTTTGAAAGATAGAAGAAGAAAGGTAGCATCAAAATAACTGAAGGAAACCTTAAATGTCTTATAGAACATTACAGCACAGTACAGGCCCTTCGGCCCTCGATGTTGTGCCGACCTGTCATACCGATCTCAAGCCCATCTAACCTACACTATTCCATGTACGTCCATATGCTCATCCAATGACGACTTAAATGTACCTAAAGTTGGTGAATCGACTACCGTTGCAGGCAAAGCATTCCATTCCCTTACTACTCTCTGAGTAAAGAAACTACCTCTGACATCTGTCCTATATCTTTCACCCCTCAATTTAAAGCTATGCCCCCTCGTGCTCGCCGTCACCATCCTAGGAAAAAGGCTCTCCCTATCCACCCTATCTAACCCTCTGATTATTTTATATGTTTCAATTAAGTCACCGCTCAACCTTCTTCTCTCTAACGAAAACAGCCTCAAGTCCCTCAGCCTTTCCTCATAAGACCTTCCCTCCATACCAGGCAACATCCTAGTAAATCTCCTCTGCACCCTTTCCAAAGCTTCCACATCCTTCTTATAATGCGGTGACCAGAACTGTACACAATACTCCAAATGCGGCCGCACCAGAGTTTTGTACAGCTGCAGCATAACCTCTTGGTTCCAGAACTCGTTCCCTCTATTAATAAAAGCTAAAACACTGTATACGTTCTTAACAGTGATAATGGGAACTGCAGATGCTGGAGAATCCAAGATAATAAAATGTGAGGCTGGATGAATACAGCAGGCCCAGCGGCATCCCAGGAGCACAAAAGCTGACGTTTCGGGCCTAGACCCTTCATCAGAGAGGGGTTGGGGTGAGGGTTCTGGAATAAATAGGGAGAGAGGGGGAGGCGGACCGAAGATGGAGAGAAAAGAAGATAGGTGGAGAGGAGAGTATAGGTGGGGAGGTAGGGAGGGGATAGGTCAGTCCAGGGAAGACAGACAGGTCAAGGAGGTGGGATGAGGTTAGTAGGTAGGAGATGGAGGTGCGGCTTGGGGTGGGAGGAAGGGATGGGTGAGAGGAAGAACAGGTTAGGAAGGCAGAGACAGGTTGGACTGGTTTTGGGATGCAGTGGGTGGAGGGGAAGAGCTGGGCTGGTTGTGTGGTGCAGTGGGGAGAGGGGACGAACTGGCCCAGTTCATCCCCTCCCCCCACTGCACCACACAACCAGCCCAGCTCTTCCCCTCCACCCACTGCATCCCAAAACCAGTCCAACCTGTCTCTGCCTCCCTAACCTGTTCTTCCTCTCACCCATCTGTACCTCCCACCCCAAGCCACACCTCCATCTCCTACCTACTAACCTCATCCCACCTCCTTGACCTGTCCCCTCCCTACCTCCCCACCTATACCCTCCTCTCCACCTATCTTCTTTTCCCTCCATCTTCGGTCCGCCTCCCCCCCTCCCTATTTATTCCAGAATCCTCACCCCATCCCCCTCTCTGATGAAGGGTCTAGGCCCGAAACGTCAGCTTTTGTGCTCATGGGATGCTGCTGGGCCTGCTGTGTTCATCCATGCCTTCTTAACAGCCCTGTCAACCTGGGTGGCAACTTTCAAGGATCTGTGTACATGGACACCGAGATCTCTCTGCTCATCTACACTACTAAGAATCTTACCATTAGCCCTGTACTTTGCCCTCTGGTTACTCCTACCAAAGTGCATCACCTCACACTTGTCTGCATTAAACTCCATTTGATACCTCTCAGCCCAGCTCTGCAGCTTATCTATGTCTCTCTGCAACCTACAGCATCCTTCGTCATTATCCACAACTCCACCAACCTTAGTGTCGTCTGCAAATTTACTAACCCATCCTTCTACGCCCTCATCCAGGTCATTTATAAAAATGACAAACAGCAGTTGACCCAACACCGGCCCTTGCGGTACACCACTAGTAACTGGTCTCCAGGATGAACATTTCCTATCAACTGTCACCCTCTGTCTTCTTTCAGCAAGCCAATTTCCGATCCAAACTGCTATATCTCCCAAAATTCCATCCCTCCGTATTTTGTACAATAGCCTATTGTGGGGAACCTTATCGAATGCCTTGCTGAAATCCATATACACCACATCAACCGGTTTACTCTCATCTACCTGTTTGGTCACCTTCTCAAAGAACTCAATAAGGTTTGTGAGGCACGACCTTCCCTTCACAAAACCGTGCTGACTATCCCTAATCAATTTATTCTTTTCTAGATGATTATAAATCCTATCCCTTATAACCTTTTCCAACACTTTACCAACAACTGAGGTAAGGCTCACTGGTCTATAATTACCAGGGTTGTCTCTACTCCCCTTCTTTAACAGGGGAACCACATTTGCTATCCTCCAGTTATCTGGCACTGTTCCTGTAGACAATGACGAGTTAAAGATCAATGCCAAAGGCTCAGCAATCTCCTCCCTGGCTTCCCAGAGGATCCGAGCATAAATCCCATCTGGCCCAGGGGACTTATCTATCTTCACCCTCTGAAGGATTTCTAATACCTCTTCCTTGTGAACCTCAATCCCACCTTGGAATCTTTCAGTTATTTATTTTGTTGTTTGTTAGAAACAATATCTAATTATGCTCAATAAGCGGAAGACTATTCCATACCCTCATGGGGAATACATCTATCTACAGACTAGATCAATTATACAATTCACTCTTTATGTGTAATATTTATCAATATTATAATAATACGGTAATTATGTTTCTCTTATTTAGACCTGAGATTACGCACCAGTAATCAAGTACTGTTTTACGTGATGCGCTTCTACAAATTAACTTGAAAGCTGAACATTTTCATTAGATGGAGATCAGCAATGGAATTTTATTAAATGTACTTAAAGTATGCTCATACCTGTTGATTTTGAATTGTTACTGACACTGATCTTTGAAATATTATTATAGTTACAAGTTTACAGTATTTGGAAATGGAGCATTTGCATACAGAAAAGTTATAAATTAACAATGGTGTCCTGAAGTGAATTGTCCTAAAATTGATTTGTCTTCAGAATGCATGGATCTTTTATTACTTTCTTGCACTGTACACCCGTGGTGTATTCTGACTTTTTTGGCCATTCTGCTGTCATGCAAGTTGGCATCAAGTTGCACTTTTCTTCCAAAGAGACAAGTTATGGAAAATCTATCAATTGTAAGAAATTGGGTGGCTGTTTGATATATTATGCATGCTTATCTGTGTACAGAATAATAGTAGCTGCCAAATTCAAAGCTTATCAGATTCTAATGCATTTTTGTCTTCAAGTACTTAAATGTGGAACTCTCTAAATAGCTTGGTCATTGCTTCTTATCATAATTATAGGCTTTTTAAAACTTAGGATCACTGTTATCTAATCACTGTTGCTTGGTTTAGCTTGTATTTGTCCTCTACCATATTCAACCTTGGTTCTTGCACTGTGGTTCTTTGTCATTCAATTTATCAGTCTCAAAATGCATCAATGATAAGACCATGTAAGCAAATCACAAAACAAACTCTGAGAACAGCTGCGTTTGACTTTGAATACTGAAAGTTGCATGGATCTACTTGATGAAACTACATGACATCAACTACATATGTCAGGACCATGTGAGGAGACTGAAACAAAGGGATAACTCATCATTTGACTAATTGTCAATTTCATGAAGTTTCATCGAGGACCTGTTGCCTCATTAACTACTTTCCAAACCTTTCTGTGCATCTGCAGTAGCTTGATTCTGCCACTCACTGCAATTGGAAGAACTCAGCAGTCACTGAGTATCCCACATTATACTGGTGTCAGTGCCATTGGCATCCTTAAACACCAGCTGAGCACCCAGCCAAGCATTCTCATTGAAGACTAACTTTGGAATGCATGGCACATAGTTGGCATGGTTTACACTTCCTGGCGAATATACCTCTTACCTAGTCTCTATCTGACCACCAAGACATACTGTCTTTGTGTCACTAGCTACATCCCATCAACCACCATCATTAAGCCTCTGCTACTCAGTCCCCAGGACCTGCTGCAGTGCAATATCTTATCAATGCCCTGTGGGAAACCATCACAGATAGACAAGTATTTGAACATTTTCAAACATGAGCATTTATTTATGGTTGTCAAAGGTGATCAAAAGCAAAACAAATAGAGGCTGCAGATGATAGCCACAATGCAAATTAAATATTGGCACATGGATGATGGTTGATTTCATATTCCGTAATAGTCTGCTGCACCCAGCTCTCAGCTACTGGAACTGGTTTGTCGCACCCAACATAGTTGGGCAGTGTTGTGTACAAGAAAGTTTTGCTCCCAGCATGAAAAATTAGAGTGCAAGAGAAAGCCAGTTAGTAATATAAAAACAGAAAGTAAAAGTGTCTATTGATATCTAATAACGAAAAGCATGAACACGGCCAACATTGGTCCAAGGCAAAATGAATCTGAGCAATTACTAATGAGAAATAAGGAGCTAGCAGATTAATTGAAAGGCCTTATTGCATTATTCTTTGTTAGAAAGAACACAAGTAACATCTAGAAAAAGCTGTGAAACAGAAAATGAAAGGAAAGGAAGAACTAAAGAAAGTTACAATTATTAGGGATGTGGTACATAACAAATTATTCGTGGAATGAACTGGCAAGTTTTTGGATTCAGATGAACCTCATTAGGGTCTTAAAAGGAGTTGTTCGTGAGATAACTAATACTTTGGTCTTAATTTTCCATAGTTTATCACATATGAGGTAGATTCTATTAGAATGGAATATCGAAAAATATAACTCCTTATTCAATAATGGGAGGGAAATCAAAAATAAGTCAGAAGAGGGCAAGAAACTATGGACCAACTAGCTTATTTGGCATAGGAAAAATGTTAGAAGTGATTATTAAAGGAGTTATATCAGTTCAGTGAAAAATGTTCAAGGTAATCAGGTAAAGTCAACACAGTTTTTTGAAAGAGAAATCATAGGCAGAATTTTCCACTACTTTGAGCAGCTTGATTATGTGTAAAATATGAGATTATTGATGCCAAGGAAAGAATTTCCAATTTGCCCCCTTCTTTTTTTGGTTATTATTCATTCATGAGATGTGGGTGTTGCTGGCAGAACTAACATTTATTGCCCAATCCTAATTCCCTTTCAGAAGGTGGTGGTGAGCTGCCTTCTTGAACCATTGCATTCTGTTAAGTCTGGGTACAACTACACTGCTATTAAGGAGGGAGATCCAGAAATTTGACACAGCGATGCAAAGGGACCGTCATATATTTCTAAGTCATGATGTTGAGTGGCTTAGAGGGGAATTTGTGGGTGGTGGTTTTCCCACGTCTTTGTATTATGCATGATACCCTTGTCCTTCTAAATAGTAGTTGTTGTGGGTTTGGAAGATGATTTCCAAGGAATCATGGTGATTTTATGTAGTGCATCTTGTAGATAGTACAGACTACTGCTACTGAGCATCAGTGTAAAGTGTATGAATGTGGTGTCAATCAAGTGGGCTGTTTTATCCTGGATAGTGCCAACCATCTTGAGTGTTGTTGGAGTTGCACCATTCAGGCAAGTGGGGAGTATTCCATCACACTACTGACTTGTGCCTTGTAGATTATGAACAGGCTTTGACCAATCAGGAGATGAGTTGCTTGCTGCAAGATTCCTAGTCTCTGCCCTACTTTTGTGCCACAGTATTTATAAGTTAGTTCAGTTCAGTTTATAGCCAATAGTAGTCCCCAGAATGTTGATACTGAGGGAATTCAGCAATGGTAAGGCCATTAAATGTCAAGTCAAAGAACCATAGTCATAGATGTCTACAGCACAGAAATAGGCCCTCTGGTCTGTCAGGGGAAATGGTTAGATTCTGTTTTGTTGGAGACGGTCATTGCCTGGCACCTGCGTAACACACATGTTATTCACCACTTGTCATCCCATGCCTGGATATTGTACAAAACTTGCTGCATTTGGACATGGACAGCATCAGTATCTGAGGTGCCACAGTGTGATGAGCATTGTGCATTCAACATCTCCACTTCTGCCCTGATAATGGAGAGAAGATCATTGATGAAGCATCTGAAGATGATTTGGTCTAGGACACTTCCCTGAGGAAGTCTGCAGACATGTCCTGCAGTTGAGATGACTGACCTTCAACAACAATTATCGTTCTTTGTGCCAGGCACGACACTAATGATTGAGTTACACCTTTCTGACCAAGCTTCCAATTACAGCCTGTTCAGAAATACTGAATGTACCTGAAATTGGAGTGCTTGATTACCAGCATAAGATAAGCCACAACCTCTTCTTTCATGGCACCAGTTGCGTTAATCCTGTAAATTCACCTTGTGATAATTAAACAGTTTTCTCAGTGTGTTAAATGAAGCTAGGTGAATAAATGACTGTATGTACGACTGAATAGATGAATGAATATATAGATCTGTAAGTAGGGTGTTTGGTGAGTCCAAGAGTTTGATGAGTTAGTGATATTGTCTAAGTTAGATCTAATTGTGGACAATCAGAGATGTCTTGGGAAAGTTAAGTTCAGTGAAGTGGTCCAGGAACCAAGTGTTGAGGTCTCTCCAGGACTGATTGAAGATTTGGTGAAGGGATCAAAGGTGGTATTGAGGATGATGATTGCACAGTTGCCCAGGAGTTCAGCTAGAATTATTCCATCTAACGTTTCCTGGCAAAAGGTAAGATCATGTTTGGCAATTATTGGATAATACCGCCAGCAATTAATATGCTTTCTCACATCTGTGGGTTGTCTTGTTTGCCAAAAGTGCACAAATATTGCACAATTGTGAATAAACAACTACAAAATAAAGCTTTCAGCTCTGATAAATAATGTAAATGCATTCCCGTTTATTCATACTCTGCTTAAAAGTCACATGATAGATTATCGGAAGTGGAAAAGGTGAGATTGCCAGTCACAATGACTTTATACTGAGGGAAAGCTAAACAGTACTTCAGGTGTTTGAAAGCTTGAGAATGAGTTCTAAATATAACATGATGGCTTAGATTTAATTATTTGTTTTAAGGTTTACTATTGTAGTCGGGTTAAAAAAATTGAGATTGGAAAATCTAGATTTCACAGTATATCCTATCTTAGAGTTAAAAATAAGCAGCACAATACTCCAGAAACTGTAAAATCTGAAAATAAATTCAAGGCATAAAGCATGCAAAAGACTCAGAGGAACATAGATTAATTCAGTCATGTTATTGTCAAATTGGTAGACCTGGAAATCAGGCAAATAAATGAGGTGACTTTGGTCTGGTACAGTGCTGTTAAGAAACAAATCCCAATTTGGAACGTCAATACTGTAAGTTTTAAAAATGCCTCAAGAAAAAACTTAGGTCAAATTTTAACAGAAATCACTTGCCAAAAATGTCACAAAAATAATATTTTTTTTAGATTCCCTACAGTGTGGAAACAGGCTCTTCGGCCCAACAAGTCCACACCGCCCTTTTGGAGCACTCCACCCAGACCCATCCCCTATAACCCACACACGCCTGAACGCGACAGGCAATTTAGCATGGCCAATCCACCTAGCCTGCACATCTTTGGACTGTGGGAGGAAACTGGAGCACCCAGAGGAAACCCACGCAGACACAGGGAGAATGTGCAAACTCCACACAGACAATTGCCCGAGGCTGGAATCGAACCCGGTTTCCTGGCGCTGTGAGGCTGCAGTGCTAACCACTGAGCCACTGTGCTGCCCCAAATATGTAACATCAATTTTCACATTGGTGCTCACTTTACAATTGAAAAAAATTCACTGAATTTGCCAGTGTAGAGTGATTTTTTGTACCCTTCTGAGCAGTTAAACCAGCATTTATTCAGTTGAAAAAAAAACTTAAAACAAGTTCATGGTCATTTACCTCAGTACAATATTTGAGATCCTGACATGCATTTCTCAAAGTACTTAGGTCACACAAATAAAGTAGCTACAAGAGCAGGCCAGAGGCTTGGAATACTGCAGTGAGTAAATCACCTCCTTACTCCCCATATTCTGTTCGCCATCTACAAGGTACAGGACAGGAATGTGATGGAACACTGCCCTCTTGCCTGGTTGGGTGCAGCTCCAACAACATTCAAGAAACTTAACACCATCCAGGATAAATCAGTATGCTTAATCCACAAGCAGCCAGTCCCTCTACCAAAACTCGGTAGCAGCATTGTGTACAATGAACAAGCTGTATTGCAGAGATTCACCAAGGATCATGAGATAGCACTTTTCAAGCTCACATCACCTTCCATCTAGAGGGTAGAATATACATGGGAATGTACTATCTGCAAGTTTCCCTCCAAACCTGGAATTCTAACCTTGAAATAAATCACTGTCTGAAATATATCACAAAACATATCCATATCTAGAAATTCCCTCCCTAATGACATTATGAGCATATCCATAGCACAAGAATTGCAGCAGTTCAAGAAAGCAGTTCACCACCACGTTCTTACAAGAAACTAAGAATGGCCAATAAATGCTGGCCCAGTCAGTAATGCCCGCATTACATAAGTGACTAAAAACCTTTGCTGTGCTCTCCTCCATTGCAATGGTGGCTGCAATTTCTAAGTATTTAAGCATTGTAGGCTTAAATCACATAAGATGCAATGTATAAATTGAATTTCCTTTTACTTTCCTTTTATCTGGGGATCCAACTCATGTAGGCCTTTTCATATTTATTTCAAATTAAATTATGAATTTTTAAAATAAGGACCCAGGATTTTCACGATATAATTACATTGCTTCAATATTGAAAAATGTAGTTTCAAAGGGAAATATATTGACATCCCTGGGTCTGCTTGTTTGGGTAACATTGGAGCTAGTAGGATTATAAACGCCATGTAAATGCACATAGTTAGCACAGTCTCTTAGTTATTTTAGTGCAAACTTTTAAAAGCACATGCAACCTAATCCTAGTCAACCCTCTGCAAAATAAACACAAATCACAATTGCTGCTTCTGTTTTTTTTCATTAAATAATTTCAACACATCTTTCACTAAACTGTTATTTCATGGCACATTATGGATGATTAAGTAAGACTGCTCACAGAACTGTAGGGATTGGTTACTGCCTAAACTGACAGAAAATGTCCCTAATAAATGATTTAGTCATTCCTAGAGGGTGTCTCCACAATAAAACCCACTATGCTTATAGATAACACTACCAATAAGTGGAAACCTCTCAGTCCAAAGAGTGTAGAACAGTGCCCAAAGAGAGTTAGTAATCTGAACACTTTCCCCTTTCCCCACACTCTTCACTCATTTAAACCATTATGTGCATGGCTAATCATTCAACATGTACTGTGGTTACTCTGCTAATAGATCATAGAAACCCTACAGTGTGGAAACAGGCTATTCAGTCCAACAAGTCTACACTGTCCCTCCGAAGAGCATTCCACCCCAACTCACTGCCCTACTGCTTCCCTTGCATTTCCCCATGTCTAACCCACCTAACCTAAACATCCCTAGACAACGTGGGGCAATTTAGCGTAGCCAGTCCAACTAGCCTGCACATCTTTGGACTGTGGGAGGAAACTGGAGCACCCGAAGGAAACACACAGACAGTCGCCTGAGGGTGGAATCAAACCAAGGTCTCAGGTGCTGTGAGGCAGCAGTGCTAAACCACTGAGCCATCAAGCTCCCCCTAATCTTACAGCGATTTCTCAGATACATGTCTCCACTGAAATGGTGGCTTCATAGCACCAGACTCCTACAGTCTTCCAAATTTATTTCAGATTCCTGGGTGGACCATACTCAACAGTTTTCACATGTAATTCCAATAGGGCTCAACTGAAAGTAAATGATGCTGAGGAGAGAGAGAAGGACCTCAAACTGTATGCAACCCTTATCATGAATGTGGATAATTTTGAAGAAGAGGAGGAAAACCAGTGTTGAGCACATATCCTTTTGATTCAAGCTACATGCCTCCCAGATGCAACCATGTCAATCCACAGCACCTGCCAGCTATCGCTGTTATCTCTCTCTCTCTCTCTCTCTCTCTCTCTCTCTCTCTGATATCAGTGTAGAAGCCTTCTTTTAGGGGTCAAGGACTTATTGACAGAAAAAACTTGAGAACCAATGTTACAATGAGCACAAGGTATTTGGATGACATGGAAGTTGATAAGGTGGTGCCCACTTGCTATAAAGGCTATGGAGAAGGCTGCTGATGGGTTCAGAATTACAAGAATCAAAATGCATGGAGACTCACCTGAAAAGATGGTGGTTTAAGAATCATGACAGCCGTGTATAGATTCTGAAAACAATTAGCCAGAAAGTACGACATCTCACAGGTTCAGCTGTACAGCCATTCTTCGTGTACCATTTGAGCTTTGTTCTAGGCACCAAGTAGAAAAAGGCAGTTGCCCTGAACTTTGTGGAGATAAAAGCCAGCCATAGAACAGTCAAAGACTCCACTTCCCTGGACAAGCAGACTGGAGCTCAGGATAAATTGCTTGGTTGATTTTAATTGCCTATCTGTCTTGTTTCCAACAGGCACTTCGAATTAAAATTATGCTCACAGAGTCAGAGAACTGTACGGATAAAACCAAAGGTTATTGTTGCAAACAGACATCTTCATGTACCTACAAAACAGAATATGATATTTAGAACTAGACTTATTGAATTATACAAAGATTAACAGATGTCTGTAATTTCAAAGACATAATGCATTCAGTGATTTAGTTGATTTGTGTGATTTATAACATTACCCAGACTCAGACTGTAATACACTGTCAATTATATTCATAGATATTTTTATTCTTAGAAAGACATTTTGTCCAACTATATTTCCATTCATGAACATCCTCACTCAATTTTAACCTGTTAAGTTGGTACGGTGTGGGACTGCAATAAGTTTATTATTTTTCTGATTATCAACTCAAGTTCTGATTATCAACTCAAGTTTTACACATATTGTTTAAATTTAGATCTAGTGGTACTCTTTTGCTGTCTCGAGATCCTGACAAAATTTTAACTGCTTGGCTGAGGCTAGCCTTTATCTTTGGGGTTTTGCTGTGGGCTGACCAAGAGTCCGTCTGTTCAGGATATGTCCTGAGTGAGGCTACTTAATTACCTTCTCTCAGATGGTCTCTCCCAAGCTCAGTGGAACTGGCGAGGGTGCCCACTTCTATCAGAATACCCTGCATGTCGTGAGCTCCACTTGCCGCATTTTCCAATGACAAAGCTAGTGGTAGTTTCTGTTTGAAGTCCAGTTGGGCTTCGGTCAGTAGGCACTTTTGCATGGTCATAGCGTTAGTCCCACATACCAAATAGTCTCTCAGCATCTCATTGAGTGTTAAACCAAAGTCACATGCCTCTGTCAGTCATCTTAACCTAGCCAAAAATCCCGATGCACATTCTCCTCATTCTCAAATTGCTGTATAAAACTCAAAGCATCTCAGAATTAGGTGAGGCCTGGGATTGTAATCTTCTTGAACTGAATCAGTGAACTCTTGTAAGGTGTTAGTACCTGGTGCCTCAGGGAAACCTACACCCCAAATAACGGAAAGAGCTCCGGGTCTAAAAGACATCAGGAGAAATACTATCAGAGATAATGGGAACTGCAGATGCTGGAGATTCCAAGATAATAAAATGTGAGGCTGGATGAACACAGCAGGCCAAGCAGCATCTCAGGAGCACAAAAGCTGACGTTTCGGGCCTAGACCCTTCATCAGAGAGGGGGATGGGGGGAGGGAACTGGAATAAATAGGGAGAGAGGGGGAGGCGGACCGAAGATGGAGAGTAAAGAAGATAGGTGGAGAGGGTGTAGGTGGGGAGGTAGGGAGGGGATAGGTCAGTCCAGGGAAGACGGACAGGTCAAGGAGGTGGGATGAGGTTAGTAGGTAGCTGGGGGTGCGGCTTGGGGTGGGAGGAAGGGATGGGTGAGAGGAAGAACCGGTTAGGGAGGCAGAGACAGGTTGGACTGGTTTTGGGATGCAGTGGGTGGGGGGGAAGAGCTGGGCTGGTTGTGTGGTGCAGTGGGGGGAGGGGATGAACTGGGCTGGTTGAGGGATGCAGTGGGGGAAGGGGAGATTTTGAAACTGGTGAAGTCCACATTGATACCATATGGCTGCAGGAGAAATACTAGTTGCTTTTCATCTTCCCCAATGTCATTTGCCCAGAAAAAATAGCACATTCTTTACATGTACTTGGCCCAGTCTTTGACAACAGCATTGAATGAATCAAATTTCCCAAATAACAGCATGATGCCAGAAATGCCTACCCCAAATCAAAGACAAATATTGCAGGTGAATTTCTGCAGGAATGTGCTTTCCTCTCATCGCCACTGAAACAACTCCACAGGAGCCAGTATCCCATCATCAAGTCACTCTTTATTTACACGTAGAGAGTCCTTGATACTGATCCAACAGAGTGAACAGGATATCTGCCACTCCTGTTCATATCTGTCAGCCAGGGCTCCTTGATTGGATTAGATTAACAGCACCTATCAGGGAACTCACATTCTATGAAGTCTCCCTGGCTGACCTTATTACGATCACTACACTAACCCACCCGTAAAGGGAACAAGAACAAAAGGGCAAGAGATTCAAAGCAATACACAAAAGATGCAAGATGTGAGGAAAAACATTTTCACACACAGCAAGTAATTAAGGTTTAGATGCACTGCCTGGAAATCAGATGGTGGCAGATTCAATTGAGGCATTCAGGAATGCATTGGATGATTATTTGGAAAGAAATAGTGTGCAGGAGTTTTGAGAAAAGACAGGGAATTGGCACTAGGTAATATTGTTCTTTGGAAGATCAGATGCAGGCACAATGGACTGAATGGCCTCCTTTGGTGCTGTAACAATTCCAATATTCTGTGATGCTTTACAAACTCATTCCTGCTCTTGTCTTCAGCAGGCACCAGTGGAATCTATACAAACCCTCCAGATATCAGCTCCTCCTCCACTTCTAAGGAAAGAGACAAACCGTCTCAGAGGAAGCAGCAGCATGGCTTGCCCCTGCACCACCCAGTTTGTTGGCACTCAGATGTCTTCCGCCAAAGTGACAGAGCAAGTAGGCAACTAGTTAGAGGAGGAGTTACATTCAGCTCCCCCATCGTGAAATCTTGGCTCAGGCTAAAGATGGTCAGGCCTTCCACCCCACCCTGCTTGCATGCCCAGCCCTCTGAGAAGTGGGTGGCTCTGTACTGGAGCAATATACTCTCAGCATCTCTGGGCCCTCTAGCCACATACCTCCTTGGAGTCACCTGCCAAATGCTCCAAGGCTGACCATCCCGACCATAGGGCATCTCCCTCCAACCCAACTGCAGAACCTAGAACTGCGCCTAGCTGTAGTGGGGGCTGGAGAAGGCGCGGGAAGAAGAGAAAGAAAACTTTCTGTGGATACATAGGTGGTACAGGCAAAACTGAATTGTTAATGCTTCATCACATTTTAAAATATATGTTCAGCTGTCATCATCTGATCTGTGAGCAACAGTCATTGTACCCAAAGCTAGAAGAATTAAGTACTGATGGTCATCATCCTTAGTGCTACACAATGTTCTACCCTGTATGGATGGTAGCTATCTTTGTTGTAGTGCCCTTGCTGGCATAAAACTTTGTCAGGATTGGATACGGGAGGAATAGATGTTATGAAGGTTTGCATTAGTTTGTAATAACTTTTGTGAAACAAAAGGAAAAGTATAAAAATATCAAACTGATGAGCTGAATTTTCAATTGGAATTGCAGGGAATGCTGGCCTCTATGGTCAATGAAGGATTACTTTACACAATTCCACTCCATTTGATGAAATTCACAAAGGACAGACTTTTTTGCTTTGGCTAATGCTGCTACACCTTAGGATGGTGAAGGTACCGTTGCTTCTGATGTATTTCCTCATTTTCCTACTTGGTATAATGCTGCAGGTCTCACAGATACTCATCAATAATCACAAAAACAGCAATTGCTGGGAAAACTCAGCAAGTCTGGCAGCATCTGTAGAGAGAAATCAGAGTTACCGTTTTGGGTCCAGTGACCCTTCCTCAGAACTCTGCCCGAAACATTAACATTGATTTCTCTCCACAGATGCTGCCAAAGCTGCTAAGCTTTTCCAGCAATTTCTGTTTTTGTTTCTGATTTACAGTATCCGCGGTTCTTTTGTTTTTACACAATATCTATCACATGGACTTGTTATTCACAACAGTTATCTAGAGCAAAAAATTCCAAAGATTAAGTCCTCTTTCTGTACATAGAATCGCAGAGTCATACAGCACTGAAACAGACCCTTTGCTTCAACCATTCCACACCAACCATGTTACCAAATTAAACTTCCACCTGCCTTCACTTGGCCCATATCCTTTCAAACCATGTTTATTTGTGACTAATCCAAATGTCTTTTAAATGTTGTAAAAGGACCTGTATCCACCATTTTCTCTGGCAGTTCATTCCACACACAAACTGCACTCTGTGGAAAGACATTGCCCCTCATGTCATTTTTTAACAAAGCATTCAGGCAAGCCCTGTGTGAGACCCTGATAGGGAGAACATGTCTAATGGCCTTCATTGACTCCAGTGGTAGAAGGTGCTGCATTGGAGATATACCAGACACTATGACATGGTATTCTGATCACCACCTCTAAACAGACTGTAGCACCACTCCCACACTCTCACAAGCAATTGTGGGTCTCCTACATCTTCTCTGTACCATGTGGGTACTTTTTGCTGGAAAGACTGTATTAGGAGTTTGCTTTGCATCTACTGGGGATTGTTGCTTATTCTGGGCTTCCAGAAGCATCCTTTTCTGTGGACGTTTTTTCATGCAGCAGCAACAGAAATAGCAGCAGCTACCCCACCTGGATCCATTGGGGGTGGTTCCAATGAGCCTATCTAAGGAGTATCAGAATCACAGCAGCTCCTCAGTAATGTGATAATTCAGCAGTTGCAGCGCACACAAATTACATTTGAACAGCATCCTCAAAACATTGGGACTTGGAGACCTCACACAATGAGGTCAGTGGGATGTCGCTACATGGACCTTGCACATTGTTGACCTGATTCAGATGTTTGCAACTCAAATCATTTGCACACACATGGTCGGAGATCATATGTGTGGTAGGAAGAACCTCTCTCCCATACCCAATTCCTACATCACCCACGGAAGGCAAAATTGCACGTAAGATCATAATGCAACAAATTTACTGGAAGAAAGTTTGATATTGGTAAATGACTCATAACAGGGAAATTACATGGGCCCTGATGGTAAAACAGAATAGTTCCTAAGATGTTTAGAGTAACAGAATTATGGAAGACAATCACATTTTAGTCATGTTATAATAAATGTGAATATTGTTCAAGGAGCTATTTTTCAAAGGCTGCAAAACTGTCAAGGAAAGAAAATGTCATCCATGACCTGAAGAATTATGAGAATGATCAAGTTGATTAATTTATTGTGTCTAGCTACAGTACGAGTCTATTTACTTTTATTGTTTATTATATGTGATTAAGACAAATCCTTCTTTCATGTATGCTTTCTTGACAGAGAAAGCTAATAAAGTATGCCAAAGAACTTAAGGCGTTTTTGCTATATTTTCAGCAAGTATTGATTGTTGAATGATGAAAAATATGTTTTATATAATTTTTAGAGTTTGGACTTTGAAGTTGTGGAATATGAGTATTGTTACTTACGTGAAATTTTTTTAAAATCTAGTTGTCCAATTATTTCTGATCAGTGAACTAATCTAAAATGTGTCAGAGCGCAGTTGAATTTAGATCCCAGGTATGTTACTGGAATAAGATGTTTATCCGATGATTTTAAACAGAGTAAATATTAAAAACCATCTGTTTTCAATCCAGAATAAGGATTGATTTGAATTTAGAAAACCCATCAATTGAAAGGTTTTAGGGTACTCAAATGAGATCTGAGTGGGGTCATAAGTAAATATAGCTTAATTCCTCCAAAAATTCTTTTTCAGAGTTATTTGTAAAAAAAATGGTTCATAGGCAAGAAACTGTTCAAGAATTCAGTTAAAGTAGAACTGAAAGATTTGATATAGAGATATAGCGTCTTCCCATTTGATATAATGGATAGTTTCGGGAAACAGGTTGAAACTTTGATTTGCTTTGTGTTTTAAGGTCTTTCTATCTGTATTCTACATTTAGATAGCTTGGTTTTATTTGGTGTAATAATGTTCTGTTGTTAACGAAAGTCTACAGCCTTGTTTGACAATGTTTTAGTTACTGTCCACCAGATTAATTAAACTTTTTTAGATGATCTAACAAGGTAGAATTTATTCTTCAATCTGACTTGTCAAGTGGTACCATCAGTTGGGATTATCACAGCTGTGTAAGGGCTTTAAGATCCTGGAGCAACCTTACAATGATGTCACGGAGCTACTTCCCACAGGTCATTGGTAGCGCAGTGGAGGTGGCATTAGTTAGAGTGAAGAGAAAAGCACATGCCGATAACAGCCTTTTAACAATGTAACAGTAAACTTTGAGCCCGGTACCTCTTAGATTACCAGGTATGACTGTACGCAGTGTTAGCATGCAATAAATAAAGTTCAACAAAATTCCATGCTTGGAGACAGTTCTTGAACTTGTCTTTTCCTCAACCAGTCTGTCTTGAACCCAAACTTTGAAATTTAATCCTAAAACCACATGACAAAAGATTGAGAGCTCTTTTTTTACAAGCAGATGCATCAGGCACAATTTCCTACATCACTTCCATAAAGATTCCAGCATCAAGTTCACTTTGGGCTGAGCGCTTACCACACAAAATTACTGGAATCAATTTCAGAAAATCCCATGAGAACAGGCTAGTGCATCTCTCATGAACAAGTGGCTTGCTGCTTGTCAGTATGGAAGAATTCAGTCTGCAAAAACATTTCAATTTGGTATGTAGTAGAATTAATCCTAACTACTAAATTTTGTCAACTCAATTTATATTTCTAGAATTGATCAACCAAATGTTAGCTTCTAAAACCCAGTTATAATTTTGAGATAAGGTTGCCATGGAAACTAGAAATTCATTAGTTGGATACACCTTCCAATTTCTGAAAAATGTTCGCCTGACTAGCTAAGATTTATAACATAGATTAACTTTCATTTTTTTCTGGGAAGATAGTTTAACTTTACAGGGATTGTTTTATTCAAAGGAGAGGGTGAAAAGACTATTAATGCAGCAAAGAATAATTACACAACATAAACACAGAGCTTCACACTAAGTAGGAGACAGAGTATATGCACATGATCAAAACAGAATATTATCTGACATGTAATGTTAGGGCTGCAACTACTTTATTTTTATGACTGCAGTGGTGTGATATATGAAGAATTGATTAGTTGTTAATAGAAGTGAGCAGCTGGTTGAGCCTCATCATAAAATTAAACAAAGTTTTCTTCATTACTTAATTTCCGTCTGCTTTGGGTGATGTTTTGCATATAAGATACAAATTGGTGGCTTATGAGGGAGTAGTGATAATACATCTGTGGTGAAATTGGGTTGATCTGACAGCTTCTAAATAGAAATGTTGTGACTGTTTGTGAAGAGGACTTTGAGTGCCATCCAACATGTATCTCGTGGCTTTCCTGGCACTCAGAAATTTAGATTCTTGGCTTTGAGACCATCTTGGAGATTCTTGTCCAAGCTATAAGCATGAGAATAGAAACTAGACCGATTGAAAAACAATTTGCAGTAGCATGCCTTTGAACCAACACAGAATGACAGGGAAATAGGAGGAGCTCTTAATTTATTAGATTTCACAGAAGTAATTGGTACAGTCTACAGAATGGAAAAAGCATGATATATCAAACTACAATTATCACCTAATGCTTATGATAAATTGGGTGACTGTTTCATTAAATTATGCAAATCAGAATCTATGATTTACATAGAATACTGACTACAACTTCATTCTTACAATGAATGGAGGGTGCTTAATAGGATGGTTAATGACCGCTAAGTAAGAAATATTGGAAATAATGTTTTCTGTTTTAGGGTACAAGGAGAAATTTTTGCTCTGCCTGGGCCCACAAAAAAGAATGAAGCTGCCGGCAGCCTTTCAGAGGTTCCTCCAGAGTATTTTTATGCTCCCCTTCTTGACTCTAATTTCTCTCTCTGTTGGAGCTGAAAGTGTTATCTGTTTGTCATCCATCACTCAGCAACTGAATGGGAGGGAGACCTGAGACTAACAATGGTTCAGTCTCCTGTTAGTCAGAATAGATGAGCAGCTTGCAGCCCTCTCATTCTCCTCCACAAGTAGTTAAAATCAGTCTCATTAATTCCAAAATATATGGAACAGATTGCCATTCAGAAATAAGCATTAGAAAGACACAACAGCTGAAAGAGAAAGATGAGATTAAATTTGAACATGCAACACTGCAGTCAAACTAGAAAACACCTTTGTAGAACGAGCTAAGTTGTGAATGTCTAATAGAGTGGTCCTTCTTAGAATAAACAGCACCTTAATCTTTCTGGCCTATAAGGAGTTATTTTAATTAACCATGCCAGGTTAAGGAGGGTTCAATTCAAATGGCAACCAACTTTATTTCACATGCTGATTGGTATTCTGAGAATTTCCAGGTAGTTTATTCCAAGCTTGAACCAATTATCATTTTAAAATTTCTGCTATATACCCTGACAGGATGATCTGATTCAAGGAGAAAAGAATTATAAGATAATTGACAAAGCAGAGTTCCAAAATTTATGAGAATGCAGTTTGTGAGTGACATTTACTTAGAGAAACAAGCATGAAAATCTAACCAATGCCTAAAAACTGAAGATTGAAACATAGAGTTTCAAAGAATATTCCATTAAATCAGATGACATTCTAATGAAAATGGATGTCTTTTCTCCAAATGAACAACGCAAACTTAATTTCTTACTCTGTCTTCAGCAAGAGTAATTGGTTATGAACTCAAATGGCTGATGTTATCAGTACATTAGTCTTGCTGTTCTGAACCAGTTTCAACTTCAAACAACCACAATCTCTAGATCACAGATTACCTTTCAAGATTTTATTTCCCTTTCAGGCAATGTAAGTGTCACTAGTAGGGCCAGAATTTAACATCTGTTCCTAATTATGCTTAACTGCAAATGCAGTGAGTCACCTACATGATGTGCTCCATTCATGGGGTGTAGTATACTCATAGGGCTTTTAGGAAGTGAGGTCCAGATTTCTGACCCAGTGACAGTGACAGTGCCCAGATGTAATTCCAAGTCAGGATAGTGTGTGTCTTGGAGCAGAACTTTCAGATGGTCTGTTTCCATGTATCTATTTCCCTAATAGAGTCATGTGTTTAGAAGGTACAATTGACAGAGTTATTGGCTGAGTTATTGCATTACATTCTTTGAGATGTTACACGCATTGGTAGAGGAGTGAGTTTTAAATGCATGTAAAGGCTACTTTGTCCTGGATTATGTTATTAGAGCATTTTGAGAATTGTATTCATCTAAACATTTCTATCACACTCCAGAGTTGTAATTTCTAAATAGTAGTATTATAGTTTTCAGGAGTCAGCATGTGAGTTATTTGTCTCAGATTTCCCAGCTCTGACCACTCTGTTAACCATATATCTGGTCTTGTAAAATTTCTGATCAATGGTGATCACCAGGATTTTGATGTTGGGTAATCCATTAAAGGTAATAACATTGAATGTTAAGCAGAGGTTTTAAACGTAATTATCGTCTCACCCTAGCAGGGTAAGCATGTTATTTGCGAGTCATAAGTCCAAGCTTGAACATTGTCCTGGTTATGCTGCATGTGGGCATGTGTCGCTCCAATATCGGAAATACAGTGAGTGGAACAATGAATTGTGCAATCATAGTGAGCATTCCACTTCTGATTGTATGATGAAAGGAAGGTGACTTTTGAAGAAAAACAAAGTTGTTGGAAAAGCTCAGCAGGTCTGGCAGCATCTGTGAAGGAAAAAACAGAGTTAATATTTTGGTTCCAGTATGGAGCTGAGAAGTCCTGGTAAACTGAGCATCAGTGAGCAAGTTATTAGGGAGGAAGTACAGTTTGGTAACACTAAGGGCAACACATTCCACCACTTTGTAGATGACCCTACCTCACCGGACCTGAAACATTAACCCTGTTTTTTCCTTCACAGATGCTGCCAGACCTGCTAAGCTTTTCCAGCAACTATGTTTTTGTTTCTGATTTACAGCATCCACAGTTCTTTTGGTAACTTTTGAAGCAGCTGAAATACTTGACCCTAGAACACTACACTGAAAAACATTCTGTACCATGCCCTCAAAAATAGATAATTAGCCGCAATTATAACCAGAGATAGTAAGAACTACAACCAACTCTACACCTTGTTGTCTCCAATTTTAACCTTCTTCCTTTATACCAGTTTAACTTCAACCAAGAATTTTCTTGATTCCAATTATCTTTAATTTTGCCAGGGCTTCTTGTTGCCATTCAAATGAAGCCTCACCTCTAGAATGAGGTGAGTTTTCCTGGCAAACAGAGCGTCAGTGAGCAAGTTATTAGTGAGTAAGAACAGTTTGGTAACATTAAGGGCAGCACATTCCACACTTTGCAGATGATTTGGTGGATGGATCTGGCAGTAATGACCAGATTAGATATATCCTATATTTTGAGAACAGGTTTTACCTCTGCGATTTTCTACTTCATTAAATTGGTATTGTGGCTGTAGTAGAAATGATAATGAGGCTAGTTCTGAACCTCAAATCTTTAGCATCACAACTAAGATGTTTCAGTGTCCATTGTCTTTGCAATATCCTGTGTGATCTGCCAGAGATCAGCCAGGGCTAAGGTTTCAGTCAGTAAGCAAGGTGAG
The DNA here is from genome assembly GCF_030684315.1 of Stegostoma tigrinum. NCBI lineage: Eukaryota > Metazoa > Chordata > Chondrichthyes > Orectolobiformes > Stegostomatidae > Stegostoma > Stegostoma tigrinum. The sequence goes on along the minus strand of NC_081361.1, from coordinate 53,267,752 downwards.
CCAAGGCCAGTCCTGTAGCTCGGTTGACTGAAATTCAAGGAGGCTTACCAGAAAACAGTTCTGGGGAAGTCAATTATGGGGATTGAATGCCACAGGTTGGGTTGCAGACAGGATAACAATTGTGATGGGGAGTCAATCAACAATGGGAGAGAATAGTCCATCCAAGAACATGCACTACCACAGGATAAGGGCAGACAGTGACAGCCACCATCACCCTGGCTTCAATGGAGGTAACACTGCACTACGATGAGTGGCATGACAAAGCTGTAGGCCAGGAGCTCAGGGGGGCACGTGAGGACAAGAAAACTTAAATGAGACAGTTTGATGGGAAATTGTGGAAGTTCAGTACTGATAGTGTTGACAGGAAACTCAAGAAAGAAAGGGAACATAACGATTGGGTGTTCGGGTCACATAGAATAATAGACTGAGTCTGCCACTCACTTTGAGAAATGCAACCTATGTTACCTTCATGCTCATCTGAATTACAGATGCACAATGTAAATAAAACAAAAGACTGCAATAACACTGAGACAGTTTGTATTTTTTTTCTGTGTTAGGATGCAGGTTCTAGTTGTGAGTGATGTGGTGTCCTTCAATGGGCAATTGCATTAATCAGATACTTGCACAGAACAGGTTCAGGACATCTGTAACAGTAGACTCCTGTATATAAAATAAATGCAGTGATCAACTACATCAGATGCAAGTCGTGGCCACAAGCAATCATGACAATGTAATTGGTCATTGCACATTGTCATATTCTGTGAAGTAGCAATAGGTAAACTCAAAAGTGGCACCTTTGGACTGCAATTCACAAATACAACACAAGAGCTCAATTAGAGATAGTAAGAACCACCAATGCCAGAGTACGAGACAACACAGTGTGGAGCTGGAGGAACACAGTTGGCCAGGCAGCGATTGTTGCACAAGGACATGGTGCTAATTGATTCTCACTTTGAAAAGTAAATATTTAACAACTTATTCTTGTATACAATACTGCCTTTCTTGGCTGATGTTTGGGGTGGGGTGAGAGTGAGGGGTGGGGATTATAGTTTTGCTAATCCTACTGCCCTTGCAATCCCCAACTGTATTTATGTGACATGGACTGTGCTCCATTCATCGGACTAAGATCCACTATGTCAAAAGTGCATACAGAGGTGTTCCATGGCCCTTTTGTCAGAATCCTCCACGTCCAACAATATTGAAAACTGCTAAAATGTCATTTATGTGAGATGCGAATGCTGACTGTCACATCATTAAGGGTCTGTTGTATTTCTGATAGTCTCCACAGAAGTTCTTTGGAAGCGTGACTAATGAATCCAACCATCGCAGAGCACGTAGTCACTGTGGCCATGCTGCAAATAAGGTGCGGAGAAACTCAGGAGAAACAAATGTGCCAGACTGAGTAAAAGCCTTGTTACGGGAAGGTCGCCATTTTACTTTCATTCTTGTAGCTGCAGCTAAATTAACAGTCAATCAGAGAAATTATGATAAAAAGAAGTAATTCATTTAGAAATGTCGTCTGTGCCAACTATTTGTCATCAAAAGTATTTTTTATTTCCCTACATATACAGCGAAGGCTATTAGTAGCTAGCAGTGTTTGACCTAGCGCACAGCTGGGCCTGAATATGGTGCCAGGAAGCACGAATCCTGGATGGTCTCAGCAACAGCGAGTCCATCTGCCACTGGTGAGCTGCTGTAGCTAGTTTTTATTACTGATCAGGGGAGTAACGCAATGATATTTTAATAACAGAGAGTTTCTGGAATCAAATTCTGCCGATGAAGATGTCTGATGTCTCAAGGATGTCCAGTTTTGAGTTGTTTCTGTTTGTCTTGCAAAATTATTTGAAGTTTAGTTTGATGCTCTCACACTTATTTCCTCCTGTCCTTTGTGTGTTGTTACGGTAGAAGTTGCTCTAGCCATATAGCATTCAATGGAATGAAATGGAGGTATGGGTGGTTCAAGGGAAGTACAACAACATTAATGAGAAGAGTGCACTGGAAATTGAGGTCCTTTATGCCAAGAGTCATCACAAATTTGAAAATGACCAATTTAATATCTAAATTTTTTTCTCCTTTATTCATTCAGAGATGAGGGTGCCGCTGGCCAGTAAGCATTTATTGTCCATTCCTAATTGCCCAGGGGGCAGTTAGGAGTCAGCCACACTGCTGTGGGTCTGGAGTCGCATGTAGACCAGATCAGATGAGCATGGTAGTTTCCTTCCCTAAAGGACACTAATGAACCAGATGGGTATTTCCAATAATCGGCAATGGATTCATGGTCATCATTAGATTCTTAATTCCACATTTTTTTACTTTATTAATTCATGGGATGAGGGCATCACTGGCTAGGCAGCATTTATTTTCCATCCCTAATTGCCCAGGGGACAGTTAAGAGTCAAGCACATTGCTGTGGATCTGGAGTCACATATAGACCAGACGAGGTAAGGATGGCAGTTTCCTTCCCTAAAGGACATTAGATGGGTTTTATTGAACATATTTATTGAATTCAAATTCCACCATCTGCCATAGTGGGATTCAAACCTGGGTCCCCAGAACTTTACCTGGGTCTCTGGATTAACAATCCAGTGATAATACCACTGGGCCATTGCCTCCCCATTTCCATTTATAAGCTGGGTGGTGATATTTGTCTGTGACCGCTACCTAAAATAAAGGAAGTTCACACAGGTTTCATCAATGAACAAGAAAACAAAGACCTATTTATTATAACAAACATATGCACTAATATGTAGCAACAATTGATTATTAATTACTAATATGCAAACTTACACTTTCTGCGTTCAAGCTCATACACGTACACACACATTCAATAAAAGAAGGGACAAGAGATGGGACAAAGAGTTGTGCTGATGTCTTATGGGTGGAATGTATAGGCAAAGCAGACCAGAGTACATAGATTGAGTCAAACCTCAATGGGAAATGAGGTGATAGTCTCACAGTTCACTTGGTTTCTGGCATCAATTTCACATTGCCATCAACTGTGGTGATCCTCAGCTCAGTAGCTGGTCAATTGGATCTGGATATTGGCTTGTGGGAAGTTTTTCTTTTTGCAATTTTTTTTAGTGCTGGCGGTCTTCCATTTACAGGCTTTCTTGCTGGCTTTAGGCAGCCTGAGAGCCTAATTGCTCTCTCTAATATCAGTTCATTGACAAATTGCTACTTAATCCAATTTAGGAGTTGCTGCTGGGAATTTTTCTTTTTTTTTCAATTCAAAGACACTTGGTGCCAGGTTGTCTCTAAAAGTTAACTTCTTCAAAAAATTACATATCCTTATGTAACCAAGAAGTGACAACCCCATTCAACATTTCCTTTAAATTACAACAAAATGTCCAAACTTCCATTTGCCATTTCATATTGCAAACAAAATAAATGCAGTCCTTTTATAAACTTGATCCTAACTTCAACTAGCATCTAAAACTGGTTGTACTTTGCAAACATGATTTGATGAAAATTAGGAGGATGCCTTCATTACCTGCACCACATTTTCCTTTTAAGTTATTCAGATCTATTTTATTAAAACTGATAAAAATGCAAAAGTGAAGAACAAATCCACATATTTTTCTTGAACACGTCACACACAGTTAATATATCACAATTGTGTTGGTATATTCAAAGATTTGAAATAAAAGTCTATGTGTCTCATTTGAAAATTTCTAAATGTTCAAAGTATAAAAGACGTTTCTAACTAAAAATCAACTATCAACAACACTTGGGAGTCATCAAGTAAATTGTTCGGTATTACCCTGTTCGTTTTGTTGAGGGGTATTCGTTGCATATGTAATCCATTAATCATGGAGGAGGTGTGGGGGCAAGTGTAGCACTTCCTGCGGTTGCAGGGGAAGGTGCCGGGTGTGGTGGGGTTGGAGGACAGTGTGGAGCGAACAAGGGAGTCACGGAGAGAGTGGTCTCTCCGGAAAGCAAACAAGGGTGGGGATGGAAAAATGTCTTGGGTGGTGGGGTCAGATTGTAGATGGCGGAAGTGTCGGAGGATGATGTTCCTTGAAGAATTTGGACATCTGGGATGTGCGGGAGTGGAATGCCTCATCCTGGGAGCAGATGTGGCAGAGGCGGAGGAATTGGGAATAGGGGATGGAACTTTTGCAGGAGGGTGGTTCCTTGCATCCCAAAACCAGCCCAGCCTGTCTCTGCCTCCCTAACCTGTTCTTCCTCTCACCCATCCCTTCCTCCCACCCCAAGCCGCACCTCCATTTCCTACCTACTAACCTCATCCCACCTCCTTGACCTGTCCGTCTTCCCTGGACTGACCTATCCCCTCCCTACGTCCCCACTAATACTCTGCTCTCCACCTATCTTCTTTTCTCTCCATCTTCGGTCCGCCTCCCCCTCTCTCCCTATTTATTCCAGAACCCTCACCCCATCCCCCTCTCTGATGAAGGGTCTAGGCCCGAAACGTCAGCTTTTGTGCTCCTGAGATGCTGCTTGGCCTGCTGTGTTCATCCAGCTTCACACTTTATTATCTTGGATTCTCCAGCATCTGCAGTTCCCATTATCTCTGATACAATTTCACCCCCATTATGCTTGCTACCAGTATGTGGACTCAAGACAGCAAAAGAGTCCCACTAGGCCTGAATGGAATAAGAGATCTCATAGGCCTAATGGCTGAAGTCCAACTGGACTTCAAACAGGCACTACAACTAATTTTATAATTAGAAAATGCAGCCAGTGGGGTTTATGAGTTAGAGGGTTTGTTGGTGGAAGTGGATAACCTCTCCAGGCTGACTGAGCCTGGGAAAAACCATGTGAGTGAAGGCAATTGCACAGTAACACTTAGGATTTATCCTGAACAGAGGAACCCTAGACCAGCCCACTGCAAAACTCCAGAACAAAGCCATGGCTCAGCCAAATGGTTAGAATTTTTGCCATTGCATTTGCTGCTGGCATGCGGACACGAGACCCACCAGACCTGAATTGATTAAGAGACATCATAGGCCGGTATCCAGCAGAGTGTTGACCGTGGAAAGTCCACCTATATCTAGATTGCAACAATTAAATTGCTTAGCAACATCCAAATCAGAATCAATCAAAATAAATGTCCAGTTAAATGGTCAACCAGTTCTAATGGAGTTTGGTAGCTATTTCAGTGATCACAAGATCAGTCTTAAACAAAGTTCATTGTGGACTCTGACCCTTAAGTTTGAACAAGACCTTGGCTAGACTGTGAACTTATACTGGGGAATCCCTACAGATTGATGGTACAACTTCAGTCCCGGACTCTTATGAGAAGCCACTGATTCAGTTCCCACTGATTGTCATGACAGCCTTTCACCCAAGCTTGTTAGAGTGAAATTGGTTGAGAAAGATTTACATAGACTGGCTTTTTTGATTGGAAAATAGTCACCTGAGTGAAGTCTTAATTAAATACACAAAGGTTTTTCAGGATGGTCTAGGGACTATCAAAGGGGCCATAGCCAACTTGCATGGTGATTAGGAAGCAATCCCAAGATTCTGCAAAGCCTACCCAGTATCATTTGCCTTACGGGCAAAACTAGCCACAGAAATCAGAAGAGCGGAAAGCAAAGGAAATCATCAGACCACTGCAATTTGCTAAATGAGTAGCACCAGTCATTTATAAACAAAGGACAAAAACTAACTTGCTGGAAAAGCTCAGCAAGTCTGGCAGCATCTGCGGAGGAGAAAACAGAGTTAACGTTTCGGGTCCAGTGACGCTTCCTCAGAACTGATGGTGGCTGGGAAAATGTCAGTTTATATCCAGAAAATAGGGAGGTGGGTGGGGTAGGGAGTAAACGATAGGATAGAGCCCGAACAGAGAGAAAGACAGTTGAACAGACAAAGGAGTTGATAACGATCAGGTTGTGAGGGTCATTAGTTGTTAATGGGGTGTTAGTGTCTAACAATAGGGGGTGTGTAATTGCAGACTATGTGGTAACAAAGCCTGGTGTGTGGGGTGGGATCTGGGACATAGGGTTGCCATGGGTACCCGCATGGGCTCTAGTTATGCCTGTCTCTTCGTGGGTTATGTGGAATATTCCTAGTTCCAGTCCTATTGGGGCCCCCACCCACAACACTTTTTCCGATACATTGATGATATCGTCGGTGCTGCTTCCCTCTCTTGTCTGGAATTGAAAAACTTCATCAATTTGCCTCCAATTTCCACTCTGCTCTCATTTTCACCTGGTCTATCTCTGACTCCTCCCTTCCCTTCCTCAACATTTCTGTTTCCATTTCTGAAGATAGATTGGCCACTAATATCCATTACAAACTCACTGACTCCCACAGCTACCTGGACTATACATCCTCACACCCCACTTCCTGTACAGACTCCATCCCATTCTCTCAGTTCCTCTGTCTCTGTCGTGTATGTTCAGATGAGGCCAACTTCAACAAGGGAGCCTCCGAAATGTCCACCTTCTTCCTCAACCGAGGATTCCATCGCTCTATTGTCGACAGGGTGCTCAACCAGGTCCGGCCTATCTCCTGCACTTCCACCTTCACGCCTTCTCTTCCCTCCCGCAACAGCGATAGGATTCCCCTTATCCTAACCTACCATCCTGCCAGCATCCACATTCAGAAGATCGTCAGAAGCCATTTCCACCACCTCCAGCACACATATTCCCCTCCCCTCCCGTGTCTGCCTTCTGCAGGGACCATTCCCTTCAGGACCCCCTGGTCCACACTTCCTTCACTCTCAACACCACGCCACAGCCTTACGGCACCTTGCCCTGTAGCCAGCGAAGGTGCAACACCTACCCATTTACCTCCTCCCTCCCAGTATCCAAGGACTCAAACATACCTTTCAGGTGAAGCAACACTTCACCTGCACTTCCTAGAATCTAGTCTACTGCATTCGCTGCTCACAATGTAGCCTCCTCTACATTGGTAAATGAAGCGTAGACTTGGCGACTGCTTTGCAGAACATCTATGCTCTACTTTCAAGAAAGACCCTGAACTACCTGTTGCCTGCCACTTCAATGCACCACCCAGCTCCCTGGCCAACATCTCTGTCTCTGGCTTGCTACAGTGTTCCAGTGAAGCCCAACGCAAGCTGGAGGAACAACGCCTCATTTTTTGTTTGGGGACCCTACAGCCCTCCGGACTTAATATTGAGTTCAATAATTTTAGGGCCTAAACTCTCCCCTGTCCCAGCCCCCACCCCACACACCAGGCCTTGTTACCATATAGCCTGCCACTACACACCCCCTGTTGTTAGTCAATAACAGTCCCCAATAACAACTACTCACCCTCCCAGCCTGATCGTTAGCAACTCCTTTGTCTGTCCAAGTGTCTTTCTCTCTCTTTGGGCTCTATCCTATCGTTTACTCCCTACCCCACCCACCTCCCTATTTTCTGCATATAAACTGATGTTTTCCCAGCCACCATCAGCTCTGAGGAAGAGCCAAAATGTTAACTCTGTTTTCTCCTTCACAGACTGTCAGGCCTGCTGAGCTTTTCCAGCAACTTTGTTTTTGCTCCTGATTAACAGCATCCGCAGTTCTTTTGGGTTTTATTTAGTACCAATTGTAAAGCCTGATGGTTCAGTTTGCCTTTGTGGGGATTTTAAACAAACAATAAACCACTTTTCATAACTGGATAAATACCCAATGCCTCGAATAGAGGGTTTATACACAAAACTGGCAGTGGGGTTGTTCTTTACAAAGTTGGACATGAGCCTTGCATTCTTGCAGTTAGATGAAGATTCCCCAGAAGTGGACTATAATTAATAACCATAATGGTTTGTACCAATATACGAAACTGCTGGTTGGGATATTGTCAGCCTGTTCAATTTTTCAGCAGATGATGGAGAACATTTTACAAGGTCTACCCCAGATCGTCATTTATCTCGATTATATGATAATAATGGGAAAGACCAATAAAGAGCACCGAGAGAACTTGGACATAGTCCTTAGATATTTGTCCTGGGTGTGTGCATGCCTTAGAAGGGAAATATTTGTGTTCCAGGAACCCCCAAGTGACCTCCTCGGGCTACAGAGTTGATAAGATTGGGTTACATTCATTGGAAGATAAAATGAGGGCAATCAAAGGTGCTCCTGCTCTCACATCTGTACCAGAGCTCAGGTCTTTTCTTAGGCCGGTTGAACTGTTATGGAAGTTCATACAAAACCTGACTGCCATCCTGGCATCTTTTTATCAACTCTTAAAAAAGCATCAACCTTGGAAATAGCTGCATATCCAAGTCATGCCTTTCAGGAAAATGAAGAAACAGCTATCAACTTCTAAGGTGTTGGCACACAATGATCCTAAGTGAGATGTTGTATTAAAATGTGATGCCTCCCCTTACAGTGTCAGGATCGTATTAGCTCATAGGCAGCCCAATGGAGATGAAAGCTGAATAGCCTATGCATCCCATATTTTGGCTAATGGAGAGCATACATAGAGAAGATAGAGGAGAAGAAAGGTTCGGTAGTATTTTGAAGTCAGGAACTTCCACCAATATCTTCATGGACATAAATTTGTAATAATAATGAACACAAAACCATGCTAAGTCTACTTACAGAGAACAAGACAGTGCTGCCCATAGCTTCAGACCAAATTCAGCAGTGGGCTCCAGTACTAAGTGAATATAATTACAAGTTAGATCAGTGTGTGCTAATACACCATGGGAAGAGATACAAGAAATAGGATTGGCCTATATCCTCATACTCTGAGGGAGTGGGATGTGGTCATTGTAAAACAATCAGCCAGATGGACCTAAAAAAATATAAGTTCCCTGATTGGGGCTGTTAATCTGGTCTAACTAAGGCGCCGTGGCTGACAGACATAAACAGGACTGTCACAGGTTCTGTTCATTCTGAGAGCTGGTTCTGAGGAAGCTGGATCAGTGTCAAGAACTTTCCACATGTAAATGAAGGGTGACTTGGTGATGGGTTACCAGCTTCAATGGAGTTATTTCAGTTGATACTTCCAAGTTTTTATTACACGACAACACGATAGATCCAGTACTAAAATGTTATGTATTTTGAACTTTTACACACTTTCAATTTTCCATTTCATTTCAGTGGCTATGTTTATATGCTCAAAATAGTTAAAATGTGATAGAGCTGATGCAATCCATTAAGGGTATTACTTGCTAAATTATCATTCAGCGCCAAGGTTAATCCTGTTTGCCATTTATCACAGTAATGGTGATGTTTCAAGATAAATGGAAATTGTGTGTTTACTTCTAGCCAGATATACCAGACTGTTATTGAACATAATTTATGTTCCAGACAGAGAAGTGCATCAAATTGTGCAAATTCAAGATGGGTTAGCCAAAATGAGGTGGTATAGGTGACAGAGCAGGTTGGAGATACTCCAGTTCATAACAGAATGGCACTAACATCTGAATTGTTTGGCCTGGATATCAGCCTCTTGGAGAATTTTTTTTATATTCATGATGCAGAGATGCTTCAGTGTGTTTTGGACAGTTGAGTGAGTGGGCAAATGTGGCAGGCGAGGTATAATGTGAATAAATGTGAGGTTATTCGCTTTGGTAGCAAAAACAGGCAGGCAGATTATTGTCTGAATGGCAATAGATTAGGTAAGGAGGAGGTTTAACAATACCTGGTGTCCTTGTACAACAGTCACTGAAAGTAAGCACGGAGGCACAGCCAGAGGTGAAGAAGTCAAATGGTATGTTGGTCTTCATGTTGTTTTAATTCATTTTGTGGGTGTGGGAGTTGCTGGCTAGCCAGCATTTATTACCTGTCTCTAGTTGTCATTGAGAAAGCATTGGTGAGCTGCCTTCTTGCACTGCTGCAGTCCACCTACTGCTAACTCACAATGATTCTTAAGTAACAGCAATATATTTCCAAGTCAGGATGGTAAGTGGCTTGGAGGGGAACTTGCAGGTGGTGGTGCTCCCATATATCTGCTGCCCTTGTACTTCTAGATGGAAGTGATCATGGGTTTGGAAGGTGCTGTCTGAGGATCTTTGATGAGTTTCTGAATCTTATAAATAGTATACACTGCTGCTTCTCAGTGTAGGTTTGGAGAGAGTGGATGCTTGTGGATGTAGTGACAATCAAGTAGGCTGCTTTGTCTTAAATTGTGCCAATCTTCTTGAGTGTTGTTGGGGCTGCACTCATCCAGGCAAGTGGGAAGGATTCTATCACACACCTGGCTTGTACCTTGTAGATAGTGGGCAGGCTTTGGGATTCCTAATAGTATTCCTAATCTCTGACCTGCTCTTGTAGCCACTCCATTTATGTGGTGAATCCAGTTGAGTTTCTGGTCAATGATAATTGCCAGGATGTTGACAGTGAGGGATTCAGTGATGGCAACACGATTGAATGTCAAGGGTGGTAGTTAGAAGGTCTCTTGTTGGTGAAGGAGATACCCTGGCATTTGTATGGCACAAAATTTACTTGCCACTTGTCAGCCCATGACTTTTCCAGATCTTGTTGCATTTAGACAAGGACTGTTTCAGTATCTGAGGACTTGCGGATGGTGCAATCATTGGTGAACATCCCCACTTCTGATCTTATGATGGAGGGAAGGTCATTGCTGAAGCAGTTGAAGATGGTTGGACTAGGACACCACCCTAAGGAACTCCTGCAGAGATGTCCTGGACCTGAGATGACTGACTTCCAACAAACGTGAACATCTTCCTATGTGTTAGGTATGACTCTAACCACTGGAGAGATTTCCCCAAAAACCCATTAATTCCATCTTTGCTAGGGCTCCTTGATGCCACACTCAGTCGAACGCAGCCGTGATGTCAAGGGCTGTCACTCTAACTCACCTCTGGAATTCAACTCTTTTGTCCATGTTTGAACCAAGGCTGTAATGAGATCAGGGGCTGAGTGCTCTCGGCTGGATCCAAACTGGGCATCAATAAGCAGGTTATTTCTGAGCAGGTGGTGCTTGATAGCACAGTTGATGACACCTTCCACCACTTTATCGATGATCGAGAGTAGACTGATGGGGCAGTAATTGGTCAGATTGGATTTGCCCTGCTTTTTGTGTACAGAACATAGTTGGGCAACTTTCCACATTGTTTGGTAGATACCAGTGTTGTAACTACACTGGAACAGCTTGGCTAGGGGAGTAGCAAGTTTTTTCCCTCTTGCTGTTTCTCTCACTACCTGCTACAGACCCAATCTAGCAGCTATGTCCACTAGGACCTGACCAGCTCGATCTGTAGTACTACTGCCGAGCCACTCTTGGTGGTGCACATTGAAATTCCCCGCCATCCTCCTAGAGTTGTTCAATCTAGAGGAATACTAACTCATCAGCTGAGGGAGGTCAGTATGCGGTAATAAGCAGGAAGTTTCCTTGCCCATGTTTAACTTGAAGCCACAAGACTTCATGTGGTCCAGAGTGAATGCTGAGGACTCCCAGAGCAACTCCCTCCCAACTGTATACTACTGTGCCACCTTCTCTGCTCGGTCTGCCCTGCCGGTGGGACAGGACATATCCATGAATGGTGTTGGTGGTGTCTGGGACATTGTTTGTAAGGTATGGTTCCATGAGTATGGCTATGTCAAGCTGTTGCTTAACTAGTCTGGGAGACAATTTTGCCATTAGCCCCCAGATGTTAGCAAGGACGACATCGCAGGATCTACAGGGCTTTTTCTGCTAGAATCTCTTACAGTGCCTAGGTTGATGCTTGGTGATTTGTCCGTTTCATTTCTTTGAGACGTTGTAGCGATTGGTACAATGGAATGGCTTGCTGGGCCATTTCAGAGGGCAATGGAGAGTTAACCACATTGCTGTAGGCCAGACCAGGTGAGGATGGCAGTTTCTTCCCCTAAAGGTCATTAATGAACCAGATGGGTTTTTCTGACAATCAACAATTGTTTTGCGGTCATAAGTATATTCTTAATTCCAATTTTTTTTATTGAATTCAAATTCCACCATCTGCTGATTCCTAGAAATTATCTGGGAGTCGGGGATTAACAGTCTAGCAATAATACCACTAGGCTATCGCCTTCCTTTCACAGCAAGAGGATTAGAATACAGGTGTAGGGATGCCTTTCTACAACTGTACTGGGCTTTGGTGAGACTACACTTTGAGTATTATGTGTCGATTTAGACTCCTTATCTGAGGAAGGATGTTCTGGCTATAATTTCTAGGATGGTAGGGCTCATATATGAAGAGACACTGGATCGGTTAGGACAGTATTTACTGGGGTTAAGAAGAATGAGGAGATATCTCATAGAAACCTATAAAATTCCATCAGGACTAGATGGGGTAAACACAGGAAGAATGTTCCAGATGATGGGGGAGTCCAGAATGAGAGGTCTTAGTCTAATTTGCTGGGTAGGCCATTTGAGATTGATATAAGGAGAAATTTCTTCATCTAGAGAGTGGTGAGCCCGTAGCATTCTCTGCCACCATGCTGGTTGAGGCCAAAATATGGAATGTTTTCAAAAATGATTTAGGCATAGTTCTTAGTGCTAAAGGGACCAAAGGGTATTAGGAGAAAGCAGGAATAAGGTATTGAAAGTTGGATGACTAGCCATGATCAAATTGAATGTTGGAGAAGGCTTAAAGCGCCAAACAGCTCCTCCTGCTCATATTTTCTATGTTTCTGTGTTTCCAAGATAGAGACCAATGGCTGAATCTTACTTTTTCTCAGTTCTGTCAATATCGTCAAGGTTCCGGGATGGTTTCTCACCGTAAGTCATGGTGAGATTTCTTGTTGTAACTTGCCAAACTTGCCTTATTAACTACTTACATTTCTCCAATAGTACTCCTCTCACACAATTCTAGCCCCATCTTACCACAGGTCCTTCCAGGAAGAACCTGCCACTCACTGGATACCCAGCATCCCTGCCATCTGCATCATATTTAAAAGGCCACAGGGACAGACACATCCTGGCTTGCCAGAGTTGTCCATTCAGAAGGGGTTGGCATCATGAAGCTTTGACAGGAGCCTGCAGATCCCAGGGGACAGGGTAGTGTGGAAGAGAAGGTGTTCTCTTTTGGAAGACAGGCAGAGAGATCACAATACCAGACCATTCCAGTCTAATTCAAGATTGCCAGCCTGGTTAGTCCTGAGGAATAGTTGGCAGTGCTAAAAAAAGGCCAATAATCTTGTCAGCCCTACCACAATCATCTCTCTGTATGGTGTCTGTGTTGCCTACTCACTTACCAGCGACACTTCACAACCTTTGAAACGGCTGGACCAGCACTAACAGTTGTGCCACCCACTTCCACCTCAGTCAATCTGTCCCATTCTCTTCTTCCAGGAGAAGACAGCCAACAGTATGACAGAAAGGGCATGGACAGGTAGGGGGATGCCCAACATCAGGCTTCTCAACTCATATCAGGAGAGAATCCTGGCCCTTGTCAGAGAAGACTGGGACTGCTCCTATGGGAATGCCAGGACATCTACATCCCACCGACCAAGTAAGTCCCACTCCTCATTCCCATGCAACTCTCACATTAACACAACTGTCAATGTCAGTCAGCATCTCAGGAGCACAAAAGCTGACGTTTCGGGCCTAGACCTCTGATGAAGGGTCTAGGCCTGAAACGTCAGCCTTTGTGCTCCTGAGATGCTGCTTGGCCTCTGTGTTCATCCAGCCTCACATTTTATTATCTTGGAATTCTCCAGCATCTGCAGTTCCCATTATCTCTGTCAATGTCAGTCATTGGGCAGCTCTTCTAACCAGCGGACGAACCATCTTAACGATACACCACTTCTGTGATAAGTGTTTGCAATAGAGCTGAGCAGGCATGGAGTTAATGAGTAGAAAACAGAAACAGAAGAGGATTTAAGACCATGATAGGAGTTGTTTCAGGTCTTCATTTTCAGCTGCAAAGTGGTATGCATAAATGTAATTGAGACATGCATAAAGGCAAGGGTGAATTTAATTGTGGTTTTAACTTTCATTCAGGTCGAGTCAGGCAGGCTAATACATATCAAAGTGAATGATGAATCCCTTGAATAGGTCCAGGCTTTCTGCAACTACGTGTCCTTGAATCAACAGTGGGTCATACCATTTTATATTTAGTCCTAAGTAATGGACCAAATCTAGTTAACAGCCTAAATCTAATAGTGATCCTAACATGATCAAATTCAGTTTAACCTCTGAAAGGAAGAAATGCAAAGTATCTACTTTGGTAAAATTGACTTTGACACAATGAAACAGAGACTGTTCACAGTAACTGGGCAAACCTGTTAATGAGTAAAACAACAGACAACCAGCAGAAAGTGTTCAAGACAATAATTTAATATAATACAGAAGCAGTTTGTGCCCTTAACAGGATGGAGGTAAAAGTCATGAATGAGTCCAGCCACAAGTGAGTTTTCAGTCTGACCTCCCTTGACCTCAGATATTTCTTTTTCATACACTCTAATGTTACCTGATGGTGCAGGCCACTATTGTCACTGCTCCTTTGGTTTTTAGCTTTTGTTTCCATACCTGGCTAAACCAGTGCTGAGGTTTTGAGCTGAAAAGCTTGGCAAAAGCCAACTGTTCATTGGCAAGCAAGTCATATTGAATATGTGTGACATGATGATACTATTGACAACACCTTCTATCATTTTGGTGATGATTTAGAGAAATCTTTTAGGGCAGATGACTCCTTTTTTTATGGACTCAACTGGGCAATTTTCTATTTTTGCTATGTACATGCCTTTGCCAAGCTACATTAGAACATCTTAGCTGAAGGACCAACTGGTTCTCATGCCTTCAGCATTATGTCAGGGCCTTAAGCATTTGCTATGTGCCATGCATTCACCTGTTTCTGAGTGTGACCTGGAATGAACCAAGTAGTCTGGGCACTAACATCATGGCAGAATGAATAGGATGGTCTACTCATCACTTAAATTAAAAATGATTCAAAATACTTTTGCCCTATATTTTGCATTCATGTACAGGGCATCACCCTTGTTGTGGAATCCAATCTTCATTGAATTTTTGTATCCCTCTCTCATAATTTCCCACTGTTATGATCCTAGTTGACGTTACTACTGGAAAAGTCAGATCAAATTTAATGAGGTGATTTTTCACTGAAGCATAAGCACCAAATACTACAGATTGCATGCTAACAAAACAGATATTTATTATACAAAAGAATTTTAATAGAAATGGAACAAATTTAATAACTTACACAACATGATTTGAAATATCTTAAAATATACAGCAAGACAGTGTCCTATCTATTCCTTACACTATTAGTTTACAGTACTCAAATATCAGAGAGAGAGAGATAATTCCATTGTCTATGAAAAAAGGCAGGCAACTTAATTATGAAACCATTTCATACCTAAATCATATGCCACCAGATCAAATTCCAAACTCCAAGATAAATGATAGTATTGAATACAAATCATACGTCTTAACATCATTAACATTCTAGACTGAATTTGGTAGGATTGCAAAGCTTTAAACTCATTTATTAATTGAGATACTATTTAGCTCTAGCATTTTCTACTGTTGCACGCAAATGTATTACAAGTTGGAACCTAACACAGGTCAACTTGAGATCCAATACACCACAAACTTTCTACTGACTTAACTTTACTGAACCCAACATCATAAAAAACATTGACTCCTGCATAATTAACTCATCCTGCCTGCCCTGTTTCCTGCTGCCAGTCATCCTTAAGTTCAGTTCTAGTTTTACGTCAATTCAGAATGCGCCTGATTCTCTTGGTATACTTTCTTATAGAACAACAGGGACTGTACTTCAAAAGATATTGCATTAGCTATTAAGTGCATTGGAATAATCTATAATCATAAAATTGGCTATATAAGTGCAAACTTTCTTTCTGGCTCTTTAAAGAATAGCCAGATTATTGGCTTGGGGATGATCATAAAGGAATGTGTCAGGCTAGGAAGTTATAATACCAAGGCATGCCGTTCTGCTACTTTGATTGTTCCCTGATGCCCAATTTTAAGTTGACAGATTTGCCTTCATCTATCTCCAACAAGGATGGTGGTTGTAGGAGTTTGGAAAATGGATGATTGTGTGTGCCATAAAGCAAATACTTATAGGATGGTGAACTATCTACTGAATGAAATATCAATTGAGAAAAGGTTGGAAGGAATTACTTGCAAAAAAAACGGGATTCCCAATAAGGCAGATCTTAGAGTAAAAGCCTGTCATCTGGCAGGTGTGGAAATCTAGAAAGACATACATGGTCAGAGACTAGGATTAATAGAAATGGGAAGCAAGAGAGGAAGAAGATATTTAAAGTGTGCATTTACATAAATGGTAATAAATAAATATTCAGCAGTGTAGACTGTTTAAGACAGTGATTAAAAAATGAAATGTTGTATCCCTTTGCATCAGAGATATCAAGAAGATCAAATAAGTTATTTCTTTGGGTGATAAGTTAAAGTCAAGGAGTCCAAGGTGTTGCAGCACACCAAATGCTTTAGCCTGGAGCTACATATGGAGCTACTTTCTATCCATCACCTGACTGACTACGGAATCTCACCTGACCTTGCTGCCTGCTATTAGCATGCGTTCGAAAGTTTTGAAGGTTGATAGTTAACCTACTTGGTCATGTAATGGACACACCGTCCTTAGCCATTAAGGCTATGATGGATCTTAATCCCAGCATTTCACAGGCAATGCAATAGCTGCTGTACCACAGGACCTCCTCCTGTTGATGACAGAAAACCACAAAAGAAACAATTCTGGTTTGACAGCTTGAGTGCTAAACAACCCACACTAATTCTAGGGACACAATAAAGTCATTATTGTCAGCACTTTGTAGGGAAAATAAGGAAATATGGGCACAGGAGAGCTACTTCAGTTAGAAATGTTAATAAAGCTAATATAGCATCCCTACATTGCAGAAAGAGACTATTCAAACCAAAAATTATGCACTGATCCTCCAACGAGCAACCCACCCAGACCCAGCTGCACCTCCCAGCCCATAACCCTGCATTTACCATGGTTAATCAACCTAACCTGCACATTCCTAAACACTACAGACAATTTAGAGTAGCTAATCCACCTAACTGCTTGACTGTTGGAGGAAAGCAGAGCAACCAACAGAAACTCACCTAGATGCAGGGAGAGTATGTAAACTTCAGACAAACAAGCACTCAAGGATGATATCAAACCCGGGTGTCAGGGACCATGAGACAGCAGTGCTAACCACTGAGCCACCATGCTGCTGTTAATACCCTTATTAACGCAAACAACTCAAGTAGATTAGCATCACAATTGATAAATGTAATCTATGAAACATAGAGCCATAAGACAGATAAATGACTCAATAAATGTATGGGAATACTAATTAGAACACTCCTGGTAGAAAGCACCCACAGGATCATAAAGTTTATAATGATTTGAAAGTTTGCTGGCTAAAGCCAAGAGGCAGGTACACAAACTTCCTTCAAAAGGTTAAATTCAATGAAATGAAGGAATATTTTAATTGGATAGATTAAATAAAGTTGTTCAACAGCATTTCAGTAGAAATCACAATCCCCACAAGAGACTAATCTCTACTATGAACATTTAGCTATTACTGCTGTGGTCTGAATGCCTGGCCCCTATGGAAATTGATCAGTACAGCTCTGTGTCAACTTGTGTTCTATTGTAAGCCAGAGATGTTCCTAAAGCAGCTGCTTTTGATTGGGGTTGCACATTATGTAATGTTCATATATACTTCTCAAATCTCCCTGAAGGTGTGCTGAGCAAACACTTCAAGTGTAATACTTAATACATTGCTCTCATTTCCAGTAACATGAATGTACTGAACTGCAGTCAGCATCCAACTCACATAATTCAATCAGTAGAACTTATCCCTGCACAATCACTTAAAATTGACAATATTCTTAGTTTAGCAACATCAGCGGGACTTAAACAGCAAATTGCCTTTGTTTCTAACTTTTGCAATGCATTGAAGCTTTCTGTTAGTATCTGTTATTTTCTAGCTTTAAATTGTATAAATATACATTGTTGTACTTCTTGCTCCAAATAAACAAAAGGAAGATCTGTCACACCTCCTACAGAGCCAGGTCTGGTGACTCCACAACAACATCAGGTACAAAGTGTTTAATAATTACTAGGATATGTGTGCAAATTGCTTATTCTTCACAATCTACAAAAAGTTAATGGCAAAGTCGAGTCACTTTTCTATAAACATTTTTTAAAGTTACTTGAATACACTATTCCTTCAAACATGTTTGACTTGCTCTTTGAATAACTTGTGTGCAAATAGGGGCAAAGATACAAAAATGCAGCTAACATTTTTGAAATACTGTAGCACAGATAAAGACATCCCTAAAATCAATTCTTGCTGGTTCCACTGGCAACTGGTTTGGTTAATAGTTTTCTCTCTTAAGATACCTGTTCCCCTCTCCATCAAATCTCCCATTATAACCCTTTTGTCTCCGAAAGCCAAGGCTTGATGTTCCATCCTTCAAGCAAATTCCCTAACAACAATCTGAGATCAAACCTGACTGCTCATAACTTTTGCTTCACACTTGAACCCGAAATTATCTTCTGACCACATATATATGGTATAATTCAAACTATTTTGTTCCATTCTGTATCACCGCACAACTCCACCATGAACTAGCTCAACGTGTGCTGAAATCATACTCCCCTATTCTTGCTTCTTCTACACTTGACTATTCCAATGCATTCTTGACTGGTCACCCATGAACTATCTTCTGTAAACTTCAGCTCATCCAAAACTCTAGAGTTGCATCCAGACTTGCACAAAGTCCCATTTATCCCTAGTATCCTTGTGATACATTGGGCTGCATTAGCTCCCATTTAAACAATGCCTCTATTTTAAAATTCCGAACTGTTTCTCTTTTCACAATGCTTCTTAGACTGTCCATTTCTATCTATGTCATGTCATTCAATCCTACAACTCCTGAAGATATCTGTGCTCCTCTAATTCTGGCTTTTTGAACATCTAATTACATTTGTTCCAGCAATGGTAACTGTGCCTGTGGCTGCCTACACCTTAAATTCTGAAACAGTTTCCTCAAACCTCTCTAACTCACCTTCCTTCTTTAAAGCATTCCTTAAATTATCTCTTTCACTAAACCTTCAGTCATTTGCCTCAACATCTTGTTTGTCTTCAGTATCATATTTTGAAGTGGCTTAAAATATTTCATAGCTTAGAAGCACTTTATAATAAAAGCTACTGTTGATGTTCTCAACGAAGAATTTATTTCAATTTTCCAATAAAGGAAGTGAATGTTGTTAGAGAGCTAGTCAGTCCCATCTGCAATAAAGCCTGTACTAGTCCTAAAGTAACATAGAGTTATTAAACAGAATTATTGGATCTGTTATAACAATTTTTCTTTTCATTGTGTAACTGCCCACAGTGCTGTGATTGAAATCAGGAGCTCACGTTGTAGTGAGTAATAGACACAGATCCATCATCATGCTGCAACTTTTCTAAGAAAGCCAATCAAATGAGTTATTGTTTGAAATCATGGCCAGTGATAAAGATTTACATCATTTGTTGCCACAGGTTTCCTCTCAAGTGGTTACTGTAAACATTATGATTGCTTTTCTGGGATTTCTGCAGACCTTCCACCAAGTAATCATAGGAGATCCAATGTAAATTCAAAGCCTTATAAATGCAACTATAGTGTACCCACACAATGACTCCTTTGTCTTGGAAAAGCAAGAAAATCAATGACGCAGCTATAATATCGAAGCATGAAGGTAATTTTAGACGATTTGCACAAAAGTGAGGTGTGAAATGAGGCTCCAAAGTCTTCTCAAAGCAGAATAAAGGTGAAAATTGAAAAATTCGTGCAGCTTGCAGAAACAGTTAGTTAAGAACAATAAAATAATCACCTGACATTATTCCCTCAAATTGAAACAACTGAGATTTGTCACAGTTTTGTGCAGTCCTTTAGACTTTATTAATGCTAATTCATGCAGGGTATATATTGCAATCAAGAAAAAGATCAATATAAAGATAAAGGGAAAGGGAAAGAAACCCAGATAAATTATAGACTAAATGGGCAAAAGTTTATATTCATGTATTTCAAAGTAACTCAAAAATGTAATAAATCTTCTCTTAACTGGATGATCTAATACCTTAAGCATAATGCAGTTATGGCAGCTATATTTTCTGTATGACATGTTGCTTATTGACATCTCTTGTAGCCAATACAAGTGAAATGACCATTCCATGTGGTAACATAGAAAGCAGAAAAGGAACGATACAAATACACTTTCCACTGATCATCATATTAATAGCCATTTTGGTAGTCAAAACTTATGCATGGCTGAAAAACAATTTGTCAAAGATGTTCATCGTGCACTCATCAGGACATTTTGCAAGAATACAAATTCAAGGGCAGAACCAATATTTACCCTACAAGAGGGGAGAGTGCTGATTAGCTGACAAGTGGACTCCAATGGTAGGGACATTACCTTGAAGAATGCATCCATCAGTGCTGGTATCACTTCCTGGTATCATCTTAGTGAACCTTTTCTGGATTGCCTCCAATGCCAGTATATATTTCCTTAGGTAAGGAACCAAAATCTGTTCACAGCATTCCAGATATGCTCTGACTAGGGAGCAAAACCTCTCTACTTTTATACCCTGTCTGTTTGAAATAAAGTGTATTTGTATCGTTCCTTTTCTGCTTTCTATGTTACCACATGGAATGGTCATTTCACTTGTATTGGCTACAAGAGATGTCAATAAGCAACATGTCATACAGAAAACATAGCTGCCATAACTGCATTATAATCCTTTTGCCTTCCTTTTTACCAGTTGAACTTGGATATTAGCTATTTTGTGATTCATGAACAAGGATATCCAAATCTCTCTGTTTTGTAGCTTCCTGCAGTCCTTCTCCATTTAAATAATGTTCAGTTCCTCCATTCTTCCTGCCAAAGTGCATAAGCTCAAACTTTTCCATATGATAGCCCATCTGCAAACCTTTTACCCACTCACTTAACCTATTTATATCTTTTCATATTCCTTCTGCCTGAAAAGAAAAGTGCACAGACTCAGTGTCTCATTCCACAGTTGTTACCTCACCTGCTGAGTGCTTTCAGCATTTCCTATTTATATGAGCTGATTTCATGATTGGATTGGAGTTATGCCTCCCAGGGAACTGAGCAATTTAATGCTTCTTGGATACTTTAGGTACCAATTTGATGCAGTATCTGGTTTTAGATTGCAAAGCTGAACAGGATCAACCACAAACTAATCTATTTGGAAATTGGCACAACCTTGGTTATAGAGTTAAATACATTATTGGAGCATTTGTCTTGATAAGTCACACAATAATCCATAATCAGTGGATTTTTGTGCAGTTTGTCTGATAAGGGTCAAGTGATGTTTTGAGTGAAAGATCCACTGTTTAACAATATCGTGATAGAAACAGCAAGGAAAAAGGAACAGGTCTCTCATCTCCTGATGTCTAATTTAAGAATCAGCCAATAGCTTTGAGATTTCAAAAAACAGCCAAAAGTATTTTTGTAAGTTTTACCTTTAGCTAATGGGATATCTTAGTAGATGAAAGATAAAAGACTTTGTGTGGTATGTTGCTGACCTGTTCCTCAAAAGATTCATTTGACTCCAGTCCAGGAGTAATGCAGTGGTGTTAAAATGTTTATTCTGAGTTTGTGATTACTCACTTGAGAACAAAGAATCCAGAGACTATTACTTAAATAAAAAGAAACAATCTTGCATTTTTATAACACTTTGCATAACCATAGTATATCTCCAAAGCACTTTCTAGCCAAGGAAGTACTTTGCAGTGTGTTCATTGCTGTAATGAAAGAAGCACAAGAGCCAGTTTGCACCCATCAAACTCCCGCAAACACCAGTATAATAAGGAGCTTTTGTGATAGTGACCTAGGAAGAAACATTAGCCAGAGCACCAGTGACTGCATCCCTGTTCTTCTTCAAAATAATTCCCGGAAATCTTTTGCTTTCACTGAAACTGAGAGGTGAGTTTGCTGAGTGGTGAGTTTTTGAGTTTCCATATTCTTCTGCAAGTGTGGTCTGTAGTGAGCATTTAGTTATTTCTTATCCTGGACTAAAAGTCAAAGTGTAGTGTGAAAGCAAAGTAAGTTTCTTCCTGCCTTAGGCAGGCTAAAAAAAAAATCAATGTTCTGATGAAGAGTCACCATACTCTAAACCTTAAGTCTGCTTTCTTCCCATAGATGTTGTCAGACCTGCTGAGTTTCTCCAACAATCTCTGTTTTGGTTTCATTACTGGTGGGTAGCTGATTAAATAATTTGGTAAAATAAATCAGCCTAATTATTGTGTTATTGCTCCAAAGAGTATACATATAAGTAGAGAGAAAATTTCAAGCAGAATGAGTTTGGTGATTGGTGAGTTATTAAGTGTCAATATTTTTTCTAAAGTGCAGTTGGAGCTAATATCTAACAGCTTCAACATGTATGGTTGATAACAAGAAGTGAAAGCAGCCATGATTAACTGAACAGCAAAATCATTACCTTCATGTACAACATTTTGCCTTCCATATCAGATCAGGTGATATTGGTACAATACAATAACATGATTACCTAAGATAAATATGACCCCATTACAGCTGGAGAAAAGAGAGTTTATATCAAAGAATAGGGACATGGCAGGGAAAATAAACAGTTATTTTTCATTTGCTTTTTTAGAAGACATAGAAAATCTCCCAGAAATACTAGACTACCAAAGGACTTGTGTAACTGAAACCTGAAAGAAGCTTGTATTAGTAAAGAGGTAGTTCTTGAAAAAAGTAGCTGGATTGAGGGTTTGTAAATTTCCTGGACCATGTGAATTTTATACCAAAGAGTTGAAGCAAGTAACAATTGACATAATGGATGCATTGGCTGTTATCTTTCATATTTCTATAAATTCTGGAAATATTCATACAAGACTGGAAGCCAGCAAATGTAACCCAACTATTTAAGTATGGAGGAGGAGGCAGGTTGGAGAACTACAGACCTGTTAGTTTGATGTCACTCGTAGGGAAAATGCTGGAATCTATTAAAAGGGATGTGATAACATTTAGGAAAGAATGGCAAACATAGTTTTATGAATGGGAAATCATGTTTGAAAATCCTGTTGGAGTTTTTGGAGGATGATACTCATAGTTTAGATGACAAAGAACTAAAGGATTTGGTGTATTTTGATTTGCAGAAGGCTTTTGATAAGGTCCCACTCAGGAGACTAGTGGAGCACATGGGATTTTGAGGAGAATATGCTAGCATGGAGCAGGAATTAGTTTATACACAGAAAGATAGTGTAGGAATAAATGGATCATTCTCAAGATGATAGGTTGTTACTAGTGGGTTATCACGATGGTCAGTGCTAGGCTCAAAACTTTTCACATTCTATATGAATTATTTGGTTTTAGGGTCCAATTGTAATATTTCCAAATTTCCTGATGACATCAAACTGGATGGGAACACAAGTTGTGTGGATTGTGCAAGGAGGCTTCAAGAGGATTTGAACAAGTTAGAGTGAATCAGCTAGAACATGGCAGATGGGATTTAATGTAAATAAATGTGAAGTTACTCACTTTGATGGAAAAATAAAAGGCAGAATATTTCTCAAATTGCAACAGATTGGAAAGTGTGAGTATCCAAAAGGATTCTTGGCCGTCTGTCACTAAAAGCTAACAGGCAAATATAGCAAGCAATTAGACGCACTGCAGGAATGTCGTCCATCACTTCAAGAGGATTTGAGTACAGGAGCAAAGACGGCTTGCTGTAATTCCATCACATCTTAGTGAGAGATTGCACATAGAGTATTGTGTAGTTTTGATCTTGTATCTAAAGAACAATATATTTGCCATGGGGGAAAGCAACAGAGGTTGACCAAATTAATCCCTAAGGTGTTGGAATTCTATTATGAGGGAAGACTGATGAAACTGTCTGTATTTGCTAAAATTTTGAAGAATGAGCAGCAATTTCATTGAAACTTTAAAAATTTTTACAGGCATTGAAGGGTGGATAGAGAGAGGATGCTTTCCCTGCCTGGTAACTGTAGAAGCAGTGGACATAATCTCAGGATAAGCAACAGGCTATTTAAGACTGTGATGCAAAATATTTTCTCAACTCAGAGGGTGGGTGAATCAATGGAGGGTTGTTAAAACTGAGGTTCAACACAGAAATGTATAGGTTCCTGGGGATTGATGGCATTAAGAGAAATGGAGTAGGTACAGGAAAATGGCTTTGAGGAGATCATCAGTCATGAGCTAGAGTTGCAGGATTGGCTCCATGTATTGACCTTCTCCTATTCCGATGTGGCCTTCATTTGATATATCAATATGCACACAGCAAACTCCCACAAATGCCAATATGATAGGAGGGGGTAGTCTGTTTATGTGATATTGAATGAGTTCTCAGAAATTTAACATCTGACAGCATGTCTGATAATGCAGTGCAGTATCAGCACTAGACTAAAACGTCAGTCTTGATTTTTGTGCTGAAGCCCTGAAGTGAGATTTAAACTAGAAACCTTATAACTCAGAAGTGACAGTGCTTCCAAATAAACCAAATTGCCAGAAATTATGAGATAATATGAGATAAATATGAGATAACCCCGTTATTTTATAAATCAGTTGCACAACCACAGTTAGAGTGTCCATCTTTCATCTCCTGACATCTAATTTAAGAAGCAGGCAGTTTTGTGATTTTGTGATCCTACCAAAGGCAATTTTTGAAATATTTGCCTTTAGCCCATGGAGTAACTTAGCAAATAAAAGATAAAAGCAATTACTTGACATATACAAACACACTGACTTGCTTCTTACGTGTTCAATTCTTTTGAACACTGTCCAGGAGTAGAGTCCTGTGCTCTACAAGTTGTTCCCTAGTATGAACATCCCCAATGACAGAACATATTGACACACAGCCCTGAAAACACTTCCATTGAGTAGGCAGCAGATACACTCAACCGATAGACTCAATGGAAGTAGATGCTGGAAAATAAACCCCTCTGCTTCAGTTGAACTTTCTTATTCTAGTGTAAGCCTATCACCATGTTAACCTGAATCACCAGGGTTTGAGTTGATGGGGGATTCTGTCAGACTTTCTAACCTTTGTTAAACATTTAAACAGCTGAGGATATCCCTTCCCTATCTCACAAACAGCATTTGTATATCGCTGAAAATGGACCATTTTGTCAAAGCTTTTTATTTTGCGCTCATCAGGATAATGAGCAAAAATATCAATTCAAAGGGAAAAACAACTGTCAAAATATGTATGAGAGATCTGTGCTGATTGCTTGGCAAACGGACTCCTACTGATAGAGGTGTTAATATGGAGAATGCATCTATTTGCTTATTGATTGTTAACTGACAGGCTTTGTTTAAATTTTAAACCAGGCAGATGGAGTCTGATTTGTCATGACATTGCTGAGAGAAATGAATTGGCTGTTGTTTATTTTGTTGAATTGAAGCAGATACTGTATATGTACATATTCTGTCGATGAATGACTGGGCCTCATGTATTAATATATGAAAGGTCACAGCAAAACCCACAAAACAGTATCTAAAATTAGTTGTGATTCTTGCAATTGGACAACTTTTGCTGGGTAATCCTGCATGTACGAAAAATTATGCTGACAGTCAGTTTAAGATTATCAGTTGGGTTCACAGTGTGATTCATTTGTGTGTACTGGAAGTTACATATATTAATATATAGTGCTCTTATTTTTGCAGATGGAGAAAAATGTACTAGCACTACACCTATTTCAATTCATCATAATAGGTGTCTGCCATTTACTGGTTAATTTCCCAGGACAATGCCAAAAGCCTTACTGCTTTAAACTTAACCAAAACCTGGCTGTTCACTGTCATTGATTGGTGCATAGTTAAGCAAAGATATTAAGGCATATGGGCAAAAGCAGGTATATGGAGTTCAGCACATATCAGCCATGATGAGAGTCGTAGAGTCATAGTATTGTGTAACATGATTAAGGGGCTGTATGGCCTACCGTATTCCTATGCTCCTATTAATCTCCATGGCAATGCCTCTACCAAGAATCAACCTCCCAGCCAATCAGCCGTCGTCGCTCATGCAGCATGTACGTTTGCCCCTTAAATTTGTATTCTTGCAATGTGTCCTGTTGAGTGCAAGATGAAAAGTTTATTTCACCAAAATGAATCTATTTCAGCGATATTCAAGTTCTGTACTACCAAAAGACTGTTTGTTATTTTCTTTTCTAATTTCCCTTAAAGATATTGATCGACTAAGCTTCAATAGCTCATTCAAACAATACATTCCATATTCTTAATAAACTTGTCTATGAAAGCCAGCCTTGTAACTTACCATTTTATGTTTCCTTTTTGAATCTTCAATGTATAGAGTTAGAAATAGAATTGGGTTTATTTTCACATGTACTCAAATACAGAAATAAAAACAAAAGTTGCTGGAAAAGCTCAGCAGGTCTAGCAGCATCTGTGAAGATAAATCAGAGTTAACTTTTTGATAAAACCAAAAGAACTGCAGATGCTGTAAATCAGGAACAAAAACAGAAGTTGCTGAAAAAGAGTCACTGGGCCCAAAACATTAACTCTGATTCTTCTTCACAGATGCTGCCAAACCTGCTGAGCTTTTCCAGCAACTTTTGTTTTTGTTCCTGATTTACAGCATCTGCAGTTCTTTTGGCTTTTATCAAATGCTGGGATACTTCAGTACGAAAGTGTACAAAGTCACCATTTTTGACATCATCTTATGTACAAAGTTTGCAAAGTTAGCTATTATAGCCTCATAATCCTCATAACCACTTCTTCCTGACAAAATCCCCGTAAACCCATGTGCTCCTAATCCATGGCTACAATTGTTCTTTCATGAGTGGTCCACAAGACTGTAACCAATTTTTCGTAAAGATTTCCACGCATAGCTATATTTTAGGAAAGGCTAAATAAATAATAAATACAGAAAGGAGAAAATAATCAAGAGGTATGCTGATAGTGTTAAATAAAACAGAGGAAAGGAGGCTTCTGAAGATCACAAATCTTAGCACAGGATTGTTTGACCAAATGTTTGCTGTAAATTCTTTGTAACTCTATCCCTTTTTGTTTTTCACTGTCGTCAATCTATAAAATTAGGATGTAATTTTTATTTCTCATCACCGAAAGTACAGATAATGATTTACACAGAACATAGAAAGGTACAGACCACGATATTGTGCCGTGAAATAATCCTAATCCAAAAATAAAATAACCTAACCTACATTACCCTCAATTCACTGCTGTCCATGTGCATGTCCAGCAGTCGCTTAAATGTCACTAATGACTCCGCTTCCACGACTACCACTAGTAAACTATTCCATGCACTCACAACTCTCTGAGTGAAGAAACTCCCTCTGACATCTCCTCTATACCTTCCTCCTAACACCTTAAAACTATGACCCCTCGTGGCAGTCAATCCTGCCCTGGGGAAAGGTCTCTGGCTATTGACTCTACCCATGCCTCTCATTACCTTGTACACCTCGATCAGGTCACCTCTCTTCCTCCTCCTCTCCAGAGAGAAAAGTCCGAGCTCAGTCAACCTTTCCTCGTAAGACAAGCCCTCCAGTCCAGGCACCATCCTGGTAAACCTCCTTTGCACCCGCTCCAAAGCCTCCACATCTTTCCTATAATAGGGTGACCAGAACTGGACACAATATTCCATGTGTGCTCTCACCAGGGTTTTGTAGAGCTGCAGCATAACCTTGCGGCTCTTAAACTCGATCCCCCAGTTAATGAAAGCCAAAACACCATATGCTTTCTTAACAACCTTATCCACCTGGGTGGCAACTTTGAGGGAGCTATGTACTTGAACACCAAGATCCCGCTGTTCCTCCACACTGCCGAGAATCCTGCCTTTAATCCTATGTTCAGCATGTAAGTTCAACCTTCCAAAATACATCACTTTGCATTTATCCAGGTTGAACTCCATCTGCCATTTCTCAGCCCAGCTCTGCATTCTGTCAATGTCTCGCTGAAGCCTGCAATAGCCCTCGATACTATCAACGGCACCTCCAACCTTTGTGTCATCAGCAAACATACTAACCCACCCCTCAACCTCCTCATCCAAGTCATTTATAAAAACTACAAAGAGCAGAGGCCCAAGAACAGAGCCCTGAGGGATACCACTCAGCACTGACCTCCAGGCAGAATACTTACCATCTACAACCAGGCTCTGCCTCCTTTCAGCCAACCAATTCTGAATCCAGGCAGCCAAATCACCCTGTATCCCATACCTCCTGACTTTCTGAATGAGCCTGCCATGGGGAACCTTATCAAATGCCTTGCTGAAGTCCATGTACACCACATCCACTGCTCAACCCTCGTCAACCTGTCTCGTGACTTCCTCAAAGAATTCAATAAGATTTGTAAGGCATGACCTGCCCCTCTCAAAACCATGCTGACTCCCTTTAATCACGCTATGCTTTTCCAAATAGTCATAAATCCTATCCCTCAGAATTCTTTCCAAAACCTTGCTGACCACAGATGTAAGACTTCCCTTTCTTGAAAAGAGGAACAACATTTACCTCCCTCCAATCTTCTGGTACGACTCCCGTGGAGAGTGAGGAAGCAAAGATCTTCGCCAGCGGCTTAGCAACGTCCTTTCTCACTTCCCGGAGCAACCTAGGGCAACCTCCTTTCTCGCCTCCTGGAGCAACCTAGGATAAACCTGGTCTGGCCCTGGGGACTTATCAATCTTAATGTTTGCCAAAATTTCCAGCAAATCAACTTCCTCAATCTTGATCTGTTCAAGGCTGTTTTCCTGCTCCTCAAAGTTCTGATTCACAACAAGGTCCCTTTCCTCAGTGAAAGCCGAAGCAAAAAACTCATTGAGGGCTTCCCCTATCTGCTCAGACTCCACACACAAGTTCCCTATGCTATCCCTGGTCAATCCTACCTTCTCCCTGATCATTCTCTTATTCCTCACGTATGAGTAAAAGGCCTTCGGGTTCTCCCTAATCCTTCCTGCCAAGCCTTTTTCGTGCCCCCTTGTGGCCCTCCTCAGTCCACTTTTGAGCTCCTTCCGAGCAAGCCTGTAATCCTCTAAAGCCGTGCTAGACCCTTGCTTCCTCCACCTTACGTACACTGCCTTTTTCTTTTTGACAAGAAGCACCTCTGTACCCGTCATCCAAGGCTTCTTAATCTTACCCCTTCTTACCTGTCTCAGAGGAACAAATTTATACATCACTCACAACAACTGCTCCTTAAACAGCCCCCACATGTCTGTTTTGCCCTTTCTGAGGAGCAATTGCTCCCAATCTGTACTTCCCAACTCCTGCCTGATAGCGTCATAGGTTCCTTTACCCCAATTAAATATCTTCCCCTGGTAACTGCTCCTTTCCCTTTCCATGGCTATGGTAAATGATTTGGCAATTCATTATACACTTGCTTGATTTTCTTATTAACTGACCAAGAAAGAAAGAATGACCAAGTAGGATGTAGAAAGCTGAGCAGTCATTCACCACCGACTTCCCACCCAGCAATGAATGTTAAAATCTGCTGAGCAAAAACCTGATTAAAATGACTATGTGGACGTGGCATCCTAATTTTAAACATTTGCACTTAAAAATCTTTGTTCCTCCGTTTCATTCCTACCTTGTTTCATTATATTGTAGTTTGCATTTACGGGTGCTGTATTGGAGTTAACTCCATGTGGTTGTTTGCTCTGTGTGGACCTTTTTAAGTTGGTTTACCAGATGTGAGAAAATTAAAACATTTTAACATTTAAATCAGGAAAAAAAACATAGAAGGCTGAAAACAAATGTATGGAAGAATGCCTAATGTAATAACATTTTTCACAAAAAGCAAGTTTACTCAGATGATTGTCCCTGATTCAGATTGGCAACTGAACTGATATGAATGAATATCCTAGTGAAATTCCAAAAGCCCATATGCTCCTTGTTCCATTACCTGAAGGATTGGATTGGAACACTGGAGCAGGAAAGACCATGTACCCTATCAAGCCTGCTGCACTATTCTAGTTCATGGCTGTTCATCTATCTCATGGCTGATGAGCATTTCAACTCCACTTACCCGCACTCTCCCCATAGACCTTAATTCCTTGAGAGATCAAGAAATTATCAATCTCTGCCTTGAAGGCATTTAACGTCCCGGTCTCCACTGCGCTCAGTGGCTAGGAATTCCACAGGCCCACCACTTTCTGGCTGAAGAAATGTCTCCTCATTTCCGTTCTAAATTTACCCCCTCTAATTCTAAGGCTGTGCCCACAGGTCCTAGTCTCCCTGCCTAATGGAAACAACTTCCCAGCGTCCACCCTTTCTAAGCCATACATTATCTTGTAAGTTTCTATTAGATCTCCCCTCAACCTTCTAAACTCTAATGAATACAATCCCAGGATCCTCAACCATTCATCATACGTTAGGCCTACCATTCCAGGGATCATCCGTGTGAATCTCCACTGGAAATGCTCCAGGGCCAGTACGTCCTTCCTGAAGTATGGGTCCCAAAACTGGACACAGTATTCTAAATGGGGCCTAACTAGAGCTTTATAAAGTCTCAGAAGCACATCGCTGCTTTTATATTCCAACCCTCTTGAGATATGTGACAATATTTCATTCGCTTTCTTAATCACAGATTCAAACGGCAAGTTAACATTTAGAGAATCCTGGACTAGCATTCCCAGATCCCTTTGTACTTCGGCTTTATGAATTTTGTCACCGTTTAGAAAATAGTCCATGCCTGTATTCTTTTTCCAAAGTGCAAGACCTCACATGTGCTCACATTGAATTTCATCAGCCATTTCCTGGACCACTCTCCTAAACTGTCTAAATCTTTCTGTAGTCTCTCCGCCTCCTCAGTACTACCTGCCTGTCCACCTAACTTTGTATCATCAGCAAACTTTACCAGAATGCCCCCAGTCCCTTGATCCAGATCATTAATATATAAAGTGAACAGCTGCAGCCCCAACACTGAATCCTGTGGGACACCACTTGTCACCGGTTGCCATTCCGAAAAAAGAGCCTTTTATCCCAACTCTCTGCTTTCTGTCAGACAGCCAATCCTCAATCCTAGCCAGTAGCTCACCTCGAACACCATTGGCCCACACCTTGCTCAGCAGCCTCCTGTGAGGGTCCTTATCGAAGGCCTTTTACAAGTCTAGATAGATAACATCCACTGGGTTTCCCTGGTCCAACCTAATCAGTTGAAACTCAGTCATTAAATAAGTTCCATTATCTCCAAAGTAGAGAGTTTCAAAGATTCACCAGCCTTGGCATGAAGACATCCCTCCTCATATCAATCCTAAATGTCTTGCCTTTTGTTCTGAGACTGTGTCGCCTGGCTCTACACACTACAACCGGGGAAAATCCTGTCTGCAACCTATAAGAATTTTGACAGTTTCAATGAGATTGCTATTTATTCTTCTAACCTCCAGATAAACAGGTATAATCTCTAATCACAGTATTGTTACAGCTCAGAAGGCCATTCAACCTACCATGCCTGCACCAGCTCATTAATTGAATATCATTACCGAGTGCCAACCTCTTGTATTTTCCCAGAAACAGTACACATTACTTTTATCCAAGTAATCATTTCCCTGCTCTCTTGAATACCTCAACTGAATCTGCCTCCACCACACTTCCAGGCAAGCATTTTATACCCTTACTATTGACTAAGTAAAAAGGTGTTTCCCCACTTCACCCTTACTTCTTTTGCAGATCATTTTAAACCTATGCTCTCTTGTTCCCTCCTCCCTCCGGACCAAGCTCAGGGAATCTCTCTCCCATTGAAACTCAGGCAACCAGCTTGTAACTGATGGCCATTTCAAGCCCACCGACTCCCACAGCTACCTAGAATACACCTCCTCCCACCCACCCTCCTGCAAAAATTCCATCCCCTATTCCCAATTCCTCCGCCTCCGCCGCATCTGCTCCCACGATAAGACATTCCACTCCCGCACATCCCAGATGTCCAAGTTCTTTAAGGACCGCAACTTTCCCCCCACAGTGATCGAGAACGCCCTTGACCGCGTCTCCCGTATTTCCCGCAACACATCCCACACACCCCGCCCCCGCCACAACCGCCCTAAGAGGATCCCCCTCGTTCTCACACACCACCCTACC
Source organism: Stegostoma tigrinum (assembly GCF_030684315.1). Taxonomy (NCBI): domain Eukaryota; kingdom Metazoa; phylum Chordata; class Chondrichthyes; order Orectolobiformes; family Stegostomatidae; genus Stegostoma; species Stegostoma tigrinum. Next base: position 53,235,805 of record NC_081361.1, on the reverse strand, counting down.
AACCTCCGGATACAACGCATCATCCTCCGACACTTCCGCCATTTACAATCCGACCCCACCACCCAAGACATTTTTCCATCCCCTCCCCTGTCTGCTTTCCGGAGAGACCACTCTCTCCGTGACTCCCTTGTTCGCTCCACACTGCCCTCCAACCCCACCACACCCGGCACCTTCCCCTGCAACCGCAGGAAATGCTACACTTGTCCCCACACCTCCTCCCTCACCCCTATCCCAGGCCCCAAGATGACATTCCACATTAAGCAGAGGTTCACCTGCACATCTGCCAATGTGGTATACTGCATCCACTGTACCCAGTGCGGCTTCCTCTACATTGGGGAAACCAAGCGGAGGCTTGGGGACCGCTTTGCAGAACACCTCCGCTCAGTTCGCAACAAACAACTGCACCTCCCAGTCGCAAACCATTTCCACTCCCTCTCCCATTCTCTAGATGACATGTCCATCATGGGCCTCCTGCACTGCCACAATGATGCCACCCGAAGGTTGCAGGAACAGCAACTCATATTCCGCCTGGGAACCCTGCAGCCCAATGGTATCAATGTGGACTTCACCAGTTTCAAAATCTCCCCTTCCCCTACTGCATCCCTAAACCAGCCCAGTTCGTCCCCTCCCCCCACTGCTCCACACAACCAGCCCAGCTCTTCCCCCCCACCCACTGCATCCCAAAAACAGTCCAACCTGTCTCTGCCTCCCTAACCGGTTCTTCCTCTCACCCATCCCTTCCTCCCACACCAAGCCGCACCCCCAGCTACCTACTAACCTCATCCCACCTCCTTGACCTGTCCGTCTTCCCTGGACTGACCTATCCCCTCCCTACCTCCCCACCTATACTCTCTCCACCTATCTTCTTTACTCTCCATCTTCGGTCCGCCTCCCCCTCTCTCCCTGTTTATTCCAGTTCCCTCTCCCCATCCCCCTCTCTGATGAAGGGTCTAGGCCCGAAACGTCAGCTTTTGTGCTCCTGAGATGCTGCTTGGCCTGCTGTGTTCATCCAGCCTCGCATTTTATTATCTTGGAATTCTCCAGCATCTGCAGTTCCCATTATCTCTCTTGTTCTTGTTCCATTTATCAGCAGGAGTAATTTCTTTCTAACTATTTTTTCCAGACCACCAATTATTTTGAAAACTTAAGATGTCAAATTTCCAATAAAGTCAAGGGGACTATGTTGTTTATTCACCGCTCTCTCTACCTGTCATGCCACTTCCAAAGATCTGCGCACATATACGTTCAAGTCCGTCCCACCTCCCCCACTCCACCCGCCATCCCCTCCACCTACTGGTGCCATGGGGGAATCTGCTGACAGAGCTTGTATAATTCATATTCCAGCATGGGAACAATCAAAGAGAGAGAAAGAGAGAGGTAGAACAGTTCAGAATATTGCCGAGAAGTAGGAAATTGCACTGATCCTTGAGTTGCTCTGCTTAATCCAAATGGCATTCAACTCTCTTAATCAATTGTTGTTTATTGATGGCACTGCGCAGCCCAAATATTGCTCATATAGGAAATCTGAGTAAGGGTCACTTGACCTGAAACATTAACTCTGATTTCTTTCCACGGGTGGACTGATTACTGGTGATCAGGCTAATAAGTGAACAACATCTGCAGCATCATTAAAAAGTGTAGTATCAACAATAAGGAGCACAACTTCATCAACATCAAGCACAGCTCCTATAGTGCCCACAGCAGTACAGACAACAATTCCAATACACTGTGTCAACTTACCATGAGAATGACGAAAAATCAATCCACAATATGGAAACACAACATTTATCCACCTTAGCATTACGATGAATAATGTTTTTCTTTCAAAAAACAAGATATGAAAGACTTTTTACATGTTCAGTTTAACTAAGAGACTAAATTGCTAATCTTTATTTTAGATGTACAATAAAGAAGTTAGGCCCAGAGATTCTGGTCACTGGATAGTCAGAGACTATCCAAAGATGTGTTTTGGGATCTTTAGAAAGTCTTGATGCACTGACTATGCAGTAATTGCCCAGGAAAATTAAAATTTGCAATGGGCAATTACCCAGTGTCTGGAACCCTTTGAGAATGCTCCCAACTCGGAGTTGAAGTTAGTTCAAGGTAGGGGAATTAAAACCTGCTCTAACTCTGAGCTAATTTAAACAACTCCCACACCAACTCATCCTTTCCTCCCAAGCACCAACACAAACATCCACCCCAAACACCCGTCATGACACCCCTGGCTGAAACTTTTGACCCTCAACTTCCATGGACACCAAGCACTCCCCACATTACAGTTAAAGACACAATCCCCTTCCTGGAGAATGAACATCCTGTCCTCTTACCCACGTAACATCTCTAACCCTGTCACCCACTCATGAGCCAGTATCACCAACTTACCTACAGCACTACACCCTCACTTACTTTTTCTTAGAACCTGTCAAAGTTGCTTTGGGACTTTATACCTTGTTTACATTCAGTCATACAGTAGCTTTTGTCATAAAATGTGGGGCTGTGGTTTCAGCAATGATCTACTCAAATGATCACAGTAAAAGTACTGTTATTGATCTTGCATTGGGAATTTAACCAGAAAAGGTCTGATCCAGGTCAGAAGTAGAGAATCTGACCCAATTCAGAACATTGATGCATTAAGGCATTATATTTTTTTAAAGAAGGAAGATGCTGTGCTATTCAAAAAGAGTTAAGAACGACATTGTTTTCCTGATGCATACATGGGCTTATAGAATGCCACATCATTTGCAATTGTGTTGTAGTCAGAGTATCAATGTTACAATGTGTCATTCTACCAACACAATGTGAGATCTGAAAAATATGTTCAATGTTACCTCTAGCATTTGCATTTAACACAGGATTATTTCAAGTTTATGGGAACCACGAGACATAACAAACAATGTTTAAAAAGAGAGAAGCAATTTACAAAGTAAGTGTAGAAATGAAAGATGTCAACAAAATAAGATGAATTCTGGTTACGAGTGCAACAAAAAAACAGTCAACTGAAGTAAAAGTCATTCATCAACTTTAACTGAATCACGAGAAGTGAAGGGCTTTTAAGAGGAAAGTTTACTTTGAAAAACTTTCCAAAAGTCTGAGGGATAGAGCGATAGTAAGTGTTGTATAAGGTAATATATGAAAAGGTTAATCAGTGAGTTGGTTGATGCCCTCCCTATTCAGTGTATAATGTAGATAGTGGGTGGCTTTTCATACTATTGACTTTTGCAAGCAGGCAGCAATAATTGGAACAAATGGCTGTTGTACAGTTTCCTGATGGAGATGCAAGTGTCTGACCTCCCCTCTGGTTAGCAATAGTTAATATGCCTAAGTGTCAATGTAACTTGTATATAATTAGTTATGTAATAAACTGCCTTCCGTTATTCAAGACAAGAGCTTTTTTCTGCTGAGATTTATTCTTCACCACAGACTAATAGAAAACCCCTGAACTACCATAAAAAGAAGGGTGGATGACAGCACTTTACCCCAACTACAAACTGCCATTCAGTAGCCAGGCATCACTTCATATTGTAACAGTTACTTGTTTCTACTTGTATCCTGCATTGCAGACGAATGAGCAGTCCCTCAGGATTACACTGAAAGGTCAGTCTGGGTCATGGATGCTTGGTAAGGAGATTACATCTACAAAAAATCTGCTGATTGCAAATGGAAGCGCTTCCACTGAGCCACCTTTTCGATTTTTCAATCAATAGTAAATCCGGTTAGGTAATTCTGAACTGGGCACTGAATATTGTTCTCAAATGTCTAACAGGCATCTAACCTACAGGATATAAACATCAAATTATGCCTACAATGTAAGGCTTTTTGAATTTTTAAAGAAGAGCACAACTCTGATAAATTGTGATAAATTAGAAGAATGCTCTCACATATTAAGCATAACTTGGGACGATGGGAGAGTAGCTAACTGAATGTGCACTCTGTGAATTAGTAGGATGGTGTGGAGTAAGAGCAGGAAGTGCTGGAGAAACTCAGCAAGTCTGGCAACATCTATGGATAGAGAGAAACACTTAATGGCCTAAGCCCATTATTATACTTTTTCTGAACTGACAGAGATGGAAAATGGTGATTTTAACTGTTGACAGAGGAAGAGAAGCTAGTGGAAAAGATGGTGAGAGTTCTCTGAGCAAAAGACAAAATGAGTGTGAATAACGACAAAGAAAGATATACGTATAAAAAAAGTATAAATTATAGATGTGAAAAGGAAAAAATGGCTCTATTCTCTTGAGGTCAAAGTTAACGCGATGCAAATAAAACATGGCCAGAGATGTACTAATCAAAATGGTGGACACAAAATGAGGTATTGTTCCTCCAGTTTGCACTGAGCTTCATTGGACTGCTGTTGCATGCCCAGGATGGAAATATTTACATGGAAGAGCATGTTTATTGAAATTGAAGCACCTAGATGATTGGGATCATTCTTACAGACTGCATGGAGGTGTTCTGCAAGCTGATAATCCAATCTGTGTTTGTTCTCATCAAATCAAGGAGCCCACATTGTCAGCAACGTATGCCTTAATCTATATTGGAAGAAGTTCAAGTAAAGCACTGCCTTATCTGGAGGGTGTACTTGGGGCCCAGAACAGTAAGGAGGTGAAAGGGCAGATGATACACCTCCAGTATCATGTGCAGGAACTCGGGGTAAGGGCAGGCTGATGGTATCACGGGTTAGCGAGGAAGTGACGGAAGAGTGCACCGGGGTGTTACTGAAGGATCAGTCTTTGCAGAATACTGATGGTGAAGTGCTGGGGAGGACGTGTTTGCTGGTGGCATCCTGCTGGAGGTGTTCAAAATGATCTGGAATGATCCTTTGAATGTGAAGATTGAAGGGGTGGAAAGTGACGAGAAGTGGAACCCTCTCGTTTTCCTGAGAGGAATAAATTGTAACTGAAATGGTGTGTGTGTTAGTCAGAAGGAAGCCATGGAGTTTTGTTGAAGCTGGTGGTTTAGCAATGATCAACGTAGATCGATAAGGTTGGAACATAACAGCGTCCATAGAGCATGCAAGGAAATGGTGGCTGCAGCAGAGCTGGATGAAGACCTGCAGAAGCAAGCAGCAAACTCTGTTACCAGGTAACTGCTCCAATTATCATATGGGTAATCTGCTCCTTGTACTTTCTGCGGGAAGGAGGACAGAAAGGGAACTGCATTGAAATGAAGTGAGTATAACTATTAAGGAAATGCAAATGTATGGAAGTAAGGTAGTTGCCACTCATTAGCATGATTCAGAACTTGCCTGTTAAACCTTACGGAGTAAATGGAAACCTTCTTGCAAGTCAGAAATCTGATTTTTTTCATTCTTGCATTATTTTCTGAACTTTCTCACCTTTGCCCTATGGGAAAATTTGAGTTTAAAAAGAAATACTTTGCTTTAAACTGCGAACATTACCACTGCATTTTTGCAAGTCTTGTATTGTAACTTCAGGTTTGTGAATTGATGAATTAAGACTACCTAACCTCATTTAAATACATTAGTCAATTATGTTCTGAAAAAACTTTCCGTGCATCCGCCCAGCCCATCACCAAATCTGTTCCATTGTCACAATTTATCGTTCTTGAATTAATTTTTTACCATATCAATTTTCTAATTTAATTTTTACTATTTATATGTGATAAGTAATTTGCACAGAAAATGTATTTGATAAGCAGACTGTAGGGTTTCTGCCTATGTAATAGCAGACCTGTTGGGCATTTCCAACATTTCTTATTCAACAATACACTACATCATTTCCAGCATAATTTCAATATATTATTGAGGAAAGTAATCAAGGAAAAGTCAATCTCTGTCGCAATTCCTAAAAAATAAATTTGGAGTTTTATGTGATGCCCTACCCTTACCATGTGTAAAAGTTCACTTTCCACAGCCAGGCCTGCTGCAACCCTAAATTTGCTACAGTCTGAGTAAGCCAGTGTGGGATAAGGATTTTGTGGAAGTGGGCCAGAGGCCAGTGTGAGGCTGGTGAATCCTAGTGTAAGAGACTGTGGTTGAGAGGGTGATGAGGGTGGTGGTCTTGGAGTTTTGATGTGGAAAGTACTCCTGGCAGGCAGTGAAGTTAGCAAGGCCAGGAGACTGTGAGCGTGAAATGAGGGAGGATGGGAAGACGACAACATGGGGAGAAGAACTGCAAAAGAAAGTTCAGCTAACTACGAGCCAGGAAATTTTGGAGACACTGAGGTAACAAATTCCTTTCAAATGATTGTGGAGTCTTTAGCTTAAAGCTGTAGAATTTCAGGAGCTATTATATCAGGGAAAACATGTGCTTCTTGTTGTGTTGAACACTGGGTCAGTTGGATAATTTGTTACTGAACACTTTTACTTCGTAAGGATTTGCATCTATTAGTTGAGGCATTGTGATTGTATCAGAGATAAACTGACAAGTGTTGAACTGTGGCCTCTTTGGCCCACAGAACCTGTGTAAATAATCTGAAGCTATGTCCGTGATGACAAGAGAAAGACATGACCCTAAAGAGATTTGCCCACAACTATCATCTTTGAGTTGGGGTAAGCATTGCTGGTATAGAGCTGCTATCTGGGAAACTTAACTCATTTGATTCTGCTACCGAAGACTGGGTCCAGTATGTGGAAAGAATGCATTATTTTTTCTGGGCAAATAACACTGGGGCAGATGAAAGGCAACAAGCAATTTTCCTGATAATTTGTGGACCCACAGCTTTTTCGGTTATTAGGAGTCTAACTTTCCTGGAGGCACCAGATACTAAAACATTTCAAGAGTTGACAGATTTAGCTAAGGAATATTATGACCCAACCTCCTCTATTTCTGAGATGCTATCAGTTTTACTCAACAGATCAAGAACCACAGGAAACTGTATTAGGAATTTTGAATAAGTTAAGATGACTGGCAGAGGCATGTGATTTTGGATTGACACTTCATGAAATACTGAGAAACCATTTGGTATGTGGGATTAATGACCTGAACAGGCAAAAGCACCTGCTGGCTGAAGCCCAACTGGACTTCAAACAGGCACGCCTGCTAATGTTACCATTGGAAAATACAGTAAATGGAGCATACGAGTTACAGGGCATGCTATGGAAATGGGTACCCTTAACAGGCTGACTGAGCTTCGGGAACACAACTTAAGTGAAGTTAATTGCATAACTACACTTAGGACAAATCCTGAACAGAGGGATTCCAGATCAGCCCACAGCTGATCCCAAGCCTTGGCCAAATGGTTAGAATTTCCTCGAGGATTCAGGCCAACAGGCCATTGTAGTTACTGCTGGTGTGAGGATTTGAGACAGCAAAAGAGTTCCACTAGGCTTGAATTGAATAAGAGAAGTCATAGGCTGGTATCCAGGAGAGTGCATACACTGGAAAGTCCACTTGCAACTGGTTTGGGACTGTTAGATTACTTGGCGACGCTCATGTAAGAGCCAATCGAAATAAATGTCTGATTAAATGGTCACCCAGTTCTAATGGAGGTTGATATTGGCACGGCTGTATCAGTGATTGTGGAATCAATCTTGACCAAAATTTGCTCTGGACTCCAACCCTTAAATTTGCATGAGATTCAGCCAGGCTGAGAACCTACATCAGGAAACCCCTATAGATTAAGGGTACAACTTTGGTTCCAGTTTCTTATGAGAAGCAGTTGTTTTAGTTACCACTAATTGGAATAAAAGGCTCAGGCCCAAGCTTGAAGGGGCAAAATTGGTTGAAAAAGATTCAACTTGATTGCCTCAATATTTTTCGGTAACAAAATTGCCGCCTGATTGAAGTCCTATTTAAATACCCAAAAGGTGTTGGGAAGGTCTCGAGATTATTAAAGGGGCCAAGGCCACCATGTTGACCAGGAAACAATTCCATGATTCTCCAAGGCCCATCCAGTGCCAGTTGCCTTGCGTGCAAAAGTACAGGTAGAAATCAAGAGCCTGGAAAGTGAAGAAATCATCAAACCAGTACAGTTTGCAGAATGGGCAGCACCAGTCGTACTAATTGTGAAGCCCAGTGGGTCGGTTCACCTCCATGAAGATTTAAAACAAATGATAAACAGCTTTTCACAGCTGGATAAATACCTAGTCCTTTGCATATAGGACTTATACACAAAACTGGCAGCGTCAACAGTGGGACTGTCCTTTACGAAACTGGGTATCACCATGTATACTTCTGATTGCGATAGATGAGGATTCCCAGAAATATGCTACAATCAATATCCATAAGGGTTTGTACTAACAAAAAAAGACTGCCTTTTGGGGTATCATCAGCCTGCACCATTTTCCAGAGGATGATGGAAACATTTTATAAGGTTTATTGCAGGTTGCCATTTATCTGGATGATGTATTAATAAATAGGCAAACGAATAAAGTGAATTTAGAGAGCTTGGACATAGTGCTTAAACATTGCTCCAAGGCAGGTGTATGCCTTATGAGGGAAAACGTATGTTCCAGGCATCGCAATTAACCTACATAGACTACAGAGTTGACAAAGCTGAATTACAGCCTTTGGAAGATAAAGTAAGGGCAATCAAAGGTGCCCTGGCTTCCATGTCTGTACCAGAAATTAGGTCTGTCCTTGGACTGGTGAATTATTTTGGAAAATTCATACTTAACCGGATTTCCATCCTGGCACCCTTACATATGCTATTGAAAAAGTGTCAGCCTTGGAAATGGTCTTTTAGCCAAGATGTAGCCTTTAGGAAAACACAGAAGCAGCTATTCTCATCAAAGGTGTTGGCCCACTATGATCCCAAGCGAGATGGGGCGCTGACATGCAATGACTTTGCATATGGTATTGGGGTAGTGTTGGGCCACTGATGGCACAGCGGAGAAAATTGCCCAGTAGCATATGCTTCCAGGATTTCGGTTGATGATGAACAAAGAAATGCCCAGATAGAGAAAGAAGTTTTGGCAGCCGTGTTTGCTGTGAGAAAATTCCACCAATAACTTTATGGGTATAAATTTGTAATAGTAACGGACCACAAAACCCTGCTGGGGTTACTTAAAGAGGACAGGGCTGTGCTGCCCACAATTTCTGGTTAAATTCAGCAGTGGGCCATTTTATTCTCAGTGTGTACAATTACAAGTTGGAACACCATCCGGGAAGCCAAGTGGCAAATGCAGAATCCTTGAGCCATCTCCCACTGGCGGATACTCCATCGATGGTGTCACCACTGGAACAGTCCTTTCTGGTTTTAAATGTTCTGGACACCCTTCCAGCCACAGCTGACATTATCAGGCTGTGGCGGACACAAAAAGATCGCATCTTGGCAAAGCCGAAACAGCTGGTGGTGATGAGGGTAACTAAAAAGGGCCATTACAGCCAGAGCTGAAACCCTTCTGGACCCAGAGACACCAGGTCACAGTAGAGGATGGCATATTATTATGGGGAGCAAGAGTGATTGTCCCAGCAAAGGTCACCTTCACATGCTGGCTGAACTCCACCAGGGACATCCAGGGGTTTCGAAAATGAGGATGTTATGTATGGTGGCCTGGATTGGATGCAGACGTAGCCATGTTGGTGGGGCAATGCCCAGAGTGCCAACAAGGACAAAAATTACTGCCAGCAGCTCCTCCATATTTGTGGGAGTGGCCAGGTAAACCCTGGACTCGGTTACCACATCAACTACATTAGTCCTTTCATGGGCTTTGTGTTTAGTCACTGTGGACACCCGTTCTAAGTGGTTGGTGACACAGAGCTCATTTGTCAAACATGGGGACGATGATTGCAAAGCTGCGAGCATCTTTTGCACGACATGGACTCCCAGATGTGTTTGTCACAGACAATAGGCCATCATTTACCAGCAGGGAATTTAAGTATTTCCTGTTGAATGGGATTTGCTACGTAAGGACAGCTTCATATATCCATTGTCCAAAGGTATGGGGGAAAGAGCATTTCAAATGTTGAAGGCACCCTGAAAGAAACAATGTGTGGCTTTACTCAATACAAAACTGTCCCATTTCCTGTTTGGTTATAGGATTATCCCTTGGGCAACAGCTGGTACAGGTACAGCTCCAGCACAGTTACTAGTGGGGAGAAGATGCCAAACCAGGTTAAACTTGATCTTCCTGGAGCTGGGTGTGCTGGGGGAGGGGATGGGGAAAGAGGGTGAAACGGCATTAGGAACACCAGTGCTGGTGTCAAGGCTCCTGTAAGCAAGAGAGGCAGTTTACTTCAGGGAATGAAGTTTGGTGTTGAAACCATGGAAATAACCCTGGCTGGATAAGAGGCATGGCCATCATGAGGTCAGGCCCTGTGACGTACAATGTTTAGTCAGGAGAGGTGGTCCTGAACAAGCATGTGGACCATATGAAAGTTTCAACCTCAGAAACAGGGCAAGAGCAAAACATACCTGGTCCTTCAGAACATCCAGCAAAGCTGTCAGGACTCATGCCTCTTCACCCTCCACCTAGTTTTGAAGATGGACATAGCAGTTGTTGTGCCTCGACACTGCTACTGCCTGAAGAAGGAGACAAATTTGTTCAAAGATGTTCTGAGCACCAGAGATGGGCTACGATCCACCACACACCACCAGGATCCAAGGCAAAGTCAGAAGAACCGGCCCAGGAGAAGCTACAGGAAAAAGAACAGACCTATGTCCCAGGAGTTAGAGGGGAAGGGATATCATAATTGTAATGAGATCAGCCAGGTGGACCAGGTTAATAGCATCAGTCGGGAGTGTCAGGGGTTCTGTTCACACTCGGAGCCAGCTTGGTGCTAGCTGGGACAGTGTCGTGTATTACACATGTGTAAAGAAAGGGTGACTTGGTGGTGGGATACCAGCCTTTGTGGAGTTATTTCAAGGAGGCAACCAGGCAGAGAATTTATAAACTCAACTGGCATCAAGGAGCAGTTGAACGATTGTACAATTTAATTTAATGGTGTGGAAGGTGATGTATCACCTCTGCATTTTCAAGGGCAATTAAAGTGGGTAATAAATGCTGGCTTTTGCAGTATTGCCATATTCCCCGAATGATTAAAAATGTTGTTTTGTATTGGGACCCCTCTTCAACGCCTTTTTCACATGGGTGCTACACCTCTCCTCAGATATTATAATTTCTTTATGAAAAAGCATAATTGTAATAACCTCCATGACTCCTTGCATGGCTTACTCACAGACTTACAATAAACTTTAAGACAGCGATTCTGCCAACACTTTGTAGTCATTGCAAACTTTAAGTCCCAGTTTTAAGAGCATAAGAAACAAGTTCCTGAAGAGCTTCTGTGTTTTTCATACCTGCCATTACATCATTGGCATTACTATAGCACAACCCTGCCATCTGCCAGGCTGGCCTACAGAAAACTTCAGGAGCTGAGCTGAAACTTTTATTAAGGAGGTCATCATTCCAGTCATCTTCTTCAATGCTACAGGATCTTTCTGGTTAGAGAGAGCTGATGAGTCAGCCAAATTGTTAAAATGGTGGATGCCAGGGAAGCAAACTTAATTTGCTCTGCAGAAAGGATTCAGCATGTCAGGAGATTTTTATTAAGAGACAGGCGTCTTGAACTTAATGATTTACATATCGCTTTTACATGACCTTGTCCACACCCATCCTCGTGCGAGACCATTAGAGTTTCGTGTGCCCTCTTTTTACTGGCAGTATTTGTTCAGAACAAACTTTGAAAGCGTGCACATTACAATGAAATTTAGTTTTACATTGCAAGCTGTGTCCCAAAGAATGTAACAACTCATCAACAGATAGTTTTTCTTCTTTACGATCCAGTCCCGTTACCTCTATCAGCGTGAGTTTCTGCATCCATGTTTGCTATGCAGGCAGCCTCAAGCAACGGGACGGATGGATGAACAGTGATGGTTTAAGTGATGGTAGCAGTGAGTGGGGAATGCAAGGACTGGTGAGTGACAGAATTGGCAAGCAGAGAGGTGAGACGTTGGGTCTGGGAGAGAAGAGGGCATTAGGAAAAATAGTAATGAATGAGTGAGTGATAGTAGCAAGGAAATAATGTGCCCTCAGCCTGTCTGACAGTCAGAGTATTTGTGTGGCAGGGATAGTGATGTAAGCTACTGCCGATAATTGCTACTTGTTCATCTCCTCCAGATAACTCCATCTTCGTTAGATTGTCTTCTGAGGACTTGACCTTTTGTGTCCTTCCTTCCTCTCAACTCTCTCCTCCATCCATCAGATGATTAAGGCTCTTCTGGTCCTGCACATTATATTGCCACTCATTGACATTGGGTTGAATATCTCTTAGTTGAACCCCATAATCAGTTGCAACTTTCCTTGTGCTCAGATGCATGCTAGTTGTGCTTGACAGTCGCGGCTTCTGATCTTATGCCATCTTGATGGCAAGAGGGCAACAACCTCCTTGAGATCCTTTTATAAAATTCATTCACGGGACAAGGGCATCACTGGCTAGACTAGCATTTATTGCCCCTCTGTAATGGCCCAGAGGGCAGTTTAGAGTCAACCACATTGCTGTGGGTCTGAAGTCACACGTAGGCCAAAGCAGTTTCCTTCCCTAAAGGACATTAGTAATCAAGCTGGGTTTTTCCAACAATTGACAATGGATTCATGACCACCATTGGACTCTTATTTCCAAGTTTGTATTGTGTACTTACTGTCCACTCTTCCCACCACCTTGTCTGACTTGTCATATGTTTTCCAAAGGGTGGCATTCCTCTGTGTAGTTTGACCTTCCATGGTGCCCAATTCATTCTCTGGGCTGGCTCTGACCCAGTTTAGAGACAGTCAGTTTGATCATAGGGAAGAGGATCAAAGTGAAGGCATTAACACTATGGATCTAACTTAAATGAGAGAAAATGAATAATTTCAAGTACCTGGTGTCAATGTGGAAGAAAATAGAAATAGGAAAATGAAAATTAAGCAATGGATTTTCTCCCTGAAGGATAAAACAGAGTTAACATTTTGGGTCCAGTGACCCTTCCTCAGAACTGATGGTGGCTGGGAAAATATCAGTTTATATACAGAAAATAGGGAGGGGGATGGGGTATGGAGTAAATGATAGGATAGAGCCTAGAGAAGTTCCCAGCTGATCATCATCAACTCTTTGTCCAACTGCTCTTTGCTCAGCTGGGAACTTCTCTACGCTCTATCCTATCGTTTACTCTCGGCCCCATGCACCTCCCTATTTTCTGCAAATAAACTGACATTTTCCCAGCCACCATCAGTTCTGAGGAAGGGTCACTGGACCCAAAATGTTAACTCTGTTTTATCCTTCACAACTGTTGCCAGACCTGCTGAGCTTTTCCAACAACTTTGTTTTTGTTCCTGATTTACAGCATTCGTAGTTCTTTCAGCTTTTGACCTCATTAACAAGTTTTTGATGAGTTCTTAATCATGGAGTGGGGAGCTTCATGACCTGCTGTCCCCTACCATGGTGAAAATGGCAAATTACAACAGGAAGCTGGCACTCTGCTGGCACTGATGTTCTCAATCCCCCTGCCTGTGATGACTTTTTATATAAATCAATCTTACAAACTTGGAGAAATATGCTATCAAGTGAGTGTAGCACATACTCACATTTTCCTGGCTGAAGACCAAGCATGCCAATAAAAAAAATAGCTACAAGGAGAGCTTTTGCTGTACCTGGATCATCTCTTCTGCCTCTGAAGCTGTAAATACTCACAGAGAACTGGGCAATTTGAAGAATATGATGAGAACCTTGAAACATGATTCATTAGTTCCAAAGATGAACCAACAATCCTCAAACTACAAGCAGATGTAAAATATTATTGTAGATACTACAGTGATTGATATTACACGCAATTTGTAATTTAGCCATTAGCAACATAAAAACAGCTGAACTGTATATTGCAAGAGATATTGGAAATTACATACTTTCAAGTAAAATATTATTAATTTGGAAAGAGATGAGTCAAATTAACAGTTATACTCAAGAGACCAGTAAAAAAAATCAGTCCAGACGAAAATCAGATTTCCCCAAATTAATATAGAATGGAACAAAGAACTGCAGATGCTGGAAATCCAAATCAAACTTGGGTGCCCTGTAGTAGGGCAACTGGACTCGAAACATTAATTCTGATTTCTCTCCACAGAATCTGCCAAACCTGTTGCATTTCTCCAGTAATTTTTATTAATGCTTCACAAAATTAATATTGCATATAACTGGAAATGATGCAGATACAGACAATGGATGAATTTTCACTTTAACTAAATTGTAGGAACTGATAGAGAATTGGCCACCAAAGAAACATGACAACTAAAAGATACCTGATTTGTTACTGTCCACTTTGCATTATATGCGAAAATTATTTCCTATTTTCAAATTCTGAAGAATTGCAGGAAGCTGATATCAAGATTTTTCAGAAATAGGCTGTCATAAACAATGAAAGCAAAATCAAGCAGATAGTAGTGACCCAGAATAAAAAAAGAAAGTGCTGGAGAAAGTCAGCAGGTCTAGCAACATTTGTGAAGAGATAAACAGAGTAACTGTTTTGAGTCTAAAGATTGTTTACCAAATTGAAATTCAGGGCTCAATTCTGAGGAAGAATCTTTGAGCACGAGATGTTAACTCTGTTTCTCTCTCCACAGATACTGCCAGATCAGCTAACTTTTTCTAGCTTTTTATATTTTTGTGCCATAAATGGGTGCAGAAACTTCTTGATTAATATCATTAATTGATTCCTGGAAAACATTCCTGAAAAATGTTATATGTAAAGGTATTATGTGAAATATAGATGTGGTGTGATAAATGGCGTCACGTTCCCTAGCCATCACATTTGGAATACACACTTCTGCATCAACATGCACATTACATTTTAAAGTCAAGACAATGTAGAAAACATCGATAATAAATGAACCCCCAACAATAGAAATTTAATAAAACACAGGGCTGGATTTTACGGCTGCAAATGGAGCAGTTTACCTGTGCAAGCATGAAATAAAGCAGAGCTGACCTCATCACACTTAACTCCAGCTTAATGGAAGATGAGCAGCATGGAAATCAGAAGCTGCCTGCCATTTTGAAATAACCAGTGATCAAATTTGAGTATTGCTGAAAAAAAAAGCACATTTTGTTGAAGCTTTTTGTCTTGCACTCCTCAGGACAATTCACAAAAAATACGCTTCAAAGAGAAAACCAACACTTATACTGCATGAGAGGAGGATGCTGATTGTTTCACAATTGAACTCTGATTGGTCAAAATGTTACCACGATGAATGCACCAATTAACGCTGACTGAGATAGTAGGAACTGTTGATGCTGGAGAATTTGAGATAACAAGGTGTAGACTTTGCACAGCAGGCCAAGCAGCATCAGAAGAGCAGGAAAACTGACTCTTCAGGTCTGGACACTTCTTCAGAAATCCACCTGATGAAGAAGCAGCGCTCCGAAAGCTTGTGATTTCAAATAAACCTGTTGGGCTATAACCTAGCGTCATGTAACTTCTGACCGTGATGAGTTGAAACAGATGCACTGTGTGTGCGTGTTCTTTCTTCCCTGTGTATTAATTTATGTAGCTTCCGCTATATGCATATGTGCTAAGTGGCGAACCTGACTGACAAAATTAAATTGGTTGTCAATGCAGTTATTCACACATTCAGGATTATCTAGCAAATGTTGTCCAATTGCAGACTCACCCCTAAAGTTGGAACCTGCGTTGCAAAGCCTCCATATCCATGATCACACCAATATCCATTTCTGTATTAGCCAGAATGGTCACCATTAATAGGATGCTGCCTTCAAGCCAAAAGAACATTCTGCTCTTCAGTTGTTTGCAACAGCAAGGTACTGACCATTACCAGCAAATCCATGTTTACAAAATTCACAATGTGCCTGACTCTTTAACAGTTGTTGATGTGCCTCAAATTTGACACTGTGTCTATTGCTTGTTGAATCATTTTGACAATGACTCACAATGTCAGTATAACCATTTACCCACAATGCCACCTCCATTATAAGCACAGTTCTGATATTTTTCTTACGAATGAACCATTCTGGTTTTTGAAATCAATTGGGGTACCATGATGTCTATTAGCTTTAACATCCCTTTTGTCTTTTTTAAAAGAAATTTGTCATGTTCAGGGAAAGAGAAGTGATTGTTATGGATGTAATTACATGAGGTCTCATGTCACACCAGGAATACTAGAAGATTTCAGTTTAGAACCAGCCTCAATTTCCAAAACAGGGTGGCAAAGAGAGTTTCAAGCAGGTTACTACCTCTCTCACTAACACATGAAGAAGGAGTAAGACTCTGAAAGCTTGTGTTTTCAAATAAACCTGTTGGATTATAACCTGGTGTCATGTGATTTCAGACCCTGTTTGCAAAATGAGCAGCAAAAGGGAAATAGAGTGGGAGTGGCGAGAGGGGCAGCAAGTGAAGAGGAATAGTGAATAAAGTGTGCATTGGCAGAAGATACAGTTTCATTCTGATTGTTGCATAAATTGCTTTAAAATATAGAATCGCTACAGTGTGGAAACAGGCCATTCAGCCCAATGGATCCACACCAACTCATCCCCCTACTGTATTCCTGTAACACTGCATTTCCAATGGCTAATCCACCTAGCCTGCACATATCCCAAGACACAATGGGCAATTTAGCTTAGCCAGTCCATCTAACCTGCTTATTCTTTGCCCAATTAGCATAAATTTAGATTGTCCTTACCTTTCTGATTCTTCCTAAGTGAATACTTTTTATTTTCTTCTTGCATAAGTCTTGACTCTCATTACTTATAACAGGTTTTTTTTAATTTTGCTTGTTAGACTCTGAATGCACACTAACTTGAGCTGTTTCCAGTTATCACAACAGTTTGCTATCTTGCTGTTTCCCACAGGTAACATTAAATTTATTTCCTCAAATGACTTAATTGGTCTCCTTTGTTTCACTGCAGTCATACAATTCAATAACAAATTCTTTACTGGGATATTATCTCAATGCTGTTACAACCTGTTCCTCCGCAGGCACAGCCTCAGGGGGGCGCAGTTCTCGATGAGATGGAAAATGGTTAGTTGACAATTCAATGAACTTAATAATGTCGTCATTTAACATCCTCAGATGACTTTCCAGCAGGTTGAAGAGAAGTGGGAACTCTGGTCAATTTCTTTCCTTCCCCAATGACGCCATGCACTACAACCAGTAGTAGATATTCTCCTACCAGAACCAAGTAATCAGTCCAGACTGAACTGACCATTTCTGCTATTGGAGACTCCATACTGTACTATGTATTACCAAAAGGAGGCTTTGATGAGTTTTCAGAGTGCAAATCTGTTCATCAAGAAAGTGATAATTCTATGAAATGCTATATTATTGTTTTATTGTGTTTTTTTAATTTCCTGAGTTGAATTCTGCATCCAAGCAACAACAGGATAAATACTGCTTATTACAACAAATGAAAACTAGTGACACACAGATGGCAGACTAAACACTGGCCAATTTTATTTTGTTCAGTAGATTTTGCTTCAAATAAATAAAACCTACATTGTCATAAATACCACATTATTTCATGATGATAAATGACTACGTTATAACAAGAAACATCAACAGCTGGTAGTCACTTAATGCTTTGTAAGTGTTTTCCTAACGCTGTTTCTTTTATAGTTTACAGGGACTGGTGAAGGGATGGGCATGATAATCCAAGTTACTATGCTTTAAATGACCTGGCCGTTAAAGCTATATTCAGAGCTCTACAGCACAGTTAGTACTGATTCAGTTGCAATGAATAAAGTTATTCAATTTTCATTTTGAATACAGGTTGTCAAGGAGGAATGTTTCATCGACTGAAATTACTGTCAAGTGACAATTGACAGAAAAATAAATTGCTGAGTACTGTGCAGATTTAAAATCACAACCTTAAAGGGCAACTTTAGACCTTTCAGAACATTAAACAAATGAGCCAATAAAGTGTGATATAATTATTCACATATACGCGTAACATATTAACAACGCCGATGCACTTAATAAAGGCAGCATTTAGTCTGAAAAAACTGAAAATAATTCATGATTTTAGAATTCATCCGGCTTGTTACACACTGTAAGACTATCATTAATCCATTTTACCTCAGTAAACATATTTATAAAGATCTGCACAGCAGCTTCCAGTCGGCATTGAAGCCATAAGTTTTGTGGTTTATAGTTAGACTGAGCAAAACTATCTCCGATGCTCCTGTTAGGCATATATCTGAAAGGAGAAGGAAAGGGATACGTTGAGAAGTGCAGTTGAGAACATAATTATGGCTCCCTTTTGTTCTTAAGTATTTTATATTCTTGCTGATTCTTGCTGGAAAATTAAAAGAAAATGTAAAATGAAAACAATAACCATGACAGTCTGCCAGCATAAGATGCCATATAAATATATTCAGCAGAATATTATAGGGCCATGTCCATCTTTTAAGCTTTATACAAGGGAAGTGGCAGGTTTCTTGTAGGCATTGGTGAGTTGCCAAATATGAGGTCTTGATGCTTATTGAACACCTTATTAATGGCACAACTTGCCACATTAATGCTCAGGTTTCTGGAAACCAGGGCAAGTACTTGGTGGATACATCTCGCCAATTGCTCCGAATGACCATCACATTGCCTATGATCAAACTACAGCCCAGGCATGACTCACAGGGACCAAACACATGTACCTCTTGTCCACGGACCTTGCCCTAATGACCATTGTGGCAATTCTCTGATGCAGGGGCAGTGCTCCCTGGAAACATGGAATTGCATTGCAGGGGAGCACCCATACCACTAAGGATGGATTAAACAGGTGGTAGGAGTGCAGGAACCAGAGCAGTAGGTCAGCAAGTGAGATGACTGAAAGGAGTTTGAGACTAAGGTCAGTAAGGCCAAGAGGAAGAACAGACAGGGAGAGGGTGAATGAGCATGGCAGAGTGGTGCTCTGAGTTGTATTTGTTTTAATGTGAGCAGAATGACAGGTAATGCAGATGAACTTTGAGTTTCGATTAATACACTTAACTATGATGCTGTAGCTATTACAGAGACTTAGTTGAGAGAGGGGCAAGATTGGCAGCTTAACATTCTGACATTGAGATGTTTCAGGTGTGATAAAGAGGGATATAAAAGGGGTGGGGGTAGTCGAGTTACTGATAAGGGAGAGTATTGCAGTTGTACTGAAGGAGCAAACCATGGAGGGCTCATCCAGTGAGGCCATATGGATAGAGCTCGAGAATAGGAGGAGTACAATCACTTTAATGGGGTTGTGACACAGGCCTCCCAACAGCCAGCAAGAGATAGATCTTGCCAGACCCGCTGAGCTTTTCCAGCAATTTCTGTTTTTGCTGGAGAAAGTATTGGAACAGATATGTGGACAGATTATGGAAAAATGTAAAAACAACAGGATTGTTGTGTGGGTGATCTTAATTTGCGCTATATTGACTGGGACACCCTTAACTCCAGGAGCTTGGGTGGTGGCTATGAAATTTGTTCAGATGGTTTCTTGAAGCAATATGTGAATAGTTCAACTAGAGAAGGGGCCATTCCAGACCTGGTATTGGAGAATGAGCCCTTCCAGGTGATCAAACTTTCAGCAGTGAAGCACCCAGACTGCTCTCTAGTTTCCCAATTCCCTTGTCATTATGCCTTCAGTCCTGAGGGTCAATGGAGCACAGGCATGTGTGCGTCTCCAGCAGACCCTGATGCCGCTGGACCTGGCTCTTCCTGGCAGGTGCCAATTATCCATGGAGGCTGCCACATGGTCACATAACTTGCTCCACTGCTGCAGTCTCTGGGCAGTAGGGCTGATATGTCCCACAAACCTGTCTGCTGCTGCTGTTCCTCCTTGTACGCATGGCTGAAGTCTCTGACTGCAGAAACCACAGGGCCCTCTCCTGCCTGGGGCTGAGCACAGGGCAGGTCTCTGATTGCTAGTATCTGTTGCAGTGAGGTGATCACCAGTTGTGGGCCCACACTCTCTCAGGCTAATGTACCCACTGAGATCAATATCTCTGCTGGTGACCTGGTGCAGGTTGCAACCTTGCCGATGCTTCCTCCGAGGCTTCGGTATTTGACCCAGAGTTCCAGGAGGTGGATCCCAGGAGTAGCTGGGCATTTCTCAGAGAGGCTGTGGAAATGCTGTATGACACGAGAGAGAAAAGGCATCACATGCAATGGTCAGGCATGCAATGACTGACTCTGACAGCAGGGTTAATGTGAAAGTTGCATTAGAAAGAAGAGTGGTACTCGCTTGGGGACGGTGATTTTTACAGGAGAGGCCTGGGTTTTGTCCTGCAAGGGTTAAGATTCCGCCCTCATAGGGGTTGAGAAGTCTAATGTCGGGCCCTCCCCCCACACAAAACAGTTTGCTCTATCCTTTTATGAGTTGTCTTTTCCTGGAATGAAAGAAAGAGAGGAATAGACTGCCTGCCCAAAATTTTAATGCTGGACCTTGGAATGTAGAAGTCTGCAATACTCAGACAAGGATAGCTCTTTGCACTAAGAGACCATATTTTGAGTGGAGTTAAGATCAGCATTCTCCAATTCGCTGGTCCTCAAGCTGATGTTAATGTTTGTTTCAGTGTTTGTCCTTGAGAACACCCATATAGCACAGAGTAGTGCATCGTGGTACTGCTTGAGAACAACCTCAATAAACTGCAATTCTCTCCAAACCTTCTACAGAAAGGAACATTCCCCTAGGAGGCGGATAATGGTGTCTTCCTCACCACAACCATCTCAAGCACAGTGTGTAGGGTGAGTGAGATTCTGGGCATGTAGAAAGAATCTGATAGGACTGGGCTTTCTCACCATCAGCCAAGCTACAGCTTAGTACTTATTGTAAGTTCTGGCGATGAGGTATTCTGTGATATGATTTTGATGGTCTGCTCAGGGAAATGACTGACAGGACGTAACCTCTTTTTTACTCACAGATTCTCTGTGTCACCTGCTGTTTGATGGCCTTGTGGTCAAAGGTACTTTTCTGAGTCTATTTCTCCATAAGGCTCACGTGTTATGTCAAAGTCCAACTACTTGGAGCATTCTGCAGCGGAATGGCTAGGCCTGCCGTGTGCAATACTGAGGATTGGTAGAGCACTTTACGTAGTGACGCTGGTCACTAGGAGTCTATGCGCAGCTTGATGCAGTTGCAAGGAAATGTGGCCATCAGGATGTGAGTAATGTAGCTTATGTTTTCTCCGACTCTCCCTAGGGTTTTATACATTGTACACTGTGAACAGAACCTGTTTTCAAATTGCTTCTGTTGTCTTATGCCTTTTCTTCATATGGATATGGGTGGCTGCACTGCTATCCATGGGAAGGATAGCATTGAGTGCCAAACAGGACAACATTCACTACAGGCATCATAGTGTTCACATCACCAGCCATGAAGTGAGCGGTCAAATGTTGGGCTGCACCATCATTTGATTTCTGACTCTAGTTCTTCTATTTCCTTTTACTTCAGTTTACTTTGGTCATCTTTCCCTCTCCCCTGCAATGATTTTGGCAAAGGTTAACATTGGATTGGCATCTGGTGAGCTTTTTCAAAGGTAGTTGGGAATTTTGTTTCCAAATAAAGCCACTATGTTTAGATTGTCACCTTCTTTTATATCTACATATAGTGTAGATGGGATAGTGTAGGAGGAGGGGCTTAGATTAGTTCACACGTCAACACAACATCGAGGGCCGAAGGGCCTGTTCTGTGCTGTATTGTTCTATGTTCTATGTTCTACATCTCAGATGCAGTTTCTAGGTGTGTAAATTAGGTCCCCTCCCTGCAAAAGACAAAAGACAAAGTCACACAAGATCAATTAACCATATGAAGTGACCACAGAATATTTGGGTGTCATGGTGGGTCAGTGGTTAGCACTACTGCCTCACAGTACGGGGGACTTATGTTCAATTCCACACTTAGGCAACTGTATGTGCAGAGTTTGCAGATTCTCCCTGTGTCTGTGTGGGTTTCCTCCAGGTGCTCCAATTTCCTCCCACAATCCAAAGATGTGCAGGTGAGGTGGATTGGTTGTGCTAAATTGCCTGTAGTGTTCAGAGATGTGTAGATTAGGAGGATAGGTCTAGGTGGGATGCTCTGTGTGTCAGTGAGGTCTTGTTGGGCCAAAGGGTCTGTTTCCACACTGTAGAGATTCTATGAAAATTGCGTACAATTACTTCACAAGATTACTGTGTAGCTTCAAATTACTTATTTTACACTGGCTACCAAACCTCACAATATTTATGTCTATCTTCATTGATTAATGCAATAATGATGTAATTCAGGGGCCACCAACTCCCTCTGATTTATTTTATTTACCCTGTTCTTTTCTAAGTACTAATTATGCAGCAGCCGGTCTCATTTATCTGCTAAGGAGTATCGTATCTGTTATGTACTTTCAGCTTTAGCAAACACATGTTAACTATTTTTTGTACCAAGCTTAAAGATGCTGGTACAATACAGTTAATAGTTCATGGTTCATCATTAACCTTAGTTGATTTGTGTGAGAAACTGTAATCCACTAAATTTGTTTTAGATTGTATGCTCAATAATTATTAAAGTACTGTGTTTGCTAAGGTTTTCCTATTATAGGTCTCTAATACATGCAACTTTAGTATACAAAAGCAAAGTTACTGGAAAAGCTCAGTTGGTCTGGCAGCATCTATGAAGAAAAACCAGAGTTAATGTTTCGGGTCTGGTGATCCTTCCTCAGAACCGTTTAGTAATAAAGCCAGGGTTAGATCTAAGTAAATGGAGTGCAATCAGTCCAGAGGGAGATGGGTTGGATTTGGTGAAGGGGGCAGAGAAATCAAGGTGACTAATGTCACATCAACAGTTCTCAATGAACAGATCGAGTGCAGGGAAAAGGCCAGACGTAGGGGTTCAGGTGGAGGGAGGGTGTTGGAACTGGGTGAAGGTGTCTGTGGGATGGGGAGGGGGAGGAATCTTGCCCAAAGAAATGGGCACAGAGGCAAATACGGCAGAAGAAGAGTTCAACATCATGTTGTGTCTGAAATTCGTTAAGGTGGGGACGCAGAGGTATAAAGCTGAGGCCTTTGCTGAGTACAGAGTTCTGAGGAAGGGTAGCTGGACCCGAAACATTAACTCTGATATTTCCTTCACAGATACTGCCAGACCTACTGAGCTTTTTCAGCAACATTGTTTTTGTTTCTGATTTACAGCATTCACAGTTCTTTTGGTTTTTATCGAGCTCAGTATACATTTGCCATCAACTTCAATGCCATTAAAATGTATTAGAACAATAGTATTTTGAATTCTTATAAAGTCATACAGTCATACAGCATGCAAACAGACCCTGTTGTCCAACCGTCCACGCCAATGGGACATCCCAGGCTGACTTAGTCCCATTTGCCAGCAATTGTCTCATATCCCTCAGAACCCTTCCTATTCTTAATTCCATCCAGATGCCTTTTAAATGTTGCAGTTGTACTCACCAACACCACTTCCTCTGGCAGCTCGTTCCATACACGCGCCAGCCCTTTGCATGAAAAGTTTACCGCTCAGGTCTTTTTAAATCTTTCCTCTCTCACCTTAAATCTCTAGTTTTGGATTACCCCTTGCTAGGAAAAAGACCTTCCCTTATCCCTCAGCATCCATTGCAGAAGGGGAAAAAAGCAACAGCCTATTTAGCTTCTCTGCATAAATCAAACCCTCCCGTCCTGGCAACATCCTTGAAAATCTTTTCTGCACCCTCTCAGGTTTAACAAAATCCATCCCTCAGAAGGGGGTCCAGAATTATACACAGTGTTCCAAAAGTGGCCCCTCCAATGGTGCTTTGTTGCTTTGTGTGGTCTGAGATATGAAGCAGCATATTTTTTGAATTATGAAACCTGTCAGACAAATTTATGATTGGTTCAAGCCTTTTAATCCAGTGTCCTTCTTACCAATGTCTAGCCGTAGCAATTTGCATGTCTTCTTCTCCTTCATCTTAAAATATCGCTTTTTGCTGTTTTGGTACACTTCAGGCGTTGGCAGTTTGTTGATTCTTATATTCCTGTTCATTGCAGGAAGAGGATGCCATCCTTCCTGGAGGCGTAGTCTCACTTTGTTGCAGAGGTCCGGAGAACATGCTTTTATTCATTTATGTGAAATGGCCGTCGCTGGCTGGGTCAGTATTTAACCCTACTTGGCATTGAGAACGTGGTGGTGAATGGCCTTGTTGAACTGCTATAGCCCGTTTGCTGCGGGTAGACCTTCAGTAGCAATAAGGAGGTAATTCCAGGATTTTGACCCTGGTGACACTGAAGAAATGATTATATGCTTCTAAGTCAGGGTAGCAAGTGGCTTGGTGGGAAACTTGCAGGAGGTGGTGTTCCCATGCATTTGGCACCCTTGTCCTTTGAGATGATAGTGTGGGTTTGGAAGGCATACTTTAAGGATCACCTAAGTCCGGACTCATAGCTGAAGCAGTGATGCAAAAACTAGAAAGGACTGCCCTTTCGCAAATCCATCCAAAACTGTGGATACGCTACGTGGACAACATTAAACGGACCAAATTAGAGGAGACACACTAACTTATAAACAACACCCTCACCACAATAAAATTCACCAGAGAGGAGAAGAAAAAACAGCTCCCATTCCTGGACATCATGGTAGAGCGCAAGACAAATGGGGAACTGCAAACAAAAGTACACCGAAAAGCCACACACACAAACGAGGTACTGAACTTCAACAGTAACCATCCCAGCACACACAAACGAAGTTGCGTGCAAACACTATTTAAAAGGGCAATAACACACTGCAGCAACATGGAACTACACCAAGAGGAAGAAAAATATCTCTTCCAGGTTTTCAAGGATATTGGATATCCAAAGAATTGGGTCAGAAGATGCCTACACAAACAGCATCAGAAAGAAGCTACATGCTCGACACACTCATCACACTACCCTATATCAGAAACATGTTGGAACTCACCACGAGACTCCTATGACCGCTGGGCATCAGAGTGCACACAAGCCCAAGTCAACCCTATGACAACTGCTCACCTGAACCAAAGGCCCTCTCACCGCCATGGACAGGATCAATGTCATTTACAAAATCCCCTGCCGTGACTGTGAGAAGCACTACATTGGACAAACAGGAAGAAAACTAACAACAAGAGTACGTGAACACCAACTGGTTACAAAAAAACACAAACAGTACTCACTCATCTCAATCCACATGGACAAGGAGAACCATCACTTCAACTGGGACAACACCAAGATCCTGGGACAGGCTAGGCAGAGATAGGCACAAGAATTCCTAGAAGCATGGCACTCCACAAAGCAGGCTATTAATAAACACACTAAACTCAACTCCATATACATTCCACAATGAAGGAGTTTAAAAACAAGTCAGGAAAACACACCGACACTTCATCAGAGGCTGCACTGAGGATTTTACCCAGGATGGTAACAAAACATCTGCGAAACAACAAACCAACTCGGCGAGTCAACCAACTTCAACAATCTCAACAACAAAACAAAGTTGCTGGAAAAGCTCAGCAGGTCCGGCAGCATCTGTGGAGGAGAAAACAGAGTTAACGCTTCGGGTCCGGTGACGCTTCCTCAGAACTGATGGTGGCTGGGAAAACGTCAGTTTATATGTAGAAAATAGGGGAAGGGGATGGGGTAGGGAGTAAACGATAGGATAGAGCCAGAAGAGAGAGAAAGACAGTTGGACAGACAAAGGAGTTGCTAACGATCAGGCTGGGAGGGTGAGTTAATGGGGGCTGTTAGTGACTAACAACAGGGGGTGTGTAATGGCAGGCTGTGTGGTAACAAGGCCTGGTGTGTGGGGTGGTGGGGGCACAGTGGGGGGGAGTGGTTTGGAACATGGGAGAGTTTAGGCCCTAACATTATTGAACTCAATATTGAGTCCAGAGGGCTGTGGGGTCCCCAAGTGATAAAATAGTTCTTCCATGCATGCTCACCTTGAAGAAGTTCTGCTCATCTCTTCTCAACAATCTCAACATCCACAACCTGAGCTACAAATCTACTCCAAAACCTTAAGGGCCCTTGAAGCCTAAAAGGGAGTACACACAGCTGCTGCTAAATGTCAGTGGTGTAGGGAAGGAATGTTTTCAGATGTGGTGCCAGTTCAGTGACTGTTTTGTCCTAAAGAAAGGTGTATGGATAAATATTTCCTTCACAGATAATGATCTAACTCATTTTTGGCAGTCTTATTTGACCCTGACTATACGACACGCAATGAATCCCAGATCCTAACAACTTGCAGCATGAAAAAGCTTTTCCTCATGTCTCCTTGGCTTCTTTGGACAATTACCTTTAACCAGTTGGTTGATTGGTTGAGTGTCATGTGTACCTAAGCACAGTAAAAAGCTGTGTTTAGGAGCAGTATAGGCGGGTCATAGCAGGCAAGGATGTACAGGTCAAAAGGATTTAGACAGACATACAGGTTACATTGCGCAGAGCATGTGCTAAGCAATATCAATATTAGCAAGATCATTATTTGAGGCCATTCATCAATCTAATAACAGCTGGGAAGAAGCTGTTCTTGAACCTGCTCGTGCAGGTGTTCAGGCTTCTGTATCTTCTACCTGATGTCAGAGGTTGTACCTGCCACCATTAGGAACAATTGTTGAGAGTACAAAGAAAAGGCGAGGTCCTAATACCAGCCCCTAAGGAAGCTTATATAAACCTTCTCACAGGCTGAAAAATAATCCATTCACCACTTCTCTTTTCTGCCTGTCATTCCACCAAACGTATATTGCTTCTGCCGTTATATTACAAGAGCTTTAACTTTACTCAAAAGCCTGTTATGTGAGCTTGTTTCAAATGCTGACAGAAATCCATGCTCATCCCATCACTAACATTATTCTCACCAAATCTCTGAGTTGCAACATCAGAAAACTTAGGCAACATAGTTAAACACTATTTATCCTTAACAAATCAATTCTGGCTTTCCTTAACTAACTGCATTTGCCTGAGTGACTGTTAGTTTTCTCTTGAACTATTGTTTTGAAATGCTTTCCCAACATTAATGACAGTAAAGGCTTCTTTCAATACATAAGAATCAAAAGAGAGGCACAAGTAGACATTGGGCCGCTCCAAATTGATGCTGGAAGGCTAGTGATGGGAGATAAGGAAATAGCTGAAGAACTTAGTAAGTCCTTTGCGTCAGTCTTCACAGTGGAAGACATGAGTAATATGCCAACAATTAGGGAGAGTCAGGGGGCAGAGTTGAGTATGGTAGGCATTACAAAAGAGAAAGTGCTAGAAAAGCTAAAAGGTCTAAAAATTGATAAATCTCCTGGCCCCGATGGGCTACATCCTAGAGTTCTGAGGGAGGTGGCTGAGGAAATAGCAGAGGCTTTGGTTGAGATCTTTCAAAAGTCACTGGAGTCAGCGAAAGTACCAGATGATTGGAAATTTGCTGTTGTAACCCCCTTGTTTAAGATAGGATCAAAGCAAAAGATGGAAAATTATAGGCCGATTAGCCTAACCTCGGTTGTTGGTAAAATTCTAGAATCCATTGTCAAGGATGAGATTTCTAAATTCCTGCAAGTGCAGGGTCAGATTAGAACAAGTCAGCATGGATTTAGTAAGGGGAGGTCGTGCCTGACAAACCGATTAGAATTCTTTGAAGAGGTAACAAGTGTGTTAGACCAGGGAAACCTAGTAGATGTTATCTATCTAGACTTCCAAAAGGCCTTTGATACGGTGCCTCACGGGAGGCTGCTGAGCAAGGTGAGGGCCCACGGTGTTCGAGGTGAGCTACTGGCTTGGATTGAGGACTGGCTGTCTGACAGAAGGCAGAGAGTTGGGATAAAAGGCTCTTTTTTGGAATGGCAACTAGTGACGAGTGGTGTCCCGCAGGGTTCAGTGTTGGGGTCACAGCTGTTCACCTTATATATTAATGATCTGGATGAAGGGACTGGGGGCATTCTAGCAAAGTTTGCCGATGATACGAAGATAGGTGGACAGGCAGGTAGTACTGAGGAAGTGGGGAAACTGCAGAAAGATTTAGACAGTTTAGGAGAGTGGTCCAGGAAATGGCTGATGAAATTCAATGTGAGTAAATGTGAGGTTTTGCACTTTGGAAAATAAAATACAGGCAAGGGTATTTTCTAAATGGTGAGAAAATTCGTAAAGCAGAAGTAGAAAGGGATCTGGGAGTGTTGGTCCAGGATTCTCTAAAAGTTAACTTGCAGGTAAAGTCCGTGATTAAGAAAGCGAATGTAATGTTGTCGTTTATCTCAAGAGGGTTGGAGTATAAAAGGAGCGATGTGCTTCTGAGACTTTATAAAGCTCTAGTTCGGTCCCATTTAGAATACTGTGTCCAATTTTTGGCCCCACACCTCAGGAAGGACATACTAGCCCTGGAGCATGTACAGCGGAGATTCACATGGATGATCCCTGGAATGGTAGGTTTAACATATGATGAACGGCTCAGGATCCTGGAATTGTATTCATTAGAGTTTAGAAGGTTGAGGGGAGATCTAATAGTAACTTACAAGATAATGCATGGCTTAGAAGGGGTGGACACTAGGAAGTTGTTTACATTAGGCGGGGAGACTAGGACCTGTGGGCACAACCTTAAAATTAGATGGGATAAATTTAAAACAGAAGTTAGACGACATTTGTTCAGCCAGACAGTGGTGGGCTTGTGGAATTCATTGCCACGGAGTGCAGTGGAGGCCAGGGCGTTGGATGCCTTGAAGGCAGAGATTGATAATTTCTTGGTCTCACAAGGAATTAAGGGCTATGGAGAGAGTGCAGGGAAGTGGAGTTGAAATGTCCATCAGCCATGATTTAAATGGCAGAGTGGACTTGATGGGCCGAATGGCCTTACTTCCACTCATATGTCTTTTGGTCTTATGGTCTATTAATGTTACTTTGAGTAGCCTGCAGTTGATGCACTTGTATTTACATCCACTTTTGAACACGTACAATATTGTAATGCTCCAGTCCTGTTGGTACTAACCGTGAGTTGAGGGAACATTGGAAAATTATGTCCAGTGCCTTTGCAATTTCCAGTTTCACTTCCTTCTTGGATCTGATCCTGGTCCATTATCAACTTTAAGTGCAGACAGCCTATTCAATGCCTCATCCTTATTAATTTTAACTACCCTCTCTTTTACTATGACCTGGGCAACTTTATCCTTGGTATAGGTTCTTTTGCTAGCAAATAATGTTTAATGGATTAGTCACTTGGTAAAGACAGATGGAAAGCATTTTATGTAGCCTTCAGCCATGACCCTACATCCATATGTAATATGGTCCCTAATTAGCCCTACTCCTCCTTATAGCCGCACAGAAGATTTTTGGATACTTTTTTGTCAGTTGTCAGTCTGTTCTCGTACTCTTGCTTTACATCTCTTTGATTTTTTAAATTTAAAAATATCCATTCGGAGCCAGCTCCATTTGGCTGGATTTTGATATTATCTTCCAAACATTTATCATTCAGAATCCTTTTTCTGATTCAGTTTCATCTCTGTCTATTTCACCCCCTCGAGAACCCTACATTTCCTTGTCCCAACTTTCTCCTTTTGACTGTACTTAAACTACCATTTTTTTAAAGGCAGCCATTTGTGAGAAACACTTGATTCAGAATCTTCCACTTTTTGGCAGATTTATTAATTAATTGAAGTGAAATTCCCATGGCAGTTATTTGAATTCATACTTCCTGAGTGTTAGTCTAAGCCTAGAACATTCTCATTATGTCAACATCCCTTCTGTCAAATAAAGATTAATAATTGGAAATTGCTCGTTTTCCAGTGAGACACTTGTGAGTTCCCCTGCATCAGGTTGAGGAGATGCAGACAACATACAAATTTCCTGCTGATCACCACGATTGTTATGTGCAGCCTAATGCTAAGTGCCCTGTTGAATGCCTCTACACTCAGCAATTGGTCCAATTATGTGCATGGATAGCTCAAGTTACAGCTGGACTCCATCTTAAAGAGGCAGCCTGCATCTCCGAAGGGTCTAGGCCCGAAATGTCAGCTTTCCTGCTCCTCTGATGCTGCTTGGCCAGCTGTGTACATCCAGCTCTACACCTTGTTAACTCCGAAACGGGGGATGCATTTCAGGCTGCTACAGCCAGTTGGAACAGTATCGAGAAGTTTTTCAAAAAGGAATAAGATGACCAATGAAGCACAAGGGCACCCAAGTTCTCTGTTGCACCACAGGAGACCTTGTACTGGGGGTAGGAAAGCAGGAGATGTATTATAATTCTATGCAGGGCTTGAGGAGGCCATTGATGCTACAAAAATATTGGGGCTAGGTAGCCACTGAGGTCAGCTCAAGGATGTTGCCCTTGTGGATTTTGCATTTGTACTTCAGAAAACTCAATGCCTCACACTGAGTGATCGATTTCACTAGATGTATCCTCAAACTCCATCGACACCTTACACATTGCCCATTTTACAATACCTCCTTTGCTCACCATTAGCAAGCTCTAACCATCAGGACTCATGCCTAACATTCTGATTCTCAACTTCACCCTTCCACACTTACCACATTGCTGTAAGCCTTATATCTAGCTATGATAGACAGTTATGAACAAGAATCATATTGGACTCCAAATGACTCCAAATCTGTTTTTCTCTCTCCATAGATGCTGCCAGATCTGCTGAGTTTCTCTTGTGCTTTCTGTTTTTATTTCATATTTCCAGCATTTGTGGTATTTTGCTTCGATTTAAATCTGTAACAGACACTCTTTGCATTCTTTTGCAGGACATAGAGGTAAATAAGAGGAGCTAACAGTATAAGAATCAATAGAGGACAGGCACACCTACTTCACCTGCACCCCATGGAGGAAGTGTGGCTGCAAATTAATGGACTGGCATTTTCTGAGGCCATTGAGAACAGTATCACCAAGAATATCTAATATGTACCTCCTGTTTGCAGCTTTTCAAATGTCACCATCCTCATCCTCTATCAAACAATGGATTACAAGCTGTAGATGGTGTGACCACGGAACCTCTATTTTTTACCACACCAACTTCTCTTTCCTCACCCCAGTAAATCACTTCAGAAAGCAAGAATGGCCACTTGCCCAAGCAGTACAGCCTTCTGATGATGTGTGCAAGCAAGTGCACACTTAGGGCTAGATGTTTCTTTTATTGGCTAAGTGTAAGTTTCTTTGGCAGGTTTACACTATGAGACCCAGCAAGGTTTCTCTTTGTATCTTATCAAAGTTGCTTCATTAACTATATTCCTTCACATCCAATTCTATCTTCATCACTGTCTGTATCTGGAGGAGATCACCACTCAGCAGAAAGCCAAGCTTCACTGTTGCTGAACCATATTTAAAAGCTACTGTGTACTGATGATGCATTGAAAGCTGGCCTGTTCAGTGATGTACACTGTGCAAAGATGTTGGAGAGGGGGAAGATAGCACTGTGATTCTCTGACAGGGGCTTGACTAAGGCCCTGGGATGGAGGGGTGGTGGAGAGGAGAGACGTTCTCTCCCTGGATGATCAGCAGACAATGCTGTGACATCAGGCCCCTGCAGCTTGGTGTGAGGTGAGTCAGTGCAGACTTAACTCTGTAGAGAAATGGCCAGGAGTGCCGCAAGATCAATGAACTCTTCCCTGTAATACCTCATTCATTCTTTCTCTGCTACTGCACTCACCTCCCATCAAGGCTCACGCTTTCCCACTGCCACGTCTTCTGGAACATCTTTACTCATTTGCTATCATCCTCCCTAACCTCCCACACCACTAACACTTCATGGCTGCCGTGCTGTCTACCTCACCTCATTTCCATCAGTCGTACAGCCCTCACTGTGGCGACGCCTACTTTCATCGCACACAATCCCTCCTTTTCTCGCATTTCAGGAGCCGACAAACCACAATAAAGCATAAAGAGCCTAGAAGGGTGGAGGGATGCACAGTATCAGCTTCCACAGTCCCTTTGTGGAGAGAATTGTGGCCCTTGCAGGAGAAGGCCAGGATCATGGGGATTCTGAGACATCCATGTCTCACCACTTGAGCAAGTACCACTGCAACTCTTACAGCGACCCACCTGTAAGGTTAGTTTATAGTGCACCATTTCCAGCAAGATGTCCAGGACTGTGCTGGAGAAATGGCCTGCTGTGTTAGAAGACACCCCCCCAACATCTGAGGAGGAGATTACTGAGGCCTCAGAGGAAGAATTGACAAGACTTCCTCCTGTAACTTCCACCAGCTTGGATACTGACACCTCAGTTGCAAGGTCAAACTTAGTCAAGCTGGGAGCCTCATCAAGCCTCACTGCAAAGATCCCACAGCTGCAGAGGAAGAAATGCCCTGGCCACTGACACAGAATATTGTCAGAGACCAGGCCCCTGCTAAGTCCCACACTGGAGAGAATTCTGTGGTGTTAGCAGACAGGGACTTCATCCACATAGACAGAATGGTACAAGAAAGTGACAGGTAGATTGGTGACACACAACCACCCTCATTGCCCAGGCTTTGCACTAGAGCAACTATATGGGAACTCAGCATGCGATCATCAATCTATCTCCATGGGCAGGCTCCCACGGAGAGCCAGTTCTGGTGTCCTCAAGGTCTGCTGGAGCAAGGCACCCGCACTTCACGTCCTTTGGTTCTCAAGGGGACGTGCATTCTGCCATGCACTGGCAAGAGAACTTTCAGCATGTCCAACTCATCCAGACACAAACACTCCCAGGATAACTTGACCAAACCTCCAGGACAATGGGCTTCACTACCAAGCAGGTTCACTTCAGCCCAGCTGCAGAACCTGGGATACGATGGGAGGAAAAGAAAGAAATAAACTCATCAAAGGGACACTGGTGACCTTGGAGACAGTGTTTTTGATATCAGGTTTATATAAATTTGTTTGTTTCTCCATTATATCTGCTTTCTTAGCTCTCTATGTAGTCCCTCATGTAACTGTGTCAGTATGATCCGTAATCATGTTCACACAGAATAACATGGACCAACATCTGTGTTGAAACCCTGCTGCACCATGTGGAAACAAGATGAACAGTATGTAAATAGGTCCATACGTTATGCTGATACCCTTGCCCATTGTCCTACAATGTTGGTATTTTTTCTTTGGCCTCTGTGTCCAAAATTGCTGGTGTACCTGAAAATGTCAGCAACGTCTATGGCAAAAGGTGTACAGCAGACATACGGCCAATGCAGTAGGATGGCCAAGGATTAGGGATACTGCAGTTCTGTCTCCTCGTCAGTTCATGGGTCTGTCGGGAATGATTTTTCGCTTTGAAAGGTCTCACATTGTTGAGTATTTCAGGCCCTCCCACACAGGCTGAGACACTTACCCTGCCCAATCTGGGTGTGGTGGCAGCCATTTTCCTTCTCATTACATGTTTTTGAACTCTAGCATAATGGAAGGTGACATTGAACGCTCTTTGGCCAGCAGATTCCACCCTCCAAGTCCATATGATGTGTGGCTCTGAAAATTCAAAACACCTTCCTGATAGTCCTTCCTGTGAATTGCATTTCCCAGGACCACCACCCAGCCGATTTACATGAGCAAAAACAAAGTTGCTGGAAAAGCTCAGCAGGTCTGGCAGCATCTGTGGAGGAGAAAACAGAGTTTTCTTTTGGGTCGGGTGACCCTTCCTCAGAACTGATGGTGGCTGGGAAAACGTCAGTTTATATGCAGAAAATAGGGAGGTGGGTGGGGTAGGGAGTAAACGATAGGATAGAGCCCAAAGAGAGAGGAGGACTGTTGGACAGACAAAGGAGTTGCTAACGATCAGGCTGGGAGGGTGAGTAGTTGTTAATGGGGACTGTTATTGACTAACAACAGGGGGTGTGTAGTGGCAGGCTATGTGGTAACATGGGGCTACACACCCCCTGTTTCTGCACATAAACTGACATTTTCCCAGCCACCATCAGTTCTGAGGAAGGGTCACCAGACCCGAATTCAACCCACTGACTGAAGGAAATCAGTGATGCATACTAATCTAATGAAAAATATGTTTAGGTGAGAGAATAGGGTGTCAAAGAGACCAGCACATGCCACCCAATTTCATTCTCAGTTAGAACCTTGAAAAGCGAGAACCCCTTGTTGAATGATTTATTCATCTATATCCAGTAATTGGTCATTTGAAGAAACTTGAGACTCAGTACACTACAACAACTGGGCCAAGGATACCTGAGTATCATAATGTCAGGAAGGCAACGAGTGGTGGTTGATGGAAAATATTCAGCCTGGAGCCCTGTTACTAGTGGTGTGCCTCAAGGATCTGTTTTGGGACCACTGCTGTTTGTCATTTTTATAAATGACTTGGACGCAGGCATAGGTGGATGGGTTAGTAAGTTTTCAGATGACATTAAAGTCAGTGGAGTGGTGGACAGTGTGGAAGAATGTGGCAGGTTGCAGGGAGGCTTGGATAAACTGCAGAATTGGACTGAAAAATGGCAAATGGAGTTCAATGCGGATAAACGTGAGGTGATTCACTTTGGGAGGAATAACAGGAAGGCAGAATACTGGGTCAATGGAAAGATTCTTGGTAGTGTAGATGTGCAGAAGGATCTTGGTGTCCATGTACATAGATCCCTGAAAGTTGCCACCCAGGTTGATAGTGCTGTTAAGAAGGCTTATGGTGTGTTAGATTTTATTGGTAGAGGGATTGAGTTCCGGAGCTGTGATGACATGCTGCAACTGTACAAAACGCTAGTGCGGCCTCAGTTGGAATATTGCGTGCAGTTCTGGTCACCCCATTACAGGAAGGATGTGGAAGCATTGGAAAAGGTGCAGAGGAGATTTACCAGGATGTTGCCTGGTCTGGAGCGCAGGCCTTATGAAGAAAGGCTGAAGGACTTGGGTCTGTTCTCATTGGAGAGAAGAAGGCTAAGAGGGGATTTAATAGAGAGATACAAGATGATCAGAAGATTAGATAGGGTGGACAGTGAGAGTCTTTTTCCGAGAATGATGACATCAGCTTGTACAAGGGGGCATAGCTACAAATTGAGGGGTGATAGATTTAACACAGATGTCAGAGGCAGGTTCTTTACTCAGAGAGTGGTAAGGGCGTGGAACACCCTGCCTACCAATGTAGTTAACTCAGGCACATTAGGGGCATTTAAACAGTGCTTGGATAAGCACATGGATGATGATGGGATAGTGTAGGGGAATGGGCTTAGATTAGTTCACAGGTCGGCACAACATCAAGGGCTGAAGAGCCTGTTCTGTGCTGTATTGTTCTATATTCTATGTTCTATATAAGGATGAACTATTTGTATTGGAGTGGAGTCCAGAACATAACCTTAAAATTAGAACTAGGTTGTTCAGCAATAACCTCAGGAGATGCTTTTTAGAGTCATATAGCATAGAAACAGACCCTTCGGCCCATGATGTCAATGCCAACCAACAAACACGAAGCTACTCTAATCCCATTTACCTATACTTAGCCCATAGCCTACTATGCCCTGGCATTTTAGATACTCATCCAGATGCTTCTTAAATGTTGTGAGAGTACTTGTCTCTACCACCATCTAAGGCAGCACATGATATACAACTACCACCCTCTGAGTGAAGGAATGTTTCCTCAGATCACCTCTGAACAACTTCTCATCTTAAACTTATGCCCTCCGGTTTTAGACATGTGTGCTGTGGGGAACAGGTTCTCACAATCTTCTGTCTATCCCTCTCAATTTGTGTACCTCAATCTGATGCCCCCTCAGCCTCCTCTGCTCCAAGAAAAACAAAATAAATAAAAAGATTGGCATGAAGGATGAAGAGATCACTGATCGAAGAGCTTGGAGAGCATGAGGAGATATCTGGGTGGGTTCAGGGCATAAGTTGATAGCAAAGGTATGAGGCTTATTTTCACAAAAGATAGTGGATATTTGGAACATCCTTCTCAAATCGTTGTTGTATTTCAGCTAATTGAAGATTTCAAAATTGATGTTTTTTTAGACAATGAGGTTAAAGGTTTTACCAATGTTGCTGGATTGATTTAATAAATACAGATCAGCCCTGAACTAGTATGGGGTTATGTGGCTGTTTCTTGTTCTAATGACGAAGGGAATAATTCCAAATTCAAACACAGC
The DNA here is from genome assembly GCF_030684315.1 of Stegostoma tigrinum. Lineage (NCBI taxonomy): Eukaryota > Metazoa > Chordata > Chondrichthyes > Orectolobiformes > Stegostomatidae > Stegostoma > Stegostoma tigrinum. Next base: position 53,199,975 of record NC_081361.1, on the reverse strand, counting down.
CACATGGCAGGAGATTTCTACAGTGTTTCATGCCTGGGAATTTTTTTTGTTCAAAAACCTTGTTTGTGATTGAGCATGTAGCTTGAATTCCAACTTAATGTAGAATTCAGTTCCACTGCGATCGGTACATCCTGTTATGACATTCCAAATTAACCTTGCAGACACAAACATAAGCATGAGCCAACTAATATTGTTAGCGCAGAGAAAATGCCTTTAAACTAATAGAGGGAGATGAACATGTGGGTGATGGGAGGAACAGAAATTCAAAGCTAAAATTTAAAACTTCCCAGAACACTGTTCCCAGCACAGCTGAGGTGAGAAGTGTCCCAACAGTACAGCTGCCTCATTCCCCACTACTGGCCCAATGAATCAAAACTCATTTCTTGCCGACCACTCTATGAACAATGCATTCAACTCTCCGATCTTACTTGTCCTGCACTAATTTGTTCGTGGCTCAGGTAGTAACCAAGAGATTGTTACCTTTGTGCTTCTGCTCATTAATTTAGCCATTAGGTGCTGATAATTGTTTGGCAGAACCTCGTTCTTGGCCCTACCTGTGTCCCTGGTGTGACAACTGGATCCTTCCATTCCCACACCAGGTTCCTCTCCAGCCCAGAGATGTCCTTAACCCTGCCACTGGGCTGGCATTCCATCTTTCAAGACTCACACTCTCATCTGCACAGAATGGAACAGAACCTCCATTCTATAATGCCCCATTCTACAACTGCATTCTTTTTTATTGTCACACTTGAATGGCTCCCTTGCCATGCTTCCGTGAGGTCGCTCATTAGAAATCAAGCCTCACTATTCCTGAAGTCATCACAGATGTTTAAAAAGTTTTACAGAAGTATGCAAAGTCCTCTTTTTCCTGTGAGATATACCTAAACAGATAGGCTAATAGAAAACATGGCCCAGGTTTCTATACTTAACAACAACTATTGCTTATTACAAATAAATAAAACGTGCTGTTATGGGTGAAGGAAAGAAGTGACTGGGTAAACAGTTCTATGGCCCAAGTCCACAGAGTTCATTGGAACAATGCTGTTGTTTGCCAAGATTTTCTGCTCTTCAATCTCTTCCCCAAATTCATTTCACTTCTTCACAGTAGGCACAGATGATCGGTATGCTAACTATAAAGGCTCATATTTATTGGTTAAAGGCCGCAGCTAACTGGGAAAATAAACTGGCTTTCTTCCATCTTTAGGTATTTTACTGGGGAGAAAACATCACGTGCCTTTCTAGCTGTCTGAAGACTTCTGTAGAAGTTCACGCCCACAAGCTGTTCAGTTACCCAGGAATCAATCTCATTGTTGTTGTGAGGCTGATAGCCTTTGGCATCCACAACTGGTCACAACTTCATTAGCAGTATTTATATCATCTCAGCATAAGGTTGAAGTACGGCACCCCTTTAGGGTGATAAAACCTTAAAATTCACCAACCAACCATCTACCTGCTCACTTAACTGAACACTTACCAGCTATTGTTAATCTAAATGACAGCTTCAGAAAAAAAAATTACTAGCAACAATCCTTTACCAATTGCCTGAGTTACTATAGTTCCTTACCGCATGCAACCATTGTTGTTTCTACTCTTGCCCACCTCCTTTAATCCACTAAGCATTTCATGACCCATGGAGAATCTTACTCTTTGGGCGATAATTTGAATGTCTCTCTTTTCCTCCGTATGTGTATTAGAACATAGAACAGTATAGCATAGTACAGGCCCTTCAGCCCATGATGTTGTGCCGAACTTTTACCCTAATCCTAAAGTCTATCTAGCCTCCAACCTTTGTACTATAATCCATATGCCCATCTAATAGCCGCTTAAATGGCCCTAGTGAGGCCGACACTACTACCGTCTCTGGTAATGCATTCTACGCCCCTAAAACTCTGAGTAAAGAACCTACCTCTGATGTCTCCCCTGTATCTACCTCCACTCATTTTACAACTATGTCCCCTCGTAATAGCTACCTCCACCCTAGGAAAAAGTCTCCAGTTGCCCACTCTATCTATACTTCTGATCATTTTGTACACCCCTATCAAGTCACCTCTCATCCTTCGTCGTTCTAAAGAGAAAAGCCCGAGCTCTCTCAACCTTTCTTCATAAGACCTTCCCTTAATTTCAGGCAATATCCTGGTAAACCTCCTCTGCACCTTTTCCAACGCTTCCACATCTTTCCTGTAATGAGGTGACCAGAACTGGACACAATGCTCCAGATGTAGCAGAACCAGGGTTTTGTATTGCTGGAGCATAATTCCACAGCTCTTGAACTCAATCCCTTTATTAATGAAAGCTAACACACCATACACCTTCTTAACAACTCTATCCAACTGGGTGGCAGCTTGCAGGGAACTGTGGACATGAACCCCAAGATCCCTCTGCTTTTCCACAATGCCAAGAATCTTTTTGCTAACCCTGTATTCTGCTTTCAAGTTTGTCCTTCCAAAATGAATCACCGCACACTTTTCAGGGTTAAATTCCATCTACCACTTCTCAGGCCAGCTCTGCATCCCATCAATGTCCCTTTGTAACCTAGAATCCATAACTCGACCGCATTTTCATACCGTCCGCAAATTTACTAAGCCACCCTTCCATTCCTACATCCAAATTATTTACAAAAATTACATATAGAAGAGGACCCAGAACTGATCCTTGTGGTACATCACTTGGAACGGAGCACCATGTTGAATATTTTCCATCCACTCCCACCCTTTGTCTTCTAAGGGTCAGCCAATTCTGAATCTAATCTGCCACATTTCCCCCTGTCCCATGCCTCCTTACCTTCTGCATGAGCCTACCATGGGGAGACTTATCAAACACCTTACTTAAATCCATGTATACCACATCCACTACTCTACCTTTGTCCACGTGTTTGGTCACCTCTACATAGAATTCAATAAGTTTTGTAAGGTATAATCTACCCCTCACAAATCCATGGCAGCTATCATGAATCAAACTGTGCCTATCCAAGTGATCATAAATCCTATCTCTCCAAACCCTTTCCAATAATTTGCCCACCACTGAAGTAAGACTAACTGGTCTGTAATTTCCAGGGTTATCCTTATTCCCTTTTTTGAACAAGGGTATAATGTTTGCCACTCCAATCTTCTGGCACTATACCCATAATAAGTGAGGATGAAAAGATCTTTGCCGAAGGCCCTGCAACCTCTTCCCGCACTTCCCATAGAATTCTTGGATAAATCCTATCAGGCCCAGGGGATTTATCTATCTTCAACTTCTTCAAAATGCCAAGTACATCTTCCTTACAAACACCCACCTCCTCTCGCCTACCAGCTTGTTTCACACTGTCCTCCCCTACAACTAGGTCCCTCTCAGTTGTGAATACCAAAGAAAAGTATTCATTAAGGACCTCTCCTTTCCCTTTAGGCTCCGTGCACAAATTCCCTTCACAATCTTTGATCGACCCTATCCTTACTCTGGCCATTTTCTTATTCCTCACATACGTATAAAAAGCCTTCGAATTTTCCTTGATCCTATCTGCCGAGGTTTTCTCATGCCCCCTTATAGCTCTCCTAAGCCCTTTCTTCAGCTCCTTCCTGGCTATCTTGTATCCCATAAGACCATAAGACCATAGGACATAGGAGTGGAAGTAAGGCCATTCGGCCCATCAAGTCCACTCCGCCATTTAAATCATAGCTGATGGACATTTCAACTCCACTTCCCTGCACTCTCCCCGTAGCCCTTGATTCCTTGTGAGATGAAGAATTTGTCGATCTCTGCCTTGAAGGCCTTCTAAAGTCCCGGCCTCCACTGCACTCCATGGCAATGAATTCCACAAGCCCACCACTCTCTGGCTGAAGAAATGTCATCTCATTTCCATTTTAAATATACCCCCTCTAATTCTAAGGCTGTGCCCATGGGTCCTAGTCTCTCCGCCTAATGGAAACAACTTCCCAGCATCCACCCTTTCTAAGCTATACGTTATCTTGTAAGTTTCTATTAGATCTCCCCTCAACCTTCTAAACTCTAATGAGTACAATCCCAGGATCCTTAGCCGTTCATCATACGTTAAACCTACCATTCCAGGGATCATCCGCTGTACACGCTCCAGGGCTAGTGTGTCCTTCCTGAGGTGTGGGACCCAAAATTGAATACAGTATTCTAAATGGGGCCTAACTAGAGCTTTATAAAGTCTCAGAAGCATATTGCTGCTTTTATATTCCAACCCTCTTGAGATAAACAAATCCCTCTACAGCCTTTTCCGATCCTTGTTTCCTAAACCTTATATAAGCATCCTTCTTCCTCTTAACTGGTTGTTCGATCTCTTTCGAGACCCAGGGTTCCCTCACTTGACTGCATTTTCCCTGCCTTCTAGGGACAAACATATCGATCACACACAGTATGCATCCCTTAAATAATCTCCACATTTCAATAGTGCTCTTCCCTGACAGCATCTGTTCCCATTTTATGTTACCCAGTTCTTGCCTAGCAGAATTATAGTTACCCTTCCCCCAATTATAAACCTTACCCTGCTGTATGTATCCATCCTTTTCCATGACTATTGAAGAAGTTCCATTCCCTCTACTCTAGGTTTCCAGAAGAATAAAAAAAGCCTTACCTTACCAACACTCCATACTGTCTTTTCTCTTGGTTAGAGGAAGAGGATGGGTGGGAGACACATCAAGCAGATGTTCACCTCCACATCTGCCAATGTGGTATACTGCATCTGCTGTTCCCGTTGTGGCCTCCTCTACATTGGGGAAACCAAGCACAGGCTTAGGGACCGCTTTGCAGAACACCTACGCTCGGTTCGCACTAAACAACTGCACCTCCCAGTCGCGAACCATTTCAACTGCGCCTTCCATTCCTCAGACGACATATCCATCCTGGGCCTCCTGCAGTGCCACACGATGCCACCCGAAGGTTGCAGGAACAGCAACTCATATTCTGCCTGGGAACCCTGCAGCCTAATGGTATCGATGTGGACTTCACAAGCTTCAAAACCTCCCCTCCGGCTACCGCATCCCAAAACCAGCCCAGCCCACCCCCGCCTCCCTAACCTGTCCTTCCTCCCACCTATCCCCACCCCACCTCAAACCCCACCCTCATCTCCTACCTACTAGCCTCATCCCGCCTCCTTGACTTGTCCGTCTTCCCTGGATGGACCTATCTCCTCCCTACCTCCCCACCTATGCTCACCTCTACTGGCTCCACCCCTGTCCGACTCCTCTCCACCCATCTTCTCCTCTATCCATCTTCGATCTGCCTCCCCCTCGCTCCCTATTTCTTTCAGAACCCCCTTCCCCTCCCCCATTTCTGAAGAAGGGTCTAGGCCCGGGTCTAGGTCACCTTTCCTGCTCCTCTGATGCTGCTTGGCCTGCTGTGTTCATCCAGCTCTACACCTTGTTATCTCAGGCAGTACTTGTGTAGTGTTTTGGGTTTAGCCAATGCCCGAATATATTAGTTCACTTCCGGGCTTGCGCTCTCGCTACTCCCGCCACTGAAAGCAAGAAGGTCGCCGCTGCACGAGGCAAGCTCCCATACAGAAAAGCCTACCCTCCCGACTGCACCCTGGCTCACCCTCTCTCCACTCCATGATTTTTCATATATGATAACTTGATGCTTTGCCTAAATCATGCCTCTTGCTAATATTTAAACTCTTCGTGTATTTAAAGAACATCATAGGCACTAAAGCAGACTTGTCACAAATCACAAATCATGCCATATCTGAAGATCATTCATTTACTTCCATTCCTTGCTTTCTGTACTCTATCTCTGCTCAGTTATGTTCATTAGTTAATTCACGGAAAGCGAAGGATCCTCAGGTCAGTATATGAATAGTTCTGCACTGACATTGTGCCCTTTCTAAAACTCATTCATGGGATATGGGTGTCACCAGCATTCGTTGTCCATCCCTAATTGTCCTTGAGAAGGTGGTGGTGAGTCTTCTTTGGTGTCCATTTGGTGCATATATACACATGGTGCTGCTAAGGAGGGAGGCCAGGATTTAGACCAAGTAACAGCGAAGGAAAGGCAAATTATTTCCAATCACGATGGTGTGCAGTTCGAAGGGAAAATTATAGGTAACAGTTGTCCCATGGAGACAGTAAGACTGCAGAAGGGTTTCAGCCCAAAATGTTGACTTTCCTGCTCCTCAGATGCTGTCTGACTGGCTGTGTTTTTACAGCTCCACACTTGTTGTCCTCTGCCCTTGTCCTTTTAGGTGATAGTGGTTATTATTTGGAACATGCTGTTCAAGGAGCATTATTGAATTTCTACAGTGCATCTTGTAGATGCTCCATATTTCTGTTACAGTATGTCAATGTTGGAGAGAATGATTGCTCGTGGATATGGTGCTAATCAAGTTATCTGTTTTGTGTTGATGGAGCTGCACTCATCCAGGCAAGTGAGGAGTATTCCATCACTCCATTGACTTGTGCCTTATGGATGGTGGGGAGTCAGGATGTGAGTTGCTCACTGCAGAATTCCTAGCCTCTCACCTAGTCTCATAGCCATATGTTAACTTCAGTTCATTTTCTGACTTTTAGTTATCACAAAAAATGTGGTCTTTCAATAACAGCCTTTATTCATAGAATCCCTACAGGATGGAAATAGGCCATTCAACCCAACACTGACCCTCAGAGCATCCCACCCAGACACATCCCCCTATAGCCCACATCTCCCTGAACACTACAGGCAATTTAGCATGGCCAATCCACTTAGCCTGCACATCTTGGGGCTGTGGATGGAAACCAGAGCACCCATACAAACACAGGGAGAGTGTGCAAACTTTGCAGACAGTTGCCTGAGGGCTGAATTGCACCCAAGTCCTTGGCACTGTGAAGCAGCAGCGTTAACCACTGAGCCACCATACCACTTATGACAGGTGCAATGCACACTGTTGCATCAGTGTAAAGAATCTTTGAAATCCATTTTATATTTGGCAATCTTTACTGCACAAAGTGAAATTTGCTTTCCTATCGCAAGAGATTAATAAGATGTGGACTACAGAAAGATGATGTGGCCCAATAGCGCGTGGTTCCAAAGATCATGGTTTCCTCATAAACAAATTTACTTCTTCAGAAACGATTTTGCAAAGTTTTGTTTTCTTAACCAAAGATTTGCTAGACACTGCTTCAAAAAACACACTTATACTTTCCATGCTGAATAAGTTTCATTACTTGATATGGTACTTCTGAGACTCCCTATACATAGTTACTTCATTGGGCAATCTTCCCCTAGAAAATAAACATTTTATTGAACCTCTTGCATCTAATTGTGTACTGGAAATAAGAACCTGACAGGTTGATACCGTGGTAAAGAGAAAGCTAATAGGCTGGTTAAGGTATTCAATGGACAAGGTGTTTGAACAACACTACTGCAGTATAGCCCACATTCTATAATTGAATAATAACTGTGCCAATGCCCTGAGGTATGTCACATCTTCCATGTGCAGCTACAAATAGCAAATAATCTTTATCAACTAAGATTTTACGAACATCCTTTCTATCATGACTTGAGACAGAGTATAATTTAACAATGAAGCTGTATTTGATATATGCATAGAAGTTAGATCTTATGAGGAGTATTTCCAGATAAGAAATTGCTAACTTTCTTTTAGTAAACATCAAATTTGGATTTAATGTAATTAAGGAATGCTATGCTTCACTAAACTTGAAGCTCTGAACATTAGAATTCTGAAAACATCTTGTTCTTTACACTGTGGTTATGAAATATCTTTAAATTGAACATGAAGTCAATGCTTTTAATAGGAGTAACATTCTAAATCTGCACAGTATTCTATGTAGCTCAAGGACAAAGCAAGAGTACAGAATGTTCTACTCCTTTGGATGTACAATAATTTGTTATGAGCTATTTCTCACAGCTCTGCTGTGGCTCAGAAAAATGTAAAAAATATGAATCACCCATGACATAAATATGAAATAACTCTGGTATTACAACAGGTGCTCTGAGAATGAGGATCTTTCAATTTTTTGTTAGCCTGACTGGCTGATACAATGTAAGGTGGTAGACTTGCAAAACAATTTGGGATTATGCTGTTGTTTTTTGGTGCTTTGAGTACATTTTACAGTACAAATTATGGTTTATTTGTAGACCTGTACCTTGAGGACTTAACAAATTTGGAGACTAGCATTTGTTGAAAAGGCGGAGCTCCTCCCTTATTGTGGAGCTCAAAGTAACAGATGGACAACTTGAGAAGTGAAATCTATTGCAACAAGTCCCATTGCCAAAAGAAATTGAAATGAGTCCCCAGCTGACCTGTTACAATGGATCCCAGAAGGCCAGTTACAATGGATTCCAGAAGGCCAATTACAATGGATACCAGATGATCAATTACAAAGGAACCCAGATGGCCAGTTACAGTGGATCCCAAATGGCCAGTTACAGTGGATCCCAGAGGGCCAGTTACAGTGGGTCCCAGGTGACCAATTACAATGGATCCCAGATGGCCAATTACAATGGATCCCTGATCACCAATTACAATGGAACCCAGATGGCCAGTGACAGTGGATCCCAGATGGCCAGTTACAATGGATCCCAGATGGCCAGTTACAGTGGATCCAAGGTGGCCAGTTACAGTGGGTCACAGATGGCCAATTACAATGGACCCCTGATCGCCAATTACAATGGAACCCTGATCACCAATTACAATGGAACCCAGATGGCAGCGACAGTGGATCCCAGATGGCCAGTTACAGTGGGTCCCAGATGGCCAATTACAATGGATCCCAGAAGGCCAATTACAACGGATCCCAGAAGCCTAGCTACAATGGATCCCAGATGGCCAGCTACAATGGATCCCAGATGGCCAGTTGAACCGCCTCCAGTTGAGCATTTGTGCTGCTTCCAGTTGTGACAAGTACCTAGTTCAAGTTGTAGGCCTTTGAGTTTCCATTCGAGACCGTCCCATGAAAGGTGAACATCTATGAAATAATAAAAAGGGAACACTTTGAGAGTAGGATTAAAGTTGAAGTTGGTGTCATATTGTGTAGCCAGATGGGTCAATCAAAATTGCAGAATTTGATAATACACCAAGCATGATGGGAAATCAAGCCAAGCATTGACCAAAGTATCTACAAAGAACAAAGAACAAAGAAAATTACAGTGCAGGAATAGGCCCTTCAGCCCTCCAAGCCTGCACCAACATGCTGCCCGTCACAAGTAAAACCCCTTACCCTTCCAGAGTCCATATCCCTCTATTCTCATCCTATTCAAGCATTTGTCAAGACACTTTTTAAAAGCAACTATCGTATCTGCTTCCACTACCTACCCTGGCAGTGAGCTCCAGTCGCCCACTACACTCCGTGCGAAAACTTTGCTGCATACATCACCTTTAAATCTTGCGCCTCGCACCTTCAACCTGTGCCCCTACTAACTCACTCTTCCACCCTGGGAAAAAGAGTCAGTCTGTGCGAGAATACCGAAATAAACAAGCTGCAGATCCAGACAGACAGGCTGCAGCTGCAGACAGCACAATACACAATTAACTAAGTCTATTTCCCAGGACAACAGGAAAAATTTACCTGTTTCCAGAGCAAGGGGATACCTCACACTCTTATCTGGAAGGCCTACCTGACTTACATGTCCCTGACACTTTCAGACATGGAGGGCCAAAGACCGAGCCACCATCCGCATGGCACTGCCTGATTGGGCCTGATCAAACAGGGTAATCGATTCCTGATCAATCCACTGGTGGGAATCAAAGATCCTCCCAAAGGGGTGCAGAAGCTTCCAAGGATAAGAACCACCATAACAGCACCCTCAGGAGCAGTAACTCAAGACCACCCACCGTCACAAGAGGCGCCCCTGGGACCACCGCGAGAGGAAGACCGAACGACCATCACCACATGGATAAAGGCCAAGGTCTCGTGCGGTGATGTTTGATTACTCCAAGTTAAGTTAAAGTACTGACTTAGATTTACAGTATTAATTGTCAGATTTATCGTATTAATTGCCGGTTTGTAGCATAATCGTTATTGTAGCATTATTTTTGTCATTATTGATGAAGATCGTTTCATATTCCTATTAAGAGTCAACTCACAGTCCTTCGCAGGATACATGGGCTCGACACACTGCGTGGCAAGTGCAACAATCGGTGACTGTGATAATGGGAAGTATGGGGCTGGTAAGTGCGAAAAAAGGTGTTCAGGTCAGATTTCAAACAAAGCTTACGAAATATGTTGTTGAGTGTTTCTGTGGCTGACTCATGCACTTTCTGTCCCATCTGAATCATTCAAACTTATTCTGGAAATACTTTGGATGTGTCAGGTTGATTCCTGTGGGACAGTCACAAAGAATGATTGCTTAAAATATAGAGGTCACCTGCAGCTAAATATTCAAAAATTGCAAAAGGAAAGATCAAGAAAATTAATACACCCATTCCATTTACATATAAAAAACTAATAAATAAAAAATTAACATGCAATTACCCATATGATGTGAGCCAGTGGAATACAATTTTACTGGATTGCACTGTGACTTTCACATTTTATTCTAATTGTAAAAATAACAAAACACATGAAGCAAAAATCAAATGAACAGAGCAGAAACCAAAAAAAGTACAAAAGTGTTAAATTTCTGCAGTTAATTAGAATGTGGAATTATTTAAAAAATAATTAGAATTACACACTGAATAATTCACTTTGTCTCATATTAAGGTCCTGAATGTTCTCAGATACGATTCACTTCTTGGAGCTCAGTTATGAAGGAGATCTCCTCTGACTTGATTGAACCCTGCTATAAACTAAAAGAAAAAGCTTGTGCTTAAGATCATTTGACAATTTCCAAATAGACATTCTGCTGCAAGAAATTGCATCTGTGTGATGCCCACAATGAAACTGATTTCAGTTTATCAGACCCAAGATGATAAAAGGCAAAGAGTTCATGAATAATGAATTCATTTTGTGTCTGTTTGCCTTATTCCATATTCCCTCTGTTATTCAATATTGCCTGGCATTTTTATCCATAAGTAAAATCAGGGACGTACTCAGTCTCCTACAGGGAAAATTAGAAGATAACGCGGATTCAAATAAACTATACAGTCCATTTAAAGTTATTTAATACTTCAGTGTCACATAATGACACATCATTAGTTGATGGAAGCAAGTTTAATACAGCATGTCCTGCTTATAATCAATCATTTCTTGCTGAAACCCAGAATTGATTATCGAATGTTTTGAACATTACTTAAAGAGTAACTGTCCTGCTGTCAGTTGTGTGTATAACTATTTGCTGGCCTCTTCATGCTCCATATAGGGGGCTGCTGATTCTGGCAGGATAGAACATAGAACATAGAACATTACAGCACAGTACAGGCCCTTCGGCCCTCGATGTTGTGTCGACCTGTCACACCAATCTCAAGCCCATCTAACCTACACTATTCCATGCACGTCCATATGCTTATCCAATGATGACTTAAATGTACCTAAAGTTGGCAAATCTACTACCGTTGCAGGCAAAGCGTTCCATTCCCTCACTACTCTCTGAGTAAAGAAACTACCTCTGACATCTGTCCTATATCTTTCATCCCTCAATTTAAAGCTATGCCCCCTCGTGCTCGCCGTCACCATCCTAGGAAAAATGCTCTCCCTATCCACCCTATCTAACCCTCTGATTATTTTATATGTTTCAATTAAGTCACCTCTCAACCTTCTTCTCTCTAATGAAAACAGCCTCAAGTCCCTCAGCCTTTCCTTGTAAGACCTTCCCTCCATACCAGGCAACATCCTAGTAAATCTCCTCTGCACCCTTTCCAAAGCTTCCACATCCTTCTTCTAATGCGGTGACCAGAACTGTACACAATACTCCAAGTGCGGCCGCACCAGAGTTTTGTACAGCTTCACCATAACCTTTTGGTTCCGGAACTCGATTCCTCTATTAATAAAAGCTAAAACACTGTATGCCTTCTTAACAGCCCTGTCAACCTGGGTGGCAACTTTCAAGGATCTGTGTACATGGACACCGAGATCTCTCTGTTCATCTACACTACTAAGAATCTTACCATTAGCCAGGCCCCCTAAGTAACAGGGGTGTAGACATCAATCAACCATAGAATCAATCATACAGTCCCTGCAGTGTGGAAACTGGCCGTTCGGCCCAACAAGTCCACACCAACCCTCAGAACAACCCACCCAGACCTGTCCCCCTGCAACCCACCTAATCTACATGTCCAAGCCTGATGCTGGTAGTGCATCGCCTTACCTAGTAATGTGGTGAAAAATAATTGGCATCATTCATATATCAGAGCTGGGAGGCCATTTGCACAATTCCACTATACCGTTTCCAATAGATAAAGCTGCGTAAGTAACAGATATGCATTATAACATTAAAATAACAGTTTAGATTAGATTAGATTTCCTACAGTGTGGAAACAGGCCCTTCGGCCCAACAAATCCACACCGCCCCTTGAAGCATCCCACCCAGACCCATGGCCCCTATAGACCACACACCCCTGAACACTATGGGCAATTTAGCATGGCCGATCCACATAGCCTGCACATCTTTGGACTGTGGGAGGAAACCGGAGCACCCGGAGGAACCCATGCGGACACGGAGAATGTGCAAACGGCACTCAGACAGTCGCCCGAGGTTGGAATCGAACCTGGGTCCCTGGTGCTGTGAGGCTGCAGTGCTAACCACTGAGCCACCGTGCTGCCCTAAATCTAGGTTTAATCTCACCTATTTTTAACATTCCACAATTTATTCCCATAGCTTGATGTTCATTGTCTCCAACAGCTTCTTTTTGGATTGGGAGATAGTATTACATCAAATCTTCTCTTGCAGCCACGTCTCTTCCATTTTTACTCTTAAGCTTCCATGGTTTGGTCAGATATCTCCCTAATTTCACCAGAGAGAAGATTCTGTCACAATCATCTAACTTTGATTTGAGATCTAGTAAACAAGAATGCACAATGAAATCAATGAGAAGATATTTCCCCCTACTTATTTTGTGTTGAATGCTCTCTTTGTTCTTGCTGGTGTACAAGGTGGGCATCAACCCCATTGTTGCTGTCTCTTCCTGTGGTGCCCACAATCTTGGGCATATTGAATTTTGAGTCACTCTTTCTGCTTGATTTTTTTGGGTGTATTTGAATCAAGAACAACGTTATGATGTAGCAGTGTTACATGGCACATTGTAGATTTACCTGTCATATCACTGGGGTATGAGGCAATATAAAGCATGGTTTCAATTCAAAATGTTAAGATTTTTCCTGCATTTTTGGCAAAAATCAAGATTCCTCACACTTTAAAAATCTACTCTGTAAGTGTGGAGATCTGAATTTATGCAGAATCCACCTTCCATATTTTTGCTTGTAGTCCACTGTTGCTTTCACACATCCAGTTTGTTATCTGTTTGTTTAAAGAAGAGAAAGAAACAGTTCTGTGATTATATGCCAAATGGAGTCGTCACAGCTGATCAGCATCATGACAACCATACTTTTCGGATTTGGCTGTGGTTTTACCTCCAGATAATCTTCTTGTCACTTTCTCCATCCCATGCTGGGAATCAGTGTCACTGACAAGGGAGTTCTCCTGCGCTTACCACATGCAATAGGTAAGTTGCAAAGCAGAGAGAAAATGTTGGTTACGTTATGAAAGCACCTTCCTTGGCTCTCGAGTCCTGGCCAAGAGACAGGACGTTCGTCCATTATGCCTCAAGATCTCTTTGTAGAGTTGTCTGCAATAAAGATGCCAAACTAAAATGCTTCCATTTCACTCTTGCCACATCCTCTCAATAAAAATACAAAAATAACCCAATTGAGCCTTTTCTCCACCTAGAATGCACACTCTGCATCTTGCTGTGAGGTGAACCAGAAGGATTTTGCAAACAACAAGGGCATCTGAGGTTTGAGATGAACAGGCTGTGTCAAGTATCAGGCCGAGGTGGGGGCAGCCATTACTGGGATAGGCTACAATCAGTTACACGCAGGAGGATTTCTTGTTTGACTTGACATCTAAAGATTTCATGGGTCTGCAGTCGATGTTGAGGACTGCCCAGACAACTTCTTCACAAGTGTACAACGCCGTGTCATGGCCTCTGGTGGATCTCTCCAGCTGGTTGTTCAGGATATACAGGACAGTTATGGTGCCTGGGACATCGGATATAAGGTATGATTCAATAAATATGACTATCAGGTTGTCGGTGGACTAGTCTGTGTCCAGCTTGCACAAACTTGGCACAAGCTTGTAGATATTGACAAGGAGTATTATGGATGACACAAGAGGGCTGTGTTTACTGTTGTTTCTGGTGTTTAGGTTGATGCCAGGTGACTTATTTTCCTTGTGTTAGACTTGCTGAGTGGCTTGTTTGGTGATTTCAGTGAGCAATGAGATGTCATTGAAGAGAAGATGCAGATTTCCTTCTCTAGGTGGCGTATTGAACCAGAGGTGTTTTTAGCAAAACCATCTGTGGTTACATGCTTTTGGGCTAACTTTTAATTCCAGATTTTACCAAATTATAATTCACCATAATCCCCAGCTGGATTCAACTTCATCTCCCAAAACAACATAATTTCAACTTCTGGGTTACTACATAGCGATGTCCACTGAGCTACCACATCCCCATACCATATGACTTTTAAAAAAGTTGGAGAGCAGCAAAGAGATTGGATTATTTCATGCTTTTTATTTTTGTTTTTAAGTGTTTAAAAAAAACTGTAGCTTTAATTCTGTTCTAAATTCACAGTTAATGTAATGATTAAACTTGTTTAGATTGGTTGTACAGATTAGTAAGTTAATTATTACTTTAATTGCAAAAATGATCTGAAGTCTTCTTTTTTGTGATTTTTTTTGTGTTTTTTTTTCTGAAGAAGGGTCGAGACCCAAAATATCAGCTTTCCTGCTCCTCTGATGCTGCTTGGCCTGCTGTGTTCATTCAACTCTCCACCTTGTTATCTCGGATTCTCCAGCATCTGCAGTTCCTACTACCTCTGAAGTCTTCTCTTAAAGCATTTAACTTTGTTTCTTTCTCCTTAGTCAACATATATCTCAGTGTAGATCAAAATGAATACTGAAAGTTATACTACACATCTTACAATGTGGTTTTCATGTCTGGTTCCAATACTGGTACTTGTCTGACAGTAATAGAATACGATATCCCTTCACCTAGCAGATTTGTTTCTAATGGCATCATTTCAGATCCAAAAGATGGAAGGTTCAAAGAGTTTCCATAATGATATTTTACCCTTAATGCATTAGCATTTCAGGAAATGCTGTTCAACTCAGAAACTTAAGTTCATTTTTTATGAGTGGTAAGAAGCAAAACTCTGACAAAGACTGTATATGGAGACTGCAATCTTTCATCTGAATGCAGATTTTAACAGTGAAAAGCATGATATTGTATAATAAACATCTGTCAAGAAGTATGGAAAATTCAGGACTTTATGAGTAATGCAAACTTGTAAGTTGTTTGAAAATATTTTATTAATGAAAATTCTAACTTTTTTCAAGTTCATGTTTTGCTTTGAGGTTGGTTATTACTTTAATGGATCACATGCATATTCTAAGCTATGTGAACAGAACATTGGCAGCATTATATAATAATCAATAAAGGCTGCTGGTTCTCAGTGCTGTTGAAAAACAACATTTGAAACAAGACTTTTCTTGAATAAGTAAATTGTTTTGATTAAGAGGGATTTGTGAACTTTGATAAGCTTAAAACATATCTCTTTTTCCCTCCATATTCCATTACACCATAAGATAAAGGAGAAGAATTAGACTGTTCAGCCCATTGAATTAGCTCTATCATTCGATCATGGTTGTTATGTTTCTCAATCCCATTCTCTTGCCTTCTCCCATAATCCTTGATCCCCTTACTAATCAAGAGCCTATTTATCTCAGTCTTAAACACACTCAATACATTGACCTCCACAGCCCTTGCAGCAATGAATTCCATTGATTTTCTATATTCTGGCAGAAGAAGTTGCTCTTCAGCTCAATCCTAAAGGGTCGCCTCTTCACTTTGAGGTAATGCCCTTGGGTCCTATTCTCTCCCATTATTGGAAACAGCTTCTCCATACCCACTCTATCCACGCCTCTCAGCATTTCAGTAAGTTCTAATCAGATTCCCCTTCATCCTTAAAAACGCCATCAAGTACAGACCCAGAGTCCTCAACCACTCGTCTTATGATAACGTCTTCATCCCCATGTTCACTCTTGTGATCCTCCTCTGGAATCCCTCCCAGGCCAGCACATCTTTCCTTAGATAAGGAGTTCAAAACTGCTTACAATATTCCCAATGTGGTCTGATCAGACCCTTATGGAGGGTGAGCAGTACATTTCTGCTCTTGTATTCACGTTGTTTTGAATTGAATGCTAACATTGCATTTGTCTTTCTAACTGGCAAGTAGGCCAGCATGTTAACCTTAAGAGAATCCAAAATATGCCAATTTTTGCTCCACTCCCCTAGTCTGTCCACATCTTTCTGCAACATTTCTACTTCCTCCACACTAGCTGCCTCTCCACCTATCTTTGTGTCATCTGCAAGCTTAACAACAATGCCCACAGTTCCTTCATCCAGAGTGTTAATGTATAACACGATTAGTTGTGGTCCCAACATGGACCCACGTGTCACCAGCTGCCATCCTGAAAAATATCGCTTTGTCCATATTTTCTGCCTTCTGCCACAGAGGAGATCCTTTATCCATGCCAATGTCTTGCCCCAAGACCATGGGCTCTCATCTTATTTAGCAGCCTCCTCTGTGGGACCTTGTTAAAGGCCTTCTGGAAATCCAAATAGATCAGGGCCACTGGCTCTCCTTTGTCTAATTTGCTCATTACCTCCTCAAAGAATTCCAACATTTTTCAGGAAGGGGCACCGTTCATGATCCTCAGATAAATGTTCACATGGAGCAATGCTGTGGAGGTGCCGGTGTTGGATGAGGGTGGACAAGGTCAGAAATCACACAACCCCAGGTTATAGCCCAACAGGTTTATTTGACACCTCAAGCTTTCAGAGCCTCACTCCTTCTTCAGGTGTTAGCAAGACATGAATAACCTTTAGGTTTATGCTAATAAGTGACAAGTAGCATCTACACCAATCAAGTGCCTGGCAACGATCATTCTCACAACAGAGAATCTAGCCAACACCCCTCAACATTCAAAAGCATTATCATCACTGAATTCCCCATTATCAATATACTCGGTGTTACAATTGGGCATAAACTGAACATACTAGCAACATAAATAATGTGGCTACAAGAGTGGATCAGAGGTCAGGAATTTAGTGATGGGAAGTTCACCTCATGATTTCTCAAAATCTGTCTACCATCTACAAGGCACAAGCCAGAAGTGCAATGGGAGACAGTCCATTTGACTGGATGAGTGCAATTCCAAAAATGCACAATTAACTCATTGCAAAACAAAACAACTTGCTCAATTAGCACCCCATCCACCACCTTCAACCTTCACCATCTCTACTGTGGACATACACTTGGAGCAGTATACCATCTAAAATGTACATTGTAGAAATTCTCCAAATCTTCCAAACCTGTGATGTCAAACATCTTGAAGGGGAAGCGCATGGGATGCATGGGAAAACCACCACTTTTAAGTGTCCCTATTTACACATCATTCTACTTGGAACTCTATTGCTGTTCCTTCATTGTGCTGTCACTTCCTAACTGTACTGTGTGTGCACTTAGCCCTCATGAACTTCAACAATTCAATATAATTGCTGACCACTAACTTCTCCAGAGCAATTAAGCATGAAGAACAAACATTAGCCTAGCCAGCCATGCCCATATCCAGTGAATGAACAATAAAAAATACTGGTCTGTGGTGCTGGACCCAAATTTGTGTCCCAAATTTATTATATTAATTATGACTAGGAGCATTGTCAAATTTTTCATATTGTTATAATTATGTTATGAAATAAGAACTAATTGAAACAGTCATTATATACTTTGATTTCAATAAAATGTTTGTAAAGCAGAAGTTAATCTGTTCTAACTTTTAACATGAGTATTAAACACTATTCATTTATTATGGATTAATGGCATAAGAATGATTGTAAAAATATTCAATGCTGTCATCAGGAAAAATTGTGTAAAGAAGTTTTACAGGGCACTTAACAAGAGGCATGGACTTAAAAAAAAAATCATATTTGACAAATCTACTGGAGAGTTTGAGGAGAGAACGTACAGGTTAAAGGGAATGTAGTATATTTGGATTGTCAAAAGACTAGAGGTAAGGCACCACATAGATATCAGTGGTAGAGCCTTAGCTATTCACAATCTTATCAATAACTTAGCAGAAGGGATTGGGCATAATGGATCTGGTTTTGCCAAAGATACAAAGCTAAAGTAGGCAAGCAAGTTATGTGCAGGATATAAAATCTCCACCAAGGGATACAGACAGGTAAATGAGTGGGCAAGAAGATGACGCATAGGATATGATGTGAAGAAATGTGAATTTCCCTGACTTTGCTAGGAAGACTAGAGAAACAGAATATTATTTAAATAGTGGGAAAGTATTAATGTTGGTGTTTCAGAGGGATTTGTGTGGCGTAGTCCTCTCCACTATTTCTGTAGGTGTCACAAAAATTAAAGATTTCATAAAAGTGCATAAAATTCTGCAATTCCCTAACTTTTAGACCCAAGTTAACAGAAGGCATGGTGCAGGTTTCTGTACGTAACAAGAATTACTATTTATTACAAATAAATAAATTCTAGTTACAGCTAACCAGTTATGTACCGCTGACATATAACTCTACTAGCTAAAGCTCCAGTAAAACTCACCCTGTATAGACAGACCACAAAAAATGGGTGATATGCCAGAAAGAAAAGCTGGGAAGGCAATTCAATGGTCCCTGTACAAAAGGTTTGCTGAGATGGTCCTTTAGCTTTGTATCTTTGGCAAAACTGGATCCATTGTACCCAATTCCTTTAGCTAAGTTATTGATAAGATTGTGAATAGCTGAGGCTCCACCACTGACATCTATTTGGTGCCTTACCTCCAGTCTTTTGATAATCCAAATATACTACATCCCTTTTAGCCTGTAGATCGTCAGAGCCTTTTTCCCAGGGTAGAAATGTCAATTACAAGGGGACATAGATTTAAGGTAAAGGGGGAAAAATTTAAAGGAGATGTGAAAGGCAAGTTTTTTTTTGTGCAGAGATTGGTAAGAGCCTGGAATGCAATGCTAGAGGAGGTGGTAGAAACAGGTGTACTAGCAATGTTTATGAGGCATCTCAACAGATACATGAATAGGCAGGGAATAGTGGGATACGACCATGTAGTGGAATGGATTTTTACCTTAGAAAAGTTGTCATGTGTTGGATCATGGGCTGAAAAACCTGTTCCTGTGTTGTACTGTTCCTTGTTCTTTGTTCTGCTAAGTCTTGACAAATAGCAGCATAAATAGCACTCACAATGAGTATTGGTAACCTGCTTTTAAAATATGCAGTAGTCCCTTCCATAATTCTTGATTTTTTTAAAACAGTCCTTTTCTCATTTCAGCCCACAATCAAAAATATTTTTAAAAAGGCACAGCCTTTACAGTGTCTTCATACATAAACCATTGAAAGTTAACAGACAGCTACAGCAAATAATTAGCAAGACAAATGTTGTATTATTCCAAATAGGTTACAGTATAAGAGCAAGGAGATCTGACTGTAATTGTACAGAGCATTGGAGAAACTTTGCACAGGTTGGTTTCTCTACCTTTGGAAGCAAAGATATTCGCTGGATTGATTCCTGGGTTGAGAAGTTGGCTTGTGAGCAGATATTTAATAAAATGAGCCTCTACTCTCTGAAATTTAGAAGGGTGAGAGGTGATCTTTTTGGAACAAATTATATTTGGAGACATTGAAATCCTGTTTCCACTGGCTGGTGGGGCAAGAACCAAGGGAACACCTCAGGATAATTGACCAGCCATTCATGACTGAGGTGAGCAGGCATTGCTTCATTCAGAGTGTTGTGAATCTTTGGAATGTTCTTCTTCAAAGGGCTGTGAGTGTTCAGTTTTGTAATATGATCAAGACTGATGTCAATGAATTTTTGATTCATAAAGAATCAGGATCTATCTGAGCGGGACCTGACACAGGCTAATCATGATGAATAACCCCCACATCTGAAAAACACCTGCAAGCCTTCTCTCAAAGATTTAAAGAAAGGGAAGCAAAGGGTATTTTTATGGTATTTTTCATGACTGTGGAATGTCTCAAATCTTTATAATCAATAAAATATCCTTGCAGAACAGTTCCCATTGGAATGTAGGAATTGTGGCAATCAATTGGTCCAGAGAAAATTCTCCTGTTCTTTGATTTTATGACTGCAATGTGATAATGACCAAATAATATTTTTGCCTGAGGCTTGAAATCTAAATATTGTCCCAAACCAGGGGTAACTCTCCATTTCTTCTTTGAAATAGTGCCCTAGAACCTTTTGCATCCATCAGGGCAGGTGGATGAGCCTTGGTTTGAAACCTGATCCAAAAGGCACCCCTAAGACAATGGTGTACTCCCTCAGTTTTGCATTGAAGTGCTAGCCTTGATTTTTCATTGGGACTTGAATGTATTATATTGTGATTCAGAAGTCTGGGCACTGGCTAACTCTAAGTATAAAGAAATGATTTGCAGCTCACAAACTAATAAATGTCAGTATTCCTAACAAAAACTCTTTGACTGCATTTACAAGAATCTTTTATAATTCACACCTATTATTTTAAAATGATCAAAGGTGAAAAGGTCAACTTTCATATCTTGGTCTCAGAGACCAAGGAGACAGCAGTATAACTCATGTTTCATTGACACTTGATGCCAGGTGGAGAGGGAAGAGGGTTCATCATCATGAAGGCCACATGATGGTCAGACATGGTCAGAGTTGCAGAAACCACACAGACATCAGGAAGTGTATACAGGAGATCATTCTACTGACAATCATATGGTCCACTTTTAGAACGTTCCAGGTATGTTGGTGTGATAAGGTACAGTCTATGAAGGCCAGAATATTATTTATAATGCATTCTAACATTGTACTGAATAGCTAGATCAAGCTGAAGTTCTGTAAACAGGGACTCAGGGGTTAATCTTTCTCTGAGCTCTGGAGATTAATCAGCTCTAAAGCCTCCATGCAAAAATCAAAGAATTGTGCATTTATTCATCACTTGCAATGAGAAACAAGTGGGCTCTTGGCCCAGGCTCACATCTGCCCCTCACTAAAACACACCTCACTCTTTTCAGTTCCATGTCCTCTTCCTTCATGCCCAATTACCTCTCCTTCACTCCTACTCACTGTCCTTCATTCCTGCATTCCCGTCCTGCTCTCCTGCCTCTTTGTCCTTCATTCCTGCCTCCCTGTCATTCATTCCTGAAGAAGAACCCTGGAAGACTGTGAAGCTTAGTCATGAACCAGCAATACTCTCAACAGTATAAACACAGGAATGAAACACCAAGAAGGAAAAGTCCAAATTCTCACCCACGTCAGTTAGGCAGGATATTCTGTGAGAAATGGAAGCTTGGGTAGAAATCTTGCCATAACCTCAACCATTTGATAACATGAAAGGCTGTAAGTTAGGGTTTCATGACTAAAGAATGGCTTCAGACTTATATGCAAAGGAGCTGCACCATTGCATTAAAATTATTTTATGTTTTGTTCCAACACATAATCAAGTTCTGAAAAAGTAGAGTGTCAGAGATAGTATTACAGAGTGTGATGTGTTGATTAAAGGATTCAAAGCATACTTTAGTTTGAAAAGAAATTTAGTCTTGACCAGGTAAGATTTAATCAATGGTCATGGCATTTTGGAGAACCAATGCAAGCATTTTTAACAATTTATATAACTTAGCAAGTTGGCACACACACAGCATTTTGTGGGATTACCTAATTAGAGAACATATAGTACTTAATGTGAGGGATGAAAAATCACAGAGAAAAATCTCATGGACAATACCAGCTTGTGGAAGATACTTGTTAATGAGAGGCTAGAGTTGTGCCTGTGTAATAAGTATTGGAGTTTAGTTTTCAGTGGCCAGGGAGTAAAGGCAATTTGGGGGGAGATAAAATTATGTTGTAATTAGATTTTGATTACACTAGAGATTACTTTCATGTAAGGTATGATAATACAACTGATTACATAACCCTGACATCAGTAAGAGAGAAAACTTTAATCCAGATGGAAAGTGTGAAGTAAGAGATCTTAGACACTACATGGGAGAGCTGTGAGAACCTATTGGGTATAGATGTAGATAAAGGAGCATTACAATATATAAGAGGTTGAAGGGCCTTAGTTAGTGATAAGGAAAAATCAGCTTCACGCACAGCATATGTGTGGACTCCCATAGACTAATATATTCCGGATGAGTATCTCGATTGTGCAAGTTGCTGTATTGGCTTAAAGCACAAGATAAAACAAAGATATCTTTTATACGATAGCGACAGTAAGCAGCACGTAGGAATGACACTACAATACATCCATTGAGAAAGAAAGATTCTACAAGAAGGATGAATCTCCTGGCTAAGGAAGCCAAGGACATTGTCAATTGAAAGAAATTGTGTAGAATGCTATGAAGAAGAATGATAGAAGATTAGAAAGATTTTAGAAACCAGCAAATAACCAAAAATCAAATGAAGGGGAAGAAGTTAGAATATGAGAATAAACTAGCAAGAAATAGCTATAAATAGACTTAAAGATTCCTTAAGAGATTTGCTAAAGTTAAGTAATGCTTCCACAGATGATGAGACTAGGGAATTTATAAGAGCAAACAAGGAAATGCCAGAGACTTTGAACATATATTTTGAATCTGACTTCATTGTGAAAGGATTTAAACAACCCCAAAATGGTAGAAAATCGAGAGGTAAAAGGGAAGGGCGAACTTAAACCAATCATCATCTCCAGGAAAACAAATCGGATTAAGATTGATAAACTCCTTGTAACTGCATCCTAGGGTCAGAACAGCAATGTCTGCAAAGATAATGAATGCATGGAATAAAAATAAAATGGGTTGAAGTTACTCTGCAGGCCTGGTAGCATCTGTAGAGCGAGAAACAGCATTTCGTCTCATATGACTCTTTTTCAGAGCACCTTGAGAGTTCTGGAGTGTCTTTTTTGATTCTCACTAACTCTTTTATATAGTCACATTGTCACGTTATCTTCTGTATTGGACTCAAGTGGACATGGAATTAGAAGAATTCATCAACATCTTCACATAAACCTAAAGTCACAACATACAAGGAGAGCATTAATTTCCTCCATACAACAATATTTAAATTGCCACAAGTCAACAAGCAAAGATGAGCAAAGACGATTTCTTTTTTGAAAATGTAATTGAAACACAGTTTTAAAGCCCTAAATACTATCCTGTCACCAAGTCACCCTTTGTTTACACATGCATATTGTGTGACACCGAACCAGCTCGCATCCAGCCAGCTCCTACAGTGAGCAGAACCCGTGCCGATCCTGTTCATGTCTGTCAGCCGGGGATCTCTGATTGGACTTGATTAACAGCCCCAATCAGGGAATTCTTACTCTATGAGGTGCACCTACCTGACCTTGTTTCAATCTCTACACTCCTACCACTTCACTATCTTTGGCTGTATGTCTTTTCTGTACTACGTACCATGCCCCATCGAGAACTTCTCACCGAACAGTAACAAAACAAATTCTTTCTCCCAATATTGAGTTAATATGGTGTTTAGATCAATTAAACATCCCAATTCTCATTGAGTGTTGGTGATTTTTATTAGTAGACATTTTCATGGTCTGTAGTCATGTTCTTGAGTGATTCATGTTTATGTGTGAGAAAACAGTAACCTGTACAACCCTGAAAATTGTAAGCCTACATTTGATTTCAAAAGCACAGTGCTGCTACCTGCTGTTAGATTTTTACTTCGCTGACTAACAGAACAGATTGGTTGATTGACAAATTGAAAGCTAATAGATTTGTAAGAATTTTTAATTCATGGTTTCTCAAACAGCCTTCGTAAATTCAGTAGGTAAAATCAGCTTTTGGTTTACAATTTTTTTGCCTGATAAAGCACAAGTAGCAACATTTAACCTTTGTTCTTAAGTTGTTTGTTGAGTTGAATTCATAAGGCATGGGAGAGTATCCTGTAAAGTGTCACAATAGTGGAGAATTTAACTTGTCATTTCACACTGAGGGCTGGTCAATGCTAAATGGGTCTCAAGGTTTCACCCTAAATTCACACAACTTTGAACTGAATTAAACAACTTAATTTTTGTGAAATCCACTACACTTGTCCCTGAACTTAGAAAACAATTTGTTGATGCCCCACCCTACCTACCTACATTATCATTATCCACTCTGAAACCTCAGACATTGATTCCATCCTATGATCTTTTACTGGTTTTTGATTTTCTGCTTATCATTAGCTCTTAATGTACTAAAATGTGTATGTCACTAGGCCTGAATAATTTGGTTTCTCCCCAAGCACATTTACACGCTCATTTTGTTTGCAAATCCAGACCTATGCCCATTCTTGGGTCGATATTTGCTCTGTTCTTCACTTCTATCTCCTTACTCTTTCAAGACCACTCCCCTTCATCGACACGCCCCCTTTCACATTTCTAAATTCAATTTCTCTGACATCCCAATTCCTTAACCGAACCTTTAAAAGCTCCTCAGCCTTCAATCATCCCAGGTTTAATTCCCTCTTAGATAAGCCTACATCTTTCCTCTGTGCTTATCTTTGCATCTTGTGCTCAACAGGGCTCTTGGTGCTGGATATTACAAGCACTAAACCCAATTGCCCACCTCACTCTCTGTACAAATATGCAGCCCAGTGACTCTATTGGTGGTTTGTCTTTGCAATCTCCTGTTCATGAGCATGGGTAAGAATCCTGAAGAATTATGAATATTTCTAACTCGTAATTCTAAAGTGTGTTTTTTAAAAGAGGGATTATACCGTCATAAATGGTTTTGGATACAAGTTAAGTAAATATCTGGGGAGAGAGACACTCAAGGAATGTCATACTTACAGATGTGAGGAGAACTTCAAACAATATCCTATCAAAGGTGAGAAGAGCAAGTTAAGATAGACTTTACTGTGAAATATTGTGATGACAAAGTGGGTCTGACAATTCCAAGTTGAAGAGCAAGCATAGCCTGTGGATTATTTGCCAACATGCAAACATATCTTGTTCTTTTCCCTTTGCAGAAAACACAAGGATAGAGGTTAAGAAACCAGCTTCAGCTCCACTGGCATGTACTAACGGGATTGAACATTCTCATATATACCAGCCTCGGTTTGAACAATACACGCTGTGAAGTTCAAAATTATAAAGAACTATCCCGTTGTTACTCTCGTGTGACAGATCAAAACTATCTCTCACACCGAGGGCTAGGAAGCAACCAGACAAAAGGAAACAGGACAATAAAAGGACTTTCCCTCACCCTGAATGCTGAAAATCATTAATAGTCAAAAGGAATCAGAACCATAGAATCTCAATAAAACTACAGAACTAAGGATCATGAAACTAGCCATTCAACTACCATCATCAATACTATTTGCAAAAGATGGTGGAAGCAAGTACAAGTTCGTCATTGAAGAAGCATTTAGACAGGTACATGGATGGGATAGGTATGGAGGAATATGGGCTAAACATGGGAAAATGGGACTAATGTAAATTGTGAACACTGGGCAGCACGGACAAGTTGGGCGAAAGGGTCTGGACAGCTTTCAGCCTAATGGAGTCCCCTCACCTGTATCCTTTATTTTAAACTATTTGTGCTGCCAAAACATTACAGCTATGGTGTGGCATTTACCAACATATCACCCCGTACCGACCACCTGCTCCCACAGTGCTTTCTTTTCCTTTGAACACCTAACCTTGTTCTAGTCCTGTCATTGCTCATTTAAAATAATTTCCTACTGTTTTTCAAGTTCCACATATCTTCATTGCTTTTCTCCCCTCAGCTTCTGCATTGAAAAACCTCACATCCTTAGTGATTTCAATCTCTAACTCAACCCATTATGCTCCTTCTCCCTCTATGCTCCTTCTCCCTTGAGTTTACTGCTGGCTTTTCCAGCTTAGTCACACCTTCTACATAAACTCCACAACCACAGCCTTCCCCCTATCCTTGCTGTCACATGTGGTATTGATAATCCCATCGAGTCAGTCCCAGAGAAGGCCACTTCTGATCATCTGTTGACAATAAAATGTGAGGCTGGATGAACACAGCAGGCCAAGCAGCATCTCAGGAGCACAAAAGCTGACGTTTCGGGCCTAGACCCTGAAACGTCAGCTTTTGTGCTCCTGAGATGCTGCTTGGCCTGCTGTGTTCATCCAGCCTCACATTTTATTGTCTTGGAATTCTCCAGCATCTGCAGTTCCCATTATCTCTGATCATTTGTTGTCTCATTGTCCATTCACATTTGCCTTCCATGCACAACTCAACAATCTTCTGTATCCACCCCTGCAAAAAAAAAGACATTTTTTCCAATTCAGTTGCAACTGTACTTTCACAATCCTAACAACCTACGCTTAAACCCTCCATTCATCACAAAATTTCCAAAGTTTCTGACTTGTTCAACATCCAGGCTCACCTCAATACCCTAGGATCCAATAAAACTATCTAGCATGGCTCTCACTTCCATTACTTTGAACCCAAGAGATACAGATCTGACAGGCTACAGTATCCTCACCATTCTCTGCTAGATCTGGCTAAACTACATAAACAGCAGAAAATTGACAGAACATAATAATGCTCATTTGAAGAGTCGCTGCAGCCATAATTGGTCAAAAGGCCTCCTTCGGCAATGCAACACTTCCGTGATTTTGTGACTTCTGCACTTGTTTGCTAAGAATGCTCACTGGATCATGCTGGAATGCAAATTAGTCCTAGGCCTAGACATCAGTGCATCTGTCTTGGTCACAAATTAGGAGAGAAGAACTTCACAAATTATTGGTAACATGATTACAAATTTTGATTTCAGTTCATCAATGAGTAAACTATGAAAAGATTTGACTATGGCAGTTATCAAGAATGTGATTTTGCCATGACTAAATCATATCCTTTCTTTCATTGTCCAGAACATTCGCCTGTCACGACATCTTATATAACATCTGTGAGGATAATTCCTCAGAGAAGCTCATTACTCTCCAGTGTGTGTCAGAACAGGTTTTACAGCCACACATCAATGCAGAAATTCACATCTTAGTCAGTTCATTTAGCAATTAGTTGGATTTTTACATGTTGATTCACATGCTGTAAGTAGATGCGCAGACATTGTTGGCAAGTATGGATATGTAGAGTCTGCCTCAAGGATGGGGGCAAGCACTAATCTCTCTCAACTGTTATGAGCTGGATGCAGGTGATGGATACTGGGAACTGTCTTTGAGGAGGAGAAAGGCAAGTGAGATACTCTGGCTACTTCACAAAAGCAACCATTTTCCAGATCCTTTCTGTTCTAAAGAAGAGTCAGACTGTAGCCGAAACCATAGCTTGGTTTCTCTCTCCACATGTTGCTACTTCTGATGAGTTTCTCCAGCATTTTGTTTATATTTCAGATTTTCCACAGCTGTAGTATTTTAGTTTTGTTTGAGATTCCAACAGACATGCTGCACATGTAGTCCATATTAATGGAGAGGATGGCAGAGTCCAAATCAGTTACTGGGAAAATGTCTGCCATGGGAGTTCAGGCAAGGCTCTCCGAGTCCATGAAGGGCGTGGTCACATGCAAACATGCAAAAGACATGACCACAACTTGGCAAACAGATGCAGGCAGTCATGCGATGGCAAGGAATTTGGAAACTTTACCTTCTCTCCATAGCTCCAGGCCAGAATGTGTAACAGCACCAATAGCTCAGGTGGTTGGACAGCTGCAAGTAGAGTGGTGCTAACATCATGGGGTTTGATTCCTGTCCTGGCTGATGTGGACTCAGATCCTGTCTCCTTTCCGTACAAATAGTTAAGATCATAGCGCTATGGATCAGTCCTGTCTTCAGACACATAAATGAAGAGAAAGAAAAATAGGAATGATGTAGTACTCAAGGATGTTCGGAACAGTGATTGGGATTTGGAAGTGGGAATATTACTTGAAGCACTTCTCATTCTCACCATTTGCAACCTTCTCCTCCCAACACCCAAGCCAGAACCTGACATGCAAGTTAGGATCAAGTACTTTGTGCATTGTGCAGAGGTGATCAACTAACTCCCAGCCCCACCAGTGAGAAAACTCACTGGATCAAGCACAATCAGGTACCGACTGCTAGGTTCTCATCCAATCATTAGACTTCCCATGAAGGCCCCATGTTG
Source organism: Stegostoma tigrinum (assembly GCF_030684315.1). Taxonomy (NCBI): domain Eukaryota; kingdom Metazoa; phylum Chordata; class Chondrichthyes; order Orectolobiformes; family Stegostomatidae; genus Stegostoma; species Stegostoma tigrinum. The sequence continues at coordinate 53,171,776 of NC_081361.1, read as the reverse complement.
CTGATCAATCAGAGGCCAGTATTTTCTGACACTTGGAGATCGTTGTTGAAAGCCTAGGTTGTGAAGCCATGGGGGCCACAACAGAAAATGGGTGTGTGAATTTGTTTTTTAAAAAGAGGTTTGTGAGGTGGGATCATGGGGACAGCGGTCACTGGAAGCACGGCAAGCAGTGGCTTTCAAACACCTCTTTCTTCTGCCATTTATGTCCCCAGTTGCCACAGATTTATTAAAGCCATTGAAATAATCTACAGTGGTTCTCAAAGAACTTAACGGCAAAAAGCAATAAGCAGAGTTAGCTTGGAAAACTGCAGGAAATGTGTCAGCCATGTGCCAGCTCACAAAGAGCTGTGGCATCTATGGTTATGGTGTTGATAAAGGAAATGGTGAAGGATTGTGTAGCAATGACTTAAATGGAATGGCTCCATAGAATCTTATTTCTTGTATATTAAAAGAATTAAAGCAAATTCCAAAGGGCTGAGGCATATCTTTTGGGTTAGGCCCAAGAAAAGTGAAGAAATCTTTAAGCTTTTGCAAAATAAAGGAACTCACTGGGGTATAAAGAAATAAGTTTATAGCATTCTTCTTCAAATATTAATGGTCATTAATAGAATTGTAAATCATATCTTAATTGTAATATCTTACTGTAATCAAATGTAAATGTCATATCTTAATTGTAATATCATATTGTAATCAATTGTAATTGTCGTATCTTAATTGTAACATCTTATAGTAATCAATTGTAATTGTCATTTCTTAATTGATATTGTTACCTTAATTGCTGAAGTGGCAAGAAAGTGCTGAATAACACTTCATGGCCAATTCACCCAACCTTTTAAACGTTCTTGCAATAAATCATTGAGTCAAAAGGTGTTGTCTGAGAAATTTATCTGTCCTCTTGGTGCCTTACAATTTGTGTTCCAAGTGGTGTATTTTCTACGCTGGAATAAAGATTGAAACGCAACCAAGATGTTGATGTCTGTATTATAGAAAACACAATGACTCTCAGGTGTGTCCCAATTCTTGGGTTAGACACAGATAAAATACAAAGCCCTGATCCTAGTAAACATGGTTCATACAATTGTGGCAACAACCTATGCATAGTCTAGAAGGGTTTATTCTCTGGTTGGGAACCCAAGCTTCAAGTAGCTCTTGCTTCTGTGGATAAGGAGCTGCATTACAATTTACTAACAACGTATTCACCTCCTTCAATTTCTTTGGCCCCTTTTTGATCTAAAGTAAACTCTTGATTCCCCATGAGCCTATGTGTTGTCATGCCATGGACTATCTTCACAGGAGCAAATAAGTCAAATATTCTGTGATTTCACAGTACAGTGACAGATTCTTCAATTTCACGTACTCACTTTGGGTAAGAGTCATTAATGGTTTCTGAAGAGGAACGGTCTACAAAAATGGTAAAGAGATAAGTGTCGAGGTAAACAGCTTTATTTCCGGATACTTTGATCTCATTTCTTTGAGGATCAAGGAGATATTTAGACCATTCCTTTTCAAATAGATGAAGAACCATAATCTGAAGAGAAACTGCACCAAATGGCAGAATTGCTTCAGCAATACCAGCACAAAATCAGCTCTTCAAAATAAATGCTTTCAAAAGTATTCTGAAGGCTTGTCCAACAGCAAACACACTCTGAGATAGGATGAACTGCCAATGCTGTGTTTCTACAGTAAACACACTGTGGTCTGTCAAGGGGGCCAAATGAGCTATGCCACTGTTTGAAATACAGGAAGTATTTCTCTCCAACTCTACTTTTTAACTGAACAGGCTGCTTGGGACTTACTCAGTTATTTGATTGCTGTCGGTTTATTTTTTTCCCTCCTCTAAAGCTTAAATTTACTGTTGTGCCAAACCCGATCTTTGAATTATGTACCCCCGCCCCCTCCTACATCCACCCCACCATGCAACAGGTTGGAAAATTCTGCCTTGGAGAGATTACGTATAAATTGCCCTCTATTGATATTGAGTTGTGTACTTGAATTCTCAATAAATGTTTGTTATTAAACGCATATAAATAAAGGAGCTTTCCACTTTAAATTAATGCCAATACAATCTCGATCGTTCAACTTCCTGGGACTTTAGTAATCACCAATTCTGGCAAGTTCTCAAGCGGTCAGTAATTCAGTACAATAAACACATTTTATGTTCAGCAATACTCAACTAGGTGTAGCTGAATTTCTTGGGCTCAGACTTATCTATCTATTCTAGATGAATTAATCGTGCATAATATAAAAGGGCGAGTGTAAATCATAGTATCATGTACAGATGAAAAGCATTTGTAGAATGTTTATGAACAGTGGTACTCATGAACAGATTACTGTACATGCAATCATTTAAATCCTTTGTTAGCAATTAGGACAGATCCAACTAGGATTCAGACAAAGTATTAATCAAATTAAGGGTATTCTGCACAGCATTACCCAGTTTAAACACACCATGCTAAGTTCCAAATTCTAATATGTACTTTATGCTTTCACATGATTAAAAAATGAGAGATCCAAGGTCAGATGCCAGTTAGAAGTTTAATGATTTCTAGGCTTCCATATAAACATGACTACAAAACCAAAACACAGCGGATGCTGGAAATTTGAAAGAAAAAAGAATGTCCAAAAATACTCTAAAGACAAGCATCATCTGTAGAGAGGGAAAAAAATAGTACTGATTTTCCCACTGATGACCTTTCATCAGGACAAAGAAATATTAGGAGATTTAAAGCAAGTTCAAAGCTATGGAGAAGAGTTTAAAAATTTATGATAGAGATTAAAATGTCAAAACATGAGCATTAATTACAATGCTAAAGTAAAAATACAAACAAACTGCAGAAATGTTTGAATACAAGTTTAAGGCATGTGTTCCATCTCCTGTGCTTGCACACAAAAGGTGTCATTTTTTGCAAGTTTGAGTTTTGGGTCTTGAGTGTCTCAAGATAATATTAACTTCAAGTATTTCTATAGCCATGGTGAATTTTCTTTTTAAAAAAAGCATTTTTGAGGCCAGACTTTAGAGTACCACAATTGGTTTTCTTTTGTTCTGCAACCCAGCAAGGCAAATAAGGCAGCACAAGGTTGGTTAGCGATTTCAGATACATGTTATAGTTAACGGAAAAAAAATAACTTGAGAGAGACATTTGAATCTCAATTCTTAACCTCGTGTAGAGCAGTTCTGCTAAATCCCTGGAATAGAATCACTGCACAGATACGTGCTCCTGAAAAGGGAAATATAGTTAGCTAGGCTACCTAAGAGAGTGAGGAGTTAATGCAAGACCCAGGCCAGAAATGTTGGGATCAATCCCTGAAGTTACTTAACACGGAGTGCACTGAAGCTCAGGTCTATGACAGCTCCAGAAAGAAGCTACCTGAAATTCCTGTCCAAAAGTTGAAATCACAAGTGCCTTAAACCTACCTCAGTGTTTGATACAGAGACTTTGATAAGAGAATTGTACGAGTGATATTTCAGATATTATACAAAAGCCATTTTATTTCTTCTCAATTTGTGAAAAGGTGTTTTTTGGAAATCAATGAGATTGTATGTTATATAATTATTTTATTATATTTCACCTTTTAAAAATATTTTAACTTATATCATCGTTTGATGCTTTGGTTCATTTTATCTCAATTTCTTTTAACAATAAAATGGAAGTTGATTAATAGAGCAAAATCTGCAGAATCATTTTGTTGAAATCAAAACAAGTTAAAATATGATCTAATACTAATCCAAAGTTCCTGCCTGCAAGGTGCCTAGTCTGGTAAGAACACCAGCTTGGATTGTAGAAATATGAAGAGAAATAAAGATGGTTTGGAAAAGTGGCATTGAAGTAGAAGATCAGCCATGATCAAGGGGAGGAGAAGAATGTATTTGGTGGGCCAAATCACATGCCCCCACTTCTCAAGAGGCACATTACAACTCAACATCAAATCCAGCTTTTCCCCTACCTCCATCTCTTCAGCTTCCTTTGCATCTCAATCCCTCTCGTGAGTTTTTCTATCCCCTACCTCTTTTCTTTCCCAAAGCCTGTCTGCAATCTCCTTCTCCATACAATTTCACACCCTTAATTACAAAAAGCTTCAACTCGGTAAGTGCCATTTGGGAAGAAAACAACATAAGGCTAAACTAGAGTAAGATCCGGCCATGGTGACAGAGGAGGAAACTGCGTCATTAATCTTCAACCCTTCTAATAAGGAAGTACTTTTGGATAGACTGTTAACACTTACAGTTGACATAACACCAGGATTGGTTGAGATGCATTCAAGAAGGAAGGGAGGGTAGAAATTCCAGGAGCAATGGCCAAAATCTGTCATCCTCGGACTCCAGGGAGGTTCCAGATGACTGGGGGATTGCAAACATTATGTCCTTGTTCTAAAAGGGGCTGTAAGGGTAGTCCCAGCAATTATAGATCAGTTAGCTTAAGTTCGATGGTGGGGAAGTTTACAGAAACAATTATTTGTAATCACATGGAAAAAGGTGGGTTGATTAGGAAGAGTCAGCAATGATTTCTAAAGGGAATATCATGTTTGACTAACTTGGAGTATTTTGAAGATGTAACAGAAAGGGTCAATGAGGGTCCTATTGTTGATGTGGTATCCACAGATTTCCAGGAGGTGTTTGATACTATGCCACACAGTAGATGTGAGAAAAGTGATAGGGCATGGTGTAAAAAGGACAGCAGCAACATAGATTTTTTAAGAATGGCTGATTTGATAGGAAAGAGTAATGGTCAATGGATATATTTTGGGTTGGAGGAAGATTTGCAATGGAGTTCCCTAGGCATTGGTACAGGGCCCCTTGTTCATCTTGATATGTATTATTCTGGAGCTTGATGTGCAAGGAATAATTTCATAATTTGTAGTCTAAGCTTGGAAGAATTGTAAACTGAGAGGACAGCATAGAACTTCAAATGGACACTGACAAGTTGGAGGAGGAGGTAGACAGTTGGCAGATGAGGTTCAGTGCAGAGAAGTGGGAGGTGATGCGTTTTGGTCAGCAGAACATCAAAAGACAACACAACATAGGGACTACAGAGCAGAAGCAACTGTGTGTATACCTGTGCAGATCATTGAAGGTGGCAGGAGCAATTAATTAAGCATAGTGTTCTTAGCTTTCTTAATTAGGGAAAGGAATACAAGACCAAGAAGGTGATACTGAAATTGTACAAGACACCTGTTAAATTTCTGCTGGCGTATTGTGAACAGATGTGGGGGACACATAGCAAAAATGTGAATGTACTGGAGACAGTGAAGTGGTGATTTACAAGAACAGGTCCAGGAATGAGAAGCTTCAGTTAGGAGGATAATTTGCAGAAGTTGGGACTGTTCTGTTGAGAGAGAAGGCAGAGAGGTGATTTGATAGAGGTTTTCAAAATGGTGAGTAGGCTGGACACAGTACACAGGAAGAAGCTGTTCCCACTCGTAAAAGAAAAAAAAATGAGATGGTATAGATTTAAAGTAATGTGCAAATGAAGCAAGGGTGTTGGCTGATTAGCTCAGTTGGTTACAGCATGGTGCTAATACCACCAAGGTCGTGGGTTTGATCCCCATATGGGTCATTACCCTTTAAGGGTGACTCAGTGATTAGCGCTGCTGCCTCACAACACCAGGGACTCAGGTTCGATTCCACCCTCTGGCAACAGTCTGGATGGAGTTTGCACATTTTCCCTTTGTCTAGGTGCTCTGAACTTTTTCCCCCACAATCCAAAGATGCACTGACTAGGTGGATTGGCCATGCTAAATTGCCTGTAGTTTTCAGGGGTGTGTAGATTAAGTGGATTATGTTGGGGGGGGCAGGTGGAATGGGTCAGGGTAGGATGCTCGGATGGTCGGTGTGGACTTGTTGGGCTGAAGGGCCTATTTCCACACTTATAGGGCTCCCGTGATACGATATGATGTGATGTGATGTGAAGAAAAAAAATCTTGTATACATTGCGTAGTGAATGTATGGAATGTACTCTGAAAATGTGGTGGAGGCAGGTTCAATTGAAGCATTCAAGAGGGCCACAGATGATTATTTGGATAGAAATATATAGGGAAAAAGCAGGAGATTGGCTGAATATTCCCCTTCTGTGCCATAACAATCTTGTGATTATAACTTCATTTTCCCTGCACCATCACCTCTGCTGCCTCCCACTCTGTCAGAGAACTCCCCTTTATTCTTTCCATCCCAGTCTTTACCGGTTTCCAACTGATCACCGCTTGTTCTACGTATTTCCAGTTTTGATGAAAGGCCATTAATGTAAAACATTAACAGAGTGTTTGGAAAATGAAACAGTCTGACTTGCTCAGTATTTCCAGCCATTTAAGTTCACAATTACAGACCACTTCAACTCTCAAATACGTCATAAAAACTGTTCCTAGCTCCAAAATTCCACAGAATAATGCAAGAAAGTCAAAAAAGTTAAATTTTAGCAAAATGAGTTCAAACCTTCACAAAGCTACGTGAAAACTAAAATTACAAAAAGGCATTTAAATGCAACTTATCAATTTGTATACATATTAGAACTGGCAATTGCAGTGTAACAAGTGATATTTCATTACATTTTAAGAGAGTATAACTAAATAAAGCTTCATTAAACTTCATAACTGAAACAAAACGTTTCAATCAATCAATTTTTTTTTTGAGGTCTTTCCTGAGTCATAGAATGCATTGCCTTCAATGGAACACATGAAGATGAATTGCAAACGTGTCCGATGATTTGGTCAGGTGTCACCACATTTGGATGCTAGAGAAAGGGGAAAAAATAGTGAGTGAGTGACACTCTTTTCTCCAAACTTAGTCACATTAATTAAATTCCTTCTGTCAACCGTGAAATAAATTCAAGAGGAACAGAGCTCGAACCTGGAGATGGCCTAGCAATGGAGGGACCCCAAATTGTATATTCATATTGTATCCAAAGTGCTGATCATTAGCAGAACTGCATGCTCATCCTGCGTGTAATGGTAGAACCCCCCTAAAAATGGATGTCAAGGACAGTCATGACCCTTAACCCACCTTATTTGATATTTTTACTCAGGTTGCTCTGTTACAGTGATCATAATTCAATTCCCAAATCACTAACAAGGTTACCCCTTTAAAATTAGATTTCTTACTGCAGCTTTTAATGCTTGATGTAGATCCTCAATAATGTCTGCTGTATCTTCCAAGCCAACAGATAATCTGATTACCGTGTCACTTATTCCCAATGCATCTCGATCCTCCTTCAGGACAGAAGCATGGGTCATAATAGCCCTTAAAAAAAAATGCACGTAGAACACAGCTTATTGCTATTGCAGTGCTTTTTAAACAATATATATACTTTTGTCGTACATAGAATCAAGTATTTTTCTCACACACACACACACACACACACACACACACACAAAGGAAATACTACCGCCGTGTTTGGTGGGGTGTGCAGCCTAAATGCATGTTTAGGTTTTATTTAAAAAAGCAGGAGCAGGTTTCTATATCACTAATTATGCTACAATAAAATGTCAGGGTAGTTTCAACACAACCCCAAGTTGACATAGGTACAAGAGTTTTAAAACTGCCTCTAAATTGATATTAATACTAGCAAAACTTGGAGAAAAAAAAATAGATTATGCAGAAAATGAACAGTCACTCTGGTATAAGCTTGTTTAGATGTAATATGGGCAGAGACATGTCTGGGCCAGAAAATAAAGAGAACATTTTCCCACTCAATCCAATCATGCTGCATTTGATGTAGGAATTCTTGCTGGCACAAAAAAAAGAGAAAAAGTTGCCTCTCATCTTGTCCTTAAATAAAGGAAAGTCACAAACATATTTTTAAATGTTACTGAAATGAAACTGATGTTTTTTAAAAAAAATCCAGTGTTTAGAGAACACTGGTGTTTAAAAGCAGGGCTCAAGACACCATTTGCAATTAAATGGTTGGCTGCCACGGTAAAATTATTTGGTATGTACGGTATTACCAAGACAGGAAGCAGGTATATTAAGAATACTTCATTGAAAAGTCTTAAGTAATTACAAGAAAAAAATTTTGGTAACAAAAACAGCATTAACCCTTAAAGAAATAAAAGTTGAAAAAATTCCAGGATACACAACTAAGCATTTCGCATGCTCATTTTAAAAAGGAAGAAAGATCAAAATGTAGTTGGTTTAAAGAAAGCAGAAGGGTGACCTGTTGCATTGTTTGTAGGATATGACCAAATTTTAAGTCATTAGCCAAAGAATGCTTTAGGCTCATTGAATTTGAGATAGATATATCAGTACTGAAAGAACATTTAATCAATGACTCTAAATTTTTGAAACTCTAAAAGAATGAGTAAAAACAATTCAACCAAAATGACTGACAAAGAAAGCCCAATTGAAAAGTATTGAAGGCATTAATAAAAATTTACTAGGTTATGGATAATCATGAGCTTTCATAAAATTAGAACCAATTTCCAATAATGGTCGAATCTATAAAATTGAAACGATGAAAATCCACTGAAAAGGGAGTTAAATATAAATAGTGGAAGGAATCAAATTGGATGTTTTTGATAATTCCATCAGATATTATTCCCATAGTTAAGATAACAAAGCCACTTGCTGTAAAAGCAATTTTTTTTGCCAACAATACGATTTCCATCGTTATATAATTTGTTATTATTAGCTTGGTCATTTTACTGTTTCTCTATTCTGAATTATCCATTAGTGAGAATTGAGCAATTTACACAAACAGTACAGCTTTCAAGCAACCACTAATTAGGATTAAGTTACTTTAAATTAAGTACATTGTACCATTTGCTTTTTTTAAAAGAAACTGTTTCAGAGGAATTAAAAAGGAATAAAATGTGTTTGGAAAATGTCCATCTAAAGCCAAAGTCATTATTTTTCCGGCATCACGTGTGCAAAGACAGCAGATATTTTTCAAAAGATTACACTAGGAAGGCTTCACATTTTCCACCAATTTCCACCCTGCCCTCACTTTCACCTGGTCTAACTCTGACTCCTCCCTTCCTCAACGTTTCTGTTTCCATTTCTGGGGATAGATTGGCCACTAATATCCATTACAAACCCACTGACTCCCACAGCCACCTGGACTATCCATCCTCACAACCCACATCCTGTAAAGACTCCATCCCATTCTCCCAGTTCCTCCATCTCATATATTCACATGAGGCCAGCTTCAACAAGGGAGCCTCTGAAATGTCCACCTTCTTCCTCAACTGAGGAATCCCCAGCTTTGTTATCGACAGCGCCCTCAAACAGACCCAACCCATCTCCCGCACTTCCACCCTCACTCCTTCTCTTCCCTGCCACAACAGCGATCGGGTTCCCCTTATCCTCACCTACCATCCCACCAACATTGACATCTAGAAAGATCATCAGGCACCATTACTGCCACCTCCAGCAGGATGCCACAACAAGGCACATATTCCCCTCCCCTCCCTTGTCCACCTTCCACCAGGACACCCTGGTCCCTGTTTCCTTCACCCCCAACACCTCCCCACAGCCCTATGGCTTCTTCCCCTGTAATCCTGTAGTTTCCCTGTTGTGAAAGTGCAACGCCTGCCCATTTACCTCCACCCTCCCCACTATCCAAGGGCCATTAACTCTGTTTTCTCCTTCACAGATGCTGCCAGACCTGCTCAGCTTTTCCAGCAACTTTGTTTTTGTTCTTTGGATATCAGTTGGAATAAAGCCTGTTCAGCGTATAGTTGCCCAGCCTCTGTCTTTCTGAAACACTCTTGTTGCAACTTCAGTGTGAAATTTGATTGTCTTCTTGAACAGAATGTGTGAAAGACTTTGATAGTATGTGTTTCCTGAATAACCTGTCTACCAAGACCCCAAGTCGAGTGACCCAGGCGTACCAGAACATCTGATGGCCAGCCAGCTAAACATTCCAAAAATCTCATTCTTTTCTATTCAAGAGAAAAATCTTTATGGTCAAAATGTTTTTTTTCTACAAAACTAAACCATGACAAAGAAATCAGTTTCATCTCCTTTACCTGGAGTACATGTTGTTTTGGTTTGTTTAAGAGGGGTAAACATTTATATTTTCAAATCTCAAACTATATGCCAACCAGTTTTGCATCTTTGTTAGTGTAGTATTAGTATAAATAAATAATATTTAAAGGAATCTGGATGATTGATCTTCTTATAAAAGAAAGATCACGATTGGCCAGACCAGGAACTGGGTAAAACAATTACATTTATATTGTGGTCTGTGGAGAATGGGCCCAGAAGCAGAGCATTTCTCCGAACTCAGTCAAAATAATGACTAAAAATTGTTCTTTTTCATTTCCTTGGCAGTGCCAAAAAAAAGAAACTCACCACTTCCCAAAGTAATCAGTCCAATAAAATATGGAGTCACATGTTTCTCATGGAACAGTTTATGCAAAATCAAAAAAAACTAGAATGTATCTTGAAAAATAAGCGTATAAACATAAACCAGTGTTTTCTTTTGATCAGCTGCAACTGTTACCTCATACCTTGCAACACTTCATGAGGCTTTTAATATCGTCAAAGCTTAGAAGCTTTTAATACAACATGAACAATGAACATTCAGCAGTGTTTGGCTTTAGTGTTACTGATATTGAATTTCTTCTTCAATATATTTACATCACACATGTTGAATTTTTTTTCATGCATCACCTTCAGAAATCCTCTGCTGATATTCATGTTCAAATAACCAATCCTTTAAATTCATGTTGCTTTAAACTTCTATATCTGAAGCTGAAATAGTATTATTGGCATATCTATTTTCTAAAACAAATTCCTTACGGATGCTCTGCCAGGCTTTCATATCCTCCCAAACTCTCAGCAAGGGCAAACAGCTGAAAGGAAAGTGGTACTGCATTAAAAAAAAGGTTTATTCTATTCAATCCCATTCCACCCCCCCTCCCCCAACCAATACAATTCAGTGTATGTATACTGTCCTCTCCTGGGGAAAAAAGATTTTCTCTATTTACAGCAATTGAAATTGATGATAAGAACTTGTTAAGAATTTTTTCACTACTATAAACGTATGTAATTTAAATCTTCGATTAAGACCGTATTTTTCCAAAGAAGCAAAAATGTTCTGTGCAAATGTGGTACTGAACCATGCAGCCAAAAAAGGTCCAAGGCACAGTCCAAACTAGATTTACTAATCTCATCCAAGTGAGCAGTGACAAAAGAAGGCATTGCTTTTAGTGTGGAGCAAACGAAAATGAAGGAAAGTTAAAAAAAAGTATAACGGCAACTGAATATTCCTCGCGATTGTGGAACAAAGGGCTCTTTGCAGCGTCTATTTAATTTTCAAAATTTCTGTTCTCGCTGAATAATGGTTGGATCCACCCATCCACCCCACCAGCCTCCACAATATTTCTGGTATCTCTGTTGTGTTGCCACTAGCAAACCTATATTCCACCTACCTTTGAACATTCAAATGCAACTGGACACACACAACAGGAATCCCTTTGTAAATCACTCCCAACACCCTTCAGGAACAGCACCTCATCTGTCAATTAGGCACTTTACAGCTTTCCAGTCTCAACTTTGAATTTTAAGGGTGTCACAGATTTTAGACATGTTAATAATAACGTGGCTATTCCACTCATGTCTTACAGATCGATCATCTGTTTTATATGTACCATTATCATCTCCTGTGCTATGCATTCATCATCCCATTAGACATTCATGTTCTCCTACCTTCCATTTCATTGATTTATATTAAAAATTTTCCTCCCCCCCACCCCCACCATTTTGTTCCTGCCTCTGCTTCAGAATCGGAATTGTTACAGAGGTCACCATACAGCCCCTCAAGCTCAAAAGGTACTTTACATCAGAAACATTTTGATTGCTGAACAAATTATGAATGAATATGTAGAGCAATAGAGAGAAATGTCTGCTTTCATAGAATATATTGCAGGCAATGACCTTACTTCATCAGTCCCACCATCCTGTCAATACACACTAAAAGAAAGGTACCCATTGTATGGAGACTACATTTATAGAATGCGGATAATTTCACAAGCTTAGCTATATCAGTTACGCAAGTGACTATCTGGCGATTTCAGTCCCTGTAAGTAGTTTCATCTGACACCCAGGATTGTGAGGCCTTTTCCTTAGTTTCTCCCTATTATCTGCAGTGAGTTTTGTTTAAATAATCAATCTGGACAAGGCTGACCTTCAGCCAGGGGATGGGACATGTTCATAAATAACTGCCTAGTTTCCAAGCAATCACCAGGCTTTAAATTGTGAATTAATAGGACAGTTCCATCAACCCTAACCTTTTAGCTTGCATTTTCAATCCATGAAGGCAATTTTTCCCCTCCCATTATACCTCTGCAGGAGTCTGTCTTATCCTGTTTGTGAATGAGTACGTGCTAGGAGCAAGAGGGTTGTAGTTTGTAACTGCATAGCAGCTCAGTGGATGAGCAGTTCCTTGGTCACTTGTCTAAAGAATAAAACTGTTCTTAATAAAAAGGTTATTAAAGAAATTTAGTAGAAATATGTTTTGTTCTAGGTAACAGTAAGAGAAATAAATTGACGATTTGGGTCATTAAATGAAACATTTATATTTTTGGTACAGCCTATGTAGCAGCTAGACCTGATTATTCCTCCCAGAGTTATAACACTAGCTTGAAATGCAATGCCTGAGCATTTCTACAATTTCCTGTTTTTATTGCTGAAAATTCCATGTCGCAGCAGGTCGTGAGAGGATAATTCTGAGGCCAACTGTGATAGCCCATGATAAAAACCAACTGTCTCTTGTAACAAAGTCACTTAGGTTATTGCAATAACAACTTTGTTATTTTTCCTCACAAGAAGGAAAAGTTCACCTCTTAAAAAGACAGGTGAACAGCTCATTCAATTTGGCTCAGCAGTGCAATGGAGAAGCAGAAGTGAACATAAAGCTCATTAATTTCAGAAGTGCCTTCACCAGGCATTAACAAGAAGTGAAGGAATTTCAAAAGTACTCACTTTTAAGTTTTTAAGGAATGTTGTGGCATGTTCCAAATCTCCTTTAATTAAGAAAGTTATCATACCCGAACTTCCGGTGCACTGTTGCTTCATCAGATTGTATTGTGGATGAGAAGGGAGGCCTGAAAAGCACACAAAAAGTGTAAAGGAACACAAGCCATTAAAACACCAATACAGACAGACAATTTACCATTTCAGTTTAGTTCAAAACCACACTGGAACCAAATATCGTCTGAGAGTGGATTGTTATGAAGTTTTCCACATTTAAGTAGATCAAGGATCATGAGGAAAGAGCAGGCAAGCAGACACAAAGAATGTTGGATCAGCTATAATCCTACTTAATGGCAGAGCAAGCTCAAGGGGGGTGAATGGCCTTCTCCTGTTCCTCTTCCATACACGCTTATTCTCCAGTGGGGCAGCTCACTATCACAAAATACAAATAAGCGAGTGTTAAGAAAAGTGGTTTTCCAGTTATGGCTGTCATTTCCACTTCAGGTTTACGGATTTGAAGAGATTTGGGGGATAAATTGATCACAAATAGCACAATTAGAATTAGAATCAAAGAATTCCCAGAGTGTGGAAACAGACCATTCAGCCCAACAAGTCCATACCAACCCTCCTAAGAGCATTCCACCCAAACCCATCCCGCTACCCTATCCTTGTAACCCTGCATTTCCCATGGCTAATGCACTTAACCTACACATCCCTCACTATTGATTGGGTCCTGATCTTTCATCACTGTCCCAGGATTATCTCAGATGAAAAGCTAGCCCCTTGATTTTTACCCCCTCTCATTCACAAGACCATCTTGAAGCCCTCTGTCCTCACTTCTAACAATCAAACACCAGGATCTCAAAGATCTTTTGGTAACTACAGTTAAACCTTGATCAGCTACCTCACAATGTCTCTTCCTTCCATTGATCCATTGGATGAAATATGTTTCAAAAAGATGTTCCTTGCCTTTTCTCCAAACTCAACCTTCTCTGGGTGGTCTCTGAGATAATGGGGACTGCAGATGCTGGAGAATCCAAGATAACAAAGTGTGAAGCTGGATGAACACAGCCGGCCAAGCAGCATCTCAGGAGCACAAAAGCTTGATGTTTCAGGCCTAGACCCTTCAGAGAGGGGGATGGGGAGAGGGTTCTGGAATAAATAGGGAGAGGGACAAGTGAAGATGGAGAGAAAAGAAGATAGGTGGAGAGGAGTGTATAGGTGAGGAGGTAGGGAGGGGATAGGTCAGTCTGGGGAGGATGGACAGGTCAAGAAGATCTGCTCCTTGACCTGCCCATCCTTTCTGGACTGACCTATCCCCTTCCTACCTGCCCACCTATACTCTACTCTCCACCTATCTTCTTTTCTCTCCATCTTCAGTCCACCTCCCCCTCTCTCCCTATTTATGTCAGAGCCCTCTCCCCATCCCCCTCTCTGATGAAGGGGTCTAGGCCCGAAACATCAGCTTTTGTGCTCCCGAGATGCTGCTTGGCCTGCTGTGTTCATCCAGCTTCACACTTTGTTATCTAGGTGATCTCTGACCCTGGTTAAGTTCTGTTTGATTGGATAGTCAGAGCCCATCCTACCGATCCCTTGGTCCTTTTCACTCTAAACAACCAACTGCACAAACTCCCCTCCCAGTTCCTCGTTCAACTCACTCTTCAAGGTGTTGTATTCTCCTTTAGATGTGCAGTCATTGCAACTATCAAAATTAATCCTTCATCCCATTTTTCTTGGAAAGTGCTGACAAAATTTCAGTGCACCTCTAAGTTCTGAACTTGTCCCCTCCTAAACGCACGATCTTCTTTTCTGGAACTCTCTGAATCCTTCCTTTCAAGTTTCTATACCCCAGTCAGTTATAGTTCTGAAACAGTCCTTGGTGAAGTCACTAAAAACCCCCCGTGTCAGTCAATGTAGTAAATTAAACTATCCCTCCATTTCCTTAGGTTTGGAGGATGTTTCAGTATTAGTATTTAAAAATTAGAAATGCTAACCAAAAAAAAGGTAATTGAGGATTTATGAAGCATCTCCTAACCCTCTGAGACCTATCTGCAGCCTTTCTCCTCCAACACATCTCTATTGTTTCATAAACCAAAAGAACCATGGATGCTGTAAATCAGAAACCTCAGAAGGGTTACTGGACCCAAAATGCTAACCCTGATTTCTCCTCACAGATGCTGCCAGACCTGCTGAGCTTTTCCAGCAACTTCTGCTTTTGTTCCACTGTTATACACTGGCTACATTTGGTCAAGCTAAGTGAATGGGCAAATGCATGACTGATCCAATTTAAGAGACAAATGGGAGATTATGCACTTTGGTAGCAACAACAGGAAGACAGATTATTATCTGAATAGCTATAAATTGAGAGACAGAATGTGCAGTGAGACCTGGCTGTCTTTGTATAGCAGTCACTGACAGGAAGCTTGCAGGTACAACAAGCTATAAAGCCGGCAAATGGTATACTGGCTTTCAGTGACAACAGGAATGATGGCTTGCACAACCACACCTAAAATACTGCACGCAGTTTTGGTCTCCTCATTTGAGAAGAGATATTCTTGCTAGAGAGGGAGTGCAGCGAAGCTTTACTAAACAGATTCCCAGGATGGCAGGACTGACATGGGGGGGAGACTGAATTGGTTAGAATGATAAATCACAGGAATTTAAAAATAGGGGTGGTATGGGATCTCGTAGAAACCTAATAAATTCTAACAGGACTACACAGAATGGATGTAGAAAGGATGCTCCAATGGCAAGGCAGTCTAGAATCAGGAGTCAGTCTAAGGATATGGGCTAAATCACTTAGTACTGAGATGAGGAGAAATTTCTTCACCTAGAGAGAGTTGAGCCTGTTGGCTATTACAGAAAAGCAGTCAAGGCCAAAACATTGTATGTCAAGGAGTTAGATATAGAACTTTGTGGCTAAAGGAATCAAAGGAATAAAGGGAAAAAGCAAGAATGAGCTTCTGAGTTGAATGGACAGCCATGATCATTATAAATAGCGGAGGCGGCTCCAAGGGCCAAAGATCTATTCCTGCACTTAATTTCTATGTTTCTATTTAGATAAGAATTGAGCAAAGTATCATTTGCAATCTCTCCTTATTAATATCACAATTACTTATGGACTCCAACCAGGTTTTCCTCGGATATATCTTGTATCTCATCTACATTCTTCCCCACGGCACTGTATTCTTTAAAGAGTGTATGCCGATGGCTTTGTATTCCGGGAACTGTCTTACCAGAGGCTGCTTTTGGCCTCTATAATTGGAGACGGTACGCCAAATATCCACTAGAACAGTCCCTGGGAACAGACTGATTAAACTGGGTTTATATTCTCTGGATTTTAGAAGGGATGTTTTATTGAAATGCAAGAACATTCTTAAGTTGCCTCATCAGGTTCTGGGGACAGAGCTTGTTTTCTCTCGTTGTGATACTGAGATTATAAGGGTAGAATTTTTCATAACAACATAAGTAAGAAAGAAACAGGTACAGGCCATCTGGTCTGCCGATCTGCTCCACCATTCAATAAGTACATGGCTGATTTCTTCATGGACTCAGCTCCACTTACCTGCCCACTCCCCTATCTATTTATCTTTGCATTAAAAACATTCAACAACATAGCCTCAACTGTTTCATCACTGGGTAGGGAAATTACAGATTTGCAACTCTTTGGGAGAAGAGGTCCCTCTTCAACTCAGTCTTAAATCTCGTTCTCCTTATTTTGAGGCTCTGCCCCCTAGTTCTAGTTTCACCCGGCAAGGGAAACAACCTCCCTGCCTCTGTCTAGCCCCTTCATAATTTTATAGGTTTCCCCTCATTCTACTAAATTCCGGTGAGTATAGTCCCGGTCTATTCAATGTCTCCTCATAAGCCTACCCTCTCACCTCCAGAATCAACCTAGTGAACCTCCGCTGCACTTCCTCCAAAGCCAGTACATCCCTTCTCAAGTAAGCAGACCAAAACTGTACACAATAAAAAGGACCAGCCACTTACAACTGAGAGTAAGTTCTTTGAGTACTTTGACTACTACAAAATCTTTGCAATTGCCTAACCCAGAGAGTTGTCAATGCTTCATCGAATACATTTAAAATTTTGAGACAGATAGTTTGTTGGTCTCTGGGAGGCAAAAAAAACAGGAAATATAGATGTTAAACCTTTAAAAGATATGATTATGTTTCTAACACGCAGCAGTGTAAGAGATGTACAAGACATTTAATGTGATTTCGTTTAGCACAAGACCTGTGTAGATGCAGAACAACCTTCAAAAAAAAAAGAAGCATTGGTGTTACTGTCAGGTCTGGTTAATGCGTCATATATAGCAGTAAATATCACAGAGGTTAAGAGAACGAAACAAATGTAGCAGGAAAGAAAATGGAGTTAGGTAAATGATTAGAGGTTATCACAGAATGACAGAATGGGCTCGATAAACCCCATTGTTTGTGCATGTTTTATTTCTCATGTCCTAATAACACCCAAATCCACTTCACCATCGCCTCTCTTGACTACTGCTGCTGACTTATCCCTTAATTATCAACATTAACAGAACATTCCTCCAGTTAAGTGTTAAATACTCTGAAGACTGACCATTTCCTTTAATCTTTGCTCCAAATTCCATTCCCGGCTCCATTCCTCTCCCTAGCTACTTTGAGATTAAGCAAGTTTGATGGCAACCTTGGTATCATACTTGATCCAGAGATAAACTTAAATATCTGTACTAAGACTCTCCATTTCCACAGTCAGAACCTCACCTGGCTTCACCCATCTACAACTCAACTGCTGCTGACTGACTGGAGCGTGCTGCAAACTCAGCAAAGTAAAATAGAAAAGAAATGCAGACCTGCATTTCAAGGGAAAAACACGGAGGAGATGAAAACCATAGGAAGGGAACTGTGGATAAATGTGTGGTTATCTACTTTGGTGGCAAGAACAGGAAGGCAGATTACTATCCTTCAATTTGTTTCTGTCAGGGGAAAAGCATCAGATCACAGGAAAACCGGTAGGTGATCTGCAGCGTTTTCTTCTGCATTGATTTTGACTGGCCAAGCAGACTCACCGTGACCTCCAGACTTTGATTTTTCCATCTGTAGCCATGCCATAAACTACTATGTCACTACGCTTTGAATCTGTCAGTCTAAACTCTTGCTCTCTTTCATCCTCAAATAAACACGCTTTAAATATCAACTGTTTGGACAAGTTTTTGGGGCTCCAAACAAATATTTAGCTGTGTCAAATGTTGTTTATCATGCCCCACTGAAGTGCCTTAGAAAATTATAATAGGGATCCTTCTTAAAATGTTGAAGTGTTCAATATTTAGGATTTCTCTGCCACCCTGTGGTAGCAAGAACTTTGGTCTGATTAGACCAATGCAGAGACTGAACAGCAAGGGGTAAATTAAATTTTATCATTCAGTAGAAATTTGTGAAGGGGGAAAAATAAGGGAAGTATTCTTCCAGATCCCAGATGAAATTTAAAACAAAACAATCTAATCTTAAACTAGAAGTAGCAAATGTTGGAAAATTTTCAATGGCAAAAATTCAAGAATGCTTTGAATTTATCAAGAGCAGATTACAGTAAACTAATAGACAAAACCTGCACACAATCTATTGCCACTGAGGGTATCACCTATCATCATAACCTTTCGAACATGTACCAAGTTTGAATATTTACTTCTTGGAGGTCTCAATAAAAACTACAAATCTCATGTTTCATAACTGGCAACCATTATCATGAACTCTGCATACAGATCAGATGTGTATTCTGCACCTTCTCCATACATCATTGTATGGAAAAGTCAAAAAGTATTATTTTCTCAGTTTCAAATCCATCCACTTTTGCTTGTCTCTTTCCAGTTGGAATTCTTTTCATTCAACGAACTGCCAAATTCATTAGCTAATTCACGATAATTCTTCAATCGGTTGTTTAACCAAATGAAAATTGTTTAAAATGGCCACTATCTGCCTGGAAATAAAAAAAAAGTCAAACAAATGTACCTAGTTTGCATTCCCAATCACACATATTTGTTGAAATCATTGTATAAGATTAAGACAACTCTTTAAAAACTAGAACAGGGTAGAAGCTGGCATACAAATATCCCCTTTCGTACCAAAGTGCTTTAATATCAATAATATGTAGTTCAAACGCCACTCACTTGAAAGCAGAGCCACTTGAGAAACAAACTGCAGCCACGAGTAGGTTATCAAAAATACCAGAATCTCAAATATAATCCCAGATACAACTGCACTTTGCAAATATATTTGATTACAAACTGCAAATCAAGTTGTAAGACTTGAAAAGAATGTTTAACTAGCTCACATTCTGTAAATGTGCCAAACAAAAGGAGGTACATTCAAACCAAAAATTAAACACAATTCCACCTCCTACCAAGGTAAACTCTTGAATAGAGTGTAACTTCCAGTCTCTAGATTTAGCTAAATTATAACTTCAAGAATAACATTACAGTTGTCCTTAAGCCAGAGTTGGAGCAGAAAGGTGCCTTATTTCATAATTTATTATCCTGCTGTATGCATGCATGTCAGAAGGAGCTCATTTCAAGTTTAATGTTAACGACCAGTATGTCAGTGTAAGCCACAAACACTTAGTCAGGGCCTCATGAAAGTAGCCACCTCTGCAAGACCAAGAGCTAGATCTCAGCCAGAAATCAGCAATCACAGAAGAAACTCAGAGGAGAGTTGCAGGCAAAATGATGGAAATGTGCATATGAGTGTCTAAGAAAAGGCTTTTGGGTATTCATATCTTTATAAGCATGTTGTAATGTTTACTTCTTTAGTTTTTAAACACACCAATTTTGTGGCCTCATTGTGATTCCTACCCTACTACTAGATTATCTTTGGAGAATTCTTGTGTAAAACAGTTAATATTGTAATCTTGGCGACACAGGCACAGATAGATCTCAAATCCTATGTTAGAAAATGAGAAAGGATAAAAAAAAAAGACTCTTTAAATCACGTCAACCTGCAACTGTAGTAGATTTGCCAACTTCAGGTACATTTAAGTCGTCATTGGATAAGCATATGGACGTACATGGAATAGCGTAGGTTAGATGGGCTTCAGGTCGGCACAACATCGAGGCCCGAAGGGCATGTACTGTGCTGTAATGTTCTATGTTCTATGACGAAAGCTAGACTATTCTAGCTTCACTACTCCATAAGTCGCAACATAATTTTCCCTGTTCCCAAAGTGGCCAACTATATACCTCATCTGCAACAGATCTAAATTAAAATATCTATCTACTGAATTTATTAAACCAATAATTGTATTTATAATTAAAACAAAATTATTCAAATGAAGATGCAATAAGTAGTGCAAGCTTAACAACAGCACTCTATCTTCTCCATGGGAACGCTGCAGCCTTCAGGACTCAATATCAAGTTAAATTTTATATACTGAATATCACGTTCTGTGTCCTTTACCCATCCTCACACCTCAGGCCATTCCTAGTTATCATCAGTTCCGAATAAGGGGCACTGGATGTGAAACTCTGTTTTCTCTCCGCAGATGCTGTTATCCACATTGTCCAGCATTGAAGCAAGCTACAAGATGAGCAAATTACCAGCTTCAAATTCTTGAGTATGGCTGTTCCATCAATAGAAACATGAAAATTGTCTCAATTGAAACTATAGCTTAGTTCCAACTGCTACATGGCAATTTCTGCTGGGAATGCAAACGTAAGCAGTTGCTAGATAAAGATCAACTTGAACTTATTTGCGATTTCCTCAAATTGAAAAGTAATATGCTAATATGAGCCAGCTAAGAATTTCTGCAGGGGGTCACTGACGTGGCATCTAGTTCTCAGGGAACTGTGTCTTGGCATGACTTAGCATTTCAGAAAGGTTGACACTGAAGGAGATCAAAAAGAAATTATTATTATTTAATGAAATGTGGTTAAAACCATAAGGTTTACAGGTGCAGGAAAGCTTATTTAAAAAAAAACACAAATAATTGTGCAAAGTAAGTTTGACCGAAAGAAAACTCCCTTTGTCCGTCTTCTGGAACTTGTGCCCCATCCCCAATGTCTCCCAGTATTAATTTACATTTTGAAACTTATTTATCAATTTCACTAATAAAACTCTGAAGCATAGTATATTGGAAAAATGCTACACAGCTTCAGCACAATTCAAAGCAATGGTGATACATTCAACGATTATGAAGATGTTGGCCATACTGTACCAAGTGTAAGGCTACATTAGTTATTGGAATGAGATATGCACAGGAGCTCTCAGTGTTATAATTTTTTGAAAAGGAGCATAGTATCCAAGAAATAAGTTCCATCTGACCAGGTTGCTAAATTGATCCAATTCCAGACAGCAATGAGATAGCTATTACATGACAAAAGACCCTGCAAGAATAACTCAGTTTACGTCACATTTGTAATAGAAATCATATCTGAACCACTGACCTGGGAAAATAACTTTTTCCACTCGAGGATCTGCCTCCAAAAACTGGGCTACAACCAATGCATTCTCGAAGTGTTGTTTCATTCGAAGGGCCAAAGTCTTCAACCCTCGATTACACATGTAGCAATCAAATGGAGACGGAACTGCACCAATAGCTATAAACACAATTTTTAAAAATTGAAATATGATCTTACAACATTAGGTAATTTTAACAATTTGCATTTCAGTAATGTACTTGAATCGTAGCGATTTAAGTGCAGCACAGTGGCTCAGTAGTTAGCACTGCTGCCTCACAGTGATTCAAATTCGATTTCGCTCTCGGGCCACTGTCTGTGTGGAGTTTGCACATTCTCCCTATGTCTGCGTGGGTTTTCTCCTGATGCCCTGGCTTCCTCCCAGTCAAAGATATGCAGGCGAGGTGGATTAGCCATGGGAAATGCAAGATTACAGCGATAGGGTAGGGGGGAAGAGAATGCTCTTTGGAGAGTCAGCGTGGACTCGAAGGGCCAAATACTCTGCTTCCACACTGTACGGATTCTATGATTCTATGTGAAATGCACCTATAACATTCCTAATGCACAGCTTTTTCTTCATCCCTTATCCTAAAGGGATCAGAACGACAAAATGTAAGCAAGTTGAGTTTGAACTCAGGTCCTATATGAATGTAGTATTATCACCATGTTTTTATTCTCTTCCTTTCCGAAATGAACCCTCATACTCTGTTGCCCTCTTTATGGGCATATAAGCAGTTTTGTGGATAAAGTCACTCCTTTTAATAATGTACACATTTTTACTCCCAAATTTCCTACAAAATTTCCTTCCAAACTTTAATTTCTTATCTTTCGAGGAATAACTAGCCTCCTTATTTGCTTCATCAAAAACAAACCACCTTGCACTTTAAAATACAAAATTCCACTTACCTGTATGGTGTAAATATGTTTATCTTTGTGTCTTTCTATATTGTGCAAGCCAGAATGCCAATTTCATAGTTCTTCACAATATATCAAGTATTTTTCTACATTGGAAACAGTCCAACCACATGATTGAACAGGTTTTTCATTTCCTTGTTGTTCTCAGCAGAGAAGAGAAAACAGAGGCAAAGAAGCCACTTTATTATCTCAAGTATTGCCAAGGTTCTTTCAATAGGATCTTCCAATCCGGTGACCAGTGCCATGTGGGAGAATGATGGCAGTTGTATGGGAATATGCCACCTGTAAGTTCTCCCAGTCACAAACTGTCCTCACTTGGAACTAGCTCATAATTCTTCCAGCATTGCCATCTTAAAGGCCTGTACCTACCTCCCTTTCCAAAGCACTGCAGACATTGCTATACCACAATTGTTCAAGGAGGCAGCACAACAGCAACTTAGAAGGCAATTACAGGGCATTTGTTCAGTGATTAGCAATAGATGCTGTCTTTGCCTCTGTTGATGAACAAATGCCCCCTGTTAAAATGTCACAGAAAAATGGTACCTCTTGGCCTTGGGAATTAACCTGGGAACCTATTTTGGGAACCTCAAAACAGTAAAGCTAGGATACATAGTGAAAAGGAAAGCTAAAACACCCAACCCGAACTTACAATAGATTAGAAACTGTTAATCTTTCTGATTAAAATAAAAAGTAGATTGCTACCAACAAAGCAAATGGAAACAGCTACAACAATCCCTGAGTTTACATTGTCTGTATCAATCTGAATTCCAGGCTGCAATCACACACACAAATATTTTCATAACTTTTAAAAAAAGTCCCAAGATGGACTCAATCCACAGATCATTGGCGTATGGCCTACAGCAAACGAGCGTCCAAAAATATTTAGTGACATGGTAAATAGGGGAAGCTGGTTTGGGAAGATGCATTGTAGAATTCCAACAGAGGGAACAAAATACCTTCACAGAGAGTCATATAGCGCAGAAACACTCCTTGGTACAACTCGTCCATGTCAACTGGTATCCCAAAGTGAACTAGTCCCATTTGCCTGCATTTGGCCCACATCCCTTTAAATGTTTCCTATTCATGTACCTGCCCAAATGTCTTTTAACTGTCGCTAATGTACCTGCATTTCCCTCCACCTCTGGTGGCTCAGACCACATATACACCACCCTCTATGCGAACAAGTCCCAATCCATCCAGCCTCTCCTTATAAAATAAACCTTCTATTCCTAGCAACATCATTGTAACTTTTTTCCCCGATTTTAATTTTTAAAATACTCTTCTTATAGCAGGATGACCAGAGTTGCAAGCCGTATCTAAACATTTCCTAACCAATGTCTTGTACAGCCTCGACATGATGTCCCAACTCCTATACTCAAAGTCTGACCAACAAAGGCAAATTACCTTGTCTACCTGCACCACCACTTCAAAGGAAAAATGAATTTGCATCCCTAGGTCCCTCTGTTCAACACCATGCCCCAGGGCCCTACCAATTAACTATGCAACTCCTGCCCTGGTTTGCCTAACCGTAATGCAATACATTGCATTTACCGAAATTAAACTTCATCTGCGATAACAAGGTGTGGAGCTGGATGAACACAGCAGGCCAAGCAGCATCTTAGGAGCAGGAAAGCTGACGTTTTGGGCCTGGACCCTTCATCAGAAATGAAGAAGGGTCTAGGCCTAGAAAGTCAGCTTTCCTGCTCCTCTGATGCTCCTTGGCCTGCTGCGTTCATCCAGCTCCACACCTTGTCATCTCGGATTCTCCAGGATCTGCAGATCCTATTATGTCTAACTTCATCTGCCACTCATTAGCCCATCTGATCAAGGTCCTGTTGTACTGAGATAATCCTCTTTACCGTCTACCATACCACCAATTTTGGTGCGATCCACAAACTTACTAATCATGCCACCTATACTCTCATCCAAATCATTTATATAACATGACAAGCAAACAGTGGACCCAGAACCAATCCTTGTGGCACACTCATGGTCACAGGCCTCTACTATCCAACCTCTGTCTTCTACCATCAAGACAATTTTATGACCAAATGGCACTCTCTCCCTGGATCTCATGTGATCTAACCTTATTAACGCAGCCTACCATATAGGATTTTCCAATGACCTAGAAACATCCACCACTCTGCCTTCATCTATCTTCTTGGTAACTTCTTCAAAGAGCTCAGTTAAATTTGTGAGATGATCTCCCAGATACATGACCAGACTGACCATCCCTAACTGTCCTTCTCTTTCAAAATTCACGTAAACCCTATCTCTCAGTAGCAAACCCCTCCCGCCCCGAACAACTTAACCACCACTGGCAACAGGCTCACTGGTCTATAGCTCCCTGGCTTTTCCTGCAGACTTTTTTAAAAAGCAACGGCACAACATTAGCCACCCTCCAGTCTCCTGGCACCTCACCCGCGGCTGTTGATAACACAAATATCATTGCAAGGTGCCTTGCAATTTCTTCCCTAGCTTCCCACAATATTCAGGAATACACCTCAGCAGGTCTCAGGGATGTATCTCCCTTTATGCATCTTAAGACCTCCAGCACCTCCTTTTCTGTGAGGTGGACTCTTTTCAAGACATCACCGTTTCTCCAGCTTCCCTAGTTTCCATGTCTTTCTCCACAGTACATGTTGAGGTGAAATATTTGTTTAGTATTTCACCCATCTCCTGTGGTTTCACACATAGCTGGCCTTTGGTTGTTGACTTGCTCGCCGATCTGGCTTGTTCTCATTCAAACAGCCAGCTCATCGAGCAAGTGAACAACCTCACCCACAACTTGAGCTACAGATCTTTGCCAAAACTTTAAACATAGCTTGCCTTGTTGATCCTTAAGGGATCCTATTCTCTCCCTAGTTACTCTTTTGCTCTTAATGTACTTGTAGAATCTATTAGGATTCTCCTTAACTCTATTTGCCAAAACTACCTCGTGTCCCCCTTTTGCTCCCCCAGATTTCCCTCTTAAGTGTACTCCTATTTCCCCATACTCCTCCAGGGATTCACTTGATCCCAGCTGTCTATATCTGACATATGCCTCCTTTCCTTTCACCAGTGCCTCAGTATCTCTAGTCATCCAGTGTTGCCTTAAACCTCTAGCCATGCCCTTCATGTTAATAGAAATATACTGTCTCTGAACTCCCATCATTTCATTTTTGAAAGCCTCCCACATGCCAGACATCCGTTTCCCTGTGAACAGCTTCCCTCAATTAACTTTTGGATCTTCCTGTCCAATACCAAAGTTGGCCTTCCTCCACTTTGGAACTAACTTTTAGATCAGGTTACCTTTCTCTATAACTAGTTTAAAACTAGCAGAATTATGATCACTGGTCCCAAAGTGCTCCCCAACTAACACCTCAATTTCTTGCTCTGCCATATTTCCCAAAAGAAGGTTGAGTTTTGCTCCTTCTCTGGTAGGTACATCCACAAACTGCATATGAATATGTTCTTGAACACACAACAAATTCCTCTCCATCCAAATCGTTGACACTATGGCAGTCCCAGTCTAAGTTAAAATCCCCTACCATTACAACCCTATGATTCTTGCAACCTTCTGAAATCTCCCTACATAATTTGATCCTCAATTTCCCGCTGATTATTGGGTGGAGCTATAGTACAATCCCATCAAGCTGATCCACCCCTTATTTCTCAGTTTTATCCAAAGAACTTCGTTTGACGATTCCTTCAGAATATCTTCTAAGTACAGCTGTAACGTTGCCCCAATCAATGTCATTTCCTATTGCCCCTTTCCTCACTTTCTATCCTTCCATAACATCTATACTCCGAAAAATTAAGCTGCTAATTCGCCCGTCCTTCAACCATGTTTCTTTAATAGCTACGATATCCCAATCTCAAGATCCCATCCATGCCTTGAGTTCATTTGCCCTACCTGTCAGACCCCTTGCATTGGAATATATGCCATTTATTTCAATCTCACTAGAAAATCTTACAAATTAGGAACCTTAACTATACTGCAGTCTGAAGAGGTCAACTGACCTTTTAAGCACTGATTCTAGAAGGTTTTAATACTTCTATTATATAGGGAACAAAATCTGTACAAGATCATACTTATCAAATACTATTTTGTAAAGATACACTCAGGTTGGAGTCCTTACACAGCAAGTATCAGCCTCAGCTATTTTAATGGTAATGAAAAATAAGCAATTTAATGGAGAACAAGTAAACCTGTTCCACCACAGGAAAACACTTTAGACCTAGATTTATCTTCCATTTTTACCTTCATCAAATTATATCATACCCTCTCATTTGCATGGGAGCAAAAAACATAGGCATTGATTACTTCAGCCTTGGAATCTTAAATAATTCTCCAAAAGGCTGAGTCTCACCATCTAGATTAGAGACAGGCAATAAAAGAAAACACTTCCTTAGATTCAGAGATAATGGGAACTGCAGATGCTGGAGAATCCAAGATAACAAAGTGTGAAGCTGGATGAACACAGCAGGCCAAGCAGCATCTTAGGAGCACAAAAGCTGAAAGGGTCTAGGCCCGAAACGTCAGCTTTTGTGCTCCTAAGATGCTGTTTGGCCTGCTGTGTTCATCCAGCCCTACACTTTATTATCTCTATTTCCTTAGTTTCAGTTGGCATACTAAAATCCTGATTCTCACCTCTTTCATCTGATGGTTATCAATCATTCTAGATCCTGGCCAAATTTCTTATGTTAACTGGGTAAACCCAAAACAGGTTTTGTTAAAGGGTAGGCTTTTGCACACAAGAATGGTAAAACTTTCACAGCTACACAGACATCACATTCATATCAACAAGCATGTAAAATTTTAAATTCACCAAAAGAAAAAAACTCAACTTCTAAATTACTCGCAGTTTTAATTCCACCTTGCCACAATGACACATTGTATTTCACAGGAGAACAATTCTTCCATGCAAAAGAAGGCAGCAGTCAAGCTCAGTAATGCTTATGGAACTGTTAACATACTGTTCAGAGATCTGTAAATCATTACCATTTTGCAAGAACATCAGCTTCTCATGGAGATCATCACGATTCATTGAAGCCAATCCCATGACTACATCACTGTGACCTGGAAAAATAAGAAGTTAATTTTTGTTTCTGGGACTATGCAAGCATGCACAGAGATACTTGAAAAAAAATCAAAATGAAGGTTCATGGGCAGATTTTTCACAACTGAAACAAACTGCAAACTGCCTGGACTTCCTGAACTAGCAAAGTAATACCTAGCTGTCACAGTGATGTGAAGGTGCTGGAGCTTCAGATGAAGGAGCAGTACTCTGAAAGCTTGTGATTTCAAATAAACATGTTGTACTATAAACTGGTGTCAAGTGACTTCTGTACTTGTCATCAAGACATGGTAACACCAAAATCTCCTGCAAGCTACCCACTAACTCGATTTGGAACTTCAATTATTGTTCCTCTATCATCATAGATCAAAATTCTAGTACTCCCTCCACAAATTACACTGTGTGTGTACATACACCACATTATCCATGATGGTTCCAGGCAGCAACAAACACACATCTTTTCTGATGCCATTTAGGAATGGGTAACAAATGCTGCTCAAGCCAGTCACACGTCCAGCAAAATAATAAACTACCACTTCTTCCCCCCCAAAACTTAGATCTATTTAGGAGAAATGCGGGGCTAGTCAGTCGGACTGAGAAGAAGTCTCAAGTATTTGGAAAGGGAATTCAGAATTTTTGCAAGGGCTGTATAATAGCAGCAAGGTATAGTGTGCAATTGGCAAGTATAGAAGTGGGATACAGTGTACTTCAGAACTTAAAGAATTAGGGAGTACGAATGTGAGGACCAGAATACTTAGCTTTGAAATTGAATGCATGGAGAGATAAAAGGTAACTATAAACAGAAATTGAAAGAAAATAAAATTGGAACAGGTACTCAGGAACAAGAACAAAATACATGGGTGAATCAGATGTGTGGAAAGATGACAGCAGATTTAAAAATTGTTTCTTAAAAAAGAACAAGTGTACAGATGTGTGACAAGAAAAGGGTTTACAAACAATTTAGGGTGAAGGTGGCTGGGGTTGTTGGGGAGGGGGGGGGTAAGATGATGGAAATAACACAGAGTGAGATCTGCAATTGAAGGAACAAGATATGCATGGAAGTAGACTTTAAGAGTTGGGCCCAATGACGAACTGATGAAGCACAGAGGGATTTAAAAGAAAAAAAAGAAAGAAAGAGCTGAGAAAGCAATTTTAAAAAAGAGAAGGTACAACTACAAATTTTAAAAAAATGTTTTGTAAAGAATATGCAGGAGATTAGTAAAAAATACAACCAAAACCATTCGACAAGGCTCAGAAAACAGAGCTCACAGATGTAAATAAGGCACAGTCACAAATATTAAACAAAATTTTAAAATTCAAATGGATTTGAAATGAGCTTACTTATTTCAAAAAGTTTGGTAAAAAAAGATAATTTAAGCGTAAGTAATTTTTAAAAATTGCGACTTAAGTAAATAACATTAAAGTCTGGAACTTGGGGAGACATTGAAAAGATTTTATGAAGTTCTAGCAATTCGAATGATTATAAAACATTATACACATCAAGAGAACAGAATTTAACTATTAATTTTTAGATTCAGACCTCAAATTTTAAACTGCAAATATAATGGGTTTTTTTAAACACTATGTTCTTACCGTTCATGTACTTTGATGCTGAGTACACACAGATGTCAGCACCAAGGGCCAAAGGACGCTAAAAAATGAAAAATTCTTGTGATGAGATAAAGGAAACATCCTGAAAGTCTATTTTTCTATTTTAACTATCAAACTGAAGTTTTTTCAAAAAATGGGTTGTTCAACCAATTCCCAAAACACAGCAGGGTATTCCCATTTGATAGAAGATAAGCTGGTGAAACAGCTATTACACTAGAGTATTAAGGTGGCATGCTCACCCAAGCTCAATTGTAAATGTTTCAAAAATTGCAGCACAAAGCCCCCAAACTTCAAGTTAGTGATTCTGCACCGAACTGGATGGGCAACTCCACTCTAATGAGAGCTGAAACTAATGCATCAAAATGACTTGTTTCGTTTTCCTTTCTCCCCCATTGCCCAAATTTCTCACTTCACATCCTTAAGAATTTGTACTCTTTTTGAATAAAACTCTTTTCTGGTACTTCACTTCATTGGTACTTTATATATGCAATGGGAACAGAAAATGTTGAAAGGTCATTTGACGACAGCACCAGCAACAACCTTGATTACACCCTGACGTGTACTTCCACTTGACTGGCAATAAGAAACTTGACTAATTTCTGTACTTTGACCCTTGGGCACCAAATCTTTTATTGCAATATGGTTAACTATTAACTCAGCAAAAAGCAAGGACTATCGATCTTTCTGACCCCAGTACTCACTGGTCTTAGTTATCAAACTTCCAATATAAAAGGCCAGCATTAGTTTAGCCCTTTGAATCTGTTAAAGGCTTTTTCTCAAGGTGTCTAGCCCACACTAATTAGACTACTTTCAGTTCATTTTAAAACTGGATGCTGGTAATTGTCTGTACTGTACATGAGGGCAGATACACACCATGTATACAAACAACTGTTCATGGTGCCCTCATAGACAAGAGCTGAAATATCAAGAATCAGAATAATTGACTGCAAAGGTAGAGAATTAGACAAGGGTGGAACGTCCGCTATAATCTGTATTAATTAAAAATGGGAAACTAAGACAAAACAATGATGTAACTAAAAATCATTAAATGGCAAATCTAGTAAAAATATGAGCTGCACTTGGCTTAACAAAAGTGAAAAATCAACCACTCTCATTTGACCTTTGATCAGAAATGAATCTTAGAGCCTAAGTTTACCAGCGTTAAGAAGTTGAGCAATTTTGACATTGCATGTGAAGTTGGTTTCTCAGGTAGGACAAACAAAAACTAAAATTCACAGATCATGGGCAAAGCTGGTTCAGCTAGTGTTGATTGCCCAACCTCAATTGCCCACAAGGCAGTTGCAAATCAGCCACATTGCTGTGGGAGTGGAGTCACATGAAGGGTAGGCAGGGTAAAGATGGCAGCTTTCCTTCACACAGTGCAATTAGAAAATGCATGTGTCAGCAGGCACAGAACAAACAGGTTTGGTGCAAGTAAACATGCAGGCAGCAGATTTTTGGATGACCAAGATTATGGGGAGGTGAAATGTGGGAAGCCTGCTAGAAGCCTTTTAGGATAGTTAAGTCTAAAGGTAACAAAGGACTAGGCAAAGGTTTCAGCTGCAGTTGAATTAAGGCTTCATGCAATTTGAAATATATGTGACTTTTGTGCTGAAGGGGTGGTGTTGTGTGGTTAGAAGCTCATCTTGGGGTGAAATACTTCGCTGTGGTTATGAACACAGTCTGGTTTGGCCTCAGCCAGTTACCAGGAGAGGGATGGAATCAGTGGTGAGGGAGTAGAGTTTGGCTCCTAGCCTGGATTGACAGTCTGCATTGTCCGATTTGATGTGGTCTACACCCCTTTTCAGGCACGGACAGAATTAGCAGCACAGCTGGGTTATGAAATAACTATTAGCTTTATTGAGACAAAGTGTGGAGAAGTTTCTGTTGTCAAGAAAACTACAGTGATAGCAAAGTGTGGAGCTGGGTGAACACAGCAGGCCAAGCAGCATCTTAGGAGCACAAAAGCTGACGTTTCGGGCCTAGACTCTTCATCAGAAAAGGGGGATGGGGAGAGGATTCTGAAATAAATAGGGAGTGGGGGGGGGGAGGCGGACTGAAGATGGACAGAGGAGGAGATAGGTGGAGAGGAGACAGACAAGTTAAAGGGGAGGGAGGGAGGCCCTAGACCGTGTCTCCCGCATTTCCCGCGCCTCAATCCTCAAACCCCGCCCTCGCAATAACCGCCCCAAGAGAATCCCCCTCGTCCTCACATACCACCCCACCAACCTCCGGATACAATACATCATCCTTCGACACTTCCGCCAAAAGCTATCCGACCCCACCACCAAAGACATTTTTCCCACCCCATCCTTGTCTGCCTTCCCTCGAGACCACTCTCTCCGTGACTCCCTTGTCCGCTCCACATTCCCCTCCAACCCCGCCACACCCAGCACTTTTCCCTGCAACCGCAGTAAGTGCTACACCTGCCCCCACACCACCTCCCTCACCCCCATCCCAGGCCCCAAGGTGACTTTCCACATCAAGCAGACGTTTACCTGCACATCCGCCAATGTGATATATTGTACCCCCTGTACACAGTGTGGCCTCCTCTAGATTGGGGAAACCAAGCGGAGGCTTGGGGACCGCTTTGCAGAAAACCTACGCTCGGTTCGCAGAAAACAACTGCACCTCCCATTCCTTAGACGACATGTCCATCCTGGGCCTCCTGCAGTGCCATAATGATGCCACACGTAGGTTGCAGGAACAGCAACTCATATTCCGCTTGGGAACCCTGCAGCCCAATGGTATCAACGTGGATTTCACAAGCTTCAAAATCTCCCCTCCCCCCACTGCATCCCAAAACCAGCCCAGCTCGTCCCCGCCTGCCTAACTTGTTCTTCCTCTCACCTATCCGCTCCTCCCACCTCAAGCCGCACCTCCATTTCCTACCTACTAACTTCATCCCGCCCCCTCAACCTGTCCGTCCACCCCGGACAGACCTATCCCCTCCCTACCTCCCCACCTGTACTCTCCTCTCCACCATCCATCGTCAATCCGCCTCCCCCCTCTCCCTATTTATTTCAGAAACCTCTCCCCCTCCCCCTTTTCTGATGAAGGGTCTAGGCCTGAAACGTCAGCTTTTGTGCTCCTCAGATGCTGCTTGGCCTGCTATGTTCATCCAGCTCCACACCTGGTTTTCTTGGATTCTCCAGCATCTGCAGTTCCCATTATCACTAACTTAGAGCGTACTGTCTTTCTGATCCAAGTTTTAAATACCTACTGTACTGAAAATGCAAGATTCTAATCACACTGTTAGCTTCTAATAGTCAAATTATACCCCACACAGACCGGAGGGGATTCCCTGTTGCGGCTTGGAGGCAAGTCCCCCATGGTCAGCATGAAGCAAAGTCTGGCTTTTGATTCCTATGGTGAATTCATTTCAAATTTTTTTTTATCTTATACCAAAAGAATCTGTACTTAAGTATCTACACCTAGGTATCTCTGTACTAAGATGGCACCGTAAAGGAATCCAATCCAATCTGGGACATTAGTGAATCAGATGGTGGTTTTCCCGCTGACAATCATTAGATTCTCAATCCCAGATTTTTATTTAATTCAAATTCCATCATTTGCCATGGCATGATTTGAACATGGGTCCTCAGATTAATGGTCTAGAGATAAGACCAGTAACCCTTGCCTCCCCTTGAAGTTAGCTAACAGCTAGAAAGTTGTTTGTTAAATGCCAATCCTTCAAGAAATTACATTGAAAGAAATTGAAAAACATTATGATAATGAGGTTTCTCAAGTGAAGATTGACTCACTGCTCTCCACCTCCCCTTCAACCAGAAACAAAAAAAGAGGAAAGCCAAGTAGCAATAGAAATTAATAAAAATACACTTCAAATAAGGATAAGTGCTCATAGTTAAATTTTGGTCTGAATACAAAAGTTCGACAGGTAGTAATGGATAAACTAAATTAGGGATGTCATGACAGTCAAAAGTTCTACCAAAAGCTTGACAAAAGAAAGTTAGCCCATTATTTGATGTGGCGACAGGGTGTCACGTATGACATAGGAGCACTGTGACAGAGAGGGAAATGGGTGACCACCAGGAATCTAAGAAAACCAGGCAAGTTGTGCAGGAGGCCCGTGTCTATTATGTTTGGCAAGTGGCATTTCATTTTGAAAACTAGCGAAAGCATGGTTTTCAGGGGAGTGCAGCCAATAGACAAGTCCATGACACCAGGGGGTGTTGTAGCTGTATGAAAAAAAGAAGTTTGAAGGGGCAAAAGTGACAGGGGATTCCATAGTCTGAGGGGTCAGACAAATGTCTCTGCAACATGAGCCAAGACTCCATGAAGACGTGTTGTCCCCCTCCTCAAGGAGGCTACACTCCAGTTGTATGGTGTCCTTCTAGGGAAGAAGGGGAAAAAAAAAGCCAGAACTCACTGCCCACATTGGAACCAGAGACATAGGCAGGAAGAGGAATGAGGCCTTGAAAGCATTCAGAAAGTTAGGAAAAAAGTTAAAATATCAGGATTAGAAGCAATAACGTGAGGTTTACTCCCAATGCCATGTACTAGAAAGCATAAGAACAGGAGGATTGATCAGTCAAATTGAACACATGGCTGGAATGATTTGGACATGAAGACCAAATGCAACATTTCCAGATCTGCAGATGATACAAAGCTAAAGAATGTATGTTAAGGAAGATGGGAAATGTTTTCAGACGGATTTGGACAGCCTTAGCAAAACGAGTAAAACATAGCAGGTGTAAAATATTTTGGTAAAATTTCAAGTTACCACTTTGGGAAAAGAAGCAGATGTACAGATTATTTATTAAATGGTGGCGAGATTGGAAAGTGGATGATATGCAAAGGGACTCGGTGTCCTTCTCGATAATTTACTGAAGAGTAAGATTGCTGCACCTACATGTATGAGGAATATTTGCCTTTATTGCTCGAAAGAAGTACAGAAGTCAAATCTTGCTTCAATTGTACAGGATCGCAGTCAGCCCATACCTGGAGTATGCAGTTTTATAGTCTCCTTACTTCAGGAAGGGAATTGTACAAATGGTGGCTCACTGGACTTGTTCCTGGATTGGCATTACTGCCCTATTACTAGAGATTGGGTGAACTGGATTTAAATTTTCTGGAGTGGAGGGACCTCATTGAAACTTACAACAATACTTACATTAATAAACAGGGTAGATAGGAGGAAAAGTAATCAAAAAAAAGCTGGAAAAACTCCAGTCCGGCAGCATCTATGAACAAAAAAATGTTAGTGCTTCGGGTTTAGAGACCCTTCAGAAGAATTTAGATTCCGGATCACTGGATCATGAAATGTTGGCTGATTTCTCTTCGCAGATGCTGCCAGACCTGCTGAACTTCTCCAGCAATTCCTGTTTTAGCTCTATTCCAGTACCCACGCTTCTTTGGATTTAAGACACAGGGAAAGACATTTCATCAAGATCAGGGGGAATAACTTAAAAATAAGGGAGAAGTCACAATTTTAGGACTTAGAGTTGGCTTTTTTTAAAAAAAATTTGGAGGATTATGCAGCTTTGGAAATCTCTATCCCAGAGGGACGTGGAAACCTCAACCTCTTCCTCAAATACACTCAGACTAAAAGTTTCTGATCACCAGTAGCAAAGAAAAAGGATTATTGGAAGATTGTGGGTAAGAGAAATTGAAGTGTTTGATCACTCACTATTACATTTAATAGCAAAATAGTGGGGGAGGCGAAGGTCCAGTGGCATTATCATTGGACTGTTAATTCAGAGACCAAGGTAACGTTCTGGGGACACCGGTTCAAATCCTGCCATGACGACATGTGAAATCTGAATTCGATGAGTACTTGGAACCAAGAGTTTAATGATGACCAGGAATCCATTGTTGGAAAAACCCACCTGGTCCACCTAACGTCCTTTAGAGAAGGAAACTGCTATCCTTACTTGGTCCGCTTACTTGTGACTCCACACCCACAAATGTGGTTGCCTGAACTGCCTTAAAATGAAGATCTATAGCTCAGGTTTGCAGTTGGTTTTCCGAGCTGACTGGCTTTTGTGCAACGATTTCGCCTCCTTTCTAGGTGACACAGTCAATGCTGTATAGCCTCCATTGAAGCTCAGTTGTTTGGTCCCACTCTCTGAATTTATATTGGCCAATCTGTCCTGGTAGGCAGTCTTGCTTCCAGCTTTGTACCCTGGTGGTATGTAGATGGGGTCTATTTCAACATGTTTGTTTATTGCACCAGTGGTTGAAAGCAAGGTCTCCAGGAATTCTCGTACTTGTCCCAATCAAATTGATGTCCTTCTATAGCGGAGTGTATTAAAAGCAAGGGAGAGTTCATTGTGCTGTTTTGCTGCATGTTGGTGTTCACATATCCTGATGGGGAGTTTCCTGCCTGTCTGTCCTATGTAGTATTTCTTACAGTGCTGCATGATATTTTAAAAATCACATTTGTCTCGCTGATTGTGGAGATAGGGTCTTTCATCATAGCGTAACTGGCAAAATGTGGCTGTTGGTTTGCGTGCTATCCTTATTCCAAGAGGCAACAGAAGTCTTGTAGTCAGTTCTGATGAGTTTCTAACTGAGGGCAGGGTGGCCAGTGTGTTAGGCTGTACTGTATCTTCTTGGTAATGTTTGCCAGGCATTGGTGAACTAAGCTGTTAGGATAACTATTGTTTGCACTCACTCTGTATCGGTGCTCCTCTGTTTTTGTGCAGCTCTGGAGTATTGCAGTGAGATACTGTTTATTTAAACTGAATCTTGACACAGCTGTTTGTGGACACAGGGGTAGTTACTGTTGTAACTCAGGATTTGGTCTGTGTTTAGTCACTGTATACACTGGCAAGGAATTCCAGTATAACATAGCAAAGATGAGTGGGAAGCTGGAGGACTGGGAAGCGTTTAAAGAACAACAGAAGATAACCAAAAAGGCAATACACAGAGAAAAAGTGAGCTATGAAGGCAAACTGGTCAAAAATATAAAAAGGAGGATAGTAAAAGCTTTCTTAGGTACGTGAAAAGAAAAAAAATGGTTAAGACTAAAATTGGGCCCTTGAATTTATTATGGGGAACAAGGAAATGGCAGATGAGTTGAATAGGTACTTTGGATCTGTCTTCACTAGGGAAGACACAAGCAATCTCCCAGATGCAATAGTGGCTGAAGGACCCAGGGTAATGGACAAACTGAAGGGTATTTATATTAGGCAGGAAATTGTGTTCGATAGACTGTTAGGACTGAAGGCCGATAAGTCCCTGGGACCTGATGGTCTGCATCCCAGGATACTTAAGGAGGTGGCTCTAGAAATTGTGGACGCGTTGGTAATTATTTTCCAAGGTTCTATAGATTCAGGATCAGTTCCTGCGGATTGGAGAGTGGCAAATGTTGTCCCACTTTTCAAGAAAGGAGGGAGAGAGAAAACAGGAAATTATAGACCGGTTAGCCTGACGTCAGTAGTGGGAAAGATGCTGGAGTCAATTATAAAAGATGAAATTACAACTCATTTGGATAGCAGTAACAGAATAGGTCAGAGTCAGAAAGGATTTACGAAGGGGAAATCGTGCTTGACTAATCTTCTGGAATTTTTTGAGGATGTATCTATGAAGATGGATAAGGGAGAACCAGTGGATGTAGTGTACCTGGACTTTCAGAAAGCCTTTGACAAAGTCCCACATAGGAGATTGGTGGGCAAAATTAGGGCACATGGTATTGGGGGCAAAATACTGAGTTGGATTGAAAATTGGCTGGCTGACAGGAAGCAAAGAGTAGTGATAACGGGTCCCATTCGGAATGGCAGGCAGTGACCAGTGAGATACCACAAGGCTCGGTGCTGGGACGCAGCTGTTTACGATATATAGTAATGATATAGATGAAGGCATTAAAAGTAATATTAGCAAATTTGCTGATGACACAAAGTTGGGTGGTAGTGTGAAACGTGAGGAGGATGTTCTGAGAATACAGGGTGACTTGGACAGGCTAGGTGAGTGGACGGATGCATGGCAGATGCAGTTTAATGTGGATAAGTGTGCGGTTATACACTTTGGTGGCAAGAACAGGAAGGCAGATTACTATCTCAATAGAGTCAAGTGAGGTAAACGGGAAGTACAACACGACCTAGCTGTTCTTGTACATCAGTCAATGAAAGCAAGCATGCAGGTACAGCAGGCAGTGAAGAAAGCTAATAGCATGCTGGCCTTCAGCACAAGAGGAATTGTGTATAGCAGAGAAGAGGTCCTTCTGCAGCTGTAAAGGGCCCTGGTGAGTCCGCACCTGGAGTATTGTGTGCAGTTTTGGTCTCCAAATTTGAGGAAGGACATTCTTGCTATTGAGGGAGCGCAGCGTAGGTTCACAAGGTCAATTCCCGGATTGGCGGGACTATCATACGTTGAAAGATTGGAGCGACTGGGCTTGTATACGCTTGTGTTTAGAAGGATGAGAGGGGATCTGATTGAGGCGTATAAGATTATTAAGCGATTGGACATTTTGGAGGCAGGAAGCATGTTTCCGCTGATGGGCGAGTCCGGAACCAGAGGACACAGTTTAAAAATAAGGGGTAGGCCATTTAGAACAGAGTTGAGGGAAACCTTCTTCACCCAGAGAGTGGTGGATATATGGAACGCACTGCCCCAGAAGGCAGTGGAGGCCCATTCTCTGGATACTTTCAAGAAAGAGATAGATAGAGCTCGTAAAGATAGTGGAATCAAGGGTTATGGGGATAAGGCAGGAACAGGATATTGATTGTGGATGATCAGCCATGATCATAATGAATGGTGGTGCTGGCTCGAACGGCCGAATGGCCTACTCCAGCACCTATTGTCTATTCCCTGTTTTTTGTTCATGCCACCATTATGTCTGGAAACGGGAGTTGATTGTTGCTCCGTTTTTCCCTGATCAACATGATCACAGTGAATATGCTGTTAATAAAGGTGATGGGTTTCTAGCTTTGTTTTTTAATGATCACAAAAAGGTACTGTCCACATATCTAACCCATAGTTTAGGCTGGATATGGGGGGGTTGCTGTGAGTTCCAGTCTTTGCACAACAGCTTCCGTTGTGAGCCCTGAGATGGGTGAACCCATGGTTGTTCCATTACTTTTCTCATATATCTGGCTGTCGAAGACAAAGGATGGAGTAAGGCATAGATCGAACAATTTTAGCATGTTGTTCTTGCTGATTGTTTCATCGGAGGTTTGTGTTTTTTAGATTGTCCAGTAGTGTGGCCATATAAATTCAGAGCGGGTCAGAACAGCAGCGTTTCAACGGAAGCTACACAGCACTGATGATGTCACCTAGAAGGGAAATGAAATGTTGGCATGAAAACCAGACAGCTCAGCAAACTAACCAATTCTTAACTGCCCTCTGAGCAATAAATGCTGGCCCGGCCATGACACTCATCCCGTGAACAAATAAAAAAGACAAACAGATCTACTTCAAATCTGCACTCGTTTATGCTAGGGTAAGTCTATCTGCCACGGTTTCTTTTTAGTGTTCATACTTAACGTTTACATTTTGTTCAGTTTATACTTTAGAGAGAGTCTCTTCCAACTCTGACTACACAATGCAAATTTCAGAGTTGCAAGAGACTGTCTAAAAGTATCTCAAATTTGTTAAATACTTGCATTCAAATTTTATCCCTGGAAGTACGATCAATTATCTGTATATATTCACTCCAGAGAGCAAATAATTCTAGCAACAGCAAGTCACTTTGTCACAAGCTCTCTTCAAGTGAAGCATTTTTGGCTGTCCATTAGCTTGATGCTAGTTTCAGTATTCAGTCAGAAAATGCAAAACAAGGGTAGACTGCTGAAATGCCATCTCTTATTTAAAAGAATCATGAACAAAAATGTAGAACAAGCAGGATAGTACAAGTATGAGGCAGAAGATCAGGCATGATTATAAATCAAACAAAAATGGACAGATAAAAGAGGTACGGAGGCAACTTCTGTGCTTTTATGTTTTGCAAGAAAAAAAACACCATCTCAAAAGGGACCTGATCCAGAGATATGGGAAAATGTTACAAATGAAGCTGCAAATTTGAAGTATCAACAACTTCATAGTCGTAGAAAATATTATGTTAAAACACAAAGTGCAACAATATCTGCACTAGTAGAATGATCCAACTTTACTGGTTTGATTCAGAAAGCATAACATCCAGATTACATCCTCCAGTTTTGATACAGGAGATGTTGCTGCAGCAGTCATAGGAACGTTACTGAACCCAGTTCAATTAGACTTGAGAAGCATAAGTTTAAAAAAAAAGGAAAAACAAAAAGTGATGAATGAATTCGTTAAATATTTGAAAATGCATTCAAAAATTAATTTGATTCAGCAGTCTGGATATTTGTGAACTATCACAATTACCTGGAAATAGGCTGACATGAAGGTGTTATCCACTACCAGAATGATATCTCCATGTTTGTGTACAATTGCTGCACAACCCTTGATGTCAATAACATTCATCATAGGGTTAGTAGGAGTCTCAGTCCAGACAAGCTGTGAAAAGAAATCATGAGTTAGAGGTTCCTCCAAATGGGGCATTCAGAATTGAGAACAAAGTACTGCAAACTGTAGGCTTCTCAAAAGGCCGTGATCAAGACCAAACTGGATCTTTCATTGTTTTGTGGATCTTCCTGTAAGAACAAGGGTGAGGGAAGAGAATTTACCTGACTGACCATTACTAGCTCAGTCCCATTTTGATATTTCACCAACAGCTCCTGGAATCAGTCTTCGCCTAGTATATATTGAAGGCTCATCAGCCCAATATTCTACTAGACAAATTCTCAACAGTACATTTCATTCACCCCATTTTCTTTTCAGTTCAACCATGCAAAAAAAAAAACTCCAGCTTTAGCCTCTCGTGTACACATTGGAAATAATGAATGACCTAATCCTCTCTTCAGGTGCAAAATCCTTGATCTCTTATTTCACGGTTTGCAAAGGCTGATCACTGCAGGGTGTAACTGATTCAAGGAAACACCAGCAAAACATTTTGATCACACTTGTAAACTCTGGGGAACTTGCTTCTCCACCACACAAAACAAAATTAGCAAGCACTAGCATGAATTAGTAAAGTCCATGCTGAAAATAATACCTTTCTTTCCTGCCTGCCCACTTCCAGCTTTTTCCTTTCCCTCCTGGTTCCAGGCCAGTGATGCTTTTTCAATCATGGTTTTCCAATTCAGGGCCAGCAGATCACACAACCTACTAAAAACTGCAGCCCTGAGAAAATGTTACTACCCAGAATAATCTAGAGCCATTCCCCTCCAGTTCACCCACTGCACATACAACACCGTTTCCTTCAGGTATCATTATTGCATGCCTGATAATAGCAGATCAAGTTATCACAATTATACACAAGCAGCCTTAGCAACTATCCTCCCCAACCAAGTTCTGAAATATATTCAACAGTTCAAGGTGTTGACATTTGGGATCATTCCAAACTCCAAGGCTCCAACTTAATACTGTCAAAGGTCAGCATCAGCACCATTTCTGCTAACTTCATAAACTACATTCCAAACGCTATAAAACTGAAATCTCGGTGTTCCTGCAAAACTTTTGACTCCCAACTTCCACTTAGTGCTACTAAGCTCTAGCAACTAATCCCTACCATAAAAACCTCAATAGTTTCAAACCCAAGGGGCCCAGATAAACTCTATTAGTTGAATGTTCTTTTTGCTGGGGACAGTTGATGCTGGTCAGCAGCTCAAACCAGTGGACCTGGAACCTGATGAATGCGAGATTTCCTACAGTACACCTGGACCAAAAATGCAGCATAGGGAGACAGTGCAAGCCAAGAGCCTGGGCATTGGGAGCAGCCTCAAAATCAGAGGTAGAACCCATGCCAGAAATCAGCCCCTCCCACTCCACCCTCAAAGGCCCATCCAAAATATTCAGCATTCCAGCCTTCTTAATCTCCTACTACTGTTCGAGCATGAATCATGCTTAGATAGGCCCACATTATTTCACTGTGCATCACTCAGATCCACAATGGGGTTGCAGTTTATCACTAAAAACAACAATGTTACCACACATTGTAAGGACAGAGGGGTGGAGAATTGGACAATCAAAAATGTAAGATTTTGCCGAACACAATCTTACCTTGGTGTTTGGCTTAATGGCTGCATCCAGACGTTCCAATGATGTGCAGTCAACGAAAGAGATTTCCAAACCCATTTGGGATGCAACGCTGCGAAAGTATCGGTTGGTACCTAAAATACAAAATGCATTTCTACAGAATGTACTATCTTTTGAACTCATTTAAAAGCCTTTCCATTGAAAAAGTGACAAGGAAACAAGCCATCGTTTCCAAGGTACTGAATTGATTTTGAAAAAAGCCACATTTTCCCCTCCCTTTCCCTGTGGGAAATCCTGTGCTATTTTATGCCACTTTGTTCAGAAGTTGTAAATATCTAGTTATGATATTAACTGATTGAGGTAAATGCAAATAGCCTATATTTATGCCAGTTTAGATTTCCCTCCCTCCTTGGAAAGGGACACCCAACATCAAACCAGCACATCTCCACAAAGGCACTGGGAAATTAGGAGATAGAGAATTTTGTCCCAAACATGCAATATTTGTTTCCGTTACCTCCTATTCAATGCAGTTAATGACACTCATAGCACCTTATGATGGATAGTTTACCTACAAGAGTTCAAATCCAAATCATTAATAAAAGTCACATTCATTTACTAAGTAAAGTGGTAGACAATTTAAAAACACATACCAATTCAAATCTAATATTTTGAGACAAGAGCAACATTACGTCCTAGTGATAGAATGTGGGATTGAATATGGCTCAACACTAGATGAGCTAGAACACAAATTGCATGCCATCTGGTTTGAGTCTGATCGACTGTCTACAGCTGGAGGTATTGCATGAACCAAATAAAGTGGTTTGGGATTTTTTCCCCCCCCGATGTTTAACCAATCAAAATGTTTACTTGCGTACAACTTAACGTCAGAAAAATGTCTAACAAGTGAAAAATGTGCAAAGGGTGGAGGGAATTAAAAATAGACCAGTAATTCAAGACAATGGTCAGTGCAGCAGAGAGAAGTGCCACTATGCGAGGAAAAAAAAAGTTAGTGGTTATGAGAGCACTGTGCAATAAAAGTATTTAAGTAATCAGGAATTGAGCAAGAAGTAAATTGAGAGGGCAAAACAGAACATATCTCAAAACAAGAGAACCTACAAAATCGATAATGGAAGCAAGAGGAAGGAGGAAAAGAAAAAAGGGGACTAAGGTGTTGAACCAAAACATAACACCAAATTAAACTAATCCTTTCTGCCCGCCCTTGGTCCATATCCCTCCATTCCTTGCAAATTCATATCCGTATCTAAAAGTCCCTTAAACCCCTCTATCATTTCTGCTTCCTCCACCACCACTAGCAGCGCATTCCAGACTCCTACCACTGTAAAGAAACTTGCCCCTCATCTCCTGAGCTCTCCACCCTGCCTCACCTTAAAATGCATGTCCCCTAGCATTAGGCATTTCAAATCTGGTAGAAAGATTCTGACCATCAACCCTATCTACGCATCTCAATTTTACAGGCTAATCGAGTGTCCCTCAGTCTCCACCGTTTCAGAGAAAACAAGTGGAGTTTTGAGCCACTCCTTATAGCTCATACCCTCTAATCCAAGCAACATACTGATGAAGTTCTTCCACACCCTCTCCAAAGCCGCCACATCTTTCCTGTAAGGTGGCAACCAGAATATTACTTAATACTCTGGGCGTCAGAATGGATCAGTGGCTGCTGGAGACAGCTGCTAAAAAATGTTGTTTCTCCCATCGTTGCCCAAAAGAACAAAAAGATCCGCAAGTTAAAAAAGACCAAACAAGCCAAGTGCAAGAGGTGGTACAGACATAAAATGGAGTAAAAAGGCTGGAAAAGAATTAAAATTAGGATAGGAACTTGGAGGTTGAAGCAGTTAAAACCAGTGTATATCAGCAAGAACAGAAACAAATGGGTGAGCAGGATTTGGAACGAGATAACAACAATGATTTTAGACAAATGGGATTTTTCAGATAAAGATGAAAGTTGTCATATCTGATGGTGACAAAAGCAAGGATAATATTGGGCAATGAAAAGCAAGTGCAAATAAGCAGTCTTGGTGATATTGCACTGAACACAGATCTAGATCACACAGGACTGGGGAATTATAAATTATTGATTTCCATAGGGAATCAAGTAGCCAGCAAGGGGGTGGAATGAAGTTTCTGACAGGGGTTAAAGTCAACGGTATCAGATCTTGTTGATGTGGGTACAGGGAGTGCAGAAGAGGCATGGCATTGTTTTAAATTGGAATGCAAAGAATCTCTCCTGTTCCTCCAGGCCCCACTCAGCTCAGTGGCTGCTGTTTTTAGTGGTCAGACAGCTTTCACCAGGCGGACACCGCCACTGCACTCATGCCTAGATTTGCAGCAGTAGAAGAGGAGATGAATGGAGAATGTTTCCTACTGCACTTTAACTGTCTGGTCACACAGTTTATGCCAAATAAAATAATTAAAATTCCAGTTATGTTCTTTCATTAATAGCAAATCAAGGAAACAAAAAAACTATACCTCCATATACGTCATTCATACAAATAATGTTATCACCAGTTTTCAACAGGTGCACAATCGTCATTGCAGTTGCCAAACCAGATGCAAATGCTAAACCTGCAGAAAGAAAAGTGGAAACAATAAAATGCCATTTCAGATAGGAGAGTCAAATACTTTTACACTGGATTGCATAGTATTTGCAGCACAGAAATAGGGCATTTGGCCCAATTCATGCTGCTCTCAAGCCTCCCATCTTTCCTTACCCAAACCCACCATCATAATCCTTCATTCATAGGAACATAGGTGCAAGAGTAGGACATTCAGGTTCTCAGGCCCGCTCCACCATTCAATAAGGTCATGGCAGGCAAATGGAGTTAGGCCTCAGATCAGCCTTGTGCCCGTATCCCTCGTTTAATAAAAAAAAGTTTAAATTTAGCAATTAAATCAGCATCAACTGCCATTTGAAGAAGAGAGAGTTCTAAACATCCGGTGTAGAAGTGCTTTTTAACATCACTCCTGAATGTACTAGCCCATTTTTTTTTTAGGGCTATGGCCCCTGGTTCTACAATCTTCAATGACAGGAGAGTGTTCACCTTGATTGACTTTATTTTCCATGTTAATATCCTGAAGACTGCAATTAGATTGCCCTTCAGCCTTCTAAATATGAGAGAATAAAGGTCTAATTTGTGTGATTTCTTTTACTTAAGACCTAAAGTTCAGATATTATCCTTGTAAACCTGCGGTGAACTTCCATCAGGGCCAAAAGATCTTTTCTAAGGCACAGTGCCCAGATCTGTTCTCTGTACTTCAAATGGGGTGTAACCAGGATGTTGTACAACTGCAGCATAATATATGCCACCTAAAACTCAATATTTTTTAGATTGGAAGGCCAGCATTCCATGAGTTTTCTTGACTATTTTCTGCACCTACTCATGGCATTTTAGAGGACTACACATCTAATCTTCCCTTCGCAAACCCCCACCAGCCCCAAAAAAAATCTCATTGGAGATCCATGGTCTAACTTGGTGTTCTTCTACCAA
Organism: Stegostoma tigrinum; assembly: GCF_030684315.1. NCBI lineage: Eukaryota > Metazoa > Chordata > Chondrichthyes > Orectolobiformes > Stegostomatidae > Stegostoma > Stegostoma tigrinum. The sequence continues at coordinate 53,127,331 of NC_081361.1, read as the reverse complement.
ATACCCTGATCTATCCTCAGTTCAAAATGCATAACCTCATACCTGCCTATATTAAATTCCATCAGCCACAGATTTGCCCATTCACCTAATCAATATCCTGTTGTTAGTAAGTTGATGCTGTCATCAACAAGCTCACTTTTGGATTATTAAAAAATTTGACCATTTGACTTTTTAAAATATCATTATCTAATTCATTAATGAATACAGTGACTAAGAAAGGCCACAACACAGACCTGTGCAGGACACCATTAGTTACGCGCTAGCAATGAGTACTGGCCTATTATTCCAACTTGGTTGGGTGGCAGGAAACTAATTTCCTATCCATGTCAGTAATTTGCCTTAGGGGCTTCCACCTGGGCTAGCTTTGTCTTGAGTGCATGAAGGATTAGCGAATAGTTAAGTACAACATTTTTCAATTATGGCCTGAGTTGGAGTTCCACGCTTTTAACACTCTGGTTAAAGAAGATTCTTCTTAATATCCATTTAGGTTTCTTAGTGACTACCTAATGTTGGAATTCTCTTGCTATACTCTTCGTCACAAAGTGAAGTAGCCTCTATCCCCAATTAAAACCTTACATAAAATTTTAAGAGCCATCTCTTAGGTCACCCCCAGCCCTCTTGCCAATAGGTGACCTAACCCATCATTTACTGACATATCCATGCATTTCAGGTATCGTCCTGACATGCATTACTTCATCCACTTCAGCATGTGAATATTCTTTTATAATCCTGTGACCAGAACCATGTACAAAATTTTATATACGGTCTAAATTAAGGTTTAATATAGTTTAGCACAACTTCCCACCTTTCAAATCTACTGTTTGGGAAATAAAACCTAGTGCTCAGTTTCTTTTATGGATCTGCTGTGGCACAACTATTAAAATCAATAAGATTATGCCTGAATCACTAGACTAACTCCACACCCTGCCTTTTTCATGATTCTCCAAGAATTCTGAAAAAAGCATTTTGCCCTTAAGATACTCAAAAGGTGGAGTATCCACAACCCTTCAGGACATAGGCCAAAGATTCAAATCCCATCTGACTGAAGTAACTTTTCAGTTCTAACTGGTTCAACTTTTATCTGGAGACAGTGATACTGCTTCTCCAGACTGATTTTAGACTTGCCATTCGCTCCAACTACAAGTCATATTAGCAACCAAACTAAACAATTCTTGTTCCTTATATAGAATTGAGGTGGGAAAGTGCCCTTTGTGCTGCTGTATGCGTTCTAAACAATGTGAGGTTAAGTGATGGCATTAAATCCAAAATGACAGCACTGGCAAAGTGACTGACCTGCCTTTCTGCAGGCTTCTCGTGGACAAGTATATACATTTTAACCCATTTATCACAATGGCATTTGATGCTCGTTACAGCAGAACTGCACACGCACTGTAAGTGCAACTTTGAAACACCAAGACCAAGACCATTTTCAGCATTTAAAAAAATTAGGCCTCACCATGCCCGGTTTCACCCCCATCTAGTATTTGATATTAAAGAAACTTGTACATAAACTTATGAAACTTATACATAAAGTACTGGTGAAACGTATGTCTAGAGACAAAAGAACCAACATATCCAAAAAAATGCTGCTCCTCCCACAAAACAATATTCAAAATGCCAGGTACTGTGGCTTACTATATTTCGCTCCATCAACTGCTGCAACAGCTTTCTCCAAACAATTCCGTGTAGGATTTCCACTGCGGCTGTATTCAAAGCCCTGTAGAAAAATCCAGTAGCAGACACTTTAGCAACATAATTCGATCCACACAAAAAAAACTTTGCAGATAAAACATCACAAATCCTCTGCCACATGCAGTTATAAAGGGAACAAAAACACTATGTTTTTACAGTTTCAGTCTAATTACAGTATTCAGTCATTGTTAGCCATTATCCTTGGTCTGCTGGAGAACCATCGCTCTCTCCCCATACCAATTCTGCCCTTTCTCACTAAAAAGAGACTTTTGATGCAGCAACTGGCATAAGCAGCTTGTGATAAGTTATCTGCCAGACAAAATTTGCTTTGTTAATCTCTCCTCTCTATCCCAAACAGTGCATTGTTCTCTCCAGAAGGGTCAATATTCACCATTTTATTCTCCAGAATAGTTTGACAATGTGAAATATATGTTAGAGCAATGACAGATTAAACCACTGACATACTTCCATTAACAGAGGGGATGCATTGACCTAGTGGTATTATTGCTTGACTGTTAATCCACACCCCCCTCCTCAACATCAGAGAAACCAAACTGAGGCTTGGGGATCACTTTGCAGAACTCCTATGCTCGGTTTGCAATAAACAACTAGACTTCTCAGTCACGAACCATTTGAACTCCCCCTCCCATTCCTTGGATGGGATGTCCATCCTGGGCCTCCTGCAGTGCCACAACGACGCCACCCGAAGGTTGCAGGAACAGCAACTCTTATTCCGCTTGGGAACCCTGCAGCCCAATGGTATCAATGTGGATTTCACAAGCTTCAAAATCTCCCCTCCCCCTACTGCATCCCAAAACCAGCCCAGCAAGTCCCCGCCTCCCTAACCTGTTCTTCCTGTCACCTATCCCCTCCTCCCACCTCAGACCACACTTCCATTTCCTATCTTCTATCCTCATCCCAGCCCCCCCCCCCCCCCCCCCCCCCCTGACCTGTGTCTCCTCCCCGGACTGACCTATTCCCCCCCTACCTACGTTCACCTCCACAGGCTCCATCTCCTCCCCTTTAACTTGTCTGTCTCCTCTCCACCTATCTTCTCCTCTATCCATCTTCAGTTCGCCTCGCCCTCTCTCCCTATTTATTTCAGTACCCTTTCCCTATCCCCCTTTTCTGACAAAGGGTCTAGGTCCAAAACGTCAGCTTTTGTGCTCCTAAGATGCTGCTTGGCCTGCTTTGTTCATCCAGCTCCACACTGCTGTCTTGGATTCTCCAGCATCTGCAGTTCCCATTATCTCTAATGTTCGGGGGGGGGGGGGCCTGGGTTCGAATTTTGCCTCAGCAGATGGTGGAATTTGAATTCAATAAAGTATCTGGAATCAAGAATCAAGAGTCTGATGGTGGCCACGGAGTCCATTGTTGACTGTCGGGAAAAATCCATCTGGTTCACTATTGTCCTTTAGGGAAGAAGCTGCCATCCTTACCTGGTATGGCCGACATGTGACTCCAGGCCCACAATCAACGCTGTTGACTCTAAAACAGCCCTCTGGGCAATTACTGCTGCCAGGGCATCAATGCCCTTGTCCCATGATGAAAATAAAAACCAAACAGAAACCAGCTGCACTAGTTTCCTGTCAACAGTCGTCTAAAAGGTGATAGTAATCCAAAGCTCCTTTTCAAAACCACACCCGTAATACTGTAAATAGTTCTGAACCCCTTCAAAAAAACAACTGATATTAAAAGCAGTCCACAGAAGGACCATTGGGTTGAATCAGGATATGGAGAGATTTTATGATGGGATAAGTACATTGGGCCTATATTCATTGGAATTAAGAACGGGAGGTGACCTTATTGAAACAAAAAATATCTTTAGGAGGACTTCACAGGGTAGATACTACGAAGCTGTTTCCTATTGGAGATTCTAGGACCAGAGGGCCAAATCTCAGTAAAGTATTGCCCATTTTAGACCGGTGAGGAAGTATTAATTCTCAGAAGATTTTGAATAATGGAATTTACTTCAAAAGACCACAGTGGATTGTCAAGGATGGGTCATTAAGTATTTCCAAGGCAGAGAGATTTTAAAAATTGATAATGAGCCCAAACATTATGGGTGGGGAAAAGAAAAGGTAAAAACGCAGACTCAAGGATGACAGGATTAGCCAGAATCTCATTAGATGGCACAGCAGACTTGGACCAAAGAGCCTATTTCTGTTCTTACATCTTAACTCTATCCCCAAAACTTTTGTTTTGATCAGATGTCATGTTGGTTTTTAAAAAGGAATGACATGTATAGTAATCAAGTTCAAAACATTCACTGCTTTTTTAAAAACTTCTCAAGTTAGAAACTTTAACGGCCTCTACCTACCACACCTCAATTTTCTGTAGACTCTGCAACTTTCTGGCCTCTGGACCATGGGTATCCTCCTCAATCTTACGCATTTTATCCATTAGCACACATCAACCCACCTCACAAACCTTCAGCAGTAATTCAACACATCTAAACAACCAGCAAGGTGAGAATGCATTGCTATGTCTACGATCATAGTACTTGAAATTCATGTTCACATTTCTTCACCACATATTCTCACGGTATACAAACCGCCCTGTTCAAAATCATAAAGACATCCTAGGCATGACCTTGGCTTTCCTCAACATCGATTTGTTTTATTGTTACATGTACCCAAGCACAGTGAAAATCTTTTATGAGTAGTACAGCAGATCATAGGAAACAAGGAGCTATGGATCATGGTGGGTGCTAGTGGGGAACTTTGACAGTGAGGCATACAGGTTACACTGCACAGGATGCGCACAAGGCAAGAACAATATTAACAAGATCAACATTATTTGAGGTTAGACGGGTTCATTCATCAGTCTAACATACAGCAGCGAAGAATCTGTTCTCAAACCTGCTGGTGCACTTGTTCAATCTGTATCATCTGCCCGACAGAAGAGGTTGTAGGAGAGCATTGCTGGGGTGGGATGGGCCTTTGATGTTTGCAGCTCTTCCACGCCAATGATGTAGTTTAGAAAAAAAAAAGGTGTAAAGGGAGTCCATGGATGGAATGCCAGCTTCCATGATGGTCTGGGCTGTGCACACAGTTTTTAAGTGGTCCTGGTCAGAGGAGTTGTTGTACCAGGCTGTTGTATGTACCAGGCTGTTGTATGCACCCTGACAGTACACTATGATGCGTCCATAAAAGTTGTTGAGGGTCCTTACGAGCAAGGCGGATTTCCGGAGCCACCCGAGGAACAAGGAGGCATTGCTATGCCATTTACAGAATTTGCTAGAATCATTGCTCAAGGTCTAGTTCCGTGCAACTGCCCTCACAGCATTGCATTGGGATGAGTAGGAGATAAACTATTACATTTCTTGTACTGGCTTCTCTTCTCTCACATCTTTGAGAATCTCCAAGAATCTCAACACACACTTGACTATCCTTCACAAACAAAAACTGGTGCAAGTCTACAAGCATCAGTTTAGCTTTCCTTCTGGGTGCTTTAAGCTCTATCACCAATTTTGCCAAATACATCTATGGTGTCTGTAAGCCTTATTTCAGAGAAGCGTTCTTTTACTCAATCACCTTCAACTAAAGTTAAAGAAGATTAAAGCCACTATTCTTAGTTCAACATCAAGAAAGTGTATCAGCAGTTTTGTGCCCATGGATAGTCCTAGTAGTCACTCATGATTTCAATCAAATGTTGCTTAAGATTACAAAGATGCAATCTGGCCAATCTGATGTACATATACTGTTAGTTATAAGACAAAGAGCAGTAGGCTTTTTAGCCCATTGTAACACTGGAGTAAAGAATACACTTAGCACTAAAAACAAAGCGCTTACATGAATCTTATTAGCATCATCATTACAGTCAGAAAGTTTTTTTCTTTAATAATAGCATTTGAATCCATTCAAAAGCCTAATAAAATAGAAACTGTTAAAAAAAAATCTCATCTGATGATATCTTCACTGAATGAAAATGAACTTTAGCTTCCGATACACGTGACAATCTTCCAGGTCCCAACGAGTTCACAAGTACCACAAAATTCCCAAGATTGTTCTTCATGACAATCAGTCCATTCTCAGTTTTACAGTGCTAGTCCTGGGGAGGTTGGAAGGAGGCAAATGAGCCCACTCCTGCCTCAAAGCCAGTAGGCCGTCTGCTCAGGCAGGAAAGCAGAGCATTAGCTTTGTACGTTGTCTGATCTAAAATATGACACGAACCATCCAGCAAAAGATACAGGTGCCTCAAGTTTCAACCACTTCCTATGATTAAACATGCCATGCTCAACAAGCCACTTAAAATTCAAAATCGTCTCTTAATAGACAGCACTTTCCTTGTTCAAGCCCTCAGCCGGAGAAAAGTCTTCCCCCAAAATCAAGCTCTTCCCCCCTCCCAGAGTTTATCAGGTTTGAAAATATTCATTTTATCCCAATACTTTTAGCCTCAAGATTGAGTTCAACATTTGCGCTACAATTAATGTCCATGCAAATAAGTTTCAAATTTGCATTATCCCTTTTACCTCAAAACTTATGAGCATCCATGCTTTGAAAGATTTAAAAGTATCAAGTTGTGCAGTTTGTGAAGGTTAGGTACAAACATTTAAAGTTTTTGTTTAATACGTGTACATGGTCAACAAAGTTGTTCTTTGCAGGAGGTTATCTGAAACTGTTCCAAATGTTCGTTAATTTAGAAAACAAAAAATCAACATTTTGCAGCTGAACTTTAACTTGGTCAACATCTCGTTTGGAAAAAACATTATTAAATTTTAACATTACAAGGCAGAATTAAATATTATTGCTTATGAACAGAGAGTAAATTTCCAATTCGTTAAACTAGTTTAATGATTTTGGCTCATGACAAGATGTTAATCCATCACTACTCCCTAATCTTCAACAGCCCTATTTACATAGCTCACATTGAAGTTAATGTCTCATCGAAAGGGCACTCCCTTATACAAAACAGCACTTCCATCAGCACTCCATGTTCTACTGCAATGCTTCAACTTGCACATTCTGATACAGAGGTAACAGTCCTCCCAACTGAGCCAAAATAACCACCCATTTCCACCAAGAGGTCTTCACAGCAACAAAACAATTATGCAGTTAAGATGACCAACTCTAACCGGTGCATGCTAAAACGCTTATGCAACAGTTAGTCTACTTGAAACAAAAAGCATTATACACAAATTTAGCAAGGAGTAACATTTATGATATAACAAAGTGTGGAGTTGGATGAACACAGCAGACCAAGCAGCATCTTAGAAGCACAAAAGCTGACTTTTTGGGCCTGGACCCTTCGTCAGAAAAGGGGGAATGGGGAGAGGATTCTGAAATAAATAGGGAGAGAGGAGGAGGCGGATTGAAGATGGAAAGAGGAGGAGATAGGTGGAGAGGAGAGCATGGGTGGGGGAGGAGATAAGTCAGTCCGGGGAGGACGGACAGGTCAAGGGGGCAGGATGAGGTTAGTAGGTAGGAAATGGAGGTGCGAGGAGGGGCTAGGTGAGAGGAAGAACAGGTTGGGGAGGAGAGGATGAGCTGGGCTGGTTTTCGGATACAGTGGGGGGAGGGGAGATTTTAAAGCTTGTGAAATCCACATCGATACCATTGGGCTGCAGAGTTCCCAAGCGGAATAAGAGTTGCTGTTCCTGCAACCCTCAGGTGGCATCATTATGGCACTACAGGAAGCCCAGGATGGACATGTCGTCTAAGGAATGGGAGGGGAAGTTGAAATGGTTCACGACTGGGACATGCAGTTGTTTATTGCGAACCAAGCGTAGGTGTTCTGCAAAGCGGTCTCCAAGCCTCCACTTGTTTTTTGTTATCTCGGATTCTCCAGCATCGGCAGTTCCCATTATCCCAGATCAACATTTATGACAATAAAATGTGAGGCTGGATGAACACAGCAGGCCAATCTCCAGCATCTGCAGTTCCCATTATCTCTGATAACATTTATGATATCATTTTTCTAATCAAATGACATTTCAGGTATCAGCGCTGCACATCTAACAAACTTGTTTCAATGTTTTATGTCATACACCTTCACTGTCAAATAAGTAGACATTAAAATCAGCTTGCAGAAGCTTAGCAAGAAACAGTGAAGGGATAAGGGAAGAACATACAACTTTATTCAAGTCACCTTGACCGAGTAAAGAATACTTGACTAGCTTCTTCCTTCTTTGTTTCAATTCCTTTGTAAACAAATGAGGAGATACTATAGTATCTAATTCTCAATCTGATTTTCACACAAGGCCTGGCAGATTTGCACTTTTTGTTAAAGCCAAAAATTTTGAAGCTTCGAAACATGACTTACACCAACACCAATTTCAGCATCTGCATAAAATCAGTCGGATTTGGACTTTATTTCTGATTAAACTGGAAATCAAATAACATAGAAAATAATCACCAAATTTGCACAACAAAATGAATTTGGGCTTAAAATATGACGGGCGAGTGCCTATAATATTAAACATGAAAATAAAACATTTTTAAAGCACACACCAAAATCGCTCTTGCTGCAGAGTCAGATAGAGACATTTAAGCGACTCTTGGATAGGATATGGAGGATAGTAAAATGTAGGGTATGCAGGGTAGTTTGATCTTAGTAGGATAATAGGTCGGCACAACATCGTGGGCCTGTACTGTGCTGTTCTGTTCTACGATCTAAAACGTAGATGATGTACAGGACAAATTATTAGGATATTAATAATATCCTCGTTTCTCCAACCCCCAACTATCGTTTTAACAAAATTAAATAATATCCACACTGACAAAAATGAGCCCCATGCGCGTGCCCCTTCATACCAAGAGTGGTATTAGAAAGCTGAAGCTGTCTTGCTATCTCACACTTACCGCATGCTGCCCAGGAGCACTTTGTTTAAACGTAGTAGACAGCGATATTGGAGGCACCACTGCCATTGACTTCCACTGTTCGGGATTCTGCCCCGCATGAAGTGCCTGGGTAGAAAAATGTTCAAAAGGTGGCTGAAATCCACCCTTCAACTCGCTATTCTTGCAACCAGTAGACATCTTATTTTGGTTAGATTTATTACGATAACCTTGATCAGAAATAAATGTACGATCAGCTTTTACGAAGGCCAAGCTTTCCTTTCCCTCCACGCCGCCCCCCGTAAAACTCAGCTCATTGGTAAGCACCGAACGCGGATTGCTCCCTCGTGACAGGGCATGCAAAACGCTGACTCTTAACCATTTAAATGCTGTAAGCTCCTGCAAGTACAGTACCTGTAATAGTTCTGGTCTCATTGGCCAGACGGGACACGCAAGATCGTCAATGCAAATAAAATAATCTCACAAAATTTATTGAGGAATAAATAACCGAAGTCATATCAAACTAATTAAACTTTCTTTATGAGCAAAGCAACGGAGAACAAATGGATGTTCATTAGACATATATTTTCCCACAGACTTCCTGAGTGTATTTTTGTTTGATAATTTTGGATATTGAAGACGTTTAAATGCAGTGACCTTCACAAAGGACCTGGGGTCTGTGAGAACATTCAAGACTGTATCTCCTTCACCAAGCAGTTTGAAGATTCCTCACAGTGTCAAAGTCAGTATTTGGAAGTGTAAGTTAGAATAGTTCAGTACTTCAGTATGGCTGAAATAAAAAGACATGTTTTGTTGAAGCTTTTCCTGTTGCACCGATCAGGGAATTTCACAAATATACCAATGCAACATTTATACTGCATGTAAGCGAATGCTAATTGATTGACAAGTGAACTCTTACTGGTAGAGTTCTAGCAATGGAGAGGGCATGCATTCATGCTAATTAACAGTTTACAGCCATATTTGTTAATTTTGTAACTAGAAAAGTTGACTCTAACTTATCAGGCCATTGACCAGAGAAATGAATCTGTGAATAGCGTCATCAATTTTGCCAAGATGAAACCAACTCAGTCACTGCATATGAGAGATAATGGGAACTGCAGATGCTGGAGAATTCCAAGATAATAAAATGTGAGGCTGGATGAACACAGCAGGCCAAGCAGCATCTCAGGAGCACAAAAGCTGACGTTTTGGGCCTAGACCCTTCATCAGAGAGGGGGATGGGGAGAGGGAACTGGAATAAATAGGGAGAGAGGGGGAGGCGGACCGAAGATGGAGAGTAAAGAAGATAGGTGGAGAGAGTATAGGTGGGGAGGTAGGGAGGGGATAGGTCAGTCCAGGGAAGACGGACAGGTCAAGGAGGTGGGATGAGGTTAGTAGGTAGCTGGGGGTGCGGCTTGGTGTGGGAGGAAGGGATGGGTGAGAGGAAGAACCGGTTAGGGAGGCAGAGACAGGCTGGACTGGTTTTGGGATGCAGTGGGTGGGGGGGAAGAGCTGGGCTGGTTGTGTGGTGCAGTGGGGGGAGGGGACGAACTAGGCTGGTTTAGGGATGCAGTAGGGGAAGGGGAGATTTTGAAACTGGTGAAGTCCACATTGATACCATATGGCTGCAGGGTTCCCAGGCGGAATATGAGTTGCTGTTCCTGCAACCTTCGGGTCACTGCATACGTTGTAACTGCAAACAGGGCTCCAGGACATGGAAGTGAGCCGCAGTGAAAGCCTGAGTGACAATCCTAAATCGGTTGTCAGTACATGTCTTTGCATATTCAGAGACAATGGGAACTGCAGATGCTAGAAAATCTGAGATAACAAAGTGTGGAGCTGGATGAACACAGCAGGCCAAGCAGCATCTTAGGAGCACAAAAGCTGAAGTTTCGGGCCAAGACCCTTCAGCGGAAAAGGTGTAAGGGGGAGAGGTTTCTGAAATAAATAGGGAGAGAGCGGGACGTGGATCGAAGATGGATAGAGGAGAGGAAACAGACAAGTTAAAGAGGCGGGGATGGAGCCAGTAGAGGTGTGTGTGGGTGCGGAGGTAGGAAGGGGATAGGTCAGTCCGGGGAGGATGGACAGGTCAAGGGCAGGGATGAGGTTAGTAGGTAGGAAATGGAGATGCGGCTTGAGGTGGGAGGAGGGAATAGGTGAGAGGAAGAACAGGTTAGAAACAAAACAAAGAAACAAAGGAACCTACAGCACAGGAACAGGCCCTTCGGCCCTCCAAGCCTGCGCCTATCAAGATCCTCTGTCTAACCTGTCATCTATTTTCTAACGGTCTGTGTCCATTTGCTCCCTGCCCTTCCATGTACCTGTCCAAATATATCTTAAAAGACGCTAACGTGTCTGCGTCTACCACCTCCGCTGGCAACGCGTTCCAGGCGCCCAACACCCTCTGTGTAAAGAACTTTCCACGCATATCTCCCTTAAACTTTTCTCTTCTCACTTTGAACTCATGACCCCTAGTAATTGAGTCCCCTGCTCTGGGAAAAAGCTTATTGCTATCCACCCTGTCTATACCCCTCATGATTTTGTAGACCTCAATCAGGTCCCCCCTCAATCTCCGTCTTTCTAATGAAAATAATCCTAATCTATTCAACGTCTCTTCATAGCTAGCACCCTCCATACCAGGCAACATCCTGGTGAACCTCCTCTGCACCCTCTCCAAAGCATCCACATCCTTTTGGTAATGTGGTGACCAGAACTGCACACAGTACTCAAAATGTGGCTGAACCACAGTCCTATACAACTGCAACATGACCTGCTAACTCTTGTACTCAATACCCCGCCCAATGAAGGAAAGCATGCCATATTGCCTTCTTGACCATCCTATTGACCTGCGTTGTCACCTTCAGGGAACAATGGACCTGAACACCCAGATCTCTCTGTTCATCAATTTTCCCTAGGACTTTTCCATTAACTGTATAGTTCGCCCTTGAATTTGATCTTCCAAAATGCATCACCTCGCATTTGCCCGGATTGAACTCCATCTGCTATTTATCTGCCCAACTCTCCAGTCTATCTATATTCTGCTGTAATTTCTGACAGTCCCCTTCACTATCAGCTACTCCACCAATCTTACTGTCATCAGCAAACTTGCTGATCAGAACACCTACACCTTCCTCCAGATCATTTACATATATCACAAACAACAGTGGTCCCAGCACAGATCCCTGTGGAACACCACTGGTGACAGGTCTCCAATTTGAGAAACCCCTTCTACTACTACACTCTGTCTCCTGTTGCCCAGCCAGTTTTTTATCCATCTAGCTAGCACACCCTGGACCCCATGTGACTTCACTTTCTCCATCAGCCTGCCATGGGGAACCTTATCAAACGCCTTACTGAAGTCCATGTATATGACATCTACAGCCTTTCCCTCATCAATCAACTTTGTCACGTCCTCAAAGAATTCTATTAAGTTGGTAAGACATGACCTTCCCTGTACAAAACCATGTTGCCTCTCACTGATAAGCCCATTTTCTTCCAAATGGGAATAGATCCTATCCCTCAGTATCTTCTCCAGTAGCTTCCCTACCACTGATGTCAGGCTCACCAGTCGATAATTACCTGGATTATCCCTGCTGCCCTTTTTAAACAAGGGGTTAGGGAGGCAGGGGCAAGCTGGGCTAGTTTTGAGATGCAGTAGGAGGCGGGGAGATTTTGAAGCTTGTGAAATCCACATTGAAACCATTGAGCTCAGAGATAATGGGAACTGCAGATGCTGCAGAATCCAAGATAACAAAGTGTGGGGCTGGATGAACATAGCGGGCCAAGCAGCATCTTAGGAGCCCAAAAGCTGACGTTTCAGGCCTAGGCCCATTTCTGATGAAGGGTCTAGGCCCGAAACGTCAGCGTTTGTGCTCCTAAGATACTGCTTGGCCTGCTGTGCTCATCCAGCCCCACGCTTTGTTATCTTGATACCATTGGGCTGCCGGGTTCCCAAGCAGAATATGAACTGCTGTTCCTGCAACCTTCAGGTGGCATCATTGTGGCACTGCAGGAGGGCCAGGATCAACGTGTTATCTAAGGAATGGGGGGGCAAGTTAAAATGGTTCACGACTGGGAGGTGCAGTTGTTTATTGCAAACCAAGTGTAGGTGTTCTGCAAAGCGGTCCCCAAGGCTTTGCTTGGTTTCCCCAATGTAGAGGAGGCCACAACGGGAACAGCGGGTGCAGTTTACCGCATTGGCAGATGTGCAGGTGAACATCTGCTTGATGTGGATAGTCTTCTTGGGGCCTGGGATGGGGGCGAGGGAGATGATGTGGGGGCAAGTGTAGCACTTCCTGCGGTTGCAGGGGAAAGTGCCGGGTGTGGTGAGGTTGGAGGGGGGTGTGGTGAGGTTGGAGGGGAGTGTGGAGTGGGCAAGGGCGTCATGGAGAGAGTGGCCCCTCTGGAAAGCAGACAAAGGTGGGGATGGAAAAATGTCTTTGGTGGTGGAGTCGGATTGCAGATGGTGGAAATGTCGGAGGATGATGCATTGGATCCGGAGGTTGGTGGGGTGGTATGTGAGGACGAAGGTGATTCTCTTTTGGCGGTTATTGCGGGGATGGGGTGTCAGGGATGAGTTGTGGGATACATGATTGAAGGCATTCTCGACCACTGTGGTGGGGGGGGGGGGGGGTGGGGCAGTTGTGGTCCTTGAAAAATGAGGATATCAGAGATGTACGGTAGTGGAATGCCTCATCCTGGGAGCAGATGCGGCGGAGGTAAAGGAATTGGAAATAGGCGATGGAAGTTTTGCTGGAAGGTGGGTGGGAGGAGGTGTATTTTAGGTAGCTGTGAGAGTCAGTGGGCTTGAAATGCTCCTCTCCCCCTATCTTCTCCTCTATCCATCTTCGATCTGCCTCCCCCACTCTCCTTGCATATTCAGGAGCGTTCAGCAAATGTTGTCCAGTTGCAGAATCACATATAATGTTATCCACTGTGTTGTGAGTTTTACAAGCTCAGGCTTGTTAATTCAATTATAACATTGCTTGTTGTGAACAGTTGAAGGACATGCTGTTTGATAATTTCTGCTAAGGTTTGGGATGTATAACCTACATATCTGGCATTGTACGAGCACTGAAATTCGTGTACCATATTACTAAGCCATGTGATAGGCAGAAAACCTTTTTGAAAAATATGAAAGCGTTCAAGCTGCTAGAAATCAGAAACAAAAACAGAGATTGCTGGAAAAACTCAGCAGGTCCGACAGCATCTGTGGACTGCACCCATCTACCCATGTGTACACATATAAACCCTGTTCATGCAAATAACTTTGTTGGATTCCATGAGAAAGATATGTTTTGATGGAATTTTAAATAACCTGCTACGAATACCTTGCACATTTCCAATATATTGATGATGCCATTTGATTTGACTTCATTTATTATTGTCCTATGTACCGAGTTAGAGCGAAAAGTTTTGTTTCACATGCAGCACAGGCAGACCATAATATATATAGTGCATTAGGATAGTGGAACAGAGTGAAAAATACAATATTATGGCTGCACAGAAGGTGCACAGAGAGCAAGATCAACATTAAATTTAAAATTTGAAAGGTCCAGCCAAAAGTCCAATAACAGCAGGAAAGAAGCTGTTCTTGAATCTACTTGAAAGTGTATACAAACTTTATAACTTCTGCCTGATAAAAGATAGTAGAAGAGAGTGTAGCCAGGGTGGGAGGAGTCATTGATTATATTGGCTGCTTTCCTGAGGTAGCGGGAAGTGTAGATGGAGTTAATGGATGGAAGGCTGGTTTGTATGATGGACTAGGCTGTGTTCAAGACTTTCTGTAGTTTCTTGTGATCTTGAGAAGAGCAGTTGCCAAACCATGCTGTGATGCATCTAGATAGAATGCTTTCTATGGTGCATCTATAAAAATTAGTAAGAGTCCTTGAGGACATGCTGATGCATTTATGATATTTAAATTCATGATTCATGAGAATTTTCTTAATTGTCTTAATGGGTTCCATCCCATGCTCAAATTCACTTTTGAAATGGAACAGGTCCAATGAGCTCCATTTCCTGAACATCCTAGTTGAGAAATCGACCAAGGGGGTTCTCTAGCCACAACCCTCACTTTGCTGATCAGTTCACGTGTTGAAATTTCTAACTTTCCACATGTTTTAAGAATGGCCTAAGATTTGTAAGTAGGGCTCAAGCATGTGTTCACCATGCAAAGTTGATGCTGTAATACAGTGTGTTGTTTTTGTTGGAGATAGTCATTGCTTGACAAACACCTACCATTAATGTTACTTACCAATTGTCATACCAATCTTATATGTCAGTTAAGTCTTACTTCATTACTGTGAATGAAACTGAACACTGAAATTGCTATCAAAGATCAACACTCCTGACGTAATGATTGAAAGGTCATTGATAAATCAGAATTAATCGCTTGAAAACCCCATCTCTATGTTGAAGAGTGGAGATAGATTGATGAGTTGGTTTTTGGTTGAATTAGATTCATCCTGCCTTTTCTGGACAGAACACACCTTGGAAATTACCCACTTTCTTGGATAGATATCTTTCAGATTTTCAGGTGACTAGACTGAACACTAATTGTTAAAATTTAACATTTGAAACTGACATTTGACCCTTCCTTGTAAAATAGTAAAGTATGGGATTGGAATCCACTCCAACTGAAGGCCTCGGGAAAAGTATTTAAGGTACTTAGAGAAGAACAATCATAAGAAAGACAAGATTGAACATTTGGGCACTGCAGACACTGAAGGTCAGGACTAGTTAGCTGGACTCAGACCTACAATCAACACCAGATGGACCAGCCATATTGGGGATTGTAAGTGTTTCAACCAAGTTGTGCTGATCTTGATTGAGGGTGGTGCTGATGATTGTGGCAGTGGTGGCGGTTGGAGGGGAGGGTGTGGTGGCGGTGGTGAAAGGATGTGGTCAAGCAGGATCATCAGAAACAGTCGGCCTAGTTTACAGATTTACAGTTCTCATCAGAAGGATGGAACGCATGGAAGATTGAAAATTATCCCAAATCTAAAGTGTGTTGGTCTGAATTGGGGTAGGGATTGGAATAGAAACATGAGGTTGTGCTTGCGTTTTTTCAACAAAGGTTTTCGAAAAAAAAGTTATATTGACTGTTTGTGTTTGGTTGGGTTAAATCAGGAGGTACTTGAATTTAATAAACCAATCAAAGCACTGTGAAGTATAATTTTGACTGCCTTAGAAACTTTTGCAGCAGGTTCTAAAAAAGAACAAGTCTGCGGTTAACCCGAACTCTCTACATAATTTTTGTTAGTTATAAAATCTTGAAATCCAAGAACCATTTGTAAGTGGGAAGGGGGAGGGTGTTTGCAGGAATAGAAACCGCTTCCAAGTGAGAAACTCGGAAATAGGCTATGGTATATAAAGTTGAGTAGGTGAAACTGTTGGAAAACAATACTGAATTTCATTTAAAAAAACGCTTACTTGCAGTGAAACTCAGCGCCTTGAAGCCATGCAAATTGTTTTTGCACACAAAAGCATAGGATTGCAGTGCCTGGGTGCCTGTAAGGAGATCAAAAGTCAATAGAACAAAAACAGTTGTGAAAAACATTACACAGTTGTAATGCTCATGTGAAAACCCTTGGATACATCACATCGAGTTCCAATGCCTTGTCAACTTAAAGTGCCAACAATCTATCCGAGGCGTCTTCCTTACTAATTTTGAAATTTCTAGAGACAGTTTCCTCCTCTGTCACCTGGCCTGGCAGCATCTACCTTGTATTAAGACAGCTACATTAACTTAACACCTCAGCTATGTCCCTTGCCTTCATATGTAAATCCCCTCTTTTGTTTCTGATCAGTGATTGCTCCTCCTTTAAACACGCTTAGTGTTTATTGGGTGGCATGGTGGCTCAGTAGTTAGCACTACTGCCTCGTAGCACCAGGGACCAGCGTTCGATTCCACCCTTGGCCGACTGTCTGTGTGGAGTTTGCACATTCTCCCTGTGTCTGCGTGGGTTTCCTCCAGGTGCTCCAGTTTCCTCCTACAGTCCAAAGATGTGCAGGCTGGGTGGATTGACCATGCTAAATTGCCCATGGTGGTCAAGGATGTATAGATTAGGTGGATTAGCCATGGGAAATATAGGGTGGGAGTGTGAATCTGGGTGGAATGCTCTTCTGAGTGTCAGCATGGACTTGTTGGGCCAAATGGTCTGTTACCACACTGTATAGATTCTATACATCTGCATTTTTGTAGTTTCAGATGTTCCATGATAAGCATTACTGATTCTAGTTTTCTATCCCAGATTTGGCAAACTAAATTAAATTGTTCAGCTGCCACATCATTCATCTAAATCTCTGGATTACTTCACCATAACGTAGCCACATGCTTCTGCTAAAGGCGACAGAAACACTGAAGACCTCCTGCTGATGTTGTCCTTAACATGATTAACAAATGAAACAAGCCACTAGCATGAAATACATTCTGGCCTTGATCAGTACTTCTGCACAATATCATTTGATTTCAGTAAGAGAAAATCCCTCAAAAAGATGGCCTTTTAAGGAGACTTGGAGCAAAGGCTGAAGTGCTATTCTACTGGTTATATGATTCTAAGTTGTGGGAAGAATAAGTTAGCTCAGATTCCAACAGCAAGTTCCCTCTTAAGAAAATCATTTTTCACCATTGCACATATTCTGAGTATGGTAACAGAGTAATTCTACATTTTATGTTAGTTTCTCAATTTGAGGCCTTTAAATCAAATCCATGAAATTAGAAAGCCTATCATTCATCATGCACTCAAGTGCTAAAAGAAACAAACCAAAATGTTCACTAAATGTTGAAATCTAGCAACTAGATTGGATGAGGAACTGAAATTTCATTTCCAGACTAATCAAAAGATTACAAGACAATCATCAAAATGTTAGAATAAATCATTGGAGGAACTTGTGTTAGAAAAAGTTGTTTCTAATTGTTAAACATTGAGGGACCAGTATTATCTATGACAGCACAGTGGAAGCCAACAATTAGAAACCTCAACTTCATCCCTCAAGACGGTTGATAGAAAATCAGCAATTATTGGAAATCTTGAAGCGTTAGCATACTGAAGTGAGATAAAGCTCAATGGTGTTCAAAATTTTAGCAGATATCCTGGTTCTAGAAGGCATTAAAGCATATCGGAGGAGACTGACAAATTGAACCTATAAAAATCTATGACAATACTGACCTCTGGTGTCCACTATTGTCGTGAAGTTCAGCTGACATCTAGCTGATGTTGATACAATGAAAAGTGGTTAGTTCATGTGAATACTGAACAGATGATTGAGTGAAATGCTAATAGGAGGAGGAGAATTGGGAGAAGATTGTTAATGATGAACAACAGTGAGACTCAATGTTTGAATTGCTGGAAATTTGATTATTATAAGGATTCAGTGGTGAATTGGAATAAATATACAGCACAGTGTTAAGAAGATATTTTGTTTCCTTTTCAACTGAATTTTACACTTACATTTAAGAAACAATTGTGAGTTGCTGGGTCATAAATAGCAGGTGATAATTAATCATTTGTTGAGTGCTATGTAACCGACTATGTATCTGAAATGACAGTGTAGCTGAAACTGGTTTTTGATACATTATGAAATATTGATTGATGAGAACATTAATTCTCTTAAGCATGGAACAGGATAGGAAGAAAGTAAGAACAGTGCCATTACTCCTAACTATCACCCCTTGGCATTCAGTGTCTTTACCAATTATCTTGCCCCAATACCAACATGGTAGTAATCACCATTGGCCAGAAAATCAACTGGCTCAGCTATATAAATACCATAACTAACAGAAATTGCTTGCAGAACTCAACAGGTCTGGCTGCATCAATGGAAAGAAAGTAGAGTTAACATTTCGAGTCTAGTGACACTTCATCACAACTGTTAGCAGCTGGGAGAATGCGACAATGAAAATGTGAAGAGGTGGGCAGATAGGTGGGTTTTTGAGAACCACCTTCTTGAGGTGAACAGAAATATGGTTTTTGAGGTTCTTGTGGTGCAGTAATAATGTCCCTACCTCTGAGCCAGTAGGCCCAGGTTCAAGTCCCACCTGCTCCAGAGCTACATAAACATGATTTGAAAATAATTTATATTTGGACTCTGTCTAACCACCCTTTTCAACATCTTCATAAGCAGTGTGCTTAGGTTAAATTTACAAAACACTCAGCTCTTTTTCTCTCTTAGCACAGCCTACCTATTCTCTCCTACTCTCAGCTTCTCTTCTGTGCTGGCCTACTATCAATAACCCCCTTGTTTGCCTACCCTTTTTTTATATCTCTCTGGATTCTATCTCCACCTATTTGCTTGTCTCTTCCCCATTCCCACCATCCCTTCAAGCACAAATACCACTTTTTTCCTAGCTGCTAGAATCTGTTTTCTGCAGAAGGGACTAGCCCAAAATGTCAGCCTTCCTGCTCCTCTGATGCTGTTTGGCCTGCTGTGTTCATCCAGCTCTACACCTTGTTATCCCTTGTTTCACCTTACTTGTGTTTACTCCAGGCTTAGTTTCATCAAATACCGCCTTGATTGTAGCAGTCTGTCCCATTCATACAGCTACAGTCATTTCTTTGTCTATCAAAGCAACTCTAAAAACCTCAAAGAGTTAAATAGCTTTTGTTAGTTTACTTGGATAAAGAATTTTTTTTCAAGGCGTTCGATAAGGTTCCCCACAGTAGGCTATTGTACAAAATGCGGAGGAATGGAATTGTGGGAGATATAGCAGTTTGGATCAGAAATTGACTTGCTGAAAGAAGACAGAAGGTGCTAGTTGATGGGAAATGTTCATCCTGGAGACCAGTTACTAGTGGTGTACCGCAAGGGTCGGTGTTGGGTCCACTGCTGTTTGTCATTTTTATAAATGACCTGGATGAGGGCATAGAAGGATGGGTTAGTAAATTTGCAGACGACACTAAGGTCGGTGGAGTTGTGGATAGTGACGAAGGATGCTGTAGGTTGCAGAGAGACATAGATAAGCTGCAGAGCTGGGCTGAGAGGTGGCAAATGGAGTTTAATGCAGACAAGTGTGAGGTGATGCACTTTGGTAGGAGTAACCAGAAGGCAAAGTACAGGGCTAATGGTAAGATTCTTAGTAGTGTAGATGAACAGAGAGATCTCGGTGTCCATGTACACAGATCCTTGAAAGTTGCCACCCAGGTTGACAGGGCTGTTAAGAAGGCATACAGTGTTTTAGCTTTTATTAATAGAGGGCTTGAGTTCCGGAACCAAGAGGTTCTGGTGAAGCTGTATAAAACTCTGGTGCGGCCGCACTTGGAGTATTGTGTACAGTTCTGGTCACCGCATTATAAGAAGGATGTGGAAGCTTTGGAAAGGGTGCAGAGGAGATTTACTAGGATGTTGCCTGGTATGGAGGGAAGGTCTTACGAGGAAAGGCTGAGCGACTTGAGGCTGTTTTCACTAGAGAGAAGAAGGTTGAGAGGTGACTTAATTGAAACATATAAAATAATCAGAGGGTTCGATAGGGTGGATAGGGAGAGCCTTTTTCCTAGGATGGTGACGGCAAGCACGAGGGGGCATAGCTTTAAATTGAGGGGTGAAAGATATAGGACAGATGTCAGAGGTAGTTTCTTTACTCAGAGAGCAGTAAGGGAATGGAACGTTTTGCCTGCAATGGTAGTAGATTCGCCAACTTTAGGTACATTTAAGTCGTTATTGGACAAGCATATGGACGTACACGGAACAATGTAGGGTAGATGGGCTTGAGATCGGTACGACAGGTCGGCACAATATCGAGGGCTGAAGGGCCTGTACTGTGCTGTAATGTTCTATGTTCTATGTAAAATCTATAAAGCCTATGTACACTTGCTGAAATCAATGCTTCTTTTGTATAACACTCACCATTGCCATATCTCATCTAGTTCCTGAACCCTTCCTAAAACAGCATTTCTCACAGTCAATGTAACAAATTGCATTGGCTAGGATCGTTATCATTCATTTGGATACATAAATAATCAAAGCTGTGAAACCTTTTATAGCATTTGCCTTTGTCTCCGATTGGACAATTATGATCCTAAAAATAATCTGTGGGCCATTCTTTTTAAATATAGCTCTTTCACAACTTAATTAGTCCTCTTGTTTCAAGGTCCTTTTGATTTCTGGAAGACCTGCATCACAGCCAAATATCCCATGCACATAGTTCTAAGCATTGGCTGACAGTGGAGTTAGCAAATGTTCTGTCACAATGGTGAAACAACTTGAACGTCAAAAGATAATAGTAGAGGATCCTTTAGGGCAGGGATGTGTGTTTCTTTTAAGGACCTCTGAGAAGGTAATGGGAAAATCATCTCATGTATTCTTTTCCTTCGATCATATTGCTTATGTTGACACAACTGTAAGGCTTAAAACTAAAGTTGTAAATGGAACCAATAAAATGGTGTCATGTTCAGAGGGTAAAGTCTTTCAGGTTATGAATGTGCAAAACCTTTATGAAAAATTTGATGGGAAAGAAAATTTGTAATGCAAGCACAATGATGAGAGGTGGTGGAAATGTCACATGAGTAACTGTAAGGTGCATCCTGAGCATTCTCCAGACAATAAATGAGGAGGTTGTTGTGATTTTGAATGCAATTTTACAGGAGTCATTTATGCAAGTAGTTGATTCTGCTAAAAAGCTATTGCTACAATATTAGACGATAAAGTAGTGAAATGTGATGATATGAATTGAGCAACACAGATCAAACTGTTGAGCATGATCCTGTTGCTGATCTAATGGATGTTTACAGATGATACAAAAATAGGTGGATGGACCGGTATTAAGGAGGTAAGGAGGCTGCAGGAGGCTTCCGGCAAGTTAGGATGGTGGGCAAAGAAGTGGCAGATGGAATACAAAGTGGTTAAGTTCGAGATCATGCACTTTTGGTAGGAGGAATAAAAGCATAGATTATTTTCTAAATGGGGAGAAAATTCAGAAATCTGAAGCACAAAGGGACTTTGGAGTCTTAGTCCAGGATTCTCTTAAGTTAAACTTGCAGATTGAGGAAGGCAAATACAATGTTGGCATTTATTTCCAAAGGACAAAAATATAAATGCAGGAAAGCACTTCTGAGGCTTTATAAGGCTCTCATCAGACCACATTTAGAGTATTGTGAGTAATTTTGGGTCCCATATCTTAGGAAGGATGTACTGGCCCTGGAGCAGATCCAGAGGAGGTTAACTGGAATGATCCCAGGAATGAAAAGTTTAACATATGAAGGACGTTTGAGGACTCTGAGTCAACACTTGATGGAATTTAGGAGGATGAGAGGAATCTGACTGAAACTTACAGAACACTGAATGACCTGAACAGAGTGACGTTAGGAAGATGTTTCCGTTACAAGGAGAGAGTTGGACCTCGGTCATTGCCTCAGAGTGAAGAGAAGACTTTATAACAGAGATGAAGAGAAACTTCTTCAGCCAGGGATGGTGAATCTATGGAATTAATTGCCACAGAAGGCTGGGAGGGCAGGTATATTTAAGACAGAGATAGATGGGTTCTTGATTGTCACGGGGATCAAAGATTAAGGGGAGAAAGTGGGAGCATGGGGTTGAAGAACTTATCAGCCATGACTGAATGGTGGAGCAGATTCTCAATGGCTGGAGAGCTGGTCTGTTGTTCAGGGATTCAGGCTTTTGCAGAATTGGAATGTCTTTTGGGATAGAAAAGAATTGTTCAATAAGATGGGTTTAACCTGAACTGGAAAGGGACCAAAATCTCAGCACATAGATTTGCTCATTCCATTAGGGAAGACTTTATACTGACAGTCAGGGGGAGTGGAGGAGTTCTAAGTAGCAGCGTAAACAGAAGGATTGACGCGGACTGTTCTGCATGTCAGTTAGAAAAGAAAGAGAAAAGAGTCAGAGTATGTAGTAACTCTGAAGGAATAAATTGCATCTATTTCAATGTAAGGGTCTTACAGGTAAGGCTGATGAACTCAGGGCATGTTTAAGAACATGGGAATGGGACGTCATTGCTCTTACAGAAACTTGGCTGAGAGATGGACAAGACTGGCAGCTCAATATTCGCATTTTAGATACTATAGGAATAGGATAGGAAAGAGGCAATAAAGGAGTTGGGGAGGTGGATTGGCATTTTTGATAAAAGAATACTTACTGTCATCCCTAGGCAAGATATTTCTGAAGAATCATCAGTGAAATTAGAAATAAGAAAGGAAAGATCTCTTTGATGGGATTGTACTATAGGCCTCCCCATAGTAAGAGGGAAACTGAGAAACAAATATGTAGGGACATCTCAGATATATGTAAGCATAATACGGTTGTAATAATGGGGGAGTTTAATTTTCCAAACATTGACTGGGCCGCCACAGTGTTAAAGGTTTCAATGGTGAAGAATTTGTTAAATGTATTGAAGAAAATTTTCTTTATCAATACGTGGATGCTCCTAGCGGAGAAGGAGTAAAACTAGACCTTCTCTTGGGCGATGAGGCAGGGCAGGTGACAAAAGTAAGCGTTGGGGTACACTTTAGGTCAAACAATCATAATTCTGTTAGTTTCAAAATGGTTATGGAAAAGGATAAGCTTTCCATCAAACTTAAGGTTTTTGATTAGAGTAAGGCAAATTTTGGTGGTATGAGACAAAAACTTTCAAAAGTCAATTGGAGCAGACTGTGTTTAAGAAAGATTGTAAGGAGCAACTAAGGAGCTATAGACCTGTGAATCTGACTTCTGTTATGGGTAAATGGTTTGAGGTGATTATAAAAGATAGAATTTATGGACATTTCGAGAGGGGAAAACTGATTATGGATAGTCAGCATGGATTTAAAGCCTAGGGGGCACATTTTTAAGGAGAGTCAAGAGAGATTTTAAAAAGACATGAGGCAGGGTTTTTACACAGAAGCTGGTTCGCATGTGGAATGAACTTCCTTACAAAGTGGTGAATATGAAACAAAAAGAAGGTTGTGAAGGAGAAAACAGAGTTAATGTTTTTGGGTCCAGTGACCCTTCCTCAGAACTGATGGTGGCTGGGAAAATGTCAGTTTATATGCAGAAAATAGGGAGGTGGGTGGGGTAGGCAGTAAACAATAGGATAGAGCCCAAGGAGAGAGAGGAAGACAGTTGGGCAGACAAAGGAGTTGCTAACGATCAGGCTGGGAGGGTGAATAGTTGTTAATGGGGGCGGTTAGTGACTAACAACAGGGGGCGTGTAATGGCAGGCTTTGTGGTGAATATGGTGCAGTTACAACATTTAAAAGACATTTGGATAAGTACATGAACAGGAAAGATTTGTAAGGATTTGGGCCTGGAGGCAATTTGGACTAGTTTAGTTTGGAATTATGTTCGGCATGGATTGGTTGGACTGATGGGTCTGTTCCTGCACTGTATGAGGTCAGAAATCACACAACACCAGGTTCTAGTCCAACGAGTTTATATGAAAACACAGGCTTTTGGAGCCTCACTTCTTCTTCAGGTACTAGTGAGAGAGTTAGTATCAGACACAGAATTTATAAGTAAAAGATCAAAGTGTCATACCACTGATGAGGATGTATTAAACAAACCCAAGATGCTGTTAAATCTTTAACCAGTTAGGTTTTAATTGATTAATACGTATAAGTAAATCCCTGAATTCCTTTCAAGTCACTGTCATGAGGTATTATCAGTACAAAGAAGAGGCGACATTTTCGGTCAGACAATGCATAATTGATGTGAAGCCTTGTTTAGAATCTGTTTGTGTTTTAGTTTGCAGCCAGACTGGTTTTGGTTCTAAAGTAGGAATTTATTAAACATCACATTGACTGATTGTCTCCAAGTTGTGCGCTTTTGGAACAAAATAGAATGTATCTGCAAATACAACTTCACCCCACAGATTTATGTGAGAGAGAGTGTGTAAATGCATGTGCGAAAAAGAGTGTGTGTGTGTGTGTGTGTGTGTGTGTGTGTGGTGTGTGTGTGTGTGTGTGTTGAGGGGGAAGAGAGAAAGTGTGTGCGTTGAGGGGGGAAGAGAGTGTGTGTGGGGGAGGAGAAAAAGTGTGTGTGTGTGTTGTGTGAGAGTGTGTTTGAGTGAGTGTATGTATGTTTGTGTGTGAGAGTATATAGTGTAGTGGAGTCACCTGTAGTGCAACGTGAACCCAAGATCCTGGTTGAGGCTGTTCTCATGAGAACCAAACTTGGCTATCAGCCTCTGCTTGGCGACTCTGTATTGTTGTGGATTCTGAAGTCCGCCTTGAAGGATGTTTACCCAAAGATCTGAGGCTGAATGTCTTTGACCACTGAAATGTTTCCCCAGCGAGAGGGAATATCTCTCCCTGCCTCACGTACACACACTCATTCTCTCTCTTCCCCACACCCCCGACACACACACACACACACACACACACACACACTCTCCTTCACACATACACACAAATCTATGGGGTGAAACTGTATTTGCAGGTACATTCTATTTGCTCAAAAAGCACACAATTTATAGACAATCAGTCAATATGGTGTTTTATAAATTCCTGCTTTAGAAACAAAATCAAAGACTCCAAGCCAAGACACAGATTCTAAGCAAGGTCTGAAACCTAACATGCATTGCCTGACCTAAAATGTCATCTCTTCTTTACACTGATAAAACCTTTAGTTCTCTAAGGACAGGAACTTGAGATGAATTTGGGGATTTATATATACATATTAATGAATTAAAACCTTCTAACTGATTAAAGATTTAACAGCATCTTAGGTATGTTTAGTATATCCTCATCCGTGGTCTGACCTCTTGATCGTTTACTTATTCAACCTGTGTCTGATAATACCTCTCTCACTAACACTTGAAGAAGGAGCAGTGCTCAGAAAGCTTGTGTTTTAGAATAAACTTGGCGCCGTGTGATTTCTGACCTTGTCCACCCCAGTTCAACACTGGCACCTCCACATCCGTGCTGTATGACCCTGCAAGACCATTGACCGTTCGAGGGTTTCAGTGAAAGCTACTCCTTCGCCGCTGTATGGAAACTCCAGTTAATCATTGCTGTTTCTCTATGTGTGTGTATGCGTGTTTCATTACAGTTACACCTCATCACTTTCCATCCCAAAGCTAGTATCCCAATGTGAACATGTCCCCTGGCGTTGCAAACACTGTTGCCATTCTTTGTGTAAAACGTCGGCTTCGTCACCTAATTTGCTTTTCTCCTGCAGTTGACTACATGTGGGGGCGGGGTTTTGTTACTTATGTATCATACAGAGATCATTTCTAAACACATTACCTCATGCTAGGACCTGGACGTGGGGTGCAACCACGTCGTTGCCCTGGTTGTCATGGTGACCACACCACGCGACAATCGGGGCTAGGGAAGGATCGCGATAAAACTAGACGCCGCGCAAAACCTCGCGAGATTTAACGGAGGGGTGAGAGAAGAAAAATGGCGAGTTTGTCTTGAGTACAGATTGAAGAGTTTGCGAATTTGGACAGTGGCCGTCTCAATATTTACAAGCCTGTGTTTATTTTGTTTTGAAGCTGTCTTTTGGTGTCACTTTTCTTTCTTCAAAGAGTGAGCCTGCCAAGTGATTCCTGTGTTCCTTTTGTCTCTCTCTCTCGGTGCCGTCCCCACCCCTCCAGGCCACTGTGTTTTTCTTTCCTATGTTACCGCAGCCACCGAGCCCCGCGTTTGACTGCTCTACATGTCGTTGTGTGGTCGTCGCGGCACAACAGCGGCTGAAAGTGCTCCCGTCAACCTCCGAATCTCTGCGAGGTCCGCGGCAGCTTCACTGCCGCCGTCCTTTTTACTGTTTCTCTCGTCGTCATGACAGGAGAGAAAGCGGAAAGGATTTCCAACGGCCGTTCGGTGCGTAGGGATCACAGGCTCTTCAAAGAAGAGGCTGGAGCTGAGCAAGACGACGAGGCGGTAAGGACTAAAAACCGGACTAAACTCTTCACGAACCATAAATTGATCAAGAGCCCGACTTTCACCACGGAGTCGTCAACGACTAGAAATGAGGATTTCCCAGTCCACGAGTGCGTCTTTAAAGGCGATATCCGTAGATTATCGTCATCGATCAGGACTCACAATATAGCTCAAAAGGATCTCCACGGTAAGTTTGTTTTTTTTTTGCAACAATGTCCTGGGGCTACCTGGATATCAGAGGTCCCAAGAGTTGATTAATTGCAAGCTGAAGTTGAGTAAATAAGTATTCTTTGATATTATGGAATGTTATATTCTTTTATAAACTGAATTAGGCAATAGATAACAAATGATAAAAGAAATAAATACATTTACTATGCGCAGCTTTTAACTTTTAAATTGAGGATATAAAGTTACCAAGCAGTTTGGTGCCGAGTGGGGAAAAATACAGAATCTGTTTAACTATCTAATTGGTCTTGTGCTTAAATCCTAAAGAACTTTAGAGTAATGGCTATTGTTTCTAGAATCTCTGAAAATGCATTTCACAGTCCTGTGTACTTTTGTACAAATCTGCTAACTAACTGTGCTGTGGCAGATAAGGGTGTATTGTTTACAAAACGATAATGACGATTTGTTTCAAATTTAGCAACTGCAAGAATTCGCAAGAATATTTTAACCCCCAAGATGACCTAGTTTTGTGGAGTAACCATTACTATTTTCATTCAGACATATTGAAACCTTTTTTGACTGGCACAGTTTACTCAAATGAAATAATGGAATCTAGTTGTTTGACAATTCATCAAAAAGAATAAGGTATTTAGCTCATTTTGACAGTGTGGCTCTTGAAAAGGACCTTATTCATTTGAATTCCTCATCTTTCCACTCCTATGCCTTATGGTCTTGTGTATGAAAGCTGACTTCAGGTACTTATAAGTTGAGCTTCGGGAAGCTCTGTATTGAATTAGCTTTCACATCTCTCCAGGCTGTATGTTCTGCTACAATGTCATACTTAAAGTCACCTTGTCTTCCCTCTTCCTTTTTATTAGGTTACTTTACTTTACTTTAAATCTGAGAACGAGTAACCAGAAGACCATTGTTGGAAGCAAAATACATAAAGAAAAGCTGTTAAAACTAGGATTTTAAACCTCTCTAAATCTCCACCCTGACCTCCCTTGCTGGAAGGACTTGAAATTCAGTTTCTTGAGCCTCTCCAGAGATCTGAAATCTTTTATCCTCGTCTATCGTTTCAGTAAATCTTATGTACGCTAGTATAAAGTCCTAATATCTCAAAGCTCAAATTTTGCTATTTGTTGATCACTGCACCATTTGCTGTGTATTTACCCACAGACTATTAATGAGTTCTTGCTCTGAAAATTTGAGGTTATTGGTGTCAAAACACGTTTGCTTCTATAGGAGAGCAAGCACGTTTGGGAAGAGAAAAATTTAAAGGATATTTTACTAACCAAACTGTTAGAATTCTTGTTTGCATATTTCACTAAGTGAGAATTGTTAATTCAATGCTAAATCATGTGAAATGGAGAGGAAAAAATGGAATTGAGATGACTAAGTACAAAAAGAAAAATACAATACTTTAACTTTGAAATCGCCAGTGATTTTTTTTTTTTAAAAAAACTGAAGGATCGGTCTCCAGGGTTTTGAAATTAGTCTAATTTTGCCAGCTACTTTTATCAGTATTTAAATCCTGTTGTGGCAATAAGAAGAATTCATTTACTCTGGAAAAAGTTTGGACTTTATTGAAATGTCTTTAGTGGCTATCAGTCGAGTAATTTTCCTAACTAACTTCAAATTCCTGTGTATCAATTTGGATATATCTACGTAGTGAGGCTTGCAGAGGTGTAGAGAAACTTGGATAGCAGCATGAACGTTTCCCATGTTTGACACCACGTGTATGAGTGTTCAAGTTATTCTGATGACTGATAGCCTTGCTGCTATTTCAACTGTGAAATGTAGTGTGATTACAATACCTGAGTCAGGAGCTACTCTATTTGGTATCTAGCCACTGACAAATTGATGTTTATCATTACTTCCTTGTTTTTTATTCTTACATGTGCTTTCATTATTCATTTTACATAGTGTTCTAAACTTGCCCTGCCAGGCTCCTCTGTTCTATGCGACTTGGTTTATATAGTCTCTATTCATCTTTTCCTCCCAAAGTGTGAATCTGAAATTATATTAGGAAGGTGATCCAGTTAACGATACAGCACGTGGAAATGGTTGTATAGTTAAAGTAAAGCTTTTATACTTTTATTACCACTTTTTGTGCCACATCCGAGACAGTTCCCAGACCTTCACTTTCCCACACAGTGTTATCTTCGTATGTACTTTGGTTTAGCAGTCTTGCTTTATTGATCATGAAATCCATGAGCTCACCCCTAAATGCAGTTTGACCTTTAGGCCTCATTCCTATTTTTCAAAGTCAGTCCATTTTAAGTTTTCTTTATTCACTGGCTGTGTTGCTGCCATAGGCAACATGTCCATTACTAATTGATTTTTCAGAAAGTAGTGGTGAATTGCGGCCTTGTATTGATGTAGTCCATGTGAGGAAGAACCAGCATTTTGATCAGATCTATGTACAGCAGTCTTGAGCGGTGATTGGTTGTGGACAATTCAACTGCGAACTTGCAGGATGAATCTCCACAAATACCCTCATTCTTAGTGACTGGGAAGCCCAGCATATTAGTGAAAAAAGTTGAGGCTAAAGCCTTTGCAGCCATATTCTGCTTAAGGTACCTAATGTATAATCCAGCTGTGCATCACAGATGCATGTCAGATCATCTGAAGCATTGACAAAAATCGTCAACCAGGAATGCTATGTGGAGGATCCATTTCAGCCACTTCCAGAGATCCCAACATCTTGGATGTCGGCTTTCATGCAATTACTCCACATGATATCAAGAAATGACTGTAGGGACTTGATACAGCAAAGGCTGGCAATGTTCCAGTGATACTACTGAAGACTTGTGCTCCAGAACGTTCTGTGCTCATAGCCAAGCTGTTTCAGTACATCTGTGATCCTAGCATGTACCTAACAATGCGGGAAATTGCCCAGTTGTGACCTATACACAAAACTAGAAAAATCGAACTTGGACAATCTCTACCCCAACCTCGCCCTACTCTTGCTTATAAGTGATGGAAGGGATCATCAACAATGCTATAGGGCAACACCAGCTCACTGCCCAGTTTGAGTTCTGCCAGTGCCACTTGCCACCTCATTTTCTTACCACCTTGGTTCAGATGTGGAGATAAGAGCTGAATTCCAGAGGTGAGGTAAGAGAGACTGCCTGTGGTGCCAGGGCTGCATTTCTGAATGTGGTGTGAAGAAGTCCTAGCAGACTGGGATCATGCATAGTTCAAAGAATGATGACTGTGGTTGTTGGTCAGTCATCTCAGCTCCAGGATATCCCTGCAGGAGTTCCTCCAAGATAGTGTCCTAGGCACAACCATCTTCAGTTGCTTCTTTAATATCCTCCAACGCCCCCACCCCTCGGCCAAATTATAAGATCACTGGGATGTTCACTGAGTGCAAATGGTGCTTAACATTGCATGACTCTGATACTGAAGCAATCAGTCTTTAAATACCTCAAGACCCGGACAGTATCCGGTATTGGGCTGGAAATCACTGAATATCAAGGGATACATAGATTCTCTATGACATTGCCAGCACTGAAATGCCCACAGCCTGGTGGTTATTGTTGATTAGAAACTGAACTGGACTAGCCACATAAATACACTTGGTTACAAGAGCAGGTCAGAGGCCAGGAACCTTGCAGTAAACAATTTTGCCTCTTGATTTCCCGAAGCCTGTCCACCGACTACAAGTTTCAAGTCAAGAGTGTGACAAAATGCTCCCCATATGCATGTCTGAGTGTAGCTGCAACAACACTCAAGCTTGACATCTTCCCAGACAAAGCAGTTTACTTGATTTGCACCAAATCTACAAACATTCACTCCCTCCAATACTGCTCAGCGGCTGTGTTGATCATCTACAAAATAGTTTGCAGAAATTCACCAAGGCCCCTTGATACCTTCAGACCTGTGGCATTACTATGTAGAACGATGCAGTAATAGACAGGTACGAACACCTCCACCTGCAAATTCCTCTCTGTATAGTCACCATCCTAACTTGGAACCATATTGCTGTTTCTTTTATAATTGTTGTCAAAGTTCTAGAATTCTCTCGCTATTATGACAGTTGTGGGTCTGCCTACAGTACTGGTTCAAGAAGGCAGCTCATCACCACTTTCTCAAGGAAAGGCAAATGCTGGCCCAGGCAACTATGCCCACCTCACAATTTTTAAGTAAAAACATCCTTGGCCAATTCACTTGCTTTGTATTTTAGCCATTTGTGGGGTGTAGGCTTTGCTGGCTGGCCAACATTTTGTATACGATTGGCGAAAACTGTGGACCTTGATATATTCTGACACCAGTGTGAAACTCATGCTCCAGAACTGGCAGTACCCCTGGTCAAAGTTGTTTCGGTATAACTGCAACATTGATAGTACTGAACAATAACAGATCCTTCCCAGGTGTGTCCTATTTAAAGCAGTAAGTCTTAAATGACTAGAGGTAAGTCCTTGCTCATTTAACAATGACTGATCTCCTATCAGCCCGTGATTGAATGTTGTTTACATCTTGCTGTACAGCAGACATGAATTGCCTTAATCCAAGGAGTTAGCAATTAGAATTAAACACAATATTTTAACATAACAAAGTGTGAAGCTGGATGAACACAGCAGGCCAAGCAGCGTCTTTACATGCCACTTGTTTTTAAACTGCAGACTTCCTTATTTAACCAGATTAAGTTAAATGCAAAAGTTGCATACAAAGGATTTTTGTTGACCACTGTCTTGGATGTCTTGTCCTCCTTTAATCAGTTTTCATAGTTTTTTGTCTGTCAATTTTTATGGTATGGATTTTTAAAATCTAGTTTCTGGATTTCCTGGAGGGTTGTATCTTTGGGATTTACTGCCTTTAGAGGAAGCGGATGCAGAATCTTTACGTATTATTAAAGCAGAGGTAGATTGTTGATTTTTGCCAAAGGGATTAAAGATTACTGGGGTTATTTAGGAATGTAGACAGAAGTAAGATCGGATCTGTTGCGATCTTATTGATTGTCCAAGCAGTCTTGAAGTGGAGACTGGCCTGCTCTTATTTCCTCTTTGTATTTTAGTCACCTATTGGATATAGGTTTTGTTGGCTGGCCAACATCTTGTTACTCAGCCCTAGTTGCCCTTGAAGGTTGTGGTGGTGAGCTGCCTTCTTGAACTGTTGTAGTCCACCTGCTAATATATGTTGTATGTCGAACTAGGCACGCTTTGTTCATCAGAATATACTTAAGCTGTATCTTATTTCAATATTTTTCAATTATAGCTAAATGCTTGATCATTTCTCGACCATCATGACTGGTATAGCTTGTAACCAATACCTTGCAAGCAAAGTGATACATTTTTCATAGCTTCTGTTATCTTTCCTTTGTACCTAGTTTAAATGTGGCCATAATTGATAGGAGCTGTGTTTCCAAATTTCTGTGCTTTCAGTTACTTTTTCCTGGAAAGTCAGCCAACTTTTTGATTTAAAATTGCTTTTTTTTTCAATTTGCAGTATCCTGATCTTAAGTAGATTTTGATGTATTCTTGAAGATCCTCTCTAACTTGACTGCAACTGTCTGTTTTAACCTTTGTTGTACTCTATTGAAATAGTTAAAATCCCGTCATGGTGTAACTCCATTCTCCATGTGCATCTTTTTTTCAGTTGTTTGGAATTGTCCTGAATTTACATCTATTGTGTCCATAATACACTTCTAATACTAGAACAAGTTGTAGACTTCTGGAATTACAATTCTTATTCTCTAATTCTTAAATCTAGACAAGTCTCTTGTCTGAACTTCAAAGGTCAGAAACGACCTTCTATAAACTTAAAAATAATTGTTTGAGATTCCTCCTTTTTAGGCTGTTTTGTTTCCTGGTAACGCTACTACAACAACTTTTATGCAGTTTATTTTAAGATTTTGTGTCTTTTTTAAGAAGAGAAAGATTAAGGGTGTTTTGAAGGCTTCGTTTAAAAATAGTGCTTTGAGTTTTCATCAATGAAAGCTGTGAAAAAATTAGATAGCAGGAAAGAGGTGTGTGAAAGCTCTCGCACTCCTTTTCTTTCATCTTTTAAAAAGAAAAATTCTGCCCCTTGGAACAATTTTTTAATAAAAAACTTGTGTTTAAAGGTGTGGTTGTATGAATCCCATGAAGGGATTCGAAGTCTGCAGGGATGGAATTAATGGATGTGTCTGACCAGCTGGTTAAGTTGGAGTTTATGAAGCCTGCATGGAGGAAATGCAAAAAAAAATTCAATAATTGCTTTTGTTACCTCCAGATTCAAAGATTGGAAATTAAAATTATGATCATGCTAATACTTATTGAATTTAGAAGTGTACCCTAGATCATAGAAGAACCTCAAAGTTGCACACGTTTGTTGAACAAAGATGGAAATTAATGTCATGCCGAGTGTTTCTGGTGAGCACTTGAATCTGTAGCTTCAGACTTCAGCCATATTAAGCTGAAGACAGTTAGTCCTTTTTGAGCCTAGTCTGCTACTTGATTATATCATGCTTTTGATCTGGTTGCATTGATTTCACTTCCTGTCTTTCCCATTCCATGACCCTTGACTCCCTTGTCTATCAATAATCAATCTAGCTCTGGCTTAAAGGTTTTAATGAGTCAACCTTAGCAGCTTTCTGGGGAAGTGAATTGTACAGACTAATTATGTTTTAAACAGAAGAAAAATCTTCCCCCACCTGAAAAGGGAGACCTCTCATTCTTGCATTTCATTCCTGTATTTGAACTTTCTCAGAACTTCCTGCTGTATCACTTGACATTAGGATTGTTGATTAAAATAAATCTCTCGTTCTTGTAAACTCAGTAAAAAGGTGCGCCCTGTTCTTTCTTTAAGGTAGGTCCCTATTCCAGGAATGAGTCCAGTACATATCCTTTGAACTACTTGTAACAAAATTAGATTTTCTTTTCAAATAGAGACCACACTCTGCATAGCACTCACGATGTGGTCTCACCAAGCCCATGAGCAGCCACAGTAAAATCCATAACTTGTATTCCATTTCCCTTGCAATGAATAAAAAGCCTATTTGGCTCACTGTTCACTTGTTGTACTTGTCAGTCAGTGAGTTAGTAGGCAGCAGGATATCCAGATTCCCTGTGGTAATGTAGACTTTATTTTTCTGTTTGTGTACATTTGCTACTGAAGTGGACAAGTTTACATTTTCCCACACCAGACTCCTGCCAATTTTTTTGAATTCTCATTAAAATTGTATTCCTTTTGAATTTCCTACCTATTTTGGCTGAGAGGTGTTTTTAAAAAAAAAAGTTATTATTGTCAATAATATTTTTGCTACCATATTTGATCTTTTCATCCAGATTGTAGATGTAAATTGTAAATGTTGAGGTTCCAGCATATATCCCGTTGGTTATAATTAGGACTGTTGCAGTAGTTGGGAAGATTTGGAATAGATTGTGATGCTTCAAGCAGTAGGGGTAGATACACAGCAGTAGTGCAATGCAAAATTGCAAGTTCAGTCTAACATCCCTTTTTAGGAGGAGCAAATTACTACAGATGCTGGAATCTGTACTTAAAACAACAAATGCTAGCGATCACAGTGGGCCAGGCAGCATCCATAGAGAGCAAGCTAATGATCAGAGTCCAGATGACTCTTCTGCAGAGCACTTCACGTCAGCTCTGAAGAGTCATCTAGACTTGCAGCATTAGCTTGTGCCCACTCTCCAGCTGCCTGACCTGCTGTGATCTCAAGCGTCTGTTGCTTTCGTTTATTAGAATTTAGGGTGATATTGTTGTGTAAAATTGAGAAATGTGCTCTATTTATCCAAAGGTGTATGAACAAGAGCTTTACTTTTTTTGGTTTTGTAGAAATTAATCAAATCAAGGTGTTGCTACCATGCTGTCTTATTTTAGCACCTTTATTGCAGAAGGCTTCAAGCATACTGGTGGGCATTACATGCTCCCACTCCATCAGTGTCAACTCAGTACAGGTCGATCACTTCGACAACTCTGCTAGTTCCTTCACATGCTGTAAACTCTGTACCCATGGAGGTCTTCTGAATTGCCTGCCAGCCTGCCCCCCAGCTGGCCAGAAATTTGGCCATGGAGCAAATTTGGCCTGTTTCATAAAAGTGCTTTTTTTTTTCTTATTCAATGATGGGGTGTGGGAAATTAATAATCAACCACATTGCTGTGGCTCTAAGGCGCACACAGGCCAGACCAAAGGAGACTGGTGAACCAGGTGCCGCCTTCTGACTACTGGGGGTCATTTGTCGGACTCCAATTCAGTAAAAGTCTAGAATTAAAAATTCCATCATCTGCCGTGGCAGGATTCAAACTCAGATCACTACCTGGGTCACTGGTTAATAGTTCAGTGATAATGCCACTAGGCCATTACCACCCCCTAATTATTTTAAAACATTTTTCTTACCGCTCCAAAATAACATTTCCCATTCTGCTCCTTGAACTTATCAAAATTCCTTCTGTTAAAAATGTGCTGGCTGTCTCCAGAAATAGTCTCAATATCTGATGTGTTTTGCCATCTCTAACTTCTTGTCACATTCTGAACTTCTGCTTTCAATAAAGTTATAAAGGGTTATCCAAAGTGCACACCACTTCATGACTGTGTAGCCTAATCAATGTCTTGTGATAATTCATTGTATTTGCTTTACTTGTACTTTATTCTGACTTTCTGCTTTGTTTTTGTTTTCTTCTGAACTGAGCTGTCTGAAGGTCTGGCTGCTCAATCCCTCCCCTTTATTTGGCTGTTTATTGTCCATGTTCTTTTGCCATTGATTTAGTCATGAACCATGGCTCAAGGCTGCTATTCCCATAATGAACTTGAGTTCCTATTGTTTACATCATCGGTCAGAATATAGTGTTAGATAATAAATGAGTTCAGACCACGTTTCCTCCATTGCTTCGGTCTGAATCCTTCTTGCATTATCGTTCACTCCTAAACTATTCTCCTTTTGTGTTCCTATCTTTTACTAGTTTCAAAAAATGTGCATTTTGATAGTAATCCAGAAAGATCGTTTTCTCCAATACTCCAATTCTGTTTTAAAAAAAATATATATATGACTGTCTTGCACTTCCATGCAGTATCCACTTTGCCTCTCATGTAATAAGCTAATTATAACATCTCGCTTGGTCTTACTCAGGTTTGGCTAAAACCCTTGAGCTCTTCAATACTAAACTCTCTCTCCCCTTTTTTTTAAATCCTCCTCACTTTTGTGTTATGGCTGTGTGCTTTGGTTTAGTAGAGGACCCTAAACTTGTACTGGGTATTGATTATTCGTGTATTATTGGGGCAAAATCAGGTCTTCATTAGACAGAAATGGAAAGGCAAACAAAATTATGCAGGTGGATTTGAAACGCGAAACTTTAGGATTTATAAATACCATTAATCTCTCTTTTTCATGTATAAGGCTGAAAGTAAATTTTGGGTTGGTTCAGGTATAATTGGGGACTTTGATTTTAAGTTTGCTAATGCATGCAATATAAGTAACACTGAAAAATTGTGTACATCTGATTGTGAATACTTTTTTTCCCCCTAGGAAACACTCCATTGCACCTCGCTGTGATGTTAGGGCACAAAGGTGAGTACTTTGTTTTTCCTGCAATCTTTTAAATATTACATTAAGTGCACCTACTGTTCTGATTATTCACCTCTAATTATTACACAGGATTTATCTGAGCAAGGCAGATTGATGTAAACCGAAAATGTTGTCAAATGTATAAGTTGATCGCTCAAAATTGCACATTGAAAAAGATTTTAGAATTGAAGTAGATGGGTTTTTTTTGAAGGATCAAGCCAAAATAATTTTTCATTTACTTCTCATTACAGAATTAATCTATTAAGTTTTTGTGATAGAAGCATTGACCATTTGGTGGAATATGATTCTTTTGGTCTGATTTCAAATCAGATTAGATGCTGCATAAATGTGGCCAAATGGTGACAAGGCTAGATTTAGGTTTTATTCATTAAAAATTGTGTAGATTGGCTGGCCAAGTTGTAACAATGAACAATTCAGCTGGAACCTAATCTAAATACATTTTATTTAAAAACTTTTATTTACAGAGAGACACTTGCACCTGCCTCCTTAATTCAGAAACCACTGCTTTAGCCTAATTTTAAAATAAATGCGTAACAGTGCACACCTCTGGGACAAGTGGGACTTGACTTGAATCCAAACCCCTTGGATCTACCACAAGTCCCTCGAGTTTTGGAGATAGTAGGAACTGCTGATGCTGGAGAATCTGAGATAACACTGTGAAGCTGGATGAACACAGCAGGCCAAGCAGCATCAGAGGAGCAGTAAAGTTGATGTTTCAAGCCTTTTTCCCGAAGAAGGGTCTCAACCCGAAACGTCAACTTTTCTGCTTCTCTGATACTGCTTGGCCTGCTGTGTTCATCCAGCTTCACACCGTGCTAACCTTGAGTTTTTTGTGTGTGTGTGTGTAGTGTATCCCCAATTGATACAAACTACCCTAAATACAATTAAATAGAAGCTTAATATACAATTAATGTGTAATAAGTTCATTTATGAAATCACGTTAATATTGGTATTATAGAAAACTGAAGTGTATCTCTTCTGGCAGTGCTCTTTATCAGTCAAAATGCTTTGCTTTGGGAGCAGTATAATGTACAATGCATAATTTTGTCACCAGTGCAGAAATGTGTTCCTTTCAATCTAAGTGTAACTGACTTTGTGATTATTCTTTGGTATTGCTCACAGATTAATCCAAAATTATTTTATTTCAGTGTGTGCTTATGTAAAAGTCAGTGGCTCCATTTTTGCATGGGTAATGATTTTTTGAAGGGCTTTATTTTGAGGAAATTGTATTTCATCTTCATTTTGGGTAAAATGCAAACCTTTGGTCATGGGAACAAAAGGAAGAGCAGCTGTGCTGTTGGACACTCCTAGTCATTGATTTGGGGCCGAATACATTGAAATGGCATTTGCAAGGGCCTGATTGACATGACCTGAGCATCCCAACTTATCTCCAAACCCCTCCCCATTCTTGATGGCAAACAGTAGAAGCAGTAGGTGGTGGCCAGAACTAAGCAATCTCACAACCAACTAATCGGATCTAGATCTTGCAATTTTACCAAATCCTGCTGTGAATGGTGTTGGATGGCTGAATAATTAACAGGAAGAGATGCTTACACCTAACATCTCCATCCTTCACAATGGGTAAGCGAGAACCTTTGTACAGAAGTCGAAGATGAAGCATTTGCAGACACTTGGCTAAATTGCTTTTTGCAGGCTGCCTCCTAGGGTTCCCCGCATCATAGATGCCACCCGTTAGCCAACTTAATTCCATGTCATTACAGAGAAATGCTTGAAGACGCTGGGCAGTATCCAGCCTCTTCTGGCGACTTGAAATAATGGGAACCGCAGATGCTGGAGAATCCAAGGTAACAAAGTGTTTCGGGCCTAGACCCTTTTCTGATGAAGGGTCTAGGCCCACATCGTCAGCTTTTGTGCTCCTCAGAATCTGCTTGGCCTGCTGTTCATCCAGCTCCACACTTTATCCTGGGGACTTTTCAGCTATAGAATTGTATGATACAGAAAAGGCCCTTCAGCTTATCAAGTCTGTACCACAAAAATACGCTGCATCAGTTCAGTGCAGAAAAGTGAAAATAAAGACTCGTGCTGCAGAACTGCAAAAACCCTAGTCCTTTTCTACTCCAGCCACAATGCAGGCTTCTACCCAGTAATGTGGAAAATTCTTGAGGGCATCCATCGTCTGTTGCTTCATTTTAATGACCTCATTCAATCACATTTGCTGAACTTTGCACAACATTCTAAACCACTTGTAATACCTCCTGAAGCAATCTATGACTGCATACAGCAAGACCTGGCAACATCAAGTCTTGGGCCAATAAAAGACAAGTAACAGTTGTGTCATACAAAGGCCTTGTAGGACTCTCTTGTCTCGAGTCTACATATAGTGTCAGTGGCTTTCTGGCTCAGACCTTAAAGAAAGTTTTTTTAGACATTTGGCACAGCATTGTTTTGGGATTTCACTGTGAGTTGACCTAGGGTCTGGTCCCTCTGTTCAGGATATGCCCTGAGTGTGGCTCTGCAATTGCCTCCACTCAAATGGTGTTCACCAAAGCTCAGTCAGACAGTGAAGGGTATTCACTTTCATTGGGATACCCTGTAGTTCCCATGCTCCACTTGCCTCATTTTCTAATGACAAAACCAGTATTCCAGTATCTGGTGATTCAGAAAAATTTTAGGCTTCTAATAACCCAAAAAAGCCATGCTTCTACAAGAGTAGGAAGGATTATTCATTGCTTTTCGCTTGCCTAGAAAAAAAATTTAAAATCTCTTCCCCCCCCCCCCCACTACATCCCAAAACCAGCCCAGCTCGTCCCTGCCTCCCTAACCTGTTCTTCCTCTCACCTATCCCCTCCTCCCACCTCAAGCTGCACCTCCATTTCCTACCTACTAACCTCATCCCGCCCCCTTGACCTGTCCGTCCTCCCCAGACTGACCTATCCCCTCCCTACCTGCCCACCTATACTCTACTCTCCACCTATCTTCTCCTTCTATATCCATCTTTGGTCCGCCTCCCCCCACCTCTCCTTATTTATTTCAGAACCGTCTCCCCATCCCCCTCTCTGATGAAGGGTCTGGACCCCAAAATGTCAGCTTTTGTACTCCTAAGGTGCTGCTTGGCCTACTGTGTTTATCAAGACCTGCTTATTGAAGACTTCTGGATAAATAGATAAATTGTGATATCCAGATTAGATAGCATTTATCTCAAGCAATCGGGAGACATTACTGAGACTTGTATGGCACTATCATACAGTGTACGATTGGAAACTGAAGACCTACCATTAGATTGGAAACTTGCATAGTATGTTTGTTTATATTTGAAAAGAATAGCATAAGAGCATTCAGATAGAACAACACAATTGTGTGAATCTTTACTATCAAGTTTTACTTGATTAGTTGATTTATTAAACAACTTCACCTACTTCCTTGATTTACTTTTAAGGAAGTGGTTATCTAAATAATTGCTTGGAAATCTAATGATCTAATGTACATGGACTCTCAAAAGTCTTGTGATATGAAGTTACACAGAAAGGATTACTAATGAAATTCAAAGCTATGGGAATTCGGTAGTACTTCTGTATAGAAAAACTAAAGGGTTGAAACAGCTGCTGCAATGAGGAAGACTATGGGGTACATACTAAGTGTTGGAAACTTTTTTAATGTACATTTTAATTATTTGGATTTAAAACATCAAATCAAATTTTGTTTGATATCATTTTATCCAGTGACTACTAGTAAAGTATAAAGAAGCAATTCAAACTATGGAATGACCTGAACAAAATGAGTGGGCTGAACAAAGGTTGAAATATAATACAGATCAGTTACATATTATATACAAAATAAAAACAATATGCCTAGTTCATGAATGGTGAAATGAGCACGAATGAGATACAGGAGTTTGGAAAGACTGTGCTGAAATGTATGTAGCTAACAAAGAACTGCAATAGCACAACTAAAATAGTAGGAAATAAATCAAAAGTATAATGCATTCTGAGCAGAGATTGCTTAGAATACTGTTTCTAGATGCTGGATCAGTATTGCTTCATTCTGAGAATGAGGAGCAGGGAAATGGAGTGATTTGTGGTTTTTTTTTCTTTTTTAGTTTTGTTTTTAAAAGGGGATTTGGAGTGGTCTCCTACTTTTAGTAATGGTAGCTAAGTAGAAGTACATGATGCTAATAATTGGATGTCTGTTTAATACATTTGAGAGGTGTGGTTTGTTTCACCTGAGTACCTGGTGGTTGTTGAGGTCAAGTCCTGAC
Source organism: Stegostoma tigrinum (assembly GCF_030684315.1). Taxonomy (NCBI): domain Eukaryota; kingdom Metazoa; phylum Chordata; class Chondrichthyes; order Orectolobiformes; family Stegostomatidae; genus Stegostoma; species Stegostoma tigrinum. The sequence goes on along the minus strand of NC_081361.1, from coordinate 53,087,130 downwards.
TGGTACAAATGTCTTTTGACTGCATTCACCTAGTTACGCGCTAAATCCGTATGTCACTATGCTTTGGATCAAGATTGGCTTCATGCATCTGATCCTCTTTCAGGGCAACAAACTCCATGAGCCGCACTTGTCTGATGCCTCCTCTCTCACTGGCTCCTCATTTTGGGTTTCTGAATGTTACTAATTAAAAGCTCGGGCTGCACAATGAGCAAAAACTTAATATTCTGGTGACTAAGTCATTTTAGTACTCTTTTTTTTCCCCTGAAGTTTACATAGTTTACTTTTAAATGTTTGGAAACATAGTCTGATGGATTGAATGTTTCTCGGAAATGTGATGTGGTAAATTTGGTCCCAAAAAAAATTCTTGCAGGTACATCAATCCCACATAACAAGAATATCAAATTGATTTTCATCCTGAGCTGTTGCCTTGATGGGACTGGCTCTTAATTGTAGGTAATTAAAATCTGTATCTCATAGTACGAGTTAGTAAGTTATTTATTGTTATTTTTAAGGTAAAGATGAGTTTGACTGGAGAAATCCAGAGTAAAGGAAATCGAGGTAGCCACTTACATTGTCAGACAAAGATAATGGCCAAAAAGGGTTTGGAGGAAGGGGCTAAAATTTGATGTTTTGATAGAAATTTAACCTGGGAAAGGCAGATTATCCATTCTTACATCTACTGATTCGGACGGTGTTTTTATTTCTAAATCTAGTTGCAGTTTAGTTGGAAATTTGGTCATTTATTTTGCTTCAACTGAAGACATCCAATTGACTCACTAGACAACATGACAATTATTAGCTTGGATGCCTAAACCATCTCAAGTGGTTATAGCTTTGTTTATTTAGAATCCAGTGCTGGATGCATAGAAGTCCTTTAATCAAATATTAGGAAGGCTAAAACAATTGTCTTCAATCCCAGCTACAAACTCTGTTCTGTTCCTGAGTCACCAACTCCATCCCACAACATGACAACTGCTCGAAGCTGACCCAGACTTCACATCATTGAAGTGATATAGAAGCGAATATGAACTTCGAACCACGTTCCATATCTTACCGGCTACCTATTCCGCTTCCATGTCAGCTGTAATCTTTCTTGTTGTATTTGCTACTAAAGCCTTCCTGTATGTTTTTCAACACCCTATTTTTGACCGTTCCAACACTTAATGGCCAATCTATATTTGGCGCCTCCGACAAACTTTTTATGGCCAGACGCATCAAAGTTTACTGCACAAAATAAGGGGTCAGATATACTAGGATGAAAGAAGGATTACTTTGTGAATGGGGAGTCAAGAATAATGATTTTTTTTTCAGGTTGGTTAGCTATGTCTAGTAGAACTTCAAGGTTCACTGCTCAAGCCTTATTTACAATCCATGTCGACGACTTGGTTGAGACAGAATGAGAGCTAATTTGAGGACAGTAAGGTAGTGAAGTAAGTTGTCAGATGGTAAGGATATATTCAAAAAGGAGTTAGTTGTGATCCTTGTGGCTAAAGGGATCAAGGGGTATGGAGAGAAGGCAGGAATGGGTTACTGAAATTGCCTAATCAGCCAGGATCATGATGAATGGTGGTGTGGGAAGAAGGGGCCAAATGGCCTATTCTTGCACCTATTTTCTCAGTTTCAATGAATACGAAAGTGGCATACTGTTTAAAATAGAAATCGCAAAATTCTGAAGTGCACATGGATCAGAGTGCAGAACGTTAACGTTCTCGCTCTCCCTCTCGCTGATTCAGTTTTCATTATCAGAAGTTAGACGAAGAAGGGTCCAGACCCTGCTCTTCTGATGCTGTCTTGCCTGCCGTGTTCCTGCAGCTCGATGCTGTGTTAACTCTTATTCAGTAGTTCTAGCCATATTCTTTGTCCCTGTGGATGAAGATTTCCTTTTTCATGGCTTGTCTTTCACCCAAATAAGCTGCTTCTACTTTGTGCATAAAATGTTTTGAGGTCTTACCTTTTTATTTTTCTTGTAACTTTTCTATACGCCAAGTATTGTTGCAGTTTCCTTGTGTTTCTTGATCTTTCTGGCAACAACTGACTTTTACTCCTATTGTTTCTCCTGAGCCAAATTTGTCTGTTTGTACAATATCTTTCTTATGTCATCTTGAATATAATGGCTTTGGATGCTTTACCTTCCTCCTCAAAGGAATGTCACTATGTACCAGAACTGCCGTTTTGCTGAATGGGTGCAGTCTGTTCCTGCAATAATGCATTACTGATCATGATGTAAAGGTGCCAATGTTGGACTGGGGTGGACTAGGTCAGAAGTCACAACACCAGGTTATAGTCCCACCGGTTTACTGGAAAACACAAGCTTTCGGAGTTAGTGTTTTCACATAAACCCCCGGGACAATAACCTGGTGTTGAGAGATTTATGGTATTACCTATCAATCAAACCTTTTTAAAAATCTCTAATTTTAGCTCTTCTCCAGTTGAGCACTTCGACTCTTTTTTTTTTCTCTTTCGATAAGCTCTGTGAAATCTGTACAGTCCTTGGGATTTTTTTTGTATGCTTGTTGGCAAGGAGACAGATGTTTACTTACAGCTATAGAAGGAAGCAGTGATTTTGCACTATGGATTGAGAGACTTCCTCCAAACATTGAATAAGACTTGGGTGGGTTGATGTAAGAATGGTATTGCAGCTTTGGCTTAGATTTAATGCTTCCTGATTTAAGTGTCTGTCTTGAGTAAGTGATACTGCAGAATTGTCAGGAAGCAATTTCTCAACACAAGTACAATATTGTTTTTTCCAGTTGGCTGTGAGCTCATCAGAACCTAATTGTATTAGCATTTAAGGTGTGGTATATGTTGCCTCTGACCTTTTTGAAACTGCTTTGCCAAGAATGGTGTTCTGTACACCAGATAAATCTGATCGCTTTACACTCTTGCATTCAATTTACACAGGAAGATTATTTTGTTGTAAAGACCATAAGACACAAGAGTGGAAGTAAGGCCATTCAGTCCATTGAGTCCACTCATGGCTGATGGGCATTTCAACTCCACTTCCCTGCACTCTCCCCGTAGCCCTTGTAAAGATGTAGAACATTCAGAAGTGCCACTTACTGACTAGTCTAAATCCTTTGTTTTCAAAAAAAAAGGTTAAGGGCATTAAGTTACTTCACAATGGAGTTAGTAGCTGTTAATGCATTACTGTTGAGTGAGTACTGTTTAATTGTAGTTGGCAAATTTTAGTGTTTTCGTTTGTAACAAACCTTGTTTGTGCACTTTTATTTGAAAGATTTCTCTAGAGCTGTTCACATCTTCTCTCATAGTAATTTGTCATTATTATTTAAATTGATTCATGAGATGGCAACATCACTGTCTAGGCCAACATTTGTTAGAACATGGAACATAGAACTGTACAGCATAGGAATGGGCCCTTTGGCCCACGATATTGTGCCAAACATGACACCAAATTAAATTAATCCATTCTACCTGTCCTTGGTCCACTTCCCTCCATTGCATGCATGTTTATGTGCTTATCTAAGAATTGCTTGAATGCTCTTAACCTTATTTGCTGCTGCCACCACCACCACCTTTGTTAGTGTGTTCCAGACTCCTGCCACTCTTTTTTTTTCCCCTCAAAATATCTTACCCCTTACATCTCCTTTTGAACTGCTTCCCCCACCCTTTAAATGCATACTCTCTCTCTTTAGACATTTAAACTCTTGGTGGGAGGTAAGATTCTGACCATTAACCCTGTCTATGCATCTCATAATTTTATGGACTTCCATCGAGTCTCCCCTCAGTCTCTGCTGCTCCAGAGAAAACAACCTGAGTTTTTCTAGCCTCTCCTTGTAACTCATACCCTCTAATCCAGGCAACATCCTAGTAAACCTCTTCTGCTCCCTCTCCACAACCACCACATTCTTCCTGTGTCTTATAAAATTGCAGTATGGCATCCTGACTCTACTGAATTCCCTGACCAAGAAAAGCAAGCATCCTATTACACCTTCTTTACCACCCTCTCTACTTGGGTGGCTACTTTATTGTTCACCTTTAGTGTCCTTAGAGGGTGGTGGTGAGTTGCTGCCTTGGGCCTCTACTGTATGCCCACTTTGCTGTTAGAAAGAGTTCCAAAATTCTGATCCACTGGCAGTGTATTTCCAAGCAGAATAGTACATGAGGCCTGGAGGGGAAAAAAACAGTAGGTGGTCCTATATATTTGCTGCCCTTCTCCTCCTCCTCCTCCTCCTAGGTTTTGATGTGATAGGTTTGAAAGTTGCAGTTTAAGGACCTTGGTCAGTTGGTGCAGGACATCTAGTAGATGGTGCACTCTGCTACTTCTGTGCATCAGTGGTGAAGGGATGGCATGTTGAAGGTGTTAGATAGGATGCTAGTTGAATGGCTGCTTTGTCCTGAATGATGAGTTTCTTTGTTAGAACTGCTTATCTAAATAGGTGGAGACTGTTCTGTAACACTGACTTGTATGGTGAAACTTGTGTATATCAAAGTAGGAGAAATGCTTAAGAGATAACAACACTGTGTGGAGCTGGAGGAACACAGCAGGCTAGGCAGCATCAGGGGAACAGGAAAACTCGTTTTGGGTCGAGACCCTTCAGAAATGGGGAGAGAGAGGGGAGCTCTGAAATAAATAGGAGGGGTGGGGCTGGGGAAGGTAGGTGTGATGGTGACAGGTGAGTGCACGTAGGGAGTGGTGGGGATTGGTCAGTGAGCTGGGAGTGGCGGATAGGTGGGAGAGAAGACGGACAGGTTGTGTCAGGTCAAGGAGGCGGGGATGAGAGGGAGGGTTGGTCATGGGATGAGGCTGAGGGTGGGAAGATTTTGAAACTGGCAAAATCCACATTTGGGCCATCAGGCTGTAGGCTACTGAGGCAGAATATGAGCTACTGCTCCTCCGGTTTGCAGTTGGTATCATTGTCACACTGGAGGATGCCCAGGATGGACATTCCACCCAGGGAGTAGGAGGGGGGAGTTGAAATGTTTTGCAACTAGAGGATGGTGGTGTTGTATATAGAGTGCAAATGTTCTACAGAGCTGCCTCTGAGCCTCCGCTTGGTCTCATCGATGTAGAGGAGACCACATCAGATGTAGTAGACCAAGTTGATGGATATGCAGTGAACACATGTCTGATGTGGAAGGTTTGTTTTTTGCCTTGAATGGAGCTGAGAGGGGGAGGCATAGGGGCAGGCATAACACTTCCTGCGTTTGAAGGGATAGGTGCCGGGGTGATGTGGTCAGTGGGAAATGTGGAGCACATGAGGGAATCACAGACAGCGAGTCCTTGGAAAGGCAGATGGGATGGGGAGGGAAATATATTTTTGGTGGTGCGGTCAGATTGTTGTTGGCAGAGAATGGCGTGCTGGATGCAGAGGTTGGTGGGGTGATATGTGAGGACAAGGGGGATTCTGTCTTTATTTTTGTTTCTGTTGGGGCAGGTGATGTGAGGGCAGAGGTGTGGAAGATGTAAGAGATGTGTTTTGAGGGCATTTTTCAATCACCGGGGGGTGTGGGAAGTTACGGTCCTTGAAATATAAGGACACCTGGAAGGTGCAGGAGTGGAACACCCCATCTTGGGAGCCAATGCGGCAGGGGTGGAGGAATTGGGAGTAGGGGATTGCATTCTTGCAGGAAAGTGGGTGAGAGGACATGTAGTCTATGTAGCTGTGGGAGTCAGGTTTGAAATAAATGTCCATTTTGTGCTGGTCATCAGAGATAGAGACAGACGTCCATGAGGGAGAGAGGGGTATCAGAGATGGTCCAGGTGAACTTGAGATTGGGGTGAAAGGTGTTGGTGAAGTTGATAAACTGTTCAAGCTCCTTGTGGGAGCACAAGGCAGTGCTGATAGACATCAGTGTAGCAGAGGAAGAGGTAGGGGATAGTGCCAGTGTAGTAGTGGAAGAGGGACTGCTCCACATATCCTACGAAGAGGCAGGCGTAGTTTGGGCCCATGCGGGTTCCCATGGCCACCCACATAGTTGTTTGTAGGAAGTGGGAGGAGTTGAAGAGGAAGGACGATTTCAGTTAACTGGATGAGGATGTTGGTGGAGGGGGACTGGTTGGGCCTGCGGGAGAGGAAGAAACTGAGGAGCAGGTTGGGAGACAGATTTTGGAAAGGTGCAGAAGTAAGACAGTTGTTGTCATGGGTGACTTCTACTTCCTTAGTATAGACTGGAACCTTCTAAAGGAAAAAGGTTCGGAGCAGATTTTGTCAGGTATGTTCGGGAAGGATTTCTGACTCAATATGTAGATAGGCTGACTAGAAGTGAGGCCGTATTGGATTTGGTGCTTGGCAACGAACCAGGCTGGGTGACAGATCTCTCAGTGGGAGACCATTTCAGTGATAGTGATCACAACTCCCTGGCCTTTCCTATAGTCATGGAGAGGGATAGTAGCAGATGGTATGGGCAAGTATTTACTTGGGGGAGGGGGCAATTACAATGCTATTGGGCAAGAACTACAGACCACCAGTTGGGATCATGTTCTCCGTGAGATGCCCGACAAATATGGAGGTTGTTTAGGGAGCAGTTGCTTCTAGTACTGGATAGGTTTGTCCCACTGAGGCAAGGAAAGGATGGTAAGGTGAAGGAACCTTGGATGACAAGGAACACTTAGTCAAGCAGAAGAAGGAAGCTTACTGAAGGTTGAGGAAGCAGGATCGGACAGGGCTCTAAAGGGTTACAAGGTAACCAGGAAGGAACTGAAGGATGGACTCAGAGCTAGAAGGGGGTATGAGAAAACCTTGACGGGTAGGATCAAAGAAAACCCCAAGGCGTTCTATGCTCATGAGGAACAAGAGGATGGCCAGAGTGAGGGTAGGGCCAACCAGGGATAGCAGAGGGAACTTGTGTGAGGAGGTAGGGGAGGTCCTAAATGAATACTTTGCTTCAGTATTCAGCAGTGAGAGGGACCTTTACGTTTAAATGAACAGCATGAAACAGGCAAATATGCTCAAAACAGGCTGATGTTAGGGAGGAGGATGTGCTAGAAATTTTGAAAAACATGAGGATAGATAAGTCTTCTGGGCTAGACGGGATATGTCCAAGGTTATTATGAGAAGCAAGGGAAATGATTGCAACCCCTTTGGCAATGATCTTTGCATCCTTACTGACCACTGGGGTAGTACCAAATGATTGGAGGGTAGCAAATGTCATTTCTTTGTTCAAGAAAGGGATTATCCCTAATCCTGGGAATTACAGACCGGCCAGTCTGTCTTCTGTGGTGGGCAAATTAGTGGAGAGGATTCTGAGAGATAGTATTTATGATTATTTGGAAAAGCACAGTTTGATTAGAAGTAGTCAGCTAGGCTTTGGGAGAGGCAGGTGGTGCATCACAAGCCTTATTGAATTTTTTGAGAATGTGACAAAACACATTGAAGGCAGAGCAATGGATGTGGCCTGTATGGATTTTAGTGAGGCATTTGATAAGGCTGCACATGATAGGCTCATCCAGAAAGTAAGCAGGCATGGGATTCAGGGAAATTTGGCTGTCTGGATACAAAACTGGCTCTTCCATAGAATACAGAGGTGGTACTAGATGGAAAGAACTCAGCCTGGAGCTTAGTGACCAGGGATCTGTTTTGGGATCTGTGTTCTGTGATCTGTATAAATGACTTGGATGAGGAAGTAGAAGGGTGTGTTAGTAAATTTGCTGATGTGAAAGTTGGTGGAGTTGTGGAAGGCTATTGTAGGTTGCAACAGGACATTGACCGGATACAGAGCTGGGCAAACAAATGGCAGGTGGAATTCAACCCACAAGTGTGAAGTGATCCGTTTTGGAAGGTCAAATTGGAATGCAGAATACAAGGTTAATGGCAGGATTCTCGGCAGTATGGAGGAACAGAGGGATCTTGGGGTCCACGTCCATAGATCCCTCCAAGTTGCTAGGGTTGTAAAGAAAATGCATGGTGTGTTGGCTTTCATTGGCTGGGGAATTGAATTTAAGAGCTGCGAGGTTTTGCTGTACCTCCTAAAACTCTGGTTAGACCACATTTGGAATATTCTGTTCAGCTCTGGTCCACATTATAGGAAGAATGTGGAAGCTTTAGAGAGGGTGCAGAGGCGATTTACCAAGATGCTGCCTGGACTGGAGGGCTGGTATTGTGAGGGAGCTAGGGCTTTTTTATTGGAGTGAAGAAGAGTGAGAGGTGACTTGATAGAGGTGTACAAGATGATGAGAGACATAGAGTGGATCGTCAGACTTTTCCCAGGGTGGAAATGACCATTGAGGGTGCATAATTTTAAGGTGATTAGAGGAAGGTACAGGGGAGATGTCAGAGGTAGGTTCTTCACACTCTGGTGGGCATGTGGAATGCACTGCCAGCTGTGGTAGTGGAGTCAGATATGTTGGACGCTTTTAAGTGACTCTTGGATAGGCACCTGGATGATAGTATAATTTAGGGTACGCAGGGTAGATGGATCTTTGAATAATAGGTCAACACAATATTGGTGGCCGAGGGGCCTGTACTGTACTGTATTGTATTGTACTGTTCTGTGTTCTCTGAAAGCGAGGGCTTTTAGGTCATCCGTTGGGGGATACAAGTGTAGAGGTACTAGATGTCCACAGTAAAGATGAGGCACTGGAGACCAGGGAACTGAAAGTCCTGGAGGAGACGGTCGGTGTGGACAGCGCCTTGGATGTAGGTGGGTGTTTCCTGGACCCTGGGAAAGAAGTAAGTCAAGGTAAGTGGAGATGAGTCCAGTGGGGCAGGAGCATGTAGAGACAGTGGGTCGGTTGAGGCATTCAACTTTATGGATTTTGGGAAGGAGGTAGAAACAGGTGGTGTGGGGGTTGAGGAACGATGAGGTTGGAGCCGTGGGCGGGAGGTTACCTGAGGTGATGAGGCTATGAATCATTTGCAGGATGTTTTGCTGGTCAGGAGTGGGGTCGTGATCGAAGGGGCAGTAGGAGGTGTCAGAGTTGGCGCCTGTGCTGTATTGTTGCTGTGCCTCCCTTATCCGTAGGTTTGATGGGGAGGTTAGGGTTGGAGCAGAGGGCTGCACTCTCCCTTGGGGAGAGGTTAGAGTAGGAGAGATTGAGGCAATCAGTGTCACGACAGCAGGTGGAAATGAAGAGGTCGAGGGAAGGTAGGAGGCCATGAGGTGTGGAGAGGGTGGGTTAGACTTGCGGTTAAAGCAATGGGCACAGAGGTGGAGGGGGGGAAAATGTTCAACATCCACTGCTTTTTTTCTTTTCCTCTTTGTCCAAGTTTTTGGAGTGCAGTGCTTGCAAGCAAACAATTATACATGATAGTATTTCTCTGTTAAGCTGGTAATTGTCTTCATTCCTCCAAATAAAATATTGTATTTTACACAATGTAAACAAAGTACATCTGACCATGATTTCTCAAGTTCATGGTTCACTTGTATTTTCAAAAAAAAATTAACAGTATTGCAGAAGCTTCTTTATTTTGGTTGTGTCTACAAAGTGAAGTTTGTTTCACAAAAGCAATTTCAACTGAATAAAGCAATGAGGAGGTTTTACTTATTTCAAAGATTCAGGCATTGATACGTTTACATAGAACTAATCAGAACTAATTTGGATTTCCTGGAATATATCTTGGAATGCCCTATTGGACCATGCTAATCTTTGCAGGTACGTGAATTAATTGATACCTTTGTTTTGCAAGCATGGTTGCCATTTACTGTAATTCTGATTTAATATAGTGGGCCAGCCACGCCTCTTAGTGCACACTAGTGTCAAGTTGCTGTAACTCGGTTTGAGTCAGACAATTGGAATTTTTAAAGTAGTAATTATACTTTTGAGGTTTACTTCCTTGTTAAAAGAAACCATATAATTTATTTCAAATTGAATGCTTACCTTTGTATGTTTAACATTCATAGCATGTTATTCCCATGTTTAGTATTAACAGTTCAATATGAATCTACCTGCTCTGAGCCGGCAAACATACTTGAGCTCCAGTCTGCTGTATCTGGTATTATAACAATGTATCATTTTGCAGAGCAACCATTATGTAACCTTTTTCTGTTATTTTGTAGGTCTTTTACTGTTAGTAAAACTTAAAATTGGATCAGGATTGTTCAAACAAATTTCACATACTGGATAACTATCATGAGCAGATTTTCATTCCATCAATGTGGTTTGATATGAACTGCTGTATCAGAAGAGACCATTTATTCCCTCGATCACCAGTGAGAATTTTCAGTTATACAATACATGGCATAAATTAAAATTTGTATTGCTGTTTACGTCCTTAGTGGTAGCACTGGTGTACAGACAGTCGTTGTTCAGTTTGCCTGTGGTATTAAGATAGTTAAAATGTGGGCCAAACCTCATAGTACAGGTCCTTCCGCCCATGTTCTATGTCATAGTGGTCAATCTGAAGACAATTTCTAAACTTTGTTTCTCAGCGTCAGCACACTTGAATGGCCATATGAACACTAGCTGAAAATTGAGCCCAAACTTTATCAACAAACATCTTTTTAAAATTCAGTTTTTGCCACAGCGTTTTGGGAGAAAAATGTTCAGTTTATTACCCATTGTAGTATTTGGTGCCTGGAATACATTGGCTTTCTAACATGGAATTTTCCTAGTAAATATATACACCGGGCAAAAAGCATGAATCTTCAGCCAATTATGGTTGCTTTTAGTTGCCACTTGTGCCCATTATCTGTTATATAAAATGGTCTGCCAAATTCCAGTAAATGTTCTTAGCTATTGATCAAGTGTTTCCTATTTTTCTATATTTATTGAAACAAACATACCCAGAAATAGAAAGTTGCAGCTTGTCCGAAGTCTGTCTTTCGATTTAAAGTCAGGTGGCCCAGTGCTGTACTGCAGTTTGTTGTTGAAATTCTGTCTAGAAAGAGGAGCCCTAGAATACTTGCATGTGTTTCCTGGAATGCTTGGTTTCTTTGTGCTCTTATGGATTCAATGGAGTTTAGGATTTTTTTTCAACCTGTATGCCCAATGGCAAACTCAGAAACTAAGGGATATACAAATGTGCTGATACTGCCTACAAATGTGTGGTAGGTGCATTTTTAACATGATGCTTTCTTGCTGTATTTTGGTCTGATGTTGATTGGTTGATTCTTGTTTGGCATTACTAGACTGTTTGTTTAATGTATTTCATGCTAGTCACCTTTTACGGTCACACAGCCTGATCAGTGCCATTTTAGGGTAGCCTGTGCCACTACCTGATTCACTCCTTTTTACTGCCCAGTCTCTAGCATGGTGTCTGCCACACCCTCTTGCCAGAGACAGTAGGAACTGTTGATGCTGGAGAATCTGAGATAAGTGTGAAGCTGGATGAACACAGCAGGCCAAGCAGCATCAGAAGAGCAGGAAAGTTTGATTTTTTTTTTTGGTTTGGACCCCTTCTTCAGAAATGAGGAGGGTAAGGGGATTCTGAAATAAATAGGGAGATGGGGGGAGGCGGATAGACAGGTCAAAGAGGCTGGTAATTGTCTTCAAAGAGGTGGGGTTAGAGCCAGTGACGGTGAATGTCGGTGGGGAGTTAGGGCATAAGTCAGTCCAGGTAGGACAGACAGGTCAAGGGGGCGGGATGAGGTTAGTGGGTAGGAGATGGGGGTGGGGCTTGAGGTGGGAGGAATGGTTAGGGAGGCGGGAACTAGCTGGGCTGGTTTTGGCATGTGGTCGGGGGAGGGGAGGCTTTGAAGCTTGTGAAGTCCACATTGATACCCTTGGGCTGCAGGGTTCCCAAGTGAAATGAGATGCTGTTCCTGCATCTTTCGGGTGGCGTCATTGTGGCAACGCGGGAGGCCCAGGATGGACATGTCGTCAGTGGGGTGGGGGTGGAGTTGAAATGGTTCGCGACTGGGAGGTGTAGTTGTTTGTTGCAAACTCAGCGTAGGTGTGCTGCAAAGCAGTCCCCAAGCCACCGTTTGGTTTCCCCAATGTAGAGGATGCCACAACAGGAACAGTGGACACAGTATATCACATTAACAGATGTGCAGGTGAATGTCTGTTTGATGTGAAAAGTCTTCTTAGGGCCTGGGATGGAGGTTAAGGGGGGGTGGGGGGAACGTATGGGGCAGGTGTAGCACTTTCTTCGGTTTCAGGAAAAAGTGGTGGGGCTGGAGTTGAGTTGAGATCTTTTGCTCTAATTTTCTTCCTTGCTGCTTTCATTGCTGAACCCTCAGTGAGCATGATTTTTGGGATGAGTACCACGGGGCATAAGACATGGAAGCAGAATTAGACCATTTGGCTCCGAGTTTGCTCTGCCATTTAATCAGAACTGATGTGCTTCTCAGCTCCACTCTCCTGCCTTCTCCCTGCAATCCTTGATCCCCTTCCAATTAAGAGCTTGTATTGCTGTCTGTCCGACTATGATTTGGTCACCATAGCCCTCTGCAGCAATGAGTTCCTCAGATTAACCACTGTCTGGCTGAAGAAATTCCTCCGTATCTCATTTCTAAAATATCATGCCTTCATTTTGAGACGTCATTCTGCCCTTGGGTCCTATTCTCTCCTCCTAGTGGAAATAACATCTTCATATCCATTCTATCCAGGTCTCTTGTAATTCTGTAAACTTCAGTGAGATTCCCCGTCATCTTTCTAAACCTCATAGAGTACAGACCTAGACTCAACTACTCATGTGGCAGGCCCTTCATCTTGGGATCACTCTTGGACCTCCTCCAGTGCCAGCATGTTCTTCCTTTTTGTTAGGGCCCAAAATTGCCCTCAATATTTCAATCGCAGTTGGACCAGAGTCTTGTACAACCTGAGCAGTATATCTCTGCTGTTGCATTCTAACTTTCTTGAAATGAATGCTAACGTTGCATTGCCTTTCTAAGTGCCAACTGAACGTGCAAGTTAACATTAAGAGAATCCTTAACTAGGGGACTCTGACACCCCTTTTGTTCTTCAGATTTCCAAGGCCTTTTCTTGATTTAGCGAAATCTATTCATAAAGTCAGGAGGTATGGGATACAAGCAGATTTGGCTGTCTGGATTCAGAATTGGTTGGCTGACAGGAGGCAGAGAGTGGTTGTACTTGGTAAGCATTCTGCCTGGAGGTCAGTGCTGAGTGGTGTCCCACAGGGCTCTGTTCTTGGGCCTTTGCTCTTTGTAGTTTTTATAAATGACTTGGATGAGGAGGTTGAGGGGTGGGTGAGTATGTTTGCTGATGACACAAAGGTTGGAGGTGCCGTTGACAGTATCGAGGGCTATTGCAGGCCTCAGCGAGGCATTGACAGGATGCAGAGCTGGGCTGTGAAATGGCAGATGGAGTTCAACCTGGATAAATGTAAAGTGATGCATTTTGGAAGGTCGAACTTCAATGCTGAATAGAGGATTAAAGGCAGGATTCACGACAGTGTGGAGGAACAGTGGGATCTTGGTGTTCAAGTGCATAGCTCCCTTCAAAGTTGCCACCCAGGTGGATAAGGTTGTTAAGAAAGCATATGGTGTTTTGGCTTTCATTAACAGGGAAATCGAGTTTAAGAGCCATGAGGTTTTGCTACAGCTCCTCAAAACCCTGGTGAGACCACACTTGGAATATTGTGTCCAGTTCTGGTCGTGCTTTATAGGAAAGATATGGAGGCTTTGGAGAGGGTGCAAAGGAGGTTTACGAGGATGCTGCCTGGACTGGAGGGCTTGTCTTACGAGGAGAGGTTCACTGAGCTCGGACTTTTCTCTCTGGAAAGGAGGAGGAAGAGAGGTGACCTGATCGAGGTGTACAAGGTAATGAGAGGCATGGATAGAATTGATAGCCAGAGACCTTTCCCCAGGGCAGGATTGACTGCCACGAGGGGTCATAGTTTTAAGGCATTAGATGGAAGCTATGGAGGAGATGTCAGAGGGAGGTTCTTCCCCCAAGAGAGTTGTGAGCGCATGCAATAGTTTACCAGTGGTAGTCGTGGAAGCAGAGTCATTAGTGACATTTAAGCGACTGCTGGACATGCACATGGACAGTGAATTGAGGGGAATGTAGGTTAGGTTATTTTATTTTTGGATTAGGATTAATCCACGGCACAACATCGTGGGCCGAAGGGCCTGTACTGTGCTGTACTTTTCTATGTTCTATGCCTCTTTGTCTGACCAAATTGCATAAACTTGCACTTTGCCACAATATATTCCATCTGCCACTTCTTTGCCAAGTCTCCTAACCAGTTCAAGCCCTTCTGCAACCTGGCCTGCTTCCTTAATACTACCTGTCCCTCCACCTATGTCGTCTGCAAATTTAGCAGGAATGCCCTGAATTCCTTCATCCTGATCGTCTGTGTAATGTGAATACTCTGGTCCCAGCACAAGACCTTTGGAATTCTACCTAATACCAGCTGATAAACTTAAACTTAAACTTAAACTTAAAAAAGACCCCACCATCCACACTGTCGTTTGCAAATCAGCCAATTCTTTTCTCCCCCTCCTCCCCTCCCCCTCCCCCTCCCCCTCCCCCATTTAGCAGCTTGCTGTGCAACACCTTATCAAAGGCCATCTGAAATCCAAACTATTCACACCTCCTGGCTCTCCTTTTGTTTAACTTGTTCATTACTACCTCAAAAGTGTTCTAAACAGTTTTGTCAGGCTACTAAAATGTGAGGCTGGATGAACACAGCAGGCCCAGCGGCATCTCAGGAGCACAAAAGCTGACGTTTCGGGCCTAGACCCTTCATCAGAGAGGGGGATGGGGTGAGGGTTCTGGAATAAATAGGGGGAGAGGGGGAGGCGGACCGAAGATGGAGAGAAAAGAAGATAGGTGGAGAGGAGAGTATAGGTAGGGAGGGGATAGGTCAGTCCAAGGAAGACAGACAGGTCAAGGAGGTGGGATGAGGTTAGTAGGTAGGAGATGGAGGTGCGACTTGAGGTGGGAGGAAGGCATGGGTGAGAGGAAGAACAGGTTAGGGAGGCAGAGACAGGCTGGACTGGTTTTGGGATGCAGTGGGGGGAGGGGACAAATTGGGCTGGTTTTGCGATGCGGTGGGGGAAGGGGAGATTTTGAAGCTGGTGAAGTCCACATTGATATCATTGGGCTGCAGGGTCCCCAAGTGGAATATGAGTTGCTGTTCCTGCAACCTTCGGGTGGCATCATTGTGGCACTGCAGGAGGCCCATGATGGACATGTCATCTAAAGAATGGGAGGGGGAGTGGAAATGGTTTGCGACTGGGAGGTGCAGTTGTTTATTGCGAACCGAGCGGAGGTGTTCTGCAAAGCAGTCCCCAAGCCTCCGCTTGGTTTCCCCAATGTAGAGGAAGCCACACCGGGTACAGTGGATGCAGTATACCACATTAAGCAGAGGTTCACCTGCACATCTGCCAATGTAACCAGCTTGTAACTGATGTCCATTTCAAGCCCACTGACTCCCACAGCTACCTAGAATACACCTCCTCCCACCCACCCTCCTGCAAAAATTCCATCCCCTATTCCCAATTCCTCTGCCTCCGCCGCATCTGCTCCCACGATGAGGCATTCCACTCCTGCACATCCCAGATGTCCAAGTTCTTCAAGGACCGCAACTTTCCCCCCACGGTGGTCGAGAACACCCTTGACCACGTCTCCCGCATTTCCCGCAACACATCCCTCACACCCCGCCCCACCACAACCGCCCAAAGAGGATCCCCCTCGTTCTCACACACCACCCTACCAACCTCCGGATACAACGCATCATCCTCCGACACTTCCGCCATCTACAATCCGACCCCACCACCCAAGACATTTTTCCATCCCCACCCCTGTCTGCTTTCCGGAGAGACCACTCTCTCCGTGACTCCCTTGTTCGCTCCACACTGCCCTCCAACCCCACCACACCCGGCACCTTCCCCTGCAATCGCAGGAAATGCTACACTTGCCCCCACACCACCTCCCTCACCCCTATCCCAGGCCCCAAGATGACTTTCCACATTAAGCAGAGGTTCACCTGCACATCTGCCAATGTGGTATACGGCATCCACTGTACCCGGTGTGGCTTCCTCTACATTGAGGAAACCAAGCGGAGGCTTGGAGACCGCTTTGCAGAACACCTCCGCTCGGTTCGCAATAAACAACTGCACCTCCCAGTCGCAAACCATTTCCACTCCCCCTCCCATTCTTTAGATGACATGTCCATCATGGGCCTCCTGCAGTGCCACAATGATGCCACCCGAAGGTTGCAGGAACAGCAACTCATATTCCGCTTGGGGACCCTGCAGCCCAATGGTATCAATGTGGACTTCACCAGCTTCAGAATCTCCCCTTCCCCCACCGCATCCCAAAACCAGCCCAGTTTGTCCCCTGCCCCCACTGCACCACACAACCAGCCCAGCTCTTCCCCTCCACCCACTGCATCCCAAAACCAGTCCAACCTGTCTCTGCCTCCCTAACCTGTTCTTCCTCTCACCCATCCCTTCCTCCCACCCCAAGCCACACCTCCATCTCCTACCTACTAACCTCATCCCACCTCCCTGGACTGACCTATCCCCTTCCTACCTCCCCACCTATACTCTCCTCTCCACCTATCTTCTTTTCTCTCCATCTTCGGTCCGCCTCCCCCTCTCTCCCTATTTATTCCAGAACCCTCACCCCATCCCCCTCTCTGAAGGGTCTAGGCCCGAAACGTCAGCTTTTGTGATCCTGAGATGCTGCTTGGCCTGCTGTGTTCATCCAGCCTCACATTTTATTATCTTGGATTCTCCAGCATCTGCAGTTCCCATTATCACTGATACAGTTTTGTCAGGCATTACCTCCCTTGACAACACTGTCTTACTTAGCTCTATGTTACCATGAACTTTGAAGTGCTCTGCAGTCTCATCCTTAATAATGGACCTGTCATACCAGTGGCTGAAGTCAGGCTAGTTGGCCTATAATTTCCCGTCTCCCTCCCTCATCCCTTCTGAAGAGGGGTGTGACGTTAACCATTATCCAGTCCTCTGGGGCCCTTCCTGATTCCAGTGATTCCTGACAGATCACCACCAAATGCCTGTAGAATCTCCTGTAGCTACCTCCTTCAGAACTCTGTAGTTAATCTGGTCCCGGTGACTTATCCACCTTTAGACTTTTCAGCTTCCTCAGCACTACCTAAGTGGCAACTACAGTCACCTTTTGCCCCTGAATCTCTTGAAGTTCTGAAATGCTGCTGATGGCTTCCATGATGAAAACCGATACAAAGTACTGTTCAGTTCTTCTGCCATTTTGTTATCCCTGTGTTGACTACTTTGGCATTCTCGCGCTCTGGCTCTGGCTCTCGCTCGAGCACTGGCTCTCGTATCTTAAAAGAAGATTGCAGGAGTTTTTAATATTACCTGCTAACTTGCTGTCATTTCATTATCTCCTTAATTACTTTCAGTTATTGTTGGTTTTTAAAGGTTTCCTGCCATTCATGAAACACTGTATGCTTTAGCTTTTGCTTTTATGGTGTCCCTGACTTCCATTGTTAGTCTTGGTTGCACTGTCTTCCCCGGGTATGTTTCTTTCTCCTTTTTGAGATGAATTTATGCTGTGTCTCCAGAATTATCCCCAGAAACCTGGACTATTCCAGCTCTACTGTCTTCCCTGCTAAGCTCCCTTTCCAATTACTCTGGTAAGCTTCTCCTTCTCAAACTACAGGGTGAATTCTGTCATTATATGTTCACTGCCCCTAGGGGTTCCTTCATTTTAAGTTCCCTGATAAAGTCTGCTTCATTAGACATCATCAAAATCCAGAATTGCCTATTCTCTAATGGGCTAACACAAAACTGTACAGCACAGGAATGGGGCCTTTTGCCCAGAGTGTTGTGCCGAATGTGATGCCAAAATAAATTAACTGGTTCTGCCCACCCTTAGTCCCTGTCTGTCCATTTCTTGTATATTTGTGTGCTTATCTTAAAGTCCTTTAAACACCCTTATCATATATGTCTGCCTTCTCCCATGACCCCTGGCAGTGCATTCCAGATTCCTACCACTTTTTTTTTTCTTTCTTTTAAAGAATTCACCTCACATCTCTTGACCTCACCCCTGCCCCCACCCCACACCGCCACAATGCATTGCCCCCTCTTCCCCCTTTTTTTTCCCCCCCCCCCCCCAAAAAAAAGTTTAGATATTTCAACTTGGAGAAAAGTATTTCACTGGCTATTTTGGGGAAAATGAATCTGACCGCTAACCCTATGTATGCATGTCATAATTTTATGGTCTAATGGAATAGAATGAGTAGAATTAGTTTTACTGTTGCACATACACAGTGAGTGCAGTGAAAGTTTGTGTTGTCACTTATGGTGCCACAAGGTACTAGATATACAGATAACTGCAGATAACCTTACTAGTACAGCTTCTTTAGTTACCTGACCTGAGAAATTAGAGAAATGAAATGCCTAGCATTGCAGAAATAAATTTCCAGAGCACTGGTAATCCAACCCATGCAAAGCTGGCACCTGGCCTCCAGTGCATCCTGGCTTCAGACTGCATTGGGCATCATCTTGAGGACCGTGAGTTTAGGAGATTGCTCCAGACTTAGAATGCAGTGCCAGACTGAGAGGACACTGATGTGGAATCTTGTTGCCCTGCCACACTGGGAGGCTGCTCCATCACCTCTGTGCTGAAGCTGGGAAGAACAACAACAGATGGAGCAGACAAGCTCCAGCTGAAGCGTCTTACTAGGCTGTCATCTTGGATGCTGTCAGTTCTCCCATCAGCCTCTGTCACTCCAGACAAAATGGCCCTAGTTTTTCTAGCCTCTCCTTTATAGTTCATACACCTCTAATCCAGCATCCTAGCAAGCCTCTTCTGCACCCTCTCTAAAACCTCCACATCCTTTCTGTAATGTAGCAACCAGAATTGAATGCAATACTCTATGTTCAGCCTAACCAAAGTTTTATAAAGCTGCAATGTGGCATTCTGACTCTTATACTCAATTCCCTCTCCCAATAAAGATGAGCAGCCATGTGCTGTTTTTACTCCCCTGTTTACTTGCATGGCTACTTTCAGGGAGCTGTGGATTTGGAACCCCAGGATCCCTCTGTACATGAATGCTGTTCAGGGTCCTGCAGTTATCTGTATACTTTTCCTTAATATTTAATCTCTCAAAGTACAGTACCTCACCCTTACCCAGATTAAACCCCATCTGCCATTTCTCTGCCTGTATCTACAACTGATCTACATTCCGCTATATCCTTTTGACAACCTTATAACTCCACTGATCTTTGTATTGCCTGCAAACTTACTAACCCATCCATCCACATTTTACATCCACGTCATTTACATGTAGCAAAAACAGAGGTCCCAGACTAAATCACTGCAGAACGCCTCTGGTCACCACCTTCCAGCAAGGAAAAATAGCCTTCGACCACTACCTTCTGCCTTCTATAGGCATGCCAACTCTGAATCCACATGGCGAAGTCACTATGGACCCCAGCTTGACTTTCTGGATAAGCCTACCATATGGAATCTTGTCAAAAGCGTTAGTAATATCCACAGACAGCATTCACCGCCCAATCCTCATCAATCACCTTTTGTCACTCAAAACTCATTCAAGTTAGCAAGACATGACCTGCCCTGCACAGAGTCATGCTGACTGTCCCTAATCAGGCCATGCTTTTCCAAATGCATGTAAACCCTATCCCTAAGTTGTTGGTTTGCTCGTCGAGCTGGGTGGTTTGAAGCAGAAGTTGTGTCCTCTTACTAGGTGACATCTGTCCTTGGTTTCAATATGCACGTGGGGAAAAACCACACTTTTTAACTGGGACAACGCTATATCATTGGACAAGCCAGACACAGGACAGCCAGGGAAATCTTGGAGGCTAGGCGTTCATCCATGAACTGCAACAAACATATTGAATTAGATCCTATGTACCGACCACTACAATGCCCAGTTGGAACTAGCATTTACTAGAAACAGCAAAAACCAGACCATATAAATTCGAACTGGTATAGGTCAACAGTGCTTCACAGGAAGCTCTGCAGCACTGATGATGTCACATAACAAACATTTTGTCTCCTTACTATCGAACCTCCCAGCTCGGTGAACACACTAATATCTGCAACCAGCACCTGAGCTACAAATCTTCACTCAAATCCTGAACCTATCCCTAAAAATTCAGTTCAGTAGCTTTCCAACCACCAGTGTGAGATTCACTGGTCTATAATTGCCTTGATTATTCTTATTTCCCTTCTTGAACAAGGGAACAACATTAGCTACTTGTCAGTCCTCCAGGACCTCTCCACTGGCTAGCGAGGATACAAAGATCTAGGTCAAAGCCCCAGCAATTTCCTCCCTTGCGTTTCTCAATAACCTGGGGTAGATGGTTTTGCACCCTGGGGATTTAGCCACCTTAATGCTCTTTGAGACCCAACACCACTTCCTCCTTGATCTCAATGTCCTAACATATTAGCATGCACCACACAAATCTTGCTCTGCTTCATATCCTTCTCCTGGGTGAATACTGATACAAAGTTCCCATTTAGGATCACCTTTTCTCCTTGACTGGTCCCACTTTCTCCCTAGTTATCCTCTTCTTTTTTTAACAAATGTATAGAATGCCTTGGGATTGTGTTCAACCTGACTTGCCAAGGTCAATTCATTGACTCTGTCTTGCTCTCCTAATTCTCTGCCTGAGTTCTTTCCAGTTTTCTTTTATACTTCTCACAGGGCCCTGTCTGATTTTAAGCTTTCTTAACTTAACTTAGGTTTTGTTTTTCGGGATGACCAAATTCATGACCTCCCTCAATATCGAACGATCTCTTACCTTCCCATCCTTGTCTTTTCATAGAGTTTAAACAGAACGTGCTAGTCCTGAACACTCATCTGCAGTTCTTTAAACAATTCCCCTGTGTCAAATGTGGAAATGCCTGATAACAGCTGCCCCCAATTAACACTCCCTAGCTCCTGTCTAAATACTGACCTAATTTGCCCCCTTCCAATTTAGCACCTTTCTACCAGGTTTTGATCTTTATACATTCCTGTCTTTAAAACTCCGAGTTGTGATTGCTGTTTCCAAAATGCTCTCCTGCTGAAAGGTCATCCACCTAGCCATGCTCACTAGCCAATACAAGGTCCAGTATGACCCCCCCCCCCCCCCCCCCTCTAGTTACACAACCTGCATACTGTTTCAAGAAACTCTGGGGATGCACTTAAATTATGCCCCATCTAAGCCTCTTGCTCAAGGGATTCCCAGTCAATACTGGGGAGGTTAGTCACCCACTTGACAACTCTGCTGTTATTAAGTCTTTCCATAATCTGCCAATATTTTTATTCCTCAATGCCTTGGCAGATGGAGGGCCTATAGTATAATCCCATCAGTGATTGCGCCCATTTTTTTTTGAGCTCTACCAATATTGCCTCACTGGATGAGCCCTTCTGTATGGTCTGAGTGCAGATGTGACGTCTCATTGATTGGTAATGCAACTCCTCCACCTCTCTTTACCTTCCTGTCTATCTTATCTAAAAACAATGAAACTCTGGGATGTTGAGCAGCTAGTCCTGTCCTTCTCTCAACCAAGTCTCTGTAATGGCCACAGCATCATAGCCCTATGAACTGATCCAGGCTGTAAGCCCATCGGCCTTACCTACAATACTCCTTGCATTTAAAATGAACACACTTCAGCCTGTTATTTCTGTTGTGTTCATTTACCTGTCTTTTCTTTCTGACTTGCTGGTCCTAACATCTTCCTGAATTTTAAGATCATTCCACCAGTGTTTCCTCTTTTTGCATGCATGGTTTTTACATCCTCCTTTGTTCTGACTCTTTGACTTTCTAAAAAGTCAATCTGTTTCAATTGCTATCTGGTTACATTCAAAATCTTAACTTGGTTTTTCTTTTCACAGATGCTGATTTTTCTGTTTCTCTACGTTTGAGGTAGAAATGTGAATTTTTAAAAAATTTATATTTTGGAAGACCCCCAGTTATGACCAAACACAACAGAAAATGTTTGTTTTCTTTTGCGATCTCCTGAGAATAGAATGTACTGTAAGTGCACTTGCTATTTTTTCCCCTGTCCAGAATTTCTTCACCTTTTTTTTTCTTAAATTGGTCATTGGTCACAGCAAGTCTTTCGTTTGCATTTGATAGTGGGAGACAAATCCTTGTTTAAAGCAGCAGGAATACTAAACTTTCAAGTATTCATGTTAAAACATCCATCTTCCAAGCATTACATTTGTTCTCCAGTTTGGAGTGTTCATTGAACTAAAGATAATTATGCTGTCAACTATCTTCTTTTGATGTGGACTATACCTGATGTACCACATCTCCTGGGTTAAATATAAGTATACAACTACTTGCATTTTGCAGATTTGGCAGATAGTTGAAGGAAGAAAAAAATAAATACAACTACTTCCCATCATTTTGTGCAAGGCATTTTTTGGGGTGATTTACATTGAGCTCTTGAAATGATGTTGTCAAACTTATCCGGTATCATCGGCTTGCAACTCAAAAAAGTGGCCTGCAGCACTAAGAACTTATGAAGATAGCTTGATTTTGGTGCAGTTCTATTCTTTTTAAAAAATCTATATTTAAAATGTACATTGGGGTAAACGTCCAGTAAGCAAATGATCTTTTGCATTGTATATTTAGAGATGCAACTCTGTTTGTAAACAGACAAACTTCACTAATTTATCTAAAAATTAATTTTTTTCCTATGATGCCCACTAAAGACTGGAGTTAAATTCTCATTGTTGTGCATATAAGAAGTTGGATTAAAAGTAGTTTGAAATTTTGCGTGGAAATCTTTCAACCTTATTTTGACCCACTTAATTCAGATTCTTTTTGGATGTCAATTTTGCATAATTTTTTTTCACTACTTTGTGCTTTTACCGCTCTGTCTGTCTGACTGAGTATCTAGTATCTTGTTGAATGTATATAGTCATCACGAATGGTAAAACATTTCACCTTTATTTGGAAAATGCCTTCGTGACTTTATAAACATCAATAAATAAAAGTTATGAGGGGCATGGATAGGGTAAATTGACAAGGTCTTTTCCTGTGTGTGTGTCAGATGAGCTGCAAGAGGATGTCATGGCAGCCGGTGCAATTACGCATTTACAAAGTATCTGAATGTGTACGCGAGTAGGAAGGGTTTAGAGGGATACAGAACTAGATTAATTTGGGATGTCTGGTTGGAACGGATGTGTTGGACTGAAAGGTCTGTTTCCATGCTGTACGTCTGACTGCCTACCTTTCCATTATATCCCCCCTTATTTCTTTCTTTTATTTTGGACAAATCATCGTCAGGTCTTCATTGGAAGAGAATGCACCCATGCTCTTCAGAAAACATTTAAAGGTTCCTGACCCGAAGCATCAACTTTGCTGCTCTGCTGCCTGGCCTCCTGTGTTTCTCCAACTCCACATTGTATTGTCTGTGATTCTAGCAACTTGAATTCTTGCTATCTCTGCACTCATGTTCTGTCTTTTGTTTACTGTCACTACCTTTCTTTGCACTAGCTTGTAAACATTATTAAAACTTCGTCATTTCATATCAAGAGCAGGCATAAGACTTTTAGACCCTAACGCCTGATCTGCTACTCACTTAGATCATGGCAAGCTCCAATTATCTGCCTTTTTGACCAATATCCTTTGTTACCCTTTTGGAAGTGTTTGATCTGTCTCTTGAATTTCAATTGACCTAACATCCACAACATTTTGTTGAAAATAGTTATTTCTATATCCCTTGTGTTTTAAAAAGAACTCCAGTTTTCATTCTGAATGGGCTAGCAGTGATTTTAAACTTATGCCGTATTCTGCATTCCCCACCCTGCCCCTCAGTGAAATTTGACTTCAGAATATCTCGTTATGAATCACTTCATTTCAAGTACCTTGATCGTCCCCAAAACCTTTCAAGCCCAAGTTTGCCTTCTACTTTAACCCTAGCTGGTATATTCTTCCTAAGTGCAGTGTCCAAAGCTGAATATGATACACCTGATGGTGATTGACTCAGATTCTGTGCAACTGAGGTGTAACTTCCTGCTGTTGCATTTTATTAGATGCGTTCCACCTGTGTACTAGTTTTTAGTGACCTGTTCTTGGATGCATCCCCCCCCCCCCCCCTTAATATTATCTTTTTAAGAAAAACTGGACACAAAGGTAAAATCAATGTGGATGACCTCATTGTTGTTTATTACCTTCTATCGATTTTAAGGTTTCATTCAAAAACTGACTGTCCCTTTCAAAAAGTTTCTTCCATTTACAAAGCCTGTTGTTCCTCATTAACTTTGGCCTGGTTTGATTTATTTGGCGAGGTGTTTTCAACCTCTTCACTACAATGGGTTTGTCAGGATGTATTGAGTCTTGGTGCCAGGTTTTTAAGAATTTAGTCTAATATTGGTCAGCATTTTGGTTGATGCTGTTTATGTCTCGTCTTGTAATGGAGACCAGGTGTTTCCAGTTCACTCCTTGTACGATTTGGCAATATAGATACTGCAGTTGGTTTTGTTGTTTGTAAGCCAAGGAGGGTTGAATAGCTAGAAATTGGGATTCTGATGGCTATCCAGTTTTTTTCTGTTAGTGCCCTGTTATGTACACAAATTAACACCTGGGTTTGGTGCCTGAAGCTTAATAACTAGAACTTGCTAGGAGTGAGACATGAAGAATGGTCATTTAGCTGAGGTAAAGAGGACAATAGCTATTCATGGATCTGTATCTCCAACTGACGCTTCTGGAAAAGAAGCAAGTTTACCATTTGCATGGATAATATTGTAAACTAACCAGCCTCCATATGTCAGAGGTAGTAGGAAGTGTTGATGCTGGAGAAGCAGCAACAGCAAGGTGTGGAGCTGGATGTACACAAGTCGAGCAGGAAAGCTGACGTTTTGGGTCTGGACCCTTCGGAAATGGGGGAGGGTTAGGGGATTTTGAAATAAAGATGTGGTGTGGGGGGAGGCAGATGGAATGTGGATAAAGGAGCGGACAGGTCAAGGAGGCAGGGATGGAGCCAGTAAAGGTGAATGTAGGTGGGGCTCAACCTGTCTGCTGCTTTATCCACCTTCCATCCACCTCACCCCCCCCCTTTATTTTAGAATCCTCTTCTGCTCCCCCATTTCTGAAGAAGGGTCTAGACTCAACGTCAGCTTTCCTGCTCCTCTGCTGCTTGACCTGCTATGTTTATCTAGCCTCCATATGTTGTTTCTTCACACATTGATGCCTTCATGACAGAAAATGGTTTAGCTTCACAGTATTTAAAAGAAATACATTTCAAACTAAATATTGCCCTCAAGATTTTAAGAGGGAATTAACTTGTATTTTTTCAATTTATTTATGGGATTTGGGCATTGTTGGCTGGGCCAGCAATTACTACTCCTCCCTAGTAGCCTTTTGGGAATATGGAAGTGAACTGTCAGCTTGAACCACACACCATTTATATGGTGTAGGTCCACTGTCAATCCTGTTAGAAATGGAGTTTGAGGATTTTACCTGTCAACAGTGAAAGAATGGTGATCTATTTCAAATTCAAGATGTGTGTACCTTCAAGAGGAACTTGTAAGTGATGGTGTTCCGTTTGTCATTCTAGATGGTAGTAGTTATGGGTTTGCAAGGTTCCTTCTTAGAAGCCTCAGTGAATCTCTACAGTAGATCTTGTAGATGATACACCTTGCTGCTCTGGAGTGTCAACAATAGTGGGAATAAATTTCCCAAAAAATTACCTGTATTGAAACAAAGCAAAATAAAATGCCCCTGACCTGAGCCTTTAGGTTGACAAAATATTCAGAATTTTCCTCTTCACTTGGATTTTATTGAAGCAAAAAAATAGCAACTAATACATGTCGTTAAGATTTTAATGATTGGAAGTTTTTTTTTAAAATTCAAGGTCCCCGAAAGTATACAGAACAGTTGAACACCTTTCTGAAAATGCAGTTGTCACCACTAATACTGCCATAGCTATTGGCAACCATTTACATTTGAGTCTGTTACTCAGGCTGTATTGAGTTGGATTAATGCTTTTTTGGCTTTAGCTGATGGATGCATGCATCATTAAATTACATAGAATACCAAAATGCTTATGCCTTCCACACAGCATGCAAAACACTCTTTCTTGCTGAGCAGATGCAATTGGAGTCTGAGTAATAGAAAAATTTCCCAGACAAGAGAGAGTAAAAGCTGAATTAATATAGGGCCACCAAAATTGTAAATGACGTAAATGTTGAGGTTCTTCTTTTTTTATGCTTGTTTTCTGACTACTGTTCCAGAAGTGATAGGCTAACAAAAAGAACTAAAATTCCAGTTTTGTTTGGACCATGCCATACAACTTGAGTTTTAAAGGCAACTTTTTTGTTTTTCATTTTCAGAGTTTATTACCAGAACAGCGAAGAGTATAATCTTGGACTAAGCATGCATTAAATTGTCAGTACTCTAGAAACATTACACATCCTCCCCCTCCCTGCCTCAATGAATCTTCAAAAGTAAAAATGATCAGTTGGGAATTATCTTGTCAGCTATTTCATATCAGACTCTGAAATTGTTTGTACTAATGGAAATAACCATTCCATGATTCATTTGATATTAAACCTATCTGACCATTTAGAATGGATTGTATTATTACATCTTTTTCCTCAAGTATTTTATGTTCCCTTGCTTTGCCATCCTTTTTCTTCTGGTTTAGAACATAGAACAATACAGCTTGATGTTGAGACCATGATAAACAATGCATGTTAACTTTAAGGTGCTGAGAATACTCACAATTTAAGCTGTGTTGCATTGTTCATTTTTTTTCAAAAATGAAAGCATAAACTGCACTAACATGTAATTTGTCATTTGCTGAACTTCCCAATCACTTGTTTTTGATAGAGAATTGCAACATATCTTCATTACAAAAACGAGATCTTGAGACCTGGCCAACCTGTGTCTACGTTTATACTCCAAATGAGCTTTATCCAATGTGTCATTGCTGTTTGAATGGAATTGCCACTCTCAAAATCCATTTTCTCAGTGGTTACTGTTTCTTTTAAAAAAACCTTTGCATTATGTTCCAACGTTAAACCTTCAGTACAGGCTACTTTCAACAGTGTATAGATCAAATTCTGTGCACAGTAGAAGTATTGTTTTCTTAAAAAAATTCCCCAGTAGTTCACTGCCTTCAGAGTTTTTTTCCCCATGCCTTTATTATAAATATATAAAATAGAAGAACCAGGAAAAGTTATTAGCAATGTGAAAATTGGCATTTTTCTGAATTATGTCAAAAACTAAATTCTGCAGAAATTATTCTGAATGCCTAAATAATTGACTGATCAGTCTCTTTGTTTAGTTTCTGGCATTCAAATTAACAGCTAGCAAAATGCCAAAGATTAGTTGTATATTTGTTTACGACATTGCCATTAATAAGTATATTTATATCATCAAAAGTTTAAAATGAATTGCATTCCAATCAACTGGTTGTGAATTATACCTGTAGAACACCTTGTTCAGTACAAAAAGGTACAAAATAAGTATTTTTTTAAAAAAAGTGTTGAATTTGTAATTATTTGTGTAGGGGGGCAAGCTTCGGTTTCATTGTTCATGTCTGCAGTTGGTTGATGCATGGATCAGATTGTTCAGTTGTTACTTAATACAAAGATCTTCTGGAGTCTTGGAGGATTCCCTCATTAAATACAAAACAGTCTGTTTCTGCAGATATGGAACGATTCTGTAACTTTTCTAAAATCTGTGGGGTTAGGAAAAGTCTGTCTCTGCAAATCTGAAATAAAATTAGGCCATTGTTTTGTTTCAAATTTAAGCACCAGCGAACACCAACCAGTAAAGTGAGTTCTGTTCCTTCAAAGTTTTACAACCAACTGATTTTGCTACCACAGTCTCTTCTCTTTACCACAAAAAGGCTTTTTGGGGTTTAACGTGACCACGTAGTTGCCCTTCAAATGCCAAAGTCAGCTTTGTCTAATAATTCGGCTCTGAGAATCACTGATCCAATCTGTCCAGGCACATCAATTCTGTTTGATATCCTGTTGTTACAATGAAGCGGCTTGTAACATGTTTCTATGCAACAAGAATTAAATGGAAAATATAAACTGGTCTGCCCTTGTCTCTAAGGCTGATGACTGTAGTGCCTTTACCAACTAAACATTTGATTTGCAATTCTTGACTTAAATGGTAATGCACGTTTTCAAGAGACCATTGTTGAGGCACGGCTGTAGTATTGCTCGTAGGTTCGTTATTAAACATCTGTTTCCCTTTTTACTCCATGGACTTTTACACCATCAAACAGTTGGTTGTGAAATAGTTGAAATTCCCATTACTAATTTAGCAATCAAATAAATAAAAACTTCTTGTGATAGACTTTAACAAGACTTCCATTACATTCTTGCCACATGAAATTAATTTGAAGCTGGCAGTCTTGACTAACTGTACTTGATCTATGCATTTTTTTTTAATTGCAGAGTGTGCCCACTTACTACTTGCTCACAACGCTGTAGTAAAGGTGAAAAACGCTCAGGGATGGAGTCCACTGGCAGAAGCCATCAGCTATGGAGACCGACAAATGAGTAAGACAATCAGCTGTCTCAGTTGTTTAAATTTGGAGTAAACAAAGGTGAATTATTATACCAGTTGTTCACTCCTTCAGACTCTCACTTTCATTTTATCACCACTTTGGTGTCACCTGCAGAAAAGTGGAATTTTTTTTCTGGAAAAGTCATGGATCAACTATGATGTAAAGTTGAACATAAATTGAGTGTGGACATCAAATAAAGTAATTTAAGGGGGAAAAAACTACAGTAAAGATTGAAGTGGATGCTGGCACACTTGCCATGAGTATATAAGTCTACATGAAATATGATCGAGGGTAGCTGCAATATCAAAAATTTCAGATGTAGTGGCTGTCTCCAGGATGCAGAACAGATGATGTGAAAACTTTGCTTGAACTGGCTGAAATAGTCTTTAATCGTGCTTGATCTTTGTGACTTACATGCCACTTTTATAGTTTGATCCAGAGAGACTGGCAAATGGTGACTGTTGACAGTTGACAGTTATTTGTGAAAAATATGGATGGTTTATAAATGGTGAAACTGTATGAATTCTGTTCCTGTTGTATCACTGAATTATAATAGAAGGAACTGAACCAGGAAACCTCTGAAAAGCATTATTTTCAGTGAGATTTGCTTAAGGGCTATTGAAGTATTTCTTTTCTGTTTTATTTCTAGTCACAGCTTTGTTACGAAAACTTAAACAACAATCAAGAGAAAATGTAGAGGAAAAACGACCTCGATTACTGAAAGCTCTGAAAGAAGTAAGCTTGAAATTTTGTGGTTTTTTTTATTTGATATGTTGGAGTGATAATTTAAAAGTTCTATGTCACTATCCTTCAGAACTTGATTCTAATGTCATGATCAAGTTTAAGCAGGGGGTAAGAGATAACAAAGTGTAGAGCTGGATGAACACAGAGGCCATCAGAGGAGCAGGAAGGCTCAGGTTTCAGGCCTAGACCCAGCAGCCTTCCTGCTGCTTGGCCTGCTGTGTTTGTCCAGCTCTACACCTTGTTACCTCCAGATTCTCCAGGATCTGCAGTTCCTACTGTCTCTTAAGCAGGGGTAACTTTTTTTCCTCCAGAGAAAGGGTAAAGGAGAAATGTTTGAGAATTGTTCTAGTCTATTGTGTACCCCAGTGTTTATTTTGCATTGTGGCTTGACATTTTTTGTCCTTTTTTTTTTCTTTTGAACATATTTCTGTACCTTCCTCCTCCTCCCCCCCCCCCCCCCCAACTCTTTTCGTGTCACTTGTAACAATAAAAGTTTTTGTAGTAAGCACTGAATTGTTGAACTATTTAATACCGAGGCTTGGAAACAGTGGATGTGGAGAAGAGTGTGTGGGAGATAGATTTAGTGAGGGGATCAAAGATTACAGGGCAAAGGTGGGAGAATAGAGCTGGAAATATCAGTCAAAATCAAATGGCTGACAAGTCTAATTCTGTTTCAATATCTTATGATCTTAAGGTTTTTTGTATTATTAAAAATTGATTTTCATTATTTTCATAATTACTAGATGCTTATTAACAATTTTTTTCCAGTTTGTCGTCCTTGCTAATAACAGTACGTTAATTCAAAAATGTAACTGTTACCAACAGTTAAGTTGATACCTAACCCATCAATGAACAAGTTTTATGTTTCAAGCACCAAGCCAAAAAGAAAAAAGGCAAAAATTAACTTGATACAGCCTTGTCTTCCACGTGGAGAAGGAAGTTTGGAAGTGTTGAGTCAATAATAATACTTTGTTTCCTTGCGAGTCAACTGAAATGCCTTCTGTTGTATGAATCCTCTATTTGATACCAAGTTAGCATTTTTAGTAGCTCAACAACCAGATATTAAAGTAATAATGCTCAGTGTATGGTAGTTTAAAATCCATTTGTGATCTGAGATATATTGCGCTAAATTAGATGTGAAGTTGCTGTTATGATCCTTCTAGGGATGGTCAACATCTTACAATGAAATCCAAACACCCAAAAGTTAATCGACAGACCGACATCAAAAATTTTGCATGTCTTGACAAAATTTAACTTCACTTCCTTTTTAATAATCTTAAATAAAAGGAGAATTATTTTTCAATAAGATTTGTGCTATAAACCTAGTTCTGCTTTATACTCCCCCACCAAAATCACTTGCTGCAAGAAGTTTACTTGTTATGAAATCTTTGATATTCACTCACCTTTTCCTGAAACAGACCCAAAAGATTTGTCACAGCATATTAGAATTTGCTTAAATTTTCCTTGGTAGTCCATTTCTTCCTCTGAGGTAGGATTCTAAGCAGAGGTTTCAGTTTTTTTTCTGGCTACATGACCCTGCAATGGTTCTTTCACCAATCTTAACTGTCAAGTCTTCAGCTTTTAGTCCTGGCTTACCCAGCCTGCTTCCGTAGCTTGCAAAGTGTTGTAAAAAGACTGCAACTATTCGAGGTGAACTGTGTTCTGTCATAAAACACTTCTAAGGACCACTGGAGATTTCCTGTTGCAGCTACAAGCTAGAACACATTTGTCCAATTGCTTTCCTGTCTCTAAATCCAAACTGCTGCTGTCAGCAAAAATGCAGATAAATTAAACAAAAGAAACTTACTAATTCATCCTGCATCACACTTTTTCAATAGCAAGATTTCATAATTCCAACAAATGCAAGCAAGCTATCTTGGCTTTTTAATTTAAGTATTTGATTATGTAATTCATATGAATATATTGCTAATCATTTTACAATCCTTTCTTCACTCTCTGGGTCCATTATTAGGTTGGAGAGTGATCATTCTTTGTTCACATTTTTCATCACCAGCAACTGATTTTGCCTGTCAAACATAGGTTAGTTATTAAGTGTAATAAACCCAGATTTGTTTGAAGTTCTGAAGGAGGGTCAGAGGACTGTTAACATCATTAATTCTGCCCTCTGTCCACAGCTGACTTTTTCCAAAAGGCTGTGTCTCTCAGACTTGTTTGAGTGACATTTACATGAGAATTATTTCTCAGCTTCTCCATCAGATGCTCCCAGTTTCTGATGTTACAATTTTAATTCATAAAACTAGGTTGTCATCTAAAACATACGAATAACAAAGAGGATGTTTCTGGTTTTGCATTTTACTGAATACATCATAGCAAAAGTACAGGTATTATTCCTTGTGGTCTTATAAAATTTAAAAAAGTTTCTTAAAGAAGAATCAAATAGGAGCAAAAATAAATTAGTAAGAAAATGTTGTATATTAGTCACAACTAATTCTCCAAATATAAATTCCATAATGTTGAAGATTATAATTTCCTAATACTTGCTATTCATCTAGAAACGGAGCAAGAAACACTAACTTTCAAGCCTGTGTTCTGAAGGAGAGTCATATTGAACTTGAAACGTTAACTCTTTCACCACTGCTGCTGCCAAATCTGCTGAGGTTCTCTACTTCATTCTAACAAAGCCAAGCCAGCTGCTTCTCTTGCTTTCAAATATAACAGCTGGCAGCTGGGTCTCATTTAGACTGAATCTGGTTGACATGCATCCAGATCAGGTGGATTTAGGTCAGGTCAGAACTATTACATATGAACATCTGAATTAAGAGCACTAGTCTAGCAGTGATTAGGAGGCGTTTAGCCTCTTTGTCTTGTCCTGCCTTGCCATTTCATAAGATTATAACTAATCAGATAGTGCTTCAACTCTACTTTCCTGTATACGCTGTAACCTTTGACTCTTTTGTTCAGGTGGCAGTTTGTCCTACCTTTTTAAATATTGACATCAACCTCCAGTACTTTCTTTGTGGAGAGAATTCCACATACTTGAGACACTGAAAAAGCATGTCCCCTCGTCCCTATCATAAAAGGAGACCCTTCTATTTTTGGGGTGATGTGAAGTCTGTTGCTAGGACAGTCTTGATTTTTCTCATTTAAATGTAGTGTCTGGACAATTTCATAAGTTCACATGCAGCAATTGTCAGCTGTCCTCTGTTTCCCACACTGAATTTATATGTGGCAGAAGAGACTGAGGGGTTTCATTCCATTTTTCCTGTAAATACCCCTCGCATTATTGTCTGTAGCATGCAGTGGAATGCATCTAACCCCCACCATTTCCTTGACATCTCAATGGGAGATGTAACTACTTTTTGTTATTGATTGCTCGTTTGATGCCTTTGAAGTGATTTCTGAAACAAGGCTGCCAACCCTGGACATATTCCAGATTTTATCTCTCAACCTCTTCCTTTGACATCTCCTCCCCAAACTCCTGGTCATGATTATCCAGTATATTAATCGTTGTGGAGCCCAGCTTTCCAAAACATTTCAATGTGTTGCAGTTTTGACTTCTGAAAATCTCTAGTTAGCCAATTTTAGTTTCTAAACTTAGCAAAACTGGGTGATGGCTTGTGAAGCTCAGGATGTTTGGCCCATCAAGAGGGCATAATCTGGTGTTGATTGCTTTGTAGAGCCAGAGATTTTACAGGCCATGATGGAAGTGTTTTTCAAATAGAATTGCTATTTGCATACACAATTCTATTAGAACTAATGTTGGCCAAATTTAAAAATAAGGTTTTGGCTATTAATATTACTTGGAAATGTCACATTTAGACATCTGTGTGGGTAGCCTTTGCCATAGTGTTAAAATGATTCCTGAATATGTTCTTGTGTTGTAGTCATTTATTCATTGTTATATTAAGTAACTTGAGCAGGTGCCTTTATGATACTTCCTATTTTACTGGATTACTCAAAACTGATTCCTGCTTCACTTAACTTGCCACCATCAAAGTTAGTTCTACAGTCTCTTACACATCTTTAGTTTAAAATTCTTTTAAGGAAGCATTTTCTTCCTTTTTTCAGTTTTTGTCCTGCATAGTTCCTTATCTATTTCCAGATTTTACCTTAAGTTTTCATCATTTCAAGCTTTGACAAGCAACTATTCCTGTGGAATGTTTTGCAAAGTCTGTTTCTGTTTTTTCTCCCTCAATTTCTCTTTCCTGTCTGTCACTATTTTTGACTTCTCCCTAATTTGTTTGTCACACTTAATGGAATTTGTACAACAATGCAGGTGGGTTGTGACAAACAGCTGATATTCAAACAAACCATGCGTTTAGCAATGCTGAAATTTGGCGTCATTGTTGTTCTTCAGATGACAGTTGTGAAACCAGATCATTACTGAGGCCTAATGAAATAGGCACAGTATAGAACAAGGCTAGTCAAAGAAGACAATTCTGTCACCACTTTTGGCATGATATACCAAAGTGATTACAATGACAAAAAAACCTGTTATTATTTTAAACTATTTGGATGAAATTTTAGGAAGCGTGGTTAGCATGTTTGCAGGTGACACCAAAGCTGGTAGTATAGTTGACAATGAAGAAAGTCACCTAAGATTACAAAGGGATCTTGATCAGTTGGGACCATGGGCTGTGTGGTGATAGATGGAGTTTAATTTGGACAAACGCAAGGTGTTGCATTAGGAAAATGAACTAGCGTGGGTTTTGTACTGTTAATGGTAGGGCCCCAGGAGTGGTGTTGAACAGAGACCTCTAGGGGTTCAGATACATAATTCTTTTAAAAGTTGAATCAGGGTTGGTTTGATTTGATAAATCGTCATGTGTATTTTACAAAATACAGTGGAAAGTGTTGTATAGTGTCTCCACTCTCCAATGACTATTAAAATATAGACATGTAGACCAAAATATGAAAATATAAAGGCAGAAAAACAAAATAAAGCAAATGTCCAACTTTACAATCCTCAAGCACGGTGCCATGGGCTTGGTGGCCTGGCACAAGCCTCTTTGTCATGCTGCCATCACTGGAACAAAATTCACCCGTCTTTGGCATCATCTTGCCCCCACTGATGCCCCTGCCATCGAGCCCTTGATGGTGTTCAACAATGCCGATGCTGCTGGCAGCCCAGACTCTCTTCTGCCTCCGTGAGTCTGGTTCAGGCCCACGTTGATGCAGCCACCTTTTAATGCTGCAAAGTCTCATATGGGCCTGTGCACACCACCACCCTCCATGAGTCTGCGTTGGATATTGCTGGAAATACAAATTCTCTTTTGCCGCTGCCTCGGTCCAGCCTAGCTGTGCCTGTTTGGGTGAATCCAAGCTGATGTCATTGCTATGACTGAGCTCTTCAACAAAACGTAAGTAAACTAAAAGACGGTGGGGGAAGATGGGAAAGAGAAATGAACAAAAAGCAAGTTGGACAGAGCAGACAAGCCCTGGGCTCAGAAGCCCTATTCTCCTGTCATGCTGGAAGTAGTAGAACGGTAGATAAGGTGCTTGCCTTCATAGCTCAGACCATTGAGGTGAGTATAAGAGTTGGGGTGTCCTGTTGTGATTATACAGGACGTTGGTGAGGCCACTGTACCCTGCTATAGGAAGAATATTATTAAATTGGAGAGTGCAAAAAAGACTCAAAACAATGTTTATAGGACTGGAGGGTTTGAGTTATAAGGAAAGGCTGGATAGGCTTGGACTTCTTCCCCAGAGTATAGGAGGTTGAGTGATGACCTTTGTAGAAGTTTATAAAAACATGAGGAGCATAGATAAGGTGAATAGCAAAGGCCCTTTCCCTAGCATAGGGGGATTCAAAGCTAGAGGACATATTTTTAAGGTAAGAGAGGAAAGACTTGAAAGGGACCTTCGACTTTTTCACTTGGGTGGTTCGTGTGTGGAATGAACTGCCAGAGGAAGTGGTAGATGTATGTAGAGTTGCGACATTTGGACAAGTAGATGAATAGGAAAGGTTTAGAGGAAAATCAGCCAAATGTAGACAAGTGGGATGAGTTTTTAGTTTTGGTGGGTTGTGGGGAAATGGTGAGCATAGACAAATTGGACCAAAGGGTCCGTTTCTGTACTGTATGACTCTGACTCTGACTCTACGTTAGAGGATACTACATAAGTAATGAAAAGTGCAAAAAGTGTGTTGGATCAGGGTCTAGTGATGACAAAGGCACTTTATTTCTAAAAAGACAATTCTCCTGTCACCTGTAGTTCTTCAAGCTCCCTTTTTATTTTTTTGAGAGAGATCTGGTTTCAACCATTAGGTATAGGAAGCTGTTGCTTCATACGTACTATATGTATACCGTGAGTGTTAAACACCACAATCGACTCTCCTTTTGGTCATCTGTTCTAAGAGCTCAGCTTTTACAACCTGACAGTGCTTCTCATATACCGGAGTCCTGGAACCATTTTTTTTGTCAGCTTATTTTTATATAATCTCCAAATTCTTCTCATTCTTGCTAAAGTGTCTCTCTTCATCTCTGTACTATCTTATGCAGGTTTAATATACCTGCCTGGCTTTTCTATATCTCTGGACTGCTTTTATAACCTGTCCAGCCATTTACAAACTCTTTTGCCGAATGCTTCCCCAAGCGTGCTCGCTCTTGTAATGAAAGCAGACAATGCTGGAGCAAGTCAGCTGGTCTGGCAGCATCTGTGGCAGAGAAATGGTTAATATTGAGTCCAATATGTTTGGGAACTAAAGAAGAGCCATTGGACTGAGATGCTGTGAGACCTGCTGAGTTTCTCCAGCACTTGTTTTTCATTTTGAATCTCCAGTACTTTACTCTTCTGTTCTTGTATCTTTTTGCTCTTTCTAATTTTAATAAAAATTACTTCTCTGTTGAATTTCATCTTTGTTTCCTTCAGTCTACTTTTGTCTTCAAGATTTCCCACTGGTAGTATACTTACAAGCATCTTTTGAGGGTAAACCTAATTGATTATAGTTCTTCAGGCCTCTTTCTGAGCTGTGTGTACATTGTTGCAGTAGTTGGAGACTGATTTGAATTGTCAGGTGTTATTGGTCAATTCTTAAGTAAATTGAGATAAAAGGTTATCTGCCACTGTAAAAGTCCTATACCTGTATATAAGTTATTAAAGTGGAATTAATGTTCCCTTTTGAAAAGCTAACTTTTTTTATTTATCTTTTATTTGTTAGCTTGGGGATTTTTACTTAGAACTTCACTGGGATTTTCAAAGCTGGGGTAAGCGTTGATTGTCATGTTCTTTTAACTTTTCTATGCAGTTGTAATCTTCAATTACTGTGGAATTTTCAAATATTAATTTTTAAATCATTGTAACAACAAAGTTGTATTCATCACTTTTTTTTCTTTTTTTATTACAGTGCCTTTACTTTCCAGAATTCTGCCTTCAGACGCATGTAAAATTTATAAACAGGGTATAAACATCAGGTAACGTGATTTCAATCCTATTATTATTCTTCAGATGTAAACATCAATTACTGAGGGAGCAAATGGGCAAAACCCCATATGTTAGAGGATTAATATCCCTCCCATTGTCAACTTTTACTGCAAATAAGTTTTTGAATTCATTTTGAAAAATCTGTAGAATTAGTTTTCTAAAATGACATAATTTTAACACCTCCTCTAGTTTGATAGTTAATTAACATAATCACCAGTGCCCATGAGTCTCTTGCAATTGACCTGTTTAACTCAATTTACAAAAATATGCTTTTCGAAATTCATTAAATAGTTGTGTTACAGACTGGACCCGACCAAACCCCCTCAAAATATTCAGAAGGTAGCCTAGACCCTGACTTTCTTATTTTACTTGTAAATACATCGTGTTGCTTCTAGATGCAATTTGATTGGTCAACCTACCAGATTTAAGGCAAAATACAAGTTATTCAAACACTATAGTTAAAATGCAACTAAGGACAGGATGAATTGGAATAACAACTCAATTGGAAAACTTAATAGATTAATACAGTAACTCTTATTTATTAATTGTCCTAAAATAGTAGCATCCCATAAAACACATGTTGGCCAAAGACAGATTTAGAAAACAGATTGTATCACATGAGATTCTCGTAGCAAGCAGAGAACCCTCAGCTTTTGGCTATAACCGAGAGGGAAAGAATTGCTTTCACTTCAAGACCCCTATGGCAACTGCTGAAAGCTGAACGTTTTTTTAAAAAAAGACTGGTTCTGTAAGCTGGGAGGTTGACCATACGTGTTTAGGCTGCTTCTGTTGTTCCAACTGGCTGCCTTTTTTTTAAATAAAAAAGACTTCACAGGTTGTCTCCCAATTTCTTTTTCAAAACAAAAGGACAGAGCGTGCCTCTTAGAGCCACAGTATTGTCACAGTTGTCAGCATTTCTGATTTTAGTTTACAAATCATAATCACTTCACCCACCTGCTGTCATCTGAAAGCATCCATCTTCAAGGGTCTTTAACTGAATCAAAAATAAGCCAGCTTATTGAAACTGACTGGGGCTTCACATTTTAACAGGTTCCAATGCAGTTAAATCATTGCAGTAGACTGATATTATCCACTTATGTAATCTATTGAGAGTTGTATCAATTTTAAGATAGCATGACACCCCCCCATTAAACAAATACAGCATAGATTATATGCCCCATTTTATTGATGATCACTAACTTTCTAGTGTTTTAATAAAGAAAATTGTCATTTTAAATTTTGTTAGCAACGGGTTTGAGTTCGGTTTTTATCATTCACAAATGATGCAAAAAAAATTTAGTTGTCCAGTGAAACATCTCCATCAAAGATTATGTAATGCAAAAGATTCTCCAATTTCACAGTAATATTTAACGTGAACTATAAACTGCTGTGCAATTAACATGTATTTTCAGGCTTGACACAACTCTAATAGACTTCACAGATATGAAATGTCAACGTGGAGATTTGAGCTTCATATTCAATGGTGATGCAATCCCCTCTGAATCTTTCATAGTATTAGACAATGAGCAGAAAGTTTATCAGCGAATACATCATGAGGTATGTTTTGTGCTGTTAACAGCAGCCGCAAACTGAAGTTAATTGTAGTAAGAGCACTTATTTATATACACCTCTGTAAAAAGGATGTGGAATTTTTTTGTGCATCTATTTTCTTTAGTACATAAGTGGAAATGTTTAATGGTAGCTCATACAATTAGCATTCTCCCTACAATTTGCATGCTTATTCATCTGCAAACATAAAGTACGGGGATTATGTAATATGTGGTTCTTTTTTAAAGTCTATTTCACTTAAGCAAAGGAGCTGTTTATTCATACTATACAGTATTGCGTAGAATTAATAACACTTGACATCAAGTTGTTTGTGTTTTGTCACTGCAGCTCCTACATTGAGTTAAACTGAAGCTTTTCACTGTTACTGACCTCATTCCTGATTTTACCACACTTCAAATGCATGGAATTTGCAATTAGAAACAAATCTAAAATAAAACATGTAATGTGGTCAAATTAGTAGAAATATTTTAATTGGAATTTAAAACTTCAAATTCTCAAATATATTTTGGAAATAAACAAATTGATAAATTTTATAGGAGTAAAGTTGCAGGGAAATTATTAAAATACCATTCTGCCAGACCACTTGTAATGAGGAACTGTGACTATTCTATGATAGACAATACCAAAAACAATATTGGCTGAGAAGAGGAACAACTTTTTCGGAGTGTGTTTGGGAGAATTTTTCTTGATCTTTGTATTTCTGACCCATCTTGGTGGATCTAGTTCTGGGAATGAGAGAGATCAGATCAGATGTCAGTAGGGAAACATCCAGGGAACATAGTACTACAAATGTTTAGTTTGGCTGTGGAAACAGGCATTGGGCAGTGTAGAACTTAATTGGGAAGGGGCCAGTTTCAGTTGGGTGAGAATAAATCTTCCCCAGACGTGAAATCAAAAGTTAGCAAGCAAAACTGTGACAAAACACTGGGCTGTCTTTTATAAAGAGGCAATATTTTAGGTAAAGTCAAGGCTTTTTAAAAAAAAAATCCAACCAGGGAAAGCTAGGGCAGCCAAAGCCAGAGCAGTCTTGAACGCCCCAAAAAGGGGAGCACGGTGATACAGAAAAAGGAGCATATTACTAATGTAAAGTTGAATTTAAATAAGTGAGAATGAAGCTGAATATAAAACTTCAGCTGAAAAGTGGAAAAGATTTATAAGGATGAGGGGAAAATTCTGGGAATAGATTCTCTTTCCCTTAGCTAGCATTCTTACAAAACCCAAATAATAATAAACCTTAAAGGGGTGATGCTAATCTGGGATAGCAAAGAGACCTAACATAGCAGAGGGATGAAAAGAGAATGCTGGAAAACTCGGTAGGTTTTGCAGCATCTGTGGAGAAAGAAACTGACCTAAATGTTTTGGATCTTGTATGATGAATCTTTGGAACAGTTGAGGATAATTTTATTGATTTTTTTTTTGTGTACGTGAACTTTAAAAAGTTATTTGATAAAGTGCCATCATATTAACTTTGCTGGCAAGTCGAAGCTCCCTTGGGGCTGGGGAGGGAAAATTTTAAAAAGGCAAATAACATTATGGATACAGCGTAGCCCAAGTGACACAAATCATACAAGTTATAAACTGTTCTTTGACCAACTGAAGGTCAGTCAGCATACTGTGGCATTCTTTTGAATACTGGTACTAGGATTACTGCTTTTCTTGATCAGTGGCCATGACCTAGACTTGCGTGTGGGGCAGTATGTTAGAACTTTGCAGATGACATAATTTAAATGTATTGTGAGCTATGAGGAATATACTTTTCTTGAAGACTGAGAGGCTGATGGAAAGGGCAGACAAGTGACAGATGAAATTTCACATGGAGAAGTGTGACAATGTATTTTAGTAGGAAAAACAAAGTGAGGGATTGTGAAATAAAATACTCTTCTGAAAGGTTACAGAGGAACAGGCCTGGGGATGTGTGCATAAGTCACTAAAGGTGGTAAGATGGGTTGAGAAAGTATTTATAAAGGAAAATAGGATTCTGGGCTTCTTAGCGTTTAAAGCATGGAAATTATAATGGCTCTTAATGAAGTCTGGTTGTGGAAACAGTACTGTAGGGAGGTCAGAAGATTTATAAGAATGGCAGCATGGATGGATTGCGGAAGCTTTGGAATTTTCAAAGCAACAAGATTTAAGAGATGCTTTAAGATGTTTCAATCATGAGATATTTAGAACAGTGGGTTGAAAGTTAGCTAATTTTATGGGAAATGAAAAAAGAATCAAAGCTGATGAAACATTGCCTCCACTAGCTGCTGCTTAATATCTGGCATACGCTGCCTGATTTATAATGAAGACTGAATCCAGTTGTTTATTTCAAAAGGATAATATGTAGAATTATAAAAAGTATATGATCCAAAAAGTCCATGCTTATTTTGAATTTGAGTCACTCTCTTCTCCTCTCAATCTATCGTCTCGACTCTTGCTTTCACCCTCCTTTTCTCCTCTGCTGGCCTGTTGTGTGCTTAAATGCATATGTAATGTGTGCTTCCACTGCTCCCCTGCGATAGCAAGTTTTTTTTTGCCACTTTTTTTGGGTGAAAATGTTCCTTCTGTGTTTGTTCATGGTCACTTTCCATCTTAGCCCTCTGTTTATGCTGTTCGCCACAAGTGGAAATGTTTGTATTGACCATTTTTATTAAAACGCTTGAATCCCTAATCTGTATTAGGTCATCCCCTCTGCTTTTTTTTTTTCAAAAGACACCCAGCATATAATGGCCTTGGTCACACTTTTTAAAAATGATTTGCTGTATTTGTGCTCTGACACCTTGTTTCTTAATCTCACCTTCCGAGCAATGAGTGACCACCTTATTATTCTTACAATGCCATACTTGCTCATATCGATCTTTGAACTTCATTAGCCAATTAATTGTTCATTTTTTGAAGTTTATCTATGTCCTTGTGCAATTTGAAGTCGTTCTTGCATCCTTGCTAATTAGTTGCTATCCATAAATTTTGAACTCTTTTAATTCCCAGTTCTTTATGTAAACAAAGCGGTATGATATCCTTACACTCCGCTCCCTTTCTCTGCTTTGTAGCCAGTTGGAAACCCATTCTTCTGTTGGCCCCAAATTCTGCATTCTTGACCTTTTTGGATATTTTCTAATCTACATGTTCAGATGTGCTATGATGCATCTGAGAAAGGTGGGACTTGGACCCACTCTGGTCCAGACAGACACGAAACTTTTAATGGCTCGGAACTGAGTGTTACCAACTAAGCCACAGCTGACACTTTGACCCTTTTTTTTGTCTCTATCCTTTCGTACTAAATCTATTCAGCATGTTACTGAAGGTCTTTGGAAAATCCAAACAAATAGCACCTGCTTGTTATCATTATCAAATCTGTTTACTTGAAGAAAGACATCAAGGTTGGACAAGCATGATATTTATTTTTGAAATTTACCAACTTGCTAGATGTTTCTCCTATCCTTTGCTTCAGTATGATTCCATTTTTCCGAACCACCTAAGGTGAGTGTGTTGTAGGGTTATGGAGAAATGTTGGGATAATGGATCCAGCTGAGTTGATTTTAGAGACCTTGCCTAATTCAACAGGCTAAATGACCTCCTGTGAGGAGGACACCAGCAGAGGAGAAAAAGAGGGTGAAAGAACGAGTTGAGACGATAGATTGAGAGGAGAAAGGAGAGTCTCAAATTCAAAATAAGCATGGACTTTATGGATTATATACCTTTTATAATCCTACATATTATCCTTTTGAAATACACAACTGAATTCAGACTTCATTCTAATTAGTATGTTTTTTCCTGATTATATAGCATGTGTTATTGCCAAAATGCTGATGTTCACTTTCAACCTTCTATATTTTGGTCATCTGCATTTCTGTCCCTTGTTTCATACACTAATAATTCTTTTCAGGAATCAGAGATGGAAACTGAAGAGGAGGTAGATATTTTGATGAGTAGCGACATTTATTCAGCGACGTTATCTACAAAATCCATTACCTTTACACGTGCGCAGACAGGCTGGCTTTTCCGTGAGGATAAAACGGTATGATAGCTTCTGTCTGTAATTGCTAATTTTCATTAGATATGTGGTCCATAATGTATAAATTAGGTTTTCCACGTCTTCAGCTTTGAGAAGTGCAGTGCTTGGCAGGATTCCCCCTCATAACAATAAGCAGTGATCTTTCAAATGCCTTGCATTTCATCGCTGAGAGGAAGAGCAGTTCTGCTCTTCATAAAGCCATTTGATGGGTGCCTGTTTATGGGAAATTTAAAAAGGAAAAAAATCACTACAAACAAGTTAATTGTCACTTTATTGCTAGTTAAAATTGGTCCTAGAGAACATTAACCTTAGACCATTAGGACAAGGAATAGGAAATTCGGTCTGTCAGTCCTGCTATGTCACTTGAGACAATCATGGCCGATCTCATTTTAGTCTCAACTCCACTGTCCCCACCTGTTTTCCATAACCCTTCAAACCTGTCTTCATCCAGCTATCTACACCTTGTTATCTGTAATTAAAAATCCATCTAACCCCCTCCTTTTTTTAAATTTACTCAATGTCCCAGCATCCTCTGACATCTGGTGGTGAATTCCACAGATTCACAACCCTTTTGAAGTAATTTCTCCTCATCTGTTTTAAATTTTCTACCCTTTATCCTAAAACTGTGGCCTCTCCTTATAGATTATCCCTAACTGTGTTGCTCCCCTTTAGCATCTTACTTGCCTCAATTAGATCTGCTGTTATTCTACTGAACTCCAGAATCTATTGGCTTCAACTGCTGAATCTCCCATCAAAAGGCAAACCTCTCGTCTCTCAACAATCGACTGAACCTCTTGTGGACTGCCTCCAGTACAGCTACCATCCCTGTAATAAGGGAACCAAAATTGTATGCAATACTCCAGGCATCATGGGTGTACATCTAAATACCTCATATGTAAGGAGGGGGTTAGGCCCCAAGGTATAGGAACAGAATTAGGCTATTCAGCCCATTGAGTCTGCTGTGCCATTCAGTCATGGCTCATATGTTTCCCAACCCATTCTCCTGCCTTCTCCCTATTACCCTTGATACTAACTAACAACCTGTTGATCTCTGGCGTAAATACACTATATGATTTGGCCTCAACACCCTTCTGTGGCAATGAGTTCCACAGGTTCACCACCCTCTGCCTGAAGAAGTTTCTCCTCCTCTCCATTCCAAAGCATTTTCCCTTGCTGAGGTTTTGCCCTTGGGTCTCAATCTTTGCTCCTAGTGGAGACATCTTCTCTCCATCCACTGTACCCAGGCTGGTCAGTATTCTAGAAGGCCTGTGCATAACTTTTCATCATGGCCTCTACTCATTTCCAATTCCCAAACTCTAACCCCACATATTCCACACCTTTTTGACTCTATAATCACCATAGATTTTAAATTTCATTGCTTACTAATAAGGTGACTGTGATCCCTCTGCCCATCTTCCTGTCCTTCTCAGTTTGACACATATCCTTGGATATTTAGTGCCAGCACTGATTTCCCTCATAGCCACATCTGATTACCCATAACATGCAACCTGCCAATTTCAATCTGCACTATAAGCTCATGTACTTAGTTTTGTATACCATGTACATGTACAGCACCTTCAGTCTTGCATTGACTGTTATCCATTTTATCTGCTGTGCCTGATGTTTTGACCTCTAACACCCTCTCAGATATTGAGTTCCCGATTGCTACCACCCTCTGAGGGAAAACAAATTCCTCTCATCCCTTCGAAACCCCTTTCGCTTTAAATCTCATCCCCACTTCTCCCTGGTCATAGATCCCTGCACCAAGGGTTAATGTTTTAAAGTTTTTTTTTCCCCTGCCGACTCTGTGACCTTGAATTTTACAAAACTCATGCATGTCACTACTCAGTCTCCAGTGTTCCAAGACAAACAGTCTTGATCGATCTGATCCCTCTTCATAATTAAAACTCTCCAGTCAAGGCAGCATCTTGGTAATCCTCCTGTGTATTGCTCTTTGAATCTGAATTCCAGAACTGCACATAATGCTGTAGATGTGGCCTAATTTGTATTAGACATAGTTCCAGTGTAACCTTCCTGTTTCTCTGTCTCCCCCTCCCATTCTCTTGATGACATGTCCATCATGGGCCTCCTGCACTGCCACAATGATGCCACCCGAAGGTTGCAGGAACAGCAACTCATATTCTGCCTGGGAACCCTGCAGCCATATGGTATCAATGTGGACTTCACCAGTTTCAAAATCTCCCCTTCCCCTACTGCATCCCTCAACCAGCCCAGTTCATCCCCTCCCCCCACTGCACCACACAATCAGCCCAGCTCTTTTCTCCCCCCCCCCCCCCCCCCACCCCACTGCATCCCAAAACCAGTCCAACCTGTCTCTGCCTCCCTAACCGGTTCTTCCTCTCACCCATCCCTTCCTCCCACCCCAAGCCGCACCCCCAGCTACCTACTAACCTCATCCCACCTCCTTGACCTGTCCGTCTTCCCTGGACTGACCTATCCCCTCCCTACCTCCCCACCTACACTCTCTCCACCTATCTTCTTTACTCTCCATCTTCGGTCCGCCTCCCCTTCTCTCCCTGTTTATTCCAGTTCCCTCCCCCCATCCCCCTCTCTGATGAAGGGTCTAGGCCCGAAACGTCAGCTTTTGTGCTCCTGAGATGCTGCTTGGCCTGCTGTGTTCATCCAGCTTCACATTTTATTATCTTGGAATCTCCAGCATCTGCAGTTCCCATTATCTCAAGGAAAGTATCCTGTTGTGCCTGCTCAACAGCATTTTTCTTATTGGAATATAGAACAGTACAGTACAGGCCCTTTGGCTCACGATGTTGTGTCAACCTTTTATCCTACTAAGATCAAACTAACAAAATGTGAGGCTGGATGAACACAGCAGGCCAAGCAGCATCTCAGGAGCACAAAAGCTGACGTTTCGGGCCTAGACCCTTCATCAGAGAGGGGCTGACGTTTCGGG
This sequence comes from Stegostoma tigrinum, assembly GCF_030684315.1. Lineage (NCBI taxonomy): Eukaryota > Metazoa > Chordata > Chondrichthyes > Orectolobiformes > Stegostomatidae > Stegostoma > Stegostoma tigrinum. The sequence continues at coordinate 53,042,214 of NC_081361.1, read as the reverse complement.
CCTAGACCCTTCATCAGAGAGCTCCTGGGATGCTGCTTGGCCTGCTGTGTTCATCCAGCCTCACATTTTATTATCTTGGAATCTGCAGTTCCCATTATCTCTAAGATCAAACTACCCTGTATACCCCACATTATACTATCCTCCATGTGCCTATTCAAGAGTCACTTAAAAGTCACTAAAGTATTTGATTCCACATGCCCATCGCTCTGTGAAGAACCTTCCTCCAGTCACCTTAAAGTTATGCCCCCTTGTAATAGTCATTTCTGCCCTGGGAAGAAGTCTCTGACAATCCACTGTATCTGTGCCTCTCATCTTGTACGCCTCTATCAAGTCACCTCTCACCCTTCTTCGCTCCAATGAAAAAGGCTGTAACTCCCTCAACCTTTCCTCACAAGACCTGCCCTCCAGTTCAGGCAGCCTCCTGGTAAATCTCCTCTGTACTCTCTCTAAAGCCTCCACATTCTTCCTATAATGAGGGGACCAGAACTGAACATGGTATTCCAAGTATGGTTTAACCAGAATTTTTTAGAGCTACATCTTAATCTTGCAGCTTTTAAACTCCATTCCCCTACCAATGAAAGCCAACGCCCCATACGTCATCTTTACAACCCTAGCTACTTGGATAGCAATTTTGAGGGAATCTTTGGAAGTGGACCCCAAGATTTCTCTGCTTCTCCACGCTGCTGAGAATCCTGCCATTTAATCCGGTCTTCAAATTTTACCTTCCAAAATGAATCACTTCACAATTTTGTGGGTTGAACTCCATCTGTCGCTTGTTTGCCCAGCTCTGCATCCTGTCAATGTCCCATTGCAATCTACAGTAGCCCTCCATGCTGTCCACAACTCCTGTTCCAACCTTCATGTCATCGGCAAACTTAGTATCCCACTCTTCCACGTCTTCAAACAAGTCACTTCCAGACAGCCAAATTCCCCTGAATCCCATGCTGCCTCGCTTTCTGAATGAACCTACTATGTGGAACCTTATGAAATGCCTTGCTAAAATCCATATACCCCACGTGCGCTGTTCTGCCTTCATCCATGTGTTTTGTCATGTCCTCAAAGAATTCGATAACGCTTGTGAGGCATGACCTGCCCACCGTGCCGCGCCCCCCCTGCCCCAAAAAAAAGCTTTGTTTCTAATCAAACTGTGTTTTTCCAAATAATCATAAATACTATCTCTCAGAATCCTCTCCAATAGTTTGCCCACCACAGAAGTCAGTCTGACTGGTCTGTAATTCCCAAGATTATCCCTAATCCCTTTCTTGAACAAGGAATTAACATTTGACACCCTCCAATCACCTGGTACTATTCCAGCGGACAGGTGAGGATGCAAAGATCATTGCCTAAGGAGTAGCAACCTCTTCCCTCTTACGTTCTTAATATTATTTCAGATACAGGTTTTGCTGGTAGATTAGCCTGGTACTTGCTACCTATCCCTAATTACCCTTGAAGCTTGTACGAGCTACCTCTTGAACTGCTACATTCTGTGAAATGTGGGTAGACCCATAACAAGGAAGTTCAGGATTTTGATCCTGCAGCAGTGAAGAAATTGCTATATGGTTCCAAGTCAGGGTATCTTTGAAGGGGAGTTTTCAGGCTATAGTCTTGCTGTACATCTGCTTTTGTCCCACCTAGGTGGCAGGTGTCACAGGTTTGGAAGGTGTTTTGCTTTTGTTTCTACTTAAATGTGATGCTGTGCAGTTAATAAAATTGCCTAACTTTGAGAATAACAAATCTTTAAAGGAACGAGTTGGGAACTTCTTGGCAGATTTTTATTCTGTAAATGGTCTGGTTTTGGAATCAAGAAAGCGTCGTGAGCACCTTAGTGAAGAGGACATTCTAAGAAATAAGGCTATAATGGAAAGTCTGAGCAAAGGAGGAAACTTGATGGAACAAAATTTTGAGGTAAACCTCATTTTATTGAGTATCCTGTTTTAAATGAGAGTTAAATAAGATCAAATTTGTTTTTAAATTTGAGAGTAAAATTGAGTTTCGAGTAACATGCAACTTGAATATTGCTGAAATTAGTTTCCTTATTGTATGAGTCTAAAATTGAACATATTGCTAGATGGATGCTGAGCTCTTTGTTTAGTGAATAGCTGTTTGGAGAGACTAAACACCACAAAATATCTTTTTTTATATTGTCATGATTCTGTCTGGAAATCGTGTCCTGTTCTTGGTACAAAGATTGAATTAGGTAAAATTCCCCCATTTTGTTTGGTTCTTAGTCTGAGATAGAAACCTACCCTGTGTGCTTTCTGTACTTGAGTTACTATTTGTTAAAAGTAATTAAACTCTAATTACAGGTAAATAGTTAAGAATAGTTGGCATATAATACTCGAAATTAAAACTCTTTTTCAAACTCTCCATTACTGTCTCGTGCATCCATTTTACGCGATTTGTATATTCAGGAATCATTATCATCTGTATGGTTGCGACCTGGACCTGCGTATCACAAGCATTTAGCCCTTACATCTGTTTTATATAGCTGATTCTTCCTGGCCTGAGTCAGAGGCCACAAGTTGAGGGGCAACTGTGGACATCAAATATCAAGTGGCTCTCCTGCTCATGCTGCCTGCCATAGGCATATAGGAAGGATTTATGACTTCATCAATTCACCTGTTTGACCATGTTGTCCATTCACAATCTATTGTCATTAAGTCCTAGAGTGGACTTGAAGCTAGATTTTCTGGTACAGTAGCAGAGACAGTACCTATTGTGCTGCAAGACCTCTCTAAATAGTCTACATCCTATTAGAACCGCAACCAGCATTTCTAAGACTTTAGAAGTCCTATTTCAAAAGATTTTCTGGACAAGCAAAAGGCTGCAGATTTGACTTGTGTACTCCAAAAAGGAGGCCCATATTAAGGGTATAAACCATTGAGTGGAAGGAAGGCTTTTCCTGTCAAATCCACTTTCTAGTAGATTACTGTAGATCATTGAATCTGAAACACGATGGATCCCATTATAACTATAAATGGAGCCGTAAAACACTGCAGCAAGCCCTTCAGCCCAGTTAGTCCGTGCCAACCACAATCCCAAACTCAACTAGTGCCCATTTGCCTATACTTGGCCATATCCTTCCAAACATTTTTTAATGAACTTCTCCAAATGTTTTTAAACGTTGTAACTGTACCCGCATCCTCCACTTCTGTTAGTTTGTTCTACAAATGAACACCTGCTTCTTAGGTTTATAAGAAAGGACTTTTTTATAAACTTTCTCCTCTTGCCTTTTAATAATGTGCCCCCTCCCCCGTCTAGAAATCCCCCACTGTAGGGAGAAGATACCTGCTATTTACCTGAGCCGTACCCCTCATGATTTATGGAAGCTTTTAATTCAATTTAGTGCCTGTCGTGAAATTAACTGCCTGACATCAGGGCTTCCATGCATGGTGGAGATCCAGCCACCAAGAACTTTCAGCCTTTCAGTTCTAACTGTACATTTTGGGAGTTGTGGCCTCTCCCTGCCAGTAGTGGCAACAACATAGCTACCCTGGAATCCAGAGTGGGCTAGGCTTGTTGGGGCGAGTCAGGCAGTCTCTAATTTTGGCTCAGTGTTGTAGAGGGAGGGGACTGCCTTTTATTGTGGATCTGAATGAGAGGTCAGGAGTCCAAAGCTGAAGCTTTGGACTCCAACCAGGACTTGATGGCCAAGGAAGGTGTCGTCTTACACAGCTATCAGGTTATCCACCTATAAATCTTTCCAACACCTTTTTAATGGCAAGCATTAAGAGTGGAGATTCCTGATAACCTGCATGATTGGAAAGAATCTCAGAGCCCCTTTCATTTCATATAGAAGATCCAGACCTACAGCATGCTTATAAAAGCTCACCATTGACTCAACTGATTTGTATGACAACAAAATGTGAGGCTGGATGAACACAGCAGGCCAAGCAGCATCCCAGGAGCACAAAAGCTGACGTTTCGGGCCTAGACCCTTCATCAGAGAGGATTCTCCAGCATCTGCAGTTCCCATTATCTCTGATTTGTATGACAGTCAGTTTTTGAGAGAACATGAGTTAAGATATGGTTACTAGCAAGATAGTTGATTACCTAAAGCACTGGGTGTTCGAGTATTGGAAACATAATGCACAATTTCTGTAGACAATGTAATATAAATCATCTAATAAAGTGAGCAAGCTTCCATCACACACCAGGTTTGTGTTTTTGTAGATGGACGTGTTTTGGGGAGTCAGGAAGAGAGTTACTTGTGGGATTTATAGCCTCTAGCCTGCTGTGGCTACAGTAATTACAAATCCAATCCTTCAGTTCTGGTGAGTGGTAACCCACAGGATGTTCGGGATTCAGTGATGGTTTCACAGTATCTTTGTACCTGGCATTTGTGTCACGAATATTGCTTATGTGTCAGTCCAAGCCTGGATTTTGTCTGGGCTTTATTACTTTCTCACATGTACTGCTGCAGTATGTAAGGAATTGCGAATGATGCTAAACATTATACAATCATCCATGAACATCCCCACTTCTGACTTTATGATGGAGGGTAGGTCATTGTTAAAACATTTAAAAGATGGCTGTGTCTTAGGAGTTCTTCAGCATAGAATCTGCGAAGATGTCCTTGACCTCCAACAACAGTAGACAATTTCCTTTGTGCTGGGTGTGAATCTGATCAGCAGAGAGATTCCCCTGGTTCCTTGATACCACACTTGATTATGTGGCCTTGATGTCAAAGCCTATCACTCTCTTGGAGTTCACCTTTTTTGTCTGTATTTGAACGAAGGCTCTGATGATGTCAGGACCTGAGTGGCCCTAGTGGAACCTGAACTGAATGTCCACAAGCATATTATCACTAATCAAGTGCTGCATGAGTCTACAAAGGGATTCGGATAAGCTCAGTGAGTGGGCAAACTCTTAACTGATGGAATATATGTAAGAAGGTGTGAGTATGTGTGTTCTTTTGGCAGCAAGAATATAGGATCTGAATAAGCGAATGAAGAAAGACTGCAGAAAGCTATATCAGAGGGATTTGGATATCCTTGTGTAGAATTCTTTTGCTTTGAAAGCTAGCTTTAAAAAAAAGTTCAAGTAATGAAGGCAGATGGAATGTTGTCCAATATTTCAGAGTGGAGTATAGAAATAGAGAAATCAAGCTAAAACTATACAAGGCACTACTTCAACCACTGAGCTAGCAAGAACTGTAGATGCTGGAAGTGATTCCGTTTTGGTACAAATAGTGTAGACAGACAATATGAAATAAAGGGATACACTTTTTTTTTTTCAAAAGGGTTACAGGAACAGAGAAACTAGACCAGGGTGTATAAGTGTATAAGTCATTTGGAAGCAATAGGCCAGGTTGAGAGAGTAATTAATAAAACACAGTATCCTACATTGTGTCTCTATTAATAACATTGTTTCTTTTACATATTTTATTAGGTGTATTGACTTGGCCTCCATTATTATTGCATCCAGTTCAGGGTTCTGCACTTTAATGCCTTCACATCCATCTTGGAGACTACAGTAAAGATACAATAAAATGGTTCCAGAGATAAACTTCAATTACGTAGAAAGATTTGCAAATTTGGGACTCTTCTCCTTGGAGATGAGATGGTTGAGAGGAGATTTTGAGGTGTTCAAATCTTGAGGGGTTCTAGGCTGAGTAAATGGCAAGAACAAGTGAGGATTGATTTTTGGGTGATTAGCAAAGGAAACAATGAAGATTTATTTTAAACATTTGAGTAATTAAGACCTGAAAACTCTGTCTGAGACTAGTAGACTTGGATTCAGTCGAGGCTTTCATTTAAGGAATTGGATTGTATCTAGAAACGAAGAATGTTCATTCTTAAAAGGAGAATGTGGGGGAGTGGCATTAGGTAAGTTAGAGAGTCAGCGCAGACATGATTGGCTGTCTGAATGTTCTCCTGTGCCATAACATTTGTTTTCTGTTTCAAATTCAATTAGTATACTAGTATAATTTTAATTGTTCAAGTTTCAAGTAATGTCAGCTTTTGTTGGAGAAACTAGTTACCTGAACTAGTTAATACCTGATAAGCTAATGACTCATTGCTAACATGACTTTTTTACCACAAGTCATTGTGTTTTGTTGTTCCTTGTATGACGTATCTACAGTAACGAAATGGCAAATCCTGACTCACTGTGAAAACACTGTAGCGGAGTATTTACTATAATAACGTTTCCTGTTGGCTTTTCTGCAAAAAATCCTTTATGCCCACAAATATAATACAAATTGCTTATGTTAACAACATCTAATTCTGCCCACTTAGAGGTACAGAAGCTAGAAACCATTTTAATTTGAATGCCCCTTTCCAAAAGATTGATTCTGTAAATTAAAAAAGAAAAGAACTGTTGCTGCTGTAAATCCAAGAATGAAAACAAAGTTGCTGGTAAAGTTCAGCAGATCTGGCAGCATCTGTGAAGGAGAAAACAGAGTTAACGCTTTGGTTCCAGTGACCAACCCTTGGAACCGTTCGGAGAAAGGGTCACCGGACCCGAAATGTTAACATGATTCTGTAAATGTGTTTTACCCGCTTTGTTCTGCTAAAGCCAAAATAATTCCTTTGCTGTCACCAAGTGGTCTTGTACAAGAACTGTAGGGTATTTTATCACTTCAATTTTAAGCATCATTTTACAAGTGCTGAAAATATTGCTTGTAGATTTGGGGAATATTTGCCTTTAATTTTGAAGCTATTTTTACAGTCTAACAAACTCAAAGCAAAAACTGATTATATTAAAGCAAAAAATCACAACTTTTTTCATCCATTGCTGTGAGAAAAGGAAATTATTTTTGAATTGTTAGCATAGATTCCTTTTCTGTATGTTCCTAATCTATTCAGGCTGTTAGCTGCTTAACAATCTGAGTCGTAAGATGCTGCACCCAGAATTGTTTTACACTCGGTCTGCTTTCTTCTTTTCCTCTATTGCTGTTTTCCAGCTTAACTGATCACTTGTTATGGAAATGATATTTTAAACAAGGATGTGGAGTGTTTTTTTTTCCTCCCTAGTAATGTTTAAAAATCAGCCCAGGCTAGTCAACTGTTGCTACTTCAGAGTTTGTATGCCACAGTTTTGACCCCCTTGATTCTCCTTGATTTTTGTAAACTGTTAAATGCTTGGGAATAAAAATTTGGTATGCTGAAGGAAGAAAAATTATGAAAGGGAAAGAGCAGATTTCTTTAGACCTGTGGATGGAATAACTGCTCGAGGTGGTTATGGATCAGCAATAACCCTAAACCAGCACTGTCAATAACTTACAAATATTCTGGAGTTATTGACATGTTTTCTCGACTACGTATTTTCAGTAGGAGACATCTTTACTGTAACAGTCGAAATAAGGTAGCATTTCTGAGGTCTTGATTTGTTCACATTTTTTTGCTGAACATTCATGTGAACCAGCACCAAAGAAATGAGGCATTCATGGTTTTATGCTGGCATCAGGGCAAACTAAAATATAGTTATTCAGGAAATTTGAAAGCTATAATTTTCAGTAGATGGAATATGAGGTTTGTAGGAGTCTAGTACATATGAAATTTCCCTATAGGGATATTTAAAGTTTTGAATAGTTGAATATTTTATTCCCTTTTACAGCCTGTTCGTAGACAGTCACTCAGCGCCCCACCTGCTAACACAATCACTTGGGAGGAGTACATCTCAGCAGAGTCTGGAAAGTAGGTATAATGGAATTATGAGCAAACGTTACAATATTATTTGTTTTATTAGCAGATAATACTTGAATTAGACTTTTTTTTTCCTATTCATGTTAGCATTCACCTTGAGTTTCTGGATAGTTTTGTTTTCTCCTTGTTCAGTATGTGCTATGAGATAGGTAAAACCTCCTTAATACACTGAATTACAATGGCACGGATCTTCTGGTCACCAGATAGATTATGCAACTTTTGGGGCGTGATGGTCATGCAGGAATTGCCTGAAAGTGCTGAACTTCTGGGCTCACTGAGTTTGGATCTATTGTTGTGCATTATTTTGGATTTTCCTACAGTGTGGAAACAGGCCCTTCGGCCCAACAAGTCCACACCGCCCCTTGCAGCCTCTCACCCAGATCCCCCCACCCCACCCCCCACCCCCCACCCCCCACCCCCCACCCCCCACCCCCCACCCCCCAATAACCCACACACCCATGAACACTATGGGCAAGTTAGCATGGCCAGTGCACCAAGCCTGCACATCTTTGGACGGTGGGAGGAAACCGGAGCACCTGGAGGAAACCCACGCAGATACGGGGAGAATTTGCAAACTCCGCACAGTCTGTTGTCCGAGGCTGGAATCGGACCTGGGGCCCTGGCTCTGAGGCTGCAGTGCTAACCGCTGAGCCACCGTGCCGCCCTCTTTTTTGTTTTTTTTGATAATTGTTCCATAAACAGAAGTGTTGTCGTCCTTGGCAGTTCTCCAAATTACCTTCCCAGTTATACTCTCTCTAATCCTCTGACTGTTCCTGAAGTGGGTTTGCTACTAGACTCTTGCCCCCTTCACTCCAACTTTACCAACTAACCCAACCCAGATGCCTGACTTCCCCCAAACTTGACTAGGCTTGATTCTATCACCTTTTATATGGCTGTGACCCAGTCACCTATTCAGTTGCCATCCTACCCCTCTCTGCAATTTTACAATGTCTCAGAAATCTAGCCACCATAATCTTAATAGCATTTTAGTAGCAGAATCCCCTATGCAACATGTTTGAGACTGGCTGGAGTTGTTCCCAAATGCATTTCAAGCAGTTTTGCTAAGTTCAAACAATCCAGAACTTTGAAACTTGTTTTTGATGTGCTGGGATTATACTTGTTAAAGATAATTGAGACCTCTTCTCGATGTCTCCCAGACCTTGCTCTGGTCTATGCTGTCGTGTTGCATTATAACTTTAGAACTGCCATGGAAACCGGAAACAACTTTATGGTGATGTTAGTGGTAATAGCAGTGCACATTAAATCTTGTGTTTTTTTTTGGGGACAGTATTTATTTTCAAGGATTCTAAAGCAAGGGGTTAATTTTGTTTTCATTTTTATTTGCTTAATCACTTTGATATTTAGGGATGCATTTTCTTGAATTGCTTGGAAAATTGATTTATTTTCAATATTTCTCAGTGGCGCTTTTCTTTTCTTTGCATTAAAACTTGTAATGGGGAAAAATCTTTGTTTGCTACACTGATCTTGGTTAATATGCATGCTCCCCTTTTTCAGATGTAATAAATCTTATTTTCTCTTCTACATTGTATGTAATTATTTCAACAGTTCTCTAATGTGACTCCACATTTCCATTTAGGGCTCCTCATCTAGGGAGAGAATTGGTCTGCAAAGAGAGCAAAAAAACATTCAAAGCCACCATTGCCATGAGCCAGGAGTTTCCTCTGGGCATTGACTCGTGAGTGGTATTGTATGACATACCGTCATTTTCTTGCAGATGTGTTGTAAATACACAACACACAATTCTTTAAGTACAAACAGAACTTAAACAATAAAATGCAGATTAACATTCTATAAAATTTCCAGTCAAAATCACTTTTGCTTCTTGGTTTTCCTCAGTGCCGAAACTGAATTGTTTGGTTGAAATGTTATCTTCTGGTGTAAGAGAAATTAACTTGCAGAGTAGACATCTAAAGATAATTAAATATCTTAACATGCCCTTTCCTAAAATGGAGATTTTTTTAATAATGAAACTTCAGTTCACTTATACCAGGAAGGTCACATGCAGTAGGTTCCGTTCCTGCTCTTGCATAATATTAACCGGCACCAAATGTCTTTCAGTGATTACCCATGTGCATTAATTTTCAAAGTCTAGGTCTTAAAATTCTCTTTCCTTGTTTTCAAATTTCTCCATGACTTCTATTCCTCCACCCCTTTACATTTACTGCCTCCAAGGTATCTTTCTTTAAATTCTAGCCTCTTGAGCTTCTCTGATTTTGATCACTTCCACCTTGTGCCTGTGCTTTTAGTTGATTGGGCCCAAGACCTTTGTGCACTTTTCTTTCCTCTGTTAGCCACTTTCCTTTTAAAATTACAACGTTTTGTCAAGTTTTGGTATGTGAACTAGCATTTCTTTCTGACTCAGTATCCTGTAGTGCTCTAGTCTTATGAAGAGCCATTCAAACTGTTTTATAATATTTAAAGGTGCTGTGTAACACAATTGTGTTTGAACTGAAATGAAAGATTTTAACCAGTTTGTTTGTCAATGGTTCGTGTCTCATTCTTTTGATTTTTAAAAAAAATTTACTGGTGTAGTCAGGTTAATATTAAAATCCCGTGTAACGATCTCAAATAATCAGTTGAAAAGCATTTTTTTATTTTCCTGACTTTTTACTGTGGTTGTTTGATTTCTGGCTTTCTAACATTTTTTTTCTGTTGATCTTTCACTGAAAGGTTACTGAATGTTTTAGAGGTCGTAGCACCCTTCAAGCACTTTAATAAACTCAGAGAATTTGTTCAGATGAAGCTTCCACCAGGATTTCCTGTTAAACTAGGTAAGTAATAAGATAATGGTAAAATGGGGAACCATGTGCTTATTGGTCATAGTAGAATAGAATTCTGCCTGTCATGGTCCTCAGTGCCATATGGGTATCCAGTTGTGAGCTGCCAAATCTATTTAATATTGCCACAGTGTCAGACACTTCCACGTAATGTCACTTTTCTTTGAGTTTATACATTAGATATTAAGCTTGACATTACTAACTTGCTGCCGCTGTGAAGAAGTGTAACAGAGTCTCTTTTCATACAAGGCAGGATATCTGACGTAATTTAAGATCTGATCATATTTCAGCAATCACTCCTAAGTGACGCTCGTCCCTGGATTTCACTTTTTTTAATTTCGTCAAACATCTATATAGTTTCAGCAGTGCTCAGGGATTATAACAGGAACCCTTTATTCTGTTTACCTTTCACTACAAACTGATCTCGTGTTGATAGGACTCAAAATAAAGGAAGATGTGAACAGGCTTGTTGCAACTGATCACTCGCATCAATAAAGTACCGCACAAAAGGTTAAATCCTGCAGTAGGTGCTCATGGTGCTGGATGTAGTATATTGGCATGGATAGAGCATCAGCTGATGGGCAGGAAACAGCTAATGGGGATACAAGGGGTTATTTTTCAAGTTGATGACTTGTAACTAGTGGGGTTCCATAGGGATCGGTGCTGGGACCATTGTTGTTTACATTATGCATTAATTGTTTGGAGAAAGAAAGCAAGTGTGCTGTATCCAGAATTGGCAAATGGGGTATACTGCAGGAAAATGTGAAGTTGTTCATTTTGGAAGGGAGGGCAAAACATTGTCTTAATAGAGAACCTGCTGAAAGGGGTAAAACAGGGATTTGGGGAAGGGTCTTGTGTACAAAATGCAGAAAGGTAGCACAGGTGCAGCAGGTAATCAGGAACACTAATGGAATGTTGGCTGTTATTTCGAGGGGCTTGGTGTATAAGAAGTCATGCTGCAACCTTACAAAGTGCACTACTATACAGAGTGCTGGTGAGAGTACATATGGAGTACTATGCGCAGTTTTGGCCCCCTTATTTAAAGATATTACTTCATTGGAAGCAGTTCAGAAGAGTTTCAGTAATGTGATCTCTGGTACAGAGAGATCTAATCTAATCTATGTTAAACTCTGAAGACAATGCTGCTCTTTCCATAACGCTCATCTTGGTGTAAGATCTTGGTATTATTCCATGTGGAAGCATCACATGCTGGAAAGTCTTCAGACAGTTGAAAGCCTTAACTTGAATTGAACAACAGAAGTGAAGAACAAAGAAACAAAAGACATATGTGTATGGGAACAAATGGGCTGTTTAGCTTTTTGGAGGAGTCTCAAATATACAGACAATAAATGAACATTTCCCCAAGCTTGCACCTGCTGGAATCTGGTGTCACCTAAGTCCTGTCTGATTTTTGTACCCAACACTGCACAGCCCTCTGAAGGCTGCTGTCCCAGTTCCTCAATGTCCATCGCCTCCTGTCTTTCCCTGCTTTAGTTGTGCAGTATCCTGCCTGGAATGTACTTAAGACCACTACTGCCCTGCCTGGAGCAATTCACGCATCAAAACTTCATCTTCAGCATGCCTATCTTCTGTGATGGACTATATTGTATAAATGCTTTGGTCTCCAAAGGGTTATCATCCCTGGTTGCAGTAGTTAACTGTCTCAATTAACCATCCTTATTAGGCTTCTGGCCCTTGAAACAAAGCAGAAAGGGGAGTTCAGGAGTATATAGGCATTATGGGAACTCCCAGGGTTCTTGCTGCAGACTTCTGAGATTTGGTACTGATGATCACCAGGGTGCCTGGTATTGATGGAGTAGATGTTTTTACGTTGAAGTCACCTGGTCATGATATGGCATTTCCAACTCAACGAGTGTACAGTCTGTGGAGCTTTGAGGGAGGGCTGGTCCTGGTCCTGGGCTTGTTGACACACCTGTTCTCCTCCATTTCTCTGTGCCTTTGCACAGTGACTATGATTCTTCTGTGGCTGAATCCATTGGTGGTGATTGTGATGGGCTTGTATACAGCTAGAAACTGAACATGTCCATCAGGTACTGACAGCAGTCAGAATTTAGTTGTTCTCTGTCCATTTGGACATGGAGGTTAAAAAGGAAGATCATGAAGTGCCTCTCAACTTTTGACATGGAGATCTTGTTCTGATGTATGCCGCACATGTTATGACATACAAATACAGTAGGAGATTCTAATATACAGTAGGACTACTGCAATCTTGTTCTTTCTCCTTGCATCACTTGAAAGGTAGCATTACTGGAAGGATGTGGAGGTTTTGGAGAGGGTGCAGACAAGGTTTACCAGGATGCTGCCTGTATTAGAGAGTATGAGGTGATAAGGAGAGCTAGGGGAAAAAAACCTAGGCTTGTTTTCTTTGGAGCAGCAGAGACTGAGGGCAGACCAGATAGAAGTCCATTAAAATTGAGAGCACAGACAAGGTTAACAGTCAAAATCTTGCCCCCAGAGTTGAAATGCCTAATACTAAGGGGCCAACATTTAAGGTGAAGGGGGATAGTTCAAAGGCGGTCAGGGACAGGTTTTTTTATTTTGCAGTGCCTTGGGAGTTTGGAATGCACTGTCGAGTGGTGTTGGAGGCAGATCTGACAAGGACATTTAAGAACTTTTCGATAAGCATATCAACATGCAAGAAATAGAGGGGTATGAAGCAATGGTAGACAGAAGGAATTAGTTTTATTTAGCATAATAAAATGTGAGGCTAGATGAACACAGCAGGCCCAGCAGCATCTCGGGAGCACAAAAGCTGATGTTTCGGGCCTCGACCCTTCATCAGAGAGGGGGATGGGGTGAGGGTTCTGGAATAAATAGGGAGAGAGGGGGAGGCAGACTGAAGATGGAGAGAAAAGAAGATAGGTGGAGAGGAGAGTATAGGTAGGGAGGGGATAGGTCAGTCCAGGGAAGACAGACAGGTCAAGGAGGTGGGATGAAGTTAGTAGGTAAGAGATGGAGGTGCGGCTTGGTGGGAGGGAGGAATGGGTGAGAGAAAGAACAGGTTAGGGAGGCAGAGACCGGTTGGACTGGTTTTGGGATGCGCCACACAACCAGCCCAGCTCTTCCCCCTCCACCCACTGCAAAGGTGGGTCTCTGCATGCTGTATGCCTCCAAGTAGGGTGCTATGTAAGAAATGTTTAATTGTAATTTTTCTCCATTTTTAAATCTAGTTTGGTTTGTGCATTGCTAAAATGCAAATTTGAAAGGCAGCAAGTAATACAAAACAGTTGATTTGTATATGGTATAGTGATAGTCATGTTGGTTGCCTTCAAAATACTTTAAGACCAAACATTCTGCTAGAAGTGAGGAACACTCTCTCAATCTGGAGCATTTTACACAAGGCACGTACTAACTGCTGTATGATTTTTGACCTGCACTAATCAGTTTGTTTCCTGTTTTTTAGACATACCTGTGTTTCCAACCATCACTGCCACTGTGACATTTCAGGAATTCCGATATGACGGGTTTAACGACTCTATCTTCAATATTCCAAGTGACTATAGTGAAGACCCTAGCCGGTTCCCTGAGCTTTGATTTAGCTGCTTGGTATTGTGGGACTAAGAAGAAAATGTTGGGTGCTGTGTACTCTTACTTTAACCCATCCAGGAGTTTAATTTTGTTCTTCCTTTGATACAAGGGTATCATTTGGAGAAACTCTGGAACATTCCTAATTGGAAGAATGGAAAGTCTTGCAGAAATAGACTATACAGCATTTCTCTTTGATTTGGAAAAATCCCTTTATTAAATTCCTGACCTTCAGTTTGAGATGTTCTCTTTGCAAAATAATCCATTTAAAACTTCAGCTTTTTCATGAAAATGTATATATGTTATATCAATGATTAAACAATTTGGTTGCTTAAAAAAAACATTTTGCTGTAATTCACCTACCAAGTAATTGGCCTAATGAGAAGACAGTATTCATGTGCATACCAATTAATGACTAAAAAGCCAAATTGCCTCTTAATTTTTTTTTCTAGGATTGGTATGCTGTTACTATTTTGATATTTATTTGTACCTGTATTTTTGGGTACTAATTCACAGTGTCTTAATATTTTAAAAAACACTATTTTATTAATGCTAAATTTAGTTTTACAAATGTTGGCAAAAAGAGAAGCTAGGTTCCAAAAGAGAAACCTACAAAGTACAGGATGTAACACTTATTGTGCTGACTGGTGGTTCAGAATGTTAAGTTAATGTTCTGCAATTTCAAGTTATGTTGAATCTTGTTTTAATTAGCATTATATGATCTTAAAGGGAAGTATTGGTTTTGAATATAATTGAAAAATTATTGTATAAACATTGTGCGTACAGTTATCAGCAAGGTTTCAAAGTGATAATATTTGTATGGGATATTAGAAATATTCCATTGCTTCAACTGGAATTGCATGGAACTTCCAGTAAAGACTTTGAAGTTTGTTTGGCTGTAGTGTAGTACTGCATTGTTTAGCCACGGCTGATCTTACCCTCCTTGAAAACAAGTGACCAAAAATGGCTAGTCAGTCCTGTTGAATACAATAACGATTCCCAACTTTTTCCATATGAAGAGACACTTCTTTTTCATTGTGTTAAGAAAATACTGGGCTGTGGCTAATACAAACACTGTCACACGTAATTCACAAACTACACAGTTTGAGTAATTTTTGTACAAAGATCTTTTAAAAGCAGTTCATATAATATTCCCAAAAATAATTGGAATACTGTTCATTGAAGCACTAGCATTTTGGTGAACAGAATTGTTCCAGTTTAATGAATGCACTGTATATAACCACACAAATAATTTTTGTTCACAAAAAATCCTACTCCTTTTTAATTCTTGTATAACCATGTTTAAAGTGAAAGTAGGACTATCCAAGTGAGAACTGTCTGAAGGCTACCTCACTCATGGAACAGAGTAATGTGACTGTGTGAACGCAAGTCACATGACACCTTGTAATTGATATATTATCTTGCTTGTGACTGGTGATCTTGTAAGGTTTGCAACTCCTTTCAAGTCTTAGACATCACTGGTTGAGTGTAAGAAGTTTTAACCTCTGAAGATTGTATGAAATTAACACTTCAAGTTATTCAAATCTTTCCACTAAGCTAACAAAAATGGAAGCATGAAGAAATGAATAGGGATGACATGATATGGAAGTGTTAAATTGGATAATTAGTTTTAAAAAAACATGTATCTTAAATGCATCAATATCTTATGGTATTGGTATAATGAAAGACTTAGCGCTAAGTTTACCAAATGTGCTTTGTACAAATAAATATAGTCCAAAACTCTGCGCATTTGTGCTTGCTTTCTTTACATTGTTTTTAGGAATTTTATAAAGACTGAGAAATTTAGTGTAAAATTAGTAACCATTGTTACTATGAAAGACTTCAAATTATTCAGTTATGATTTCATTTTGATTGTGATTTTCATTTAAGTCAAATTGTATTTTCCTATTTGTATTTACCATTAAAAATAATATAATTAGAGTTGCCTGTTGTTTTTTTCCTTGATTTTAAACTGTGATTTGCGTATAATGATAACTAGTTGTTGGTGGTTTGACCTAGTTTGTATCCATAATTTATTGTTCTTAGCTATCTTATTGTAGAAAGACATGCAGTAGATGACATCTTCCCCAGTGAAAATGAGTATAAAATCGTGTGGTGACTGACCAAAAACATGAACTGTGCTTTCTCTCCATTTAAGTTATGTGATCTGCTGTGTTTTTCCAGCAAAGTTTGATTTTCTTTATTTCTGATTTCCAGCATAGAAATTACTTTTGGTTTTAGTATAAAATGGTCTGACTAATCACCAATTTGCAGACACTTCAATCTATTTTTGAAATGGATCATTCGCATGTTAGCAGGTGGAGATCTGGTATGTGATAGGGAGATTAGTGAAAATTTGCCTCTTATTAAACTTGTGATAACTAACTTTTCTTTCAGATATCTGTAGTCAAAGTCTAGTCTTAATATTGAGGTTCCCTGTTTTTGAGTCTGTGTATCAGTGACAACAGGGAATGTCACTTACATTCCCAAAATGTTAAATTGAGAATTAATATGGCCTAAATGACAAAGTAAAATTGTTGCAATAGTTATTAAACTAAAATTAGTTATCTACTACCATAGTTGAGATTCAATGGATTATTTCGGGGTTTTTTGGTTTTAAATCTTGCAACTGGTGTAATCATTATGGCACTCCTAGCATTTCCTTCTGACGTGAATGTTTTTTAAATTAAAAGATACTTTTTAATTTAGCCCCTAGCTCATGTTCCCTTAGATGAAACTCTTTCTGCTTTATACTACATTATTGATACCTACATAGACCATGACAACTGTAGCTTCCCCTTCCACTCCCAAGTTTCTCTACAGCCCACTGGGATATCCTGAATCTGGGCACCAGTTAGGCAAGAGATAAAAAGGTGTAGAGCTGGATGAACACAGTAGGCCAAGCAGCATCATAGGAGCAGGAAAGTTGACATTTCAGGCCTAGACCCTTCTTCAGAAAATTCAAAAGTTAGGCAACACAGCCTTTGCGACTCTCTATCCTAGCCACAAAGTGTGTCTACTCTCCTAACTATACTTTCCCTCATTGCAACTGCATTTCTCTTTTCTCCCTGCCTTTGAATTGCTCCTTGTTTCACAGTCCTTTGGTTAGTTTGCTAATCCTCCCTACCACTGATCAAATTATATTCATCAAAATCTGCATCTTAATAGTGCAACATATGTTATCCTTTTGCCTTGCTTCATGGTAGTGCTAACTAACCCTAGTTTAGATTTAGCACCATCCAATGACAAAACCCAGCACATTTGTACAAAAGATAATATGAAAGTGTTGCAAATATCTTCAGTATCTTCCTGAGGTCTCAATATCTGAGACGCTAATGTTGGCCAACTTAATTCACTGTGATATATGAAGGGTCTGGATACAGCAAACGCTTATAGGCCCCCAACATTCTGGCTGTAGTACTGAATATTTATTAAATCTGTTCTGACGCAATATCTAATATCTAGAAGCAGTGTCAAAAATTGACCAGGTATCTGGTGTTAACAAACAAGTCATATCCAATCTAGTCAATCACCATCACATTAGCCTATAACTTAATTATCAATAATGATTTTACAGATGTCAAAAGTGCTAAGAAGTAATGTTTATTTCAGCATCACCCTGCTACTTGGTCTCCCAAAAGAACCACTAAACAAACAAATTGAAAATGTCCAGAAGGATTCTGACCCAAAATGTTGAATTTGCAGGGGTGCTGTCTGACCTGCTGTTTTCGAGCTCCACATTTTTGGATTAAAAAGGTCAGGTCTGGCAGCATCTGTGAAGAAAAAAATAAATCAGTTAACGTTTCTGGTCTTGTGACCCTTAGAACAGTTTTTGACTCCCAGCCTTCAGTGAACCTCTGGAATGAGGCATAGACAGTTGGCTATGTTTTGTTTTAAAAAGCCTTTGTCTCAATGATAGCTGCTTTTCCTCTAACAGGTGACTTTGTCCCATAGCTCTCAGTACAGTACTGAATCCAAACTACTTTGTAACCTTCTCGTAATTTTCGACGTGGCCGCTACGGGCGACCGCAACTGCACATGCGCCAAGTGACCACACAACAACATAAGATTGACGTGTGACACCACGAGCAAGGGCTGCTTGTCCCTGCTGTGTTCATCCAGCTTCCACACTTTGCTATCTCGGCCGCCATAACAGTACAGACAAAGACAAAATACGTTTTAGAAGCAGGATTTAGTCGGGACGGGAGTGAGGATGCGAAGATACAGGCACGAGGCCCATATCGCCTTCTCTCCTCTACATTTCCCCACCGCCCGGCCTTCCTGGATCCCAACGCTCCACTCTTTTCAAGAACCACTTACCCTCGAACACCGATAAATGCGCACACGCAGTTAAGCTGCGTGGCGCGCATGCGCTGGTGTCAACCAATTGCGGTTTTTAAAATAACAGGCAGTTGAGAGGTCATTGCTTCACCAGACACTGATAAGATTAAACAACTCGAGCTTTGTACTATGAAGTAAAAGTCTCTGGCCTGTTACAAAGACAGCCAACCATGTACATCCGTAAGTAAAACTTTATTTCATCAAAAAAGTTTCCGAACAACAATCGGAATTGATTTTTAAGAGATTTGTTTTAAGAACTTTAACAGAAATTGGAGCCTTATATCCAGGATTGGATGAAACGAAACAAGCCAAAAATATGACCAGAAGTGTATGAAATCTGACAAAAAATCCATACTATCTTAAATAAATTGATTAGAAACAAAAAGGCGAAAACTGGACAGCAAACACAACTTGTAAAACAAAAGACCGCAACAGAACTTTCCAACTCGAAGCTAGGAAGCTAGATGGTTTAACTGCTGAAGTGTTAAGACGCTTTGAACACCAATTCAAGGCTGGAGCTGGGGAATCATATATGTAACTTTCCAGCAAAGTTAAAACAGAATGAAATCATTAAAGTGTTGCCTGAGTGTCGAGTACTCAGTCCACGATTAGAAGATTTACTAGAATAGATTAAATCGGGTTACATGTTTATTATCAGCCATCTTGGTTGGCTGTTTTGAGTGATAATGGGAACTGCAGATGCTGGAGAATCCAAGATAACAAAGTGTGAAGCTGGATGGTAACACAGCAGGCCAAGCAGCATCTCAGGAGCACAAAAGCTTCTGAGATGCTATTTGGCCGACTGTGTTCATCCAGCTTCACACTGTTATCTTGGTTGGCTGTTTAAATGTGTTTTTAAAACTGTCACTAAATAGATGCCATTATAGATATGGACAAAAATTCATTTTTAAAACGCCATTTGCGACAACCTTTGCCTTGTGGAGTTGGAAATGGATTTGACATTTTTTTACATGTTCCAATAAAACGGAAACAGATATTCAATTCTCCAATTTGCTTTTAAAAAAAATCAAGCACCCACTTTTATCTGTTTATTTGAGGCAGTCTAATGTCAGATGCCCTAATGACGTCTACTTCTAGGGAAATTGGTTGATGGTTACATTGGTTAAAGGACTCGGTGGAGCTCAGAGTAACAGTACTGTCGGCAGGTTGCTGCTTGGCTCCTGATGTTTTGTACTGTGCATTTCAATTTCCCACACCATCATCTAGTCACCAGACTGGTTACCAGAACTTCTCTGTCAGTCAGCTAAATATGATCTTTCCTCATCCACATTTACCTACTTGGTTTGTGAACTTCCTGTGTCCCAAGTTAATTCTTGAGAGAGGCTCTGCTGGCAACCTACTGATTGAGGGAGATGCAATCTATGTAACTTCTACTCTCTTGCCCTGGCTGTCTTTTAACTTTTTTTCAGTCTGTGTTCAGTGTTTTAACTTTTGAGGCTTTAGCCAGGGGTTTTCTCAACCCTTGTGGATCCTACTTACCCCTGCAGCGCCACAGAAACTTGTCCAGCGTTCTGCACTTCTGCAGAGCTTTGCTGAAGCAGTTCTTTGAGGCACTTTCCTATCTCTCGACTTAAACAAGTGAAATTTTCTTTCACCAAAATAGTGCAACAGAAGTTACAATTCAGAAAAACCTCTTCAAAAGTTATTTTAAAAATAAGCTGTTTGAAGACAGGAAACTGTGTATAACTCAACTGCTTGTTAGTTCATTGGCAAACCAGTTAGGGAATTCCAGACTGCTCATTGTCAGTTTTTGATTCTGAAGCCACCCAAGTCAAAACAGCCATTTGATTGTCATCCTTTCCACAATTTTAAAATTCTCTCCATCCATTGTCAATGAACTGTGGTTGCAGTAAATATCATCTACAAAATGCACAAGAAACTTGCAAACGTAATTTCAGATACTGTTACTGTATACTTTTTAGAGGCTCACATTAAAGCAGGAAGAACAGATTTGAGTCAAATGTGAATGACTTGCAACGGGGTAGAGAGCAACAGAATGGCTACTGACACATCTGAAGAATATCCGATTGGGACTACTTTTATTTGGATGTGAGTTTGCTCGCTGAGCTGGAAGGTTCATTTTCAGACGTTTCGTCACCATTCTAGGTAACATCATCAGTGAGCCTCCGGTGAAGCGCTGGTGTTATGTCCCACTTTCTATTTATCTGTTTAAGTTTCCTTGGGTTGGTGATGTCATTTCCTGTTCTTTTTCTCAGAGGATGGTAGATTGATTTGGAGCCTATGTGTTTGTTGATGGAGTTCCGGTTGGAATGCCATGCTTCTAAGAATTCTCGTGCGTGTCTCTGTTTGGCTTGTCCGAGGATGGATGTGTCGTCCCAATCAAAGTGGTGTCCTTCCTCATCTGTATGTAAGGATACTAGTGATAGTGGATCATGTCTTTTTGTGGCTAGTTGATGTTCGTGTATCCTGGTGGCTAGCTTTCTGCCTGTTTGTCACAGTTCTTGCAAGGTGTTTTGCTTGTTGTCTATATTGGGTCTTTTAAGTTCATTAGCTGCTGTTTTATTTGCTGTATACTTTTAATAAATTCTTAAAAAGCCTCTTTCCCCTCCTCTTCCGACAGTATTCCAAAGGAGCCATTCCCTTGATCTACTCCTGTATCAAGATCAAACTTCATCCCCTTCCGATGGTACATTCCCATGCAATTGCAAGAAATGTAACATGTTCTATCACTCCTCAATACTGGATCTTGGCGTTGTGGAACACATCCTCTTCAGTTTGCAAGCATAACCCTGATCTACTTGTTGCTTAATTTCATTACACCACCGTGTTCTCATTTTCTTAGTCCGGCGCCTAGGCCTAGGATTAATGATTCTAAAGTCGAGGAGATTACAGGCTTTTGTTCTCTCTCCCTGGTCAGTCAGGTTTGACCAGAAACATCAGCCTTCCTGCTCTTGTGATGGTGCTTGGCCTGCTGTGTTCATCCAGCTCTACACCTTGTTATCTTGGTTTGCTCTGGACATCAAAACCCTTCTGACAATGGGATATATCCAATGTTCTTTATTATAGAAAGTACATTACAAAAAACTTCCCTGTAAAATAATAAAATGTGAGGCTGGATGAACACAGCAGGCCCAGCAGCATCTCAGGAGCACAAAAGCTGATGTTTCGGGCCTAGACCCTTCATGTGCTGGGCCTGCTGTGTTCATCTAGCCTCACATTTTATTATCTTGGATTCTCCAGCATCTGCAGTTCCCATTATCACTGATACAATATTCCCTGTAAAATGCTCACAATCACAAGTGAATCCTTTTACATGAACTTACCTTAAGATCAGAATGGAATGAGTGATCAGCTGCTCCATCTCAACTTCTCATCATTGAGTAACTGACATTGCCTGAGCTAGCTAAATTTTTGCTATGAGGTGAGTTACTATTTACTCTTTTTCCATAAAGGAAGCTATTAATCTAACACTCTTTACATTATCCAATCTCCAGCCAATGATCAACTTAACAGCTGGTAAACATCACAAATATGTCACTTTTTTTTACATGTTGGTTTGGTCCATTAACTCATTGACACTTGCTTGTGCCTTTCTGAAAAGAGACTTATCTCTTGTTTTTAATGAGCTGTTTTAATGAACTGTTTCTCACTTTTGTCATCCAATCAACTGTACATTTACACAGGTCACAAGTGACAATCACAATTCAACTGATCTGTATCACATTATCAAATAACTCTGTTTAAAAAAACTTCAGCTTTTTAGAAATTACTGAGACAGTTCAGTCCATTACATTGTGGAACTAGAAAGCAGTGCAGGAGGCAACATTGCCCAACAACAGGTACAAAGTATTTCCAATGCAAAAAACAATTCAAACAGCACTGCAAATCTCAACATATAAAGAGAAGTAAGAAAATTCTTTGAAAAATCAGACTATTTGGGGAAGTGCAAATTAAGAAATAAATGAGAATACAAATTTTCCAGATGAAGTAAAAGATCAAGAACAAAAATTTTGGTTAGTTACTTTGGCCGTAATAGGATGAAAAACAGATCAAATTTGATATTCGTACATGTGCTACAGTCATAGAACATTACAGCACAGTTCAGGCCCTTCGGCCCTCGATGTTGTGCCGACCTGTCATACCGATCTCAAGCCCATCTAACCTAAACTATTCCATGTACGTCCATATGCTTATCCAATGACGACTTAAATGTACCTAAAGTTGGCGAATCTACTACCGTTGCAGGCAAAGCGTTCCATTCCCTTACTACTCTGAGTAAAGAAACTACCTCTGACATCTGTCCTATATCTTTCACCCCTCAATTTAAAGCTATGCCCCCCTCGTGCTCGCCGTCACCATCCGAGGAAAAAGGCTCTCCCTATCCACCCTATCTAACCCTCTGATTATTTTATATGTTTCAATTAAGTAAAGTCCTGGATGACCTTTTGGAATGGTTCAAAGCTTTGTAACTGAATTCTTGATGGCTAGATATCCAATATCCAGATGTCTCAGATCTTCTGGTGAAAGGTCAGATACCTACCTTGCTCAGCCACAGTGAGGGTAAGAGTTAAACAAGACACTTTACATTTTACACAATCAACGAACACTTCACTGACCCGAAATGCGCATACATAACTGCATCTTGAGAGCAAAAAAATCTCATAGTAAGGTAATGGGACAGCATTCTACAAGAATTCCCACAGCCCTTTCAGGAGTCAGACAGGCTTAAACATGGATATCATATTGCATTGTTTCAAAATTCTAAACCAACATGTCTGTACAATCCCAGAAGGATACCACATCCATTGATGGAGAAGGTAAAAGAGAGACTAAGCAAAATGCTACATAGAGGATCATATCACCCATCACTGAGCCAACTAAGTGGTGTTCAGTGCTCATGATTGTTCCCAAGCTACTTGAATCACACAGGCTCTGTGTAGACCTGGCACAATTAATCAAAACAGTTCAGACAGAAATCCATCCGATGACCTTTGGAGATGTCAGCTTGGCACGAATAATAGATTTTGAGCAATGCCCCTTGACCAGGTTCCAGGTTATTAACCATCTTTATTAAACCTTTCAGGCCATTTTGTTTTGACTGTCTTCCGTTTGGCATCTGATCAGCTCTTGAAGTATTCCAGTGGAACGAACATATCAAACATTCTTGGAAAGGAAAAGGAAGTAATTTATATGACATGCATACCCATGGCACTACAAGACAGGAGCGAGGCCATAATCTATGAAATTCTGAAAGCCTTACAAAAAGCAGGAAGAACAGTCTACCAGAAAGAGACACTACCTCAGTTCAGCATGTATGAGATGGTAAATAAAAAGAATTTTGCAGAAACCGGTGTAAAATTAGTCACTCTTCAGTAGAAAAGTCTTACTGTTGTACACCAGGCCCACAAATTACTTGAAGAAATATTTAAATAAATTTAAAAGTAGAACCACAAATCATCCTCCCCTCTCTCTCTCTCAACTTGCAAATTCCCAGTCAAATTCAGCTATATGCTCGCCATCTTTTGTCTAGTGAGTCCCATCAAATCAACTACACATAAAGCAACTCTGATCACTTTTTCCTGTAACATCATCTACATCCCCCTTCCTCATCCCAACTGCTGACAGATCTGGCTAAGCCCCTTAAAACACTATTATGTTCCATTCTCATCTGCCAAAACTGCTCAATATTTCAGCATTTTTGGCTGACTGCTTGAAGGAATTCCAAAATCACTTGCAGTTACCTCCACTGAAAGTAACCACCATTCCACGACTAATCTGTAACAACTGGAGTATTTTGTGAAGCAACACAAGAACAAGCATAGGCATATGTAAGACTATCACTGAAAATATACTAGGTTGATTTTACATGCAGTATTAACTGATTACAGGGAAAAGCTAATAAGTCACCATTTACAGTGCCACCTTAGGTACAAAAGTATCTGGGTATGATCCTGTTACACAATAGAGAAATGAAGAAAAAAGTTACATTACAGCTGTACACAGTATAACCATAGGTTAGATAAATAACAGGTTTAAAAGACAACATCACTATCTCTCCAAGAGGTCTCCACAGCAGTCCAGAGCAGGGCATCTCCACCTGGTCTGACCACTGTCCCTGCGCCGGAGGCTGGGAGAGGGGAGGAAAAGAGGGACAAAGGAAGGAAAAGTACAGGCGGAGCAGAAGGGCTCCAGCTACAGCATCCTACATTGTCGCCTACCTTCTTCAGGATCTGTACATAGAAAGAAATAATCCTTCAATTCAGTTAGAATTGTACTTTCAAAATTGCAACAGTCTAACTTATAGTTCTCCATTTACATTTCTATAGCTGATTTGTTCAGCTGACCCCCATTTCCACTTTTGATGTCCAGTTATCCAATAAATTATTGTTCTGTTTAAACATGACCATTACCCAGTTCAGTCCTTTCCTCCCCTTAAATCCAGGGGGCAGAGTCTTGCATAGATGTGCTGGACAACTGATTTAAGCATTTGCTGACAGATCTGGCTGTGCCCCTTAAACACTACTATGCTCACTATTTCAGCATTTTTGGCTGAGAGGCGCTTAAGGAATTCCAAAGTCACTTGCAGTTACTGCCACTGAAAGTAACTATCGTCCCACTGACTAATCTGTAACCAGAGTATTGTTGTGAAGCAACACTTTAACAAGCATTGGCATATGTAAGACTGTCATTAAAAATTGTACAAGGGTGATTTTATATTAAATGAATACTTGAGTCTTTCTGGAAAACATTAACATTTAATTGCACAAAGAAACACCCTTAAAGGTAAAGTCACCATAGTCCTACCAGACCATGCTCTGAGATTCCTACTGGTGGTTTAACCTGGAAGACATGATACCAGAGGCAAGGGATAAAGGTGGAGGAGAATCCGTTTTGCTAATCTCAATGACCTCACTTATAGGACAGAGGACAGCAAACTTCAATCTTTTGTAAATATCTTCACATTTGATACCTTCCAAGCTGGATCTGAAGTTCATTATTGGCCACTTGCATTGTCAATGGAATTCTTGACCTGTGTATAGCATATGGCAGATTTCAGTAACAGCATCCTTACTGAAATGCTGGTATTGCACATATTTCCTATTTAAGTGCAACACTGGGCAGAGATTGCCTTCTGCTCTTTTCTCCTTCCCCACCTCTTCCAGAAGCTTGCCATTCTCTGCATGCCCTCTGTTCATTCTCTTAGGTAAGTGGATTATGCACTTAGCTTTGGGAGGAGTTAAGAGAAGGCATTAGCTGGCACGTTCGGTAGGTGGTGGTGGTGATGTGATGTCACTGAACTAGTAATCTTTCTGCTGGGGGCACAAATTTAAATGGTGAAATTCAAAACTCAAAAATATGGAATAAAAGCTCACTTAACAACGACACAATCAGTTGTTATCTGATTCACTGATCGCCTGAGGGAAGGAAATCTGCCTCTCTTTTCTGGTTTGGCCTACAGGTGATTCTCAACCCACAATAATGTGATTAACTCTGAATTGCCCTCTGGACAATTAGGGATAGGTAATAAATACAGTCCTATCCAGTGTAACCCACAATGCAAGAACACACAAAGCTGTCATTCTTACAGATAGCAGTACCCAAAACAATGTGCCCCAAAACTATGCAAGACTGTAAATTCAATTTGTCATGCAACATGTAATGAACAAGACCCAAAGCATTTAACTGTTTAAAAAAAACCTAGAGACTTAGAATACAAAACCTCATCTTAATTCATACAGAAATTAGACATTAGAAAGGAAGTTGAGCTTAGCTTTTTTGGTGAATATTGATGGAAATTACTTGAAATTTAGCATTAATGGTATTGATAGGAGAATTCACAAAGGAGACAGATTAAATACTGGCAGCACCTAAAAACATTGAGCTTTTCGCATTAGGTGAAAAGTCTAATTTATTTAAGTAAGGCATTTGATAAGGTTCCCCACGGTAGGCTCACGCACAAAGTAAGGAGGCATGGGATACAGGGAAATGTGGATTCAGAACTGGCTGACCATTAGAAGACAAAGGGTGGGAATGAATGGAAAATATTCAACATGGTGCTCAGTTACGAGCAGTATACCATAAGGTTCTGTTCTGGGTCCTCTTCTATTTGTGATCTTTGGAAATGATTTGGATGTAGGAGTGGAAGAGTGGATTAGTAAGTTTGCAGATGATATGAAGGTGGGTCGAGTTGTAGATAGTGCAGAGGGCTGTTCCAGGTTACAAAGGGACATTGATAGGATGTACATCTGGACTGAGAAGTGACAGATAGTTTAATCCTGATAAGTGTGAAGTGATTCATTTTGAAAGGATAAACTTGAAAGCAGAATACAGGGTTAACGGAAAGATTTTTGGCAGTGTGGAGGAGCAGAGGGATCTTGGGGGTTCATGTTCACAGTTCCCTGAAAGTTGCCACCTAGGTGGATAGAGTTGTTAAGGCATATGGTGCGTTAGCTTTCATTAATAGAGGGATCAAGTTCAAGAGCTGTGAAGTTATGCTCCAGCTATACAAAAGCCTGGTTTGGCCACATCTGGAGCAGTATGTCCAGTTGTGGTCAGCTCATTACAGGAAAGATGCGCAAGTGTTGGAAAAGGTGCAGAGGAGATTTACCAGGATGTTGCCTGGAACGGAGGGAAGGTCTTACAAAGAAAGATTGAGAGAGCTAGAGCTTTTCTCCCTAGAATGACGAAGCATGAGAGATGACTTGACAGAGCTGTACAAAGTGATCAGAGGTACAGACAGAGTAGACAGCCAGAGACAACTTCCTAGGGTGGAGGTAGCTGTTATGAGAGGGTCATAGTTTTAAAGTGAGTGAAGGTAGATAGAGGGGAGACATCAGAGGTAGGTTCTTTACTCAGAGAGCAGTAGGGCTGTGGAATGCGTTGCTGGAGAGGGTAGTGGAGTCAGCCTCATTAGGGGCATTTAAGCAGCTACTGGATAGATAGATGGATGATAGTATAAAGCAGGGGTGGAGGTTAGATAGACCTTGGGTTTAGGGTAAAAGTTCGGCACAACACTGTAGGCCAAAGGGCCTGTACTGTTCTATGTTCTATAGTGTGAAATTGCATCCCCTCTCAGTCACCCAACGTAAAATGAATCGAGGGGGACTTGGATACATTTCTGTAGAGATAAGAGATTAGGGTAAGGTGACAAGTTTTTTTTTAAACTCTACCTAAGTTTGTTGAATGTGACGGTTTACCCATTTCTTTATCCCAGAATCAGCCTCCTGAACATTTTCTGAACTTGTTTCAATGCAAGAACTAGTTTAAGGTAATCAAAACTGTATGCAATATTCTAGGTACGGTCTTGTCAATGTTCTGCACATTTAGAGCAAAGCTTCCCTGCTATTATGCTTCATCCTCATCAATAGTAGAGTTCCACTTTGACTTTCTAATGAAATCCTGTTCCCACATGATGACTTCAGCAAGTTCACTTTTACAAGGACAATACAGTCCCCTCTGTACTACACCATCCTGCAATCACTTCATTCAAGTAATATTTTTTATTCTTCAAAGTGGACAACCTCCTATTTCCTTCATTTAACTTCATATGCCAGATTTGATCCACTATCTATATCCCTTTGCAGACTTTGTTTTTCTCATGAGATGCATTCCTACCAATCTTTATATACTATTTAACTCCTCTGCCATTTCCTGGTCCCCAATATTTCCCCAGCCTCTCTCTTCTTTTTTAATATCTTCCTGGTGTGTTCATCAAGCTTAAATGGCATACACAATTATTCTCCCCAGGGAATACATTAAGCATGACAAATGCTATTTTACCTTAGGTTGCACTATCAAAACCTAACTTTAAAAAGAACCAAACAACACAGTATTTTAACAAGTTTGATGAAGAATTGAGTACATTTAAAATTGATTGGAGCAAAGAGTTACTCAGATAAACATGCCTGATGCTGGAAGTTAATTTTATGGATTCAAGTTTAAGATCACCATCTTTTCGATTTCTTTTTTTATTAACTACTTTATAACATTGGATGCAGTCAACCCACAATATTTAAGTTTAGGCTAGGCTCTGAAAGCTGCGTAACAAAGAATAGCAAGCTGGCAATTTGAAAGTGAAGCGGGTATTAAGCATTCCAAACTAAGCATTAACATTTCCTGGCAAATTACAATTTAATCCTGACTAATGTGTAAACTATCTGTAAACTAATGTCTGAACTAATGCATAAACTATCATCTGCTCACACTTTCTGAAAGTGAACAGGTCTGAACAGAATCTGGCCACAATGTCTTCCAAATGGCACTGAACTGTATCATTACTATTAGTTGACACCTCCAGAACAGGCTGAAAACCAGTTTAAAAAAAAATCAATACTGGAAATGCTTTTGGAGAAATACGTGTCAGACTAGGATTTTGTTCCTCCAGCTGCATCCTGGAAATAAACAAAATGGGGGAAAGAAGTTTCATTAAAATTATATTACCTTTATTAAAGCCTTTTTAAAAATGAAAATTGCAATCCACCTTCACAGCAGATCCACAGAATTATTCTCCAAGTGTTACACCCGAATTAAAGTTTGACAAAACACTGAACATTACCTTGAAGATCTGACTATAGAAGCTCCAATGAAAATAATGAGCAGGATGTGAACCAGGCTTTAAAATAGCTTTTATTATCAAAGCTCACATGTAAAACAGAAATTTGTTTTCATAAACTGTACAAGACCATGGCACATTCTGCAGCCAAAATTGCTAACCTGACAGACCTGTCAGTATCAAGATAAAGAAAACTATTTTCCTCACAAGACCTTGCACATGAACTCCAGTTTGTGCAGATGCTCACTATTTGAAAACAGTGTGCAATACACGAGTGATAAATTGAAGAGCAGGAAATATCAAAGTACGTTATTTATTAGAGCTACATACAAAAGCAGACAAAGCCACTTAAAACTAAGAAAGCCAAATAAACAGTGAACTACGTGAACTCAAATCTACAGTCACAAGGCTCATAGGATATGTAACTATCTACATCAGTATTGGTTGAGTTTCTTTAAACAAATATTACACATTACTGAGGTTCCTACTCTTTTCAAAGGAGATCCCTGCATATATTTCAGAAAAAGCTTCTTACTGGCACACCAATCTGATGCTATTAGAAGTGCAGTTTCACTTCCTGAACCAAGTCTTCTGCACACCTCTTTCACAAACTGTGTTGAACAAGGCAGGTGCCAAAGTCACCACTTTCTAAATATAGAAAATATTATAGAAGGGCGACACTTCAATTCTGACAGAAAGCACTGCTAAAAATAATCACTTCACATTAGGAATATAAATCAGCTTTCACTAAGTTTATTCACTCATGTCCATGTCTTCTTCATGGTGATCATCGCCATTGACCTTTGACTCTTTAACAACATCAGTACTTTCCTTGTCACTCGGCTGTGCAACTTCTTTGAGTTTTGGGGACACTGCAGATTCAGAAACTCTCTGCTCTTCTTTTCTTTCCTTCTCACTGTCATATCCTTGTTCCTCTTCATCATAATCTCTTGTAACCTGCATGAAAGTAGGAAGCTTTGAAAACCATCTTTCAATAAAACCTAATTTTAAAAAAAATCAAAAGAACTTTGGATGCTGTAAATCAAGAACACAAACAAAGTTGCTGGAAAAGCTCAGCCTTCTGAGGAAGGGTCACCAGACCCGAAACGTTAACTCTGTTTTTCCCTTCACAGATGCTGCCAGACCTGCTCAGCTTTTCCAGCAACTTTGTTTTTGCTCAATAAAACCAACCCACGTAAAATCAACTGACAACAGTCAAGCACTCATTCTACTGCAGAAAAGGAACAATTCAAGCTAGGGAAAGTTCATACAGTGGAGATTATGCCAATTATTTTCAGATTTACCTTCACATCTCCTTTTTCACTCTCTGCCTTTTTCTCCCTCTCCTTCTCCCGCTCTTTGTCTTTGCTCTTCTTCTTTTTGCTAGATGATCTCTCCCTTTCCTCTACTTCTCTGCTTCTGTCTCTGTCTTTATCCTTTTTCTTCTCTTTCTTGTGCCTGGAAAATAAGTTGATCAAAAGAATTTCAATTATCTTGAAGATTAATCTTCTGACTTGAGAAGTAGAACAGTTTAAAGAGTTGGGCTTTATGGTGATGGTGGTCAGCAGGGATGGGTAAAGAGGAGAAATGTAAGGAGGCAGGAACAAAGCAAAATGAAACAGCCCCTCCATCCAAAAGAAACAACTTCAAAACGGTGGACAAAAATGCCAGCATAGATCTCATATTGAAGTGCGACTACAATCCTGAACCTTCTGTGATGGAAGCTTAAAATTTATTTGTTACAATGTAGTTTACTTCAGATTTGAGACATTGACATGTGGATTTTGGACTGTTATTGAAGGGACTTAATATGAAGTATTCCTATAGCCATAGTGATTTCTGAAAAACAACGCAAGTGCATTTCTGGCTTACAAATGGAGTTCTGTCATAGTGCATTAGGCTTTCAATTTAGAAAGCTCTGGAAATTCCTATTAGGCGAGACACCTGTAGTTTTGAAAAGATTTTCAGGTTCAGGTTGGCTTTGAGAATTCTTGACTGAAGCTGGATGTGTAAAACAGCTATATATGATGTAAGGAGACAGTTGAAAACTCTGGATGTGAGTTTGCTCGCTGAGCTGGAAGGTTAGTTTTCAGACGTTTCGTCACCATTCTAGGTGACATCATCAGTGAGACTCCGATGAAGCACTGGTGTTATGTCCCGCTTTCAATTTATCGGTTTAGGTTTCCTTGGGTTGATGATGTCATTTCCTGCATTGGTGATGTCATTTCCTGTTCTTTTTCTCCAAGGATGGTAGATTGGCTCCAAATCAATGTGTTTGTTGATGGAGTTCCGGTTGGAATGCCGTGCTTCTAGGAATTCTCGTGCGTGTCTCTGTTTGGCTTGTCCTAGGATGGATGTGCTGTCCCAATCAAAGTGGTGTCCTTTAGTGGGTCATGTCGTTTTGTGGCTAGTTGATGTTCGTGTATCCTGGTGGCTAGCTTTCTGCCTGTTTGTCCATTGTAGTGTTTGTCACAGTTCTTGCAAGGTATTTTGTAGATGACGTTCGTTTTGCTTGTTGTCTGTAGAGGGTCTTTTAAGTTCATTAGCTGCTGTTTTAGCGTGTTGGTGGGTTTGTGAGCTACCCTGATGCCAAGAGGTCCGAGAAAAACTAGACAAACTCTCAAAATAACAACACAGACAGCACAGAAGCATGGATAAAAAAAAACTTATCTGACCGACCATTAACAGACACTGAAAAAGCCGACTGAGGAAGAGGATTAAATTACAACTTCCAGGATGCGGACAAGATAGATTTCTTGGCAGCGCTAGAAACACTGAAAGACAACAAACTCACAGAAGAAACCCAGCAAACCATCAGACAGACAGTCGCACCAACACTACACAGGAAAAAGGAAGAAAACACACTCAATACACAAGAAAGGAAAGCCCTAAAAGGACTCAAAAAAAATAAAAACATCGTTATCCTACCTCTAGACAAAGGACGCTTGACAGTCATTTTAAACCGAACAGACTACATTGAGAAAGCGAACGCACTGCTTGCAGATACCGACACTTACAGGTGGCGATAGACCTGACCACACAACTAGAGAACCGAATCACAGCCTTACTCAAAAAACTTCAAAAATCTGGAGAATTAAACAAGAGAGACTTCCAAAATATGAAACCAGATGGATCCAACACACCACGCTTCTACGGACTACCAAAAATTCACAAACCAGGAATCCCCCTCAGACGCATAGTGTCGCTAACTGGAACACCAACCTACAGATTAGCCAAGGAACTACACCAAAGACTAAAACACCTAGTAGAAGACTGCTGCCACTCCATTCGCTCCACCCAAGAATTCCTGAACACCAAAGACACCAAGATAGAAGAGGATAAAATAATGGTCTCCTTTGACGTAACAGCCCTGTTCACATCCCTCAACATCAACCTGGCCAAAGAAACACTGACTACACTATTAGAAGAACCAAAGACACATACACCAGACACCACCAACCTCATCAGTAAGGACATCATCAAGCTAGTGGACCTATGCCTCACCACCCACTTCACTTTCAATAACAAAACCTACAGACAAACCAACGGTACACCCATGGGATCTCCGTTATCAGGGTTCTTAGCAGAGGCAGTAATGCAGAGACTCGAACAAACAGCTCTGCCAATCATCCAACCCAAACTTTGGGTCCGCTACATGGATGACACCTTTGTCATCACTAAACAAAACAAATTAGAGGAAACATTCAAGACCATCAATAATACCCTTACTGGCAGAACATTCACAAAAGAGGAGGAAAACAACAAACTGCCATTCCGAGATGTCACAGTAGAGTGAACAGTCAATGGGGAACTTCAAACCAGCGTCTACAGGAAAACAACACATACGGACCAAATACTGAACTACAGGAGCAACCATCCCAACACCCACGAACGAAGCTGCATTAGAACATTATTCCAACGAGCCACTAGACACTGCAGCACAGAGGAACTACGAAGGGCAGAGGAAAATCACCTATACAGCGTATTCAAAAAGAACGGGTAC
The DNA here is from genome assembly GCF_030684315.1 of Stegostoma tigrinum. NCBI lineage: Eukaryota > Metazoa > Chordata > Chondrichthyes > Orectolobiformes > Stegostomatidae > Stegostoma > Stegostoma tigrinum. The sequence continues at coordinate 53,009,343 of NC_081361.1, read as the reverse complement.
CCTACGAACACAGTCCGATTTCTCAGCAACAAACCGACAAAACAGGCCCAGAAACCATACCCACTCTCCCCTACATCAAAGACACTTCCGAAATGACTGCCAGACTACTCGGACCTCTTGGCATCAGGGTAGCCCACAAACCCACCAACATACTAAAACAGCAGCTAATGAACTTAAAAGACCCTATACAGACAAGCAAAACGAACGTCATCTACAAAATACCTTGCAAGAACTGTGACAAACACAACACTGGACAAACAGGCAGAAAGCTAGCCACCAGGATACATGAACATCAACTAGCCACAAAACGACATGACCCACTATCACTCATATCCTTACATACAGATGAGGAAGGACACCACTTTGATTGGGACAACACATCCATCCTAGGACAAGCCAAACAGAGACACGCACGAGAATTCCTAGAAGCAGGGCATTCCAACCAGAATTCCATCAACAAACACACAGGCTCCAAATCAATCTCCCATCCTCTGAGAAAAAGAACAGGAAATGACATCACCAACCCAAGGAAACCTAAACCGATGAATAGAAAGCGGGACATAACACCAGTGCTTCATCGGAGGCTCACTGATGATGTTACCTAGAATCGTGACGAAACGTCTGAAAACTAACCTTCCAGCTCAACGAGCAAACTCACATCCAGAACCTCAACGTGAGCTACAAATTAATTTGAAAATGAATTGTTTGAAGCTGACAGAATCTAAGCTCAGTTGTTTAAAAGCTCCAGGAAGAGCCCATCAGAATGCGAACGTGGGATCCGAAATCAATTAAATTACAGATTTGAAACATAGATTGTTTATCAATACAGCACAGGAACAGGCCCTTCAGCCTACGATGTTGTGCCAAACATGACACCAAATTAAACTAATCTCTTCTGCCTGCCATTGGTCCATATCCCTCCATTCCTTGCATGTTGTGTGCTTATCGAAAAGTCTCTTAAATGCTCCTATCATGTCTGCCTCCACTACCATATCTGGAAGTACATTCCTACCACTAAAAAAAAGTTACCCCTCACATCTTGTTTGAACTTTCTTCTCAACTTAAATACATGTCCCCTCCTTTTAGGGATTTCAACTCTGGTTAAAAAAAAAGTTCCTGGTCGTCAACCCTATCTATGCATCTCATAACTTTAAGAAACTTCATCCTCTGCTGTTCCAGAGAAAACAACCCATGTTTTTCTAGCCTCAGTGTTCATATCCCTCTAATCCAGGCAGCATCCTGGTAAACTTTTTTCTGCACCTTTAAAGCCTCCAGATTCTTTTTGTAATGTGGCAACCAGAACTGAACGCAATACTCTTAAGTGTGGCATGACTAAATTCTTTTAAAGCTGCAACATGACATCCTCACTCTTGTACTCAATTCCCCTACTAATAAACGCAAACATGCCATCAACTTTTTTTAAACCTCTCTATTTTCCCAGCCATTTTCAGGGAGCTATGGACTTGAACTCCAAAATCCTCTGGACATGAATCGTGTTCAGGGTCCTGCCATTAACTGTATACTTTTCCTTTATATTTGATCTCCCAAAGTGCAGCATCTCACCCTTACCTAGATTAAACTACATCTGCCATTTCTCTGCCAGATCCGCAACTGATCTATATCCCAACGTATCCTTTGACAATCTTCTATACTATCCACAACTCCACTGATCTTTGTATCGCCTGCAAACTTACTAACACATTTACATTTTTATCCAAGTAATTTATATATACCACAAATAGGTCCCATTTTGGATCCCTGCAGAATATCACTATTCATGAGCCTCCAGCCTGAAAAACACCCTTCCACCACTTCTCTCCGCCTTCTATGGACAAGCCAATTCTGAGTCCATGCAGCCAAGTCAATGGAGATCCCATGCATTTTAATCTTCTGGATGAGCCTACTCTGAGGGACCTTATCAAAAGCCTTCCTGATAGCCACATAGATAACATCCACAGCTCTACTCTCATGGATCTCCTTTGCCACGTCGTCAAAAAATTCAATCAAGTTAGTAAGACATGATCTGCTCTGCACAAAGCCAGGCTAACTGTGCCCAATTAGGCCACACTCTTCCAAATGCATGTAAACTCTAACCCTAAGAATTCTCTCCCATAGGTTCCCAAATACCGATGAGAGATTCACTGGTCTATAGTTGCCTGAATTATCTCCATTTCCCTTCTTGGACAAAGGATGGACATTAGCTATTTGCCAGTCCTCTGGAACCTCTCCAGCAGCTAGCGAGCCCACAAAGATCTTGGTCAATGCCCCAGCAACTTCCTCTCTCAATAACCCGGGGGTAGGTACCATTGCGCCCTGGGGATTTAGCCACCTTAATGCTCATCAAGAGACCCAACACCACTTGCTTCTTGATCTCAAAATGCCCTAGCATATTAGCATGCTCCACACAAATCTTAGTCTGCTTCATATCCCTCTCCTGGGTGAACAATGATACGAAGTTCTCACTTAGGATCTTGCCTACATCCTCTACCTCCAAGCACAAGTTCCCTTTATCCTTCTGCAGTCCTACCTTCTCCCTAGCTATTGTCTTGTTTTTAATGTATGTATAGAATGCCTTGGGATTCTGTTTAACGCAACTTGCCAAGGTCAGTTCATGGCTTCATCTTATTCTCTGCTTTCTTTATATTCCTTACAGGCCCTGTCTGATTTTAACTTCCTAAAACTTACATTTTATTTCCCTTTTGAATAAATTCACAACATCCCTCGTTATCCAAGGGTCCCTTACCTTCCCATCCTTATCTTTCCTCCTCACTGGAACATGCCAGTCCTGAACTCTCATCTGCAGGTCTTCAAACAATTCCCATGTATAATGTGGACATGCCTGATAATAGCTCCTCCCAATTAACATTCCCTAGCTCCTAACTAAAATACTAGCCTAATATGCCCTCCCCCAGTTTAGTACCTTGCCACAGAGAAGGGAATTCTCTCTCAGGTCTGGTTTGGAGATTAATGGATGTGCATTTTACCATGTTTGAACCATTTTTTTACTATCTTTAAAATTTAACAGATATACAAATATTTCAGTTTATCACATTATGGTCATTTTCTCTGCAAAAGCTTTTGATTTATTGTTAAAACCAGATCTGCGGCATTGCATGCTCATGTTTCAGTTATTAAAATCATAAAAATCTGTCAAACTTTATTTCAGTCTGGGATCAGACCTGTCCAGCCCATCACTGGCATTGAATCAAGTTTTGAAAAACCTAGTGAAGTAGTAGCTGCATTTTACTTAAAACCAGTGTGACTTGTAGTGTAAATGGCTTGCCCTCAACTTTGACAGCTCTCTTTTGAGGAGCGTGGTCACAACAATTCACAATCATCAAAACAGGGTTATAATAGGAAAACGAATTGGGAAGCACTATCCCAGCAAAATAACAATGCTGCCACTGTGCCAAACTATAATGGCAGACTGTCAGATCAGCAGATGAAACTGATAATGTGGGCAATTGCCCAGAAACACAATGTAAAATAATACAAATGCCCATCAAGTTGGAAAATATAAATATGTACTATTCAGATGCAATTCATCAGAGCAAAGTTTGTCCCATTTACCTTCTTGGGGATGGTGACCGTGACAGTTTACGTTTGGGTGACCGTGACTTCTTTGGGGACCTTGAAATACTCCTACTTCTCCTACGCCTTCGTTCTCTTTCTCGCTCTCTGTCTCTGTCAAAGGAAACATTTTAATTATAACATTCTATTAATCTTGTATAATCATCCTGTACTCAGGAACTATTTGCACAGTCCATCTTTCCTCAATTATATTTATAAACTGTTCAAGGTTTACAATTATTTCTAAAAGCAAAACTCATTTTCAAAACAACAAATCCTTGTATTGAAACAATTGAGATTTTAAAAAGTCTTAGCAGCCTTGTTTCCAGTAAAGTCAGATGCAGCAGCAGCCAGAGCATGGTAGAATAAATCTCACTTACCTCAGGGATTTACAGCCTTGTTTCCAACAGCAGAGTCAGAAGGAATAACAGCTGGAGTAACCAAAACCTAACTGGAAAGGTGGCGTCACAGGAGAACTGTGACCTGATTGGCCAGTAGGAAATCTGCCTTAAAAAGGACACTCCAGAACAAATAAATAAATTAACTAACTGGGATTAACTAACAACTTAATTAACCAAGTAGAGAAAGCTGGACAGCTGATGTGCTGTAGCTGTATGATGTGGGAGCTAACTGATTCCACTGTGAGCTGCAGTGACCACATCTGCAACAAGTACTGAGTTCTGAGGAAGGATCACCGGACCCAAAATGTTCACTCTTTTTTCTCCTCCACAGATGCTGCCAGACCTGCTGAGCTTTTCCAGCAACTTTGTTTTTGCAACAAGTGTTGGTTGTTTGAGGAACTTTGGCTCAGAACTGATGAGCTGAAATCTGAGCTTCAAACACTGCAGTACATCCAGAAGGGCGAGAAATACTTGGACGCTTTCTTTCCTCAGGCTGTCACACCTGGTAGATTAAGTACTTTGAATTCAGTCAGGTGATTGGAAACAGCAAAGTTTGACTGCAACTGAGGCAGGTAATTTTTTTGGACAATTAAGATAGGTAATTTTTGAATAATAAAGGAATTAAGGCTCATGGTGAGAAAGTAGCTAAGTGGAAATGAGACCATGAAAATTGTCATGATCTCACTGAATGGTGCAGCAGGCGCGAAGGATCCAATGGCGTACTCCTGCTCCTGGCTTTTATGTTCGATCTCTTACGGAGGAGGTTTAAAAAAGGGCAGGGGAAACTAAGACAGTTCTAACTACAAAACTGGGCAAGTGATGACCTCGCGGATTACCTACATGTGACTCCACACCCACAGCAAAGTTACTGACTAGGCGATCTCTGAAATTGCATCATAAGCTACTCAGTAGTAATAATTGCTTGAAAGTCTGAAAAAACCTGACTGGATCACCTTGCTGATTACGAAGCATCTCAGCTGATTTATCAGTACTTCCCCATGTTGAACATCACTTGGAGGATAGAGCGTGTTGCACTGGTTGAGGGATTTTATGTCAACCACCAAGTGGCTCAGCAACAGTACAACTGATTAAGCTGCTCAAGTTCTAAAGGACTCTGCTCCAAGACTGGATCTGCGCAGGTGGTGAGGGAACCAAGACAGAAAGACAATTTGACCTGTCCTCCCCAATCTGCCTGCTGCAGATGCATATGTCTATGACAGTCATCAGTAAGGCGGACGAGTGCGCAGTCCTTGTGGAGACAAAGTCCCACTGCCACATTCAGAACACCCTCCCCAGTGGCTTGTGTAGCACTAATCACCATGCTAAACAGGCTATGATCAGATTTGGCAATCAAGAGCGGGCATCCATAATATGCTGTGGGACAAGACCAGCAGCAGAATCATTTTCCAGTACAATCTGCAACCTCACGGCCTGGCATATGCCTGACTGTACCATTACAATCAAGACAGTATATAAACTTGGTCCAATGAAGAGCATCACAGGTGCAAGTCTTCAGCCAATTAAATTCACCCATGAGATCAAAAATGGCTGTAGGCACTGATTACCACAAAGGCTGTAGGTGATGACATTCGAGCAATACTATGAAGACATGTGTTCCAGAACTTTCCACACCCCTAGTGAAGTTGTGCACGTACAGTTACAACATTGCATCCAGCTGACAATGTAGAAAATGGCCAGTACACAAATAGCAAGACAAATTCAACCTGGCCAATGACCACCCCATCAGTCTACTCCTCAACATCACTAAAGTGATAGAAGGTATCATCAGCAGTCCAATTAAGCAGCACTTGCTTAGCAATAACCTGCTCACTGATGCCCTGTTTGGAGTCCACCAGGGCCACTCAGCTCCTGACCGCATTACAGCCTTGGTTCAAACAGACAAAAACAGATGAATTGCAAAAAGGTGAAAATTAATGCCGTTGACCCCTAAACTGCATTTAACAGTTTATGGCATTGAAGAGCCCTAGCAATATAGCAATTAACAGAAAATCAAGAGGAAACTCTGCTGGTTGAGCCATGGCCAGCAGAGAGGAAGATGGCTGTGGTCGTGTATGTCAGTTGTCTTTTCAGGAGCTCCTCAGTCAAACCAGATTCAGCTGCTTCATTAATTTGCCCTCCATCAGAAGTGGTACATTTGCTGATAACTGCACAATGTTGAGCAACATTTGCAGTCCATCTTCAAATGCAGCTAAACTTGGAAGTTATCCAAGTTTGGGCTGAAAAGTGGCAAATAGCATTTGTACTACACAAATGTCAGGCAATGACTATCCCCAATGAGAGAATTTAATCATCATCCCTTGATATTCAACGGTGTCACATGAAATAATCCCCACGATCAACATTCTAGGAGTTACCATTGACCAGAAACTTAACTAGACTCATCATACAAATGCAGTTGCAGAAAGAGCAGGTCAGAAAAAAGGAATTCTACAAGAAGAGTCTTATCTCCTGACTGGCCAAGCCTGTCCACCATCTAGAAGGCACACATTAGGAATGTGACGGAATGCTCCCCAATCATCTAATTAAGTACAGCTCCAACAACACAAACAAAAAACTTGACAACCCATTTACATGCACTCCCTCTGCCACCGATGCTCAGTCGCAACTGTTGTGCCATCTACAAGATGCACTGCAGAAACCTACTAATAACTTCCCCAACAGCAGCTTCCAAACCCACATCCACTTCTATCTATAAGGGCAAGGGCAATAGATACATGGGAACACCACCTGCAAGTCACTAACCAACTTTGCTGGAAATATAGCGTTCTTTCTTCAACATTCCTTCTCTCCCTACATTGTTGGTCTAATTCTGAACAGAGACCGCAGCAGTTCAAGGCAGCGGCTCATAGCCAGCTTTCTAAAAGCAACTAGGAGGGTTGGGCAATAAACGTTGGCCAGCCAGTGACACCCAAATTCCACAAATGAACAAAGAAAAAAAGTTAGTGGGAAAGATGGCACTTCCTTCAATCCTACATACAAATTGGAATTACTAAACTTTGTCTCCACCTGGAAAATAGATCTTGATATAGACTAAACACCACATTTCTACCTCAAAGTTCAATACCAATGAGCAACACAAAATATTGGACCTAATTTTCTTCCTGAAGTTCTAAAGCACTCTGTCAAAGACTACAAAAAGAATGCTGCATGGACCAGAAACTCCCAACCTGAAGAAATACACACCTCTCTTAACAACCTGCTTGTGTTGTATTTTTTTTAAATGTAGCTTTTTGGTTAAGTGCCCCACTTGAATGCATACCTGCTAGGACTTCGAGACCGCCTGGCCGTGCTATAACTTTTAGGGGGTGTTTTTGATCTTTTTTTCTCTTCCTTCTTTTTCTCTCTGCAGGGAATATAAAATTTATGCTTAACAACAGCTGTACAAAGTCACTTTAAAATCCATGTTAAAACGTAGATACAGGTACCAAACAGCAAATCAAATCTGCAACAAACCTCGATTTTGATGTACTCCTAGACCGCCTTCGCTCTCTTGAGCGCGATCTTCTTCTTCTCGGACTTCGTGATCGCCGTCTGCTCCTAGACTTTGAATGTGAACGCCTTCTAGATCTGCTCCTGGACCGCCTGTTAAAAGCAGGTTGTGTCAATTATTCAAAACAAACCTATCATCTAACAATACAAGCTGTACTTAAACAATAGATCTGAACAAACAGCCAAAAACCTTTAAAAAAAGAGTGCTCTAAAACAAATTTAAGAACAAACTGAGTTGTATTTAAGAGTTAAACGTGCAGTTCAAATGTAAATCTCAAAATGACGTTAGATGGAATGCTACAAAGTGAAGCATTTTCTAAATATAGTCTGACTTTTAATAAAACAATGAGAGCGAAGTCATACAATCTGGGAAACTAAAGGAAGGGAAATGAAACTGTTATATTAGTGAGAAGTGAGATGTCAAACTAAAGACACATCTAGTTATCTGGGTGCCCTTGTACATGAATCACAGGTTACTTTACATACAGCAAATAACTGGGGAAGTTAGCAGAACATTGTCACGCCTTACACAGGATATCGAACAAGAGATTTTGGTTCATTTGCACAGGCACTGGTCAATCCTGGAACATAGCATACAATATTGGGAAACTTATTTAAGGAAGGATGCAAACGTGTTGGAAGCAGTTCAGAGGAGGTTTATAGCTATAATCATCAAGTTCATAGATCATAGAATCCCTACAGTGTGGAAACAGGCCCTTCGGCCCAACAAGTCCACAGTGACCTTCAGAGCATCCCACCCTGATCCATTCCCCATAACCCACCTAATCTGCACATCCCTGAACACTATGAGCAATTTTGCATGACCAATCCACCTAGCCTGCACATCTTTGGGCTGTGGGAGGAAACCGGACCACCTGGAGAAAACCTACGCAGGCACAGAGAATGTGCAAACTCCACACAGTTGCCTAAGGGTGGAATCAAACTGGGGTCCCTGGCACAATGAGCCAGCAGCACTAACCACTGAGTCACCGTGCTGCCCCTAACCACTGAGCCACCATGCCTGATGTATTCAGACTGGAATTGAGTCCTGAGTTTAGAAGTGTAAGAAACAACTTGACGGAGAAGATCCTAAAGTGTCTTGACAGGATAGATGTGGAGATGTTTCTTCTTATTTCAAAATCTAGAATCAGGGTCACTGTTTAAAAATAAGTGATCGCTTACTGAAAACAGAAATGATGTGAAATATTTTCTTGGAGGGCCAGGAGTCATTTCCTGAAAAAGGCAGTGAAAGCAGATTTGCAGAATCTTTAAATAATCTTAAAGGCAGAAGTGGAGAGGGGTTCTTGGTAAGCAATGTCGTAAAATGTTATCAAGGTAGAAGGAAGTATGGTTTTGGTGTTACAATCAGATTGACCATGATCATAAATGCAGAGGAGGCTTGAGGGACTGAATAGCTTATTCTGGCTCATTATCACCATGCCAGTGAGAGTTCTATCGTCTCAGGCCTGGGATATCACTGCAGGTGCTCCTAGAACTAACCACCTCCACTCCTTCATTAAGTCTAAGCCTGGGATGTTCACTGATGACTGCACAATATTCACCACTATTCGTGACTACTCACATTGCAAAGTAGCCCATGTCCATATTTAGCAAGACCTGGACAACATCCACTTCGGAGCTGATGAGGACCAAGTAACATTTGATCAACACTGCCTCAAACAAGAAAGAATTGATCCATCTCATGATATTCAGTGTCATTATCATTGCTGAATCCTTGGCTAACATAATCTTGAGGATTACCATTAAAATAGAAACTGAATTGAACCAGCCACATAGGCAGAGAAACAAAAACAGAAGTTGCTGGAAAAGCTCAGCAGCATCTGTGAAGAATTAATGTATCGGGTCCAGTGACCCTTCCTCAAGGCTGAGACTGTTTGGCTAAGAGGTAGAAAGCAAAGTGGGAAGCAGAAGAGAATTTTTTCCACCCAAAGGCTGGTGGAAGTATGGAACACTCTGCCTGAAAAGGGTGGTTGTCTCAGAAGCTCACAAAACATTTAAAAAGTATTTATTCACTTGTGTTACCATAATTTTGAGGGCTGTGGGCCAAAAGTTGGAAAACAGGACTTGTGTAATTAGATTTTTGTTGACCAGCACAGGCAAAATGGGTCAAATAGTTTCCATCTATGCTGTAAATATCAAGGTCTATACAAATACCTCAGCTATGCAAGGTCAGAGGTTAGGAATTATGATCAGTAACTGTCCTCCTACCTCCATTGCTCCTTCAACACCAAATGACTTATCTACATTACAAAGACTGCAGCAGTTCAAGGCAGCAGCTAACAATCAGTTAGAGATGGTCAATAAGTGCTGGCATAGTCAACAATACTTATGTCCACAATGAAAAATTCTCTTATTACACAGCACAAACAGGTTCCTTTTGTTTCTGACTCTTGCCGATCACTTTATTCTGCATCTCCTAGCTAATGACCCTTTTATGACTGGAACCACCCAGATGTCACTAAATACACAGATTCCCAATAGTCTCATTGATATTCTATCTTCATTTTGAGGGATTTCATTCTTGACTCATGAAGACATCTCAACTCTTCACGGTCACTCTGACTTGGGAGAGTCTGGACACTCCTGGTAATTTAATATGGCCTTCCAAATCATGCTTCAACACCAACTTCCTTACACAGGGCCTGGGCACAACAATTCACTGTAATCCCCAATTCAGAGGGTCTTTCCCTTCAGTTTCTTTGGCAGAAGTTAACTTTTCCTGGATTCCACCTGACCACTTAGGAAATTCACCATTCCTCAACCTCCTATTTTTTCATGAAATGTGAATGTCTCCAGTAAGGCCAAGTATTTTGTTATCTGCCACCAACTGGCCTGAGGACAGTCAAGAGTCAACCACATTGCCATGTCTGGAGTCAGCTGTAGGCCACACCAAGAGAGGATAACGGATTTGCTTCCTTAAAAATGACCTCAGCCAACCAGTCAGATGTTTACAAAACTAATAAGACATTGTGGTCACTATTTTAACTGTTTTTAATAGCCAGCTCTTACTTCTACATGTTATTAATTGAATTAAATTCCACTAGCTGCCATGATGGGGTTTGAACAATGGTTCCCAGGACACTATCCTTGATTTATGGATTGCTAATCCTGAAATGTTACTATCACACCTTTGGTGACTCCTTCTGGTCTTTGTTACTTATTCAGAACTCTGGAATTCAACTACAGAGCCAGCTTTTCACTACAATGGAGTAACCTTCCACTCAGGTCCTGGGGCTCCCTTTTTATAGGGCTCAAATTAAGTTTCAGAACAGCACACTCATGATCAAGGTGGCCAGGCCTGCACCCTTTAAAACATTAAAAAGGAACACTGGACTGAATGTGCATAATCTTATCAGACTGTGAACATAGGCCACGAATCCCATGTAATGCCAAGAACTGGAGCTCAGCTTTTGTCCAGAAAAATTGGCAAGTTATTTTCATAACCAACATACATAAGCACATCCCAAATTATTGTAGTGTGTTGAATCTGAATTGCCACTGCTCTCAATAATGCATGGGAAGGAGTCAGTAGGAAATTTCAAAGTGCACTGTTCACTTGTGAAAAGAGCTAGACAGTGATCATCTGCTCTTAGAATAACCAAAGCAGTGCTGTGAAGGAAAAGCTTAAAACTTGCCAGTCAAGAAAATAACAGCTTAGAGGACCTTCTCAGAACTTGGTTGAAGGAGGAAGAAGTGGTCTTCTGTTCTGGCCTTGCTAGAAAGTGCAGGAAATTATATGATGGAATGGGTGACAGGACAGACAAATACATAATTTCTAAAACTAATAAAAAGATTAGACATACATCCTTTTGTATTCTGGGGGGTACTTTTTTTCACAGCACCCCCACCCATAACGAGATGCAAAAATTTTGACTTAAAAGCTACTTTGCTTAGTCCCAAATTATCGGAGGTCAAGCATTTCTAACTTTGCACATCAGTAAGGAATGGAATATTACACTGTTCAGGAATTTGCATTTTCAAACGTCTGCAATCTATACCATTTCAGTAAATGGACAACAAATCAAGATTTCAGTTGGCACAATGTATTAAATCACTGATTCAAATCATTTTCCTTTCCAGTACAATTCTCAACAAAAACAGTAACACTTTCTTTACTCTCACCTATGCCTTGATCGGGAACGGGAACGTCGCCTACGTGAGCGAGACCTTGATCGAGAATGTTTCCTTTTGTCCTCCTTTTTGTCTGAAATACAAAAATCAAAATAATTGGAACTCAAAAGGAGCTAAATACACTTGGGTCAATTTCTCAATTTTTCCAGATTGGGTTGTAGAAGAAAATGAGGACTGAGGATATTAAGCCACCCTCATTAATTCTTTTGTATTTTTTGAGTTAAAGGCGGCTGCAGTTGTCAAAACTCAGTGCACATTGTATGGTCACTACTGCTGTCTCAGAACACACAACACCAAAATCTTATTCCATGACTCAGCAGTCACACCTATAGTTTAGGGCTCACTGGCCTGGCCAATGTCACTGACTCAGCAAAGCAGTTCCAACTGTCAAAAAATTGAACGCATGCCTCTTAGAAGTACATGCTTTCCTGACTAGACCAGTAATACCCCTTATATTTATTTTATACAGCTAAATAATGAAAGTATTTACTGAAAGTTTAACACATTTGACCAAAATCTTTGAACAGCTTTCAAATATGCAAACACTGCACTTTTTCAAGAAGTTGTGGTCACTACACTGAGGATTTTTATAACAAGCCATTTTACCAATTAGTACAATATGCAATTAATTTAATCTCACACAATTGAACATAAGGTAAGTATGGTTCTGCAGCAACTTCTTATTTGAAATCTAAGCCAAATAAAAATAACAGATGAACATGTTACCAGTTTCTATAGCAGCTGAGATCAATGACTGTGCTTCTTTAACTCTCTTCATTGCTTCTTCAATATCCTTTGAAGAGGTGTCAGATTTCAGGGCTGGGCTCACAATGGCGCCAGCAGCATGGTTTAACCTGAGGGGAAAAATGTACACTCAGTGCAGTTCATGCCAAAACCTTTCCTGGGAAAAATTTAATCTGAAAAATGCATGCAGTATTTTTACTTAAAAAAAGACCATAATGCCCACCATTAAAGGGTGCAGCTCCTTCCCCTAATTAGCCAAGATAGATTCTCTGGACAACAATAGATCTGGAGCAGAACAGTTCATTGATGGGAGTCAAATACTTCAGAAATGGTATCAGATTGGCCACCTCACACACCTGCTAATAAGCTTGGACAGTGTAGTCTGATGGCAATACAGCTAGAAAATGTATCTATCATTCATTGCTTCAACTGTTGATACACACCTTTCCTTTAAAAGAAGGACAAAGAACATCTGTTTTGCTGAAGCATTCAAAGTATTCAACACTATTTAGTCTCCATATATCAAAGTGCCCACCATGAAGATCAACAGTACTGCCTTTATTAATTGGCACTTTGAAAAGGTTGAGGTTAAAGAGCAGCAGGCATTTATAAACATAGACGGTGATTGGTTAATCCAATAAAATGTTGTGAAGTAACAGAAAGGTTCATGAAGGGAACGTAGTGGATGTACCCTCAGTTTCAAGTTGAAATTAAAGAATTGGCTTAAGTATAGAAATCAATGGAGTTTTGGTAGATGCTTATGTTTCAGCTAGAGAAGTGTACACACAGGGTGTTACTTAAGGATCAGTGCCAGTGCCACTGTTTTTTGATGCATATCTTAATACTGGACAAAACATTAGGATTTTCCAATAATACCAGAAGTAGCAGTGAGAATAATCCTAGCAAACAGAAACAATCTCCCATAAAACTGAGCTGGCATACAACTGAAACATTTAAATTTCAATCACTAGCACTTGCATAAACATCTCCCTAGAGCAGACTGTGCATACTCCTCACTCAACAAATGCAGGTTTTCAAGCTACAAATTTACTTTGGGGAAAAGGGAATCATTCATCTTGAAGCAGAGATAGTGAGTTTTCAGAGACATAAAAGCTCAAGACCAATTTAGATAAAGGTAAACAAAGAAAAACACTCCCACTAGTTGATCATAGCAAGGAGTGGAGACACTAAGTGTTTAGGCACAGGACAAATGCAGCCGCAGCAATGGGGGGGGAGAACGACCTTTTTTACGCAAACAAATAGCAGTAATCTGCAAATCTATAAAAGGAACAAAAGGGATGCAAGATATTGGATGGGCATCTGAATAACACCGGCTTGGAGGGCTATTGGGCTATAATGAGTCAATGGTATTGAATGGATTGATCTACGCAGCAGCCATAGGCTGAACGGCCCCTTTCTGCACCATACTGATGGCAACCCAATGATCATTACATAGCTCAAACCAGGAATTAAGCCTGAATTATTACTGTCCCCCAGTTTAGAACTGCAGCAGAGTTTACTCTCTGGAACAAGTGACAAAGTTATGCCGAAAGTTAGTCCATGTGCCAATAAGTGAAAACCACAGAGCAGAGGTCTGATACCTTCCCTCAGTTTGACTAATATCTGGAGAATTATTTTTATTCAATAAAACAAACATTTTCCAACTTACTTTGGATCAACTTGAGTGATGAGCTTTAACAGCTGATCTGCTGTAACCTAAGAACAAATATAAATATTACACCATAGCAAAATACTCATTAGCTTGGGTTGAAAATAAAAAGGGTTAATATTAATCATTGCAGAACTTGGATAAATTCCACGCACTACAACTGTTAAATAGGGTACTCCCCAAATTGTATCCCTCAGCATATTCCATATCAATCATTTATTCTGTCAAATGGATCAATTGCAGAAACTCCGCATTCGCTGATGAGCTACATTCTCCTCTACACTTGGTCAGGAACATCCAAGTTTGACACTGGAGAAGCAGGACAATAGAATCGCTGGTTCAGAAATTTGATCAAATTTCATTATTTCTCAAAAGGAAACCAAACTCAAAAAAGACTAGTCTGGAGGAATAAAAGTCTGCACATTTCAAACTTTTGCTGCCTGTTGCAATAAACAATGTGCAGTGTGCACATTCTCCCCTTGTCTGCTTGGGTTCCCACCGTGTGCTCTGGTTTCTTCCTACAGTTCAAAGATGCGCAGGTTAGATGGATTACCCATGCTGCATCGAGGGCCAAAGGGCCTGTTCTGCGCTGTATTGTTCTATGTTCTAAATTGCCGTGCCCGGGGATGGACAGGCTAGGTGGATTAGCCATGGTAATTGTGGTGTTACTGGGATAGGGTGGGGAAAGTGGAGTAAGCAGCCTCTTTTCACACTTTAGGGATTGTATGAATTGAATCTGTAAAGATTATGGTTCAAAGTAGTGAATGTAGTGAACCAGTTGAAAATCCTGTCAAATCCATTCTAATAATTAAAGCTTCATTTGAACAATACAAAGCCTCGTATAAGTTTGGAATAAATGAAAACACCAGGAGATGTAAGATGTTTACCTCACCATCAGTGTGTTTCAATATCCACTGGCACATTAACTGTTCCAGTTAGTAAAATGGAACTTCCAGTTAGCATTTGAGGTTTAGCATAATTGTACAGAGACTTGTCAATTTAAATACTTTTAAAGACTGTGATCCGAGAAGGATTTCAAGCCCAATAATTATACTCCTGTTGTGTTAAAAGTCAAGGGGGCCGAGAAACAACCTGTAGCAAATACCTGGAAATATAATTATAGGCATATATGCAAAGCACTGATGAAGCATGAGATTTTACTTCAGCTTTCAAAAATTCTTTTACAGAATGCAGTCATAAATAACAAGCCCAGAATTTATTCTATAATCACTCTTGAAAAGATGGTGGTCAACTTTAAATCACTGCAGAGGTCTTTTGGTACAGCGGCAGTATCTCTAAGTCAGAATTCCTGGGTTGAGTCTCAACTGCTCTAGATTATAACATATCTGAATCTGTTGATATAAAAAACAAAACCAGTACAGACTAATGTAATTGGAGTGAGTTCCAGCATACTGACTAATGACAGGGGTGAACTATTGATTACAGTTCCCAAGTCAGGATGGTGCACGGGCTTGGACAGGAACTTAGAAATAGTGGTG
This sequence comes from Stegostoma tigrinum, assembly GCF_030684315.1. Classification (NCBI taxonomy): domain Eukaryota; kingdom Metazoa; phylum Chordata; class Chondrichthyes; order Orectolobiformes; family Stegostomatidae; genus Stegostoma; species Stegostoma tigrinum. The sequence goes on along the minus strand of NC_081361.1, from coordinate 52,993,798 downwards.
TTCCCACACATCTGGTACCCTTATCCTACGACATACTGTCAAATACCTGCAGTGTGTTTTGTAGATGGAATACACTGCTGCTATAGTGCACTGATATACAGGGAGAAATTAACATTTCAAGTGGTGGACAGTGTGGTGATTAAACCGGCTGCTTAGCCCCAGATCGTGCCAAGGTTCTGGAGTGTAGTTGGAAGTCTAGGCAAGAGGAAAGAATTCCAGCACTACTCCTAAACTGTGCCTTGTAGATAGTGGGTGGGCTCTGGGGAGTCAGGTGGTGAAAATATCTCAAACAACAACAACAAAAACAAGCTGCTGGAAAAGCTCAGCAGGTCTGGCAGCATCTGTGGAGGAGAGAAAAAAAAGTTAAGGTTTCAGGTCCGGTGACCCTTCCACAGAAACAAAGAATATCTCAAACCTCCCAGCTTCTGATCTGCCCACATGACCAGTATTTTTACAGCTGGATTGTTCCATTTTTGGTCAACGCGCACCCCACTATCGTCCCACATAAAAGACTTTTCACTTGCTTAAGCCTGATTGATTTGTGTCAGTTATCCATAGCTCTCAACTTAGTCAATTAAAAATCCGTCTAATAAGGAAGAAAATTCTAAACAGAAATGATGAGCACAAAAGCTTCCTCAACCTAGTTTTAACTGTGCCCTCTAGTTTTAGGCTCGCAGACCAGATGAAGTATCTGCTCAGTATTTACCGTCCAACTCCCTCACAATCTCAAGCTTCACAGAGATCACCTCTACTCTTCTAAACTGAGTGTAGGTGAAAACTTTCCTCACATGACAATCCTACATATAAGGGCACAGCAATGTTAATGCTGCTGAATTTCAAGGAGAGATGGCTGCATTGCCTTTTGCTGGTGATGATCAATGCCTAACACTTGTGCATGTGTTAGGATCAGTTCATCTGTCTTACTGCACTAAACCGATTATATGCAACATTCCTCCTGTGATGGATATATGGCTACAATGTGCTGAAGACAAAGACCACTCATTAAGAGTTAAGTAGTGACAAGCTTCGAAACACCAAGTAAATTCTGGAACAACTGTAGTTGCCCTTCCTGTTACTACAGATGCGTTATCTTAAGAGGTGTACAACTCTGCAAATCCCACGTTTACATGTAGCTATGCAGATCAGCTGGGTGCAAAAGGCAACCAAAGTGATGGAAACTGAACACCAGAGGATGTAAGCACAATGTCATGACAGAATAATGCACAACAAAAAATGGCTTCTCCTTTGTCAACATTTGTCATTAACAGAAACCTGTTCTATGTAACATCAGAATTACTGTACATATGGTAAAGTCGACCTAGCAGCTGGTCACCAACTTAGCTATCTAACCACACTCACCTGTGAATTCAAGTTTGCTCCTGGCAGTCCAAGTGCAGCAAGAGTTGGATCCAATCCAGGATTCACATTCCCAAGAGGAGTAGCTAAAGGAACATTGCTGAGCTGTTGAAGAGAGAAAATAAATTTCCTGAAAAAGTGTTTTTTTTGCAGTTAAACTGAAAATTACCTTCAGTTTACAACACTGGGGAAGCCTAAGTTGTGGATTATAAAATACAGACACATGGTTTGAAGACCATTCATGTTACTCTACGAAAAATGCAGATTTTTCAGTTTATTAATCAACTGCAGTTAGCAGGCAAGTTAAATTTGATGCCCTGCAATAAAATTTCATTTGAGTTCAATTTCAACACACTCACCTTCCCAAAGTGTTTATCTGCATCTGAAGCAAAATACAAAACAGAAGACACCAATTTACAGTTTGGTGACAATACAGGGCCCCAAAAACTAAATTTGTGACCTACATTTTGCGGTGCTACCGATGGCTTTTACTCGTTCATTTAACTGAAAACAGCAAAGACTAAATTCTGCAAATACTCAGCATAACATGGAAATCCAGAACTTGCTTGATTACTGACCCAATTTCAAGCAGTGAAACCTTCAGATAATGATATCATTGCCGATGGATTTACTCTTTTTTGACGTCCTGACCACTGACAACAGTGCAGCTGCAAATCCCCTTGACTTGGTTACTAGATTTAAGATGCCAACAGAAGAACAGAACTACTTCACAAGAGCATCTTTATTTTGAGTCAGCAATGAGTGCAGTTCCATCACCTTTAACAGCAAACAATGGTCATAAGGAATGGGGGTACTATGATTCATTAATGAGGCTAAGGGTTTTGTGGATAGTGCATTTGAGGACTTAGTCACCCCCCAGCTTAAGTGTGGGAGAAAGCATGAGAGTTCCCCAAGTGCATCTCGCTTTCAATCCATTTGTTGGCACTAGATTGCAGTGAGTGTAACAGTTCCACTCTGGAGATTTTTTTTGGGGGGGGGGGGGGGGAGGGGGGGAGGGGTTGGTGAGAGCACACGCAAGAGCGAGAGCGCGCGTGGGGGGTTAAAACGAAATTGCATGGAGGTGTCCTGATGAATCTACACTTTGTCTCTAAGTGGTAAGTAGTGAGGAAGAAAGCCTCCTGCAGTTTCTAACTATCAACTGATGAGATCGGTGCACAACAACAGTGGCAAATGGAATTCAACCTGGACATGTAATGCACTTAGGTAAGTGCTAACAAGGCCACTGATTGTGCAATGAATGGTGGGACCCTGGAAAGTACTGATGCTCAGAGTGACTTTGGTCTACAAATCCACAAACCACTGATAGTAGCAGACCAAGTGGTTAAATAAGGCATTTGGGACACGTCTTTATTAGCAGAGGCACAGAATAAAGGTGGTTACGCTGGAACCGTAAAAAACACCGATCCGACAACAACTGACGAACTGCAAACAGCGTGCTGGTCATCATTATTAGATGGATGTTGTTACATTAGAGGAGGGGCAAAGGAAATTTACTGGTGGAATCGGATGACCTGAACTGTAAGGAAAGATCAAACAAGACTGGAGTTTTCTTCTTTGGAGTAGCAAAAATAGATACGTTAGCCAGAAAGATGCAAGTGATTATGAGCATAGGATAGATATGAAGATTCTCAGTAGAGGGGTCAATAATCAGATGACACAAATTTATGCGAGAAGTTGAGGATGACTAACAGGAGTGTTGAGAAGAAAGTTCTTCAGCCAGACGGTAACATACAAGTAGCATTTCAAGTTTCATTTGTGTTGCCATAGCCTCCCGGGATGTGGGCCAAGAAATGGAAAATACAATAATGGTATTCAGATCTTTGCTGATTCGGATTGGCACAATGGGTCTATGACATTTATCAGTACAGCTGCCATAACATCTACTAATTTTGTTTATATCTATTGCTTGCTACAGCTATTAAAGAAACAGCACCGTCTGTATTATGTTAACTAGGCCAGGCATAATTTGAAAAGGGATGTACTTTCCTTGGTTGTGTATCAGACATAAAGGGAGACAAGCAAAATAAATCTTCAAAGCAAACATTTCTATTATGCTCAAAATAAATGGAAACACTTGACTGCATAATCAACATGTAAACCAGTGTCAATACAAACGATATAGGAAGAACTGCAGGCGTTGGAGTCAGGGTCCTGACCCGAAACATCAGCTTTCCAGTTCCTCTGATGCTGCCCGGCCTACTGTGTTCCTCCAACTCTACACTTTGCTTTCAATACAAATGAGGTCATGTTTATTTTTCGTGGCTGGTAAATAACAGCTACTACTAAAAAATTGGACATTTTGTGTGGTCGAGACTGTGTCTAAATTAAGAAAAACAAATCTAGTGGGTGAAGGAGAGTCTTATAATTAGCAATTCTAATTGCTTCAGGGTTTCAAGTACCACCATTCACTGTCATCAAGATTGGGAAAAGTTGGAAATACGTACGATATTATGGTGCTTAAACAAGATTATTTTCACTCATTTGAAATTGAAGATTTTACTTACTGATGTCAGAGGATTAGGTGTTGGTAAAAGTCCACCTCCAGGCAGCAGACCTGCCACTGCATTAGCTGGTGCCAACAGAGACAAAGCCTTAGACTCATCAGGAATGACTCCTGTAGAAAAATTCAGGTCTGCATTAGAACAAGCCAACGCAAGTTGAGACAATACACAAATACACCCAGTAAAACAAGGTCTCACTGTTTTCAGCACCTTAGCTTGTAGAAAGTACACTTATAATCTTGCTAAAATAGATTTTATGTTTTACTAATTACAACTGAAACCTTTTAAACTTTTAGAATGAAAAGCCATAGATGTAAAATTTGATTTTTTTGCCCTGAATCTAAAAATCAGTACATACTATAGTAAAAAAATAAATAAATATCACAATACACACTACTTTTTTTTTGTAACACTGCCAAGATATTATCACCTGTACTCGATTTTTTAGTCATGAACCAAACGTAAGCAAGCACAGTCGGTTCTCCAGGGGTTGTGCTCTCAACTTTTCAAAAGATGTTTTATGAACAAGCGACTCGTGTCGGCTGCTTCACTATAAAGCACACAGAAAAATCAAGATACACAAGACAAAAAAAAGTTTATGATTTAGGGACCAAAATCATGAAAAAGTTCACTATGACTTGTTTAGAACTTACCATTAGACAGGAGAATTTCATGAACAAGCTGAAACATACTGCTCATTATATATTAAAAGCTACTTTTTGTGTAAGTGAACCATTTCTTTTTTTGCAATGTTACTAGACATCAATTTGCCACTGTGCCCCAATGCCCCATAATCAAGAGTGACATTCTGTAAATATATATACACACCAACTGCATATCTATCCTTTACAGATAATAGTAATTATCAGCACTGCATGTATAAAGATACTGTGTAGCACCTCAGCAAGAAAACATACAACAAGTAAAGGACACTTAAGAGAAACTGGATTAGCTGCAGAAGGCAAAACTGTTGGGTGGTATTTTCAGCAGGGCCTGGTAAATAGGTCTGGCTGAACCAGGGAAAAGAACTGTAAAACACAACAACAAAAAAAGAAAAACCACTGTTAAACAAAGGCAATGGTTCCACTTTCTGTACTGAGCAGTGCTGATAAAAATAACAGAATGCACTTAGCATAGCTTTATCAGGGTCGTTTACATCACTGAGATGCTATTGACTGTCATAAATAAAGGATTGTCTTTTCAATGATTTATGAAAATTATTACGCAGTTCATATGTACCTTTGGCATTTATACTCAGATGGAAGATGAATTTGACAGGAGGGAAAGAACAAAGAAAAAATAGGGAAAGGAAAACAGACAAAAGAATGAGACAACTGACAGCCATCGTCTACCAGTAAACAAGAATTCCGACATGCTGTAAGTCCTTTTTCAAGCTGAGCAAGTTATTGCATGTAATACTTGCTTACCGTATTTCTTGATTGTATTTAGCTAATCCAGACCTTCATTACAGCAATCACAATTACACACACATTAAAACATGCAAATAAAAGAACCTCTTCACAGGGCCCCAGAAAAGTTAGATTTTGACATCATGTAGTCATAGAGTCATACAGTATAGAGATGCAGTCTTTGGCCCACCACGTCTATATCTGTAACACTCCAAGCTACTGGTAAAATTTCGATCCACAAATTATCATCACAATTTTCACAAGTTGATTAATTGACCTACTAAATCAACCAGAAATGTTTTCATCCAAGTAACTTGGCTTGGTGTATCAAAACACACAAGTGGCACATGGTACAAAGCTAAAAACCTTACTCCTTTAATGTACTAAAGCATGTCTAAAAATAAGAAATTTTACAGGTAAATTACAACATACTAGCTTATCTAGAGCCCTGCAAGAATTCATTTTCTTTAAAAAAAGTCAGTGTAGTATAACGTGAGATTGCAGATACCATAAAGCAGGACATTTTGGCTTACACAGCCTCGTGTTGCCATTCCAACAGGATAATTTGATTTATAAATTGAATTGTTACCAATCACTTTCTAGTCTCACACAAACCAAAATGAATGGTGCCAAAATTACCTACTCTATAGTACGTAATCCCTTGCAAAAAAAATTCTTTCAGCCTGCCCTGCCTCAATTTGCTGAATTCTTTCCTTCATACAATCTAAATTGGATAACATCAAAGCCTAGAAATATAGAAACAGTGAAGAGAAAAGGTAGTTAACAAGAACAAATGATTACAACAGGACAACACATGGGGACTCTTATGCTTGCTGGCCTTTTGTAAATTGCCTAGAATCCCCTGTCGCTGCAGAGGACCCACTTTTTCAGTCATCGGGGAAGGGGCTCTGCAAATGCCTTCTCCACTATAAAAATCACACACACAGATAACAGAGAGAAGAATTTATTATTTTGGGTGATGATCTGGTTTTATGAAACAATATGGTTATTTTTAACAAGTCCACCTTCACAAAAGCACATAAAAAGCTGGAATAACCAACTTTTTAAAAACTTTAGACTAGGAAGTCCCACCCCATTAACAACCCTTGGTATACTGCATAATAAAGAAACAATTTGAGAATACTCATGTATATTTTGATTAAGAATTAGAATGCCAGTAACTTCACATATTCATTTTTAAAGAGATTTTCTCATGCAGATGTATACAAATGCTTTCAGGATTGATAGTATAACTATATCCATTGTACTGTTTATAACTGAATTCAATAGGCTGAATTATGAGCAACATTTGAAAAAAATATTAATGCTCCAGTGCATTAAACATCATTTGTAAAACATTTCCAAAATGGACAATGGTCGGAAAATTAATTTGAAATGATCAATGTTTGACGTTACTTCGAGATGTGTTATTCTCATGTATACCCTTATTGCATAATTACTAATGGGCTCTTCACAAGAAATAATGTGCACTGTCAGGGCTTTCGTTTAATAAAGAGAGCCAAGAGCCTCTTATCTTTCAAGTTAATAAAACAAAAATTTGATGGCAAAAGCATTTAATTTTTATAATGCAATCCATCTTGAAATGCAACCACCCTGTCCATAATCAACTGTTCTATAATGTTTAATGAGTCAATCTATTTTGCAATCATCACTCTCAAAGTATTCACTTAAGTCAGTCAAATAAAAGTCAGGCAGTTCCATCATAAATTTCTCAAAATACACTGCAGCATTAACATTTTGCATTTTTGTTGTTAATGATGGCCGTATACCAAAGGTTAAAGGATCAAGATCAGTAATAACGCTTAGCATGCTGGTACATTGGAATTTACAGAAATGCTCAATTGGGTACAACTGTGGTTGTAAAAGGGTGAAACCCCAAGCAATAAAACACAAACCTTCTGTATAAGGTACAACTATCAAAGCTCTGTCAATGAAGACTGTGTTTGTCAAATGCTGCGCCACTCCCACAGCGTCAGGATCATGAAACTTTACGAAACACACACGAGACGTCACAGGTAATGGTGATTCACTGAAAGAACAAAAAGAGAAACAACTGAAATGAAGTGTCAGGATTAGATCGCATTTATTAAAAAAAAGAGAAAAGTCAATACCCAAGAGTGGATCTTAAAATAAGTTGAAGTTGTTTTGAAACAGACAGGATATTACAATCAATTTTACTATCATTTCTGTTAGCATACAGTAGGCACAATAAATTACAAGGAAAGAAGCAATGGCATACTGGTAATGTCGGTGGACTAGTTAGTATGCTAAAACTTAAGACTAAATGCTCTGAGCAGGTGTTCTAATCCCACCATGGCACTGTGAATTTGAATTCAACAAGCTAGAAACAAATGCTAGTCTCAGTAACGACCATGCAAACTGCTCTTAAAATTTTAAAATTACAGATCGTCCTTCAGAAAAAGGAAGGAAATTTGTAATCCTTCCCTGGCCTGGCCTACATGTGATTTCAGCATTGTCGTTGATAATTTTAAATTGCCCTCTGAAATGGCCCAAACAAGCCATTCAATTCAAAGGGAAATTACGGGTGCTGGTAACGCCCAAATCCCATGAACTAATATTTTTAAAAAATGAATATCCAGATTATTCTTGAAGAGACTTAATAAGTAGAGGATGTCATAAGAGAAGGCCTGGAAAGCAAATATAACTGCAGAGTAAGAGTGGGCAGCCAATGGTTGCCTTCACAACTGCTCTGAATACACAAGCTAAGATTTGTGCACACTGTAGTAACAGAGCCAGGGTACTGAACTAGAATCATCCTATCATAGTCTACCCTTATCCATCTCCATTATAAAGGGTAAACCCCTGGGTTGGGGCCTCAAGATGAGTACAAGCCATTTGATGGGGATAGAAAGCAAAATTCCACAATATCTCTACAGTTAGGCAAGTCCAACACTATGTAGGATCCCCCAACCCCTTCCCAAGGTACAAAAGTTCTGGAAAAGCCGTACTTAACATTATCTACATTACCCATAAGAATCAGCAAAGCATTTGTAGTTCTGAATAGGAAATAAGAGAGGAAAAAAAATCACCATTTTAAGTAAAGGACCGCTTCAGGAGCGAACTGAATCACTGATTCTGAATGCAGTTTTTGAAGGATGTCATATTGCTGACTCTTTTAAATTCTGTGTAAATCAGTGTTTATGAAAGAGAAAATAAATCCTCATAAATTTTCTTTAAAAATATTGAAGGTCATGAACTGAAAGCAGGTGTTAGGAAGAAATTACAGAGTGCTGATCACTACAAAATGCTAACGTCAACATTAATACTCTGACATTTTAAATAAGCTCTTCTATCCAACTGAGTTGATAAGTGACGTTACTGGGAGCTTTAAAAATTTAGGTTTAGGAACGATCAGCAATTCTGATAGTAAACCATTCCAGGTTTTGTTTTTAAACTGGATTTTAGGTAAATTTAAAGTTTTAAAACTTTGGCAAACTTAATTCTTCTCTAGCAGGACAATGTTGCTTCTAATTTTTGTAAACAATATTTCACAGCATTACTTTCAATCTACAAGGCAAGCCAGAAAACATTCAGATCACCACATCAAGATGATAACTTGCATTGACTGTTCTAGTTTATCAATAACCCATTCAAAATAGCCATTAAGCTCGTTTTCCAGACCATCTTTTTTTAAAAATGCTGCTTCTTTGCATTCTCAGACTTCGCCTTTTTAATTTTCCATTTCTTATTCCTTATCTTTGTCCAATACATGAAGGAAAATTCATGCTTAACAATTCATTTTTGTTTTGTTACGATATTATGACCTGATCTCAAACAAGGCTCCAAATGGGACATCTCATGGTATTAAGCTCCCACGTGGACAGCGATGAATCGGCTCCCTTTCGATAAATTGTTCACACCTTGGTTGGTTACAATAACTCTTTTTCTTAAATTTTCTTCCAGACCTAATGAACTGGTTTAAATGGAGTCAATTTAATAAGGCTTTCTTGAATTGACAAAAATGGTGAGTTTATTCATTAATATACATGAGAAGAATTAGTAACAGCACTTCTGCACAGATTAGAAACAGATGATATGAAAAGGATAGAAGTTTAAAAAATACAGATCAATCTCTGAATTATTTTGCAAAGAGCAGATAGTTGAATGTTGCAGTTCAGATAACTGTTAGTGTTGATATTGGCAGTTGAAAAAAACTATAATTTGGTTTTGCAGGCTGGATTCCTTTTTTAAAAACTCATTTGTAGCACTCAAGCGATGAGTTCCTTCCATTGCATGCAACACATCATAACGAAGGAATAGCTCTTCGACTCTGACCTTCACAGCATTTCAATGCTCGAATCCAGGCTAGTGCAAACAAATGTGTTTGGTCCCACTAGTCCACTTCAGTTGCATTTTTTAAAACTTTTTTAAACCACTCTTCTCCTCCGTTTTACCCTCCGAGAACATACATCCTGCAAAAAATGGCGTTTGCCAAGCAGGGAAGAGTCATCCCCCTTGTGAAGTCTTTCCTTGTGTGAAGTATCCCTTTCAATTTTACGTGTGAAATTCCATTGATTTTGCACAGTATTCTGCTAACAGACTGAATTTAGCTCTTAGGTTTATTTTCGTAATAGTCCTCCTTTTAAAAACATACACTGGAAATTAAAACATTTATAAATACAACAGAGTTTTGACCCATTGTCATGGTTGAGTAATTGAAGTACATGAATCAGTTACCCTAATACTAAGTTATTCTGTTTAATTGTACCCAGAAGGCACTACACCATATAACTAACTGCTGGTCTGCAGCTGAAAATTGAGGCCCTGTTGCAGTACTTTATTGGCTTAATTACAGGGTAGATTCGCAAAGTTGTCAAGGTTGAATGAGCAAAGCTTCTGCACCATGGTACAGTCCATGAAATCTGATTAAATGTTCATTCCGTACACTCAGAACAAGTTAGGAAACGTATGTGGTGTATATAGTAACAGCTGTGATTTGTCAAGCCTTCAGCATTTTGCAGTCTTCAAACTTGCATCAAAGAAGCAAAAACTATATTATGTATCCTTTGGCTAGAATCACGTTCAAAGAAAATTTTGAGCAACAGTTTCTTCAGTTTTGTAGTCCTTTATGATTTTCATTCTTTAAGAGTGCATATTAACTGAATGTGCAAGTGTTTTTCACTCTCTCCGCACGAATACACGTTACTGATTCTTATATACGCTTTGAATAGATTTTAACAATATCTACTCTGTAATTTCTGTAGTAGCTTTAAGGTTGCAGGCAACACTGTTTCTTTTGTTATCTACTGCTTATTGCCACTCCAAAATGTGGGTCCTAGGCAACCAAACAATCCAGACCTTGGCTTGCCCACAAAACAGGGATGGAGCAAGTGGTTCTTTTGAGTCAGGTGGGTGGAATGATACTGCAATGCTCCTTTTGCTCGGCCTCCATCTGGGCCTGTCAGAGGTGCTTTAAATGGTTAGATTTTTGCAGATACTAATATTACAGTTTGGGCAAGTGATTCTGGCAAGCCAGTGAAGATATTCTAATATTTTCATGGAGGCTTTGACATGCTCTTAAAGATTTTCCTCCGACTTTCAGTAACTACGGGCTGCGGAAAGCTCAGAGCAGAGAACCTGTTACGGAAGTCTTGTGTCACGACACACTTAGCAATGTGGGCTGCCCAACCGGCTGATCAATTGTAACCAATGTCTCAATGCTCGAGAGAGGGCACTGATAATGGGGAACCTATTTTGCCCTGGATTTGCAGGATATTGTGCAGGCATCATCAATAAAATTTCTTTAGAGATTTTCTGTCTATTTTACAACGTCTCCTAGATATTCCGAAGGACAGATTACATTGCTGCCCTGTACACCATGAGCTTGGTGCTAAATCTGTGAAATCTTTATCAGATCACAGATTTACAAGTGTAGAATTTCTTATTAATGCCTGACCTCACTGACAAGCAAATAGTCTCTACTAAAAACACACAATCAGAACTCCATCCTAATGTGAGTTCTATAAGACTACCTCACTTGACAAGGAGTCCAGAGATCATTTGTTAGGCAACACTGACACCATAGCTTTAATCTCACGTAGGTATACAAAGGCATGTTAAGGTGCCCTGCAAAATCACTTACATCAAAGTCTGATGTCATGAAGGAAGGCTATTTTGTGTGCGCGCGCACGCATGTCAACAGCACATGGAATACTTCCCAGAAGTAAATGACATTTCACAGAGCTAGTTACAAGAAAACAAGAAGTAACATCAGTACATGGTCATCCTTAAAGGCCAATCAAAACTAAGTTATGTTTCACTTGGCACTGAGCGCAATATTAATTGACCATGCAGATGGGCTGTGGTTTGGAAACAGTTAATAAGTACCAGCTTCCACTAAGCAAACCGCATGCTGAGTTTTAAACCTGCAGAGATGTCCGAGAGACTAATCCCCTTTACACTTGCACTGCTGTTTACTGAGCCATTCAGTACACTGCAGTATTACATTAACGCAGGATTGTTTATCCTAACTATTAACGTGCTCTTTCAAGTCTTAAGGCATCCCAAAACATTATATAATGAAGGAACTGCTTCTGAAATATAATGTTGTGTTTTAAGTGTATAATTAGTTCTGATAGGAGAATGAGAAATGTTAAACTTGTCAGATTAATGATTTCATTATATACAATTATAAAAAAGTATTGGGTTGCAGGTACTTACATTTAGAAAGGAGACCACAAGAGAAATTTGAAATTTATGTACCAGGCTATTATAATCTAAACAGTGCAGCTGGAAAACAAAGCAGCAATTTAAGCACCGGGGCAGGTGGCATTCGTGTCCAAAGACTTAATATTCAAAAAGGAATTCAAACACCACCTTTTAACAAGTAAAACTACGCCACAAGATTTCAATTAAAAAAATACATATATTGAACAAATTAAACAGAAGTACAATTAGATTATCAGTATAGCTTAGTTTATATTGTACACAGGTCTGCATTTCACTTGCCTCAAGCTTTCTTACAAGGCAATCTTAAAATTATTTACTGCCATCAAGACCAAAGTCATTCTTAGCTCCAGCAATTCTGAGGTAAAACTTGCCCTGTTCTCTCTTGACCATGGAAGCCCAAGTCCCTTTTTTAGCTACTTTTCCAACACTCCAAGGTAATCCACTTACTTTTGCAATAAGACAATGAGGCCAACTGAATTTCCGCACTAGCTTCAAACGAGGTAATCTTTCACCTTCTGTTCAAGATTCAAACTGAAATTAAGCTTCATTCACCTTTGCATATGACCAATAATGAAGCTCATATTTTTCTCTGCCTCAAGTGTAAGCCAAAGCAAATGCTGTGTGCCAACTTCTAAGCTGCAAGCCATATCACCAGCTAAAAATCTCTCCCAGTAAATATCCAGAAAAACTGAAATCAGAACACTTTCCTAAGCTCCACCTAACCTCACGAAATAGCCTCCAAATCCACCTCTACATTAATTCTCCATCATTCACTTTTTTTTTTGACCTGAAGTAATGACTGTATTTTACACAACTCCTTGAAACTAAACTGCTTCTAACTCAAAATATTTTAGCAGCTCTCTGGACTCTGTCTGCAAGTGATTCCCCAATTTACTAAGCTCACCTGCTATTTTATAGCGCACTCTCTTCTATTATGAACTAGCATTTCTCCAGGTGTTCTGGCAAAGCCCAGCATTTTAATTATCTGGTCTTTATGGAGTGGAAGGGGAGAAGTCTGGGAAACCGGAGGAAAGCAGAGAAAGATATTATTAAAAATAAACACAAAAAGATTAAACTTAAAAAAAAAACTTATGTACAAGGGGAGAAAATAGTAGATAGACCTGGGCAATTCATTCCACAGTTCCATTAGAACCAGGAGGCCTGTTTATAATTACCAGACAACTGTTTACACAAGTTGATATCAACTGTATATCATGCAGTTTTAAATTGTAAATGTCAATCATACTTGAATTGTGTCAGCAGGATATTATGCTTGTGGACAGACTGCCACTCCTGCCATGGAATTACATATAAACTATTTTCAACAGAGATTATATTCACAGCCTCTTATTTTACACTAAGTTCAAACTCAAAACCCTGATCCCATCTAAGATTTTGTCTCTTGTGCCAACATCGGAATCAAGACTTAAGTATAATGTGAACATCTGAACTAGGAAGTTAACTCTCCACCATTCAATAAGAGTTTGGTTGGTTGATTTACTCAAAATTCACACTTATCCCTATAACCTTTCATACTTTACTCATCTGAAATCTAATCAACATTTGTCTTAAAAACATTCAAAATACTCTGCTTCTAATACCTTTTGAGGAAATGTCCCAAGACTCTTTGTAGGAAGAAAATCTTCCTGTCTTTAAAAGATTAATCCCTTATTTTTAAAGCATTGACACTTAGCTCTCTCACACAAGAGGAAATATGCTTTCCACATATATCCTGCCGAGACACCCCTGAATCTTGTGGTCCAATCTTGTCACTTATACCATCTCAGAACTATGGAATACCCTATTCTTCTTTCCAAATCATCTAGACACTGGACTAAATATTAGCATCATTTTACGAGCAGTGATAATTTATTCTTCCCTGCAGTGCTGTCCTCTGGACTCTGGTTAAGTCATCTTTGTTCATAAAAAAAACTTCCAGAAAACCATTATCCAGCAAGTAACTGTTGAGCATAAAAAAGCATTAGTTAATAAGTTAGCTGATTTATGAAGGGATAAGAGGTATACCTCTGATATCAAAAATTAGGAAGTAGCTATGATAAATCAGTCACCAAGTTTAACAAAAATAATATTTGAAACTATCTTTATGCATAACAACCTCAAAAATTTTTAAGTCAATCCGTACCCAAATTCTTCGGGTTTAAGGTTGTTTGCTTGCTCGCTGATCTGGCTAGTTATGACAAAGACGTTTCAACGCCATGCTAGGTAACACCAGTGCGGCCTCCAATGAAGCAATGTTGTTCTACTCCGTTTGGTATTTTTACTATCTGGTCTGTTAAGCTGGTGTGAGTCACTTCCGGTTCTGTTCTGCATCGGTTTGTATGTGGGGTCTAATGTCACACGTTTTTGATTGCATAAGGGTGTATAAACATCAGCTAGTAGCAAAACGACACGACGAACTGTCCCTCGTCTCGGCACTCAGACAATAAAGGCCATCAATTTAACTGGGACAGTGTGACCATCGTAGCTCAAGCCAGCCACAGATACACACGGGGAATCCTAGAGGCCTGGTTTTCAATCCATAACGCAATCAACAAACATGTGGAATTAGACCTAATATACAAACCCATGCAGAACATAACTGGAAATGACACAGCCCAACTTAACAGACCGGATCACATTAATACCAAGTGGAGCAGAACAAGGCGGCTGGCATTTCGGGCCTAGACCCTTCATCAGAAACGTAACATGTCAGCCTTCCTGCTCTTAAGATGCTGCTTGACCTGCGGTGTTCATCCAGCTCCACACCTTGTTATCTTGGATTCTCCAGCATTTGCAGTTCCTATTATCTCGGAGTAGAACATCATCATTTCATCGGAGGCCGCACTGATGACGTTAAGTAGCACAGTGACGAAATTTCTGAACAACAACCAACCCAGCAAGCAAGCCAACAACTTCATCCACAACCCAAGCTACAAATCTTCACGAGCTTTAAATCTTCAGGTTTAAAGCATGTACATCTTTGCCTAAGGAAACAAACAGAAAATACCTGAAAAGATAATTAAGCAACGTAATTAAAATGTTACAGGGAACTGTTCACCGTGCCAATAATGCCACTTTAACAACCAAGTCTCAGGAGAGAACAAATCATAAATATATACAAGTATTATAAATAAACACTGTACAAATATAATGATTCAGAGTCTCAAGCAATATTCGAAAAAGGATAAAATGTTTAATGTTCAGAATCATCCTTCTCTAACGTAATATGCATTTACCGATGTGCGTTCCTTTCAAAAGATGTTGTCAAGTCTTGACAACAATAAAATCAGTTATAATTTTCTCACTTTTAAAAATAAAAACCGACTCATCCAGCATCTGCAGTTTCCATTATCTCTCATTTTTTAATTCCGTCTGTTTTTCGGCCGAAATTACAAATTGAGTCAATGGCTAACGGCTTTTGTAAGACCATGAAAATTTCACTTTACTTGTGTTGTCATACGCCCATTTCTCCTTCAGTAGCCTATTTACTTCCCCACACTTAAGAAACACGAGGTGTAGGCCGTACGACACTTGAAGTCTGCTTCTGAACTGCTCGCGCTTTTCTTTTCCTCACAAAATGTAGCCAATTTTATTCAAAACACTGTTTAACACATTTAATAATGATTAGTAGTAAGTTCACAACATCATTGAACAATAACGATCGAAAACAAGGATCGTCTGACAGGATTGACGAAAGGTGTTACATTGGCGGCCATTTTGCTTTACCCCGGTAATAATAAATCCTCCAAAGCTTGGGTACCTTCAAATAAACATCTTTCAAATAAGAACATTCTCGTTTCATTTTTTTTATTCAAAGAACACCGTCGATATGAATCCTGATAAAAACAGCTTGGAACATGTGGTGGGAATAAAGGAGATGACGCGTATGAGATGGCAGCGAGTCCAAACGCCACACAATAGAGGAGAAAAATTGCTACTTCGTAATCGTTTACGAGGAAAGGAAGAAAAAAGTGAATACTTTCACTCAAGGATTATATCAAGTCGTACGCTCATAAAACGTACGCCCAACAGAAATTTACTTTCACTCAAAAAGGAAAAGTCTTAAAAGCGGATCCGACGCGGGCTAGGCCCCAGGCCTGTCTGGAAGTTTGGAGTTACTCACTCTGATGGGAAGAGCCGCAACTCGTCGATTTTGCCCAGAAACCCGAACAGAGTTTTCATCTGCTCCGAGGTGGCGCTCGGCGACACATTGGTCACTTGAATGACGTCTGTAGCCATCTCGCGTTTTTAAATAAAGGTTTTATTTTTTTTAAAGTAATTACTTTCTCGATCCAATTTTTTCAACGACGTTTTCTTGAACCTAAGACATTAAGAATACAGAAGAAAATAAACTATATATGACAATTCACAGATAATTTAATCGGCACTGCAAACTCCCGGGTCTTCGCCCCGAAACCTTCAACAACAACGGGCAGGCTCCGCGGTATCCCACAATCCGGCGCGATTCAACGCGCAAGCGCAGCACGATCCTTCCTTCCCCTGGCGGCGGGCGGACGGAAGTGAATATCTTTCTGCCTAAAAATCCGGCCTAAGCGACTACCATTTTCAGGAGATTTCGGAGCATTTACCATCACAAAAGAAATGCAAAGTAAATAACATTTCTGACTTGGAACATCTGTGGAGAGAAGCAGAGTCAATATTTCTCAGATGTTACCAGACCTGCTGAGTGTCTCCAGCAATATTTATTTTGTTTCGGATTTCCAGCATCCACAGTTCTTTGTTTTATACCAACATTACTGCCTTTACGGTCTTTCTATTTATCAACAAAAGAAGTCAAGTTTTCTTCCTCTTCAGTGCCTGTCATTTTCAGTTTCTTGGTGCAGTGCTTTTCCCACAACAAATGCTTCAGAGATTTGAAATATATTCCCAGAGGATTTAGAAAGTGTGGAGCTGGATGAACACAGCAGGCCAAGCAGCATCTCAGGAGCACCTTGTGTTCCTGACATGCTGCTTGGCCTGCTGTGTTCATCCAGCTCCACACTTTGTTATCTTGGATTCTCCAGCATCTGCAGTTCCCATTATCACTGATATAAATAGAAAGTGTTGTGAACAGTAAGACAGGCTGCATCTGTGGAGAAAGCACAGTTAATGTTTCAAATTAGTATTTTGTAAAGTGGTGAGAAGCTTCTAACCAAATGCAGCAGCAATGTGGACAACTTTCAACTTTTGTGTAGATAAATAAATGAGCAATGCTCATGCCACACAAGTTCCAAGCAATGCATAAAAGAAAGTTTAACCACTTCCCCATAACATTCAAAGGCATTGCTGAATCCTGCTCTATGAACATCTGTGTGTAACCCTTGACCATGCAGAAACTTGGAACAACCACCATATATAGTAGGGGAATGGAACACTTTCCCTGCAATGGTAGTAGATTCGCCAACTTTAGGTACATTTAAGTCGTCATTGGATAAGCATATGGACATACATGGAATAGTGTAGGTTAGATGGGCTTCAGATCGGTATGACAGGTTGGCACAACATCGAGGGCTGAAGGGCATGTACTGTGCTGTAATGTTCTATGTTCTATGTTCTATCATGCCACAAGTCCAGGTCAGAAGCTGAGAATTCTGCAACAACTTACTCATCCCCTAACTCAACAAAGCTTTTCACTATTTACAGAGCACAAACCAGGAATGTGATGCATTACTTTTCACTTGCCTGAATAAGTACAATTCCTTCTGTTCAAGATCTAGGGCAAGGTGAATTGCACCATATCTACCACTTCAAACATTTAGCTGGAGTGTGTACATTTTAGAGATGCACTACAAACATTTTTCAATGCTACTTCCACAGCACCTTCCAATTCGGGACTTACACCACCCAAGACAACAAGGGCACCAACAAGGACATGGAACACTAGTCATGTACCATTTTGACTTGGAAATTTATCACAGTTCCTTCAACATCCCTCCTTAGGAAATGTTTCAATTACCTGAGTCCCCTTCAATCCCAATATTCTTTCTGAGAATCAATGAATCAAACTGAGTACTTGATAATTTCAAAATTATATATCTCTCGTTTTCAATGGAATGACACAGTATTTTTTTCTCCACTTAATATCATTACCACCTGCAAATATTAAAGTTGAAGCTTGAAACAATAATATTTTGGGGGGCAACCTAAATAAAAAATGTCAATGTCTCTTTAATGAGGTAAAAAGCTATTTTCGAACCATTAATGGGAAAACCTACGTAAAGAAGCTTAATGTGTAGGTATAACAGGCAATTATCAGGAAAAAGAATGAAACATTTTTCACATGATGGTCAAACCTAGATGAATTCCAGCTTTAAAAAAGCTGCTATATGGTAGTTCTAATGAGGAGGAGGTCTTAGAAATTGATAATATTGAAAAACTAAGTATGTTTTTAGTTCAGAGACAGAATAAGAAACAGATGTCACATGCATTTTCTTTTGTTTCCAATTTCTTTGTGTAAATGTAAGTTATTAAATCATATATTCTCTCTCCAAGTTCAGTTTGACAGCTGTCTGCTGAAAGCTACTGAATAAGCTTGCAAAAGTATTCAGCAGAGAACACTTTCAACAATCTAAAGGATTCCTCTGCTACTAGGAAGTGAGACAGTTGTTAAATACATAGAACGCCATCAAAAACTGCCAGCAGCCTTTGCAGGGATTGGGGTACAATTCTAGCCTTCGGTGACTGTGTGAAGTTTGCATATTCTCCCCACGTCTGTGTGAGTTTCCTCCCACAGTCCATAGATGTGAAGGTTAGGTGGATTGGCCATGCTAAAACTGTCCGTAGTGTCCAGAGATGTGCAGGATCAGCCATGGTAGATGTGGAGTTATGGGGATGCGGTAGGTGGCTGAGTCTGGGTAGGATGCTCCTCAGATGCAGATTTGATGGGCAGAATGGCATCCTTCTGTAGGGATTCTATGATTCTATAAACATGAGTATTTCCATTATCATTTGTGACATAGTAGTACATTTTTATTTTAATATACAATCTTCACAAAATACTAATGCATTTTCTTTTTTAATATTGTATTTGCCGATTTAACTTTTTAGTATGTTACTGTATTCAGTTTTGCTGCAAAATGTCAAAATTATCATCAAATCCCTCCAGTGTGGAAACAGGCCCTTCAGCCCAACAAGTCCACACCCCTAATCTACACATTCTTGAACATAATGGGCAATTTAGCATAACCAATCCACCTATCCTGCACATCTTTGGAGTGAGGGAGAAGACCCACACAGGTATGGGGAGAATGTGTAAACTCCACACAGCTAGTCACCTGAGGGTAGAATTGAACCTGGGTCCCTGGTGCTGCGTAGCAGCAGTGCTAACCTCTGAGCCATTATGCTGCAAGTAAATTTTGTTACGCCATACATCAGTCTTGTGTTTGTTGCTTTTGTTCACTTTATAGACATTCTCAATCTCAGTGTTGGTTCACTGGGTTCAAATATCACTTTAGTGACTTGAACGCAAAGTGTAGTCAACCACTCCACTGTAGCACTGAGGGAGTGTTAAAATATCATAGATATTTTTGTACGCATAACATGTTAAACTGAGACCTTGCATGTCCACTTGTGCTTGTAGAAGCTTGTATGTTTCTGTTTATATTGCAGGTAAATCTCCTGTTACTTTCATTGCTGCTTCCCATTCTTATCCATGATGTCAATGTGCTTCAGACTGATGCCAACAGTAAGAAGTTGATTCAAATAAAAGCAAAATACAGTGCATGCTGGAACTCTGAAACCAGCACAGAATACTGGAGAACACAGCAGGTTGAGCAGCATCCACAGAGGGAGAAAGAAATTTAATATTTTGAGCCTGGTATGACTTCAGAAGAAGAGACATTTCAGACTCAAATATTAACACTGTTTCTCTTTTCACAAAGGAGTTGATTCCCCTTCCAAGATAACAAACTGTGTGGCTGGATGAACACAGCAGGCCAAGCAGCATCTTAGGAGCACAAAAGCTGACGTTTCGAGCCTGGGCCCTTCATCAGAAAAGGGGATGGGGAGAGGATTCTGAAATAAATAGCAAGAGAGGGAGAGGTGGACTGAAGATGGAGAGAGGAGAAGATAGGTGGAGAGGAGAGTATGGGTGGGGAAGTAGGGAGGGGATAGGTCAGTCCGGGGAGGACGGACAGGTCAAGGGGGCGGGATGAGGTTAGTAGGTAGGAAATGGAGACGCGGCTTGAGGTGGACGGAGGTGATAGGTGAGAGGAAGAACAGGTTAGGCAGGCTGGGACGAGCTGGGCTGGTTTTGGGATGCAGTGGGGGGAGGAGAGATTTTGAAGCTGGTGAAATCCACATTGATACCATTGGGCTGCAGGGTTCCCCAGTGGAATATGAGTTGCTGTTCCTGCAACCTACGGGTGACATCATTATGGCACTGCAGGAGGCCCAGGATGGACATGTCGTCTAAGGAATGGGAGGGGGAGTTGAAATGGTTCGCGACTGGGAGGGGCAGTTGTTTACTGTGAACCGAGTGTAGGTGTTCTGCAAAGCGGTCCCCAAGCCTCAGCTTGGTTTCCCCGATGTAGAGGTAGCCACACCGTGTACAGCAGATGCAATATACTACATTGGCGGATGTGCAGGTGAACATCTGTTTGATATGGAAAGTCATCTTGGGGCCTGGGATGGGGGTGAGGGGACAGGTGTAGCACTTCCTGCAGGTGCAGGGGAAAGTGCCAGGTGTGGTACGGTTGGAGGGGAGTGTGGAGCGGACAAGGGAGTTACGGAAAAAGTGGTCTCTCCAGAAGGATGGGGAAGGAAAAATGTCTTTGTAGATGGATTGTAGATGGCGGAAGTATCGGAGGATGATGAGATCCCCTCACAGTGGTCAAGAACCCCTCGACCGTGTCTCCCGCACCTTATCCCTTCATACCCCGCCCTCACAATAACCGCCGCAAGAGAATCCCCCTAGTCCACACATACCACCCTACCAAGCTCCGGATACAACGCATGATCCTCCGACACTTCCGCCATCTACAATCTGACCCCACTAGCAAAGACATTTTTCCCACCTCACCCTTGTCTGCCTTCCGGAGAGACCACTCTCTCCGCGACAGCCTTGTCCACCCCACATTTCCCTCCAACCCCACCACATCCGGCACTTTCCTCTGCACCCACAGCAAGTGCTACACCTGCCCCCACACCACCTCCCTTACCCCCATCCCAGGCCCCAAGATGACTTTGCACATCAAGCAGATGTTCACCTGCACATCTGCCAATGTAGTATACGGCATCCGCTGTACACGGTGTGGCTTCTTCTACGTTGGGGAAACCAAGCTGAGGCTTGGGGACCGCTTTGCAGAACACCTACGCTCGGTTCACAGTAAACAACTGCACCTCCCAGTCGCAAACCATTTCAACTCCACCTCCCATTCCTTAGACGACATGTCCATCCTGGGCCTCCTGCAGTGCCATAATGATGCCACACGTAGGTTGCAGGAACGGCAACTCATATTCTGCTTGGGAACCCTGCAGCCCAATGGTATCAATGTGGATTTCACGAGCTTCAAAATCTCTCCTTCCCCCACTACATCCCAAAACCAGCCCAGCTCATCCCAGCCTGCCTAACCTGTTCTTCCTCTCACCTATCCCCTCCTCCCACCTCAAGCCGCACATCCATTTCCCACCTACTGACTTCATCCCACCACCCCTTGACCTGTTCGTCCTCGCCATACTGACCTATCCCCTCCCTATCTCCCCACCCATATTCTCCTCTCCACCTATCTTCTCCTCTATCCATCTTCAGTCTGCCTCCCCCTCTCTCCCTATTTATTTCAGAATCCTCTCCCCATCCCCTTTTCTGATGAACGGTCGAGGCCTGAAACGTCAGCTTTTGTGCTCCTAAGATGCTGCTTGGCCTGCTGTGTTCATCCAGCTCCACACTTTGTTACCTTGGATTCTCCAGCATCTACAGTTCCCATTATCTCTGATTACCGTTCCAGCTGGGTTCAATTTGGGAGATACATCTTTCCTCTACCCATGGTTGAAAATATGACCTTGTAGGTCTGATCTGCTTTCGGCTAGAGAATTCAAGAATCAGAAAGCTTTTCCATAACCACTTCCTCAAACCACATTATAAATTTGAAAACCCTCTTTCTGGCTCCTTTTATCATGTCTTTACCAATGAAAAGAACCACAACCTGCCCATCTTTTTCCAATAGTTGAATCTTTTCATTTCTGGTAAAATCCTTGTAGTATTTTTCTAAACGTTCTCCACTGTTTCATTATCTTTTGGTTGACCAGAACTGAATAAAATACTTTGAATGTGGTGTTGACAAAGTTTTATGCCAAATTGTACTGTTAATTTGTTTAGAAATGACGCTCTTAAGTGTGTTTCTCCCGATCATTTGCTTTCCTATTCCGTTTGCCAAAATGAACTAGCTATGCCTCATGTTTTGCTATGAAACTGTTTACTCATTCTCAAGACGTTTATTTGTTCCTGAATTTGATGCAGTCCTGATTACGAGATATATCCACTGTTTATTATTGTTTGTAAATTTTAATAGAATACCTACATTTGGATCCCGTCACTTTTGCATAATGGTAAATACTTCGCTTTTTTTGCAGTCAGAAACCACCATTCTTTATTCCCACTTGTTTATCTAGCAGGTACAATGCTTGGTTGATTAGCTTACATTAAGCTAGATTACCGAGGCAATTTTTGTTTTACCAAAACAGTGACGATGGAATGTTTTCCAAAAAAGCAACGATCTCTCGGGAGAAGCACCGACTCTTGTCAATAATTCGTCCGCACAAGAAACAACAAACCGGTTGTGTTCGGGAGGACAATGTTCATTCAGAGAACGTCCCGCCCCAAGAAGCTCTCTCGCGCAGCGGTCGGCTTGGCGCGGGCGCGAGCGTGAGCGCCGACGGTTGGTGCGGGCGCGGCCGCGGCCTATTGCCGGGATCTAGTCGGTGAGGGCTGGGAGGCTGGTCAGCCGGGTTGTACTCTCAATGTCGCGCAGGGACAAGAGCAGGTTCGCCAATCGCAGGCCAGGCTCAGCATTTCAACCTCGGGCAGCCGAGCCGCCTGTGCCTGCTGGCGTAATTAAAACGGCCAGGAAAAGTGGACAGCTGAATCTTTCCAATAGAGAGTTGAGCGAGGGTAAGTCGGCTACCTCTTACAGGCAGGGTGAACGTTAACTGTTGTAGTACTCTGCAACATTTCTCTGCTCTCACCATTGCATTCACAAATGAGTGATGTTTGTGCCCACGTGTTCAAAACCATGTTTAAATTCGATTGTTTTATTTTCCCTGGAGATGAAAGTAACCCGTTCGAGTGCTTGTAGATCACTTGGCGAACGCTGTTACGTTTTAACTAAAAAAAACACCAGCTGCATTTGCTTGGCAAAGATGCTCGAGCTTTTGTACAGGAGCCATCTTAAATAAGGTACTTCCAAGTCCACTAAGAATGTCAATTGCGGCTGTGTGGGTCGCACCCCAACCACCCAGTCAAGTGATTATAGATTCAAGTTGTTCTCGAGGTTACATGAATATCAAAATTTTTGGCTGCTGCTACTTCTCATTGCAGGACGAATGAAGCAGCCTTCCGGAAGATATGCTAAACAAGGTTCTTTCTTCTTTCGAGTGGAGTTAAAATAAATGAGATACAATTTCAGAGATAAGTGACAGAATTATCCCCTGTGCAGGCCAAATGTTTTTACCTCACTAACATCACACAAAAAGACTAATTACTTAGCCATAGGAGAAAGCAAGAACTGCAGCTGCTGGAGTCAGAGACAACAGTGTGGAGCTGGAGGAACACAGCAGACTAGGCAGCATCCGAGGAGCAGGAAAGTTGACATTTTGGTTCGGAACACTTCCGAGTTTGTCGCTTGTGGGAGCTTGCTATGTGAAAATTGAATGTAGAACAGAGAACAGTACATCACAGAATGGGCCCATCGGCTAATGATGTTGTGCTGACTTATTATCTTACTCTTATGATCAAACTATCCTCCATACCCTACATTTTACTATCATGCAATGTGCCTATCCAAGAGTCACTTAAATGTCCATAATGTATCTGACTCCACTAACACTGCCAGCAGGGCAATCCATGAACCCACCACTCTCCTCTGTAAAGAAAATTGATTGCCATATTTTCTATATCAATGACAAAATATTTGATTGGCTGCAGAATGCTTTAGGATGTATTGATTCTGTGAAATATCTTGTAGAAATGCAAGTTACTTTTTGTTCCTGTAAGGGCCACACTTATTTGGAAATATGAAATTAGATGTTTGTATCAATACTTGTTTGCCACTAGGGGGTGTGTCGGTCAGCTAATACATGCTGTACTATGCCAAAATATGTAACCCTCACATGGTGAAAATCTAACACTTACATAATTTCTTCTTCAAACGTGTCTGCAATAATATTCCTATTAAGGAGATGCTTGTCTAATATGTCTAAATTTGGAACATATTTTCATTTCATTAGCACTCCCATCTTGCTTGGATGATGATATAACCCTTCTAAGGTTGATCCCTAATTTTAAGGCTACTCTAAGATGGTACTTTTGTGATCCTTGTCATATGCAATGATGAGATCCAGGTTGTGTTTCACTTGTCACATCTTGTTCAGATGCATTATTAAAAAAAAAGTTTGTGCATGTTCAGAATTAAACTCTGTTGTAATTGCTATTTGTATTTTAATTTAGTGCCTCAGAGCGTATGGCGGATAAATGTGGACCCCCCAGAAGAATCCTACATGAATGTCTCTTTTACTGCAAGTGACCGATGGTGGGATCAGACAGATTTAACTAAACTTATCTTGGCATCGAACAGACTGCACTGCTTATCAGAGGATATTCAGCTCCTACCAGCCCTCACAGTGCTTGATGTAAATATAACTATATCAGAGCATTGAAAATTATTTTAAGATATTTGTATTAGAATAGAATGCAGTGTGTACAGAGTATGCTTTTATATTTACCCATTAGTTAGAAAAATGGAACTTAGTGTCCCTACTCTAGTACTACACTGCTGTACTACAACTAAAATAGAGATAATGGGAACTGCAGATGCCGGATAATCCGAGATAACAAAGTGTGGAGCTGGATGAACACAGCAGGCCAAGCAGCATCTTAGGAGCACAAAAGCTGACGTTGAAGGGTCTAGGCCCGAAACATCAGCTTTTGTGCTCCTAATATGCTGCTTGGCCTGCTGTGTTCATCCAGCTCCACACTTTGTTATCTCTACGACTAAAATAAATACTGTTTCCAATTTAGTTGTGAGCTGCAGTTGTCCTACTCTATTTAAACCTATATCATTTGTGAGGGGGAATGGGGGAAATCATTTCCCTATTGAAGCACTTTCAGGATGATCAGTT
The DNA here is from genome assembly GCF_030684315.1 of Stegostoma tigrinum. NCBI lineage: Eukaryota > Metazoa > Chordata > Chondrichthyes > Orectolobiformes > Stegostomatidae > Stegostoma > Stegostoma tigrinum. The sequence goes on along the minus strand of NC_081361.1, from coordinate 52,968,468 downwards.
AGAATGTGCAATTGAATGATAGTTTGATGGAAAGATGGCATCATCAATCAAATTTGACACTTAGGTTTACTCAAAATCAATTAGAACAAATTTTGGTTACATTATGGGAAAGTAGCTATTCAGGAGCAATGTTGGCCTACCAATGACTGACAATATCTCCACTTTCAATGACTATGGGAATTGGCCGACATGTTGCCTCAGTCTTCATTGCGCAGTCCTTTGAGTATAGGAGTTAGGAAACATGTTGAGGTCATACAGGGCATTGGTGAGGCCAATTCTGGTTGCCCTGTTGGAAGAACAATATTATTAAGCTAGAGAGGGTTCAGAAGAGATTTACCATGATATTGCTGGCTTTGGAAGGTTTGAGTTATAAAGAAAGGCTGGATAACCTGGGCCTTACCTCGCTGGAGAATAGGGCGTTGAGAGGTAACTATGTAGAGGTTTTTAAAATTGTCAGGAATGTAGATAGAATTAATGGTAGGTGTCTTCCCCCTAGATGGGGAATCTCAAGAATATGGGCATTTTTTTTTTAAACTGAGAGGAGAGAGATTTTAAAAAGACATGGGGGCAGTTCATTTTTACACAGAGGATCGTTCGTGTGTGAAATTAACTTCCTGGAAAAGTAATTGATGTGGTCACAGTTATAATGTTTAACAGATACTTAAATGAGTACATGAATATGAAAGATTTGGAGGGATATGGGACTAGTTTAATTTGGGATGATGTTCGGTATGTCCTGGTTGAATCAAAGAGTCTGTTTCTATGCTATATGACTCTAACTCTAAGTCCTGAAGAATATAATAGTTGATTGGGAATGGAACTGGAATAAAATTAACATGAATAAAATATTAAAGTGACAAACTTAATGGAACTAAAGTGAACCTGATGGTTTCCATCAGAGGATTTAAAGGAAGTTGGGGAGCACAATGTAGATATCCTAACCAAAACTTTGAGAGTTCCTAACAAAGTTAGGCGGCATTGTAGACAAAGTAGATCATAGCATAAAATTATAAAGGGATATTGATAGACTAGGTGAATAGGCAAATCTGTGTCAGATGGACTTCAAAGTAAGCAAGTGTGAGGCTATCCACTTTGGACCGATAAAGGATAGAACATGTACTTAGAACACAATCTGAAGTTAAGTACAGCAGATGCCTAAAGAGACTTGGGGGTTTATGTGCAAAATCTTTTATAATACCATGAACAGGTGCATAAAATAATCAAAAATGTTGGCCTCTATATCTAAAGGACTAGAGTTTAAGGGTCCAGAAGTTATGCTGCAGCTTTATAAACCCTGGTTGGATCTCACCTGGAGTACAGTGAGCTGGCCTGGGCAATATGTCTTAGAAAGGATGTATCAGCCTTGGAAGGGGTACAATGTAGGTTTATAAGAATGACTTCAGGCGTTAAATTAGATGGATAGATTATAGAAATTAGGCCTGTTTTCTTGACCATTTAGAAGATTAAGGGTTGATCTGATTGAAGTTTTCAAGATAATGACAGGAGAGGACAAAGTGGATAAAGATGGACTTTTTCCACAGGTTTTGGCTTCTAAAACTAGGGAGCATAGTCTGAGAATTAGAGCCAGACCATTCAGGAGAGATGTCAGGAAGCACTTCTATGCACAGAATGGTAGATGCTTGGAACAGTCTTCCACAAATAGATGCAGATAATATTGTTAAATCTATCTATCTATCTCAGATTAAAATTTTGTTAAGCCAAGGTATTGAGGGATATGAGCCAAAAGTAGGTATGTGCAGTTTGGCCACAGATTAGCTATGATCTTATTGAATGGTGGAACAAGCTTGAGGGGCTGAATGGCCTACTCAAGTTCCTATGTTCCTAACTGGAGACAAACCAATCAGTTATGAATATAACTTTAAAACTAGCCTGAAATAAATTTAATACAGAAAAATATGGTCCAGTAAAAAAAATGCATAATGCTCAATTTCAGAATTCATAATAAGTTAATTGTTTCCAAAAGACATTTACTTAAGAAAACCCTGTTGTAGCTAAGTAATCGCTCTTGCCCACAACTAGGAATTGAAGATACCAGACTCTATTTTAAAGTATGGAATCTTGTACTTTTGGTACACTTTGGCAGTGAGGATAGTTTGGGTGTAAGAAATATTTAGTGCGTCCATGAAGGGGAAGAATATTTAATACGATGTGTACTGGTCAAAGCTTTGATTTTTCAGAGATTTCTATTCAAGGGAACCATTAAAGTAATGGTGAACATTTCTGCCATATAGCAACCTCAGTAAAAGACTCACTAGAAACGTGTTTTTTCCTTTAGAACGGATAGGGAATTGATTTTTGACTATATTTCTTTCTTAAATGTCAATTCTTTTAAACTGGATTCCAGTAGTATGTTTTGATTTATCACTTTATTGATGGCTAAGTCATACTTCAAGGAGAAATGTTCCTGAATTAGACAACTTAAAATGCATGTCTATTTAAGGTAAAGGTATATCATGAGTGCATTCAATCGAGTAATGTGCTGTACATCAGATTTTTATCTATAGGTCATGTTATTGACTTAGAACAAATGGTTCCAGGTCCATGATAATCTCCTGAGTTCGCTACCTTGTGCAGTTGGACAGCTGTCACAACTTCAGAAGCTCAATATTAGGTACTGTAAGTGTGATTTCATTTAAATTTTTTGAGATGCTGTGATTTACCGATGTTAAATAACCAAATCGAATTCCATGCAAGTTAGAATTGCATCAATCAAACCCAGAAGACCTTTTAAGGTCTATGCATGACTTTTAGGACAAGGAAGTAAATTTTTCCCTGAGGGTGTTTAACTTTAGTCCTTGCTGCTTTAGAAGACAGTGGAGGCAGTGTTCTTAAATATTCTTAAGACAGAGATAGATTGATTTCCTTAAAGAAAAGGTTATAGGGAGTAGATAGAAATGTGGCATCTGAAACATATCAAACAGTTCAGCCAACAACTTGTTAAATGGCAGACAGACTTAAGGGTCAGTTGGTCTACTTATGCTCTAATTTCGCATGCTCATCTATTCATTGACGCTTTTTTTAAAAAAAAAAGAACCTCCCCATCGTTGCTGGGTCCAATCTGTCATCTATCGACTTTCTCATTATCCTTCAGGTCTCTGTCACTAGAAATACGTTTAGATTTAAAATTCATTCTAATTGCCCCAGTATTCACGTGTACAGTGAATAGTTTGCAAGTCACCACTTTTGGTGTCATCTTGTGTACGCATATATCTAGGTACAGATTTTTAAGTACATATTCTTGAGAAAAAAATCAGAAAAACAAGGAAATAAGAGGTTCATAATAATGTATATCTTAAACACCTATTATCCACATCTGTGACATTTCCCATTTCGTGAAGGTTGCATGTTTGTTCCCTTCCAGGTGAAAAAGTTTCACCTTACTTCTCTTTATGATAACTTCTCAATTTTTAATATGTGTAGTCTGCTATTTAAAATAGGCAGTGTACTAATTTATCTTGATCAATTTTGTCTTCTTTTGTTAGTAATCTTTTAAACTTTAAGTTGCCAGTTATATATTTCTAAAGAGCAAAGTTCAACTTCACTTGTACTTCCTCGTTTTAAAATCTTAGCTGCTGAAATTATCTTCTGTAACCTTTGGCAATAATGACCAGGACTTCAATGTTCGTAATGACAGCAAAACTGCTGGTGTTCCTCGTGTTTGCAGTCATTACAATGGTGAAGATGCTGTTGTTGATGTCCTGCTTTTCCACTGGGTGCTTTTTTGAAGTCCCTGTGAATGAAATCTTAAGAATTAATATAAAATTCCATTTAAGTACTAGTCTTGCTGTTTAAAAAAAACTTCAAAAACAGTTCTCTCATGTTGATATAGTACACCCTTTTTTTTTGAACCTGTGAATTAAGTTCATAATTAAAGAACAACAACTCTGGCCTGACAAACTTTGTGGATTGGCAAAATTCTCCATTTTGATGAAGAAATATTGAGCAAAGTAATTAAGAAAGTAAATATGGCACCATTGAGATAAATAAAGTTGTAGTGAAATTTCAAAAAGCTCAAGGTAAGCAAGTTGTTGAAAAATCGGAACAAAGATATCTTGAAAGAATTCCAGATTGATGTTGGTGCTGCTGCTGGCAAAGAAGGATTCAACTCAACTTCAGAGTTTCCGTTAATCTTCAAAATATTAACAGGAGATGACTAAGTGGAAAAAGATAGACTTTTTCCACAGGTTGTGGCTTCTAAAACTAGGGAGCATAGTCTGAATTAAGCCAGACCATTCAGGAAAAATGTCAGGAAGCACTTGCCTTGCACAGAATGGTAGATGTTTGGAACAGTCTTCCACAAATGGATGCAGATACCATTGTTAATTGATATAAATAAATTACTGCTTAAAGTCACATTGATTCTGGACCCCATGTAATCGCATGGCATTTGGTCAGATAAGGGCAAGGAAATCTTTTAATTTCACCAGCATTTTGTTTTTAATGCAGTACCAGGCATACCTTAAAATGAGATGTCAAATTGCTGAAGCAACAATAGAAGATAACCTGTATGTCAAACAGCATAAGCAGCAAGTAATAATGGCTAAATGATTCCAAAGCCAACAGATCATATTTAAGTGCTGCAGGTGTGCCACATCTAATCATGAATTGATTAATTGTTCATTACCATTCATAAATGCAAAAGATAAGGCTGAAGCAATTGGAACAACCTTCAGCCAGTCATGCTGAGAGGTTGATGCATCTTGGATCCTTCAAAGATTACCAGCATCACCGGTACTAAACTTCAGCCAATTTGATATCATTCACATGATGATCAAGAAATGACTGAAAGCTCTAGATATTGCAAAGACAATGAACCTGATGACATTCCAGCAATAGTACTGCAGATGTGCTCCAGAACTTGTTGCACCCTAAGCCAATTATTCCAGCAAAGTGATGGAAATCATCACCAACAACGCTATCATGCAGCACTTGCTAAGCTCAAATGCTCACCGATGCTCAGTTTGAATTTTGTCAGGGCTACTTAACACCTGATCTCATTACAACCTTGCTTCAAAAATGGACAAAAGAGCTGAACTCCAGAGGTGAGGTGAAAGTTACTGCTCTTCAGATTAAGATCACATTTGACTGAGTGGCATCAGGGAGCCCTAACTAGAGTCAATGGAAATTCCACAATAGAAGATGGTTGTGGAAGCAATGGAGGTCAGTCATCTGAGCTCCAGAACATCTCCAGAGGGGTTCTTCAAGACAACATTGTAGGCCCTACCATCTATAAGTGGTTCATAATTACTTTCCCTCCATCATATGGTCAGAAGTGGGAATAGTGTTAATTGTGCAATATTCAGTACCAACTGGGACTCCTCAGTTACTGACATTGTCTATGTCTAAATGCAGCTAGACTACACAATATCCAGGTTTGGACTGAAAAGTGACTAGCAACACTTGCATCACGCAAGAGCCAGGTTATGGCCATCTCCAACAAGACATGTTCTGACTGTTGTAGTTGACATTCAATGCCACTGTCATCGCTGAATCCTCCCTCTACTAGCATCTTGAGTACTACCATCGGCCAGAAAATGAACTGATCTGCCATACAGATACTCAGCAGCTCAGGGACTAGGAATGCTGTAGCAAGCTACTCTTTGCCTCATTCCCCATAGTCTGTCCACCATCAACAACGGACCAGTTAGGAGTGTGATGGAATATTCCCCATATGCCTGAATGAGTGCAACTCCCACAACACTCAAACTTGAAACCATTCCAATCAAAGAAGCCCACTTGATTGGCACCACATCTACAAGCATTCACTATGTCTGCCACTGACACAAGGCAACCCCACGTATAAAATGCACTGCAGAAATTCATCAAGGCTATTTGGACAGTACCCTCCAAACCCACAACTATTGCTGTAAAGAAGGACCAGGGCAGCAGATACATAGGAACACATGTTCCCCTCCAAGCCATTCACGATCCTGACATGAAATATTTGTTGTTTTTTCATTGTCACTGGTTCAAAATACTGGAGGTCTCCTCCCTAAGTTCACTCTATTTGACAGTTTCCTTGTAAGTAAACTGTATATTGTACTTCATAGAATAGCATGAATTGCCTTAACTTAATTAGCTGTTGTGCTCCCAATGACATGGGAGTCTTCTCAATGACGTGGTGACGGATATTGCTGATATGAGGGGAGAAGAAAAAACCCATCTTTCAAAATTTCAGATTTCAATTTTAAATATGCAAATTCAGAAACAATGCAAATTTGCAACCCTTTTTGATGTAGTAGCATCCACGTGTGATTGGGAATCCAAAGCTCAAATCCTGTTGATGAAATTAACTGAGCATTACGTGCAACTTTTACTTTGCATCAGTTAACACAGGTTATTTGTATTGAACGGTTTATGGTGGGTTCCTTTAATGTGTAATAGAACTGTTAAGGGTTGACTGGCCATGTTTTGATTAGTTTGCGATAGATTCCTTCTAATGTCTAATAGAACTGCTAAGAGTCAACTTGCCATGTTAATGGTAGTTAAATTAATTCTGCTGTTAAAATAGCCAGGAGGTATAATTATCTTGTGTGAAAATGTTCTGAATTTAGGGACTCTCACTTAATAGACATCTGAAGACCACTTATCGTCAAATAGCTGAGCCAGTGAAATTGGTGTAACTGACACCATTGCCTGCTGTGTTCATCCAGCCTCACATTTTATTACCATTGCAATTGGTACAGTTATCAGTTTACATTTGTTGGTCTTGTAACTTAGAATACTTTTGAGGACTGCTGTCACATGTAGACTAACAAAGACATAATTGCATTTGACAAAGTATATTTATTAGCTAGCTAGCAAAAATGTAGGCTGGGTAATCATTTTTAAAGTCTCTTCATTTGACATGGTGCAAACACGGCGTTGCTGCCCTCCAAATCTGCCCCCATTGTCTCTTTGTCTTGCCTGCCTTCTCTCATTCCTTTCATTGCTTATTCTCACCATCCTGCCTGGCAGCTGTTCCATCTGCCATGCTGCACTCGCTCTACGTACACTCACATTCACCGTTTCTCCAGGCCCAGCCTTCACATCTAACCCGGTCCTCTTTGCTTCAGAAGGCATGACACTAACAAATCATAGTTAATCTAAATGCCAACCAACAATTGTGAGTATTGTTTAATACAACTTTTAAGGGTTTAAGTAACGTTTACAAAATAATCCAGATGTAAAATTTTGTGACCCAATGAGCAGTGATCCATTTTAGCTACGAAATATGTTCATAGTGTTTGTGTGGATTGCATTGTATAAAATATTGACTGCTAAAATTTATCAGAAGTAGCATGTCATCATCATATCTTTACAAATGCATTTGTGTGAAAGTCACACAATGTAAATCCATAGTTGAAAAGTGTAAATGTGTGGCTTGAAACAATTTTTTTTTCTGCCTTTCAATCCATAGCCACAATAAACTAAAGGAGTTGCCAGATGAGCTGTGGAATTTAACGAGTTTGAAAAGTTTGTATCTTCATCACAATGAATTGGAGCGGATTCAAGAGGGCATTGGTAAACTTGTTCATTTGGAAGAGCTGGTATGTTGGTGAAATTAAGAGATTCTACGCATGTCTATCCCATGAGTAAATCAAAGAAATGTTGAAAATAGATAGTATCTAAAGAGAGTACAGATGAAGTGACATTTCAACCTATAATCACAGCAGATTCACTAGCTGCAGATAAATGCCATTGAAGTTGGTCACAGTTGTCAAATTGGATCCAAGTCAGTCAGTGAGACAGAAACCAAAACACCTTTCTTTGTGTTTAGAGTTTACATTTTATTCAGCTACTTCAGAGATGTTATTACACATCTTTGTAACCAGTGGGAATTGAACTCAACATTCCTGCCTCAGAAGCAGAGACAGTATCACCGCATCACTTTGGCTTACGTGTAGAGTTCATTCGCTACTCAGTCTTAGATATTTTCTAATCAACCAGTTCAGAGATGTTATTACACTGTTCTGGAGGAGATTGGATTTGAACTTAGGCCTCCTGGTTAAGAAGTAGGTCACTACCTTTGTACCACAAGAGCCCTCCAGCTACTGTCATTGCTTCTTTTGCTACCAGCCCCACCTGTTACCCCTATGCAGTTATAATTAATTGACCCTAACTCCCTGCGTAACTACTTGCACGATTAACAGTAGTTAACTAGATTATCCAAAATGACAATAGTGTTGAATCATGAGATGTAAATTGTATTCACCTGGGCTTTGGTTGTCATTTTTTGAGGTGGTGCAATTTATTTATTGTTGAGTAAATGTAGGCTGTGATCAGAGTTTTATTGATTCATGGAGGAAGTTTAGAGACTAAATAATTTTTTTAGATTAAGGCTGTTGGTTTGAAGTACATGCTAGAAGCTGTATTATTGTTATACGTTGTAAGAGTGTGTAACTCTCTGTGTGTCCCTTCATTCACACTCACTCTGTTTTCCTCACATCCTTTCCTGGACCTTAATTTCCCTTATCTTTTGATTTTTGTTAATCCTCTTTCACACTTCCACTCCCTTACCTGTCCCTGTCCCTCTCTCTCTTTCATCCACACAATCTCTCTTTGCTCTATTTCTCCCTCTTTGCTCTATTTCTCCCTCTTTGCTCTATTTCTCCCTCTTTGCTCTATTTCTCCCTCTTTGCTCTATTTCTCCCTCTTTGCTCTATTTCTCCCTCTTTGCTCTATTTCTCCCTCTTTGCTCTATTTCTCCCTCTTTGCTCTATTTCTCCCTCTTTGCTCTATTTCTCCCTCTTTGCTCTATTTCTCCCTCTTTCTTTATTCTTTCTCCAAACCACACTTGCTGAACCTTTTTTAACATTTACTGTATCTCCCTTCCACTACTGTTTTTCTTCTTTCCATCACTTCACTGCTTCTCTTTTACTATCCCAATCAAGCACTGAATATTTATATTGATATCCAACTGCTTTATTGCCAGTCTTTAAGTATGCACTTTATTGATGTCTGATGCTATGTAATGTTTGATGTCACTGACTGCTCGGAAGATTGTTCCAGGAGGGGTTAGTTACAGCAAAATGTACAGGATGTTGAAACAGATCAGCTGTTTCTTCTTTGCAATATGTGCAACCTGATGAAGGATTGCCATTGCAGAAAAGGCAAAATTGCTTTCACCTGTGGTCAAAGTTTGGCTGGAGTATATCGATAAAGTGGGAATTGCAAAAGGGAGTTCGTTTGCGAATGTCATTTGCTACAATTGCGTGAACCTACTGATCTGACTGAAGCCTGTTTCTGGTGCCGATCAGACTAAAGGTCTTGCCTTTACTGTAGCTTTTCAGGCACACGTTAATCCAGTCAATGTGGTATGGATGAAACAAAGAATTCTCACAGTCATTGAAATCATAGACACTTTTACAGCTGTGAATCCAGTATTTAAATGTTCTTGAGTCATTCTGGAGACTACTGAAAGAAGATAAATATGTAAAGTAAGTGTCTAGGTAGGCTAGCAAGTGGGTTGAGTGGTAGAGTGCAAGATGGGTGCCTGCTGGATGTGAACAACTTTGCATGCTAGTTGGTTGAGAAATACTGGTGCCCTTACCTGTTTGGCTTCCATATCTCCCTTACCCGCCTTTTATACCCTATTCCAAAAATGTTAGTTACAAATTGGTTATTATAATGCTGATTCAGTTATCTGTATTTTACAGGATGTGTCCAGCAATCAACTTACAGCAATTCCAAGCACTCTTGGTGAGCTGTCCAGTCTACTTAAATTCATTCTGGCTAACAACAAACTGAAGTGCATACCCTTGGACATTAGCAAAATGAGAAGTAAGATTGTTTAAAAATAAAAGATTGTGTGGAGAAATAGTTTCATGTTTATTTCTTATATCAAAGTTACCTTATAATTTATTTTAATTTATGCTTGTTGGTAGTTGGGTGTACAAGACAGTTTGCTTCTTACAAATATTACCAGGTGTTACTAAAAATAATCTCATCAGGGAAAATAGTCATTTTTCTTTGTTCTAGATTGGATATGATGCTGACATCACTATTGTGCTGGTGTGCATTGGAGCTTCATTGCAATTTTCATTGCAATATTGAGTGGACGAACTGCAACTATTGAAATGAACAGTGTATTGGAACACCACTTGGAGCTCAGTCACACATTTACATTTAGTTCCTTTTTAAACTCAGTTTTAAATTTCTTAGGTTTTGAACCTGTTTCTGAGATGAGAAAGGAACCTGTCCTAAGAATTCAAAGTCCGACCCCACCACCCCAGCTCTTTTTCCATCCCCACCCTTGTCTGCCTCCCGGAGAGACCACTCTCTCCGTGACTCCCTTGTCCGCTCCACACTCCCCTCCAACGCCACCACACTCGGCACCTTCCCCTGCAACCGCATAAAGTGCTACACTTGCCCCCACACCACCTCCTTCACCCCATCCCAGGCCCTAAGATGACTTTCCATATTAAGCAGATGTTCACCTGCACATCTGCCAATGTGGTATATTGTATCCATTGTACCCGGTGTGGCTTTCTCTACATTGGGGAAATCAAGCGGAGGCTTGGGGACCACTTTGCAGAACATCTCCACTCGGTACGCAATAAGCAACTGCACCTCCCAGTCGTGAACCATTTTAACTCCCCCCTCCCATTCCTCAGACGACATGTCCATCATGGGCCTCCTGCAGTGCCACAATGATGCCACCCGAAGGTTGCAGGAACAGCAGCTCATATTCCGCTTGGGAACCCTGAAGCCCAATGGTATCAGTGTGGACTTCACAAGCTTCAAAATCTCCCCTTCCCCCATTGCATCCCAAAACCAGCCCAGTTCTCCCCCCCCCCCCCCACTGCATCACAAAACCAGCCCAGCTCGTCCCCTCCCCCCACTGCATCCCAAAACCAGCCCAGCCTGTCTCCGCTTCCGTAACCTGTTCTTCCTCTCACCGATCCCTTCCTCCCACCTCATGCCGCACCTCCATTTCCTACCTACTACCTCATCCCGCCTCCTTGACCTGTCCGTCTTCCCTAGACTGACCTATCCCCTCCCTACCTCCCCACCTATACTCTCCTCTCCACCTATCTTCTTTTCTCTCCACCTTCGGTCCGCCTCCCCCTCTCTCCCAATTTATTCCAGAACCCTCTCCCCATCCCCCTCTCTGATGAAGGGTCGAGGCCCGAAACGTCAGCTTTTGTGCTCCTGAGATGCTGCTTGGCCTGCTGTGTTCATCCAGCTTCACACTTTGTTATCTTGGATTTTCGAGCATCTGCAGTTCCTATTATCAATGTCCTAAGAATTATTCAGTTTCCCCAACATAATTAAGAAGTATCTTTTGAATGCATTCTTGAATATTACCTGCAGTACCTTGAGCTTGCTAGTAAAATGAGTTTTGACTTTGATGGGAGGTAATCAAGCTTCACTACTTCATGAGCTGTAGAAAATGTGTTAATGCTTTATTTAATCACCGAAATGATCAATTTGCTTTTCATTTTGTTGTTTTCTAGATCAAATAGCCTGTCACCATGTTCTTTCAAAAAAACTTAAAATATAAGAGATAGTAGTGACTGCAGATGTTGGAGAATCTGAGAGAACAAGGTGTAGAGCTGGATGAACACAGCAGGCCAAGCAGCATCAGAGGAACAGGAAAGCTGATGCTTTGGGTCTCAACCCTTTAGAAATTTCTGAAGAACGGTTTAGACCCAAGATGTCAGCTTTCCTGCTCCTCTGATGCAGCTTGGCTTGCTGTGTTTATACAGCTCTACTCCTTGTTAACTTCAAATATAACTTGTTTATTATAAACAAACTTGCTCTGAGAGTGAGTGGCAAAACTGGTTAATGACTAAACTATTGCTTGGAGTTAAACTATACATTCTTAATCCCAAAGCATGCATTCACATGACACAGAAGACTGTACAACTCTGCAGAGATGAGCTCTGCCTTTTACACGATGGATCCAAACTCAGAGGGATTCAATTACAAAAAAATGGCTACTCACAATCCAGTCAATTTTCAGTCATTGAGACCACAATGCTGCCAGCTGTAAATCAGTGAGAGCTCTTTAGATCAGTCTTCAGTTTAGAAGAGAGTCATTTAGACTCGAATCTTTGAAAAGGAGTAGTAGAGATGCAGATTTCTTGAATTTTTTCAGGTTCCCAGAAGATACTGTACTGAAAAAGACCTGTGCAGTTAGTCTTGCTGTAAGGTTTCTTCTTTTCGAGAGATCTTTTTGTTGTTCACTACTTGAAGATATTTTTCCTTTAACTGATGTATCTAGGCATGTACTGAAACGGCAAATTTTGTTCAAAGGTTACTGCTGAACAACTTTCAGCTTAGGGCCCATCTCTTCCAAGTTTGTCAAGGAATTAAAACTATAAAATTAATCTGTTATCTCTCTAAAGCTTTGTCTTGCATTCTTTACAAAAAGCCAACTGTTTTTATATAAAAGGGTGAATTAAAATACAGAGATAATAGGAACTACAGATGCTGGAGAATCCAAGATAACAAGGTGTGGAGCTAGATGAACACAGCGGGCCAAGCAGCATCTTAGGAGCAGGAAAGCTGACATTTCAGGCCTAGATGCTTCTTCAGAATGAAGGGTCTAGGCCTGAAAGGTTAGCTTTCCTGCTCCTAAGATGCTGCTTGGCCTGCTGTGTTCATCCAGCTCCACACCTTGTTATCTTGAATTAAAATACACTTCAATTTGTGACTCTTTAATTTAAAGAAGTCACAAGCTAAGCCTTTTGCAATCCAAAATTTGCCCAAATCATTCCATATCTTCCATTCTCCCTTATGAAGGCTTTAAAACATAACTATGTTCCCAACAAAGATATAGTATAAAACCTACGTATGGGAAAGAGAAGAAGAAGGAAAAAGCAGATGACACAATTTAAGTTGAAAAGATTCTGATTGCGTTATTTGTGTATCTAAGTCTTTTGTATGAAGTTTACAGTATGAAATAAATATTGTAAATTAATTTTCTTTGTAATTTATCTCATTTTATTTAGGTTTAAAATTGTTGGATGCAAATCATAATGAACTTGAATGTGTTCCTCGAGAGTTAGCAAATATGGTGTCATTACAACAACTTTACTTGAGGCATAATAAACTTCACCATCTACCACAGTTACCATCCTGTAAATATTTAAAGGTACTCCTAAAGCATAAGAAAATCTAATCAATGATAACACTTCTTTTTAAAATCAGTTCTGGTTAGCTAATTAGAGAGGGTGTGTCAAGACTAGATAAGTGTCAGCAATTTGCTCCATTGTGTTAAGGATTCACGTTCAAGTCTCCTCCATTGGAGGATTTACGATATTGTGAAGTTCTGTGTTCCTGTTACTAACAGTGGGTTGTGAATGTGTAATTCATATTTGCAATGTGTATGCACATTAATTCTGTTTTGTCACAGCAGATATCAGTTTCTAAAACTATGAAAGTAAATAGATCTTCTCTTCAGTTGACTGTTGCTATTCTAAAACAAACTGAGCTTGGACACTAAGGACAGGATTTTCACTGCTGGACTCTTAAAGTCGTTCTATTGAGCTCAAAGGTGGATCAGAACCCGAGCACAATGGAACCAATCACTTGTAGTTTTTCTAGATGTAGCTAGATAATGGGCGCAGTGTCCAATGAAAGATGCCAATTGGAACTCTGAGCTGGATGACAAATGAGGTCATGCAGCTCCAAAGCAACAACTGGCTGACATGAAGCAAAATAGAAAAGATGGAGGTAGCCCCTCTCCAAACTTTAACTATTTACTCTATAAAATACACTTCATAGCTGGGCCATCACTAAGCAGGTGGTGGGAGAGATGAGCAAGCTGTAATGCTTCCACAGGGAGACTTGTGCCTGCTGCTATTACTAGGCAGTCACAGCAGGAATCTATAGCTGACCAAAGCCCCTGCTTCTTGGGTAGTCAAAGTGCCCCCTGTGGGGACCTGATAATGATGTAGAAAATGCAATATCCTTGCCTCTAAGCGAGAGCTCCAGTTTGAAGCCCCACTTCACAATTTGATGGCCAAGGAACGTCTAAACGTTTTGCGTCCCAAAAAAATTGAATATCAACTTGTAAATCCTGTAAACACATCCCACTGATGGGCTGTAAAAGTGGGAGAGATTCCTGCTCAGCCATGTGATAGATTGGAATTGGAGCCTCTACTGTCACAATTCATAATTCCATGATATAGCATATTTTAAAAAATGTGTTCCCACAGCAATGTGGGATTCCTAGGCAAACCAGTTGGCTCGGTCTGCCCTGCTGATGGGAAGGACATGTCCAGGGATGATGATGGTGGTGCCTGGGACATTGTAAAGTGTGTTTCTGTGGGTATGACCATGGCAGGCTGTTGCTTTACTAGTCTGAGACAGCTGTCCTAATTTTGGCACTCGGTCCAGTTGTTATTAAGGAAGACTTTGCAGGATCACAATCCTGTGTCTTCCGTTTTCTCCGATGCCTAGGTCATTGTCAAGTGGCCTATTTAGTTTCATTTCTTTTTTGAGACTTTGTAGTGATTGATACAACTGAGTAGCTTGCCAGGCTGTTTCAGAGGACCGTTTTGAGTGAGCCACATTGCTGTGGCTCTGGAATCACATGTAGGCTAGACAGGTGAGGATGGCAAATTTTCTTCACTGAAGGACTTTAAAGATTCATATGTGTTTTTCCAATAACCGTCAATGGGTTCATTGACAGTCATCAGTATTCTTATTTGAATTCAACAAAAACTGAACAAAAACTTAACTGGGGGACTCAATTACTGGGAGTTATGAGCTCAAAGTGAGAGGAGGAAAGTTTCTGGGAGATGCGTGTGGAATGTTCTTTACGCAGAGGGTGGTGGGTGCCTGGAATGTGTTGGCAGCGGAGGTGATAGACGCAGACACGATAGTGTCTTTTAAGTTATTTCTGGACGGGTACATGGATGGGCAGGGAGCAAAGGGATGCAGACCCTTAGAAAATAGATGACAGCTTTAGACAGAGGATCTCGATCGGCTTAGGCTTGGAGGGCCAAAGGGCCTGTTCCTGTGCTGTAATTTTCTTTGTTCTTTGTTTTTTTTTGTTCCACTATTTGCCATGGCAGTTCCCCAGAATGTGTGGCATTTAAACAACTGCTTATTGAAGCTTATTTTTTCTTATCTGTTTGTTTGTTTTGTATATAATTAGAATGTAGCCAGTATCACTGATAAATTTGTATGGACACGTCACATGAGACTAGGAAGAAAATATGGTAAAGTCATGCTAATAATTGCACACTGTGTCCTAGCTTGTCATGATTGATAACAAGATGGCCTAGAAATGAAAGTGAATTTTTGAATGTTCTTGTTTATTTCCCTTTTTGAACTAGTGATGTTTGGTTATTGTTTTGGTGCCATTTCTACTCAGTTAATTATAAGAAGATATGCAATATGTGGTTTTATACTTTTGACAAAATAGTGGCCTAAATATCTCAAATGTTTATTCTAAATGTGACCTGTACAAGCTGATTTTGAATTTGGGGTTAGTTTTTATGAAATGTTGATGCTATTTTTCTTAAAATCGGAAATGAAGAAAACTAGCTGAAAAGTAAAGAAAAGTGAGTTCTACTAATGACTACAAAATAGGTAAATACTTGGAATACTGCGTCCAGTTCTGGGCGCCCTATTATAGGAAAGATGTGGATGCTTTGGAGAGGGTTCAGAGGAGGTTTACCAGGATGCTGCCTGGACTGGAGGGCTTATCTTATGAAGAGAGGTTGACTGAGCTCGGTCTCTTTTCATTGGAGAAAAGGAGGAGGAGAGGGGACCTAATTGAGGTATACAAGATAATGAGAGGCATAGATAGAGTTGATAGCCAGAGACTATTTCCCAGGGCAGAAATGGCTAGCACGAGGGGTCATAGTTTTAAGCTGGTTGGTGGAAAGTATAGAGGGGATGTCAGAGGCAGGTTCTTTACGCAGAGAGTTGTGAGAGCATGGAATGCGTTGCCAGCAGCAGTTGTGGAAGCAAGGTCATTGGGGTCATTTAAGAGACTGCTGGACATGTATATGGTCACAGAAATTTGAGGGTGCATACATGCGGATCAATGGTCGGCACAACATTGTGGGCTGAAGGGCCTGTTCTGTGCTGTACTGTTCTATGTTCTATGTTCTATGTTCTTACCTTAGTACATTTGGTGGTATTTAAGTGCTCATTTAAAATAATAAATGATACAAAGGCAAGTTTTGGATTAATATTATCATCCCAAGCTATGTTCTATCAGCATCAAGGGCTTTTAGAAAAATTAGCTATTGGTATGTCTGTTAGGTTACTGAAGGACACCAAGTTAAGGACATTAAAAAGTGCAAGATAATAAAATGTGAGGCTGGATGAACACAGCAGGCCAAGCAGCATCTCAGGAGCACAAAAGCTGACGTTTCGGGCCTAGACCCTTCATCAGAGAGGGGGATGGGGAGAGGGAACTGGAATAAATAGGGAGAGAGGGGGAGGTGGACTGAAGATGGAGAGTAAAGAAGATAGGTGGAGAGAGTATAGGTGGGGAGGTAGGGAGGGGATAGGTCAGTCCAGGGAAGACGGACAGGTCAAGGAGGTGGGATGAGGTTAGTAGGTAGATGGGGGTGCGGCTTGGGGTAGGAGGAAGGGATGGGTGAGAGGAAGAACCGGTTAGGGAGTCAGAGACAGGTTGGACTGGTTTTGGGATGCAGTGGGTGGGGGGGGAAGAGCTGGGCTGGTTGTGTGGTGCAGTGGGGGGAGGGGACGAACTGGGCTGGTTTAGGGATGCAGTAGGGGAAGGGGAGATTTTGAAACTGGTGAAGTCCACATTGATACCATATGGCTGCAGGGTTCCCAGGTGGAATATGAGTTGCTGTTCCTGCAACCTTCGGGTGGCATCATTGTGGCAGTGCAGGAGGCCCATGATGGACATGTCATCTAGAGAATGGGAGGGGGAGTGGAAATGGTTTGCGACTAGGAGGTGCAGTTGTTGCGAACTGAGCGGAGGTGTTCTGCAAAGCGGTCCCCAATGTAGAGGAAGCCGCACCGGGTACAGTGGATGCAGTATACCACATTGGCAGATGTGCAGGTGAACCTCTGCTTAATGTGGAATGTCATCTTGGGGCCTGGGATAGGGGTGAGGGAGGAGGTGTGGGGGCAAGTGTAGCATTTCCTGCGGTTGCAGGGGAAGGTGCCGGGTGTGGTGGGGTTGGAGGGCAGTGTGACAGCCACAGCCACATTAAAAAGTGCAGCAGGTTACAATGCAGGTTTTCTTTGAAAATAAATTATTTTTTGTTCATTTCTTTTATTGAGGTGAATGAAAAACTAAATAAAACTGTTCTCTGTTTGTTTTAACAAGATTTAATTTTGATCTTTGTTATAAGGCAAGGATTCATTAGGGCTAGTTAACATGGCTTTATGTGTGATAAATTGTGTCTCACCAACTTGACTGAGCTTTTATTTGAAGAAGTGATGAAGAAGATTGAAAGTAGAGCGGTGAATGTTGTCTACGTGAACTTCAGTAAGGTGTTCGAGGTTCTCATGTTGGACTGGTTAGCAAGGTTAGATCATGTGAAATACGAGAAGAGCTAGACATTTGGATACAAAATTGGCTCAAAGATAAGAGACAAAGGGTAGTGGTAGAAGGTTCCTTTTTGGACCACAGTCCTGTAGCCAGCAGTGTGCTGTAAGGATCAGTGCTGGTCCACTGCTTTTTGTCATTTATATAAATGTTTTGGGTATGAGTTTGCTCGCTGAGCTGGAAGGTTAGTTTTCAGACGTTTTGTCACCATTCTACGTTTCATCATCAGTGAGCCTCCGACGTAGCGCTGGTATTATGTCCCGCTTTATTTATCTGGTTAGGTTTCCTTGGGTCGGTGATGTCATTTCCTGCGTTGGTGATGTCATTTCCTGTTCTTTTTTCTCAGAGGATGGTAGATTTGCTCCAAATCAATGTGTTTGTTGATGGAGTTCCGGTTGGAATGCCATGTTTCTCGGAATTCTCATGCGTGTCTCTGTTTGGCTTGTCTGAGGATGGATGTGTTGTCCCAATCAAAGTGGTGTCCTTCCTCATCTGTATGTAAGGATACGAGTGATAGTGGGTCATGTCGTTTTGTGGCTAGTTGATGTTCATGTATCCTGGTGGCTAGTTTTCTGCCTGTTTGCCCAATGTAGTGTTTGTCACAGTAAATGTTTTAGATGAAATTATAGAAGTTACCATTAGGAAGTTTGCAGATGATACGAAAATTAGTGATATAATAGACAACAAAGAAGGTTACCTTAGTGTACAATGGAACCTTGATCAGATAAGCCGAGGAGTGACAAATGGAGTTCAGTTTAGATAATTGTGAGGTGCCGCATTTTGTCACAGCAAAACAGGGCAGGGCTCATTCACTTAATGGTAAAGTCCTGCCAAACCAGGGGACCTTGGAGTGCAGGTTCATGGCTCCTTGAAAATGGAGTTGCAGCTAAACAGGGCAGTGAAGAAGGCATTTGGTATGCTTGGCTTTATTGGTCAGTGCATTGAGTATAGGAGTTGAGATGCTATGTTGCGGCTGTACAGGACATCAGTTAGGCCACTTTTAGACCACTGCATGCAATTCTGTCTCCCTGCTACAGGAAAGATTTTCTGAAACTTGAAAGATTTCAGAAAAGATTTACAATGATGTTGGCAGGGTTGAATGGTCTGAACTGTATGGAAAGCTGAATAGACTAGGGCTATTTTCCCTGGAGCGACAGATGCTGAGAGGCAGCCTTACAGAAGTTTATAAAATCATGTGGAGCATGGATACGTTGAATTGTCTAGGTCTTTTCCCCAGGTTAGGGGAAGTCTAAAACTAGAGGTCAAGGGTTTAAGGTAAGAAGAGAAAGATTTAAAAGGGATGTTTCTGGAACTTTTTCACACTGAGGGTGGTGTGTGTATGGAATGAGCTGCCAGAGGAGGTGGTGGAGGCTGGTACAATTATAACATTTAAAAGGCATCTGAATGGATATATGAATAGGCAGGGTTTAGGGGAATATGGGCCAAATGCTGGCAAATGGGACTGGATTAATTTAGGATATCTGGTCACCTTGGACAAGTGGGATGGAAGGGTCTGTTTCCATGCGGTACATCTCTATGACTCTGAGTCTGTATTATTGTATCCCAATATTGAGGAGGCATTTGTGTTTATATATCTCTCTTTTTAAGTGGTGTTGGTGGAATGTAGCATGTGTTTGCCCCAAGTTCCATTATTGTTATTACTGTAAAATTCATAAATTATACAATGAATTGGATTATGTTTTTTGAAAAAAAATCCTAACTTTTTCAACAACAGCCTTGGGAAGGCGATGATGAAGTTTTTGACAATCATTTTTAAACATCTTTATTAGAACTGTAATCTCACTTAGTAGAATGTAGTTTTTCTAAAAAAAATGTTGTGTCAGGAAAATCTTTAAATCCTGCAGCTTTTATGCCAAAATGTAGAATAGACCCGCAAATCAATATGGTGATTAAACGGAATGACATAAATGAATTGAAATGTCATAATGCATGTCAGTGTTACTTGTATTGTTTCATATTACAAAAATATAATAAATATATTTAGTTCTACTTACATGTTACTTCTCCATTTTAGGAACTACATGTAGGAAATAACCAGATTGAGAATCTGGGCTCAGAGCACTTGAAAAATCTAAGTTCTATCACTGTGCTGGAGCTCCGCGACAACAAATTGAAATCACTACCAGATGAAATTCTTATGCTTCAAGACTTAGAACGACTTGACCTCACAAATAATGACATTAGCAGGTACATGACAAAATGTTAGTTTTTTTTATTGTAGTACACCTTCTTAAAGATTTATTTTACTGTCGTCTACTTCAATTCAAGAATTCAAGATGGTGCTGACACTCAGTGACTCTTTGCAAGCTCCCGACAGCAGATCTTATTATATTTATAATAATGTGGATGTTTCTAATTGGGATATAAAAATGAGCACATTGTTTAAGAACAATGTTCTTTTGTATGATCAAGGCGTAACATAGGATTTAGGAGCAAGACCAGGTCATTTGGCTGTTTGAACTTGCTCTATCATTCATTAAGGCCATATGTTGTGAATCTGATGGGAGGTACATGCTGGTAATAAAAACCCACTGAGCTGTACCGTTAGCATCAGTGTTTTAATTTAGTTACCAAATTGACAAAATTGTTTCCCTTTATGACTGCTTTTAAGAACAAAAGAGACTTCCATCACATTTCTTTATACTCAAGATAACTAATTTATTGTAAAAGAAAGTTATTATTTAACAAATGGTAAAATTGGTTAACAGCTAAACTATAATATGGAGGTAACAATAACTCCTTAATCTCAAACAAACACATGTACCTGACAAACAAGCCAGGACAGCTCTGTTGGGATTGTATGGTTTCTTTAAACAAAAGGTGGGAGGTGGACTGGATATCTGGGGCCAAGGGTCCCATCTGAAAGGAAAAATACCAATACTGTTCACTATTCCATGAGTTCCTGTTAATGAGATCTAGTTGCCAGCAGCTGTAAAAATGATGGGAAATCTTCCATGCTAGACTTCAAGTCAAATGAAAAGCCAGTTAAAGAGCTAGGTTTTTGAATTGAAGTAACAGTTCAACTTTCAAGGTTTAGAGGCTAGTGAGGGACTGATATTTGGAACTTCCTCAGGTTACTGGAAATACTTCAGTGACCAAGAGATCTTCTGAGTTGTTCCCATTTTAGGGTTTTTTTCTACTTTTTTCAGATGTTAGAGCGAGTCTTGCTTTTACTGCAAGCTGTGGAGGTCTTTTCTTCCTACTTACACACTTGGGTGTCCGCTGCACAAAGAAAAGCCTGCTTCAGAAGAAGGCAAACTTCAGCGCATGGGCTGTATCTCTGCTTCCCCTCCACTTCTTCCAAACCAATTTTGTCCAGCAATTAAAGCAATAAACCTCATCTGTTATCTGTCATTAAAGCTTTGCTTGTCTCCTTTCTGAAGTTATTTCGCTTCTTGGTAGTCAGTGAATGAGTTATAGCTCACATTCCTGTTGAACAATTCTAAGAAAGTACACGTCCTTCAAAAGCTTGATAAACTGCTTTTAACCCAAGACTGTTCAAACAGTTTGATTGTCCGTTCCTCATAGTCGTCAAATATAATTATGCATTCTGTCACAGGAATGTAGCTAGTTAGTTTTGTCCTTAACACTCCCCTTTTTGTATATCATTCTGTGTTGCTTCTTAAAATCTGAGCAATCTTCTGATGTATCACCAGTCTTTGTGGACTTGTGCTATGTTTGTTTCACATTGATTCTGTCCTTCATTTCCTTATTATGCCATTGATGATACATGGTTTAAAAGAGTCTTTCTCTCTCACTGAAGGTAGATCTTTGCTGACTGTTATTGAATATCTTCTACTGCAATTCTAGCATCCTACTTTTTAATCTAATTTCCATGTTTACTTCAGCCAGCTGTTGCATCTATATGAATACCTTTCTTCAGCTTTAAAACTTAGACCCAGTATTATTCACTTCAAACTGAACATGAAATTCTATTATGTTATGATCGCTGTCACCCAGACACCTCTTTACTGTAAGGTAATTGATTAATCCTTGTCTCGTATAGCATGTTATGCACTTAGGTTGGCTCTAGAATGTACTGCTGTGTGTAAAATAATAGGTTGTAGGGTTGTTATAATTATCCACAATATTCTGAATGCTACTTCCCTTCTATTCACAAAGGGAAAACACTTTAGGGGAAAAAGCACCAGGTTGACAGTTATTTGTTAGCAGTAAAGGAGAAAATGAAAATTCTGGGGTGTAATGACTTGGTGTTCTCTACTGTCACTTTTGATATTTAGGATTGAAGGTAGCCCAGTCCCTGTATTGGTTGCATACATCTGATATGAAATTAGGTAGAATACATTAGTTAATGACAGAAAAATTACATTTTAAAGTTAGGATTTGTCAGAATATTTCCAACCACGGTTAAAGGTTATAAAAGATACTGTGTTCAAAATGGAATATTAATGCATATGGCCAAGATTAATCATCTAACCAGTAGAGTCTTCTCTGCTATTTGTGCAGTCATTGCAACTATTTTAAATCCCAATTTACTAGTTTTTTTATATCTTATTACTCTTCCTTTCTAGGTAACATAAATCTTCCAATTTGATCATCCAACTTGCTTTTACTGCTGTTGTTTGCTGCAGCAATGTAATCAACTCTCAAATGTCTGTCTGAGGAAGTTGTTCCTGCATCTCTCTTTGTCCAGTTCCAAACCAACTACTTTATTTGTTACACTTTATCTGTCATTGCCTTCCCTATACTCTTAGTATTCCTATTTCTCTATTCTGAAGCATTAAGTAAATATTAATTTAATATTTCTGCTGTGTTCTTATCCTTTATTAATATGATACCTCGAGTTGCTATTTCTGAAACCAATTATCTGCATCCAAAAGCTGTTTTTCATGATTCTTGGTGTGTGCAATAGCTCTCCCTTGACTAAAAGTTTATGATCAAATGTGATAAAGCTCTTTTCATTTTTGCAAAAAAAAAATCCTGAAATTATTTCAAGTGTGTACATTTCCGGAATACTACTTGCTCTTTCCTAAGTCTCTTTGTGGCTTCCTTGTAGCTTGCCTTATGCTCTGGGAAATCTTCCTAAGTTGAAGTCTCTGTTGCTGGAGGGTAATCCACTCCGTTCTATTCGCAGGGATATTATTCATGTGAGTAATACAGTTTTCTGTTATGCACTATATATTAGTTGATTTCAATTTAATAATAAAAGATTTTACTGTGTTTTGTTATGCTTACATTCAGTCTAGTTTGTTTTCTGCTAATAACTTGTTAAATCCCTTAACTTTAAATTTCCAATTTGATGTTTTCATTGGTAGTTGGCAGTCAATATCAAAAGATACTAGGCATTTCTTAAGTGTTGCTTGCAAAATAATATCGTTGAAGCCTTAAACAGATCTGCTCATGTATGATTGATAAATCATTCAATAAGACCAATAAAGAACCAAAAGATCACATTTCATAAAAGCATAAAATGGTTGCAGCACGGGAGGAGGCCACTTGGTTGTTTCTGCGCTGGCTTTATATAAAAGCAAATTAGCTGGCCCCACTCCCTTGCTTTGCCCTGCAGTCGTTCTTCAATTTTTTCAATTCAGGTGCTTATTCAGTTATCTGTTGAAAACCATAATAGTTTTATCTCCACAATACACTCAGATGATGTATTTTAGATTCTTAATGCAATGTTTAAAAAATAAAGTTTTACTTTTGCCTTTGTTGGTTCTTTTGCATTTACCTTGTATCCATATCCAGTCTAATCTCCTCCCAGTGGGACCAGTTTTCTGTTTCTACTTTGCTTAAACCACTAATTTTTAACACCTATATCAAATCTCTTCTTAACCTCTCTAAGAAAAACAGTTCTGTGAAAATCATTGTGCTTTGTGGGATATTAGTAATGGTTAAATTTGAGAGTGTGCACACTTAGCAAAAAGGTTTAGGTGTAGCCAAAGGCGCAAGTTTCAGGCATTTAAATAGTGTTTTATTTAAGAAAGGCCTTTTTCTGCAGTTATTTTCTTTTTATTTGCCTTGAAGCATCTGAAAGCATGAGAAGTTCCTCTAAAGCCTCTTCTTACATAAATGACCGGACCTTAGTCAGTTTTCTATATTTACTAGTTACAGCTAGCATACACTAATATGACCCAATAATATTCAGCCATACAATTTTATTCATTGGCATAGCACCTGTGTGTTTCTCCAGGCTGAACAGGTGAAACTTCGCACTTTCCCTGGAAAACAAAATCTAAAATGTGGAGAGCTCCTATTTGTCGTGCTTCCTATTGTTCATTTTCTGTGTTAATATTATTGATTTCACTTCAAAATACTTCATGTTTTGAGATTATGAAAGGAGTTATATAAATGCAAGTTTTTTTTATTTATGGTGTCCTTGTTCCTTCATCACTGAGTGGTCTGTTTTCAGACCAACTGATTCATTTTGCCAGACCTTGCAAAGTTTTTCTATATTTGCTGGTTTTAACTAGTATTCAAAAGTAACCTCATCCAAAGTATTTTAAAATGGTTATCTTCAAATTTTTGTTTTCTGTTTGGTGCTTCTTTGTTGATCTTTTTGTGATTTTATTTTCCCCTCAGAGAGGAACTCAAGAACTTCTCAAGTACTTAAGAAGCAGAATACAAGGTACAAAACCAAAACTCTGTTTTGCTGAAATGGCTATTAAAATGCCAGTGGTAGAACGATAACCTTGACAGCCGTGGCCACATTATATTTTGAAGCATTTTTAAGCCTTCAGAGGTGCCCTTTAGGTATCCCACCTACAGTGGCAACACCCACTCTCCTGGGATGCCTGTCAGTTGCTCACCTTGGTGCACATGCCAGACTGAGGAGCTCACCTGCCACCCATTTCTCATTTTCAAATCTCCTTAGCGGTCTGCCCAAGCCACCTGTTTAATGACCAGCATTCAACCCTTCACGAAGAATGTAAAATTCAGTTTTTTGTTTGCTTGTTGAATAATTCTGCCTCTTTAAATTTAGTTTTTGAGGTTTAGAGTAAATTTTTTCTGTCTGCCTGACTTTACTACAGTCAGCATTGTTAGCAGCTGCAATTTATCTCTCCCACTGTAATTTATACTCCTCAATCACAGTATGATGAAACTGGTAAAATTGTTTAAAGCTCTGCTGACCATCATCTTCACCTACCTTTGTCCTGCTCACAGCTGAATTAGGCATGCTTGGGTTTGCTTGAGCAAAGTGTTTTTGGACATTGATAGATGGAGGCCTTGTGTAACTTGTTCAGTGACTTCTCAGCAATTTCCACTGGACTGCTAAAGTCAGCCCTGATATTCTTTTTCCTGGATTGCATTTATAAAGTGTTGCAGGAATGTAAGTTATTGCCAATTAAAATATAAATTGGCATGAATTTTTTTGCCTCTGTTACATCTGCATAACCAGAGTAGCCTAAGTGGCTGACGGTACATCTCTAAACTTCCAGAGTACCAGAATGTGGAAGACTAATTGGTGTAATGTGAGAATAAATGTGGTTCTGTGATCAGTACTGGGTATTATACTTTTTGCCATTACACAATAATAATCTGAATGAAGGAATAGGAGTTTTGTAATCAAGTTAACAGATGACACTAAGTTAGGAAATATAGTAAATTGTGTAGATAGGAGCAGAGAGCAACAAAAAGATATAAATTAAGTCAGTGGGGAAACAGTGGTCGAAGGGTAACATAATCCACTTTTAACCTAATGAAGATAAATTGCAATTTGTTCTTAATGCTGAGAAAATGTTAGAGTCTGTGCATCCCACCAAACAAATGTTGGCTTTGAAGAGGTATAACACACTAGAATGCCAAAAGGTTACAGGTAACATTATGCTTAAGACTATCAGTATTTTATTTCTGTATTCTATATGTTTGTGATGAAGTCCAGTTTTGAATGACTTGATAATTTGATTTGAAAGTGTTGAAGAGTAGATATAGCTCAAAAACATGTGAAAAGAGGCAAACTAATTTTTCATTCAAATGTACTTGTGGCACAAAAAAGAAACTTTGATCTGCTATTTTGTTTTGTCTAGAAGAAACAACTGGCCAAGATAAAAGTGGTTCAACAACAGCTATGACTCTTCCCAGTGAATCTATGATCAATACATATGCCTTAGGAACACAGAAAGTGTTAGAATACAGGTATTTCATTGAGCAATTTTGAATTGACCAACATTTGGCAATATTGTAGTTTTTATATTTTTCATTGGTTTATTCTGCCAATGCTGTGCATCTTATGTGAGGCCAGTTAACAGCTGGTCTCAGCAGGAAAAACCACATGAATTTGTTTAATTGATCAATACAGCATTGCTGTGTTGTTTCAAACAATAGTTTCATTCTTTATTCTATTTGCATGAAAAACTTTAGAGCAAGTATAGTATTTTGTGTAATTGTTTCAGTCCATGAAACTTCAGAACTTGTTGGCTTGTGGAATATCGAGGTTGGAAGGTCATGTTGAAGCTATACAGGACATTAGTTAGGCCACTGTTGGAATACTGCATGCAATTCTGATCTCCCTGCTGTAGGAAGGATGTTGCAAAACTTGAAAGGGTTCACATAAGATGTACAAGCATGTTTCCAGGGTTGGAGGCTTTGAGCAATAGGGAGAGGCTGAATAGGCTGGGGGTATTTTCCCTCGAGCACAGAGGCTAAAAGGTGTCGTTATAGATGTTTATAAAATCATGAGGGGCATGGATAGGGTAAATAGACAAGGTTATTTTCCCAGGGTAGGGGAGTCCAAAACTAGTGGGCATAGGTTTAAAGCGAGAGGGCAAGAATTTGAAAGGGACCTTAGGGCACCTTTTTCACACAGAGGATGCCGTGTGTATCGAATGAGCTACTAGAGGAAGTGGTGGAGGCTGGTACAATTACAACATTTAAAAGGCATCTGGATGGATGTGTGAATAAGAAGGGTTTAGAGGAAAATGGAGCAAATGCTTGCAAATGGGACTAGATTTATTTTGGATATCTGGTCGGCATGGACAAATTGGACCAAAGGGTCTGTTTCTGTGCTGTACATCTCTATGCTGTATCTAGATCATTAAAGTATATTGGGAAAATCAAGTGTCCTATTATTGACCCTTGAGAAATGCCACTTTAAACCTTACTCCAGCCTGAAAACTACCCATTGACCATCACTCTGTTTCCTATCATTCAACCAATTTGGTACCCATATTGCTGCCGATACTTTTATTTCCATGACCTGTAACTTTCTTCATGAGTCTGTATGACACTGTACTAAACAGCTTCTATAGATACATGTTCACCGTGTCAATAAGGGTTTCCACATTGAGCCTTTCTTTTACCTCTTCAAAAAAACTTCAGCAAATTTGTTAAATTTGATTTCCCCATCAGAAATCCATGCTGACTGACTGTTTCTAATCAACCCACCTTTTGCATTAATTACTAATTCTGTCCTGAATAATTGTCTCTAAAAGCATCTCCACCCACTGAACTTACACTGGTTGATCTCTGGTTACTTGGTTTAAGCTTAACCTTCTCGAACCGGGCCATAATGTTTCCAATTTTGAAGTCTTCTGGCACTGCCTCAGAGTCTAGGGAAGGCTGAAAGATTGTGTCTAGTGCCCCTGCAAAATCCATTTTCTCTTCCTTCAAAATCCTTGGATGCATTTCATCCAGTCCCAGTGCCTCGTTGCCTTTAAGTACAAATAAACTATCCGTCATCTTCTCTATCAATTTTTTAACCTTTCTAGTGACTGAGTTCCCTCTTCTATCAGCATGGCCTTGCTGGCGTCTCTATTTTGGTAAAAACAGATGCAAGGTATTCATTTAACACCTCATTCATACCCCCCGCCCCCAGGTGTAAATCCTCCTTTTTATCATGAAATGGCCCCACTCTTTTGCTATTTATATGGCTAAAGATTTTGGAACACCTTTATGTTGGCTGCCAGTATTTTCTTATAAATTCTTTTTGTTGCTGTTCTTAGATTTTTCGCCTTCACCCTGAAACTTGTAATTCCTCTTGGTTCTCAATTTTATTATCTACTTGACACTTTTTCTTCTTTACCTTAGTTTCTGTCTCCTTCACTGTTCAGTCCTATGTTGTCTTCAGTGCTATTGCTGAAATGTTGTCAAGGCCCATAACCTTTGTGCCTTCAGCCATTTCTCGATATCATGGTGTTGACTGAAAACTTCCATCTCCGATGCTGGAGATAACTGGAGGAGGCTGAGATGCATCACCCGCTTGGCACTTTGGCTGAAGACTGGAGCACACACTTCAGCCTTATTTTTCTGTAATGTGCTGGTTCTGCAGTGATTGAGGATGGAGGTATTTTGGAACTACCTCTTTCAGTGAGTTTAATTTTCCACCACTGCTCAGCTGAATGTGGCAGGATTGCAGAGCACTTATCACTTCCTGTTTATGGCATTTGGCATGCAAGTGGTGTTATGCCGTAGCTTCACCAGGTTGACTGCTCATTTCTGGGTATACCTTTGCTTCTCCTGCATTCTTTGCTGAACAAGGGTTGATCTCCTGGCTTGAACTGTAATGGTACATTGGCAGTGGGGCGTGTGCCAGGTCATGAAGTTACAAATTATGTTTGAAGATATTCTACTGCCGATAATAATCAACCTTAAGTTGCTAAATCTATTTGAAGTCTGTCCTGTTCAGCACTATGATGGTGTTACTTGATTTGATCATGAAAATGAAGTTCCACCTTCACACTGAAGATGCCCTCAAAGACAGTGCAGTGTTCATTCCAACTGTCATGGACAGATGCATCCATGTCAGGTATATTGGTGAAGATGAAGTCATGTATGTTTTTCCCTCTTGTTGGTTCCTTCACCACGTGCTGCAGAGCTAGGCTCGTCTTAAATTCCATATCATGCCACCCTCAGAGCTTCCTCCAAATGGTGCTCAACGTGGATTCATTACCTGACATAGGGGAAGAGGGGCAAAGCAAGCTTGTGGTTATTAGCAGGAGTTTTCCTGGCCTATTTTTGACCTGATACCATGAGACTTCTCCAATATGCTGAAGAACAATGAAATCATGACCATTAGTGAACCAGATGGGTTTTTATAACAATCACATTTTTATAAAAATCATTAAGCTTTTAATTCCAGATTTTATTGTTGACTTCAAAGTCCACCATCTACTGTGGATTACTAGTCCAACAACAATACCACTATGCCATCACCTCCACAGCGCTATTTTAGAAGTAATCATGGACTAAAGATAATCAGAGCCTATTGTGAATGTAATCATCTGATGGAATGTCTCCTCTGGCAATTGTGTAGCTGAGGTTGGATCCCAATGCATAGATAAGTGTGAACTCACTAATGACCTGTACTGTTGCAGAAAATAAATTCATCAACATTTTCTAATTCCTGAGATGTGTACTAATAAGAACTTTCAATGAACACTGTAGGCTTTCAAAGCACCTAATGACATTGAGAAAATGTTGAGCAACAAGTTTCCCAACCTTGAACAAATTCAGACAATAGGCAAATGGCTGCACCAAAATTCCATCAAAACAAGTCGCAAATACATGAGTTTTTATTTGAAATACAAGATCAGTGTAATAGTTAAAGTGCTGAGCCGTACTGCACTTGATGCAACTTCAAACAAAGAGAAATGGCACCTGGAGATGCCTCGTATCTTCACAGTTCACTAGTCTTCTGATTTATACAATCACTTTACACCCTTTCGTCATTCTTAATAAATCTTTGGTTTTTGGAAACATAATTCATGTATTTTGATAGATTGGCTGCTGCAGTAGAAAACTTTACCTGTTAAGTTAAAGAATCATGTACATGAAGTTGATTTTATATATAATTAGTTTATATATTTAATAAGTAGATTAAGAAGTTTTCCTTTTCACTTAAATTCTAAAATATTTTAAGCATTTTGTTTTACTTTGTCTAGTGACAGAAAAGCCACCATTGTTCCTGATGAAGTATTTGATGCCTGTGATGGAGTACCCGTCACTACTGTGAACTTGAGTAAAAACTTACTTACTGGAGTGCCTTCTCGGTATGTCTCAAAAGCCCAGAGCAATGTGACTTTTGTGTGCGTGGAGTGTTAGAAGTGGTAGGTTATTAAAAAAGCTTTTTAAACTTTGATTGCCTTCATCTTAACTATCTTTTTGGATACTACAGAGAAGGTAATTAGATTAAAAAAAAAACTTTTCAGCTGTAGAAGAGCATGAAAATTAAACTAATTATATTTTATGGGTTGAACTAAATTATGTATCCTTTCTACAGCTAGCATTATTGGCACTCAGGTTTAGTTAAAGCCGAAAAGGTGAACAACTGGAAAGATGTATTTGGAACATTGTGCTAAATTTAGGGGAATCTGGATTTTCTTTCTTCAGTCTCAAATGCTTAATTTGAGTGCTAGCAGTAATTTACAAAGCAGACATTTTTACATAATAACAAGTGTTTCAAATTTTAAGAAACGTTCTTTAATGTTACTCTCCAGCACTCAATTAAAATTGTAACTCATCCTTGTAAGGTGTCTTCTTAAATTGCTGCTGTAGGTGTACACACGCAGTGCTGTTATGAGGAAATTGGAAAATTTTGACTGTCAAGTATGATGATACTATAGCTTTAAGAGGTGTATTTTGTTCTAGTTTTTTTTAAATTGAGATAGAAGTTTGAGATGTCTGCTCAAAGCCAATAAAATGCTCGTGAGGCCTTGGGTTTTTTTAATGTTGGAGCAATTGAAACAGCCTGAATGACTGTGGTGAAGCTCCCACAGAATGCGGATTTTTAGCTTTAGCTTTCAGCAGTTGCTCTGATCTTGAAGCTTGATATGGAAGCTCTTATTCTTCTTTCTGTTACAGCTGAAAGCTGGAGTTTTCTTCTTGCTGCTAGAATTGTGTGTAAGACAGTATATTTTATTGAATTTGCTTTTGCCAAGGGTGTGTTTATGGGATGTTACTATATTGGAACAGTTAATTTGTAGTAGTTTAGTTTTCTTAAGCATTTTGACAGTTAGTTAAGCCAATTCTTTTTATTTTGTCTGTATTTTAATTGTAGTGTAAGAATGAAGTGTGTTTTGCTTAAAGTCAATTAGTTGACCAACCGAATTGCATCTGGAACACTACATCTTAACACTTTTTAAAATAAGAAAAAGTCAGGGTCAATGCTATCTTAATATATAAATATATATATTTTTTCTAATATATTTTGACGGGGTTTGGTCTGGTCCATAACACAAGTAGGGAAAAGATACAGTTTCAAAGTCAGGGTGGTGTGCAACTTGGAGAAAAACATGCACTGGGGTGGAAGTTCTAATGAAAGGTCATCGACTGGAACTGATTCTCTCTTCATGAATATTTAAATACTCAGCTAGGCAGCCTTGCATGTTTTACCCTCCATGAACTTCGGCTCATTCAAAATATTCTTCAACGTGTAACCAACTATGGGTAAAGCTACTTTATGTCAAGTATTGAGATTGTGTTAAGTAGTAAACTTTTATCTAAAATATTTAGGTAAATTGTCTCAAAAGTATAGTACTAAGCAACGGGAAAAACATTTTTTTAAAAAATCAAAATATTTGGCAAAAATATATATACTGTTAAGAAAAGAAAAACGCGGCAAAAAAGATTGGATTTGCAAGGATGTTAACAATAGCGTTAGATAAAGAATGGGCTTTTAATATTGAAATAGTGCTGTTAAGCTTCAGACTTGGGAGTATTTTAGAAGCCAGCAAAGGGAATCCCAAAAATTGATAGAACTGGGTCAATAAACTAAAATTATAAAGAGAGATTGTAAGATCTCTTACAGTATATTAAAAGGAGCCAGTAACTGAAGCAAGTAAGAGTAGGCTGGACTGAAAGTATTAAGCAGGTCTGGCAACATTTGTGGCAGGATAAACATGATTAACATTCTGAGTTCAGAATTAACAATCAGTTCCAGTCCTGAGGAAGGGTCACTGGAACCGAAACGTTAACTCTGATTCTTCTCCACAGGTGCTACCAGACCTGCTGAACTTTTCCAGCATCCATAGTTCTTTTGATTTTCCAAATAAATCATATTTGACTTTAAACTCTAATGGTAAGTCGTAATTAAAGTAAATTTTGGTCCTTTAGAGGCAGAGACAAGAGAATTCATTCATGAATGAATGGTAGAAACACTGAGCAAATCCAAAAAATACCCAGGACCTGTGTTCAAAAAGAGGTATCTGCAGAGGCAGCTAGATTCATTAGTAAACTTAGAATTACTGTTCAATAAAGAAAACACAGAATCACAGCCCAGTTAACCTGACATCAATCATCAGGAAAGTGCTGGACTGTTTAGGAGGTCTTCAGAGTACACTTAGAAAATCACCAGCATGATCAAACAAAGTCTGTCTGGTTTTATGAAAGGAAAATTGTGTTTGCCAAATTTATCAGATTTTTATTATACTTTTTAAAAATTATTAAATTTTTAGTAAATGTAAACATTAGGATAGATGAAACCAGTAGATGTAGTTGCAGACCTTAAGTTTCCAGAAGGCATTTGATAAAGTTGCGCTCAAGATTATTACACAGGTTGGAGGTAATATATATTAGCATGAATAGAAGATTGGTTAACAGGGGAAATATGGCACTTTGAAATTGATTAGTGACATATGACCAGAATCAATACTGGGACCTCTGCTGTCTACAGTCAGTGTTAACAATTTAGACTAAAAGACTGAGAGTAATCCGTAAAATGATGCAATGGCACAAAGCTAAATGGGCATGAGAAGCTGCTTGAGAAGAATACAGACTTCAAAGCAATGTAGACCAACTAAGGGAGTAGACTTTAGCCAAAAGAAAAGTCATTTTGGGCTCGAAATATTAACTCTGCTTCTTTTTCTGAAGATGTTGCCAAGCATCCTGTGTTTCTCTAGTATTATCTTTGTTTGTTTCAGACTTCCAGCATCCACAGTGCTTTGTTTTCATCAATATAAGGGAGTGGGCAACAAAGTGGTAAATACAGTATAATATGAGGAACTATGAGGTTATTCATTTTGGTAATGAAAACATAAATTCTGAATATTTTTTAAAAATAATGAAGTTTAAAATGTTTGGCTCTAGATTTTCTGTCCTTTCACATGCACCCAATTCTTTTAAAATTAATATCTTCAGTAAAAATTAATTTACAAATGATTAGGAATACTAGAGTTCTTTACAAGAATGGGCCACTGACCAGAAATGTAATGGTAGAGGAAAATCCCGTTTATTAAGCATATTTCCAGTCTCCTTTTGCTCAATAAGTTCATTCAGTCAACCCATTGAAGGAGTTAATATCTGTTACTTAGCTCAGAAATGAGTAGTGCTAGTGGCTTTGTGGCTTACCACAGGATAGCTGGATTAGAGTTGAAATGGAAAATGTATATATGGCAAAGAAACAGGCTATTCAGCCCAAACGGCCTGTTATATGCTCTGGAGCAAAGACAAAGTTGCTGGAAAAGCTCAGCAGTTCTGAGGAAGGGTCACCAGACCCAAAACAACTCTGTTTTTTCTATTACAGATGCTGTCAGACCGGCTCAGCTTTTCCAGCAACTTTGTCTTTGTTCCTGATTGTCAGCATCCATAGTTTTTTTCTGTTTTTATTTGTTATATGCTCTGGTTGCACTTTCTTTCCCATTTTCTCATCTAAGTCTACCATTGTGAGAAGCTACTCTCTTCCCTCTCAAATAATGTCTAGTTTTCCACTAAATGCATTTATACCATTCAATTCAACTGCTTCTTGTGGTAACAAGATGTAGAGCTGGATGAACACAGCAGGCCAAGCAGCATCAGAGGCCTGAAACATCAGCTTTCCTGCTCCTCTGATGCTGCTCGGCCTGCTGTGTTCATCCAGCTCTACACCTTGTTATCTCAGACTCTTCAGCATCTGCAGTTCCTACTATCTCTGCTTCCTGTCGTAGCAAGCTTTGCATTCATTTACTCTTTGGGTAAAGAGGTTTAGTGTTTTGGTATAGATCATTGTCTAAGAAATGAAAACCGTTTGTATCCAGATATTTGAGTGAGAACAAATGTAACTTCACTTTGACATCCCCTTTGGTAGTCTAACAGCTACACATGAATGTTAGCCACTTTAAAAAGGTTGAAGAGTAAAGTAACAGCCACACTTTTATATTGGAGAGAATGAACAAATTATGAAGTACAAAAGTAATGTTCTAAGATCAAATCGCTTAAAAGAAATTACTTTGGTAATAAGATAAGGTTGTTCAGGTGTTAATGCCACTACCATTAAAACATGCTGGGTAAAATTCATTCCACTGTTCTGCCTCCTTTCAGATTGGACAACACTTTCAAGTTAGTTCCTTTTGATATTTTCAACAATCACTTTCACTTTTAAATATTGAAAATGTCCATGATTTTCACATAGATATAATACAGAAGTAGACCATTCAGCCCCTTTGGGTTGTTCTGTCATTCAATAAGATCATGGCTGATCTCTTTGCATTTCCAGATGCCTTCTGTAACCCTTCATTTCCTTGCTTAACAAGAATTTATCTGTCTGTTTGAAAATGATGAATGAACCCATCTCCTCTATCCTGAAATGGCGACCTCCCTCCATACCCATCCCAATTTTAAATGTTCCCCTGTTGTGAACTGATCCACAAGGAGAAACATCCTTTCCATGTCCACTTTCTCAAGACCCTTCAACATCTTGTAAACTTGAATCAAGTCACCTTGTTTCCCTAAAATTCCAATGGAAACCACCTCTACCTATCCAACCTGTCCTCAAAAAGCTACCTGCTCATTCTAGTAAATCAATCTAATAAACTTTCTCTGAATTACCACTATTGCACTCACGTCTTTGGTTAAACGAGGAGGCTGAAACAGCACACAATATTTGAGATGGTGTCCCATCAGTTCCCTGGTTAGCTGAGTCATAACACGCTTCCTTTTATATCCAATTCCTCTCATATCCAAGGATACCATCCAATTAGCCTTCTTGATTGTATGCTATACTTGTACATTTGATGCATTTGAACACCCTATTCCCTCTGCCCTCAGAAGTCCACAGTTCTCTATGTACGTGAAACTGTTTTTTCATGATTCCTGCCAAACAAATTCACATTTTTTTCTGATATGATGCACAATCATTACTTTTGATTTTAATTTTTGTTTTTCAAAAATGCTGATTTTTACAAAATATTGCAACAAGTAGTTGGTTTCTATTTTAATAAAGTTATGATTTGGGGAAATTATTTATTTTTAACAGCTTCAAAAGAGCATTGCAAAAGAATGTCATGCTAGAGTTGACTATGGCTCTAAACAATGGCTATAGATTTAAGATTTAGAAATGTTAGGTGACAAAGGAAAGAAAATTCTATTTAATTCTATTTTGTGTGACAAAAATTAAATGTGAAATACTAGTCAAAACTCTTTTTCTAAGAAGATACTAAGATGTCAGTAGTACTATTAAATATTATCTTCCCATACAGGATTTCAGAACTTAAAGCCACCATCACCGATGTAAATCTTGGTTTCAACAAGCTTAGTTCTGTTTCCCTAGAACTTTGCACATTGGAGCTTCTGATTCATCTGGATCTTAGGTATGCTAAGTTTATGCTGATTCTTTTGTGTTTCTGTTGGTAGTTCATTTCTAACATTAGAGCTAAAGAGATAATCTTTTTCATTGAAGATGAGTTCTCTGATTTTTTTTAGGCCAAAATCCCATGTGCTAATGCCACATTTTACTAGGCAGATTGATGAGGGAAGACTTAATATCACCAAAAATGAACCTACCTAGTATGTTAAAATTTAAACATAGCTAAGAGGACTTTGAAGCTTTTCATCCTACTTTCATCAGAATCAAGGTGCAAAAAACAGACTTGAGAGAAAAAGAAACATTATGTACAGATTAGCAAAAGCATGTTGAATAGTTAGGCCAATGTTAGTATGGATGCATTGTTAGTTAACCATCAATCCTAATTAGAAGTCTTAATTCTTAAATCTTAATTTCCAGTACAGAAGGAGGAGATTTGGCCCACCTGGTCTGTACTGGCTTCTGAAAGAGCCACCCAGCCAGACCAGATCTCTAGCCCTAAAGCCCTAGCCCTCTAAATTCATCACTTTCAAATATATGTCCAGCAATCTTTTGAAACTGCTTATGGAATCTGCCTTCATCACTCTCCCAGCCAGCGCATTTCAAATCCTAACAACTCTGAGTAAAGAAGTTGCCATGAGGATGTGGTGAAGTCTGGCAGTCTCCATGACCCTTTTTTGGTTTTGAAAAATGTG
Source organism: Stegostoma tigrinum (assembly GCF_030684315.1). NCBI lineage: Eukaryota > Metazoa > Chordata > Chondrichthyes > Orectolobiformes > Stegostomatidae > Stegostoma > Stegostoma tigrinum. The sequence goes on along the minus strand of NC_081361.1, from coordinate 52,932,806 downwards.
CAATGTATGTACAAATTTCTTTTGCCTGCATTAAAAAAAGTCCTGAGTATTTATGTATAGGTCTTCTAGCACACACATGCATCACACTGCAGCCTCTGATGATGATCTTGAATTGATTCCAGTGTAACTTAGCGTTGTGCAGATTATTTTGTAAATGTTTTGTAATCTAATGGAAGACACACTTTTCTCAGTCATTCTACATGGTGGAATTCTTACAGTCCATATGCTACAAGATCAGCCTCATTCTCATAAACACGTAGATAGGGTCCTAGCTATCTGCTCAACATGTCAACTTGATGCTGTGCTAGAGCATATTAAAACAATCCTTCATAAAGCAAAGACTTTGATCAAATCATTACTCGTGCATCACAAAAACCCATGAAAGTGCCTCCTGCTGCCACTTTTGGCCCTGATTGATAACTGACCTACTTTGGATTACCCTGGAATGGGGAGTTGTCTCAAATTTGAATAATTGGTGCAGCTAACTATCTCACACTATTTCTATGCAGTAAATCCATGAGTGGTTTTCTCCACTGACAGGATGCTGCCATCAAGCCTAAAAGACTTTTTGTCTATCACACAAATGAATAATGTGATCCATGAGGTCCAGTGCTGGTGTGATGCCAGCTGTATCAGTTAAAATCCCAACAACTAACAAACCAAATCAAATATGTCCTGTTGACCATTTGCAGCTCAACCTGCCCATGCTTAAAAGCCTCAGAAGAATATCCTCCATTTAGATGATTCTGCTTTTAGAAATCGTTCATAAAATAAATCAGGCTGTGCTAGTGGTTAACCAGATACCAATTTAAGATCCTCAGTCAGGCTATCAGTGTGATTCATTTGTATGTGTTAAAAGTTCCATACATATGTATTCAGGATCCTGTTTCATGTAATCAAAAGGAATATATTAATATGCTGCATCTTTTAAAGGGTCATGGAAACAGCCAAACTCTGCAGCACCTCCATGGCAATACCCTGGGTCAACAAAATCTACTTCTAAAGTCTGAGTATTAAGATTGACAGTTAACTGTTCTTGCTGTACCTCTGTGCCAATTATGGGCCAACCAATCAGCACCCTATAAAATGGAGTCACTTTTAATCAGTTCTTGTGTCCTAGATCTGGACCACCGGTATTTATATATGAGAGAATTCACTACTAGTAAGTATAATTCTAATGTATAGTTCACACTGTGGAATTTAGTCTGTCCGTACATTCTTTATTTCAGTCATTTCGTAAATGGAAGCTACTGCTTCCCCTGTAGAACTGTATGTTGGGGAATACTCTTTGGTCATAAGTAAATGAGCAAAAGTGGATTTTCAGCTGGCATTGCAGTGCAGAACAAAGGAGCTTTGGTGGAGATGGAAACAAAAAGGCTAAGCATAAATTTTAATCCTTCATCGAAGAGTTAATTGCTCAACTATCAGGTTTTTCTGCTTTGATATTAGGAATAAGAAACTACAGTTTTCATTATTCTTTCAAGGAAGTTGCATGATTTTTCTTTTTGGTTCATAGTGTTCTCAAAATAAATTTGTTTTTATTTTGCTTCCGGCATGTTTTCAGAAATCGAGCATAAAGCATGTCTTTTTTTTTAAACCCATATTAGTGTTTGTGCTCCTCTGTCAGGTTATCAGTTCCGGCCAGACAACAATTAAAAGGCATTTTTATTTATTTGGGTGTCAGACACATTTTAATGAGTGGAAAATGCAGTGAAAGCTATCCCGATGGAACATTGTGCATCTCCCAGTTTTGACGACTGACAACAATGGCAGAAGGCTGAGAGGAGCACAGGTGGAACTAAGCAAGCAGGAGGGCTGCACTCACTAATCAAATTAGTTGTAACAAGTGAGTGGGGGAGTGGCTTTCTTGTGACACAGTGGTAGTGTCCCTATCCCTGGACCTAGGGATCCAAGTTCAAGTTCCACCTACTGCAGAGGTGTGTAATAACATCTCTGAATAGGATGGTTTAAAAAAAAACAGGTTAACAAGTGATTAGTCCACAGAGTTCTATAACAATATGCAGATGAGGCAAAGCAGTGGAACGATGAGATGTCTGTCTTAATGGAAAATTTTGTCTACCCAAAAGTTGAGGCTGTAGGCTAAACCAAGAATGCAGATAAGTAAATTGGATATTGGAATGTAATTTTAATAATCCAAGGTGCAATGTATCAGTATTTCATATAAATTAGTTTGATAGGGACAGCAATCTATTATTAAGGTTTTTTTTGTTTAGCTAAACACATTTGATATCATGTTTTAATGTGTCTTGAAAGGGGAGTTTTGTGCTTTGTTTTCAAAAATAAATGATTGGCAAGATATTGAAGGCTTCCTTGAGTTAGAATTGAAGAAGAATTGGTTCATAAAGTGAAACTCAAGCTTTTATTTTTTTAAAAAGGCAAAAAAGCAGTAAATGTCACTAATAATGTCACTTAATTATTTTTCTTTTATTCTTAAGAAATAACCTTTTGGCATCCCTGCCAATGGAAATAAAACAACTACAGCAATTGCAAACTATAATCCTTTCTTTTAACAGGTTAGTATTTTCTGTGCAAAATGAAATGTGTCTAGCTTCACAATATTTTAAGAAAATTCAACTTTCCTTCTTTGGATAAATAATACCTTTTCATTTCTCAGGATTGTGTTTGAATTTGTTTCTGAGATAACAAAGTGTGGAGCTGGATGAACATAGCAGGCCAAGCAGCATCTTAGGAGCACAAAAGCTGACGTTTCGGGCCTAGACCCTTCATCAGAAAAGCTGAAGGGGGAGAGGGTTCTGAAATAAATAGGGAGACGGGGGAGGCGGATCAAAGATGGATAGAGGAGAAGACGGGTGGACCCGTTCCTTAGACGACATGTCCATCCTGGGCCTCCTGCAGTGCCACAACAATGCCACCCGAAGGTTGCAGGAACAGCAACTCATATTCCGCTTGGGAAGCCTGCAGCCCAATGATATCAATGTGGATTTCACAAGCTTCAAAAACTCCCCTCCCCTGACTGCATCCCAAAACCAGCCCAGCTCATCCCTGCCTCTCTAACCTGTTCTTCCTCTCACCTATCCCCTCCTCCCACCTCAAGCCCCACCCCCACTCCCATCTCCTACCTACTAACCTCATCCTGCCGCTTTGACCTGTCCGTCCTCCCGGTCTGACCTATCCCCTCCCTACCTCCCCACCTACACTCACTTCTACTGGCACCACCCCTGCCTCTCTAACTTGTCTGTCTCCTCTCCACCTGTCTTCTCCTCTATCCATCTTCGATCCGCCTCCCCCTGCTCCCTATTTATTTCAGGACCCTGTTCCCCCTCCCCCTTTTCTGATGAATGGCCTAGGCCCAAAACATCAGCTTTTGTGCTCTAAAGATGCTGCTTGGTCTGCTGTGTTCATCCAGCCCCACACTTTGTTATCTCGGATTCTCCAGCATCTACAGTTCCCATTATCTTTGAATTTGTTTCTGTTTGCAAGCAGTATCTAGCATGGTTTCTATCTGCCTTGCTGAGAAAAGCAGTGTAAACATTTCATCTTATTCAGTGTAGTATTGAACATTAACGTACAAAGTCCAGATAACAGTATTTGGTCTTTGTACAAATGGTAACAACATTGGAGTAATATTGTGCCTTAAACTCAGCAAAACACCTTGAGGTGCTTCACAACTGTGTAACCAATCAAAAAGTTACACTGGATCCAAAGAACTTGACATTAAGATAGGTGAACAAATGCTTGGTCAAAAATATGGGAATAAGAGAGAAGCCGAAAGAAAGAAGGGGCAGCTGTCATAGGGATGCAAGCTCATGGCATGTAAGTAACAATTAAAGGAATGGCTGCCAGTACTGGGGTGAAAGAACTTATGCATGGATTAATGTACATAATCATGCTGTGGGAAGTAATATTCTGACAATTTTTCTGGCAAATCGTAAGAGCATAATGTACTAGCTAATACCACACATCCAAGTCTGTACCACATGTGGAAATGTTTCCTTCTCATCCCATCCAGTTTGCTTTGTCTTTCTCCTCTCTTTCTCTTTTCCCCCCACCAAATAATATCAGCATAGATAATAATAATTATGCTTATTCTGTGCTACAGTAGTTTTTTGTCTATTCATTCACTCGTGAAACAGGTACCTAGGAGTGATGAGTAAAAAGATGTAGGAGATTCTTGTGGATTGTTGCAGGGAAATGACATATACCATATGATCACTTGAGATTTTGTTTATTTGGGTTTACAATCCTGTGACAAAGCAAAATATTACTTAAACTAATTCTGATTTGAACTGGCTTTCAAAGACAAAACATTTGCATTTATTAGCAATTTGTTTATACTAGAAGTCAAGCAGTAAATTACTGATTTTAAAGGCCTGAATTGTTTTAAGTACTAGTGGCACTCTATCTGAAATGCTAAAACTCTGCCATTTGTAGAAATGAAGAAGATTAATGTTTTTTTTTTGCAAAGTAGTTCAGAAGACGATAAAGCCACCTATTTTTAGTGGAGGAATTTTTTTTAAGCCTTTCTGTCTGAAACAAACAAAACATAAATTTTGGATCAATCTGCACCAATTACGGAGAGTTAGAACTGTGTTTACTTTGTTTCTCCTGTTCTCGTTGCCTCAAGAAATGTGGATGAGGGCAGGGTGGATATGAGTCCAGTTAAGACTCATGAGATGACGATTCCATTCTGTTTGTTGCAAGTTTAACCAGGTTGAAGGATTTTGGTTAGTCTCAGTCAGGCCTCCTGGTTCAGAAGTAGGGATACTACCTCTGCACAACAAGAACCTCTTTTATTGTGTACTCTAAACTGAGTAACTTTTAATCCATTGATACCTGGAGCAGTTGCAAATAAGCAGCTGTTGGATACCTGTATGAACTGCCTAGATTAATGAGATTTGAACTGTGACTCTTCTGCGCCTTAGTGTCTTTCCCCTTAATCATTGGCCCACCTTCATACTCTGTCTTGCTTTTTCTCTCGCCTCCTTCAACTTTACTCAATTTCTTTCTCTTATGAGGTAATCATTTGATCATTCCTCTCCAATTACTGCACCATCATGAACTTCTCCTGATCCTAGCTCTGCAAGTAGCTCACTTCTGCCCTTGCCCATTCTTTTCCAGATCCTAATTTCTAGTCTGCCGATCTACTTTTCTGCACCTGGTTTTGGCATGTTTCTTTTGCTGGAACTTTTATAAACTATAGTTCACACAGAATGCATAGGCCATGTCTTCAACCATTCAAAGACATATCCAGTCACTGCTGGTCAGGTCAAACTCCTTTTGTTTCCTGTTTCCCAAAGATTTGATTTTGGGATTTACAGACATTCCTTCATTACTCCATATCCTCATCCTCCCCTCTCTGTATGATTTCCTTTGGCCCTACATTGATACATACAGTCTCCGTTAGCCTAGCACTACTTATTTCCTACTTCTGCTATTCTCTTTGTGGCTGCCACTTTATTTCCTTGGTTACCCCATTCTCTAAAATTCCTTCCCACTGAATCTTCATCTGGCTAGCACTCTCTTCCTTCCAAAATACTGTCTCTTGAATCATGCTTGAGTCCACCCAGACCCATTCTTCCTATTGGTGTGCACTCTGTATCCACTGCATTGGAAAACTTTCTTGCAGCGATTTTGCTTAGCTAATTATAATTATTTAACTTCTAAAGCATTTTTGCAATGTTACATAAAATGTATAGTAAGAGAGCCAATTGTTTGTGGGACGTATGGTTTCAGAAACAGATAAAAACCAAAAGAACTGCAGATGGTGTAAATTAGAAACAAAAACAGAAGTTACTGGAAAAGCACAGCGGGTCTGGCAGCACCTGCAGAGAGAAATGAAGAATTAACGTTTTGGGTCGAGTGACTGTTCCGAGGAAGAGTCACTCAATCCAAAACATTAACTCTAATTTTTCTCCACAGGTGCTGCCAGACCTGCTGAACTTTTCCAGTGATTATCTGTTTTTGTTTCAGAAATGGTGATCTTGTTAAATGCGTAAGATTTGATCAGTTATTTAAAAACTTCAGTCAATTAAATTTAAGCGTAATTTGTTTAAGCTGAGTTTGCACATCAAGTTTATTAAAACATTTGTTGATTTATAGAATTTTGATGTTTTAAACACGATAGTAAAGCATCAAATTTCAGTAAGATTGCATATTCTTGATTTCTTGTTCAGCGTAAGTTTTATTTTCTGTCCTCAGGTTTAAGGAGTTCCCTAATGCCTTATACCATATCCCAGCACTAGAAACTATTCTTATTAGTAATAATCAGGTGGGCTCGATTGATGCTTTCCAACTGATGCAACTCGACAAACTGACCACACTGGACATGCAGAATAATGATTTAATGCAGGTCCCACCAGAGCTGGGGAGCTGTGTAAACCTAAGGTAAATATGAGTTATGTATGCATATACAAACTTATGAGTTAGGAACAGAAGTAGGCTTCTTGGTCCCTCAACCATTCATCATCAAGTTTTGTACAAATCAAGATGTTGTGTCCCTTGGAGGCTATGAGGCTCCCACAGCATTGTTGCTGTGGTCTTTCTCAATGGTAACGATCACAGAAAAGAGTTTCTGTTTGAAGTAATTGTGGTCAGTTGCTGACTTGCAACTGTAAATAGTACATCCTACAGCCACTGTAGACTGGTGATGGATCTGCTGGCTACTGATTTAATGATTGGAGTGTTAGTGAATAAAGTGCATAAATTAATTACAGTTAATTCCATGGATTCATGTTGTGAAGTGAGATTTGTTATGCAGTTTTAAAAACATTCTGGTTATACAGTTATTGATGGTATTTAGCTATGAAACACTAAAAATCATTTATTTTAAGAATTTAAACCAACAGAAAGATTTAACAATGAAGGGTAGGTGATGAATGATTAGCTTTTACCTAAAATAGAACAAAATCGAGTAATGGAGACAGCTTATCTTGTTAGGATCTACATATAGATTTGGGAAAAATGTAACAAAGGAACAACTTTCAAAACCATAAAGTATGAAATTGCAAATTGGCTGTTATGTATACGTCAAGTCATTTTCACCTAATGGAAGCATCCAAAGTACACTAGTCAGGATGGTTAGTCGGATATTAGAAGGGATTGAATTCTTTACCGTTCTTTGTCATGAGCCTTGTAGAAGAGATTTAAGCACATCTGTCCAGGGATGTAAGATGAAGAGTGGTCAAAAGATTGCTAAGCTTTTGTTGTTTGTCCCCTAGCAGCTGAGTAAATATTTAAAGCTGAATTCTTTTCACCTTCCAGTAATTGCCTTTTATAGTTAGTATTTTTCCAAAAAGGTCTCTTTGTAGTAGAATTTTGTATCTTTATTTGTCCCAAGATTTCCATGATATGTTGTATAACAACACAACTGACTTTAAGCTGTATATTTTCCAGTATACAAAGTGCCACTTTATTTCATGCAGAACCCTCCTCCTCGAAGGAAATCCATTTCGTAATCCACGGGCAGCTATCTTGGCTAGAGGAACAGCTGCAGTCCTGGAATATCTTAGAAACCGCATTCCTACATAAATCTGTGCCTGAGAGAGGAAGAATTGCTTTACTGAAGATACTGCACTGATTGAAGACTTAATCAATATAAAGTATTTAAAGAGGCTTTAAAAGGAAATTGTGGCTTGTTCCATAATATTAAAATAGTTGTTTCAAGATTACATTTGCTCTTAGAGATTTAAAGTTGACTTCAGTAGCCACGTTTCAGTGCAGTTAAGTATGACGTACATGATCTATTTACATCAGAAACAATGGTCTAGGTGTCACTTTTCATTGAGTATGAGAGGAGGATCTTCGCACTTTTGCATTACATGTCAAATTGTGCATGCATTTTGCTGCAGCACATGATTGAATCTTTTCAGTTTAGCACATTAGTAATGGTTTGTACCTCCAATGAGCAATTAATTGAACTTTCTTCTGAAATATCAGGATAGACATGCTTCTGATTTCTTTTGAATATTGAACTCCTGGGGTATCTTAATGTACTTTGTTTTGTAAGTTTCTGGCTGACATTTGGCAGTTTTGAAATATGCTGTGTTCTGCTGATTATTTGGGTGATCCTGATGTTTTTTATTATTATTCATCATTCATATTGCTTCAATACATAAGATATTATTAAATCTGTGTTGAGCAGTCCTTCCTTGACATGCAAACATCTTTTTTTTAAAGAAAATTTCTCACCTAGTTGTTTTCTTATAAATACATTAGGACAGGTGATTTATTTAGACCATAAGACATAGGAGTGGAAGTAAGGCCATTCGGCCCATCAAGTCCACTCCGCCATTTAGTTCATGGCTGATGAGCATTTCAACTCCACTTCCCTGCACTCTCCCCATAGCCTTTGATATCCTGTGAGATCAAAAATTTGTCGATCTCTGCCTTGAAAGCATCTAATGTCCCGGCCTCCACTGCACTCGGTGGCAATGAATTCCACAAGCCCACCACTCTCTGGCTGAAGAAATGTCTCCTCATTTCCGTTTTAAATTTACCCCCTCTAATTCTAAGGGTGTGCCCCCGGGTCCTAGTCTCCCCGCCTAATGGAAACAACTTCCCAGCGTCCACCCTTTCTAAGCCATACATTATCTTGTAAGTTTCTATTAGATCTCTCCTCAACCTTCTAAACTCTAACGAATACAATCCCAGGTCCCATCGTACATTAAACCTACCATTCCAGGAATCATCCATGTGAATCTCTGCTGGACACGCTCCAGGGCCAGTATGTCCTTCCTGAGATGTGGGGCCCAAAATTGGACACAGTATTCTAAGTGGGGCTTAACCAGAGCTTTATAAAGTCTCAGAAGCACATCGCTGCTTTTATATTCCAACCCTCTTGAGATAAACGACAACATTACATTCGCTTTCATAATCATGGACTCTACCTGCAAGTTAACGTTTAGAGAATCCTGGACCAACACTCCCAGATCCCTTTGTACTTCTGCTTTATGAATTTTCTCACCATTTAGAAAATAGTCCATGCCTGTATTCTTTTTTCCAAAGTGCAAAACCTCGCGTTTGCACACATTGAATTTCATCAGCCATTTCCTGGACCACTCTCCTAAACTGTCTAAATCTTTCTGCAGCCTCCCCACCTCCTCAGTACTGCCTGCCTGTCCACCTATCTTTGTATCATCGGCAAACTTCGCCAGAATGTCCCCAGTCCCTTCATCCAGATCATTAATATATAAAGTGAACCGCTGCGCCCCCAACACTGAACACTGCAGGACATCACTTGTCACCGGTTGCCATTCCAAAAAAGAGCCTTATATCCCAACTGTCTGCCTTCTTCAGACAGCCAATCCTCAATCCATGCCAGTAGCTCACCTCGAACACCATGGGTCCTTACCTTGCTCAGTAGCCTCCCGTGAGGCACTTTATCAAAGGCCTTTTGGAAGTCTAGATAGATAACATCTACTAGGTTTCCCTGCTCTAACATACTTGTTACCTCTTCAAAGAATTCTAACCGGTTTGTCAGGCATGACCTCCTGTTACTAAATCCATGCTGACTTATTCTGATCTGACCCTGCACTTCCAGGAATTTAGAAATCTCACCCTTAACAATGGATTCTAGAATTTTACCAACAACCGAGGTTAGGCTAACCGGGGTATAATTTTCCATCTTTTGCCTTGATCGTTTCTTAAACAAGGGGGTTACAGCAGCAATTTTCCAATCATCTGGGACTTTCCCAGACTCTAGTGCCTTTTGAAAGATCTCAACCAAAGCCTCTGCTATTTCCTCAACCACCTCCCTCAGAACTCTAGGATGTAGCCCATCGGGGCCAGGAGATTTATCAATTTTTAGATCTTTTAGCTTTTCTAGCACTTTCTCTTTTGTAATGCCTACCATACTCAACTCTGCCCACTGACTCGCCCTAATTGTTGGCACACTACTCATGTCTTCCACTTTGAAGACTGATGCAAAGGACTTAGTAAGTTCTTCAGCTATTTCCTTATCTCTCATCACTAGCCTTCCAGCATCAGTTTGGAGCGGCCCAATGTCTACTTGTGCCTCTCTTTTGTTTCTTATGTATTGAAAGAAACTTTTCCTATCATTTCTAATATTACTAGCTAGCCTAACTTCATAATTCATCCTCTCCTTCCTTATTTCTCTCTTTGTTATCTTCTGTTTGTTTTTGTAGCCTTCCCAATCTTCTTATTTCCCAGTGCTCCTGGCCACTTTATAGGCTGTCTCTTTTTCTTTGATACATTTCCTGACATCCTTTGTCAGCCAGGGCTGTCTAATCCCACCCAGGATAATCTTCCTTTTCTTTGGGATGAACCTCTGCACTGTGTCCTCAATTACACCCAGAAACCCCTGCCATTGTTGCTCTACTGTTTTCCCCGCTAGGCTCTGCTTTCAGTCAATTTTCGTCAATTCCTCTCTCATGCCCCTGTAATTACCTTTATTTAACTGTAACAGCATTACATCCGATTTTGCCTTCTCTCTTTCAAACTGCAGACTGAACTCTACCATATTATGATCGCTGCCTCCTAGTGTTCCCTTACTTTAAGATCTTTTATAAAGTCAGGCTCATTACATAGCACTAAGTCCAGAATAGCCTGCTCCCTTGTGGGCTCCATCACAAGCTGTTCCAAAAAGCCATCCTGCAAACACTCCATGAATTCCCTTTCTTTGGATCCACCGGCAACATTATTCACCCAATCCACCTGCATATTTAAGTCCCCCATGATCACCGTGACCTTGCCTTTCTGACATGCCCTATCTATTACCCAATGCATCTTGCGTCCCTGGTCCTGATCACTGTTAGGAGGTCTGTACATAACTCCCATTATGGATTTTTTGCCTTTGTGGTTCCTCAACTTCACCCACACAGACTCCACATCCTCTGATCTGATGTCATTCAGTGCCGTAGATTTAATTTCATTCTTAACCAACAAGGCAACCCCGCCCCCTCTACCCACCTCCCTGTCTTTTCAATAAGTTGTGAATCCTTGGATGTTTAACTGCCAGTCCTGAACTCCCTGCAACCATGTCTCTCTGATGCCTACCACATCATAATCATTCAAGATGATTTGTGCTGTTAATTCATTTACTTTGTTGCGAATACTACAAGCATTTAGGTAAAGTGCCTTAATGCTAACTTTCTTATCATTATTAGAGATATTGGAAATCCTAAGATGTCTTAAGCTATCCTTCCTTTTTGCTGTATTCCTAGTCTGCCTCGAGCTTAAACCCACCTTTACACATGCTTTCCTGTTGCTTATCTTTCCATTTAACTCCATATTCACTTTCGCTTTCCCTTCCCCCCGACTCAGAAGTTTAAAGTCCTACTGACCACCCTATTTATCCTTTTCGCTAGAACACTGGTTCCAGATCGGTTCAGATGGAGACCGTCCCAACGGTACAGCTCCCCTCTGTTCCAAAACTGATGCCAATGCCTCATGAAATGGAATCCCTTTTTCCTACACCAATCCCTTAGCCACGTGTTTACTTCCCTAACTTTCTTTTCCCTCTGCCAATTGGCACGTGGCTCAGGCGGTAATCCAGAGATTATGACCCTTGAGGACCTGTACTTCAATTTCTTTCCTAGTGCTTGATAATCCCTGAACAGGTCCTCTACCCCAGCTTTGTCTATGTTGTTAGTCCCAACGTGGACCACGACAACTGGATCCTTCCCCTCCTGCTCCAATATCCTTTCAAGCCGGTCGGAGATGTCCCGCACCCTGGCACCGGGCAGGCAACACACCATGCCGGACTCCCGATCCGGCTTGCATAGGATACTATCTGTCCCCTAATTATAGAATCCCCTGTAACAACTACCTGTCTTTTTGCTCCACCCTCTTGAATGGCCTTCTGCACCATGGTGCTATGGTCAGCTGGCTCATCCTGTCCACAGTCCTTTCTCTCATCCATACAGGGAGCAAGAATCTCATACCTGTTGGTCAAGGTCAAGGGCTGAGGCTCCTGCACTCCTGAACTCAGAATCCCCCTACCTGCCTCAATTACAGTCACACTCTGTTGTCCCTGAACACTTTTTGAATTTAAATTACTTAATCTACCGGGTGTGACTGCCAAAAGACATGTTTAAGACTACTCGTGACAAATACTCAAATTCTACATGCAGTGATCTTCCAGACTTTGTGATCTCTTTAAAATCCAGTTTCAACTTTTTAAAAGATATTTGCGATTTGGTTTGATTGGTTATGAATTTTACTTTAAATAGAATCTGCTTATGTTTACCAGTTTCCCAATAGCTAAAGGCAACGTTATCTTGGATGTTCAATGTTCAGTGCCTTGCCTGTGTTGAGCTGTGGTCTGTGCTGAGTTGTGATCTGTGCAAGGACAGAAGTGGAGGTGTAATACTTGGTTGCACTGCCCTAGTTTAGGAAAATCAGCTTTCTTCTCCTGATTTCTAGTGACACCAATTTGGATGGTATGTAATAATTGTGTGTAATTATAAGATAAAGGTAAAACTGAAACTAGCTGGCCTGACTGGCTTAGTACACTTTCGCATAATGACTAAAGGAATGTCTGACTCCTTTACAGGCTGCAATGGGTAAAATTATACTGCCTTTTGGAATTTTTGTTTGAAGTCAGAACCAAAAGTATGTCCTGTTAGTGATGATATTGCCTGCCCATCCAAATGTGGACATCTAGGTAAGGTGGTTGAAGGTGTTTGTTGCATATGTTTAAAATGTTAAATTATTCATGGTCATAACCTTCAGTGTATCATTATAAAGGGTACTAAGATGATCTGAAGCTGCACCAGTAGCCCTGTGGCAGAAAGAAAGCTCTGTTGGAGACAGACAAACAAGGCTTTTCTGGCTCTGTGGCCTATCCTCAATAAAAATTTGACAGTATTCTTCAAGCAGCCAGTTATTTGGCAGCTGCTAACTTTTATTTCCCATCATCGAATCACCCCAGGTCTTTTTTTTTTAAAATTTATTAACCACCTTCAGTAAATGACCATGTTTCCATTGAATAATTTATGTACACAGTCTGTTAAGGGCAATGCAAATCATGAAAGCTGAAGGGTCCTGTGAGTTGAGGGAAGAGGGCTAAATCAAAATGGAGTCTGAGGGGAGCTGTTCGTAGGTCAGCTATTTCCATTGATTATTTGCATCTGGCAAGGTTGACTGTAGGCAGGAACTCAAAGCGTTTTCACGTTGTCCCACTGTCTGGCTATTAAAACCACCTCCATGTAACTAATAAGATTCTGCCCTAGCTTTTCTGGGGTGAAAAGATGAAGAGGATTAAATTTACATTTCTGGTGTTGTAAAGTAGGTTCACAAAGAGATTATCTGGCAGGAAAATCTGAGTAAAGAAAAATAATCTTTTGATTTAAAATATTCCATTGTAAACTGTAAAGGGAATAGCAAAAGCAGCAGTTGCTGGAAAATTTCAGCAGGTCTGGCAGCATTTCTGAAGAAAAGTTAGAGTTAACGTTTCAAGTCCAGTGATGTTTCGTTAAAACTGTTCTGAGGATGGGTCACTGGACCCGAAACGTTAACTCTGATTTTTCTTCATAGATGTTGCCAGACCTAATGAGCTTTTCAGCAACTTCTGACTTTGCTCCTGATTTACAGCATCCGCAGTCCTTTTGGTTCTTAAACGGAAAACTGTTGTTTTCAAAGTGAAACTGAATGTGGCCTATGAAAGTTACTTTAGCTTTGAAGGTTCAGTCTCCAATCCTGGTTTAGTAAATCAAAGATATAAATTGTATGCCTTATATAGATTATGGTTGCCAAGACCCTTTAAATCATATTCTCTACCAGGAAGATTTATGTAGATATTCGTTTTGAATCCATCTTGACAGTTCATCTAACTGCATTCACGGATTTTCAAGCATTCTTGTCTTAGAGAAATTATTTCCTTCAAAGCATCAAGTCTACTTCACGTTTTTTTTTCTATTCTGCAAATATCTGTTACTGTGAACTTTGACATTCCTACCAGACTCTGGTGCTTTATAAATTCTGTGCTATGTCTATGTTGAAACAAAATTCTAAATTAGATAAATTTATACTTAAAATGTTTGTGAAATTCAACAACTGCACTCTAGGTGTAGTTGCAATGTTATACGATCAGTTACCAAGATGGGATTCTGTTGAAGAGGTTGATCAGAATCATTTGAAACTGCTGTTAAAAAGAATGGTGTTGTTTGGCACAGCGAGATATGACAGTAACAATTTGTTATTAAATGTTGAAATTTTGGCAACCCAACATGCCAGCTGCTCAACAGGATTTTGAATGCTGTTCTAGGGACTAAACTTTTTTTTTCCCTAAACACTGTATTGTGGTGCTATAACTAGATAACTTGTGTAAACTGCCAATGTTGCTCAAATACTACTGGCAGTGTTTTTAGATTTAGATTAGATTTTCTGCAGTGTGGAAACAGGCCCTTCGGCCCAACAAGTCCACACTGTCCCTTGGAGATTCCCACCCCGATCCATCCCCCATAACCCACACACCCCTGAACGCTACGGGAAATTTAACATGGCCAATCCACCTAGCCTGCATATCTTTGGACTGTGAAAACCTGTGACTGGTACTTGGTCAATCAGCCTACAGATAAATTCCATTTTCTTTAATGCCTTTACAGGTGAAAATTTGGAAAGGTTTAACTGTACTGATCTCTGCCATTTCTCAAAAGCATCACTATCTTTAAATATGGAGGTGACTCGTGACAATTTTCTTTAAAAGCTGTTCTCTGTAGGTTGCATTTGAAATTGTAATTTACTGCTTTCAAATAACACAGCTAGTTGATTTATAAAATAATTTTTGTCTAAAACAAGAGTTTTGTTTTCTATACCTTTTTGTAAATTCTTGATCTTTGAGCAATGATGTTGTGTTAAAATTGTGCATGCTAACATGTATTGTTGCATAAATGTATACCACTGTATTGGCCTGAGAAAATTGGTATTAAAATAACTGAGTTATACTTTTGGTGAATGCTTAACAAAATGTAGTTTTGAGTCTGACCAGAAAAAGAGAACAATTTGAGCACAATATTGTTGTTATAATGCAGAGGTTGGTTCATTCAGCGCTTCATTTCTGCACCAGCTTTCTGAGCATGTCTAAAAAGTTGTTTTTTTAAAAAAACGTGTGCACGTGTGTGTTTATGGGGAGGGTAAGTGTAAATTCGTTGTAGTATGCTACATGTGCAGCAACTATTGAAGAAGACCACTTTTGTTCTGAAAATATCTTTGAATGAAAGAAGTGACAATTATTTTCTTTGGTCGATTACCTGAAGTAGAATTTTGTTCTTATGGAAAGTTATCAATACCGAAGTGATTGACAATGGACAAAAATCACTAATACCTGTTCCAGAAGTGCAAATAATTAACACAGTTTTATATTTGACAAGCATTAATACATTAAGAATTAATTCAACCTAAAAACTGGGAGTTTAAAAAAAAAACTATGAAATTCATTAATGAGACTTATGCAACACAAGCCTTGGCATGATAAATCCATTTAGCAAGAGATATTTACAACTGTATAACCATTTAAATTAATGTTTGTTCATTAAAGAGACTTCATACATTATTCAAACACTTTTTTAATACAGAAAAGATTCCCAGAATTTCAAAGCCAAAAAATAGCTCTGTTATAGTTGCACCCACATTGGAAATGAGTAGCGTGGTTTTTTTAATCTCTGGTAAAATTTCTCCAAATATATACATACAGAATCTGCAAAATGCATTCTGAACACATTAGACACTGTACCAATAAAATAGTGTCAATACATAATACGTAAATAAAATTGGAAGGCTTAGACTTGCATGTGCATTTGAACAAACAAGTTTTTCCAACTTCACTATAGTCTGTGAAACTAAAAAGTGTAAAATCCTGTATTTTCTTTTTTGCACATAAAGCAGCTTTCAAGTCCAGTAAAGTATTTTTGACTGCAGAAGCAGATGTTTACATTCACAATCTAAATGATTAAAAGTTATTTTAAATGTCATTGACAGTTATTTACAAAATACTGCAATTAGACTAAATTTTACTGTATTTTTTCTCCATTATGAATTTTGCACATACAAAAATGTGAGTTTTTGTACATCAACAAAGCTGCATTTACATAAAGGGTTCACTTTTACAATGCAATCTATTCTATGATACCTAAACAAACGGTATACTCATGTCCCTGGGTCACTTGCATTCTGACTATCCATCATTCCTGTATTCATCATTCTCAATGGATATGCGACCTCATTCACTTTAGGAATTTCCATTTTTGATCAGCCCATCTAATGGATGTTGACTTAGTTAGATCTTGGTACTGCTTCCTTTCCTTTTGATACTTCTGCAGGAAACTGTTATTTGCAAGCAACCTTACCACAATTTCCAAACAGTAAAAATAAATCTACAAATATGAATTGTTCCATTATTTTCCTATACTCTGCTAGTGGTGAAAGGCTGTGCCTTCATCTTTCAACAAGGCAGGACTGAAGTTGAGTTCCATACATAGTGGGTCACAGGCACAGATCATACCTCATTTATAATGTGGTTAGTATTGCTCAAAATAGCAGTATTTCCTAACAAACTCCAAGAAAGATGTTGGTTGAAACTGATTTTCATTTAAAAGTTGAACATTAACAACAGCAATATTAAAACAGTAACAAAAAAATGTGATAACAAAATCCACCATTGTTTTGTCAGAGTTAGAAGCTTCAAATCATACCTCCGTTTGAACACATTTTAAAGCAGAAAAAAAAGGTAGTTTGAGCCAATTAAGTTTGAGTATTATATTATGGTTTTTTAAAATTACATTTTAGTGTAATTTTAACCTTTAAGTGCATTTTGATGTGTACTTACACTAGAGTTAAAATTGAGGTAGTAGACTTAAGCTCATTGTATCTTCAGACAACTGGAGAAAAATGGCAAAGGCAAAACAAAAAGCTGTAGAAATTTACTTTATCAGGAGTTGTGTGCGTGGGCACAGAATAATAAAGATGTTCCAGTATGAATTAATTGCCACTGCAGTAATAGTACAAATCTGAAACTGCAGTTGACTCGCACATTGAAGGTAACAGTATACAGCAGATTTGGTCATGTGGGAAACAAATCATTATTACATTTCATTCTTAATGATAGGGATTGATTTCACTCTTAAGCAAATATTAAGCCAACACAACTTGCACCACCACCAAACCCTCCCTGTTTTTATTTGCAAGTCTTTTGGCACATTCATAAATTACCTGGTTGCCAAAATAAAGACAAAGTAAAAATAATCACAGTTTATGTAATACCTTCATGTCCTTACGTCCAAAAACGCATTCTAACCAATCCAATGTATATTTGAAGTGTAGTCAGTGTTGCAATGCAAGAAACAATGTCAACTAATTTGTGCACAGCAAGCTTTGGCATACAGCAATCTGATAATGACTGGATATTATGTTTTAAGTGATGTTACTTGCTGGATAAATAGTGACTGATGCTGGGTTAGCTCCATAAGCAGCACCACAGTATCTTTTATGTATATCCGAAAGGCAGTCAGGGTCTCAGTTTAACATCACATTTGAAAAACTACCCCAGATATTGAAGCACAGCCCTTCATTATTGCACTGGAGTGTCAGTCAATAGTTGCTGGAGTGGTACCAAGACTCAAAGCAAGATCCACTGAGAAATGGTGCCATTTAAACCTTTTAGGATAGGAAAGGTTTAATATATCACTACTTGTCATGAGGCATTGGAAACTTTTGGAAGTGTTAATTTTGAATGTCTGTTTTGCAAATCGCCTGTACACATTGTTTATAATTCATTAAGTTGAATGCACAATGATTACATTCAGAATTATTGATAGACCCGCCACAAAAAAACTCCCCAGTTTCCTGACATTAATCTCATCCTATCCTGATGTTTCAAAATTTATTTTTTCACAAAATTGCACATTTATTATTTAATCTCAGATACAACAATATGACTTGGCACCTGTCAGAAAATCTTGAGTTTCAATTATGTATTGACCTGCGAAGGTCTGTGACATGCATTGATCACCCTAGTTTAATCCCTTTGAGCAGAGTTTCAATTAAGACATCTGCTGGACTCAAAACATAACATTAAGCAATACAGCAGAAATAAACAATTTTTCAAAATATTTTAAAAATTAAAACTTAAAGTTCATTATGGAAAATGACACTCCAACCCTTACATGATGATAGAGTCTCCACCATTATAAATTAAAGGAATATTCATTGAAACACAACATGTTAGTAAAGGTATTTTATGTTTTAAATAAAATAATGTAATACTTAAGGTAATATACTTGAGGCACAGCATGAAATTTACACGTAACTAATAATTTTATCTACATTGTCTCTGCAATTGCCTGCTCCTGCTTAGAAAGCCAGGAATGGTTCCAGTAAACTTGTGAACTTCACGAAATGAGGCAAGCTTGAGATTTGGCATTGCACTGTTTCTCCTGGATGTATACAGATCATAATAAATGGGAGTTTATCTGAAAATCCACAAAGTATATTTACATTTCTGGTGCTAATGTGGATTGGGGGAAAGGAGAAGAAAGTTGTATAGTTCCAATCATTCTGATGTATATACCTCCTGTACATGTGGGGCTTATGAAATTATGGTACCAGTTTGTTTTGTGTAGTAGACAACTTAAATTCAATTCTTGGTCATTAAATATTAAAGGGAAAGGAAGTTTAAAAGGGATAAAGTTCAAAGTTTTATTCAGAGCCCTAACCCATTGTCTCCCCATCAACATTTTTAGTTTTTAATTTTATGTTGTTATTTTTGGAAAAAAAATTCTGGATTTACGATGAGTGAAATTGAACTTGCTCCTGTCCTGACTTCAAGTATTTCTTATAAAAGAAGGCAATTGAATAGCCAGGAAGACACTTTTTGCCTTTGTTTAACCAGGTATACAAGCATCTTGGAATTCCAGTATTTTTGATTGGCTTTCATGAAACAGATGACATTATTTGTCGAACCCCCCCTCTCATGTCCAAATTCTCTTTCAGATATTAATATATAAGAAAATAGCTTTAAATTTCTCAGTACATAATTTGCTGCATTTGTTGATGTATTTTTGCTTTTTACAAAAAAGGCATATACAAGATTGAGGCAGTGTTTTATGGTGGTGCAATATCGAAAGAGCATGTGTGCTTTTGGTGCTCAGATCTAATGATTAATCAACTTGGAGAATGAATGTTATATACTACATATAGTATATATTATAATTATATATAATTATATAATTATATTTAATTATATGTAATAATTAAATGTTTGCACCAAATGACCTGCCATCTCACAGCCTCTAGCTGACAGGATGTAAAGTCACTACATAAACATCAATCTCATAAATGATAATTTGTGAAGATAAAATACTAAACATTATTATAATGATCGATTAATGTCTTATAATAAGTTTGGCACAAGTGTTGCCATTGGTCCAGCAATTGGCAAAAAAACAAATTGGAAAATAAATGCCTGGCCTTCCTTATAGGAAGCTGCAATGAAGGGTTTTAATCTTAATTTAAACATTTTTCTAGTGAAAAAAAGTTCTAGGTTGGAATCTCACGTTGGATTATCAGATCCACAGTGTTCTGGAAACTTTTAAGAAGTGACACTGCCTTCTCATGTTCCATGTGTATAAAGTTGTGTCCATTGGCCTACACAAAACAAAAATACATACGTAAGAATAATTGAAGTGGGAATCCATAATCTATAGTATGTTTTTGGTGATCATGAAGTTAAGTAACATTACCTGGGAATTACAACACTTACCTATTTTAAGACCATGAGACATACACGCAGAATTAGGTCAGTCAGTCCATCAAGTCTGCTCCGACACTCAGTCAAGTTTCTAAACCCCATTCTCCTGCTGCATAACCCTTGGTCCCTTCATCAATCAACAACCTATCTAGCTCTGTCTTAAATACATTAAATGACTTGGCTTCCACAGCCCTCT
Organism: Stegostoma tigrinum; assembly: GCF_030684315.1. Lineage (NCBI taxonomy): Eukaryota > Metazoa > Chordata > Chondrichthyes > Orectolobiformes > Stegostomatidae > Stegostoma > Stegostoma tigrinum. The sequence goes on along the minus strand of NC_081361.1, from coordinate 52,912,926 downwards.
GTGGCAATGGGTTCCACAGATTTATCACCTTCTGGCTGAAGAAATTCTGTACTAAAGGGTTGTCCCTTTACTCTGAGGCTTGCCCTCAGGTCCTAGTCTCTTCTACTAGTTGAAACATCTCCACATCCATTATCCAGGTCTCTCAGTATTTTGTAAATTTCAATGAGAGAAAAGCCTCATCCTTCTAAACTCCATTGAGTACAGACCTAGTATCTTCAACCACTTCTCATGATGTCAAGCCCTTCATCCCCAGGATCATTCTTGTAAAGGTCCCCGGACCCTTTCCAATGCCAGCATATCCTTCCTTAACTATGGACCTCACGACTGTTCACAACATTCTAAATGGGCTCTGACTAAATCCTTAAAAAGCCTCAGCAGTACATCTCTATTCTTGCATTCCAGCCCTCTTGAAATGACTGCCAATATTGCTTTTGCCTTCCTAACTGCCAACTAAACTGTATGTTAACCTTAAGAAAATTCTAAACAAGGGGACTCCTAAATCCCTTTATGCTTCAGATTTCTGAAGCCTTTCCCCATTTAGAAAATAGTCTGCACCTCTTCTTCCTACCACAGTACATTACTTCACACTTTCTCATATTGTATTCCTTCTGCCACTTTTTTGCCCACTCTCCTAGTCCTTCTGCAGCCTGCCCTACTTCCTCAGCACTACATATCCCTCCACCTATCTTTATGTCATCTGTAAACTTAGCAACAATGCCCGCTGTTCCTCATTCCAGATAATTAATGGATAATGTGAATAGGTGTGGTCTCAATATGGACCCCTGCAGAACTCCACTTGTCACTGGCTACCATCCTGAAAAAAACCCTCCCTGCCTTTTGTCATTCAGCCAATCCTCTATCCTTGCTAATATATTATCCCTGACAGTGTAAGCTCATCTTATTTAGTAGTCTCCTGTGTGGCACCATCTCAAAGGCCTACTGGAAATCAAAAATAATTCATGTCCACTGGCTTGCCTTTGTCTAAATTATTTGTTGCTGCCTCAAAGTATTCTAACAGTTATTTTTTCAGACAAGACCTCTGGCTGATTAAGCCATGCTGATTCAGTCCCGTTTTACCATGTACATCCAAGTACTCCGCAATCTCATCCTTAATAACGTACTCTAAAATCTCATTAATGACTGAAGTCAGGCTCCCCCTCGTTCTCACATACTACCCCACCAACCTCCGGATACAACGCATCATCCTCCGACACTTCCGCCATCTACAATCCGACCCCACCACCCAAGACATTTTTCCAACCCCACTCTCTCCGTGGCTCCCTTGTCTGCTCCACACTCCCCTCCAACCCCACCACACCCAGCACCTTCTCCTGCAACGGCAGGAAGTGCTACATTTGCCCCCACACCTCCTCCCTCACCCCCATTCCAGGCCCCAAGATTACTTGCCATATTAAGCAGATGTTCACCTGTACATCTGCCAATGTGGTATACTGTATCCACTGTACCCAATGTGGCTTCCTCTACATTGGGGAAACCAAGCGGAGGCTTGGGGACCGCTTTGCAGAACACCTCCGCTCGGTTCGCAATAAACAACTGCACCTCCCAGTCGCGAGTCATTTTAACTCCCCCTCCCATTCCTTAGACGACATGTCCATCATGGGCCTCCTGCAGTGCCATAATGATGCCACCTGAAGGTTGAAGGAACAGCAACTCATATTCCACTTGGGAACCCTGCAGCCCAATGGTATCAATGTGGACTTCACAAGCTTCAAAATCTCCCCTCCCCCCCCCCCACCAACTGCATCCCAAAACCAGCCCAGCTCGTCCCCTCCCCCCACTGCATCCCAAAACCAGCCCAGCTTGTCCCCACCTCCCTAACCTGTTCTTCCTCTCACCTATCCCTTTCTCCCACCTCAAGCCACACCTCCATTTCCTACCTACTAACCTCATCCCGCCTCCTTGACCTGTCCGTCTTCCCTGGACTGACCTATCCCCTCCCTACCTCCCCAACTATACTCTCCTCTCCACCTATCTTGTTTTCTCTCCATCTTCGGTCCACCTCCCCCTCTCTCTGTATTTATTCCAGCACCCTCTCCCCATCCCCCTCTCTGAAGAAGGGTCCAGGCCCAAAACATCAGCTTTTGTGCTCCTGAGATGCTGCTTGGCCTGCTGTGTTCATCTAGCTCCACACTTTGTTATCTCAGGCTAACCAGCCTATAGTTTTCTGTCTTCTGCCTCCCTTCTTTCTTACACAGTGGTGGCACATTAGCCATTTTCCAGTCCCCTGAGACACTCCCTGACTCTAGTATTTCCTGAAAGATTACCACCAATTCCCCTTACCATCTCCTCAGCTAACTCCTCCAGAACTCTGGGGCTGCAATCTATCTAGTCTGGGTGATTCATCCACCTTCAGACCTTGCAGTTTTCCCAGCGCCTTCTTCTAAGTGATGGCCACTACACTCACCTCCGCCCCCAACTTTCTTGAAGTTCTGGCATGCTGCTGGTGTCTTCCAATATGAAAACTGATACGAAGTACCCACTCAGTTCCTCTGCCATTTTTTTGTCCCTTCATTAGTTCTTCTCCAGCCTCATTTTTCACTGGTCCAATGTCCACTTTTGCCTTCTCTTATCTTGTAGATATCTAAAAAAAAACTTGTAGCCTTCTTTAATATTACTGGCTAGCTTACTCTTATCTTCTCTCCCCCTTCTTGTAAAGTTATTGTCTGCTCATTTTTAAAGACTTCTTAATCCTCTGGTTTCTGACTAATCTTTACCACATTGTATAGTCACATTATGGTCACTGGCCCTTATAGTTTCTTCATCTTAAGCTCTCTAATCAAGTCTGCCTCATTATACATCCCCAAATCCAGAATTACCTGTTCCCTAGTGGGCTTTACCACAAGTTCCTCCAAACCATCTTGAAGATATTCCACAAAATTCCTTTTCTTGAGATCAGCTACCAACTTGATTTTCCTCGTCCACCTGCACATTGAAGATCCTATGATATTTGTAATGTGCCTTTCCAACGCGCCTTATCTATTTCTTGATTTATGTTCTTCCTCACATCGGACTAATGCTAGGAGGCCTGTATAGAACTCCCATCAGGGTATTATTTCCTTTGTGGTTCCTTTAGTTATATCCACACAGAGTTTATGTCTTCTTACTCTATATCATTCTTACTAACAATGTAATCCCACCCTCTCTGTCCATCTGCCTGTCCTTTCAATATGATGTGTATCCTTGGGTATTTAGTTCCTAGCTCCGATCCCCACATAGCCACATCTCTGTGACATCCACAACATTGTACCTGCCAATTTCCATCTGCACTACAAGTTCATTTAATTTGTTACGTATACAGCATGTTTTTATGTTAATCATCAGATCTGTGTTGACTGCCCCTTTTCTCATACCTCATCTGCTGTGTTTGAAGTTAGATTTCTGATCCTTTCCATATTCTCTGTCCTACTTTTTTAATGGAAACTTTAATAACCTCTGCTGAGCCCTCCCCCTGTCCCCACTTACACCACCCACCTTTAACATTTTCCACAATTTTCCATGCAACTGAACCCACACACCCCACCTCTATTTAGTTTAAAGCCGTCTCCTATTTACTTTAAGGTACTATCCCAAATAGCGGATGGGGGCAGTTGCATATTGTGCATTGATTTCATTCTTAAACTATTTTTACCACAATTATTTGCCCTTACAACTGTAAAGGCACATGATCAAGGGTAATAGTTTGATATTTTCCATTTCATTCATTCCTGTACCTCGTTAAGAGAATTTGCCAAGTGAGGGATAGTTTGTGGTATGGGCACACACTTAAAAGCTGAGTTATGTTCCCTTTTTCTGAAGAAGGGTCTAGGCCTGAAACGTCAGCTTTCCTGCTCCCCTGATGCTGCTTGGTCTGCTGTGTTCATCCAGCTCTACACCTTGTTATCTCTTATGTTCTCCAAGTTCATTTTACAAAGTCCCTCACAATTGCCCCATCGTTTTGGTAGCATTAAGTCTAGGTCACTGACAGGAAGCCATGTGCCAATCAATTTTCAAAATAAGGTGCATATAATATTTCATGTTTATGTCAAACTTTTCTTTTTGTATGCTAGGGGAGATGATGATGTGCATATCTGCAAACAGTGACTTTTTTCAATATCTACATTTGATTTTACTGGGAAGTGTTGGCCATCACTGAAAAATTGTGGGATTTATTTGCCATTTCTTTAGTTGGCTTCAAGTAGGTTATGGTGAGCTTTCTGCTTGAAATACTTAATGTACGTCTTGAAAGTACTCCAACAATGCTGTTAGGGAGTTCCACGATTTTAAACTCATGATAATAAAAGAATGGTTATAAAAGTTGGGATGGTGCAATCGGAAATAGAGTTTTAAGGTGCTGCCGTGAAGCTGCTCACTTGTCCTTCCAGGTGGTGGAGGTTGGGAGTTTCGGAGATCTTACTGAAACTTTCTGCAAGAAGGTTTGGGCTCGAGTTTGAGATCGCCATTGAGGTAGGGCACCTTAATGTGATTTTTGGTTAAAAGCTGCCTTAGAATTTCAGACAATCACTTTCCCTTATACCCAAACTGAACTGCGGGGATTATTTTAGGACCAAGGCTGTTGGAGTTGAATGAACCTGGAAATCCCACACTGAGCAGGTTATTGGTTAATGCCATTTGTAATTCTTTCCATTACTTTGCTCAGTCTGCAGGCAATTTCTACAGACTGAACATAACTTTGTGAAATGGACTCGTCAAGTAGTAGCACCTGTGTCACTCTGAAATGTGTTAAATTTTACTGCAGTTTTTAAATGCAGCAGATATATGACAGACACAACCCTATAAATGCTAATGATGTGGATTACCACGTAATTTTTTTCTGGTAGTGCTAAAAGGAGAAAGATTGATCAGGAGATTAAGATCTTCAACTCAGATCCACCTGAACCATTAGAAGAGGAAAATGATGCCTTGATTTCACATTTCATCTGAAAGAAAGATTGTGTGTAGTGTTGTTAAAGTTTTCCAAAGCAAATATTATTTAAACATTTTCTTCAGTGATTCTTTGCCTTTTTATGGTTTGGAGACTAATACCATAAACAATCCTTTTGGTGCATCCTGACTAGCTAACTCTACAACTTTAAGGTAATGGCACTACTGTTTAATTCTATGCACCTAGAATTAACTTCGTGTTTTGATGACTTTTTAAATTGCATTCCTAAGCTGCAATTTTAATCATTCCATCTGTTTTTTACATTCTTTTGTTTTTCAATCCAAGTCGGGTTTTATATTTCCTACCAAGGTGCATCACATCACAATTTAAAGTTCATTCAGCAGTTAACTGTCTGTTCTGCATGTTTTCACTGCCTCCTTATACTATGTTGTATTCATCCTCATGGTTAGCTATATCTCCCACCACCCGTACAGTGTCATCTGAAACTTGCCATTGAGTTACTTGTTCTATGTTCACATCTTTACATTTTAACTAACCATGATTTCAGCATCGATCTTTGTGGAACAGCATGTTTTACATTTATCCTATTTGAACAGCTACCCTTTATCAGTAGTTTTAGCATTTTTTTGTTAAATTTACAGCACATTCAATTATGTGCCCTCTGAGTTCACATTCCCTAATCATTACCACTGTGTGGTACTGAATCTTTAGACGGTTTGAAAAGTTTCCACATTGATAAAAATACATTTTAAAAGCTGGGTACTATAATGGGCTATCGAATTTTCTTTCTCACTTGAGATCTAGGATCTGTCATAGTGTGATAGTGGAAAAATGGCCTTTCTCTAGGAATCTGAATTGAGCTGAATTGCTACTGATATTGGCCTAAACCACTGAATTGGTAATCTTATTCTCATTGGAATTTCTAAACTCTCCAGCACACCTTAAGGATCTTGTCTCCAGGCTGTAACAGATTGGATGCTGGTCCATCAGGTTGTACTCTAGTAACGAAGATGCCCTGTTGAAACAAGAGTGAGAATTATAGATTGACTTCATGATGAATTAAAGTGAATCGCAAGTTTTAATTTAATTATTTTGGTTTATTTCATATGACTATAAAATTTAATTCTATTTCCTTTCTCTAGTATTTTATTTCCACATCACTTCAGAGAGGTCAGAAGTTGGGCAATGTGCTAAATGAGGTGCTTATTTGAGTTGAGAGGATCTGAAAGGAGCTTTGCTATCCAGCTAATCATTGGATTACTTCATACTTGAGCTGGGTGCCCAAAATAAAATGTAATCTTTCATGCTGGCATTAGTCCACTTACTGAGCAGAAAATTCTCAGAGAAACGAAAAAAAATGTTGAGGCAAACAAAAGACCTAAACTAGATTTTCAAAATATTTGATATTTGAATACATAACATTCTGGTGGAAGGATGATTGAAAGTCCCGTGGGTTAATTCCCCTTAACAAAATATTACTTTTATAATATTTTGATTGCAATGTTCACAGTTTGGTGAACTCTGAGGATGTTGTGTTGCAACTGCAGTTTTGAACTGAATCCCAGCAAATAAATTTGGCTTTGTTGCATTTTTAAAATTCTGAAAGATTCCATGAAGGCAACAAATTGAATAAATAATGAAAGTGCAACTAAGTTCTTGATCTATCAGTCATTGATCATGTAAATTTTCTACATCTAATCAAATATTAAAACAGGTGTTTCCAATGATCTACTGTATCCAATGGTATTATAAATAATTGAAGAAGAATTAATACAGGAAATTCAATACTGAATTAAATGCCTGGTGTAGTTCCAGGCTTTTTTTGTCAATCAGAAATTGTAGCACATCTTCCCTTGTTCATATATTTCCACAAAGTAAAATGTAGTCATGATTTATTAATGAAAATTTGCTAGGTGCAGGGAAGTGCTCTCCCTTCCTCCCCTAGACTTGTAAATATGTAGTACAGGATTCCTTTAAAAATGGCTATTGCTGCGATGATCACTTGTCTTAAAAATAAAGTAGGCTAATGATTGTATGGATAAATATAGCCACAAAGGTATTTAAAAGTTGTGAACATACAGCAATGTGGGCAAGCAACATGTAGAAAGATTGTTCATTATGTTAAAAATCTTGAATAATCATCTAAATAGCTGGATTACCCAAAATAGATTCTAACATGGATAAACTTACAATATTAGCTCCAGGAAATAGAAATCAACTTAAAAAGTCACTGCAGCAGATGCAGAGAAGGAAAATTAATTTGGAATACTGCGTCCAGTTCTGGTTGCCCTATTATAGGAAAGATGTGGATGCTTTGGAGAGGGTTCAGAGAGGTTTACCAGGATGCTGCCTGGACTGGAGGGCTTATCTTATGAAGAGAGGTTGACTGAGCTCGGTCTCTTTTCATTGGAGAAAAGGAGGAGGAGAGGGGACCTAATCGAGGTATACAAGATAATGAGAGGCATAGATAGAGTTGATAGCCAGAGACTATTTCCCAGGGCAGAAATGGCTAGCACGAGGGGTCATAGTTTTAAGCTGGTTGGTGGAAAGTATAGAGGGGATGTCAGAGGCGGGTTCTTTACACAGAGAGTTGTGAGAGCATGGAATGCGTTGCCAGCAGCAGTTGTGGAAGCAAGGTCATTGGGGTCATTTAAGAGACTGCTGGACATGCATATGGTCACAGAAATTTGAGGGTGCATACATGAGGATCAATGGTTGGCACAACATTGTGGGCTGAAGGGCCTGTTCTGTGCTGTACTGTTCTATGTTTACTGTTCTATGTTCTATGTTCTATGGAAGTGAAGAAGCATTGTCTATTCATTATGAAGTTATCAAGAAAGTAAATCGGACTGCAATTTTAAATTCAGAAGGTCCCACATTGCAAGCTGGAATAAGGTATAATGATATATAAATCAACCATGCAGCTAATTCTGTGGCCACCCCAGCATCACAGAGGCCAATCTTTAGCCAGTTCAATTCCCTCCACATGATATCAAAGAATGACAGGTGGTGCTGGATTCTACAAAGGCTATGAGCCCTAACAACATTCCAGCAATAACATTGAAGATGTGCTGCAAAACTAGCTGTTGCCCTATTCAAGCTGTTTCAGTACAGCTACAACACTGGCAACTGCCCAACAATGTGGAAAATTTCTCGGATATGTCTAGCATGGAAAAGGCAAGAAAAATTTAACATGGCCAATGATAGCCCCATCAGTCTACTTTCAATTGTTAGTGATGCAAGTATTATAGACAATGCTATCAAGTGTCTCTTGCTCAGCAATAATCTACTCACTAAAGCTCCTGATCTCATAACGGCCTTTATCCTTAGGCCATAAATATATAAGAGCAGAATTAGGCCGTTCAGCCAATTGAGTCTGGTCCACCATTCGAACATGGCTGATGTTTCTCAACCCCATTTTCCTGCCTTTTCCTCACAATCCTTGATTCCTTTATCAACCTAGAATCTATCTGTGTTAAATACACTCAATGTCTTGGCCTCCACAGCCCTCTGTGGCAATGGGTTTCACATTCCTCCTCATCTCAATTCTGGGGGTTGTTCCTTCACTCTGAGGCTGTGCCCTTAGGTCCTAGTCCCTCTTACTAGTGGAACTACTTTTTTTCATATCTATTCTATTTAGGTCTCTCAGTATTCTGTAAATTTTAATTAGATCCACCCCTCATCTTACTAAATCACATCAAGTACAGACCAAAACTCTTCATCTGCACTTCATATGACAAGCCCTCCATTCCCAGAATCATTCTTGTGGACCTCCTTCCGAACCCCTCAAGGCCAGTACCTCCTTCCTTCGGTACAGGCCGTAAAAATGCTCATAATATTCCAAATGCGGTCTGATGAGAGCATTATAGAGCCTCAGCAACATCTCTGCTGTTGTTTTTCAGCCCTTTGGAATGAATACTAACATTGCATTTGCCTTCCTAAATGCCAACTGAATCTGCATGTTAGACTTGAGAGAATCTTGAATGAGGACTGCTAAGTGTTTCTATGCTTCAGATTTACGAAGTCTTTCCCCATTTAAAAAATAGGCTAAACCTCTACTCCTCCTACCAAAGTGAATAATCTCTCAGTTTCCAAAATGGACCAAAGGAGCTGTACTCCAGAAGTGAGGAGAGCATGACTGCCCTCGACATCAAGACAACCTTGACAAACCTGGAATCCATGGGAGTCAAGAGTAACTCTTTGCATATTGGAGTCAGTGCAGATGTAAGCCTTCAGCCTTCAAGCTTGGGCCTGTCATTCAATCTGCTCATTGCTGATCGTCTATTTCAACACAATTTTCTGTATAATTTCTCTATCCCTTGATGGTTTTAATATGTGTCAATCTGTCTCAATCTTGAACACACTCAACAAATCAGCCTCAAAGCCTCATTTCTGTACAAAATGACTTGAGCCTTATTCTGAGGCTGTGTTTGATGGTTCTAGATCATCCAGCAAGGAAAACATCCTTCTTGCAACAATCTTGTTAATTCCTGTCAGAATTTTGAGTGTCTGAGGGAGATAACCACTCATTCCTCTAACTCCAGACAATATAGGCCAAATCTACTTAATCTTTCATTAGTGGATAACCATGAAACCCAGGAATTAGTTTCATGGACCCACATTGTATTCCTTCAATGGCAAGTATACCTCAGGTGAGGAAACCAAAAGAACATACTCCAGGCTCACCCTCACCAAGTCTCTACATATTTGCAGTAAGGCATCCTATACATAAATTCATTTTGCCTTAATTGCTTGCTTTTATGCATGTTAATTTCACATTTCTTCACTTGCATTCCCTCTCCTGAATTTTTGTCCAATCACGTAGCCTCTCTAAATTGTCTTGAAGTGTATGTAAACCCATCTCACAATTCCCATTTCTATTTAATTTTGTGTAATTTGCAAATGTGGAAATATTATATTTAATCCCCACATCCAAAACATTGATCGAGATTGTGAATAGCTGGGGCCCAACTGTTGTTTCTTGCACATTCACTGTCTGCCAACCTGAAAATGACTCAGGTATCTTTCCAGTTTGTCAACCAGTTCTTTCCATGCCAGTATAGTCTCTCAAAACCCATGCGCTCTTATTTAGTAACATTTTGTGTGGGTCGTTATCAAAAGCTTTCTAAAAATCCATGCATACCATAACCAGCAGCTTCCCCTTATCCATTCTGCTAGCTATATCCTCAAAAATCTCCAAAATGTTTGTTAAATATTACTTCCCTTTCCTAAATTCATATTGATTCTGCCTAATGTTACCATTATTTTCTAAGTGTACCATTACAACATCCTCTGCTTTTATTGCACTCAAAATAAAACTTCTCACTCTTCCTAGGAACATATGACAATAATAAATCAAACCAGAAAGTCAAAAATCTTTATTACTGATTCCAACATTTCTTTGTAGCTCCCAAGTTTCTTTCTCTCTCTCTTACTTAAAGAGTGGGGATACATTTGCCACATTCCAATACGCAGGAATCACTCCAGAATCAATCTATTTCTCAAAGATGATCATCAACATTATTAATATTTCTACAGTCAATTCTTTCAACACTGTGGTATAGGCCAAAGGCAGGCAATGTCATTGCTGTGAAGTCCATCAACAGAGCTGGTTGCCTTAGCACTGCATCTAGAGGCCCAGGAACATCTTGGGACTTCAGTCCAAAAGGTGCGCAAGGGTGTTACATATGAGACAATAGGCAAGGAGGATCATCAGCAGCAAGGACAGGGAATTGGATTTCAGTAGTTACAGAGTGCCTGACATGAAGTAACATTCCCCTCTCAACAGACTCTTTGCCCCCTCCTCTCCAAAGCCAAAAGGATTTTCTGAGTAAAAACCCAAAAAAAACCGTGGATGCTGTAAATCAGGAACAAAAACAAAGTTGCTGGAAAAACTCAGCAGGTCTGGCAGCATCTGTGGAGGAGAAAAAAATAGTTCTGAGGAAGGGTCACTGGACGCAAAATGTTAAATCTGTTTTCTCCTCCACAGATGCTGTCCCACCTGCTGAGCTTTTCCAGCAACTTTGTTTTTGTTCAGCATTTTCTAAGTGGTTGTCTCAGGACAGCTGTGTGGCACCAATTTAATTCCTGAGGCACTGCTAAATTGTGGTGGATTCAGTGAAAATTGATGTAAATTTAAGCTGTGGATATATTGTTTGATGCTTTATACAATATGAAGTTGCTTACCTGTAAGGCAACATCAATGTAAGTACCTTGTTCCTAGATTCACTAAACTCAGAAATCTTGGTAGCTACTTGCGTTATATGGAGACTTGCCTGAGATAATGGAACATATTCTCCAGCATATGATTTAGCTCTCCAAAAAGTCTGAGTACCATTTTTCACATCTTGTATCAAATCCCTCTTTTCTAGCTGGACAATGTCTGCAAGGCAATTATATGGTATAACCTACACATCGCCCATTTACTGAACATAATTAATGAGATTTGAACAGGATAATGATTTTGAAAGATACGTTTTGACAAGATATTTTGTTGCCCCAGATAGGGCATTCATGTCAAATTGCTGAACTTTAATATGGCTCTCAAAGTGTTTGAAGTATTTTAGCATCAGGTACAATTATCCTGTAATTTTTTCATCATTCCTGCACTTAAAACATCCCACATTCAGTACAATTCTTCTAGATCATACCTCAGGCTCTATGATTGTTATCATTGTTTAATAGCTGAGAAGCTTTCTACTAAAGTAGGTCAAAAATAACTAATGTACATTACATGTTCTGGGCCTAACAGGGGTTTATATGGGACATGGGAACCGCCGTGTTCAAGTAAACAGCTGATACCCTAGACCGAATAATATTGTACGCATTCTTGCAATATGTGGGGGATATTACTGAAACTATTGCAAAAACTTTGCAAAGTCTGAATACATTAGGTCCTATGAGGGACTTCAATGCCATAAAGATGAGCCATAAACAGAGGATTTACAAAGTTACACTGCCCAAGACTGTTACCATGTGAGAACATAACATGTCACATTGCATATACAACTCTGGCTCAATTTTTAAATTGCCTTAATTTAACACTGGTGTTAAGCAATTTAAAGTAAATGTAAATGATCACAGTAAGTAATGATAATGTAAAATAACATCAGGGCTAATCTAGGTTTCTGTGAACAAGTTGTGAGAAGTGTATAAATATTTTAAAAACTGAATGGTAGACTACAATAATTAATTGGGGATATTTTGGGTATTTTGAAATTATTGCTAGATAAATCAATGAAATAATTGAGGGAAGACAATAATTCTAATTTCAGGAGAGTTATAAAGCATGCCATTTATTGTTAATGAAGAACCAGCTTCGCTGACTTACACCATTTCCCTTTACCATCTGTAGCTGACTTCTGCTCATCCTTTGATAGCTGGCATCAACCTATGGAGGGTAGTGCAATGTTACTGTAGCCTGTAAGTGATCAGGGACAATTGCAATTATATATTTCTTTTCTTTATGATTACCATATCTGAAGGCTTGAATGGATTCCCTTGTCCACCTATTCCGCCACTTATACTGAAGCCAAGACCAGGGTTCTTCTCTATTCTCACACAAAACTGAGATAAAAAGAAAATAACAATAGGATAGTTAATGCAAACACAATAATACTGACCATTCTGATATTGATATGGTAGGATTCAGTAAACTGTTATAAATGATCAGTTCATCTGGTGTTTAGCTGTTTAGCTGTAAGTTTATTGTTTGGTATTGGATTAAGTATCATAAGTCAGAAAGGTTCCACAGAATCATTACATGATGATAGGATGGGTGGACTCATCAAGCTTGTACAAGCTCAATGCAGGAGTGATTTAGCTATTCCAACTCCAATGCCCATTTCTTGTGGTTCTAGAATTTCCTTTCCCTTCACCTGCGCATAAACTTGTCTTTGAAAGCATGGTAGAAAGCAATCTACCTCTTCCACTCTTTAAGGCAGCACTTACCAGATTACTGAGTATAAAGATCCTCATGTTTTTTTTGATTAATTTTCCAACCACTTTAAATCCATATATTCTAGATTGTGACCTTTCTACCAACAGGAACAGTTTCTCTCTACCTACTGTCTGAATCCCTCATGATTTTGAACTTACACGTCAAATCTCCTCACAACCTTCTCTTAAGGAAAGCAAACCCAGCTTCTCCAGTCCATTCAAGTAACATGAGCCCCTCATCCCTGGAACCACTCTTATGAAACCTTTCAGCACCATCTCATATCCTTACAAAAATGCAGTACCCAGAAATGGAAACAATACCTCGTGTGGTTGAACCAGCGTTTTGTAAAGGTTCATCATAATTTGCTTGCTTTTATGCTTTATATCTCCAATTACAAAGCCTAATATTCCTATTTATATTTTCTCAACCTACCCTGTCAACTTCAACAACTTGTGCACACATACCCTCAGATCCCCTTTAGAATTGTATTCTTTACTTTCAGTTTTTAATTTAGTATTTTTTGTTTTGTCTTTCCTGATTCTTCTTATCAAAATAAATCACATTCCAATTTTCTGTATTAAATTTCATCCGCCACGTGCCTCTTGTTCCATTAACTTGACTATGTTCTTTTGAAGACTGTCACAATCCTCCTAACACTGTTAGTGCTTCCAAGTTTTGTGTTATATCCAAATTTTAGAATTGTTGCTTGTACACCTAAGTCTAGGCCATTAACAGATCAAGAAAAGCAAACCGTTCTGACACCAACTCTGGGAAACTCCATTATTAACCTCACTCCAGTCTGAAGAACAAGTATTCATCCCCCTTTCCTGTCACTCAGTTAACTTTGCATTCACATTGCTATGGTCCTTTTCATTCGATGGGCTCAATTTTGTTGGCAAATCTATTAAACAGCACTTTATCAAATACCTTTTGGGAAATAATGCATGCCATAACAACTGCATTATCATTACCTAGACCCTGTTTAAAATCACAAGGAATCAAGGACTACGGGGAGAGTGCAGGGAAGTGGAGTTGAAATGCCCATCAGCCATGATTTAAACGGTGGAGTGGACTTGATGGGGCGAATAGCCTTACTTCCACTCCTATGTCTTATGGTCTTATGGTCTAAAATCGTCATGAAGTTAGTTGAATATAATTTACGTTTAGCAAATCCATGCCAATTTTGCTGAATTAATCCACACTTGTTCAACTCAATGTTAATTGTCCCAGATGACTGCTTCTAAAAGCTTTCTCAAAATTGAAGTTAAACTAACAGGCCTGTTGTTGCTGAATTTATCCTTATACTTTCTTTTTTGGAACAAGGATGAAACATTTGTAAATCTTCAGTCCTCTGGAATTATCCCTGCATTACATGAGTATTGGAGGTAGAAGCCAACTTTTCAATCTCCCCAGAGTTAGCAGGATTGTTGAAGGGTGTAAACTTGAAACCTTGACTCTCTTTGCTCCTCTGATGCTGCCTGACCTGCTGTATTCCTCTAGCTCCACATTGTATTGACTCTGCATCTACAGTTCTTGCTACATCTGGGGAGGTTGAAAGGTTGGGTTCCTTCACCAGGACTGATGAAGGGTGTAAACCCAAAACATCGACACTCCTGCTTCTCTGGTGCGGCCTGACCTTTTCAACCTCCCCAGTTGGCCACCATGAAGATTTATTTTCTTCTTTAGCATGAAGCCATATTCTCTAATTAAAATGTAGCCAACTAATTTCTACTGGAGCAGCAAGGAACCAATTACAAGCTTTTGAGTGAAAGCAAGAGCAAACTTATTATATATGAACCCCAGGAAAAAAATAAAGACATGGCTTCTCCCAAGCCTTATCCCTCACACATATGCATTAAGTTAACAAGACAATCGTGTCCAACACAAAAGGAAGATAAGAGAATATACAGTTTAGAGTCTTTTGGTGTCCTTGAAGCATCAAGTTATGACTTGACAAAACAATTGTTAATTTAGTGTCTTAGATCATCAGCAATAGTGAATGCTGCAGTTATCTGTTGCTGGCTGGGTGAATCGTGAGGAGGGTACAGAAATGCTTCAGAATGATTGGATGAGTTGAGTTGAGTTGAGATGAAATATAATATGGATAAACTTGAGGAGATCCACTTTGGTAGCAAAAACAGCAAGGGGATTATTACCTGGATGGCAACAGACTGGGAAAGGAGAAGGTACAATGACATCTGGATGTTCTTGTATGCAAGTCACTGAAAGTGCAGCAAGACGTCACTGCTCCTGTTCCTGAACCTTTTTGCTATGAAGGTCAACATATCATTTGCCTTCTTCACTGTCTGCTTCAACTGCATGCTTACCTCAAGAGTTGAAGTTACAGCTACTAATAGTTATACTGAAAGGCAGAAAAGTAGAGTTGAGTATTATCAGATCAGCTATGATCTTGTTGAATGGCACAGAAGACTCAACTGGGTGAATGGCCTACTTCTGTTCCTATGTCCTTATGGTCCCAAGATGGATGCATTCATGCTACAAATGTGGTTCCAAAGATACTATTATTTCTCTCATAATTCCATACTTCCTTTGTGACTTTAGAGGTTGATAATTTTTGCAGCCAGTCTAACACTGACCTTATCTGATTTGCACACACTTTTACAGCTAGGGTAACTGTGAGTTAACAGCAGAAAACTTATCTATTTTTCTCCGTTGGTGTGGTGATAAAGATTTTATTTACAGTGCCCATTGTAGCATAGAAAGCCTATCACAGAACATGTAGTGAACTGGGGATCCTGTTAGTCTGTAAGAGTACTTTTGAATAACATTCTGTACAATGGGTTTACTTCCTGAACCATCGAAAGCTTTATTAATTGAATGACTAATCAACCTCTTAATAGAAATAGCTGTATAATGTACCAATTTTACCTGTTCCTGGTAGCTTTCTGTGCTCTTTTGTGGTTTAATACTTGTCAGACACCTGCTGGGTTGAGTTGCTCGAGGACTGGCAATGTTCTGTGAAGATGAAATGGCAATCTGCAAAGGCTTCTGATACTGCTGAAGAGTCACCTTCGATACAGCTCCTTCATATTGCTGCTCCCTGGTTCGATGCTGCAGGCTTTGTGGTGAAGACCCTAGTGCACTTTGCCCTTGGTGAGGGTGGCTACCTGCCTGTGGGTAATTCAGCCCATTAGGCAAAGATTCAGGAAGCTGTAAAGGACAATCATTACAACTTACACAGACAGATAAAAGAACATAAAGGACACAGGAGACCTAAGTGATGATGACATCAGCCCTTGAAAATCGAGTAACTTTCTATTGTGTAACTATATTTACAAGTTCCCAAGACATTTTGCTGTAAAATGAGAATGGTTTAGTTATCCAGTTTTCTGGATTTTCAAAAACAGCACAAGGAAATTACTCAAAAATTTTTTGAGAGATCAAAGGGCTGAATTCTTGGAAAAGAACAACTTACGCAGCAAGGATTATGGACATGTTTATTAAGCATGTTGGTGTTACTCAAAGAATTATTAACATAGTAAGCTGTTGATAAAAGTTGACTCATGAATTTTCAGGGTCCATTTCTCTAATTCAAGGCTACATTTAGGATTGAAATAATTGGGGGCAATGTATGCTGCTGAATATTTAATTGATTTCTGTATATAATATTTGTAACATCGACAGCCATGGGTGAGGTGCCAGAAGACTGGAGAGTGGCTAATATGGTGCCATTATTTTAAAATGGTGGTAAGGCAAAGCCAGTAAACCATAGACCAACGAACTTGATGTCAGTGGTGGGTAAGTTGTTGGAGGGGAGTATGAGGGACAGAATTTACATGTATTTGTAAAGGCAAGGACTATTTAGGGATAGTCAACATGGCTTTCAGTATGGGAAATCATGTATCACTATATTAATTGAATTTTTAAAATAAGTGACAAAGACAATTGATGAAGGCAGAGCAGTGGACGTTGTCTACATGGACTTCAGCAAGGCGTTCAACAAGGCTCCATATGGTAGACTCATGAGCAAGGTTAGATCACATAGAATCCAGGAAGAGCTAGTCATTTGGATACAAAATTGGTGAGAAGGTAGGAGACAGGTGGTGGTGGTGGAGGGTTGATTTTCAGGCTGGAGACCTGTGACCAATGGTGTGCCACAAGTATGAGTGCTGGGTCCACTGTTTTTCATCATTTAGAACATAGAGCATAGAAAAGTACAGCACAGTACAGGCCCTTCGGCCCATGATGTTGTGCCGTGGAATAAGTCTAATCCAAAAATAAAATAACCTAACCTACATTCCTCTCAATTCACTGCTGTCCATGTGCATGTTCAGCAGTCGCTTAAATGTCACTAATGACTTTGCTTCCACGACTACCACTGGTAAACTATTCCATGCGCTCACAACTCTCTGGGTGAAGAACCTCCCTCTGACGTCTCCTCTATACCTTCCTCCTAACAACTTAAAACTATGACCCCTCGTGGCAGTCAATCCTGCCCTGGGGAAAGGTCTCTGGCTATCGACTGTATCCAGCCTCTCATTACCTTGTACACCTCGATCAGGTCACCTCTCTTCCTCCTTCCCTCCAGAGAGAAAAGTCCGAGCTCAGTCAACCTCTCATCATAAGACAAGCCCTCCAGTCCAGGCACCATCCTGGTAAACCTCCTTTGCACCCTCTCCAAAGCCTCCATATCTTTCCTATAATTGGGTGACCAGAACTGGACATAATATTCCAAGTGTGGTCTCACCAGGGTTTTGTAGAGCTGCAGCATAACCTCGCGGCTCTTAAACTCGATCCCCCTGTTAATGAAAGCCAAAACACCATAGGCTTTCTTAACAACCTTATCCACCTGGGTGGCAACTTTGAGGGAGCTATGCACTTGAACACCAAGATCCCGCTGTACCTCTACACTGCCGAGAATCCTGCCTTTAATCCTATATTCAGCATTTAAGTTCGACCTTCCAAAATGCATCACTTTGCATTTATCCAGGTTGAACTCCATCTGCCATTTCTCAGCCCAGCTCTGCATTCTGTCAATGTCTTGCTGAAGCCTGCAATAGCCCTCGATACTATCAACGGCACCTCCAACCTTTGTGACATCAGCAAACATACTAACCCACCCCTCAACCTCCTCATCCAGGTCATTTATAAAAACTACAAAGAGCAGAGGCCCAAGAACAGAGCCCTACGGGACACCACTTAGCACTGACCTCCAGGTAGAATACTTACCATCTGCAACCACTCTCTGCCTCCTGTCAGCCAACCAATTCTGAATCCAGACAGCCAAATCACCCTGTATCCCATACCTCCTGACTTTATGAATGAGCCTGCCGTGGGGAACCTTATCAAATGCCTTGCTGAAGTCCATGTACACCACATCCAGTGCTCGACCCTCGTCAACCTGTCTTGTGACTTCCTCAAAGAACTCAATAAGATTTGTAAGGCATGACCTGCCCCTCTCAAAGCCATGCTGACTCCCTTTGATCACGCTATGCTTTTCCAAATAGTCACAAATCCTATCCCTCAGAAATGAAATTTTGATGTGAATACAACAGGAATGGTTAGTAAGTTTGCAGATGACACCAAAATTGGTGGTGGAGTGGACAATGAAGAATGTTATCTCAGAGTACAATGGGATGTTGTTCAGATGGATCAATGGGGTGAGGAATGGTATATGGAATTTAATTTAGATAAATTTAAGGTGTTGCATTTTGGTAAGGCAAATCAGTGCAGGACTTGTACACTTAATGGTAGGTCCTGGGAAGCGTTGCCGAGCAAAGAGATTTAATGTTGTGGATGCATTATTCCTTGAAAGTGGAGTCAACAGGGTAGATAAGTGGTGAAGGCAGCATTTGGTATGTTTGACATTCTAGTCAGTGCATTGAGTGCAGGAGCTTTTGGAATACTGCATTCAATTCTGGCCTCTCTGCTATAGGGAAGATGTTGTTAAATCTGAAATGATTCAGAAAAGATTTACAAAGATTTGCCAGGGACTTCAGCTATTCGGATAGGCTAAATGGGCTGGGGCTATTTTCCCTGGAGTGTTAGAGGCTGAGGGGTTCTAGAGGTTTATAAAATCATGAGGGGTGTGGATAAGGATAAAACACAGAGGGTGTTGCATATATAACAGTATGGAGCTGGAGGAATACAGCAGGCCAGGCAGCATGAGAGGAATAGGAAAGCTGACATTTCGGTTCGGGACCCTTCTTCAGAAATGGACCAGCCCATTTCTGAAGAAGGGTCACGGCCTGAAACATCAGCTTTTTTGCTGATCTAATGCTGCCTGGCCTGCTGTGTTCCTCCAGCTCCATACTGTGTTATCTCTGACTCCAGCATCGGCAGTTCTTACTATTTCTGAGGGTGTTTTATGTATGGAATAAGCTGCCGGAGGAAGAGGTGGAGGTTGGTACAATTACAATGTTTAAAAAGCATCTAGTTGAATACACAAACTGGAAGGGTTTGGTGGGATATGTGCCAAATACTGGCAAATGGCGGAATTATTCAGGATATCCAGTCGGCACTGATGAGTGGACAGAAGGGTTTGCTTCCATGCAGTGCAATTCTATGAATCTTTTACTCTATGGTCAAAACTAAAGAGCCAATGATGACTGTACATGGGAACTTTCTGGGTGAGCAAGAGATTATACATTATATAAGAGGATTACATAAAGTAGTTGCAGTATTGCTTATAGATAGTGGGTGCACAGGAGGGAATAGAGCTGTCAGACAGCGAATAAAGAACATGAAAGGCTGGATAGCAATTCAGGTGAGGAATAAAACAAGCTGTTAGATGAAATGGAAAGTAAAGCAAGGACAAAGGTCTGAGGAAAAACAGGGATGGAGTATGTCAATTACTGTCACTTAGTAACTGGAAGCAGTGATTCTCATAAATTGAGATAGCTGGCGACATTCTAGGAAAGGCAGCAGATGCTTTCCTAGGATTGAGACTGCAGAGACAAAGAAGAATTCATTATAGAGTTGGATGATTTCCTCAGGTTAGAAGTGATATTGGGGCTTTCTTGTGATTGAAGATGGTTGTGTCGTCAATTCAAGCATCAAGGATGAAAGCATTGTACATAGATAGTTATATCTTTTCAGTCAAAAGCATTCATAAATAGTGGCATCCATAGATTTTATTTTTGTCAGTACCAGCAGGATGGCAAGGGAAATCTTCTCCTGAGAATAATAAACAGTACAATTTCATTTTGAAATCTGTAAATCTTTCAGTGACGGTGTTGGAGCAAAAAAAAAGGCCAAAAATCTACTGGACTAACACAATGATGTAATGGCCGGGATTCGCAGCTTGGAAATAGTTCCTGATTTAAACATGGCCTATCCAGTGTATTTCCAAATGGAGAGTGTAACCTCTTAAGATGCACAGAAATGCTGTAGCACCCTAAGCCCACAACTCACCATTTATAAATATTCTGTAAAATTTCTGTCAGAAGCATAAGAACTTGGATTTTTCTTGCAAGAGTCTAGGTCACACTCCAGAGCTGGATACCCTGTTCCCTCAGACCTCTGTAATACAGAAGCCAAGAATGCAGCTTCTCAATTGGTGTATGAGTATGTCACTCTTCAGTTAGCACCATGTGTGGAAATTTTGATCGGAGCATCCCCATGCCAGGCTTTGCACCACTGACACAGATAATATCATTTGGAATATACAAAACTACTGCCAAAACAATATGCTTATGCAAGGTGAGAGTGCAAACCACATCCAGGATATCAAAAGTTTTCTATGTATCAGTGCGCACATGCAATCAATTTTTTTTTATTATGTCATATTTAATAGCAGTGAAAGAATTATAAAGGAATAGGTTTAATAGGAATCTGTGGAGAAAATGGATCAAAGGAGAACAGTGAATTAGATGAGAGCATTGGCTTTTTCTCATTGATAAATTATTGTGCACTTCATTACTTTATTAAATAGTATCTGATTGAAGGACAACAGTGAGGATGGCCAACCAGTAGAATCTTGTGAAATCCCTATATCAGGTTTTCCTGCTAATTAATAAAAATTAACTTAAATACTGTGACTCACTGTACATTGCTTTAATTTCATTATTCCAGTGAATCTCATACTGAACAATATAGTTAATTGTGTTTTTGTTGAAAAATAACATTCTGTAAACAATGGTTTAGGAATCAAGTAATGAAAAGGTAAACGTCAGTGGAAATCTAGAAGAGCATGCAAACAAATAGCCCACTGAGTGAAAACTGAAAGATAAACACCTTAGCAGAATTCCAGGGGACTGGATAGAGGACAGTGTGAAAAATAATGCCTTGTGAATAAGCTTTCTATGCAAAAAGATCACCAGATTTTCCATGCTTTCACTCAGCACTAGCATGGAAATGTTTATGAGTAAATAGATGGTGAAGTACGGGAAGCCAGGGATGTTCACACTTTGATGTGGCTGAGGCGGAATTACATCTTTTTTAATTGGATCATTGAAATAATAGTGCAGTAATGATTGGGTCAAGGGGTCTCCATAGGTTTGTTAAGTATAAAAGGAGATTGATCAGCCACAGAAATGGTAACAGTTTTACGTGTTGCATTGACAAATATTGCTTGGACCTTCGCATTTGTCAAGTCTTACTAATATGTGACAAAATACAACCACTGCCATCAAATGATGCTATCGGTGAATCATTTCAGATCTTGAGAATAAAGAGTTAAAGGGTTAATTACCTCTCATACCTTGAATCCCAACACCTTGTAATTCTTTGTTATAACTTTTTTTGATATCATCATCACTGACACAAAACAGACACACAAAAATGTTGATGACATAGCAGAGTTAACTTCATAACTTAGCCATTATCTGCTTTGACCAAAACATTCACGTGGATAGGCTTTAAAGTTTCATACATTTGAAGCTTTGCCACACTGAAAATAGTAAAGTTTCAATTTTGCTTCAAATATTCAATTATGAATATTTGAGAAATATTAAATCGGTTTGAGGAATACAGTGAAAACATATTTCTCATCTACTGCTTTTTCCAATTTTCCATAATTTTTACAGTATAATTTAAACAATTCCAATGATAATTGTAATAACTGATTTTTAAAATAAAATTGCTCTTTCGAGAGGAGTCAACTCACAATCAACTTGTTACTTCCTGGTTCAATTTAGGATCATGCTGCTGAAATATGCAGTGAATGAAAGAGGATTTAGCCAAAAGAAAACTTGAGGTCAGTGGAATTTTGGATGGTTAAGAGAAGTAAATCATTTGCATGTCTGTCCAACAGCTGGTTTGAAGTGGGAACAAAGGCAGTTCACCTGAATACATAATATGCTTTAGACAGGGGTACGGACAACAGAACGTGGCCGAGTACAATGTAAAAATATTGAGACTTTGAAGTAACATACATACAGAGACATAAATTAGAAACAAGAATAGGTCCTTTGGCCCCTCAAGCCTGCTTCTCCTTTCAATAAAATAATGACTGCCTACCCATGATAACTTCCACCTATTTGCTTATCAAGACTGTATCTAGCTCTGCTTTAAAAATAGTCAAAGTTTCTGCTTTCACTGAATTTTGAAGGAGAGTTCCAAAGACTCAGACAATGAGAAAAAAATTATCATCTTTGTCTTAAATTGACAACTTGTTATTTTTAAACAGTGACTCCATATTATCAAAATTTCCATAACAGGTTACATCCTTTTCAAATCAACCATGTTTAGATCCCTTAGAATGTTATACGTTTTGATCAATCCACCTCTTAGTCTTCAAAATTCCATCTGGTACAAGTCTAGCATTTCCAAATTATCCTCATAAGTCAACCTATCAATTCCAGGGTATTATTTTGGTAAACCTTTTCTGAAGTGCTCAAGACGCTTTAAATCTTTCATTAAGTGAGAAGACTAATAATATCATAATGCACAATAGTCTAGATGTGGTCGGACTAATGTCCTGTAAAACTGAACCACAACCTTCCTTCTTTTTTTATTTAATTCCCCTTGCAATAAATATAACATTCAATTACCTTTCCTAATTACTAATCTATTGTGCTTCATGGACTATGACACACACAGCTGTCTGAATTTAAGTTCTAAAATCTCTCACCACTTTTTATTCTGTCTGCCAAAATGGACAATATCATATTTTCCCACATTATATTGCATTTGCCACGTCTTTGTCTACTCGCTTAACCAGTCCACATCCTTTTACAACCTTCTTCATAACTTACTTTCCAACCTATATATGCAACATCAGGAAACCATAGAATCCCCATTGTAGAAAAAGGCCCTTCAGCCCAACAAGTCCACACCAGCACTTGGAGTATCCCACCTAGATCTATCCCCATATAACCCACCTAATCCACACATTCCTGAACACTACAGGCAATTTAGCATTGCCAATCCACCTAACCTGCATATCTTTGGATTGTGGGAAGAAACTGGAGCACCCGGAGGAAATCCAAGCAGACACGGGGAGAATGTGCAAATTCCACTCACAGGTGCCCAAGGGTAGAATTGAACCCAGGTCCCTGGTGCTGTGAGGCTGCAGTGCTAAGCACTGAGCCACCATGCTGCCTGTACCAGGACTCATGAGGTTACTCTTCAAAAAAGATGACAGAAAATTAATGGAACTCAAAAAGGAGATGGTAGTATATCCTAATTTAATGGAACTCAAAAAGGAGATAGTAGTATATCCTAATGTCACACTGCAGGCACTGATTCTAATTCTTCTATAGCCAGTGGTGAAATTTACATCCAATTATTAAATCTGAAATTTATAGCTAGTATTAGTCACGGTGAACATAACATCATCGATGGTCGTACAAACCAGTCTAGTTCACTAATGCCCTTTAGGGCAGGCTATCTGCTGTCCTTAACCAGTTGGGCTTAAGTGTGACTCCAGAGCCATAGCAATGCAGACGAATGTAGCATGCTATTGATTTCAAAGTCAATTAGGTACGAGCAACAAATGTTGACCTTGCCAGTGATGTCCACACCCTGTGAAAGAATAAAGAATTTTAAGAACAGCCCCCTTCTATGCTGCATGATTCTAAACTAATTTCAAATTGGGTGTTGAACATGCAGAAGATAAGACTGATTTAAGCAGGTAACTACTCACAATAAATCATAAGCTCGCTAACTTTAACTGTGGGATTGGTCTTCAAATTCATATTCCCTTCCTAAAGGCATCAATTTACCTCAAACTTGACTTCTTAATTAAAAGGCCTTGCTTCATATATCAGTAATCTTTTTGAAAGCAGAAGATCATCTCACTACATGAAGGATCTGTGATTATTAATATTCTTTAGTTAGCTTGCATTGCATACTTCAATATGGTAAATCTGAAAAAATTGACTCCTTCCCTCTAAATTTATTTTCAATTTATCTTGTTAATTTTTAAATACACTTTTTTCCAACCCAGAATTGACCTTGATATTTCTTTCTACATTCGTATTACCACTAAGAACCAGTTGCAAGTTGGTAAATGGCAGCCAGTTGAGATTTTGAGTCACAGTTCATACCAGCAAATGCAGCCAAAAGCAAAGGGGAAGAATTGTTCAAGAATACTGGTCCAAAATTACCAGATAAATGAGCTGTAAGTAGAAATCTAGGAAACGTACCATCAGTCCCTTCATTCAAGTTATTTGTATAAATTTAAAAATTGTGGTCTTGACATTGATCCCTGTGACACATCAATTGTAACATGTTATCAACCAGAAAAAGATCCACTTAACACTATTCTCTATTTTCTCATATGCATCAAATCCATGTCAATATACCTCCATCTACACAGTGAATTTTTATTTTCTGGAATTGCCTCATAAAATGTCTTGTGGAAATCTAAGCAGAGTACATCCATGAACTTCCCTTCACCTACAGCACATGTTAAGGAAGGTGGTGGCCTAGTGGTATTTTTGCTAGACTATTATTCTAGGAACTCAGCTAATGTTCTTGAGACCAGGATTCAAATCCTGTCAGATTGTGAAATTTGAATTCAATAAAAATATCTGGAATTAAGAATCTACCAATGGCCATGAAACCATTGTTGATTGTCAGAAAAATCCATCTAGTTCATTGTCCTTCAGGGGAGGACCTGGTCTGGTCTACACGTGACTCCAAACCCACCACAACGTGGTTGACTCTGAGCTGCCCTCTGAAATGGCCTAGCAAGCCACTCAGTTGTATCAATCACTACAAGTCTTAGCAAAAATGAAACTAGACAGAATAATTGGCATTGATCTAGGAACCAGAAAAGGCAACCGACAAAACAGCCCTGCTGATGCTGCAAAGTCCTCCCTACTAGCATCCGCAGACTAAAGACAAAATTGGGTGCGCTGCTTTGTCAAGACTAGTCAAGCAACAGTCTGACATGGTGATACTCACGAAATCATACCTAACTGACAATGTCCTAGGCACCACCATCACTATCCTAGGACTTGTCCAGTCCCAAAAAACAGGACAGACCCAGCAGAGGTGACAACACAGTAGCATGTAGTTGGTAGGGAGTTGTCCTGGGATCCTCAGCATTGACTCCTGTTCTCATAAAGTCTCATAGCATCAGGTTAAACATGGGTAAGAAAATCTCCTGCTGCTTACCATGTACCATTTTCTCTCATCTGATGAATCAGCACTCCTCCATGTTGATCACCACTTGGAGGAAGCCCTAAGAGTGGCAAGGGTGCTAAATATATTCTGGCTGGGGAATTTCAAAGTCCACCATCAAGACTGGCTCGGCAGCTTTATACAGTTCAAGCTGGTCAGGTCCAAAAGGATCTAGTTGCTTGGCTGTGCCTGCAGCAAATGGTGAGAGAATTAACAAGAGGGAAAAACATGCTTGACCTCATCTTAACTAATCTTCTGGCTGCAGATGCATCTGTCTATGGCAGTATTAGTAAAAGTGAGCACCACACAGCTCTTGTGGAGAAAAAGTCCCACCTACATATTGAGAATACTCTCCATCTTGTTGTGTAACACTGTCATCATGGTAAATGGGACAGACTTCAAATGGATCTATCACCTCAAGATTGGGCAACCATGAGATGCTGTGGGTTATCAACAGTAGTAGAATTATACTCCAATGCAATCTGTAATCTCATGGCCCAGTATATGCTACACTCTACCATTCCCTCAAAAACAAGGCCTAACCTTGGTTCAATGGAAAGTGCACGGGCACATACCAGGAGCAGCACTGTGCATAACTAAAAATAAGGTGAATCTAGCCAAATACCATAAGATGCAAATGATAGGTAGTGCTAAGTGATCCCTCAACCAATAGATCACATGCAGTCCTGACATAATCATCAGTATTGGTGATGGACAATTAAACAATTCACTGATGGAAGAGGATGCACAAATATCTGCATGCTCGATGGTAGAGAAGCCCAACACAACAGCGCAAAGGACAAGACTGAAGCATTTGCAGCAATCTTCAGCCAGAAGTGCTGATTGGATGATCCATTTTGGCCTCCACCTGTTGTCTCAAGCATCACACATGCTAGTCTTTAGCCAATTTGATTCACTGCATCATATCAAGAAACAATTGGAGGTACTGGCTATGGCCCCTGACAACATTCCAGCAACAGTACAGAAAACTTATGCTTCAGAACTTGCCCTAGCAAAGCTGTTCCAGCACAGTTACAAAACTGGCATATCCACGATAATGTGGAAATATCCCCAGGTGTTTTATACACAAAAAACAGCACAGCTTCAACCTGGCCAATTAATGCCCCATCAGTTTACTCTCGAGCATAAATAAATTGATTCAAGATGTCATCAACACTGCTCTCAAACTGCACCTGCTCAGCAATGAATTAGTCACTGGACAGCTTGGTTCTGTCAGAGCCACCTAACTTCTGACGTCATTACAGCCCTGGTTCAAACATGGACAAACAGCCAAATTCTAGAGGGAAGTGAGAGTGACAGCATGAGATTAAAAGTGGGGATGTTTATATCAATGATTGCACAATGCCCAGCTCAATTCATGACTTCTCAAATACTGAAGCAATCCATGTTTATATGCAACAAGATCTGGAGAGTACCCAGGCTTGGGCTGTCACGTGGCAGGAAACATTCTTGCATCATTTTGTGCCAGGTAACAATCACCTTTATTAAGAGACAAACAAACTATCACTCCTTGACATTCTTCGGTGTGACCATCACTGAATCCTCCTCTGTTAATGTCTTGGGGGTTACCTTTGACCAGGAACTGAATGGGACTTGACATATCAATACAGTGGTTACAAGAGCAAGACAGAAGGTGGGGATGCTGCAGTGAGTAGCTTGCTTCCTAACTCCTCAAAGCCTGCCCACCAGCTACAAAGCACAAGTCAGGTATGTGATGGAAAATGCTCCACATGCTTGTAATAGTGCAGCTCCGACGACACTCAAGAAGCTTGACATCATCCAGGACAAAACAGCCTACTTAATTGGCACCACATTCACAAGCATCCACTACTTCCATAATTGACACTCAGTTCCAGCAGTATGTAGTAGCTACAAGACACACTGCAGAAATTCTTAGACAGCATTTTCCAAATCTGTGACCACTTCCATTTAGGAGGACAAGGACGGCAGATACATAGGAACACCACCACCTGCAAGTTCTTCTCTAAGCTACTCACTACCCTGACTTGGAAAAATATTGTCATTCCTAAGGCATTATGGGTCAACCAATAGCACATGGAGTGTAGTGGTTCATGAAGGCAGTTCACTATCTTCTCGAGGGCAAGTAGAGATGAGCAATGAATGCTGGCAGCCAGCAAAGTCCTTGACCCACAAGTGAATTTTTAAAAAAATTACCTCTTCAAAGAACTCCAATAAATAAGCTAAACATGATTTCCTTTTTACATAACCATGTTGATCCTGCCTCATTACCCCAAATTTATCCAGGCGCCCGGCTATAACATCAGCAGTTGTAGATTCCAAGTTTTCCTGTATTAAAAATGTAACTAACTGGCCTGTAGTTTCCCATTTTCTTTCACCCTCACTTTTTATATAAAGGAGTTATTTTCACTATTTTCTAATCTAATGAAACATTCCCCAAAATACAAAATTTGGAAAAATCAAAACCATTGCATCAACTGTCTCATTAGCTACTTCTTTTGAAAGCTAAAGATGGAGTTTATCAGGAGCGATGGACTTGTCAAATTTCAATACCACTTGTAATTTTTTTGAAGGTTTGCCCTTCCTTTTGTTTCCCGATTTGTCGTCATTTCTAGGATGTTGTTGTATCCTTAATGGCGAGGAGTGATAACTGCTCAATTAATATATTATGTTATTTACTACTAATTCCCTTGACTCACTTTCTATAGGGTTTACACTCACTCTGTTAACACCATTCTTTTTTAAAGACCTAGAGAAACCCTGACTATTTGTTTTTATATTTCTAGCTTGCTTTCTCTCACTGTCTAATAAAAGGTTAAGATGTTTTATGATTCAACAACTAGCAAGGATAGATAAAAAGCAGGGCTACAGACAGCACCATAATATGTAGAAGAGAGAAAGGAAAGGTGAGTCAGGCCCTGGAAAAAGAGAAAGTAACAGATAGTCTGAGACAGAGAGCACACATCTATACAGTCACAGATCATGAATCCAAGCACAGAGACAGGGAACAATTAAATAATAGACTGAAATATACAGATAACTAAGGCAGAAACGGAGAAAGCAGGTACATGAGGATTCTGAGAATCATATTTTTTTGGTCAGAAGTCACACAACATCAGGTTATAGTCCAACAAGTTTATCTGAAATCACAAGCTTTCAGAGCGCTGTCCCTTCAACTCACTATTTGGAAAATCTAAACCATAATAGGAAAGTGAAACAGAATACTAAGA
Source organism: Stegostoma tigrinum (assembly GCF_030684315.1). Classification (NCBI taxonomy): domain Eukaryota; kingdom Metazoa; phylum Chordata; class Chondrichthyes; order Orectolobiformes; family Stegostomatidae; genus Stegostoma; species Stegostoma tigrinum. Next base: position 52,884,323 of record NC_081361.1, on the reverse strand, counting down.
ATACAAAGGAACTTAAAGGAATAAGTATGAAATCAGAAAACAAATTTTTGGCATTCGGCAGCAAAAAAAAAATTAAATCCAATATGGTCTAACCTTTTTAACAATGCTCTCTGGTGGTACATCCCTCCTTCCCAATGCATATGTGCTCCATTGACTGGTGGGAGATATATCCTCCAGTTCACTGTCATGCACATTGCTCTGTTGTGATGGAGTCTGAAGACAGAATGCCAACACATTAATGATTGGTGTTAGATATCTAGCACAACTAGATACAACAAATAACATTAATAGTTGAGATTTGCTCCAAGATGTAAAAGCATTGGTGTGGAATTCAGCACTTTAACTTTGAAGGCCTAAGACTTAACTCCCAACCTGTTTATTTGACCATCACCCTGAGCAACAGTGGGTTCAAAACTGGTTTCAGATTTCAGGGATAACTTAAATGAAAAATAAATCAACCAGAGAAGCAATTTCTTGCTCCAAATCAATTCTTATCAGAAAGGGGATATAGAAAGGAAGATCTGCATAATAATCTTTTGCACTCACCATTTAGGCTCACGCATAGACAAAGTGAATACAGAATGAAAGTTTTTTAAAAATTACAACATAAATGACGTTGCAGTCTGTGTAGTAATGGAATCCAATCAGCTTGTAAGTATTCTTAGAACAATTCTGTATTGTTAAGCCTGGTGCACAGACAAATAATAGCAGATTGTAATGTTTTCACCCAAGCCTTACTAATTCTGTAATAAAGATTGCAAGGCAACAAAGCTGAAAGGTTAACAAGGTACTACTGAATTTTGCTAATGTTTCTAAATAACAGTGTTATAATTACATTTCAAAAGCAAAAGGGTGTGATTGAAACAGACAGATATTGCATGCTGAGTTTAAACCACAGCAATGACTATCAATTTTTTTAAAAACACCCATCTAATCTATTTATATGCTGAATTTGCAACTGTAGCAATTACACTGTAACAATAAATTAGATGAAATATATTACATTATATTTCTCCGTTTTGTTCAGATAAATCAGATAGGACAGATTATTCTCCAATCACAAGTCAAAGAGGTATGTTGTTTCTTTTCCATTAGAGTTACAAGGCTGGAGAAAAGCCCAGTACAAAGATAGCTCAGGCATTCCTCGTGAAGACCAAACAATACTTCTGCACCTTCTAGCTCACATACAAACTTTAAATAAATTTTCAAAACTTACCTTACTGCACCTTTTCTGAGCCATGAAGCAGATCCTGGTAATTTTAGTTTCACAGGGAATCTACTATTTCTTCCTAGCTTAAGCCTCAGGTAAAAATTGTAGTTTAGTCTCAGTGGCATAATTGGACAGTTATGGGAAGCCTGCCATTGAGCTTGTGTATCATAGCTCAGCATATGGAGGTGTCTAGCTTCAAATTGTGTTAGGGTTTTGAGCAGACAATGGAGGTCATTCTGTCTTATATGGAGGAAATGGTCATGTTGCAACAACAGCACCCAACACAGTAAAGCCTCTGTTGACTGCTCAGACAGTTTTGATAGCTGTTTGCACAATGCGATAGGAACGCCAATGGCTGCTAACTTGTTGGCAGGTGCCAATGTTATCAGGAGTTTCCAGAATGTCATATCATTCCTACATTCTGTATCGATGCAGAATCATAACAGTACTGAAGAGCACTTCCATTGGTCACCCTGTCCATCTGCAGCAATGCAGTGGTTGCTACTTGGTCCATTAGACGTCCAGCAAATATATGTCATCAGGGTGTCAGGTGATATGATGAACTCCTCCAGAATAATGAAGTGAGCAGCAACGACTTATGAAAAAAATGTGACTAACACTGACAACATCCACTGCTCCAGTATAAATATAGACTGTACTGCTTCAAACAGCGCTTTCACAACTTGGAGAAGAGCAGTAATAGCAACAGTTTCTTGCTGTTCTATAGCCTTATTGCAGCAGCCAGAATGTTCTTGTTATAAATATCCATTTTCTCACATTCAGATTCCACATATTATTTTCTATCAGCTGTTTTTACACACCTTAATTTTTTTTGTCACCTATTGATAATTCAATGTGATGAAATGAACTATAAAAAGCAATCATTTTGTTAAACAGATATCCATGTCCATGTCCAGTGTCTCATTTCAGGCTAATTCATCATACTGATTGGTTAATCCAGATCCTCACATGTTCAGTCTGCTGAGAGGATAAACTTCAAATGGATGTAGGCCAAAGAACTACTTAACTGAAACCCTTCCTTTCTCGCTGCAAATCTATGGTATTCTTGCTCTTGAAGCCTGGACACTAATAAATTAATTGCTTACAGTTGGAATACTGTCGTAGCAGTGAGTGTCCTGACAGTGCGATCAGGAACACAATAGGTTTCTATTTCTGGTGGGACACCTGGCCATGAGTACTCATGTGGTAGCCAACCAATTACACGTCCATGGACAGGGCTGCCTGACCAATTGTAATGGTCAAGATGTTAATGACTCTGTCATTATCTGTTGGGATATGAGGTTCAGCCATCATATTAAAAGGAGTTCTTCAAACATTTGTTCACTGAAATCCAACAGCAGTTCTCTGGCTGCATGAGTGGATGATAAAACCACTGTTGTTGCTGGAAATTTCTCACCATCACCATTCCCTTCTCCCCCACTCACTGGATAACCTTAACTACTCACCTTTCTCTCATAAACACTTCCTGCTCCTCCCCACCCTACTGAAAATGATCTTCAACTGTCGCTGCTTCTTCATTCACTTTTGACTCTGCCTCCTGTCACCTTCCAACTTACTCAATCAACCTTGACCTTCCCTTTATTAACCTCAGCTCTCAGGATCTCACTAGTGATCGTCCATTTCTTACACTGGATCTCCCCGCAAACTTCTGTCTGTAGATATTTATATTGTACATGTATTCTAGTGACTTCCTGATTTCCTTCAGGAGCACTTGTAAGTTCAATTTAATTCATCTTCTTTTCCTTGGGCAACTATGCCCCTCCTACTATCACCACCCAACCTCACTGCATGAATGTTCTATCTCCTATGATTGAACAAAGATTCCCATGAAAGAAAAACAGCACCTACTCAGGCCAAATCCATCAGGTAGACCACTTCACCACGTGCCACTTTCATCCACTCTTGAATCAAAGACACATGTTTCTCATTTGCCTTAAAGCTAATTACAAAAGCAGTATTTCATTTGGTGAAATGCTATTCTAATGACTCCGAAACATGCTAATACATCACAATTAAGACCTTGCTGCTTGCCAAACCTTAGATACTTATTTTCAACCCATTAGGAAGCTGATATTTTGTCTTATCCACAATTAAGTATGCCTGCTTGTCTTATTTACCATTGCTGATAGCAACACAAGGTTCAGCCAATTTCCTGAACACAGAGACAAAGCTGATCGGGCAGCTGTTATTTTATGTTATTAATTATATTAGAATATACATGTAATTGAACACAGGCTAAAGTAGTCTTAGTTAAGTTTTTGGTTGGTACCCCATATCACCAATTAGGAGATAATAGGAATGAGTTCCTTGCATTTATAATGATTGCTTTTAGTGATGATGCAATTCCTGTACAATTCAACAATGCTACATTCCACCTAAATCAGCACATTACAAGAATCTCAGCTGGTGTCTATCACCTGTAACAGGATATGGCTACCCACGAACATGGTACATGAATGCAATGAACACAGAAAAAAATCACTTCATCACAACGTCAAATTGCTGTTGCGATAATACTATTATTACAGAGCAGGTTAGCCTTATAAGAGAGCTATGTTTTAAACATCTTTGATTCAAAATAAAATGGAATTGTATTATGTGAAGAAGCCTAAATAGGTGCTGCTTTGACAAAAAAGAAGAAACAGATTGTTATTGATAATACAGTGTAGGGCTGAAGGAACATAGCAGGACAGGCAGCATCAGAAAACCAGGAAAGTTGATGTTTTGGGTTATCTCTATGTTATCTCTGACTCCAGCATCTGCAGTTCTTGCTATCTCGAGAACAGATTGCTTTTGCGTTTACCACTAGGCGCAAATTAAGGGCAAGTTCCCTGTTTGACGGCCCCAGGCTTGCAAAGAGGTTAAGACCAAACAACTGCCAGAGGGTGTCTTGCTACTGGAAGTCCATTCAATTCTGCTTAGACTATTGAGCAAAGGAGCTTTGTTGAAAATAACATTGGACATTCACTCTGGGGGAAGAGAACTTGTTCAAGTTGGGAGAACACACGGCATGTCGTGTTACAAATATAATTGGAAATATTATTTCTGTAGTTTATATTTAAATATAAGTCACTTAAGAAGTAACACTTAGTCAAAGTTGATTTTAAATTGTTTCTACCTTAGAACATGAAATGTTATGCAGTTCTTTAAATTGATCACTAGAAAATTTATATGTCATTTTAAAAGCTATTAGTCCCACAATATGTTGTAAGAATGTAAAAAGCTACTAACTAAATATGATATCCAGTGACTGAAACTAAAAATTGACAACATAAAACTGGCTGCTGTTGTCTGAAGGTTAAATATCTACCAAATCCAAAATAAAGAAGGACTACAAATGGTTTATGGAATCACAAGAAATTGAAACATGGAAATTAAGTTTAATATCAAAGCAGTTAGTCACGCTTTTATGCAGTAATAGCAGTAACTCTAATCCTTATTATCTACCTCATTTCCATATCTTTTTATCTCCTTTCCTTCAATCATTTGTGCTTAAAAATTGGAACATAATCTCTGCTAATGCATGCAATAATCTACCGAACCTCCCTGCTATTGTCTTAAATCTGTTAAATTTAATCTTTTATCTGTGTCCACTCATTCCTGAACCATATACCACTGAAAACATTCAGTTTTTATTTAATGTGTCTTATTCCTTCATAATTTTAATCTTTATGGAATCACCTCAAAGTCTCGTCAGTTTGAATGAAAACAGAGGAGAAGCAGTAGAATAATTCCCTTGAATATGTTCCACCATTCAATTAGATAATGCATGATTTGTATGTTAGCACTAATTACACATCTTGGCTCTGTAAATTTTAATGCCCCAACCAATGAAAACCTAGCAATTTCAGTTTTGAAATTTTTCACTGAGCTCAGTGGCAGTGTTCCTTATATACACTACCTCTGATGTGAAGACGTCTGTTTTGCCATCACGCCGAACAAAGTAGCTCTAATTTAAAGAATATGCCACCTTGTTCTAGATTTGCCTATGATTCCTCTCTATGCAATTTATTAAATCCTTTGATCATGTTAAACACCTAAATTAGGCGACCTCTAAATTTTCTACATCATACAAAATATAATAAAACTTGTCCAGGATTTTAGCCCCCATTAGGGGCAAGCATTGAAGTGTGAGGCATGAGACACGAAAATTTCTCTCAGCCTGGCTATTTCTCAATAGGTAGGACTAGTTAAGCGGCAGATTGGGAGGCGGATTTAAAAGTCTGTGGAAGCCTATTATTATGGGCCAACTGGCAAATGAGCCCCTGAAGATATGGGGAACTGCCTGCAGGTGGCCTCTGGACAGTACACCGAGGGACCAGTGCTCCAGATAGGGGTTTCTCTGTCAACTTGGTAACATCTGTGGTTGCAGGTCAATCCTATGTAGAGGAACCTCCTCCAAAAGTAGCCCAACTGCCAAGTCTATATTTTATTTACTAATTGAAGAAATTGGAGACTAAAAGTATCTCCATCTTGAGGCTGCATACTGTATTTTCAGGATTAGAGGATACTTTTTCAGTTCTCAAACTTCAAGCGGCAGATATCACCTTTAGTTGCATGGAGAACAAGTCCTCTGACCAGTGGTTGGTCAATTTGTGGAAATTTACCACTGGTGATTGTTCCCGACACATTTGGCCCAAACAGTGTTATTCTCAAACCCAGGAGGAAATTTCTGCTATAATCCATTTTAAGTCAAAAATGGATGAACTTAAGTATCTGCCAACTGGATCACACACTTAAGATCCTGACTCTCTTTCTTCTATCTCCTTATCAACGGCAACGTGTTATCCCTAATTCTCTTTTCTGTAAATGTCTCTGAATGGCAACCATGTTGAATGTTTTCTAGAATTTATTTAAAATAACATCCTGCAGCACTTCTTCACCTATCAAACTAATTACGTCCTCAAAAAATTCAAGTGAGTTTGTCAAACATGAGTTAACCTTGATAAATCAATGTTGGTCCCTCCGTTCAGCACAGATGTATAAAGTGATCACTCTCCCTATCTTTAATAACTTAAGTAATAACTTAATAACTTTACGTGCATGGCTTGCAACTGACATTAGACTAATGGGCCTATAATTTTCTACTCTATTATCCTCTTTTTATCTTCTTGAATCATGAAACATAGAAACAGGGGTCAGCCATTCAGCCCTATCAAACCTATCCCACCATTCAATACAATTATGGCTGATCAAACATTTTGTTGTTTTTTAACCAATCTCCTATCTTTGTATGCCACTGGCAATCAGAAATCTATCAATCTCAGTCTTAAAATACTCAAAGACTGAGCTTCCATGGGCCTCTGTAGTACAGAGTTCCAAAGTTCACAATCCTCTGAGTAAAAACATTTTTCCTCGTCTCAGACTTACAAGGCATCCCCCTTATATTTCAGATTGTGCTCCCTGGTTCTAAGACATCCCAACCAGGGGAAAAATCTCTCCTGCATTTACCCTGTCTATCCCTTTACATATCTGTAAGTTTTAATGAGATCACCTCTCATTCTTCAAAATGCTAAAGAATACAGACCCAATCTCTCTTCATTGAATAGTCCTTCGTCACTTCTTAAACTTTTTTGGACTCCCTCTATGGTAATAATACCTTTCATGAGATAAGGAGAGTAAAACTGCACATGATACTCCAGGTGTAGTCTAACCAAGTCTTCACTACTCCCAGACTCATATCCTCTTGCAATAATGGTTAATATTTTATTAGCTTTCTAAATAGCATGCTGCAATTGCCAGTTAGCCTTGAGTGGCCTCGTGGTATCCAAGGAGTCCCAGCCTGCCAATGCAAGAATAACCCATTTATTCCTACTCATTGTTTTCTAATTGTTGCTAAGCAATAAACCATGCCAAAACATTACCTCCCATCCCATGTGATTTAATTTTTTCTAACATGCCTGAGGGGTACTTTTCAAAAGCCTTCTGAAAATCTATGTATATTATGTCCATGAGCACTTCCTTATCAATATTGTGAATAGCACCTTCAAAAAAACCTCAATAAATTTGTCAAATGCAATTTCCCATTCACAAATTCATGTGGACTATGTCTAATTGGATTATTAAAAACCAGGTATTTATTTATCCCACACTTTATAATCAATTCTTGCATTTCCCCTACTACTAATATGAGGCTAACGGGTCTGTAGCTTCTTGTTTTCTCTCTTGCTCCTTAAATAGTGGGGTGATATTCACTACCTTCTATACCATGGGAATCATTTGAGAAAATGTAGAACTTTGGAAGATAAACATCAATGCATCAACTATCTACAGCCACCTCCTTTCACACTCTGGAATGTAGACCGTTGGGTGCTGGCATTTGTCAAGTTCAGTCCCATTAATTTCTCCAGTACAATGCTAATTTCTTCCATCTCAGAATTCTTCCTCACCACTTAGAACTCTAGTTTTGAGGGATTACTTTTATTTTCCTCAGTGAAAATAGACAAAGTAACTTTTTAGCTTCTCTGCTATTTCTCTATCCATTAGCATAAACTCTCTTGGCTCTGTCTCTAAAACACCCACACTTATTTTAGCCAGGCGCTTTCTTTTTACATACTTATGGAAGCTTTTATGGTCCACTTCACAGTTTTTGCTAGACTGCACTCACACTCTGCCTTTCCTTCTCTTGTCCTCCTTTGTTGTATTCTATGACATCATAACCATCAGAATTACTGCTATTTCTGATAACTTTCTCAGTCTTTTCTTTTAATATCACAATTCTGAACTGCCTTTACCGGCCATTGCTAACTGATGTCGAGTTTTTTGCACTTTGTGGAAATGTATCGTTGCTGTAAACCATAGTTCTTTAGACTATCCATTGCCTACGTAGACTCATGCCTTTTAATGTATTTTCCCAATCTACCTCAGCCAATTTGTGCTTCATACCTTCAAAATTTCCTTTATTCAAATTTAACACCTGATCTTCAGAATGAATGCCCTCACTTTCAAACATACTGTAAAACTATCATATAGTCATTGAGTGCTGGAGATGTACAGCATGAAAACAGACCCTTTGGTCCAACTTGTCCACGTCAACCAAATATCCTAAAATTAGTCTATTGCCATTTGCCAGCATTTGGCCCATATCCCTCTAAACACTTCCCAGAATGTACACATCCAGATGCCTTTTAAATGTTGCAATTGTATCAGCCTCCACCACTTCCTCTGGCAGCTCAATCCATACATGCACCACCTTCTGCGAGGAAATGCTGCCCTTTCAGTCCCTTTTAAATCTTTTGCTTCTGACCTTAAATCTATGCCCTCTAGTTTTGGAGTCTCCTTTCCCAGGGAAAATACCTAGGCTATTCACCTTAGTCATGCCCCTCATGATTTTATAAACTTTTGTGGGGTCACCCCTAAGCCTCCGATGCTCCAGGGGAAATAGCCCCAGCCTATTTAGCTTCTCCCTCGAGCTCAAACTCTCCAACCTTGGCAACATGCTTGTAAATCTTTTCTGAACCCTTTCAAGTTTGACAATGTCCTTCCTATAGCAGGAGGACCAGAACTGAATGCAGTATTCCAAAAGTTGCCTTATTAATGTCCTGTACAGCTGCAACATGACTTCCCAACTTCTATACTCAATGTACTGACCATTAAAGGCAAACGTACTGACAAAACATCTTCTTCCCTATTATAAGACGACAAGGTGTCAAGCTGGATGAACATATCAGGCCAAACAGCATCAGAGGAGCAGGAAACCTGACATTTCGGGTCTGGACCTTTCTTCGTTTCAGAAGAAGGGTCCAGACCCGAAACATTAGTTTTCCTGCTCCTCGGATGCTGCCTGGCCTGGTGTGCTCATCCAGCTCTACACCTTGTTATCTCAGATTCTCCAGCATTGACAGTTCCTACTATCTCCTCTTCATTATTATGTTGTGATCACTCACCCAAAGGCTCTTTCATAACAAAAATAGCATGCCTTCGAGTTGGATTAACATACTGCTCTAGAAAATAATTCCAAACAAACTCCAGAGTCATGTGCCACAGTTTCAGAGCTCAATTTGTTTACCCAGTTCATATGTAAATTGGAGTCACCCATGATAAGTGTTACCCACATTATGTGCTTTTTCATTCTCCACACTGCCATTACTATTGGTGGCCTATAAATAACTACAAGCAATATCTGCTGTCCATTTCTGTTTCTTAGTTCCACCCATATTCTACACGTTATACTTTCAATCCGAGATCCTCCTTTACGTGTGTACTGATCGTATTCATTACTATCAGCACAACTTCATATCCTGCTCCCTCTTGTCTGGTTTTCCAAAATATTGAATATTCTTGAATGTTCAGCTCCCAGTCCTGGTCACCATGCAGCCATGTTTCTGTAATGGCAATGAGATCATACCATGTGTCTCTATTTGTTGCCTTTAGATCATCTACCTTGATGTGACTACTGTGTGCATTCAAGTAGGGCAGCCTTAAATTTGTCTTTTAGCATGATTCCTCTTTCAAAGCATATTTGATGCACAGTGTTATTTCTCCTGTCTTCTAGTCTCCCTTGCATCTTTTCAGCTTCCTTCCAATTGGGGTTACCCCTCAGGTTCCCATCCATTGACAAGTGTTCAAGCTCATCCCAATAGCACTAGTAAATTTCCCTCTGAGTCGCAGTTTCACTAAAGTTTAACCAATCCAGCTTGTACAGTTTCATTTGCCGCAGAACCAGTCCCAATTCTTTGGGAGTCTGATGCCTTCCCTCCTACATCAATTCTCCAATATCAGATTCAATTATCAATGTTACTGTTCTTAATGGGATTACTGCTCGAGTTCCTAAATCCTTGACTTCTGCCTTCAGGATCTCATCCCTCTTCCTACCTATGTCATTAGTACGAATGTAGACAATGACTTGTAGATAAACTCTCTCGTCCAGAAGGATGTCCTGCAGCTATTCCATGACATCCTTGACACTGGCATCAGAAGGGCAAGACACAATCCTAGAATCATGCTTCCTGCCACAGATATACTGTGTAAGTCAATTTAAAAACAAACCATTCACATCACAATATTCTATAGCAATTATTAAGAAATTAAATGCCTAAATCAAAGTAATTTATGTTTATAGATCAATGGAAAAAAAAACCCTTTCATTTTAGAATTGAACAGTTGTCACATGGCGTGGAATATTCTTCTCCTACAGGTAGCGATCTTGGAGGACACCTAGGGAGAGTACTTAATTATGTAGAGTGGTATTGTACTGAATCCCCACCCCCTTCCTACCTCAATCTGAATCATGTTCTGGGTGAAAAGTCCATTGTTGACCTTCCCAACACTTCAAATTGAGGCCCTGAAGTGACCAATATGTTAACGTTCACCCCTTTGGGGGTGGATTTCCTCAATTAAAGACTGTCAGTGCCTCAGCGAAAGACTGATATTGGACAGGTTGGTGCCATTGACACCCATCCCCTGCTTTTGACCTCCTAGCTCTCTCTCCCTGCAACTGTAGCATGAGAACACTCCCATTCACACAATTTACCCTTCCCCTGGGTCCTTTGTGATGTTGGAAATCCATAGTGCTTTTGTGCGAGTAACCAACAACTCCTGCATGGTCCTGCTGAAGCAAGGGCTCTGACTGGTTGGAAAATCATACTGGGCAGAACGTCAACCCCTTGGGATCTTGGTTTCGAGGGAAGGCCTGCTGGGGTCTCACCAGTGCCTGATCAGTGTGTGTTTCACTGGGCCCTCCCAAAAATATCTCTTTCACCGGGTATCTCACTGGCTGTCCAGTTGACAGGTGAGGCTCAACATGATTCCACCCATAATAATATTTTGTTTTGCTGTGTTCTTTCCTTTGATATATTTTTTGATAAGTTGTGCAGGTCTTTTAGGAACTAGAATAATATATAGCAACAAATAGCTCTGAAACATCTTCCATTCCACAAAGACTCATTGTCTATATTTTGTAGCATCTGTTTCTTTTTCCATGGATTACCTTCTAAGCAAACTTGGAATTTCCAGTTTTTGATAGCCTCAAATAAAAGTGTGCTGTTGCATCCAAGTTGTGAGTCTAATCCAACAGCATGTGGCAAATTAAGGTATGAAGATTCTTGATCACCCTGAGTGGACTCAATACCACTGAAAATATGGTGTATGGTGTATATATACAGGAAAACTACAGAGGAGGTACATACTTTTAATCAACTTGTTCAGACTTGTCATAGCATATACAGCAGGGACTTGAGCCAGACCTTCTGGCCCAAACATAAGAATGCTACAAGTATGCCACAGGAGCTGTACTATTGGAGAGGCATACAGAGGTTTGTTTAAAAACAACCTGGAAACGTAATCACAGAGTTTCATTTATCTGGCATGGGCATCATTGCAAGTTCTTCACGAGCATCTTGTTGAATTTTAAAATTTCATGACTATGCAGCTTGAACTTGGCTGTTGCTACACTTACTGGGTTTCATTGTAATTAATTACAAAACACTGGGATATTTTCAAATAAAGCACCAACTTCCATGAAAGTGACTTGATCAGTGTCAACTCTTTCAAATTACAGTGAATTCCTGTGCTCAGTGTGAACATTCTACTAAACAGAACATTTTTGAATTACAATGACCTGTACCAGTAAGAACCTTTTTTCTTATTTACTTGTGGAACATGGGCATCGCTGGCTAACCGGCATTTACTGTCTGAACCTACTGACTTTGAGAAGGGCAAAGGACCTATCTCAATGCTTACCTGCTAATGGGCTAAACCTCCAAAAATGTGCCTTAACCCATATTTAGGACAGTAACCCTGAATGTGTGGCTGATATTTCCATTTTGTACATTGGAGTCTTGATAAAATTGCCAATGTATTTTCAATTTGAGCTAATTGGTTCTGCGGTGCCAAACTACCTTCATTTCAAAAAGGCCCTATTACCTGGCAGACAGAAGACACTTTTATCCCACCCGTCTGAGCTAGATTTGAATCCTGGTTGCAAAGCTAGACAGTCATGAAAATAATTTTGACTTGAGAAGAGTAAAACATGCAAAACTGTCTCAATTGCCCATTAAATTCCATTCTCCACCATCCACGACTACCAGTGGTTTCATAAAAGGAGGAATAAAAGGAGGAGCAAATGGGAATATGTTTTTAAATTGACCAATTAAAATGAAAGTTGTTATATATTTCTCAGCAATTTCATGAGCCCAACATGCAATCAATTCAACGAATAGCCATGCTGTTGACCTTTGAGTGAACTGGTGAATAACCACTTGGAAATAAAGTTAAAAATCATTGTCTTAACCTGATGATTATTCGTGGCAGATACTGTTGATATCCTGAAAAGAATTCTGGCAGCTGGAAAAGATGTAATTATTTTAATAGTTGTTACTGTCTAGAAATGCACTGATGCAAAGCAATTTTTTTGCTGAATTGAATAATTTGAATCAAGAGGAGTGAAGACACATTTTATTCATAGTTGTAAATAAAAACTTAGCTGCATGCAAGGTTTCTGTTGGATGTGAAGCAGTACTTTTAAGGCTTGTCTGGCACAAAACTGAAATACCAACACAGTTCCTCACATTCAATCATATGTCAAAAAAACATTTTCCTGGTGTGAAAATGCTCTGTGTCATGCATAAAAAAAACAGATGCACAGCATTCATTTAAAAAGCATATATAGATCTTCCTGAAATACTCGGAAGGTCAGGCAGTATTAGTGGAAACGGAAACAGCATTAATGGACTGAATTTTTCCTCATTTTCTGATCCTGATGCTGGACCAAAACATTGATTAGCGTACTTGGAAAGCATTTTCCAGGAGATGACAGCTAATTAGATTGGTCAGCTCCAGGAATCCTGTTCAGTTAAAGACAAGGGCAAGCTCCCAAGGTTAGAGGCCATATACACTGAAAGGTCGTAACATCCACTATCACTAATTGAAGCCACCAATGTAAGTAGGAGAAAGATATAAGCTCCCCCAACTTTTAATAACTTATGTATGGGAAGAGATTAGAGATGTTAGGTTGTCATTGTAGTGAAGAAATCTGAGGATTTCTTGCAATTACAGCCACCAGGATGGTGATGTGCATTCAAAAATTCTTTTCAGAGCACTGAATATTGGCCATCAAACTTTTCTCAGGCTGTAGGCTGCTCCTTTTCTTTTGACGCAATGTGACCTCACTGGGGGGGGGAAGGTACCGAACAGTTGACTGGAAAATTACAGTTTATAAAATATCAGAAAAATGCTAATTTTGCCACTCAGCAATTGATTTCATCACAGCACTTGGCCCAAACATGGAGAACAATGGTGAACAAAAGAGAGGGAGGTGGAGGTCTAGTGGCATTATCGCTAGACTGTTAATCCAGAGACCCAGATTTGAATCAATAATTTAAATTCAACAAAAAAAACTTTGAAATTAAAAATGTAATGATGACCATGAATCCATTGCCAATTGTAGGAAAAACCCACCTGCTTCTCCAATGTCCTTTAGGACAGGAAACTATCATCTTTACCTAGTCTGGCTTACATGTGATTCTAGACTCACAGAAATGTGATTGATTCTTACCTGGCCTCTGGGTAATTAGGGATGGGCAATCGATGCTGGCCTAGCCAGTGACACTCTCAGCCCATGAATGACTAAAAAGAGGTGAAATGATATCAAGACAGCATTTGACGGAGTGTGATATCAAGCAGCCCTAGCAATTTGAAGTTAATGGGCTTTAGGAGAATATTTTTGACTGGTTGGAGTCATGCATAGCACAAATGAAGATGGTTTTCGGAGGTCAGTCATCTCAGCCCCAGGGCATTGTTTCAGGAGTTCTTCAGGATAATATCCTACGACCTTCAGCTATTTAATCAATGACATTTCCTCCAACATAAAACTGAAAATGGTAATGTTTAATCCATTTGTAATTCCTCACTCCACATCCAAACATTACAAAATCAGAATAACAAAAATGCCCACATAATATCGCTGCCTCAAAAGTATCAGGCAATGACCAATTCCAACAAGAGAGAATTTAAACATCTCTGCTTGACATTGTATGGCATTACCATCAATGCATCCCCACTATCGACATCCTGAGAGTTACCATGACCAAACATTGAACTCATTAGCTTCTCAATAATGTGCCTTCACGAGTAGTTCAATGGCTGAGAATTCTGTGAAATAACCAGCTAACTTCCCAGAGCCGGTCCACCATTACAAGGTACAAGTCAGGAGTGTGATGGAATACTGTCCACTTGCCTGGATTAGTGTAACTCCAGCAACATTCACAAAACTTGATCCAATCCAATCCAAATTAACCCATTTGATTGGCATTCCAACTAACGCCTTCACATTCATTCCACTACTGTCCCATGGTAGCAGCGGTGTGTACGGTCTACAGATGTACTGCAGCCATCCATTAAGGCTCCATCAAAAGCATCTACCTCTTCCACTCAGAAGGGTGAGGGTGATATATGTATGCGAGCACCACCACCTGCAACTTCCCCTCCAAACAACATAACATCCTGACTTAGAGCCATATCATTGTTACTGGATTATATTTCTGGAAGTTCCTTCCTAATGGAAATGGATGTAGTTATATCTGCAGCAGTTCAAGGTGGCCACTCACAACCCCTTCCCCAGCGCAACAGGGATGGGCAATAAATGCAGGCCTTGCCAGCAACATCTACATCCTTGAATAAATCAAGAATAACTGTTGGAACATATGCTACACCAACTAGCCTGTCAATCAGAGCAAATCAGCAGAGTTCGATGTACACTCTTATTGGTACTTGCAGCCTTCAGTTTCAGTCTTAGAAAGAATTAAATAAGTTCAAAAAATGGCAGTTAAATAGAGGCGTAGAGGTCTACAGTATGAAAACAGGCCCTTTAGCCCAACTTTCCCATGCTATCCAGTTCTCACAATTTAAACCAGTCCCATTTGTCTGCATTTGGTCCATATCCCTCCATTCTTATTCCATCCGCGTACCTATCTAAATGTTTCTTAAATGAAGAAACTGTAGTCTCTTCCCACCACGATCTCTGGTAGCTTGTTCCAGACAATCACCACCCTCCATGTGAAAAAATTGCCCCTCTGAATCCTTTTGTATCTCTCCCCTCTCACCTTAAACCTATGTCCTCTAATTTTAGACTCTCTTACCATGGGGAAAAGCTACCTGCTATCTACCTTATCTATGCCTCTCGTGACTTTACTGACCTCTTTAAGGTCACTCCTCAGTCTCCAGAGAAAATAATGCCAGCCTCTCTAAGCTCTCCTCATAACTCAAACTTTCCAGTTCAGACAGCATCCTAGAAACTCCTTTTTCTGCACTCCTTCCAGCTTAATAATATCTTTTCTACAGCTGGGTGACCAGAACTGCTCCAAATGTGGCTTCACAACATCTTGTACAACTGCAACAAGATATCCCAATTCCTATACACAGTGCTCTGACCAATGAAAGCAAACATACCAAAAGCCTTCTTGGCCACCCTGTCTACCTGTGACTCCATTTTCAAGGAGCTATGAATGTGTATCCTTAGATCTTTCTGCTCTACATCACTGCCCAGGGCCCTACCATTGACTGTGTAAGTTCTGCTCTGGTTTGCCTTACCAAAATGCAACACCTTGCATTTATCTAAATTAAAATCCATCTGCCATTTCTCATCCCATTGGCACAGTTGATCGCTGCTTCCCAGATAACCTTCATCACTGTCCATTACAACACCAATCTCGGTAACATCCGCAAACTTACTAATTTCCTAAATTCTCTTTCAAATAATTTATATAAATGATGATTAACAGTGGACCCAGCACCGATCCCTGTGGCACATCACTGGTCACAGGCTTCCAATCTGAAAAAGATATCATCTACCAACACCCTCTGTTTTCTACTGTCAAGGCAATTTTGTGCCCAATTGGCTAGCTGTCTCCAAACCCTGTGACATTTAACTTTACTCAATAACCAACCTTATTCACCCTACAAGAGGTCTCCTTCTACTCCATCAACTCATGATACCACAGTGAGGATCAAGGCCCTTGGCACAGCCAAACACATGATTTATTTCATACACAGCAATGAGTTCAATTAGTGCTGCTGAGCCCTATGTGAAATCATGCAATTGTACCCCTTTGTTGACAATAAATGGACAACAAGAATGTGGTTGGGACCTCAGCACTTGGACCCTACCAGCCATGTTTGGAGATCTTTGGAATTTTTCTAACTTATCTAATGATGAGGCCACGATTTTTGCTGTGTTAACTGATCTCAGTTAGAGGGGTAGTATGGGGACTTCAGATGAAAGGTATGAATGAAGTATAATCAATGCTACAAATTCTGATTAGTGTACAGAATCTTTGCTAGCAAGTGTGTATGCAAATATTAAGTCATAACAGAATTGGGCAGTGGTGTGATACTTTTGTCATTACTGGCAACATAACATGATGATACTTGGTGATAAAAATGCCTTCAGGCTTCTGCCAATCTCCTGCTGCAATCAGAAGACCACTGACAACTACTTTAAAATGATGGAGATCTAGTTGCATTCAGGCTCCACCATTTACATGAATTTCCAATATGCCTCCTCTATCTGACCTTCACTCGGTAAATTCTGCTGTACTAAGTGGAGACTAAATTAAGACTGGGAATGTATGTAAATGGAAGTATTTCAGGTGAAGTGAGGCATACCAACCTTCACAAAGGCCAAAGCTGCAGTCTTGTCCTTGAAAAAAATCGTCAAGTTTTGTTTTTAACTTCAATATTGACACTACAAGACATCAGAACAGAAGTAGGCCATTCCACCCAATGAGTTTTCTCAGCCAATCAATAATATCATGATTTATCTGATAATCCTCAATTCAACTTTCCTCTCCTTTCCCCATAATCAGTGATTCCCTTACTGACTAAAATTCTGTCTATATCAGCCCTTAATATACTTAATGATCCAGTCTGTACAGACCTCTGTCACAAAAAAAATTCCACAGGTTTACTATCCTCAGAGGGAAGAAATTCTTCTTCATCTCTGTTCTAGCTGGGTAACCCCCTATTCTGAGATTATACCCTCTGGTCCCAGATTTCCCACAAGGGGAAACAACCTTTCTGCATCTCCGTGTTAAGTTTCCTAAGAATCCTGTATGTTTCGACAAAGTCACCTCTCATACTTCTAACTCTAATGAGCACAGGCTGAACCGACTCAACCTCTCCTCATGAGACAATCCCTCTGTGTCCAAGATTAGCCAAATGAACCTTGTCTGGATTTCCTCCATTGTCAGTATATCTTTCCTCAGATAGGGGAACTAAATCTGTTCACAGTATCACAAGTCTAACAAGTGCCTTGTATAGTTTTAGCAAGACTTCCCTCTTTTTGTACTCCATTCCTGTTGAAATCAAGGTCAACATTCCATTTGCCTTTCCTATTACCAGCTTTGTGATTTATGTGCAAGGGTTCTGAAATCTCTAGGCTGCAGTGATTCTCCACTTAAATAATATCCAACTCCTCTATTTCTTCTGCGAAAGTGCAAGACTGTATATTTTTTCCATATATTAATCTATATCCTTCTGCAGCGGTATCCATCCTCACCACCTAAATTTGAAGAGTCATACAGTACTCAAAAAATTAACATTGTACACTCCTCTCTCTCTTTCTCTCTACAGATGCTGCCAATCTGCACAGTTTCTCCAGAATTTTCTGTGGTTTATTTCAAATTTCCAGCATCTAAAATATTGTGCTTCTATTCTAGGTGGTTTACCCAGCAGCACCCTCACCTCTGGCTACATTCCTCTTGGATCCTCACATAAGGGAGCCAATGTCATAAGATTTGGACAGGCAGATATCAGCAACACATCCATTTGTACTTTCTACGCTAATTGCTTTCCTCTGATCTACAGACTACAACGATTTCTAAGTTACAGGACAGTTGGAACTGTGATACTAATCAATCACCTAGATCCAGTGTTGTCATATAGGATTTCAGTGTTATGGTAAAAGCCAAAGTTGTGGTAACTAGGCCATCATATTTGCCACATGATACAAATACATGAAAATAGGTTTGTGATTTTAAATATCAGTGAGCTCAAAACTGATGCATTCTGTGCCACAGCCAGCAGAACGGCTTCAAAAGCACTCTGAAATTCACATGGTAAGTCTGCCACAGGCATTCTCAAAGTTGTGGGATGGTGGTGGTGGGGAGACAATCTGTGAACTAAAATGCTCTTTTTTGACTATGTGCTTCAGTTTATTCTAAAAACACATATCTTCAGGAGTAAATAGCCTCTATTTTATCAAAATGATACATTCAGAAACTTGGGGAAGGAAAGGAATTCAGTGCTATGAATTTTGACCATTACTTTGCTCATGCTTTCTCACCTGCCATTTCCTAGCCCAGTAATCCAAACACAATAACTTTTGACATGTGGCACGCTTCCTGTAATCTCTCTTTTTCTGTCAACAAAACCCTATTCTCTTCAAGTGCTTATTTCAACTAGGTCTACTGATATAAGGTGTAATGCATTTGGATCTTGCTGCACCATTCCAGTTTGCCAAAATTGCATATTTCAAGCCTCAAACTGTCCATTCTCAAATACCCCATTAGCCAGCTAAGCAAAACTAAATTCTTCAGTTAGTATCCCCCCTGACAATACATTTCCCAATAAAGTTTGAGAGGCTGTCCTTCTGCTTTAATCTTCACATACCAGTCCTGCATTTCTAAATGTATCATTCTTTAGAAATGCTCAGTGAGAACAGGAATAGAGCAGATAAAAAAAAACAGCTAACTATTACTCTTCTTTCAATTAGTAAATGTCCCTTCAGCTTCCAGGTCACTAGAAACCTGACAACTGAACTGTGCTACATAGATCCATTTTGACCTATAGACGGCTCCTATTTCACAGTGACATGTTTGACTCTCCTTTGCTTAATTAGGAATAGATGGCAGAGAATGATATCACCTTCATACTCACAGATACAACTTTAATACAATTCAGTTGGCACGCAAGGTGATCAGCATAAAATCAGCCACGTGTCTGTGCTAGATTTGCTACATGTGGGAAGTAGTGAACATATTGCACAATATTAATTGAAGAAAGAAAAGTACCTTCATCTTCATCATTATGGCAAACAAAACCTCAATGCAACAAGCCAGCATTGCACTGACAGGCCTGTAGCATTGTTTCTCTCCCTTCAAATGCAAAAGTGGCATACATCCAGCATCAGAGGGACAATAGGGGAGCATCATGATTACTGAAAACCAGCAGCCCAGAGGAAGTGGGAGTGTTAAATTGAATAGGCAGAGATGTAAATGGTAAAGAAGAGGAATGTATTGAAAGTGATCCTGCAAATGAAGGAAAGGCAGTAGAACGAGAGGATTAATGGAACAGCTATGAATTCAGTGCAATGTTTGCTACATGGAAGCTGAAAGAGTGGGATGCTTGCTAATCACATCAAACCTGTTAATTGCACTAATATCACTGAATTCAGTAGAACAATTTGAATCAATAGAACATTAATTGCAACAAACTTGTTGAAATCAGCAGAAGCTGATTAAAACCAAAAGTCTGTCACTGTGGCCTAATTGGTCAGCACGTTCGGCATTAAACAAAAGATTGGTGGTTCCTGGCCACCCAGACTTGTAGCTTCTACTGCCTTGGGGCTCTCTTGATGCTCAGTAGTAGTGTCCCTAGTCCAAAACTGAGAGGCCCAAGTTCAAATCCCTTATGTTCCAGAGGTGTTTAATAACATCTTTGAACACAGTGATTAGGAAAATAGGTTTTTTAAAAAAAAAGTTATTCACAGCAGGAGGCTTTTGTGGAGTGGTAGCATCCCTACCTCTAAACTACAAGACCAGCATTCAAATCTCACCTGTTTTTGATGTGTGTATTGAAACCTCTGAACAGGTTGTTTAAAAAATCAGAGCTTCATTTATTCCCGGACGGGGAGAAGGAGCTATATGGCTAAGGTGGTGGAAGACAATTTTGATCACACTTACCAATCAATATTCAATCGTGCACCCAATTAACCAATCCACATCCAGAAGAGGGTTGAGCATGAACACCAAAGAATGTCCTGTATGAAAACCCTGAAAAGTCACACACAACAGTGCTCCAGAGGAAGGCAGATTATATGGATGGGAAGCACTTGAAGGAAGAAGATACATATAAAATTCAAGACATTCCTGATTAATCAAGTAGGATGATCTTAGTCAAAGATCACATTCACGCAACTTACAGTAATTTCAGATTGATCACTTTAAGGGTAAATATGATTTCATTGAAATCATTTTACTTAAAATTCTCAATATAGCATGAGATTGTGTCAGTCATAATTCTCAGTCTCCAAATCTGAGCAAGGGGTACATTCATCCACAGCAGGTATAAAGATAGAAATGCCTTTAATCATCATACCCATACAGAAGAGTTATTACTGGTTGAGTCATTGAGAACAAGTGAGAATGATGACTTAGGAATGGAAGAGAGAGGGAGAAAGAGAGCAACATTCATTCATAGAAATACAAGAAACCACAAGCCTTTTGCTTAGGAACAACAATTGTGAGCACCAATTTCATGTCAAGTTAAGTTAGCCTCATGTGTAATGTTGAAATGTTGGATGAATTGAAGAAGTCCACAATGTGCATTTTCAGCACATTGCAGAAAATTTCTCATGATGTTCGACACATGCTGGAAACTCTGACAATCTAGAAGTTGCTGTGATGCAATTGTGTGACCTATAAACTTTGCTAAAGGATAGTCTACAGGTGACATCTTAACTTCCTCCACCCAGCAAAACTTGGATAAAATGGGAGTCAAAATCAGCTATTCCCACCCACAACAGGTTATTGTTGCCTTTGCTAATGGTTGACAAGCTAACCTGATTCAGGTGAATGAAATGTGAGGCTGGATGAACACAGCAGGCCCAGCAGCATCTCAGGAGCACAAAAGCTGACGTTTCGGGCCTAGACCCTTCATCAGAGAGGGGGATGGGGTGAGGGTTCTGGAATAAATAGGGAGAGAGGGGGAGGCGGACCGAAGATGGAGAGAAGAGTATAGGTGGGGAGGTAGGGAGGGGATAGGTCAGTCCAGGGAAGACGGACAGGTCAAGGAGATGGGATGAGGTTAGTAGGTAGGAGATGGAGGTACGGCTTGGGGTGGGAGGAAGGGATGGGTGGGAGGAAGGGATGGGTGGGAGGAAGAACAGGTTAGGGAGGCAGAGACAGGTTGGACTGGTTTTGGGATGCAGTGGGTGGAGGGGAAGAGCTGGGCTGGTTGTGTGGTGCAGTGGGGGGAGGGGACAAACTGGGCTGGTTTTGGGATGCGGTGGGGGAAGGGGGTATTTTGAAACTGGTGAAGTCCACATTGATACCATTGAACTGCAGGGTTCCCAAGCGGAATATGAGTTGCTGTTCCTGCAACCGTCGGGTGGCATCATTGTGGCACTGCAGGAGGCCCATGATGGACATGTCATCTAAAGAATGGGAGGGGGAGTGGAAATGGTTTGCGACTGGGAGGTGCAGTTGTTTATTGCGAACTGAGCGGAGGTGTTCTGCAAAGCGGTCCCCAAGCCTCCGCTTGGTTTCCCCAATGTAGAGGGTGCCACACCGGGTACAGTGGATGCAGTATACCACATTGGCAGATATGCAGGTGAACCTCTGCTTAATGTGAAAAGTCATCTTGGGGCCTGGGATAGGGGTGAGGGAGGAGGTGTGGGGGCAAGTGTAGCATTTCCTGCGGTTGCAGGGGAAGGTACCGGGTGTGGTGGGGTTGGAGGGCAGTGTGGAGCGAACAAGGGAGTCACGGAGAGAGTGGTCGGATTGTAGATGGCGGAAGTGTCGGAGGATGATGCGTTGTATCCAACTCTCCACCCCTCTTCCCCTCCACCCACTGCATCCCAAAACCAGTCCAACCTGTCTCTGCCTCCCTAACCTGTTCTTCCTCTCACCCATCCCTTCCTCCCATCCCAAGCCGCACCTCCATCTCCTACCTACTAACCTCATCCCACCTCCTTGCCCTGTCCGTGTTCCCTGGACTGACCTATCCCCTCCCTACCTATACTCTCCTCTCCACCTATCTTCTTTTCTCTCCATCTTCGGTCCGCCTCCCCCTCTCTCTCTATTTATTCCAGCTCCCTCACCCCATCCCCCTCTCTGATGAAGGGTCTAGGCCTGAAATGTTAGCTTTTGTGCTCCTGAGATGCTGCTTGGCCTGCTGTGTTCATCCAGCCTCACATTTCATTATCTTGGATTCTCCAGCATCTGCAGTTCCCATTATCACTGATTCAGGTGAAACTTTCTTTAAAATTTGTTAATCAAGTACTTGCAATGTACATAGGATTCCAATAGCATTTTAACTACATATTGAGTGTGAAACCGTACTCAAACCTCCCATGACTCACCCGAGTGCCAGCATATAAATGAGATTTGACTATTACTCAGACCTCTCACTGAGACTCCTATTGGGCATCTTGTTGGTTTCCTACCTGGTGGTTAAGTTCCTGAAACTCATTCTCTTTCATTTCTTCATCTTAATTGTACCTCTTCATATAAAAATAATATGCAATTGACGTCTAGAACACAAAGCAGTTCCTTGATTGCAGCAAGTAAAAGTAGTGGGAAAAGATGGAATCAATCCTCAAATATTAAAATGTTTACTATGCATGAGAACAATAAACACTAACCTTCAGCTGTAGCACACAACGATGTGCTTATCTACATCAGGAATAGCTTGGAGAAGTTCGGACACTGACACACGGGTAGTCATTAAGGTAGTAAGTTTTTGGAGTAGAAATGATTTGGAAGGAATTGAAGGGGTTTAGTCATGCTCTGTTAATTAAAATAAATGGGCCTTAAAGTTAAAAAGGGAGAATTCAGGTTAAGATTTATTTATTGTAAAAAATGAATGTTACTAGGAGAATTGTTTTTACTGCCCACCCTTAATTGCCACTTTAGTGGGTCTTCTCTTTAAACTGCCATATGTTTTGTGGTATTCGTGTCCCCACAATTGTGGAATGAAGAAAATCCTAAGCTGTTGACCCAGCAATGATCATTGATTTGATTTGAGACCTTAAAGGGAATTTGGAGGTGATGGTGCTTCCATAACAATACAGCTCCCGTCCTTCTCAGTAACAGAGGTTTCAAAATAGTGAAGCCTTTTGTGATTGATTTCTGGTGGGAACTGTTAAGAACACATTTAACTCTATACGTCACCTCAAATTTGCAGCAAACAGGATATTCAGAGGAGAATTTTGGCTGAGAATCTAAATACTTTATAACTGTGCAGTCATTATAACTGTGTTACAATATTATAGATGATGAATGATATCAGAGACACAGCTGTTTCATTACTGAGTATCTCTTATTGCTACTTAATTCTTTTCATGTGAAAATGGCTGCTCTTACATTGGCCATCACAATGGAGCTCAATCCTGATTCATTTGATCTCTACATATGTGCACTTTCAAACTGGGTTACACAGTTGGAAGTCGGTCCAAACTCAGTGATTTCTGCCACTATAGCAGGAGCAACAAAAATCATTATAGTGCTCAATCACAACCTTTGTTGAGATCACGTAAGTGACTTAACTGTTCCTGGTATACATAGTTCAGTTCCATACTTGGCAGGAAACTCAATTAGTCTGAGAAGTTAAACAAATAGCTTCAAATTGCACTTCTTAAGAATTGTAAACAATTATGTAACGTGTAAACCAGTGAGACGTTTTGAAAAGTAAAAGCAACACTCACCCTATCTAACCTTTTAGCTTCTATATGCCTGAGCAGTTGTTGTCTCCAGTCTAGAGGTATTTTAGCAGAGTTCTCATCTCCTTTCAACTGTGAAGACCTGATCCTTATATCATTGCTCTCTGAAGACTTTTCATTGTAGTTACTGATGTTATAATCTGAAGGTAACTTTTCTAATAGAGCTGCCATGGTAGGCCTTGCTGAAACTGGTCTGGTTTGAGAAAACCCATAGCTTTCTGTACTGTAGCTTCTTGCAGACAAAGGTCTCCTCTGAGTTAGAGGTTTATCTTGGAAATTCCTACCCTGATTTTTTGTGTCATGGAATGTTGAATAATCTTCTTCATATCTTCCATTCCTTTTGAGATACTGTGATTCAACCAATGATGCACTGTTCTGGTGTTCTAAAACTCCTCTGAAGTGTGTCCTGACATATCTGTCACTTTGGGGCAGCTCTGGAGCTTCATTTACCCTTCGATGCAACACCATGTCTGTGGAGGTTGCTAATGAGTCTCCCCTTCTCAAGTATCCAGCCCTCTCCGCTTGACTTGAAAACCGAGGATTAGCTGGTTCATCATTCACTGAAGGTTGGGAGAATGAATACATATGTTCCACAGGTTGATAACCTCTGAATGAGCGTGGATTAATGAGATCTTTTGAAACATGTTTGTTTTGATGGACGCCATAATCAACATTATGTGTAAAAGAAGTGGTTACTCGTCTCTCAGGTTTCACATTTATTGTACCTTGAGGATTGAAACTTTGGTCGAAATGGTACACTTTTTTTGTAATTGGAACCCTTTGAGATATCTTTCCACTTCCGTATGTTTCTGATAAATCTTCATCCAACATTGGAGCAGAAAGGCTGCGTGACATACCTTGTTCTTGCGTTGGCATTTGTTCCGGTATATCAATGCTACCGGGGTTTTCTGAGCTAGAGCCATAACTGTCCAGCGGTATGTTATAAATTTTGAAGGCCCCAATGTCAATTTCATCAATGCTTTGGGATTTCTTAAACTGGCCAGCTTTAACTGATCTCATCATTGGGGCAAGTCTTTCTGTACTTTTACTGGTGATAATAGCACTCTTGGCAGACTCGGGTCTGCAGATGTGTGAGAATTTATCTGCATGACTTTGATTTAAATTGGATTCCCTAGAGTTGAGAAAACTCCATGGAGCACCTGATGTAAAAGGGCTGGGCAGTTCGGTAATTCCATGCACTGACTGTTGTTCTGGATCTTTCCTATCAGGAATAGGGCTGCTGAAAGGGGTACTATCCAACTTTGATGGAAATGCTGTCCTATCCTCAAACGGACTAGGGGTCCTAGTCCAGTTTTGCCAAGGATTACTTGGAGGCACTTCAGTTTCTGGAGTACTTCTGATACTATGTACAGTATGCATTGACTGTTCTAATTCCAGTGGCATTCCTATAATTCTGTCCTGTCTCATTAATGGCCTACGCCCATGGGCAGACGTGCTCCTTGATTTTGTGCTTATTAAGGGGTTGGCAACTGGATTTTCTAAGACTGAAGTGCTTTCTTCTGCAACAAAGCCTGTATTATCATAATGTGAATTATCATTCCACTTATCAGAAAAAGTTTCATTCACGGGACGCCTCTCAGTACGTTGTTGTAGACTTGCTGTCGATGCTGCCTCCCTCTGGCTGAGTAAGGGCTTTGCTTCAATGTTTTGTTGAAATGTCTGTGTTAACCTGCTGAATCAGAAGAATGAGATATTTGAATGCAGATCAGAGAATTCCAGATATTTTAAAGATCATGCATCTATTAACTTTAAAAGTTTGAATATCAGTTCAAATGTTCTTACAGTTCCAATGGTAAAATATTGGAGTAGGAACTGTCATTTGGTGATTTTGATTTGGTCATAAAGTAGTACGTGGAAAACAGTTACAGAATATTAAATTCGGGAGATGATTTACTCATTAGGTTTTTGTTTCACGTCACAATCATAACCAATACTTTGCTTGAGGATCTCTCACAGCTATTTTACGTTCAATATCAAATGAGAGTGCGCTGCAAAGATGGTGCCAAACAAAGACATGACATTTCTAATGGAAAGAGAAAGATAGGATAACTTTTAAAAAATGTTACATGTGAGGAAAAACTGAGTGTCAAGCTTTTGAACTCTTGGCCAACGTTGATGATAAACTCCACTGAGCACAAAGTCTGCTTACCTAAAGTCATTGAGTAATATAGCACAGAAACGGAGCCTCAGTCCAATTCATCCACATTGACCATATATCCCGTTATGACCTAGTGCCACTTGCCCCGTGTGGCCTATATATATCTAAACATGGAATATTTGAAGTTATCCAGCAAAAATCCCCTTTAGATGTTGTGCTTAGATTGAACCCAGAATTCAAATACTGGTATCTAATCCATTGCATTGGTCACCTAGATAACAAGGTGTGGAGCTGGACGAACACAGCAAACCAAGCAGCATCTTAGGAGCTCAAAAGCTGACGTTTCGGGCCTAGATCCTTCATCAGATATCAGTTTTTCTGATGAAGGGTCTAGGCCCAAAACGTCAGCATTTGACCTCCTAAGATGTTGCTTGGCCTGCTGTGTTCATCCAGCTCCTTGTTATCTCAGATTCTCCAACATCTGCAGTTCCCATTATCTCTGACAGCATTGGTCACCAAATGCCCTTTGAGAAAATAATTTGCAATTTTCCTAACCATTATTAATTTGGAAGACTTGAGCCTGATTAGAAAATGCTCTTCAAAAACCACATTAAACAATTCTATCATTTTGCCAAACAATCCAGTTTGTTTAGCATGCTGCAGTCTCATACAGCAGGTTGGAAAGCAGTTTACGGTGCAAAGTTATCCACAACAACTGCTGAGAATACAGCACTTGAACTGATATTTAAATGGGGGTCAACAACTGAGGCATGTGATCTGAGATTCAAGCTTGAGTTTCTAAGAGTTAGCACTTAACTACCTGAGTTAACGATGCATAGAACATAGAACAATACAGCGCAGAACAGGCCCTTCAGTCCGCGATGTTGCGCCGACCTGTGAACTAATCTAAGCCCATCCCCCTACACTATCCCATCATCATCCATATGATTATCCAAGGACTGTTTAAATGCCCCTAATGTGGCTGAGTTAACTACATTGGCAGGCAGGGCGTTCCACGCCCTTACCACTCTCTGAGTAAAGAACCTGCGTCTGACATCTGTGTTAAATCTATCACCCCTCAATTTGTAGCTACGCCCCCTTGTACAAGCTGATGTCATCATCCTCGGAAAAAGACTCTCACTGTCCACCCTATCTAATCCTCTGATTATCTTGTATGTCTCTATTAAATCCCCTCTCAGCCTCCTTCTTTCCAGTGAGAACAGACCAAAGTCCCTCAGCCTTTCTTCATAGGGCCTGCACTCCAGACTAGGCAACATCCTGATAAATCTCCTCTGCACCCTCTCCAATGCTTCCTGTAATGGGGTGACCAGAGCTGCACGCAATATTCCAAATGAGGCCGCACTAGCGTTTTGTACAGTTACTGCTCAGTTAATGGAATGTATGCTTCAAAGTACCATTTTGTTTTGACAAACCACCTGCATGTCATGAGAACAGTTGAGACATTGGAGTCGTTTGATAGCCTAAATTAATTCTGCTTCCTATAAACCTTTCTTTGATTAACCTGCTCAGACATGGTATAACATACCTCTGGGGCAGGTGGGACTTGAACCTGGAGTTCTGGCCCAGAGGTAAGGATGCTGTCGCTGTGCAACAAGAGCCCAATAATATTGATGTTTATCCCTGAAAATTATTTTAAGCTTTCTCTAAGTACCTTATTAGTTAGGGTGAGCTTGCTATGATTTGGATCAGAAAATAGGAGGCATGGTTAGTAAGTTTATGAAGGACAGTAAAGGTTATCTAAGATTAGAAAGAGGTCTCGATCAATTGGATCAATGGGCTGAGGTGTGGCAGATGGGAGTTTAATTTGGATAAATGTGAAATATTCCATTTTAGGTAACATAAAAAAGGACAGGACTTTTACAATTAATGGTAGGGACTGGATAGTATTGTAGAACAGAGAGATCTAAGGGTCCCGGTACATAATTCTTCGGAATCACAGGTAGACAGTGTGATGAAGAAGGCATTTAGCATACTTGCCTTCATTGCTCAGACCTTAGAGTATAGGAGTTGGGATGTCATGTTGAGGCCGTATAGGATGTTGGTGAAGTACTTAAGTACTGTGTGCAGTTCTGGTCGCCCTGCTATAGGAAGGAAATTATTATACTGGAGACGGTTCAGAAAAGACTTACCAAGACATTGCTGGAAATGGAGGGCTTGAGATATAATATCAGACTGGATAGATTGGGATATTTTTCTCTGGAGTGCAGGAGGTTGAGGGATTACCATATTGAGGTTTATAAAATCATAAAGTGCATAAATAAGGTAAATGACAAGGGTCTTTTCCCTAGGGTGGGGTAGGACAAAAGTAGGAGACATACTTTAAAAGTGAGGGGAGACAGATTTTAAAAAGTCATGAGGGGCAACCATTTTTTAAAAACAGAGTGTGGCTTGTGTGTGGAATGAACAGACAGAGGAAGTGGTGGATGTAGGTACAGTTACAATGTTTAAAGGACAGTTGCATTTTTTTCTATTCATTTGTAGGATGTGGGCATCGCTGGCCGGCCAGCATTTATTGCCCATCTCTAGTTGCCCTTAAGTTAATGAATAGGAAGTGTGTAGAGGGATATGGGTCAAGTGCAGGCAGGTGGGACTAATTTAGTTTGGAAACATGGTTGGCATGGACTGGTTGGACCAAAGGGCCGGTTTCCATGCTGTCTGATTCTATGACTCTAAATAAATAATGATGTTTAACTCAGCTGCAGCAGTGACATTTATCTGTGTTAAATTTATACTGAGATCAAATTATCTAATATTACAAGTCTATGTGCTAAAGCAATTGATTGGAACACATTAGTCAGGGGAGGCAATGGCCTAGTAGTATTATTGCTGGGTTGATAATCCAGAGACCCAGGTAATGTTCTGGGTCTCAGGGTTTGAATCCCACCCCCTCCACACCCCCACAGCAGATCGTGGAATGTGACTTCAATAAATATCTGGAATTAAAAGTCTTATGATGACTATGATTGTTGATTATCGGGAAAAACCCATCTGGTTCACTGATGTTTTTTAGGGAGGAAACTGTGATCCTTACCCGATCTGGACTACTTGTGACTTCAGACCTAGAGCAATGTGGTTGTTTCTTAACTGTCCTCTAGGCAGTTAGGGATGGACAATAAATGCTAGCCCAGCCAGTGATGCCCACATCCCTTGAATGAATAGAAAAAAATAATTTTCTTTGGAAGACACTTTTAACAGGGCTTTTAAATGTTATATAGATTAACTACTTATCAGGAGGAGAAAACCTTCTAAAAATTGGGTTTGTGGAAACATAAGACTGGTCTTTGATTAGACAGATGTCAGGAGATGTTTAAATAACAAAAAACATAATGATAAAATAGTTTAAAGAAAGTCTACAAGTATTTGAGATCCCTATGATATGTAAATAATTACAGCAGAACACAAGAGAGACGGAAGCATGAAAACACTCAGAAGGCAGAGAAGATTCCAGTGGTATGTAAGTAAAGTGGGAAATGGTACTAGGACAGCAGTACATCCATAGCATGTTGAGTATCCCAATCAGAGGCATCTGCATGGAATCATAGAATGGATGTGATACAGAAAGTCATTCAACGTATTGTCTGTACGATCTCTCAGTGAAAGCATGTCAGCTGGTTCCACTTAACTTCATTTCTCCGTTTGCTTGCAAACATTTACTCTTTAGATTGTAACTCGAGTCAGGATGGTGTGGCTTAGAAGGATGTTGCAGGTTATACTGTCCCCATGCATTTGTTGCCCTTGTTCTTCTATGTGCTCGAGGTCACGTGTCTGGACAATGTTGCCAAAGAAGTCTTTTGGAGTTATGACTGTCAGGATGGAGACATTGGTTGGGTGGCTGTCGGCCCATGAGCCAAATGAAACCCTGAAGTAACCTAATTCAAGCCTAGTATGCCTTATTAAACATTCCAACAGAACTGGAGAGAAATGGCCAAGAAGTAGCAAATGGAGTTTAATTTAGATTTGTTAAGACAAACCAGGAAAGGACTTACACAGTCAATGGGAGTGCCCAGGGGAGAGTTGTCGAACAGAGGGATGTAAGGGTTCAGATTCATAATTTCTTGAAAGCATCATCACATGTAGACAGGGCAATGAAGAAGGTATTCAGCACGCTTACCTTCATTGGTCACAGCATTGAATAAAGTGGTTGGGGTGTCAATTTGATACTGTAGAAGACACTGGTGAAGCCACTTTTAGAATACTGTGTATAATTCTAGTCAGTCTGCTATAGGAAAGATGTTGCCATACTAGAAAAGGTGCAGAAAAGATTTATAAGGACGTTGCTGGGACTAGTGGGTTTGAATCATAAGGAGAGACTGGATGGACTGGGACTTGTTTCTCCGAGGCTGAAGGGTGACTTTATAGAGGTCTATAATACACGAGAGCCATAGATAAGGTGAATAGCCAAGGTCTTCTTCCTAGGGTAGAGGAGTCCAAAACTAGACGGTATATGTTTAAGGCAAGAAAGGAAAGATTTAAAAGGGACATGAGGGGCAACTTTTTCACACAGATGGTGGTGCGTTTTTGGACTGAGGAAGTGGTAGACACAAGTACAATTACAACATTTAGAAGATATTTGGACAGGCACATGAACAGGAAAGGCTTTGAGGGATATAGACAAAACACAAGCAAATGGGATTAGTTAAGTTTGGGATAGCTGTTTGGCATGAACAGGTTGGGCTGAAGGTTCTGTTTCCGTGCTGTATGACTCTAGTCCAAAAAAAAAATTTATCACTGCTCTATTGCTTGTCGCTTAGCCAATTTTGTATCCATGTGGTCACTACTTGTTATTAATTCTATGGGTTCCCACATTGTTGACAAACATGTTACTTGACATTTTATCACATGCCTTCTGGAAGAAAGATTGCCATTAACAGCATGTGGAGCTGGATGAGCACAGCAGACTAAGCAGCAGGAAGGTTGATGTTTTGGGCCTAGACTCTTCTTCAGAAATGGGTTTTGACCCGAAATGTCAGCCTTCTTGTTCCTCTGATGCTGCTTGGCCTGCTGTGTTCATCAAGCTCTACACCTTGTTATCTCAGATTTTCCAGCACCTGCAGTCCCTACTATCTCTTGCCATTAACAACCATCTCTTTTACCTTATCGAAATGTCAATCAAATCAGTGAAGCACAATTTGCCAATGTTAAACCACTGCTAGATTTTCTTAATTAATCCACACTTTTCAAAGGGTCTGTGAATTTTGTCCCAGATTATTGTATCTAGAAACTCTTCCACAATGTGATGAAACCAACTGACCTGTAGTTACTGGGGTCATCCTTACACTTTTTCATATAAAGGCATAATAGTTTCAATTTGATGCTCTGCTGTCACCCTTGTGTCTAAAGATTTTGTGATTTTACTGTATATTTCCTTATTAAATGTAAGACAAAGTTCTGTGGTCTCAGGGAAACGACTTTATCCCCTTTGTCTTTTATCTTAACCTATCTATCTGCTTTCCCTCACATCCTGCAGTCTTTTCACACTGGAAAAATATTTAAACATTTTGAATCTACAAAATTTACCTCAGTAATTTTCCTGGTTATTTTTACATAAATTTATGATGACTCTTTGTTGACAAAATATATTTGAGCTTCCTACCAACGATTTTAAATTTGTGATGCTTTACATTTCTGTTAATTGGATATGTTCAACACTGACAATGTGAACAATGTCCACTATTACACCTGCTATAAAGTCTCAGATGTGGCTGTAAACTGGGGTGGATGGCTGACTCTCCCATATGATCTTAAACCAATCTATCTGTTAACATAGTTAAAATAATTAAATTGTTGGACAATTTCCAAACCATTGCATCATCTACTCCAATTTATTCAAAACTGCCCTTACCTCACTCAATATCTTTCTCCTGCTACCCACAGACTTTCAAAAGCAAAGCTTGATGTCACCCGATTACTTATTGTTAATGGAGCAACTTGGTAGGCCATGGATGTAAAATTCATGTTTTATATTAGGAGAGGTCATTCATTAATATTTGTGGTTTAGTTTGTCATTTACAAACCCAGTTCCACCTCATTCAATAGGTGCAATTTATTCAAGGGTTTTTTAAATGATTTCAGTTGTATAAAAATGGATGTTTACATCAATTTTACTGATTTTGAAGATTTTCATTTGTCAGCACTTTTAAGAGCTCATCCTGTGGAGGAACATAGTGCCACTGTCAACAAAGTTTGGTTTGTCATGCTTAACTGTGCATGTGAGAACACAAGAAATTACTGTCATTTTCACAGTTGTAAAGATGATGAACATTGGCATTCTACCATCATTATGACCACAAAATCTTTTGTTTCTAAAAGCTCACTGAAGTTGAATTAGCTGACATGCAGTTGCCAAGTTCATCCTTTTGTCAAACAATATGTAATGTTTGCAACACTCCAACTTTCTGGTGAGAGACATCTGGTGGCAATGAAGAATTAGAAAATGCTCACCATCATGCCTGCAGTTTTCACTCTTGTATCCCTTATTAAGTATAATGCATCCCCTCTGGAACAATTGACTTGTCTAGTTTAAATATGGCCAGCTTTTAAATATAATTATTTATCTTTTCTTAATCTCATTCATCCTCTCATTTATACAGTAAGTTAGACAAATTCTGCTTCCTTACTAGCACCAATGCAAATTGTTAATTTCAACATTGTGCATTTCTTTCTCTCTCCACCAATATCTATCCATTTCAGTTTCTAATTAGCGTCCCCCACTCACTAGACAATCTTTTGACTTTTACGTGTTTGTAGAAGATGTTAATTTCTTCTTTCATTCCACCTATATATTTTCTATGTATAGATGAATAACCATTAACAATAAGTAATCGGGTGACATCAAGCTTTGCTTTTGAAAGTCTGTGG
The DNA here is from genome assembly GCF_030684315.1 of Stegostoma tigrinum. NCBI lineage: Eukaryota > Metazoa > Chordata > Chondrichthyes > Orectolobiformes > Stegostomatidae > Stegostoma > Stegostoma tigrinum. The sequence goes on along the minus strand of NC_081361.1, from coordinate 52,851,440 downwards.
GTAGCAGGAGAAAGATATTGAGTGAGGTAAGGGCAGTTTTGAATAAATTGGAGTAGATGATGCAATGGTTTGGAAATTGTCCAACAGTTTAATTTATTTAATAAAATATCCTCACATGTAAAGAAGGAAAAAAGATTATGATTTTTCACTTCTACCTTCATCTCATGTGACTGTCCCAATCTTACCTTGCTTCAAGTGCTTCACCTGACCAAGGGGCTATGTTCCTAAAGCTTCCCCATTTCTGATGAAGATCCCGACCTGAAATTTCCACTTTCCTACTCCTCTCACGCTGCCTGGACTGCTGTGTTCCTCCAGCTCTACACTGTGTTGTCTTTGACTTCAGCTTCTGCAGTTCTTGCTATCTTTATTGTGAATGGTTGCTTTTCAGATTAGAGGCATATATACTGGAGTGAAGCTCCCCAGGATTTACACCTAGGGCCACTGCTTCTTCTGATTTCCACTAATGATTTAGAGATTAGAAATTTGCATATAACACACAAATTTTCTGAGAAAGCTGATAATTGACTTCAAGGTAACATGGATAGATTGATGAATTGATTGATGAGAGATGAAAACCAATACAAAAAAGAATGAGGTGCTAAGTTTTTGTAGGAAGAATGTGAAGGGAGAACCGAGGTAAATCTTTGTACAATTTCAAAAGTTGTAAGAGACACGTGGAGTGATTATGTCTCAATTCTCAAAGTTGGCTGATGACAAAGCAATTAACAAGGTAGATGAGTCCTGATTTTTATAAGTAGATACATAGATCAGATTAGTTTAGAATAGATTAAATTAGATTACCTACAGTGTGGAAACAGGCCCTTCGGCCCAACAAGTCCACACCGGCCCTTGAAGCATCCCACCCAGACCCATCCCCCTATAACCCACACACCCCTGAACACTACAGGCAATTTAGCATGGCCGATCCACCTAACCTGCACATCTTTGGACTGTGGGAGGAAACCGGAGCACCCGGAGAAAACCCATGCAGACACGGGGAGAATGTGCAAACTCCACACAGACAGTCGTCCGAGGCTGGAATCGAATCCGGGTCCCTGGTGCTGTGAGGCTGCAGTGCTAACCACTGAGCCACCGTGCCGCGAAACAAATAATTAATGGTTATCCTACATAACATTCCAATTTTGACCTAGTAGTGCTGTGATCAATTCTGAACAACACATTTTAGGAAGCATATGAAGCCTTTGTGAAGGCTAAGAACAGGATTTACAAGAATGGTTCCAAAATTGAAGGATTATAATTACATAGTTTTTCTCCTTAGAGAAGGCTAAGAGAGGTTTTGAAAGAAGTGTTGAAAATCATTAAGGCTTTAAAGAGAGTAATCAAAGAGGTACTGATTTCAAAAGCTGAAGAGTCGATAGAAGCAGCACATTTAAATTTATTAAGAGGTGACATTTTTAAACAGAGTAAGGATTTGGAACGTACTGCATAATTGGGTGATGGGTACAAATTTAATGGTAGCCTTCAAAAGGGAAATGGTTAAATATTTAAGAGAAATAAAAGCAGCAATACTGAGACATGAGATAAACTGGATTGCTTTTCAAAATAGCGGGGGCACAATTGATGAGTCAACCAGGCTCCTCCAATGCAATGCCCTTCTATGATTCTATGGTCTTTTCTCACGTCTTTTAAACTTTCGTGGTTCCATGCTATATGCTGCTACGCCTTAAATGCATCTCTTTCTCTTTGAGAAAGATAACATTTTGATGAGTAGACAAAATAATTTGCTCACTATAGTGTGCAAAGCTGAAGTAGGTAATTAAAATGCCTTCATTAGGATATGCCCTTTGTAATGAACACTCACCTGTTTCCCCAAGTAGAAGCTGCCACACCGTCTTTGACTGCAGACTGCAATGTGCTGACTTTAATAGGTACTCCAGAAGAAGCAGAAGACCCCTGAGAAGGCGAGTAGTCCGAGTAGCTAGCCGAAGAGCCACTGTTGTTGATCCTGTCACCTTCTGATTCATCTGTTGATTCTTAATATACAAAAGTAATATTGATTAAATATTTCTTCTTTGGGTATCAGAATTTTTGGTTTCATCTTTCAAAATCTTAAGGCATGTAAAATATGGTTTCAGAGTAAAATGTTTAAATTAATGAGAATTGGTGAAAAAGGCGAAATGCCAATGAAGCTTTTTGTCTTCAATTATCAGGACAGATGCCTACAACAGAAGCATGTGGGCCAAAACAACAGGCTAAGGCCAAAATATTACAGCATTACGGCAGAAGATCGATGAGTCTTATTTAATAGTTAAAAGATGCTGCAAGGATCTGACTATGTTCTGGACATTAAAGCAAGATTCTCACTAGGCAGCGGCAAGGTGCCTATTAAAGGGGATTATTGTTCGTTAACCACCTTATTAACTGCAAATCTCATCTCTTTAATATGCAGATTTCTAATGTGCCATCTGTGACAAGCAAATTAGAGACCAGGAATTTTTGGAAGTCAGAGTACCTGACAACTGCAGCTCATTGATGACAGTGAACCTCCATGTTAGTCAGCAGCACCTCACTATGCAACAGCATCTCAGGGTATGATCCACAGGCACCAGCTGTGCACACCTTATCTGTGAACACTGGCATCTGATAATTAGGAACCCCCACAGGATTTTGGTAGTACCTCTAAGATCCACTTGCTGGACACTCAGGAAATTGAAACCTACAATGCAGGATGCATCAAACACTCGCATTGAAAGGCAGAAGCAGGGACCCTTTGTGCAGTCATAGGGTCAAAGGGCCAATGGAATAGAGTCTCAAGGAATTCGGGAGCCTGCAGATCTGTGTCCTGCAGAGTGTACATGTCTCCATGTAATATTCCTTCTCTTTTCAAAGGACACATATTGGTGGGTCCTAGAGACTCCTCCCACATATTGGGTGAGCTGGTGACTATTTTCTTTCCCATGGTGTATTTATGATATCCTGCATGATGGAAGGCAGTTGTACAAGGCCCTTACTCTAGATATTCAGAGCCTTCTTATCCATGTGCTCAAGAGGTTAAAAGAAAATGGGTAGGTCTTCCATTCTTAACACTTTTGTGACTCTATTGCAAAGTACAGACATGTAGGAAAAGGGATCTCATGAACTGTGATACCTCAAAAGCCAAATTACACTGATGCTGACCAGATTCATACAAAAAGCTACAGGAAAGATGTTATCAAATTGGAAAGGATGCAGAAAACATTTACAAGTATGTTACTCCGACTGGAAGGTTTGAGTCATAAGGAGAAGCTGGGTAGACTGGGACTCTTTTTTTCCCCTGGAGTGTAGGAGGCTGAAGGGTGACATTTTAGAGACTTATAAAATCATGACTAGTGTAGATAAGGTGAGTAGCCAAAATCTACTGGGGAGTCCAAATCTAGTGGGCATAATTTAAATATTTCCCTTCTTGGCTTAAAAAGGGACCCAAGTGGCAACATTTTCATTTCGAGGGTGGTTCATATGTGGAATGACCTACCTGACATGTAGATAGGTACATTATTAGGAAAGGTTTAGAAGGGTTTTGGCTAAATGGGGACTAGTTCAGTTTAAGAAACCTGGCTGGCATGAGTGAATTGGGCAGAAGGGCCTGTTTCCATGACGTATGACTCTATGACTCAAAAACAAACAGGGTACTGGAATGTGAGAGAGAGATAATGGGAACTGCAGATGCTGGAGATTCCAAGATAATAAAATGTGAGGCTGGATGAACACAGCAGGCCAAGCAGCATCTCAGGAGCACAAAAGCTGACGTTTCGGGCCTAGACCCTTCATCAGAGAGGGGGATGGGGGGAGGGAACCGGAATAAATAGGGAGAGAGGGGGAGGCGGACCGAAGATGGAGAGTAAAGAAGATAGGTGGAGAGGGTGTAGGTGGGGAGGTAGGGAGGGGATAGGTCAGTCCAGGGAAGACGGACAGGTCAAGGAGGTGGGATGAGGTTAGTAGGTAGCTGGGGGTGCGGCTTGGGGTGGGAGGAAGGGATGGGTGAGAGGAAGAACCGGTTAGGGAGGCAGAGACAGGTTGGACTGGTTTTGGGATGCAGTGGGTGGGGGGGAAGAGCTGGGCTGGTTGTGTGGTGCAGTGGGGGGAGGGGATGAACTGGGCTGGTTTAGGGATGCAGTGGGGGAAGGGGAGATTTTGAAACTGGTGAAGTCCACATTGATACCATATGGCTGCAGGGTTCCCAGGCGGAATATGAGTTGCTGTTCCTGCAACCTTCAGGTGGCATCATTGTGGCAGTGCAGGAGGCCCATGATGGACATGTCATCAAGAGAATGGGAGGGGGAGTGGAAATGGTTTGCGACTGGGAGGTGCAGTTGTTTGTTGCGAACTGAGCGGAGGTGTTCTGCAAAGCGGTCCCCAAGCCTCCGCTTGGTTTCCCCAATGTAGAGAAAGCCGCACCGGGTACAGTGGATGCAGTATACCACATTGGCAGATGTGCAGGTGAACCTCTGCTTAATGTGGAATGTCATCTTGGGGCCTGGGATGGGGGTGAGGGAGGAGGTGTGGGGACAAGTGTAGCATTTCCTGCGGTTGCAGGGGAAGGTGCCGGGTGTGGTGGGGTTGGAGGGCAGTGTGGAGCGAACAAGGGAGTCACGGAGGTACTGGAATGTGGTCCTCAAGCACAGTTGCTACCAATGAAACTTCGAATTCATCGGAGAGGAGACTTTTTTAAAAAATCTATATTAAAAAAAGCACATCAAAAACACATTTCTATTCATTCTTATAAATATATAAATACTAAAAATGAAAATAAATATCCTACCCATGGAAAGCAATTAATCAAGATAGATTGTTTCATTAAAATTACACCATGGAGCTTTAATATTAAGCAGGCTTGAGGGCTTATTATGTTTTTCATCCATAGACACAATTTTTTCTTTTTTTCCCTAAGTTACATTCCGACAGCTCAACAGCTGCGATCTGGTACTTGGCATTTATGATGTTAAATCTGATTTCTGTAATCTTTTAGCAAAGTTTTAAGCCTGGATGATATACCAACAGTTTGGTAACCATTTTGTTCTGCTCAATCAGATGTTCAAATCCCAAGCATGCTCCTCAAAGTGATACTTCAAATTGCTGCTGCAGCACTGAAAATGCCATTCCATGAAAAGATCAACTTTGATTAATTAAAACACATTGAAATAATAAGTTAATTATAATGGAATGGTGATATGTATAATTCAAATTTGACCTTGAAGGCTGTTCACAGCCTTTGTATGTGCCACACATTTTATTGTGCAGGTCCTTGGGACCTTGCTCAGATTCGATTGCATCTGGTATTTTTGGGCCAGCACCTATTATTTCTCTTCTCTTTAGTTTTCATTGCCACATGTCTCATGTTACCCTTTTATGGTTTAAAACAAAATCTGTCCAACTTCCCTACTAGTTCTGATGTAAATAATAATTAATGTATTTTTCAGATTCTGATTATTTTTCATGTGTTTCAAAGGCCTTCCTTAGTAGCATATGTTACAAGTCTGACTACATTTTTAAACTCATTAATGTTGAACTAATTTCTCTACAATTTGAACAATTTATGTGTATCAACTTAATAAATCTCTTCCATAACCTTAAAAATTCCAATTAGTCCACATTAAAAATTCTTTCACTTCAAAGACAGCAAACCTAGCATCTCTAGGGTTTCCTCATAATTGAGGTATCCTGTATTTAGGATGATCTCAAGAGCATGGTGGGATGGGGTGATTATTCTCCACATATACTTTTCTTGGACTGTTTCATACACATAGCTGTTATAAGGTTGCATTTTATTCTTCATTTTCTGGGACCACCATTGTTGTGCTTCACTTTGATAGCTTGTAGAAAGTATAAATAATGAATTAGGTCATATTAGTTAGTAATTTGCTTCAGTGGTAACATTGATAACTAATGCCACAATTGAGTGACCTTCACTCGTAGAGAACTGATTGGAGTATGCTACAACAGTACATTCTATATTAATCTGAGCAGCATTGACAATCAATGTAGTCTCAATTCAACTAACTTGGGATTTGCTTTCATTTTGCGGAGTGAAGTTACTACAACTGTGCTTTTGAGGCATTCTGCATCAATGCAAAATCCCACAAAATTAGGGTATAATCCAGGTGAGAGCATAAATCATGTATCATGACTTGCTGGAATTTCTGAACCATAGTGATGCAAGCCATAAATGTACAGTTGCAAATGGAAGGCTGTCACTAAATTCTGACTTCATAAGAAACGTATAGAATCAGGAATTCAGTGCTGATTTACAGCATATATATGGAGCATCATTTCTCCTCTCTACTCCACGACATCTCTTTCCCAAATAAACTTTCCCTGATGCAGTATCCTAGGACAACTTGGCTTCCATAGAGTTGACACTGCACCTTTCTTCTCTTTACCCAACAAGACGACTTTGGGTTTGAATAGTGGAGTTTCACTAAGAGTAGGCCGCAGTTCTCCCATTCTGAGATCATTTGGCGACTCTCCTAACGATCTCTGTAGAAGAGAGAAAAGTAGATCTTTCACGAAAACAAGTAAAAGCAAGATAGAAAAAGAACACTTACATCTTTACAGCTAGACAGTGTGCCAATGGGATGGTTTGTCTTGAAATAAGTATCGCTATCAACACTTCATACAAATATGGAAACATAAAAAATAGGAGCAGGAGTCAGTCATTTGGCCCTACAAACCTGTTCCATCATTCAACATGATCATGGTTGATCATCCAAATCCATACCCTGTTCCAGCTTTCCCCCAATACCCTTTTATCCTTTTAGCTCTAAGAACTATAACTAAATCTCTCATGAAAACATTCAACATTTTGACTTTAACCACTTGTTGTAGCAGACAATTCCACAGATGCACGGCTACCTTGGTGAAAAGAATGCCTCCTCTCAGTCCTATATGGCCTATCCTGGATCCTAAGAGTGTAATCCCTGGTTCTGGATTCCCCGATCATTGAGAACATCCTTCAAGTTTTAACCTGTCTATTCATCTTCATATTTTTTCAAACTTGTAGATGTTATAAATAATTTTCCTGACATACATTCTCAATTCTCTCCTGAAAGTGCTTCTGACTCACAGCGCAATAAAATTCTACTGGCTATACTGGGCCCAAATGGCAATTCCTTGGAGTATGCCCAAACGGTAAGTATTACAAGAATCTGTGACCTTTGGTGGTTTCATGTGGAGCATGTTTGATTGTTGCCAGAACCTGGTGTGTAGTGAGTAGTGAGGTCAGCCTTCTGAAACCAGAGATGAAGGTCTGAAGCAGTTTCAAGTTTTGAAATCAACTTCAATGTGACTAATTAACAGCAGACACCAAGTCAGGCAGATCTTAGCATGGAGGCACACCTGAACAAGTCTGAACAGAATTTCAGTACATCTCAATATTTGTCAGCAACTAAAAGTTAATGTCCAAAGGTATATGACCTGAAGGAATAAAATATTTTTAGATGCTTCCCTCAAACTGTAAGAGATCCTTCAATGGACTGCTGATAAGGCTACTCATTTGTTGGTTCAAATGGATGGAGCATGCATGTTAATACTCTGTTTATCTTATCTCCAATAGGACAGAAATCAATTTCCATGTTTGAACAGCTTCTTGCATGAATTAGACATCCTGGGTCATGCTGATTTTCAGCTGCTAACTGTCCTTTTCGTAGGCAACAATATTGTTTGTTATTTCTCATTAATGGGATGGGGGCATTGCTAGCTGGCTCAGCAATTATCATCCATCTTTAATTGTTCTTTGGAATGTAGCAGTTTGCTGCCGGCAGCCTGGAGGCAGGTGGGTTCAAATGTGGCATTCAAGAGGGCAGTGGACAATTATTTGGATAAAAGTAACGTGAAAGAGTACAGGGAATAATCAGTAAATTGGCACTAGGTAATTCTGATTATTTAATAAGCCAGTGTAGACATAGAATCACAGAATCCCTACAGTGTAGAAACAGGCTTCAGCCGAACAAGTCCACACTGAGCCTCAGGGCATCCCACCCAGACCTATCCCCCATAACCCACCTCATCTACACATCCCTGAACACTACAGGCAATTTAGCATGGCCAATCCAACTAACCTGCACAACTTTGGACTGTGGGAGGAAACTGGAGCGTCCAGAGGAAATCCACGCGGACACAGGGAGAATGTGCAAACTCCACACACACGGTCACCCGAGGGCGGAATCAAACCCAGGTTCCTGGCACTGTGAGGCAGCAGTGCTAATCACTGAGCCACTGTTCCGCCCATCATGATGGGCTGAAGGGAGTCCTCCTGTACCATATCCCTTCTGTGATGGTACACATACACAGTTACGTTAGGGAGTAAAGTCAGGATTTTGACCCAGCTACACTGTAAGAATGGTGACATATTACAAAGTCAGTATAGTGAGTGGTTTAGAGGAAAACTTGCATGAGGTGGTGTTCCCATGTATCTGGTGTCCTTGTCATTTTAGATTACTGTTCTAATGTAGTAATATCCCATAACTGGACCCTTGGCAAAGGCAAATTTAGTAAAACAGTTTGTTTCACATTCAATTCTCCAGCAGGAAAGAACATCAAGAGAAAACTCTGACAGATGGAGAGAGAACTCAAGTGTTTTGCTATGTTGGGAAAGATGTATAACAGCTAACAAACCCCAACAACTATTGAAAGTGAAACTAAAATCCTGGGTCAAAATCTTCGGCCCTACCCTTTCATGCTGCTTCTATTATTACAACTTTTTTAAAAAACCCAAGGCCTCACAAGCTGATTATTTTATTTGTTTAGTATATACTGCTCAACACCTCTAACTCAACCTATCTTCATTAAAAGAAGGACAAAATGCATCTTTTAAAGCCAGAGTATCATCACAGCTTCCTCCTTAAAATAATGAACCATAAATATACAGAGATGGCTTCATTTTTACCAAACTTCAGTCTTATGCTATAAGTGACTACAATATATATACATTACATTGACTCTAAGCATGAAAATATTCAATTCTACAGTCCGTTTCAATCCGTTTCTTCCACTACTAACCACCTTTGTCTTCCTTCATCACAATTTTGACAGTACTTTGGCAATTATGTTCCCTTGTCCTGTCATGTATATGAGCTTAAAATTGAATGGCTCCAATAATAAACTCCATGTAAATAGTCTGGAATTTTTATCCTTACATTTTTCCAAAAACCTCAAGGGGTCATGATCAATATATACAATTGTCTCATTGAATCCATCTTGAACTATCATAACCCAACATCTGACTAGCCTGAAACACTGCTCAATCATCAAATTCCTGTTGCTGACCTGCTGACAATTTCCATCAATCAGGACTCGTACCTGACATTGACATGATTGGTCACACCCTCATACTTGATGGCACTACTGTAAACCTCACACCCACCTCTCACATTCAACCATGGCTGTCACATCACACAGATCATATAGCATTCACTGGACACTTGTTCTCTTTTGAAGAATGAAGTAGCATACACCCTGTTAGCTTCCTGTAGCGAACTGCAGTAGGATGAAGGAATTATGATTGCTGCCAGTATAGCCAGCAGTAGTTTGCAAGATTTTCTTCCCATAGCCACACAGAAGCTGGACATTGATGGAGTAGAATCATTTTTAGTTCACTATAGGGCAGAATTAACATGTGGCATTTGCAATCAATTAAGCTTTGTACCAACAGGAAATCTACAAACTCAGGGAAATCATATGCTCATTCTGGCTGGTTTTAAAAGAATTAAATGTGGCGGGCTGTCAATGAATAGAGTGTATTAGTGACCATCGTAACATAATAGTACAATGGCAAACAGCAAGATGTTGCAAATATCTCCAGCTTAGAAGAAATCTGACACATAAAAGTCTACAACCACCAGTAACTTTCACATTCATTGATCCTTGCCCTTCTCGGGAGGTTGTATTCGTGGCTGTAGCAGCTGTTCAGATTTCAACAAGAATATTCTTATTGAAGCACAGAGTTGCACGTTACTTGATGCTGAGGATCAAGGACGAGAATTGGTCCCTGAATACACAGGGCACGTTTGACCTCCTGCTGCAAGGTTTTCTCCTAATCCACTTCTGGCATCTTGTGCTGTTCTGAAAGTATGCCCTTTGTTCATTTTCCAACTAATGCTTGTTCCTAGGAAAATTGTGTCAGTTTATGTTGAGGCCTTACAGTCAGCAAGTGCTCTGATAGTACCTGGCACACCATTCCCTGCAAAGATTTGCACATTTAAACAAATATAATAAGCAATGAAAAATGCAGAATTGAAGGAACAACCAGACTAATTCAATCAGCCACTAAGCTGGCTCTTTTAAATAGTACTGCTATGGCTTCTTCTTACTGCTGATGCTCAACACGTGTTCAGCTGTATCAAGTAAAGAAAGGGAGTTAGCTCGCATGCTTATCTCCAAAACAGCATCGCTGGTCTCAAATCAAAGAAGCATTCTGACTGGAGTCATAAATTGTCCACTTTGCAAACTTCTGTGACTGTTAACGAATTGGGTGTTAACCATGTGATCAGACATTGTTCGCCCCAAATCTGAGAGTGTAGGATGCTGCTGTAACTTGGATCTCCAAAGACACCTGTAGCACTAACCTAATGGGTGCTTCTGATTTCAATTTTGCTCTAATAAAATCCACTCTACTCAATGTATTCCTCTGGCAGGTGATTTTCTGAACTTAACTACAATAAGATGAAATAATTCTTTTACAATTTTCTTGGCTACCTCAAGTGTAACTTCCTTTGCAGATATAGGCCACTTATGCTCGTATTTATCTTTTGCAGAATGTTCTATATTCGTGGCGCCTGTTGAGTTTTCTTCAGATCCTTCTTGACTATGTTTTCCCACCAAATGCTGAACAGACTTCACCATATTTTTCAGATCTTCTGGATACGGGGTAGGATAACGCTTAAGGTTTATTTCAACCTGAAATTGAAACAAAGTACAAGAAATATATGAAATTCTCTTGGAATAAATTTATGTCACACATGAACACCACAGCATTATAGATGCAACCATGTGTGACAACTATATATACTGCACAGCTCTCGATGGCATTTTACTTCTTAGTAAATAAACAACATAACTTTCATCGCATTCTTTTTAAATTTCACTTTTCCACTTCTCAAGTAGATTAGGCCCCATTGTCAAATTGTTCCATAGATACTTGCAACTCTTTGCTAATGTACTCTGTGGCAATTTTTCATTTTTCTGGCTGGTTTTAAAAGAATTAAATGTGGTGGGCTTTCAATGAATAGAGTGTATTAGTGACCATCGTAACATAACAGTACAATGGCAAACAGCAAGATGTTGCAAATATCTCCAGCTTAGAAGAAATCTGACACATAAAAGTCCAGGCTAATAGGGAGGCTAATAGTTCCATGGGAAGAAGATATAAGCAAAGTTTGACGTTGAATACAATGGCTTTGAATGTAACTCATCATTTAATTCTTCCTTGATCTCAATCTGGTGCCTAATTATTGGGAATAAAATTCAACTTATAAGCGTGCAAAATAGTTAATAGCATTAGGTTGCTTGTTTTACACATATCCTATTGAAAAAAAAAATCAGGTTGGTCAGTAAAGGGGAACAGATCCGCTACCAAACATTTTGCTGTCCAGCAATATTGAATTTTACCATGAAGGATTCTCACATCAGCAAGGTTAAAGTCAACTTAACTAATCATATTATGGATTGGTCCTGAGGACTGCTGATCTGTAAAGCAAAGATGACGCACCTTGTGAGCAAATCATTTTTAAAATTTATTACCTAAGTTATTTATTTTAGGTAAATCTAGTATGACACCATTGCCCACACACCAGACAAAGTAAGGGATTATAACTCAATCAGAGATAGTAAGAACAAAGTAAAATATTTTGGGAGTTTAATATTCCTGAAAAACATCATTGGGAATTTTTACGCATGATTAAACAAAGCTCATTGATTGGATTACAGGCTACACACCACCTCTGGACAACACGCTGTTTTAAATGACATCAGCACCATATCAACATATGACTGGAGCAGGAATGGTAGTCATCCAGGAAGTGAATCTGACCTGTGAAACATTAAGTTATGACATAACGGGGAGAAATTAGGCTCCAAAACATTATTTTTTAAAACACCTGTGATGGTGGGCTCGCTGAATGACATGAGAAGTATGATTTGGATATCCAGTGAATGTCACAGCCCTCTGAGCACATGTTGAGAAGGTAGTGGGAACAGAGAGCCTGGAGGACCATCAACAAAGACGCTCTTTGATCTGCCTGAAACTTGTTGATTTTCCAGAACGAGGAGTTGACCCTGACTGATAATTGCAGAGTGGTACATTCCAAGTGCATCATATGTTTTGAGGGATGCACTAAAGCTTGGGGAAGATGCTGCCAAAACAGAGTGGGGAAAGGCCACTGTCTGAGGTCTTCTTGTTGAAGTTAAATAGGGGTCTGTTCATTTATTGGGTCCTCTCGTATCTCAAAAGTATGTAAATTTTGTCTGGTTCAAGTCAGTGATGCCTTTGGTTAGTTCGGATAGAGTCTAACTCCAATGGTTGTTTGTTTCCTTGATATGGCACTATACAGAACCGAACTGCATTTGTGACTGTATATACATAAAGATATCGTTTATGAAAAAAGGAATATTTTTGAAATTAAAAGGAAAGTGGGAACAGGCAGCTACGGAGAATAATGCCAAAAATCAAGGTAGTCAGTGAATGCATCTTCAAATACCATATCATTCAGATACTCCTTGATTCACCAAACCTAACACTCAGCAACCAACATTGTTTACCAATCAAAACTCATTTATGCTTCAATAGCTCTATTGGCAAGTGTCACTTTCATATTTCACAGCTTATGCATAATGCCAGTTACTCAATAAAATAAAACAAAGAACCATGGATGTTGGAGATTTGAAATCAAAATAGAAATTGCTGGAGAAACTCAGCAGGTCTACCAGCATCTGTGGGAAGAAAGCAGAGTTAACATTTTGAGTTCAGTGGCTGAGTCACCGGGCTCGAAATCTTAACTCTGCTTTCTTCCCACAGAGGTGACAGACCTACAGAGTTTCTCCAGCAGTATTTGTTTTTGGGCCACGTACTCAATAATGGCTTCCATATCCTTTAGGAAGAGTACATGAGCTCACTGAAGTATATTGCTTTCCTACAGACAAGGGGATGAACAACAATGGCAGCAGTGGCCAACCAGCAACAGACAGATGCCCCTACATTCCATATTCCATAGCACATAAAAACATAAGACATTAGAGCAGTAATGGCCCATTTAGTCTTTTGAGACTGCTTGGCCATTCACAAAGATCATGGATGATATTCTACCTCTCGTCCACGTTCTTGCGCTATTCCCATATCCCTTAATACAATCAGTATTCAAAAATTGTTGGAAAAATTTACATCATATGAGCAAGAAAAGAAAAATATTTTGATAAGAACTTAACATGAACAGCCACACATAAGTATAATGGAACACCTTGATCTAGAATACGGGTAAATGCTGGCCTATGGAACTAGATTAATTTAGGATATCTGGTCAGCATGGACAGGTTGGACCGAAAGGTTAGTTTCTGCGCTGTATGACTCTTTATACTCCTTATTTTATAAATACTCCTTATTTTATGACAGACAGACAGAGAGAAATACAAAAAGTTCAATTTCAATAGTTACAATCCCTGTAGGGAATGACAACTATTTTTAAAAAAATTGTATTTCCAGTGACTAACTAGAATGAAAACAGAAGAATGAAAAGCAACATTGTCTAAACATTGAAATAAACTGAAAGTGCTGGAGAAACTCAACAGATCTGGTAGAATCTATGGAGACACAAGGGTTTAAAGAAGACTTGAAACATTAACCCTCTTTCACTCTCCACAGATACTGGCAGACCTGTTGAGTTTTTCCAGTATTTTCGATTTTTATTTCAGATATCCAGTATCCATCATACTCTGCTTTTATTATTTTCTAAGCACTTTTCAGCAGGAAACTTGTAACCCTAAGCTACAGAACAAATTCCCCACTTAAATTTGAGAATGACCAAAATCTGCCTCTACAATTGTACTTTAATCTGTCCATTATGTAGACATCTAGCTCACTAAGTGCATGTCCATCATTCTCAGCTCCTGATGGCCTGCTTCAATTAAGATGCTCAGGGATCTTTTCGGAAAAAGTTGCTCTCCATCAACTTCAGCAATTTGAATCTCATGGACCTTGTTTGCAAATAGAAATGCTAATTAACTAATCTTTAGATCCCAACTTTATTCTAACTTGAAGTTAAATGGACAGTTAAAGCATAGCCACTGTAAAAATCTTGGTCTTCCTGGCTCCTTCTGCCATAGAGACTAACAATTCATTCACCTTTAACACAGTCGCCTAGGCATTTCTTCATAGGTATGAATATCTCACACATTCTCGGCAGAAACACAACCCTTGCCACTCTCTAATCTTTAACAATCAAGCCATTGCAGCTTGTCAATGGGGAGAGTTCAGAACAGGTCACATGACTCCCTTCATTCTTCTTAATTTCCTTAACTGAAGAGAGTCCCAAAATATTATCTGATAAACTTCACATTTGTAAAATACTGCCATATCATATTAAATGACAAACAGAACATCAGTCTATATATTACTTCATTATTTAAGAAAATTATCACGCATAAGTTTATCTTTTTAACATTTCAATTAGCTAAAACCACCTCAGCAGCACTAGTCAATGTAAATAATACTACAGAATTTTGAATGCAAATACTTTAAATGGAGAAATCACCAATCCAATGTAAAAGAATTCGAATCAGAACTGCGAATAATGCTAAGCACACACAGGAAATATTTTACTCTTTGATATATATTTAGCAGTCTTCAAGTTTGTAGCTAAGAGTTTGCTGCAGGATTTGCTGGGAAAGGCCAATGCTGAGTTGTGCCAGCAAACGTTGAATGTTTTCAAATTTCAAATATTATTTTGCAGTGGCATTTACCTTTGCACTGGGCTAAACAGACAGTATGATCATCAACAGATGTAAATAGGTAATTGCGGTTGTCCATGAAGAATTGCAGTTCTTCATGAATATCCAAGACAGAAACTGCCTCCAATCTTCCTCTTCCTTTTACCCACTCTCCTGCGCTGTTGGCTAGGACTGTTGCTTAATGATGGTGAGGTTGTGCTGCATGCAACAAACCATCTCAGTTCTTGACACATTTTTTCAAGATTCATTGGGGTCTTCAAGCGCAGCCGCAACAGTGAAAGCGTTGTTTCAGCACCCTAACAGACTTCACCATCACTATTGACTGGAATCTGAACAGAATGAATAGCTAAATGCAGCAGCTACAAGATTAGGTCAGAGGCTGGGAATTCTGTGTTGTGTAACTGACGTTCTCACTCCCTGAATCCTGTTGACCACCTAAAAAGCATAAGTCAGAAGTGTAACAGAATACTCCCCAATCACCTGAAAGAGTACAGCTCCAACAATGCTCAGGAAGCTAAATACTATCCTGAACAAAGAAGTCAGCTTGATTGGCACCATATTCACAAACATTCACTCCATCTACTGCCAATATTTCATAGCAGCGGTGTGTACTATCTACAAGATGCACTGTAGAAATTCACCAAACCCCCTTAGACAGCACCTTTCAAATCTGTTACCTTCATGATCTAGAAAGACAAGGGCCGCAGTTATGTGGAGCACCACCACTTCAAGTTCTACTCTAAGCTACTTACCATCCTGACTTGGAAGTATACTGTCATTCCTTTACTGTGACTGGGTCAAAATTCTGGAATTCCCTCCTTAAGGGCAGTATGGGTCTTTCTAATGCACAAGGATTGCATCAGTTCAAGAAGGCAGCCCAGCATCACCTTCTCAAGGGCAACCAAGGATGGGCATCCAATACTGGGCCGGCCAGCAAAACCACATATCATGAATAAATCAAAAAAGTTTATTTTCCCAAGAGTCATTCTTTATCATTACTAGAGTTCAGAGTTCAACCCAAGATTAAAGTGCCACGACTGTAATGAGTGTTGAGCAACCTCAATGAAAAGGAAACATCTGTGAATACTCTTACATTTTCTCTTTCAAAAAAGGAGGGCGCAACTGATCCAATCTAAACATGAGTTTTACAAGTGCTGAAGGACAGCTCCATTTTAACAAAGTGATTCTAGGACAAAGTACAGAAAAAGTCGTAGAAAACGTTGTTTTCTACATATTAACAAGGTCTTACCAGATTTTTGATTCCTCTATCTTGTTTTTAGCATATGGCAGAAAACAAAAAAAACAGCATGTGTGACATAAATAAGATATAATGCAGTGTGGAGCTGGAGGAACACAGCAGGCCAGGCAGCATCAGAGGAGCAGGAAAGTTAACGTTTCGGGTCAGGCCTTTCTTGAGAAAGGGTCCTGACCCGAACCTGACCCGAAATGTCAACTTTCCTGCTCCTCTGATGCTGCTTGGCCTGCTGTGCTCCCCCAGCTCCACACTGTATTATCTCTGACTCCAGCATTGGCAGTTCTTACTATCTCAGCATGTGTGAGACTAAAAGTTTCTGTTACACTAAAAAGCCTACAACAAAAAAAAAACTACACTGCAATACAGACTTTTACTAAAAGCACAGTACAGATAGAAAATAATCACCTTGGGCAAAATAATCCATCTTTACTTTCTGGATCAACAAACAGCTGATAAATAAAGATAGGCAAACTCCCCATTGCATTAGGAAACAAAGGATTAAGAACTGTGAAATCCTCTGGTATTTCTAGGATGGCTTCAAAAATCCTGATATTTTCCATATTTTAGAAGCTGAATTTAAAGTTTGCATCAAATTTAGGATACACAGGCTTCAGTTCAAATCATAATGACATCAGTAGGGTGAAACAATCAAACAAGATGTTGGCATGTGTCCACATAAAGGTACAATATGTGATTTCACAGAAGTTGACTTAGCAGAAATACTTACGGAATTGGCCATTTCCACTACACCCAATAAATCTATCAAAAAAGCACTTCTTTACAATAAAAACCAAACTCTTTACAATTTCTTGCGGCAGAAGGTACATTCCTACCCCTGGCCTAGGTTCAAGTTCCAACTGCTCCACAGCTGTATAATAACACTCTGAACAGTTTGGTTTAGATATTTTAAATAACCAACTCACTGCTAGAAATAAGATGCTAATTTGAAGCAATTGTAGCAGGACAGTATTGTCTCCAGGTGCTTGGCTCTACTACAAATTTTGCAATTATCAACAGGTTAAACAACACATCCAAATCTTGTGCATTGCCTTACCCAATAAATTGTTCCAATGTCCTCCTAACAGCCAGCATCTTGTGACATACGCAAACTATATATTATGAAAGGACACTGGACTAAAATGTTATGGAAGTCCAAAGACCCAGGGAAACTCAGAGTGCGACACCATGTCCCGCAGCAGTATAAGAAGAGGAGTCAACCAAGGAACACTGTTAGAAGAATTTTCAAAATTCCATCCAAGGCATGAAAGCCTATCAGTAAATGTCAAGCAATATCTGCAACGGCACAACTTACAAACCACAGTCAGACTATGCAGAAGGTCATTCTGATGCATCATGTGGCCATCAACAGAAAAGCCAAAAGCTGAAGATCTTATTTTCATCCAATCACAGAAGGAATGGTTAATATGCACTGATTGCCAAGACTGACACTGGTGCAAGTGCAAAATAATCCTTATGCATTTTACAAGAGAATCTTAGGAAACTGGTGTGATATGATGCAGGCCAAGCACAACTAGCTGTTTTCAATGGGTCTAACATCCCTTGCATTTATCCGCCTTACATGTCAACATGGGTCATTGTGATGGACTAATGAACTCTTTTCTACGTTTGGTACAGCAGGACCTTCTATTATACTTGTGTTTTGAAAAAAATATGCGATCTGTATTTAGACCTAAGGTATTTAAATATTGCAATGAGATGGCCACTCAAGATTGATACCCTCATGGAACTTGATGTTGTTATTAAATATCAAGCATTTTTCAAAGGTTTTCAAACTAAAAATGAGCCATACTTCTGTCACTCAAGTCCCAAGGACTAACAACTTAAGAGGTACTTAGGTGTATACTTGCAATGCCAAAGTATACAAGGCCGTGGGACAACTGCTTGAAATGGGATTACATTAATTAGGTAACAAGGTGTAGAGCTAGATGTTGTTTATGACTTGTACGGACATGATGGGGCAAATGGCCTTTCTCTGTGCTGCAGATCTCTATGACTATGATGATAATTTTTAGAACACCCTTCAACTGAAATTGTTTCCTCAGATTACAAGTTAGAAGCTCCATCAGATGGGATCTATTCCAACAACAGATTGATTGGATCATTGAGACTACTAGATTGTCTCCAAATTATAGATGACAATTTTAATTCTCAGGACAACTATACTCAAGCATGACACAAACCTCAACAAGCTCATGAAAACTGAAAGAAGACATGGTCTAATCTTCAACAGTTTAAAAAAATGGTCACATCTACATGAGCCAAATCAATTTTTTCAGTTCAATCTACTTATTAGCTGATAAAATACATCATTCTATCAAAACAGAAGATGCACATAAGATGCCTATATCAGACAACAGAGATGATTCTGAGTGACTCTGGGTTTTTAACTTTTTAAATCATTGTATATTTTGAATTTTGTGACCAATACACCTCCTTCCTGAGATTTTCTCTGCAAAATCCCACAAGACATATGGCTTATATCTCCCACAAGAAGATCACTAGCATATTTTCAATCTCTCTTAAATGCTTTATCATCCGTTTGGTGTGTTTTTAAATATTATAATCCCTGAAAGCTTATCAAGATAGAGATAGATGTATCATTGGACAGCAAGCCAACTGTATTTGGTTCTCAAGTCATTAAGACTGCTCAGGCAGATTACTCCAATATCCAATAGAAAGATTTGCTCTAGTTTTCAGAATATAAGTTTCATATGTACCGATTAGCAAGCATTTCATTGTTCATATTAGCCAATACCTTTTAGAAATGATCTGGAAAAATCTTCTCACAAGTGCACCTCTAGAACTTCAACGATTACTTGTGAAGATCTAAAGATACAATGTAGAAGTATAAAACAAACCAGGTACTCCAATGGATATTTTCAATATTTGTAGCCAACTACCAAAGCCTTAAAAAAATTATTTTAGACTTACAGGTGGATATTACTGAATCTGCATTAAAACGCAGGCTTGGCATCAGTCTCATTCATATTGGACTCAGCCATTCTAAACAGATTCAGCAAGCTATATCAGATGATAACCAGTTACAATAGCTCAATATGATCATCATCACTGGGTGGCCTGAATATGCACAGCAGGTCTCTGAGTTAGCCTTTACGTTCTGGTCATTCAGCTGAGATTCTCTATGAATTAAATCTTCAAAGGTAAACATGTGGCACATTCCTCGAGGTCTACTTCAAAACATGCTAGATCTGGCTGAAAAAGGTCACACATTGCTGAAAAGAACAGCCAGATTGGCATGTGAATCCATTTATTGGCCCAATATAAATACGGATATCAATTAACTAATCAATTTCTGTGAAAACTAGCAACTGCAGCAACAAAAAATCAAGAGAATCTCTCCTACCACACAAGATCCCTTCTAAGTCATGGTGCAAGATTGGCACTGATATTTTCCATGTCCAAGGACACAATTAAATTCTGACGTCTGGTGATTTCAAAAAATTCTCTTTTATGCGACAAATGAAAGACACATCTCGTGCAACAATTGCTGATATATTGACTGCCATATTCAACATGTTCAGCATTCTTCAATAAATAGCATTTGCCAGTGGTCAGCAATGCACCATTTCAATGTGCATTTAGGAAATGTTGCATCCTCTTCTCACCATCCTCAGCTGAATGTTCCCATAGAAAGCACCAATCTTACAATAAATTCCATGATAGGTAAATGTAAAGTAACTTGCCAGGATTATCAGAAGACCTCTCCTCAAGGCAGTGGTTTATCTTCACCAGCACCTCTCATGTTTGGAAGATAAATCCACACAGTACTTCCCTCCCACACGCTCACCACATAACCATATATTCACATGTGCATGCTGCATTATTGGAATGAAGGGAGAAAATGGTCTAAGTACAATCAACCCACATGCAAACTGGTATCCCAACTTAAACTAGGATAAAACAGAAGAGAGTGAGATTTTCTGACGAACTCATGGGTTTGTGGAAAGATTTGATGTTGTCATGTCCGGCACATGTCATATGTCTAAAGATAGTTACAAGACATTTTGCCTTCAGTCAGGGTCTCACTGCAAAGAGGTCTGTGTTGTGTGTTCAGTCTGTCAGTTATGTGTATGTGATGTACAGTAATATCACCGAGCACAGAGCCCAGTCTGCAACATTATTGCAATGTAAGTAGTGTTGTTAATAAGCTTCGGGACATCTGTCAGGGCGAAAATAAATGAGTCTTGTGGTGTATATTATGTGAGCTAACATTTAGGGTAGCTCTCAGACCATACACTGGCAGTGATGTTTGACCTAAGCAAAAGAACAACCAACAACTAATTTGTAAGTGGTTTATAATCCCTTTAAAAGTGTTGATGAGGGGACTTTAACTTTATTACGTGGTTAAGAGAAGCTGTTGACTAGAACACTGAGCTTCAAAATGGTATGAATGATGTCAAATCAGCTTTGCATGGTGCACCTGGATGGTTCCTTTGCTGTTAATTCATTATGTGCAAGCTAACAGCCTCACTAATAAAATGTTCAGCGTGATTTTCCCAAAGGTGTACTTATATACAACAAAGGCATGCTAATGTACCACAAAGGCTATTTTTATCTTACATGGACAAAGAATGGATGCTATTCAATTTCATGCAGCTTGAGTATGGCAACATTTACAACAAATGGGAATTCGCAGTAAGCAATAACCTTAACTTTCCCAGAATCGTCTTCTTCTTCCTTTTTCTCTTCAAACTCAAAAGCGACCTGCATCCGTTGTTGCCTTTGTTCTTCCCACAAAGTTGGATTGAAGCTATCACTGTCCGAAGGGAATTCTACTGAAAAAACACGAACAAAAACTAAAAATGTTGCTCTGATAGACCATAATAAGTATGACATAAACTTGTAAAAATGGTGATTTTTTTTCTCCAAACTTTTGTCCTTTGCTTACTTCTGAAGACATTGGCTGAAATATGCTGGGACACATCTAGTCAGGTAACATTCTTCTTGAAGCTAATGACTAAGGATGGAATGGATCATGGGTACTATGTAGTTGCTAGCAATTCAATGCTGGATTTCCAGCAACTTAAAAAAGGAGCATGAAATGTTTGAATGGAAAAGATTTCCATATTTTCATGAAAAGCTGTGATGTTATTAAAGTCATTACAGAACAATGTTATTTATATGAAATGATCATTATGATGTCCTTAAAACATTTTACAATAAGCAAAGGAATTAAAGTAGTGTCCAATAGATTACATTATTAACACAGTATAGATAGGTGTCAGGTTTTGTGTTGAGTTATGGATCCCATTTCTATAGGCTATGTAGTAAGGAGGGTATAGTGGTGTTAAACTGATATTCCACGCTTTAGAAGATTACAATCTCATTATAGCCACTTGATGGTCTTCATAAAAACTCTACTAATTTATCAATATTCTAATTTTTATGTCTTACATGTAAGTCCAGTCCCAAAATATCTGATCTGACAGTTCTCAGGAGTGGGCAATAAATACTAACTTGTCTCAAAACCAAATAAAAAAGGCCTTCATTAAACATCTGGTGGAGAATGTGCTCCTAGCTGCCCTCTCAGTGGTACTGCCGGTGCAGGGGGTTTCTTTGTGCCTCCATTCTCAGCCATAGGTCAGGGTGGAAGAAGAAAAGAAATCACGATGTATACTCAATTCAAGAGTTGTGAAGTAATCTTATAAACAAAACTTATGCACACCTAAAAGATGATGAGAGAGAGGTCATTTCTCTGGGTTGAATGGAAGAATTAGGCACTTTATACTCTGGATAATAGAAGGGACCAGTGTTTTTGCCAATGTGGGGCTGACAGGCACTCAAGATGCACTGGAGTGATTCTAATTCTGAAGCCTTAATATTGAATCTAATAGGATTAATCCTAGAGTGCACTAGCAGAAGCAATCTTGAGAATGATTGCCGGGGTCACAAACAGTGAATTGTGATCTTTCTGCTCCTTTGTCTGCAACCACAAACCTTGATCAGGTCATTACTGTGTTGTATTTTTTGCATCATCTTTGAAATGTGGAACAAAGTGCATGCTTATTTTGCTAAAAATACTCTTTTCTTTCAAATAAAATCTCTCCCTAAATATTCTTTTTTCTGCTGAATTGTTAAATCAAGTTGGGATTACATTCTACAGTGGTCACCAGGTGTTGGCAATCAACCAGCTATTATTCTCCATATCATAGGCTAAAACTGTCAGCATCCATTTAACAAGGAAATATATTAGCTAGGTTCAAATCTGCCATCACTTGGCATCTATCCATCTGTAATTTTCATCAGAAGGCTATTAGAAAGTACTAGAAACAGGAAAATCTAAAATTTTTTTCAGGAACAAATTCAAGAATTTTAAGTCAAAGGACTCCAAGGTGTAACATGCATTTTGATAAAAACCTGTTCTAGAAACAGGAAACAGATAGTATGCGAGATAATATAATTAGATTATATGGAAAGGTGGTTGGAAGATATATGAATTGAAATCATGTGGAATTCAGGCTTTGACCCCTGTTATTTCTAATTTACTTAATAGAAATGAAATGTGAGCTTCTTAAGTTTCTAACTATCTAAAATCAGACCAGTAAAAACACACAATGAGAAAATCCATGCTATTTTTGAAATATGGGCAATCAGGACAGACAAATTTTAGACATTATGAGTTTAACACTCATTACGTCATTTTCTGTTTCAAACAACAGCCCCCTTCAAAGTTTTCTTGTGCTTTATGTTCCACTGGATTCACTAGAACAGTCCGAATTATCTGATCTACAAATACTAATGATGAGAACTAGTGATGCTGATGCGTTGAAGTTCTGATATTTTACACAAACAGAGTTTTATTGTTAATTAACCTGGAGGTCACTGTGTCATCAAGAGAAGGAGGAGGAATCAACACAATATGGCTCATACTTTGTGAAGGTTTTCTTTAAAAGAAAATCAATGTCAGAGTGCTTGTGAAACAGTGATATTGTTCTAGTTTTCCTCAGAAAGCAAGTTGAAGTACACCCTTGTGGTGTGTTAATTGAAAGTTGTTCATACTGTGGCGATTTGTGACAGGTGGATAAATCTTGAAAGCCTGTTTTCAATTCAGAATAATCAAAGATTGATTTTAGTTTAGAAAACCCATTGGAAGTATTTTATATTAATTTGGAACAGACCTGATGCAATGGTAGTAGATTTGCCAACTTTAGGTGCATTTAAGTTGTCATTGGATAAGCATATGGACGTACATGGAACAGTGTAGGTTAGATGGGCTTGAGATCGGTATGACAGGTCGGCACAACCTCGAGGGCCGAAGGGCCTGTACTGTGCTGTAATGTTCTATGTTCTATGTTCTAAATTATCTTCTCTCCTGACCACCAACCTGCACTGAGAGGGCATGATCACCAACAGCTCATTACAGAATCTCTGAAGGGCAACTGGGAGTGGGCAATAAATGCTGGTCTAATAAATTACGTCTACATCCTGTGAATGATTAAAAAGAATAAAGCCTAAAGCAGACTTTAGTTCAGGCCTCAAAGTTGGCACGGACTGATGAGCAGACCAGTTGCTTTATTTCAATGCTGAAAGGTCAGGATTAATGGAAGTCCAAGATATTTGGGGTCCATGTATACTGATGCCTAAAATACAGCTTTCAGGTACAAAAAGTAATTGTATGGCTAATGGAATGTTAACTTTCGTAACCAGATGGTTAGAATATAAAGGAAAATGATATTTAAGCCTAGATCACATCTAGAGAATTATGAATAGTTAGGTGCATGGCTACCCTAAAAGATTTTATTGGCTTGGAAGGTGTATTACACGGATTCACCAGAACATTACAAGGGTTTAAAGATTAGATTGAGGAGTGATTACCTAAATTAGGTTTAAATTCTGTGGAATGCAGAATGTTAAAGATAAGGAAGCTGGAAATAATTATTAACATAGATAGAGAACATTTCCACTGATGGGAATTCTAGAACACGGGATATAACCCAAAAAGTAGTGTCAAATTATCTAACAATCATCCAATGATTATAGAAATATGGAACTATCTCCCGTAAAGCAAAAAGTTACTGCTTCAATTAATAATGTTGAATATGAGATGGATTTTTATTTGTAAGACATGATCATGAAAGGCCATGTGGCTGAAATTAAGATACTGAACAAATACATCACATCACTGAATAATGAAACAGATGCAAGGGGCCAAACAGCCCATTCGCATTTGTGTTCCTATTTTCACTGGCTTTGTCTCTGTTTTGGGTTCAAATCAGACTTCTTTCTACTTTCTCACAGTGCTAGCATTTTTCTTCATGCCTAAAGGTTTTTGTTGAGTTCAAGCAAAGGTTAAATGTCTTGAACTGAGACATTAACGTTACATTCAGTGGCACTAATGGCTTCACAAAACTAGGAATCTGCAGTATCTTCCATGTTGTATTAAATTTTGCTCTGGTTGAAACAAGAAGGTTAAACCAGGAGGTTCTCTTACCACTAAGCAAGCACATGATTTTAACAGTGTTTCTTCCTTGTTGATACAGAATTTTCAGTTTCCATTTTGTTTATTTAATTTTCATGCATTGCCAAAATTGAGAACAATTTGTGAAAACTCTAATTAATGTCATTTTCTTATGGATTGTACCTCAAGATGTAAAACAGATGCAAAGGAAAAGTGGAAATCTAGCCCTACAGTGTGACTTCTTCATATAGGGATTTTTTTAAAATTGGGAATTTAAAAACTCAGGAAGGAAGGGGACTAAAAGAAAATCACTTCCTTATGAGAGGGCTGCTGTGACAACAGGTGAGGTCACCTAATTTCAAACCGTAGATTTAACTCTCATTTAACTTCAAACGTCTTCCAGGTGAGAAGCTTTGAGATTCTATCTTCAGAAAGACAATGTGCTGAATTTTTCATAAGTTTTGAGGGTCTTGCCTGCTGTGAGGAGAGTTGATGAGAGACCTACAATCCCTCTTCTAGGAATTCTGCTGACATTAATGTGCCTTTCCAAGGATTATGTCCAGAAGTGGAAATTGCACCAATTTAGAACTTTTGGGCCATCAGAAGCTGGCAGTTCTTCTGAACTGCTGTGCCACTGGGGAGGCTGTGGCTGCTGCCTGGTTCGTGCAGACACAGGCCAAGCATAGCTCATGGCGGAGAGGGTTTGTAGGACAGAGGTGTAGGGGGTCGGATCTCAAAAGACCCCTAGCCCCTTGTTCTGATGCTGTCTCCCTTGATCAGTCAATTAAAGCCTTTGAATGAGGAATCACATGACCTCCACTGCAAAAGACCACAAGCAGGCTGTACAGTTTGTCCTGTATTGCACATTGCATATTGACAGACTTCCTGCCACTAGATCAGTATCGGCAGCAAAAGGCCCTTAAAGATCTCAACTGACAGGGGTGGGGTTGTGTGTGGGTGGTGGGGGTGTTTGCTGGGAGGTGCAGGGGGTGGTGGGAGTGACAGAAAGTCTGACTATGGGTGGCTTCCTGCCCCTGCTTTAATATTGGCAGAGGTGGGACTGTGGCAGGGTTTAGGTACACTATCTACACATCTAATTAGACGTCCTTTTTAACTTCAGATATTCCAGAAGGGAGGGCATATTTGATAGAACAAAAAGTTTACCTAAGTATTGCATGAATTATTATTGAGAGTAGGGCACTTCTATGAAGAATTACTCACAAATTAAAACTGCTTCCATTGGTGATGAAGCAAGGAATGCTGTGAATTTTTAAAGTACTAATTGCGTAGATTCTCTGGATATAATCAGGGTATTTAATTAAAACTGATCACAAAATTAGGTTATGTGAAAGTATATGTGGCAAGCTTCAAACAAAAACGAAAATTAGAGATTGGCAGGAACATATTTTCTCCAAAGAAAACCTTGATATTTGAAACCTAATCCAAATAAACATGATTTTTGCAATTGTCAGAGGCATTCGCTAAGGGATTATCAGCTTGCACCCTTAACGTTGCAGTCGGTTTGTGCACTGTGCAGTGTGGAATTGACAAAGTTCTCTCACCTGATCTAAATGAGCTGATTTTAGCATGGGGGTAGCAATTGAATTTCTATATTGGACCCTGATTACCTTAATTATGGAGAAAGACACACGACAATATACTTCTTCTGGAAGTTGAGTGAAGCCAATGTCAGACTTATTCTTGATTACCAACCCGTAAACTTCCCATCAATAATTACAATCTAAACTAGGATATTAAGAACAGCCATATCCTTGTCCTGTCAACCAACTGACACTATGATTCCATTACATTAAATTAGTGCTGTAGAAGACTGTAGAAAATGAGCTGTGAGGCAGCTGGCTGAATATCTGGCTAGGACAGGTAGTGAAGGCTGTAGAATAAGTACAGAAGCAAATGAGGAAATGTTTTACGGAATTAACAAAAATCCAATCTTCTTGGATTATGGAAATTTAGGAGGTGAAATTGCATATCAGTAAGCATGTTATTCAGGCAAAATTGTATTTGCTGACCATTGCATAACATAACTAATATTTAGTTTCATTGAAATCAACGGAGGAGCCTGCTGCCTCGGTGGGCAATCCCAAAAGGGTGTGTCTTGTGTAATCTCCGAGACAACATAAAATCCAGGTGGATGCAGGGATAATTGTTTTTAACTAGTTCATTAAGTTCCAGTCACAGGTCTAGCCTCCCAGCCTGCTTGCTATCCTGTCTGCTCCATCCATCACGTTTAGATTGTAACGTACTTACTCCTATTGAATGAATCAAGATTCTTATTTTCAATTAATTTAAGGGTTGGATAAGGTTTCATCTTCACATTTTAAACCTATTCAGGAGATTAAATTAGGAGAATCCATAATAGCAATAGCTTTATATGTTCTGTTGAGAGGAGTGGATTTGCGATAAATCCACAGCTCTGGTGGCTGATGTAAGTGTATTTATAGATGGTTCCCGAGCAGGTTGTGGTATCTAGCATTGTTTGAGCTATATACATATATGTAGAACAGGGAGATTTCCTGTGTCATTGATCCTATTGATAGTTGCTGCATTCATAATACCAGATTCATCCTGTCCCTGAATGTTTACCTTTCCCCATCAATAAAATATTTCAATTTTTCACGTCATGAATACGTTTACAGCTTTATGTCATTATTCAAATACATCCCACTACCTTCCTCACCAAGTCTCTTGTGGCCAAGCTTCAATGCCAACCTGTTCCTGGACCCTTGAAAGGATGGGCAGAACTGGTATTGAGTGGATGCTCCCTTCTTAAAAGCAAGATGAACAGTGGTTTGTACTCTTTCTTTGGTAAATGCCAAATAGTGGAATGCAGTAGGCTGCTCTTGTTGGTGGATAACTCATTTGCCATATTCCCCTAATTGTTGTTCGGATAAATCTGGCTGGGTTCCTCGCCATTGGGCTCACATATAGCATGGCCATTTGTGTCAGATATCTGCTATTCTCCAGCAGGTTTTGTGCCTCAAATCTCTATGGAGTAGCTAATGCATGCACATCTGAGCGTCAATTCATTGGTTACCCAATTTGATGTTTTTCCCCACAATGTGGGTTGTAGATATTCTCCTCCCTTTTAGTCTTTTAGCTGCTACAAGTGTCCAGCTGAAATTCCTGTCTCTTTTTGCAAGCTTCTGGTTTGGTGCTGGAGCAATTTTCCAGCCATCCAATGTCCTACAGGTGTCATTTCAGGCCTTCTGTTGATACATGGTGCTCTAGGCTGTATTTCACAATTAGGAAGACTTCAAGCAAACTCATGCTGTTGTGCGATGGCAGGGCGCTTTCATTCTTTGCTCTTGGCTCAGAAACTACCATATTCCCAATTCATTTCTTAGGCTGTTTCATATCCAAGACTTCCTTATTTCAGGAATTACCTGGAATGGATTTAGATGCTGCATGAGTAGAACGCTCGTTGATTATGACTGTATGGATAATTTCATAGTGCAAGGGGATATTCTTGGGTTCTATGGAAGGTCTTGTTGCTGCATCAATTTGTGGCATTGGTCACAATGGTCCTCTCCATGACCTTTTTAAAGAGGTACAGAGATTCTTCCTTTGTCTGGTTGTCATTGTTGATGATGCTTCAGTGGTCACCCTTCTCTTCTGTCTACTCAAATAGTGCAAATTCCAAAGTTGCTTGCTCTGGCTGTTTGCTGTACTTAATGATAGCCCAGTTTCTACTTTTGTCTCCCTACTTTCTGAAAGGTGTCATAGGATCCGAACTCTAAGTGGCTACAGATGTGGTATGTCATCAATAGTAGCTGTCCCAAAGTAACAAGATTTTCTCCACTATTGAGCAAAGAAGCTGTAGGGCTTCACATAGTTCCTTGCTCAACAAAGTCAAAAAGATTTGGAAGGATGTAGTCAGTCTATGAAATTTCTCGTCCACCATGCCAGAGTCGCTCAGGCATGTGGCCTCTGTTCTCACGGTCGAGGTCAAGGCCATGGAGGCAATATGTGCAGGAAATCCTGACTCAGACGCTGCATAGCATCGAGAGTACAGAAAGGGCTGATTAAATCTTATCTTGCAACCATTGATGAAGACCTCTGCACTCCAGAAAATCTGATACCTGGGCGACTTCAGCATACTGAATATAAGAACATGCTGACTTCTTCTCTGTCTAAATTGTATAAGGAGCCTGAGGTAACTCAGAAGTGCCAAAATCTTCAAAGCCATTGTGTAGTCTAGTATGAGCCCAACATCATGAGGTAACTTTATAGGGCTTTGTATTGGGTGTTGGGCTAAGTTTACTTTCAGCTGGTTGCACTTACTTTTGTCAGTCTCACAGTCTGGGGCTGCATGCTGCCACTTTTGCTTGCTGCTGGTCTCAACATGTGTTGTGGTCTGTTGGTTGCCATTGCTACCGGACCTGTTTGATGGCTCTGCGTTTGCCCTTCTCCAACAACCCCTGCGCCCCCCGCCCCAATTCAACATTTTTATTTCGGGCTGTCTGTTGTGGCCTGTTTTCCTCTGCTGCTATCTTTTGTTTTCAATTTTTTGTGTTTTCAGGTATCATTCATGTTGCTCCAAGAAATGTTATTTTGATTTTACTTGTGCACTGTGTTGGCAACTGTTTATTGAACATGAAAAAATCGTTCCATGACTGTGTTGCAGCAATTCCTTTAACTATGTCATAACCTGATGTCACCTCCTATAATGTCATCAGTTATTGCCTTATGCTACATTAATCCACCCAAATATTAGAGGGAAAATCTATGTCCACACATTTAAGAGAGTATTTTACTCTCTTTTTAACAACTAGACTCAGTCTCAAAACTCAACCAAATCATCAAAATTCAATACAGGGTATGTATTTTAGAGTACGAAGATCAGTAAGCCTAAGATCCAAAATATAGACTGTCAGTTTGAGCCTACAGAGCGGGATCAAAGCGATGGTGTAAAAATTATGGATATAGACTTGGATAAAGTGAGAACCTGGGGTCAGTGGTGGCAGAAATCGGAAGTGTGGAAATTAAGCAATCGATTTGCTCTGATTGGAACAATTGAAAGAAGTAAAGTGAGTGTTATTTTGAGACAGAAAGCAAAAATCTACAGGATGGGTTAGAGACTAGCACTTATTATATTTTGTAAAAGACAGTTAGGACTTGACATGGTTAGCTGACATCATGAGATAAGCTTCACTCGTTAGAATATGAATAGGAGCTAACGAGGGTTTTTCAATACCACTTCTAACTGCTAAGTTGCATGTAGGTGAACAGTACTAAGTACTTACTCTCAAATCTAGCCTGAGGACTCAAAAGAGACTATTATGTAACTCATATGTAATGTAATTAGCTATTAAAGACAATGTAATAATCATATTCTGTTCAACAAGAGCAAGCCTCACTTCCGCTGAAGATTACATGTGGGCATCCTTCCACATTCAGTGTCAGTGACTTAGATAAATGCGAAAAAAAATTAGTGACAGTGAATTTACCCAAGGCAACTCACGTGGTTCCAGTGGATACATTCCACAACATATACCAATACAGTGCAGAAACTTGGACAAAATTAAGAAGATGGGAATAATAACTAATTACTAATAGGATGAGGATGTTCAGATGAAGGTATGGAGTCATGAGAAAGTACAATATCTAGAAACAGTACATCAAGAAGGTCTGGGAGGAATATAGGAGCATCAAACAAAATGTTGGCAAAGTCATTGAAATGGTATGGACAGAGAGAAAATGTGTTTTGGCAAGTGATGAAAATGACATTGCTAACAAGAAAAACAGAAAGGCCTAAAATCATATGGGAAAGATGTTGTGGTGACAGACTCAAACATATTAGCACTGGAAAAAGATTGGATAACTGACAGAAGAAGATGGGAAAGGGTTATCAAGCAGCTCACAGAATTCCCAAGTGAAATAGGAGAAGTTAAAAGAGCCAGTAGCAAGGAATATTGATGTTGATTACAACACCTCATCACATTCCTTAACATGTATTGCTGACCAAAACACAACCAGCTAATTGGGCAGGCAATTAAGAAAAGTGATGGGAATTTTTGATTAATTTTCTCCCGAGTGTAATGCTATTACATGATTCTCCACTGAGCAGGCCACTGAATGTTTTGTCCAAACTCAATCAGCACACCCAGAAGTGAACAATTGCTGCAACATCAATATCTAATTTGGATAGGAATATATTGTTTAGCACCGTCATCAGTTGGACTGTCTCCAAATATACTTTTATGTTATCCACTGATTGCCTTCTAACTCATTCTACGCTTTAACTTCTCTGTAGTACCACACCTTAATTACCATTCTCCAATTTTAAACCTGAAACATGGGTGCCCACATGTCATTCACTGTGGGCCCCATATTGCAGCTTCTGTGTGGCTTCATCTGACATGGGTCATTGCATAGGAGGGATTCTGTGTAAATGTTCCACTTCTCTATCAAGGAGTATTAGGCCCAATTGTGACAATTCCAATGTTGCCCTTGTTGATGTTATCTAATTCAGCACAGACAGTTCTAGATAATCAAAACTAGTATAATTCAGTTCCACTCCATCTCAACTGAGCTATCAAAGAGAACTGTGATTTAGTTTATAGTTGTACAATGATAAAATAAAAAGAAAATGTCAAAAGACTAGCCCTTTTAATGCTATGTTATTACATATAATAACATATCAACTTGCTGGGTACTGCTTGCCCTTTGTTAGCTTATGCATACAAACATGAAGCACAAACAAGTAAAGATGATGTCACATTAAAAATAGCTCTGATCTCAGTCCCCTTAGTGAGGAGGAGTCTCACCTTCATCGTTGCGTGGCTGCTGTGGAAACATATAGTTTGTCAACACTCTCTGTTTTGTTTCTGGATGAGACTCAGTTTGCAGAGGGATTAGAGCCTTGGACTAAACCAGAAGCATAAGAACAGAGAGGAGATTATGTACTGAATGCATTATTTGAATTATCACTTTATCACAAGACAAGGACAAAGCTAACATCAGTAGTCTTTTCATACTAACCGACGAATGATGTAGTCGCCATCTCATTTAAATTAAGGAACCACTTGAATAAAGCTCTTAACAATGATTCAAGGGCATCATATCAGAATGAAGATCAGTGACAATGAAAAACAGGTCAGGCAGCAATTCTGCACATGAAAACAGGTCAATGATGTTTCATCAGAATGTTTCTGTTTCTCTCTGCACAGGTGCTTCCTGGCCTGCTATTTCCAGCATTTTGTTTTGCTTCTAATTTAGATCTGCAATTATTTGTTTTTATTTTAGTACTTAAAAGGTGAAAACAATCACTTTATAGGATCTAATAGATAAGAGTGAAAATACTTTTGAACTCAATCAATGTTTTGACTAAAATGAATTCTTTTTGTTCCATTTCAACCTTTGAGGCCATCTATATCCTATGTTCCTGAATTGATGGTTTGGCTTGAAAAACTTCTCATCATGATATGCTCTTGCAACCTGCTTAACTGGATGCCCTGAGAGCAATCTGAAATTAGGCCTTGTGTTTAACTTTAAAAATGTGGATGAGCTGCCAATATTTCCATAGACAGTTCATATTTCTGCAGCACTGAATTTCAAATGCACAGGAAGAGGGTAGGAGGCAACCAGTCAGGATGATGGGAAAAAGACTTCAAGTCAATTTTGGATCTGATGTTTTAAAGGCATCCTCAGAACATGTGTTGTTGGTTCCCAAAATTGGGCCCAGTTCATATCAATCTACTTGTGTCTACAATGTAGAGCTAATTATAATGAAGACCTTTTCCAAACTTTAGATTTCTTCAAACATTAGAGTGTCTGTCTTTAATTATAGGTAAAGGAAGTTTGCAGGACCTTATAAAATATAAAAACACATAAGGGTTAAAGTATGAAAATGGGAAGCTCCAGGAGATGAGGAGACCTCACTGAAATTCCTTTTTGGGAAATCTAAAGTCACTCTCACTGATTATTGACTGATTGGCATTAGATGGACTGAAGAATAGGATTGTAGAGAGTGATTGTCTGACTAGCACACCCTGCAACTATTGTGCCTGATTATACATAGTGGCATGGTGGCTCAGCAGTTAGCACTGCTGCCTCACAGTGCTGAGGACCCGGGTTTGCTTCCACCCTCAGGCGATTGTGTGTGGAGTTTGCACATTATCCCCACGTCTGCATGGGTTTCCTCCAGATTCTCCAGTTTCCTCCCACAGTCCAAAGATGTGCAGGTTAGGTAGATTGGCCATGTTAAATTGCCCATAGTGTTCAGGGATGTGTAGCTTAGATAGGGTGGGTCTGGGTGGAATGCTTTGTGGTTTGGTGTGGATGTGTTGGGCTGAAGGGCCTGTTTCTACACTGTAGGGATTCTATATAAAAAATAAATGGCCAGCTCTGTATAAACCCTGTAATATCCATTGACAGGATTGAACCAAATGTTAAGTTATGCATGTTAAGCATGGCTAAGTTGTATCAAACTCAAACTAGTAAATTCTACTTCATTTTAAAGATATATGTGGTTGCAAGTTGCGAAGTGATGCAAAGGGAAACCATTAAAATTAAGAATGAATCAGCATAACCATGCACATATGCAAAATATATTAATATTAATTTTAAGCAGCAGAATCGTGCTGTAATTTCTTTGCAGGGCCAATGTTCAAATACAAATTTTGTACGATCACAGTCAAGCCAATTATAGGGTGAAATTTGTCTTCAGGAGAGGTTCAGATTGCTTAGTAGAGGAATATTCAGCTAACAGAATTTAATATTTGACAGCCTGTACAATTGACAGCATTTCCAGATAGGCAATGGTCTAGTGGTATAGTCAGGAGACAATTAGTCTAGAGACCCAGGTAATGTGTGGGGCACCTGAGTCCAAATCCCACCATCAAGAGGGTGGAATTTGAATCCAATAAATATCTGGAATTAAGAGTCTGATGATGACCATGAAACAATTGCCGATTGTCAGGGAAAACCCATCTGATTGACTATGTCCTTTAGGGAAGGAAACTGCCACCTTACCTGACCTGGCCTACATTTGACTCTAGACCCACAGTGATGTGGTTGATTCTTAACTGCCCTCTGGGCAATTAGGGATGGGCAATAAAAGCTGGTCGAGCCAGCAATACCCACATCCGATGAATGAATATCTGACGGTGTCCTGACCAAAGCTGATTTTCACTGTTAGAGTCATTCATTTTGATTTTAGTAAGGTTTCCCCCTTAATTTCCTCTTGACGAAGCTGGTTCATTTGTGACATTGAACCACAGAAGTTTTCATTCTTCTGGCATCTCACAAATGTGTTAACCTTCTTGTAGAGGATGGGATAGAGGGGTTGCCAGACTATCTGACTGTGTGAGACATTTCACGAAAATTTTGCTGTCATGAACTAGTGTTCACATTCTTTACAGTAGAGGAAAATTTGAAACAGGCCTTTTAAAATGTCAAACCTAACAACAGTCTCTTTGAGATGTGGGGTGGTGATTGGTGGTAAGAGGGTGTGGTTGGTTCTTGGAGGAAGCCAAGAACCCTACTTCCTGGCAATGCCTGGGAATCCTGGTGCATGCTCAGACTGCCAACATGCTAAGCTAAGCACGCCTTCGGCCTTCTGTCTATCAGAACCTGAGGTCCCCATCAGCTGGGATTATTAAGATGGCACCTGTGGGCTAGCAAAGTGTACCAAGGAAACCAAGGACTGGGATCAATGTGAGAACCAGACCCAAGATGGCCATAATATTTTAGCCACATGACTGTATAATGACAAAGGAAGTTGGCAGGAGGGGAAAGGCGATTTATGCCAAAAGCGAGCTGCTGTAGTAGGTTCCAGCTAGTTAGTGAAGTCTTGGAGTCCAGTAGGTGTGGCTAGGTGTCGGGATTAAAATTCAGGAAAAGCCCTGAGAGTTGTAAGGGCATGAAAAACTTCTGACTCATTAATGAGTCAGAGGAACTAAATGTGGGGTTGAAAGAAACCCATAAGAAATATTCTCTTTAAGCTGTGTAACCACCACGAAGCTCCACGTATGGTGATCGGTGTGCCAATTAATGGCTTCTCTTTCTTGAAGCAGCTGCCACAGAGATCCATGCAACAGCAAAAAAAAATTACAAGGAACATTGAAGATGTTCTGTAGTTGATTAGTGCATCTGAGAAACATTGTAGCTCAGAAACCCTGGGACTGCACTAGATTAATGTCTGTGTGTGACACTGGAGTACAGTCTCAATAATCCTGAGAAGCACAGTTTCAAAACAGGGAAAGTGAATTGCCAGTACAACAGCAGTTGTTGAGGCAGTCTGTGTTGGATAGGCTTTTGAGGGATCTCCAAAGCTAGGGTTGTTGAAAGTGAAGAATTGGAATTTCTTATAGAGGAAACAAAGTTTCAAACAGTTCTGGTGATCCACAGTGACACTGTGTCTGGGGGAAGGGATGGGGGTGTTGGATTGAAAAATCCAGGAGATCCGACCTAATGACATTTTGTATGTAGATGTTAGTGGGTCAGGTGTGTGTGTGTGTGTGTGTGTGTGTGTGTGTGTGTGTGTGTGTGTGTGTGTGTGTGTGTGTGTGTGTGTGTGTGTGTGTGTGTCCGTGCGTAACTTTGTATAGTAAAGTTTCTTTTTGCTTGTTCAGAACAGTGAGACCTTGTGGCCTTACCCTTAGTAAGTGTCTGGCAACATAAATAAAATAATACAACAAATCTCTTCAAACAATTTGTTAACCATGACAGTTTCATGTATTAAACTAAAATTTCCGGTTACGTTGATCTCTTTGTACCCTAATTGCCCAACTATCCACTGGTTGGCAGTTGGAAGTACAGTCTGGCTGATTTTTCCCTTTTGAAGATACAAAAGTATCAGGAGGAAGAGCGAAAAACAGGGCCAGTATGAAGTGTAAACAATACCAAAGCCTAAGAATACTAACACAATAACTGCCTTCGAATAACTATGTTCCTGCTTAAAAATATTTAAATAGAAATCTGAGAAAAATGCTTGATTTGCAAAGAACAACACTGTTCTACCTGAATATCCACTTGTGAGCTGTGTTTGCAGAGCCAGAACAATTCTCAAGGATGCAAACCTGACTTGGGAGAAACTGCCACTGATGGTTAGACTTACATTTCAGGTTTGGAAGGGTGTGAGGGTGAGCTAGAAAAGAGGCTCACCAGCCCTGGAAGCAGTTGAGTCATAGCTTGTCAGGTGTGGAAACAAATAATAGGCTCACCTCAGTGTTTTGGTATTTTGAGGAAAAGAGTAAAACAAAAACAGCCTTTCAGCCTTCATCCATTCACAGATTCCATATGATCCACCTATGTGACATCATGACCCCCAATACACAACGAAGTCTGAAACCGTCATATCCTCCATGTCAATCCATGCCCCTCTATCCATCCTCAGAGCCTTCGACAGCTTCTCTGCTGACTTGGTGTCAACAGATGTCCACATCCCTTTTTCTTCCTCAAAAGCTACTCATCCAATATCTACATGGCAGACCTCAGAACTATAAAGCAATTAAATAAAGTAATTAAGTGTTCATTGATGAATTCTCTATTTGAAAAAAAAACTCTGATAAAAGCTTATCCACGACATTTTCAATCTCCTATTAAAACAAGGAGTTGCATTCATCGCCTTACTTCAAAAATGCTATATGCACTTGGAATCGTTAGTCAAATGGTGAACTGATAAGCAACCGATTGGTAGATTGTGAAATTATTCATGCAGCACTAATCCTGCCTGTAATGATAACCCTCAGGTTT
Organism: Stegostoma tigrinum; assembly: GCF_030684315.1. Classification (NCBI taxonomy): domain Eukaryota; kingdom Metazoa; phylum Chordata; class Chondrichthyes; order Orectolobiformes; family Stegostomatidae; genus Stegostoma; species Stegostoma tigrinum. The sequence goes on along the minus strand of NC_081361.1, from coordinate 52,815,096 downwards.
GTGTTAACAAACAGAGAAAAGTAGCAAAAACTAATTTTTAGTTAAGTACTGCAACCAGCTTTCTTTTCAAATACTTGAAATGTAGGAGATTTAAATGAGTTGACAGTAACAGTTGACAGTTTATAGCAGCCATTGACAGTTTTAATGAGTTTATGCATATTCATTTCTATTTTCACAATCATAAAGGGCACCTTTCATCTCCAAAGGGCATATGACTTCACTCAAAATTGTCCTGGCAGTATACTGAAATGGGTAACTTACCTCTCTAAAGAATCCCAATAAGTTTAGAAGCTCTCCCAACAGGTCTTGTGGTGCAGTGGCAATGTCCCCATCCCTAAACCAGGAGGCCAAAATTCACATCCCACCTGTTCCAGAGGTATGTAATGACATCTCTCTGAACAAATGATTTGAAAATATTTAGACATTATCCTGTTGGGTCTAACGAGTTTTGGGCAACCTACTAACGACAGTTAGATCTGATTGAAGGCCACTGCACTTTAACATGTGCAGCTGTCTCTGTGAATCATAGGTGTTCAATTCACATTTCATTCTCCATTGTAGAACTGGTGGGGGCTGGTTTTGAGAGTTAGACTTCCAAATTCAGGTGCTGACACCATCTTCACTTTTTGTCTTTGCAAAAGTTGAGGTTTTCCTCTGTATTTATGTTTAACTTAAATTTTTAGTCATCAAAAGGGGCATGTACAAAAAGTGATAACAACAGAAAATCTTCACTTATTAAGTAATTTACGTTATCTTGTTCTTTTCAGCACAACTATCTAAATTTGGTTATTTACTCTAAGTCTAATCAGATATCATTTTAAATTTCAAAACATCACCTGATATCAATGACAAAAATAGCAATTCTTTGCTAACTTATTTTGAGTGACTGATAATCTATTGGATACATTGGTAAAGGAGTTAGTCATTCAGTCCCTTGAGCATTTTCTGCCATTCATAAAAGCATGTCTGATCTGCAACTTAATTCATCATGGGTCTGTAACCTTTAAGACCTCTGCACAACAAAAAATTATTAGACTTAATTTCGCAATTTTCCATTGGCTGAGGGCCGAATTTTCATCTGGAGAGGGAGGTGGATTTCAGGAGCTGATTACATTTATTTTTATTTGTCTCGGGAATCCTATTCTTCCTTCACATTCCTTACTCCAAGCAATTTTCCTCTAAGGGTTGGGATTGCCTTATGTGCAAAGTGAACACCTATCCTCACCAAAGTCAGGCGGCCTATTTCAAGTGGGGGTCAAAAACAGATTTCATCCTACACTCTATTTTCATCTGTTACTTTCAGGGCTTTGGAAGCCCAGTAAAAACACATCAGGTTTGACAATTTATGAAGGACGTGTAAAACCTGCTGAAGAGTTTGGAACACACCAAAAAACGTTTTCACCGTTTCAAATTTCATTATTAAGTGTGAGATTGTAATCTAGATATGTTTTTAATTAATTGATTCGTCATGGTGTCTGACCTTTGAAACTAAACTGACCCTTACATTGGCAGGCCTTAATGTTTTTGTTCATGTGGCAGTGCTTTTCTAATGAAGTAAGCACTACAGGGCAATTAAAATGTTACAAATTATTCTACAAATAGATTGTGCCATCATATTTTCTCCTGTGATATAAACAGTTCTGGCGAAACTTTAAAACAAAAATTTCAATACATGGAAAAATAAAGCTAACCACCCGCTACTTCACTGTGATTGTGAGGCAGTTTACTTTGAAATTTGAAGAAGTATCTGCTGTTCTTTCTTCACAGATAGCGGTCTATTCTTTGATGGCTATGGCTGTTATCAATGCCTGGCTGAGTTTCAAATGATAATGGGTCTCAAGGTGTTCTGTTCATTTGAGAATACGTCACGGTAATAATAGATTGCTTCTTTGATGTGGTTCCTAATTTGTTGTCACAAATTAATAAAATTACAAATATTAGAAGCACTTAGTTTTTCACATGGCAGAATGCAATTTTCCATCAAATAAACAACATAGTGGCTTTTATTAAATTGTGACAGATTTTGTTTCTCAATGAATGTAAAATATTTTTCATTGATACAAAAAGGAAACTGAGATCTGCAGATAATGCATTCTGGGTGAGTATGCGATCAATACTATATGGGGGGGAGAAGTGCGTTGAGGTGATATGTGGTGGTAGGGATGATTCAGGAGGGCACAGAGGATACTTGGGAACATTGAGATGGTAATGTGGCATGGGCATTGTGAGAAGCATGGACTTTCATGATGAGTGAAGAGTGGGTTAAAGGAGTGCGTTTTAAGGCCCTTTAAACATGGTTCCCAACAATGAACTCCATTTCTCACTGTTTATTTTTCCAATTCATTTAATCTCTCAAATTTCAACTTTTTGCTTCCACCTACAATATTTATTGTGCCACCTAGCTTGGCATATTAGCAATCTTGGATATACGGCTCTCCTTTATTTATTTCCCTTATAAAAATAATGAAAACCTAAGTCCGTAATACAGATCACTAGTGACATACCAAAAGTTATATTCTACAAATTTGAATATGTACCCTTTACCTCTGCTTCTCGTACCTCCTACATAATTTGGCACAGCAAATAGTGAAATTTGAATTCAATAAAAATCTGCAATTAAAAACTAGTCTATTTGTGTCAATGATCATACAAACCATCTTGGTTCACTACACCCTTTGGTCAAAGAAATATACGATCCTTACCTGCACTGTCCTACAAGCGACTCCAGCCACACAGTAATGGGGTTGACTCCTAACAATAATACAGTAATACTTGCGATGCCCACATCCCAGAAATGGATTTTTAAAAAGTGGATTGATATTAGAGTTTTTTTAAGCTGAAGAACAATTTTTGTATTTAGAAATTTGAAAGCATCTAAGCTGCACCAATTTATTTTGTTATCCTGGGGTGGAAACCATCAGGTCCTGGAGATTTTTCGGTCTTAAATCACATTCATTTCTATATCATCTGTTTGTTTTACTCGTATTGAATTGGGCTAATTTCCTTGATTTAAAAAACAAAAAAACTTTGTATCTTTCTTATTTTATCATCATCTACTTTGCTTTTAAGAACCCACTCGAGGAAAGTAGGTGTCCTGGCTAGGCCAGCATTTATTGCCCATCCCCAGGTGCCCTTGGGAAGGTGGTGGTGAGCTGCCTTCTTGAACTGCTGCAGTCCATGTACTATAGGTGTAACCATAATGCCCTTAGAAAGGGAATTCCAGGATTTTGACCCAGTGACAATAAAGCAGTGGGGATATATTTCCAAGTTAGGATGGTGAGTGGCTTGGAGGGGTACTTGCAAGTCACAGTGTTACTACCTATCTGCTGCCCTTGTTCTTCTAGATGAAAGTGGTCGTGGGTTTGGAAGGATCTTTGGTGACCGACACAAAACAATTACTGAATGAGTTTCTTGCCTTCTGATTATCAATATTGGTATCTTCTGTTGTCTGACATTAAGAGCTTGCTATCCCCCTTCCTTAAAATATTGGCAATAAATTTTGCTTTCCTTATTATTCCTTGCAAGCACTTTTTTCTATTATTCTTTGTGTTTGTAGCTCCCATAATTTTCTTAGTATCCCTTTACTACTAATGCTATCTTTTCCAGTCTGTGGAATCTCTGTTTTTATTTACTTCATTATTTTCCTGATACAACTTCTGTGAACAGAAAATGTAATGATTTGACATTGGTGACTGTCGAAGAGGTGGTAGTGAATCTTCCATGCGCAATTAATTCCACTCAATTTTTCCTTATGTTTTTAGGCCCGAAACTGAAGTTGAATTTCATACTCTCCTCTATAGGTTTCTGTGCTCCACATTAAAAAGCAACATTTATCAAAAAATTGTAACATAAGAGTTTAAAAATTACTGGGTAGTGTAAAAGGCTTTAGTGTCTAAGCATTGGAAATGCATAGTCCTACTTCTTTGTTTTTCTGTTTAAGTGAAGTATTTGCTTGATATTATGGATGTGTTTGATTTGCATCAAGAACGCTAGATTTTTGTTTCCTTTTCTTACAATCTTGGAAAAGAAATGATGCTCTATCCATATGATAATTTTGGAATTTTATTTTTATTATTGGAGTATGCAAATAAAACAGGAATGTGGAGTGCCAGGAAAAACCTCTATTCACAATGGCTCACGATAACCATCTAGCCAATTCTGCGGCAATTATTGCTCATTGGTGCTAAGTTCTGTAATTTTTCTGTGAGAACAACATGATTGAAAAGTCTGATCATCAATTTGTAGTAGCCCCTGTTCACCATTTGCTGAATAAGGATGGTCATTAGATGGTATTGACATCACTGAGACATTTTAGTTAACTTGTCCTGAACCACAAAATGAAATTAGCCAAAAATTAGTCCTTTATATGCCCCTGATAATATTGAGCAACTGACTTCTTGTATCAGCAACATTAACAGGAAACGTAATGCATTTACAAAAGGCAAGGAATTTTAAAACAAGAATATCCATATCTTAATCAAATTCTCAGCTTGCTAACTTCATACTGAAATTTTAGCAATTATCTTTGAGAAATAAGTGATAATTATAATTTTACATTGTCAATACCAAAAATATTGAGTTGAATCTTCTTCTCCTGCAACCATCTAGAATAGTACCAAGCTTGAGTAAAATGACACTGCAAACTCATATTTAAAATTTTGCTCCCAATAAAGATGTTGGGCTTGCCATTTTATGACAACGGGGTAAATTTGAATGTCATCCAAGCTATTTTCATTGTGACTGGAGCACATAAGAACTTTACCAGTTAATGTGACTTTTGGGAGTACCCTGCTAAGGAATTGGCTATCATTTGATAGGTTAAGCTTAAAAGATCTTAACAATTATCTCTCATAATACCTATGCCTTCTAATATTCCCTCCTCCCCTTTTGTTATGCCAATTATGCTTTGGTAGCTCATGCATCCTCCCTGCCAATTCTTCCAATTTAACAAAATACGTAGAATATTGAATAGGCCCTTCAAGGCATCGAGTCTGCAATGACCTATCTGCAAAAATCCCACTTTCCATCACTTGACACATAGCCTTGAATGTTATGAAATTTCAAGGGCTCATTAATATATTTTTTAAAGATTTTGAGGTTTCCCATCTCTAGCACTCACCCAGTTAAAGAACCAATGAGCCATTTAATTAAACTGGAAAATCTCACAGAGAAGAAAATATAGTGAGAAGACGTGGCGATGGTAGGACTGCCCTTGGGTAATGGTACAACATTTTTCCCACCACAGAGGTGAAGATCTTGCCCCAATTTTTAGACTAAATGCCTAGTAGGTTCAGTTGGTGTAGCTCTATCCCCTCTAAATCAGTAGGTTGTCAGATCATACACTACGCAGTTGATCATATAATCTAAGTGAGCAACGCAGGAGCAATCAAGTACTGCATTGTCATATGTGCCGTCTCTCAGGTGAACCCTCTCTTGACTGTCCAGTTGGATGTAAAGATCTCATGAATATTATCTGAAGAAAAGTAGAGGCACTGTCTTAGTGTCTAAGACCACGCTATCCATTCTGCCACCAATAAAAATATTGTTGTTTGTGGGACACGTTGCAACTGCCTATAAAGCACTGACAACACTTCAAGAATTATTAATTGATTATACCAGTTTAGTATAGCCTAAAGACTTGAAATGAATATGCAGTAAACCTTGCTTTGAAATCCATTTCATTTAACGAGCAGATACTACAATGCCTTTTGTTATTTATCACGCTGCAGGACATTAATAAAGTCATGAGTCTGAAGTTTAAACTAATGAAGTGGTTTAATTTATTTGTCATTCTTAAATTAAAATTGAACCATCTGGTGTCAGGTTTAAAATTAATTAAATCCCTTTGGAAGCTGGTGGTAAGCTCAATTACACAGAAACTATTCTCTTAATAGAAAAGCAAAGGCATTAAAAATAATTAATATTAAAATAATGAATGATTGTGCAGAGTGATGTGTAGACACAAGGAGAAAGAACACATTCAGGTTGGACAATCATTTTGGGGAGCAGACAATTAAATAGATATTCTCAGTTTATGTTGTCTTTTACAGCAAGGACATGACTACTTCTTAAACACGATTGACCAGCATTGGAAAATGATTCTTCAGAAGAAAATATAGGTTTAGAAATATGGTTAAGGGTACATAACACTGAGTGAATCAGGATAAATTCAACTTTTATTTTGTAACTAACCATAAAATTGCGATTCTTCAGCTCCTTTTGCTCCTCCAAGTTTGCTAATGACACTAAGATTGGTGGAGTAGCTGATAGTGAAGGGGACTGTCAGAGATTATAGCAGAATATAGATAGACTGGAGAGTTGGGCAGATAAATGGCAGATGGAGTTCAATCCGGGCAAATGCGAGGTGATGCATTTTGAAAGATCAAATTCAAGGGCAAACTATACAGTAAATGGAAAAGTCCTGGGGAAAATTGATGAACAGAGAGATCTGGGTGTTCAGGTCCATTGTTCCCTGAAGGTGACAACGCAGGTCAATAGGGTGGCCAAGAAGGCATATGGCATGCTTTCCTTCATTGGGCGGGGTATTGAGTACAAGAGTTAGCAGGTCATGTTGCAGTTGTATAGGACTGTGGTTCAGCCACATTTTGAGTACTGTGTGCAGTTCTAGTCACCACATTACCAAAAGGATGTGGATGCTTTGGAGAGGGTGCAGAGGAGGTTCACCAGGGTGTTGCCTGGTATGGAGGGTGCTAGCTATGAAGAGAGTTGAGTAGATTGAGGGGGGACCTGATTGAGGTCTACAAAATCATGAGGGGTATAGACAGGGTGGATAGCAATAAGCTTTTTCCCAGAGCAGGGGACTCAATTACTAGGGGTCATGAGTTCAAAGTGAGAGGAGGAAAATTTAAGGGAGATACGCATGGAAAGTTCTTTACACAGAGGGTGGTGGGTGCCTGGAACGCGTTGCCAGTGGAGGTGGTAGACGCAGACACGTTAGCGTCTTTTAAGGTATATTTGGACAGGTACATGGATGGGCAGGGAGCAAATGGACACAGACACAGTTAGAAAATATGTGACAAGTTAAACAAAGGATCTTGATCGGCGCAAGCTTGGAGGGCCGAAGGGCCTGTTCCTGTGTTGTAGGTTTCTTTGTCCTTTTAGAAAGGTTATAAACTATATAGCAAATTGGATGTCATAGTTTATTTTTTCATAATTAGAGAAAAATATGCTCAGTTTCCTCGACAGATGCACCATTTCTGAGAGACATAAAGGAAAAAAAGTTGCAAAACATGATCGTTCTGTCTTCTTCCAAATATGACACAACCTAATCACTTTATTTTTCATGTAATCTCTCCTATACATTTTAAATTGTACTCCCTGAATTCTGAATGAATTCTGCCCACCCCAACCATCCCTACACCTACAATATCTGGAAATAAATTCCAATTGAAATCCATTCTTCTATCTCCTCTCTTTCAATCATCCAATAACCCAAACACTCTTTCAAATTAAAAAAAACACAAGTTACTTCAGCTTCTTTCAATTTAGTTTAATTGTTGCTCATCGTGCAGTTTCCTCTACGCTGAAGGGACCAAACACAGATTGTTGAATGCTTTGCAGAGCATGTCTATTCAGTTCATAACCTCCAATCTCCTGTTGCCTGGCTGAATATTAGAAATCAGAGAATATTAGTTAATGGATATTTTTCAAGCTGGATAAAGGTTTGTGTTGAAGCTCCTCTGGGATCAGGATTGGGCACTTGGTTTTCTTGATTTATATCAATGATCTAGATCTTGGAATGCAGAGGAAAAAAATCAAAGGTTGTGGATGAAAAAACTTGAAGAAATTGCAAACTTAGAGAAAGTTAGTCCAGAACTTCAAGGTTATTAGCAAATTGGTTGAAATAGCTGACAGATAACACATTTCTGGGTGTTACACTTTAGAAAGGATGAGAATGCATTGGAAAGTGTGTAGAAAAGGCTTATGGAAATAATTCCAGAGATGAGAAGCTTCAGTTATGAGGATAATTTTAAGAATTTGGGACTGTTTTCCTTGGCAAAAAGAGGTCAAAAGGAGATTTCATTGAAGATGTCAGAATTATGAGGAGTCTTGTCAAAGCAGACAGGGAGAAGCTGTCCACACTCAAAAGGATCAAGAATAAGAAGGCACAAATTTAAAATGATTGCCAGGTCTGAAATGCACTGCCTCAAAATTTGGTGGAGGCAGTTTCATGTGAGGGGTTATGAGAAAATGACGAGAACATTTAATGCATATTTGTAGAGCCAGTGCAGAAACAACGGGCTAAATTAACTCCTAAACTGTAACTATTCTGAGATTCTGTCTTTTCAATTGTCTGTTCCTTTCTGATTTTGACCTCGGCTTCTTTCATCATGAAGCTTAGTGAATGCTTGAGTTACGTCATTTGGTCTTTTAATTAGGTACTTTACAGCCTTCTGATTCTGCCTATTTACCTTTGCAACTCTTCTGGACTGTTTCTACTTTTTAAATTAAATTGTCTCATTTTATTTTGCTTTGTATCATCATCTCCCTTAACATTCAAACTTCCCTGCTGTTCACTTTACAACAGATCTTCTATTTTAGGAACAAAGGACTTGGGAGTAGGAATAGGAGTAGGAATAGGCCATTTGTCCCTTTAAGCCTGCTCTACCATTCAATAAGGTCATGGTTGATCTCTTTGTGGTCTCACCTGTTCAAACTTTCTTCACAAGATAAGCCCTTCAACCTGAGAGTGAAAGATGATGGGAACTGCAGACGCTGGAGAATCCAAGATAACAAAGTGTGGAGCTGGATGAACACAGCAGGCCAAACAGCATCTTAGAAGCACAAAAGCTGACGTTTCAGGCCTAGACCCTCCATCAGAAAAGGGGGAGAGGGAAAGGGTTCTGAAATAAATATGAAGAGAGGGGGAGGCGGATCGAAGAAGGATAGAGGAGAAGATAGTTGGAGAGGAGACAGACAAGTTAAAGATGCGGGGATGGAGCCAGTACAGGTGAGTGCAGGTGGGGAGGTAGGGAGGAGATAGGTCAGGCCAGGGAGGACGGACAGGTCAAGGGTGGCGGGATGAGGTTAGTAGGAAGGAAATGGGGGTGCGGCTTGAGGTGGGAGAAGGGGATAGGTGAGAGAAAGAACAGGCTAGGGAGGCGGGGGCGAGCTGGGCTGGTTTTGGGATGCAGTAGGGGGAGGGGAGAGTTTGAAGCTTGTGAAATCCACATTGTTACCATTGGGCTGCAGGGTTCCCAAGTGGAATATGAGTTGCTGTTCCTGCAACCTTCAGGTGGCATTGTTGTGGCACTGCAGGAGGACAGGATGGACATGTCGTCTGATGAATGGGAGGGGGAATTGAAATGGTTCGCGACTGGGAGGTGCAGTTGTTTGTTGTGAACCGAGTGTAGGTGTTCTGCAAAGCAACGCATCATCCTCTGACGCTTCTGCCATCTGCAATCAGACCCCACCACCAAAGACATTTTTCCATCCCCATTCTTGTCTGCTTTCCTGAGGGGCCACTCTCTCGGTGACTCCCTCGTCCGCTCCACACTCCCCTCCAACTCCACCACACCCGGCACTTTCCCCTGCAATGGCAGGAAGTACTACACCTGCTCCTACACCTCCCCCCTCACCCCCATCCCAGGCCCCAAGAAGACTTTCCACATCAAGCAGACGTTCACCTGCACATCTGCCAATGTGGTATACTGCATCCACTGTACCCGTTGTGGCCTCCTCTACATCGGGTAAACCAAGTGGAGGCTTGGGGACACTAGATCACACTTGTACTACAGATTCTGCTATTCTCTCCATTCTATCATACACTGTCTTTTTTTTTCATTCTTGCTGCCAAAGTGGGCAAGTTCACATTGTTTTGACCACAGGTCAGAAATCCACAGTACTGTGGACATTTTTAAATGTAATTCCAAAATGTGCTTTTTGTAAGATGGCAGCGTTTGGTATCCTCGGCCTGGGGCTCATCATTCCAACTACTTTTCCCCCCCCTCCTTTTCTTCCTGTAAGATGTTTAAAGTGTTTTTTTTCTGATATGAGAATTTACCATGGAGCAGCTGGGAGTTGGAGCAGAGCAGGCTGGAGGCATGGAGTGGAATGGGGAGGGTTGTTGGACTGGGGTCTGGCATGGGCGGTCAGTGGTTTGCAAGGCTGGTCAGGCAACATTTGGAAGCCCTTGTGCTGAGCTACTGCAATGTAATGTTTATCCTTTTAACTGTATCTTATTTCTAACTTATACAATGAATCACCGTAAGGCAATGCAATTTCTTTTTTTAATTCCTTTTTTTTTGTATCTAAGATTTGTACCTAAGTTAGCGCCATGAGAGGCAACATTGTAAACTTTTCACTGTACTCCTGAACTTCAGTACTTGAGTGCATGTGACAATAAAGGCTGCTCTATTCTCTTCTGTTCCAAAACAGCATTGATAGAACCAAAAATAGCAATGGATCTAAATTAAGCAGCAGTCGGCAGAGAGAGGGACAGATGGAATGCAACACCTAAAGTGGGAAAAGAAACTTCAAAGAGAACGGCTACAAGGACAATGAGGGGCTATTGAACATCTGCTCAATAGCAAGCCACCCCAACCCTCACAAATTATACCCTGAACTGAAGACAGATTTTATGTTTGTCCCTTGAAGAATACACAAGAACTGGGACTAAAAAGCCAGTTTTAAATCTACTATAGTGAACTTGGGGAATGAATGCTTTCAAGTAAACCATTCTGAGTTCAAGTGTAAATGTAAATGACACAAAGGACTATCTCGTAGTTACCCCTATTTTGTTTCAGATTTCCAGCATTTAAGTTCTATATTCTAGTAATACTTCACCACTAAACTGCTGCTTTCTGTCAGTTAAGAAATAGTGTGAAACAGATGCTGGAAATCTGTAAGAAAAACCAAACAGAATGCTAGAGATGTTCAGCAGGTCAGGCAGCATCTGAGGAAAGTTAATGTTTCAGGCCAATCATTCTGTTTTTATCAGAACATGGAAATGTTAGAGTCTAATGGGTTTTAAACAAGTACTTTGCAGAGACAAGATAGGGTAAAGGGGGAAAAGATGAAATTTAGCTTGTGAAACAGTAAAGCTAGGAGTGTGGAGACGGCAGTTGAAAAGCTACATATGAGGGGACAGAGAACCAGCAGGAATTCAGTGCTGTCAAAACCTCCAAATGCATTATGATTAAGCTGAAAGATAATGTCACCTCGAAATGGGTAAGTGATTGGTTGTATTTTGCTCACATAAATTGTGAAAATAAATAGATTGTGCACTATCCTGCAGGGAAACCAGGCAGAGTATTATGGGGTAGAAATTGGTAGCAGTTGTGAATGCTTTAAGACTTGCAATGAGTCCTAATTTCAGAGACCAATGTCCTTTACCCCAAGGATACATGAAAGAGGTTAGACTTGAGAACTAGATCAAACTGTTCTAGTGGTCTTCTATTGCCTAAATCAAGTTTCTTATTCATGACACTGACTAGCCTAGTCCTTTACAGCAATAGCTTCACAATCAGCAAGTTAAGAGGCGATAGGAATGATGGGAGTTTTGAAATTGCACCCTGTAGAGTAGCATAGGCTCCATAAGCCAATTATTGTTTTCAGGTGTTTTATTAAAAAAAATGTCTGATTTAATTTCTGCAGGTGATCAAAAGCAGGTCGTAATGGTTCAGTGATCTTTATAGACTTTGCCTGCAATCCATTAGCTTCTAAAAGTAAATTATGCAGAGTTTAATAACAAGTCTGACCTAAACTGCTACAATCTGCGGGTTGGCACTGCTGGAAGTTAAAGATCATCCCTCAGGAAAAATAAGATTTTAAAGACACAAAACTGAATGCGTTTGCAGGTGCTCTCTGCCCCTGCATCAACCACCAAGATAAGGATTTTTAAACTACAAATGGTGAATTATGTTTAGTTTTGGGCACTTTGATACTTTACAGTTAGTTGCTTTTTAATTTGAAAAATTCCCAATTGAATCACTCATTCTGAAGTTACATAAATATTTACTCACTCATTCACCTTTTGCTGCATTTCAGAATGGCAGTCTAGCTCATCTAGACCCAGATCACAGCGAAATTGCACATCAAAGTTTTGACCTTTCAGAATTTTCATTCACATCATTCAGTATATATTGTCTCGTCATTTCAAGCTGACATCCTTCTCCCCTTTATTAAGTTGCCACTTTCTTCCACTTCCTTATGCAAGCTGCCACTTTTTGATCCCCTACAGTTCAGAGTACTCCCTGCCTCCCAATGCCCCTCAGCCTGTCATAGAACTCTATCACTGCACGCCTTCTCCAATAATACTGGTATTGCCATTTTGGGCCCGACACGGTCCCCACTCCCACCAAGAATTCTAGTTTCTCCTTCAGTTCTGCTCATAAATTCTGCCATCCATTTCACCCTTCCCTCAAATATGTCACCCTTTTACAACCCCTCTTTTGCCATCAATTTCTCCTTTGTCATTCAGTTTCCATTCATCTTCATCTACTTTCAGTCAATGCCAGTTTTCATTCTTCCTCTCCCTTGCCCAATTATTTCTATCCTGAAATACATTCTAACACTCTCCTTTGTAATACACTCTGGTGTTTTCTCTCTTCTTGCATTTGATTCTGCGATTATCTTCCTTGCATTCTCTTGCTTTTCCTCTTCTTGTTGTTTGTATCTCTTGCTCTTTCTGTTCCCCTGATTTTACCATTTTCTCATGCCTGTCGTGTTTCCTTTTTCATTCTTCCTTCATTCAAACTCCTGCCCTGCTGTTTATTTTTGTTCCACATAATCTGTGCTGTTGTTTGTCTCATGACTGACAGATGTTACTACTTTTCATGTGCCCCCAATGCTAACACACGTTTTTCAACTTTCATCATGCTGTGCACCAACAGATTTCTCAATTAAAAATAAACATCTAAAGATGGGTTGCTACTTTTACCAAATCTGCATAATAACAAATTTAGTTTTGTCACTTCTGTTTAATTTAGCAGAGAAGATTGAGTAGGGATTTTCCTACAGCCTGATCCTAAAATATAGTTAATTTACTTTAGGAAGCTGATTTTGTTTTCATTCCATGTTGTTTTTGGTTCATTACCTGATTATCAGATAGCCATAATGCCGCTAGCTCTTTAAGTTTCGTAAAACTGAATGGCAAATTCTTCAACCTAAAAAAGCAAAGATTTATATAGATGAGAATTTGTTAGATTCAGTTCACATTGTTTCATCTCTTGCTTTTTTTTAAGCTTCAAGCTTCTGATAGTTTAAAAATCATTGTAATCAAACTACTTAAAAGTCAGTCTGTCAAACAACTAACATTCCAGTGGAAGAGCAGACTACTGCAGATGCTTCAATCCTGCTTCTGCAGATTTTAAACTTTAAGTCATAAATACAAACATTTATGTTATTGAATTATTTTACAAAGTACGACAGAACTAATAATTTCACTGTTTAAAAAGATACTTTTTCAAAGAAATTCAGTTTTCAGCTGATATTCTAAAGGGGAAAAAAGCAGATAAATCAAGTTAAGATAATTAATTAGACAAGTATATGTCACACCAGTACATTTAGGCACCATCTATCTAATTACATCCTATTTCCTCAGATATTCATTGTTGAAATGTGGCTTAAATCACAAACATCTCCAGTATTCTGTTCAACTTTTAAAAAGGCATGTGTGATTGTTGTGGTGAATTGCTTGTCTAATTTGTTTCCTCTTTTGCACAAATAACTTAAATCAACCAGTTCAACATCTGTTTATTTTTCAGGTTTTACGTCTCTTTGCTCATTCTCAGTGCTAATATACTTTTTCCACCCTCGGTCTTGCTTGATTAAGTTTTTCAATTAAAGATATGTGTCTGAACGTGGGGTGAGTGCAAATGTCCTATTTGAGAATTTAACACCCTGGTATTATCACCGTTGGTTAACCTGCTCTGATTAAGAATTTAAGCTGTGATAGTGACTAACTTAATCATTAAGGTGTTTTATGCGCTTCTCACCTCATCAGCATAAGAGGCTCCCCTCTAGTGATACAACTGATAGGCCATCTGCCTCACAGAGAAATCCAGGTTTTGTTGTCTGTGTCATGATTTTAGAATAACGGAAATGGATGAGTATTCAGCCTTTCTTTATGATCTCACAGATAAAGAGGAGGAGAAGGTGGGTACCTATCATATAGTGCTATGGAAAAGAGGATCATACATTCCATACGTCCCCGAGGAAATAACAAAATGTAACTGGAATTTCTTACACAGTCATAAAGTTATACAGCATGCAAACAGACCCTTCAGTCCAACTAGTCAATGTCGACATGTTCCCAAAGCAAACTAATCCTATTTGCCTGGGTTTGATCCATATACCTCCAAACATTTCCTATTCATGTACTTATCCAGATGTTTTTTAATTGTTCTGACTGTATCTGCATCCACTCTGGCAGCTTATTCAATATATGAGCCATATTTGTGTTTTTAAAAAAAGTTGCTGCTCGGGTCATTTTAAAATCTTGCTTCTCCCACCTTAAAAAGACACCGCCTAATTTTCAACACCACCATCCAAGGGAAAAGATATTTTCTATTCGTCCTCTCTATGCCCCTCATGATTTTATAAATCTCTATGAAGGTCAACCCCCAATCTCTGACACTCCAGTGCAAAAAGTCCCAGATTCCTCTGGCATTGCTGTAAAGAGAGAGTATACCTAGAGCTCCACAGTTTTATCTCCAGGCTGTCAGTGAGTGGTGGGTGTTCTTCTCCATGAGATGGACCTGACACTTAAGATGAAGAAAGTTTGGATGAGATGGCAGCACTGTATTCATCATGGAATCTCTACAGTGAGGAAATGTGCCTTTCGGCCCAACAAGTCCACACCGAGCCTCAGAGCATCCCACCCAGACCCATCCCCCAACAACCCGCCTAACCAACACACCCCTGAAGACTATGGGCAATATAGCATGGCCAATCCACCTAGCCTGCACATCTTTGGACTGTGTGAGGAAACCGGAGCACCCGGAGGAAACCCATGCCGACACGGGGAGAATGTGCAAACTCCACACAGACAGTTGCCTGAGAGTGGAGTCAAACCTGAGTCCCTGGTGCTGTGAGGCAGCTGTGCTAACCACTGAGCCACTTTACTACCCTGTTCTTGCCTGCAGGATCAGATCAGGGCAAATGACCTCCTACATTCCACATGGGACAGTAATGATGCCACATGGGAGGCTATGTATTGGATGGGGCTGCCTGGTGTATTTAAGTATAGTGCTAGACAAGGGAAACACAAGTTGGGTCATCACACCGGAAACTTCCAAATCACGTGCACTGTAGAGTGGAAACTGAGATGCACTTCTTTTGTTAGGGAATCTGGAACATGGGAACACAAATAAGCGGCTAATCATTTAGGACTGGCCCAAAGAGAAATTTAGGCATTCCATGAGTTTTGCATTTTTACTGCACATGGTTGGGGATGCTTCATTGCTGAATACATCTAAAGCTAGGAATGAGAGCTTTTGGAGTCTCAGGAAATCAAGAGAAATGAAAGGTAAGCAGGAAAATAGAGTTGAAATTGAAGATTTGTCTGAATTGTATTGAACAGGGGTGCAGATGTGATGTGGTTTACTCCAGTACCTATTTCTTATGCAACAGGAACCACCATAGTACTAACAGCAAAGGGTCAATTGACAGAGAAGGAATCCAGAAGGCGACCATAATATGGTGTAGGAGGGGAAAAGATGTTAAGTATCTGACACTCAGAGAAAGGTGGCTGAGTATGATGATGCTGAACCTCAGATGAGATTCTGGAGTCATCCATCAGGTAACAAATGCTAGAGGTTCAACCAAAGGTGCATTGAAATCTGATGGAGAAGCCAGAGAATTTGCGAGCCCTGTCAAGGAAGGTGGAGGAGCCCAACTCTCCCCTTAGTACATGTAGCTGCCCAATCGACAGACTGGCAACACTCATGGAGTATTAAAGGCTTTTGGTCTTGTATTCAGACTACCAAGCTCAGACACAGTCAATGACCTCAGCAAGACATTGCCAATGTGAGTTGGATAGGCCACCTGAAATCTTAGCATGGTTCCAGTTCATCTACAGTAAGCAGGGAGATCTGATCGAACCTTGTATTGGTGAATGAATGGCAGTTGTCTGCTTCTTGTGGCTCCTCTTAAGGCGCTGCTGATGATGACTACAGCTCCAATGCCCCTCTGTCAGTTACACTATTGCCTCAAGAGGCCATGGAAGCCACTTTAGTGGGTACCTTTTATTACCAAGCTGATAATCACAGATGATCTGTACAATCAGCAAGGGAAATCCATGATGATTGACAAAAGTACTTGGCTAACTTATGAGTGCTTTGATTGCAACACAGTCACTTTGTGTTTTTTGGGAAATCTGCATTTTCCCAAAATGTCTTGGATTGGTTGTCCTCGTCTGCTGTCATTGCAAAAAATTGGGACATTCAACAAAGCTCCCCTGCAGACAAAGAGCAGTATACTGAAATGTAGGGATTACAGACCACAGTAACCTGGCTATCAGTGGGCATTGGTTGCCCTTTGATGTAGCTTGAAGCTGTCTCCTCACCATTTACTTTATTTAATTGTGTGACTGCTATCATTGAAAGGCCTTCTACAAAGTGATCCAAATACTTGGGAGAGAAAGAGGCATAATCAGTGTAATCTGTCAGCAGGGTTGGTGGCACCTCCATAGCCTTCATTGATCTTTAGCCCTTTCAGAATTTCCAAGTCTTGTTTGATTGCAGATGTGATGTTGCTGTCTCAGGACAGCTGGACTCCTCTCTGCTTCGTTCTCCTCAAAGGAGGAGAAACCTTCTATATGATCCCCATTTAGTTCAGTACGCACTTCTGTGCTGCTGTCAAACTTCTTCACAGCCTCATTTGACACAGACTCCTGTAAGCTTAGAACCTTCCAAAATCAACAAAGTTTGTACCAAAGGACTACATAAGTAATGTAAGTTACAAGCAGAGAAGCATACTACAGAATGCTGCAACTTTAGCAGTAGACTTCGAGCTGCAGCTCTGCCAAGTTGCTTCAGACCTTTGCTCACCAGAAAGCATCTATAGTGATTTGTTCTTTCCCATTGCACTAGTATACTGATTATGGAACTGTACACGTTGTCTACAATTTTATTCAAGTGTTGAATTATTTATTGGACTTTGAATTTTTAACTGGGAGTGAACAGGCTTCCAGCTTTTGGATCTACCCACCTACAGTAATATCAAAACTACACATCGGGACGATGGAAACACCTCACCAAGTAATCATGTTTTAATGAATCATTGAATGGTAATTCATCTGCTCCTGTGCTGTATATGAATGCCCAACCCCATTTCTCTTCCTGTGGTTGAAGAGTTAATCAATACTCAGTACATAAGTTCCAAAGGTAAGCATCCATGAAGTGTGAACCTGGGACTGTGATGGTTGATTTTGGTTCGTTGGGTTTATTTTTTTAAAAAATCATCTCCAGCTTGGGTAAGTCAAAGCAAACTAAGGGGCAAGATGAATACAACATGACTAATTGTAAATCTAAAAAGGTTGCAAAGTTCACAAAAACTTGATGTACACACTCCATCTCTTTTTAAATTTGTCCTACTCAAGACCAAATACAAAATGTGTAAACGTGTAAATTTGGAAGTTATGTGAACTGTGGGGGTAATATTGGTTGATGAATAGACAGGGTGGTGGAATGGGTGGACTTGTGGCAGATTGAAGGGAGATTTGACAAAGGTCTGTAAAATCATGATGGGTCTGGAAAGAGCAGATAGGGAGAAACTGCTTGTAATGGCAGCAGGATTAACAACCAGAGAGCTTCAATTTAAACTGAATGACCAAAGACCTAAATTACATAAGGAAAAGATGTTTTATTGAGAGAGTGATTAGGATTTGAATTGACTAGATGAAATTGTGGAGGAGTTAGATTCAACTGTGGCTTTCAAAGGGAAAGTCTGATGAAAGAAATATTTTGGGGCTATGGGTTTGACTGATTGGCTCTTGTCGAATGTTGGCATGGACATTATAGGCTGAATGGCTTCCATCTGTGCTGAAAGCATTCTGAGTCTATAATTCTGTGTGTATTGAACATGGATTAAGTTTTAACAATGAAAAAGAAATAACACACAAGGGTTTCTGAGGCCTCTGGAAATACTGCATTCACCCATTTCTTTTCAATGCCACCAAATTTGTCATTTGCATAAATCTCCCGCATTGAATGTGGCAGTCATTAATTAACCTTAGTGTATTAATGTCCTCAAATCTTAAAAATGCAAGAACATATTCTCAACCTACTAATTAACACGAAGGGTAACTCAGAGGATATCTTCCATTTTTATGTTTTGACTGGCATGAGAGTTTGGAGTTTAATTTGTGGTTGTTTTTGAGTAGCATTACAGCTTACATTTACTTATAAGTTAACCCTATCACAAGCTTCACAAGAAATTATAAAAGATGTGAATTGAAGATGTCACCTATGCATTTTATTTTAACAATTAAAACCAACACAATTCAAAGACAATCTTCAGTGTTTAGGCAAATTTATAAGTTCATAGTATAAGCAGCTGCAAACCATACAATACACATCTTTCAATGTGCCATAAACCTGTGGAGTTACCTTGTGCTTCACACTCACTACCAATTCTTATCTGTTAAAATTCACCAAATCCTGGTAAGGTTTAACATGAAGAACTCACCCTTTGGTACATCACGCATTAAGACAATGGGTTGTTGATAGAATTCCACTTTCATATTGCATTGAAACACCATTGTACCATTTATAGGACAGAACTGCTTTTAGGTTGTGTCTAACCAGCACTTCTAATATATAAAATAGAGCAAAAACAATAATAGAGATATCCAAGATTGAGGAATTTCCAAATTAGCAACATTTGATTTGAGGGTTATGTTATGTTTGGCATGGACTCCTACCCACATAATTCCTGCCCAATTTTCTACCAGGTAATCGTTGGTAGACTGTGCATGCCTCCGACTTAAAATGGGTCAGTGTAATTAAATGCATCAGCTATGATATGATGGCATGATGCATCCCATTTTATATTAATACATCATTCTGTACAATCACATGCATTAAAAAAGTCATTACTACCAAGGACAACAATCAAAAATTAAATGTCTTGACAGATACTTCAGAAGAATTTACTGAAATCTTATTTCATAAATGACTATCATATTGCAATCTATTTCGGGTTTCTTGTGCTAATGCTTCAACTCTGGGAGATAACCCTTGTAATTTTTGATGTCAAGCTGTTTGAATACTTTAACACAATGACAAATAGGTGGTTGTTAGTGGCTGATTCTTTGTATCTTCCTGACACGGTAAGGCTAGTCAACATCCTGAGTGTGGATACACCAAACACTAGAATTAGCTCTAACTGCTCTGGCCATATCATTCATCTTTTTTGTAAGGCTGAATTTAACCTGTATCTTAGATTCTGCATATAAGCACTGTAATGTATGACATGGGGTCAGTTAGCTCAGTTGGCTGGATGGCTGGTTAGTGATGTAGAGTGACACCAACAGCATAGGTTTAATTCTCACACCAGCCAAGATTACCATGAAGGACCCTTCTCCAGAGGCATGACGACCCTCGGGTTAAAAACCACTGCGTGTCATCTCCCTCTAATGACAGAGCAGCCCTATCACTTAGTAAGACTATAACAACTCTACCTTTAATGTAAGACACTGTTCAATTAGTTAACCTTTCTCTATCACTCTCACATTTTTTCATATCATGTATTCATTACCTGCAACTGAGAGGGCAGTCTCTGTCAATGCTTTGGAATGTTGGTTCAACACTATTAGCTAGAAGGTGACTGATGTTAACTTGGTAATTTGACTAACTTAGTTTTTGCTATTCTTGGAACAGCCAACTGTATTAAGAAATACATAGTTAAAGGAACTGAGAACAAGAATGTGTACTCTATGGACACACACTGAGTCATGACGTCCTCTATAAACTTTATTTTCAAATATGTTTTCAACGGCTAGTATTCTAAATTCACAAACTGGTATACAAGTAGTTTGAAAGTTTCTGTCTAGAAAGGGATTATATTAGGATAGTGATACAAGATTTATGAGTGACAGGAGTATGAACTCTCTTTTGATGTCCATATGACATGGGCAGTGGAAATTGCTGTGAAATTATATACACTTCTGATGATTTTGCATATATTTCAACTGATTTTCTATAACATCAAGATTTTGCATTACCTGTTATCACTTAAATTTAACACTTTCAGTTTCTGCATCTGTCCAATCTCTTCAGGCAACCGTTCCAGTTTGTTTGATCGTAAAGACATGACAGTTACATTTTTACAACTTCCAATCTGTATTAAAAAGATATCAGCAAGAGATTACATTGTTATACTTACATCAATTGCTTTCTGAATTCTTTTTCCATATGTACTATTAAGGCTACAAAAATATTTCAGCATTAGCTGTAAATTAGGAAGTGGGACAGGGAACTTGGCGAAATTACAACCACAAGCAAAGTGGTATTGAGCAAACTGATGGAGCTGCAGACTGATAAGCATTCAGACCCAGATGGACATCATTCTAGGGCACCAAGATATGTTGGAAAGTATATTATGAAGAAGACATAGGAGGTTGCAGATGAACATAGATAGATTGACTGAATGGGTGAAAATCTGACAGTGGACGTTTAATGTGTAAAAAACTTAAGTTGTTTACTTTGCCAAAAAGAACTAAAAAAAGACAGCATTGTTTACTTGGTGAATGGTTGTGAAATGCAAAAGTGCAGAGGACTTTGGGTCTTCCAGTGGATGAGTCACAAAATGTTTGCGTGCAGGTATAAAAGACAAATGATGCTATCGGTTATTGCAAGAGGAATTGAATGAAAAGTAAAATCTGTGATTTAGTTACACAAAGCATTAGTGAGGCCACATTTCAATTTTTTTTTCTCTATAGACAGTTATGTAACTTTGAAACACTCTGCCCAGAAGTCAGTGGAGATAGGGACATTGAATATTTTTAAGGCAAAGGTAGATAGATTCTTGTTACCTTACAGAATTGAGGGTTCTCAGAGGTAGATGCAAATTTGAAATTTGGACCAGAAACAGATCAGCTGTAATCTTATCGAATGATGAAGCAGATTTGAGGGCTCAATGGTCTACTTCAGCTCTTATTTCGTATGTTTGTATATTCACACACATTTTAAAATAAAACAGCAATGGGGATATCATTTCTTTTTTCTAAACAATCATGGCACTATTTTAAAATCATAATCACAATGTGATGATAATCGTTCACACTCACAATTATTCAGATAATATTGCTTTTCATTAATTAGTATCAAAATTAAATTTACAAAATAGGTGAGGAATAAGAGATTGATCAGGGAGAAGGTAGGGCCGATCAGGGATAGCGTAGGGAACTTGTGCGTGGAGTCTGAGCAGATAGGGGAAGCCCTAAATGAGTTTTTTGCTTCAGTTTTCACTAAGGAAAGGGGCCTTGTTGTGAATGAGAACTTTGAGGAGCAGGAAAACAGGCTTGAACAGCTCAAGATTGAGGAAGTTGATGTGCTGGAAATTTTGGCAAACATTAAGATTGATAAGTCCCCAGGGCCAGACCAGATTTATCCTAGGTTGTTCCGGGAAGCGAGAAAGGAGGTTGCTAAGCCGTTGGCGAAGATCTTTGCTTCCTCACTCTCCACGGGAGTCGTACCGGAAGATTGGAGGGAGGCAAATGCTGTTCCTCTTTTCAAGAAAGGGAATAGGGAAATCCCTAGAAATTACAGACCAGTCAGTCTTACGTCTGTAGTCAGCAAGGTTTTGGAAAGAATTCTGAGGGATAGGATTTATGACTATTTGGAAAAGCATAGCATGATCAAAGGGAGTCAGCATGGTTTTGAGAGGGGCAGGTCATGCCTTACAAATCTTATTGAGTTCTTTGAGGAAGTCATGAGACAGGTTGATGAGGGTCGAGCACTGGATGTGGTGTACATGGACTTCAGCAAGGCATTTGATAAGGTTCCCCATGGCAGGCTCATTCATAAAGTCAGGATGTATGGGATACAGGATGATTTGGCTGTCTGGATTCAGAATTGGTTGGCTGACAGGAGGCAGAGAGTGGTTGTAGATGCTAAGTATTCTGCCTGGAGGTCAGTGCTGAGTGGTGTCCCGCAGGGCTCTGTTCTTGGGCCTCTGCTCTTTGTAGTTTTTATAAATGACCTGGATGAGGAGGTTGAGGGGTGGCTTAGTATGTTTGCTGATGACACAAAGGTTGGAGGTGCTGTTGATAGTATCGAGGGCTATTGCAGGCTTCAGCAAGACATTGACAGAATGCAGAGCTGGGCTGAGAAATGGCAGATGGAGTTCAACCTGGATAAATGCAAAGTGATGCATTTTGGAAGGTCGAACTTAAATGCTGAATATAGGATTAAAGGCAGGATTCTCGGCAGTGTGGAGGAACAGTGGGATCTTGGTGTTCAAGTGCATAGCTCCCTCAAAGTTGCCACCCAGGTGGATAAGGTTGTTAAGAAAGCCTATGGTGTTTTGGCTTTCATTAACAGGGGGATCGAGTTTAAGAGCCGCGAGGTTATGCTGCAGCTCTACAAAACCCTGGTGAGACCACACTTGGAATATTGTGTCCAGTTCTGGTCACCCTATTATAGGAAAGATATGGAGGCTTTGGAGAGGGTGCAAAGGAGGTTTACCAGGATGGTGCCTGGACTGGAGGGCTTGTCTTACGAGGAGAGGTTGACTGAGCTCGGACTTTTCTCTCTGGAGAGAAGGAGGAAGAGAGGTGACCTGATCGAGGTGTACAAGGTAATGAGAGGCATGGATACAGTCGATAGCCAGAGACCTTTCCCCAGGGCAGGATTGACTGCCATGAGGGGTCATAGTTTTAAGGTGTTAGGAGGAAGGTATAGGGGAGACGTCAGAGGGAGGTTCTTCACCCAGAGAGTTGTGAGCGCATGGAATAGTTTACCAGTGGTTGTCGTGGAAGCGGAGTCATTAGTGACATTTAAGCGACTGCTGGACATGCACATGGACAGCAGTGAATTGAGGGGAATGTAGGTTAGGTTATTTTATTTTTGGATTAGGATTATTCCACGCACAACATCGTGGGCCAAAGGGCCTGTACTGTGCTGTACTTTTCTATGTTCTATGTAAAATCATTTATTAATGCTACACCATTTACTTATTGGCATTTACAAACTCATGGTTGACACAAAATCTTTAGTCTAAATATCATTTTGTACCTGCACTAACAATATAACTCAGGAACCACCCTGGATACCAGAATTCTTGGATTCTGACCTGATCTTACAGCCCCAGTATTTATATGTCTGGTCCGGTTCACTTTCTGGTTAATGTTAACCTCCAGAATGTTGAAAGCGGGGACTTCAGTGATGGTTGCAGTCTCTTTTGTTGAAGATATTTTTAGCAAAACACTTGAATGGCATCAATATTATGTGCCACTTACCAGCCCAGGCTGGAATTGCATTTGGATATGAACAGCTTAAAAATCTGAGACATCGCAAATCATGCTGAAATATTGCAGGGTCAGTGAACATCTCAACTTTAGACGTTGTGATGAACGAAGCAAATGAAGATAGTTGGACCCAGGACACGAAAGAAGTCATGCAGAGGTATGTAATGGCTGACCTGATTGACATCCAACAAGCGTAAACATCTTCCTTTGTACTAAGTATGACGACAAACAATAGAGAGTTTTCCCTGATTCTCATTGATTTGTGTTGCTAGAGAAACTTGATGCCAAATACAGTTAAACGCTGCCTTAGTGTCAGGGCAGCCACTTACTGCAGCTGTTTTATCCATATTTGGATCAAGGCTGCTACGAAAATAGGAGCAGAGTGGATTTTGCAGAGCGGAAACTAAGTGAGAGTGAGCAAGCTACTGCAGAGCAAATGCCATTTAATATCTGATAGCACTGTTGATGATGCCTTCTATCACTTAGCTGATGATTGAGGGTAGACTGAGGCAGAAATTGGTTGAGTTGGACTGGTCCTGCAATTTCTGTACAGTACATAGTCAAATTTCCACATTGCTGGGCAAGTACCAGTTTGTCACAGTACTGGAACAATAAGCTCCTTAGGAACAATACTTCTAAATGCACTTCTGAAAATGTTAGGAAGTACAGGATGATGGCGTCATTGTAGTTTTCTGTGAAATCTGCACAAAACTGGAAATCTTTTACCAGTGATCAATGGCAGTGGCCCTACTTCTGAGCCAAGAGGCTTGGAATGTAGCATTAAACATGTGAATAGGCGAATTAAAAAATACCTACACATTGCAAATTGGATAGAGTTGAAGCTCCCATATTTATTGAAAATTCTTGGTTGATATGGGGGTGCACAGGCTGCAATGTGTGTGTTGAATGACATGCTGAATTTGGGGGGAGTCATCCAAAGATTCAAATGTGGCACTTGTTCAGTTGTCACATTCAATGTTGCTAATCCTAAGAAACCACTTTCGTATTCATCTATCAGCTGGGAGATCCCGAAAATGTCACTAGCAGAAGAATGCAGAACTAAAGCAGTTGAGGGTAGTGAACACTTGGATAGTCACTGATAACATGAGATCATCAGGTCCAGCACAGAATAAGCTTTCTCAAGGGAGCTCAAGATGTTTACAACCATCTGACATGACAACAAGGCTCTGGAAGGGCTGCTGTTCTGCTTTTTCTGCCCATACAAACTGTGATTAAAGTAATGCCTCCAGTAAACTGCACCCCCAAATTCTTTGTTGTCTAGCTGCAGGATGTCCAACAGCAAGCTAATACAGGTGCTGGCTCCTCATCCGTACTCCAGTGCAACCAAATATATTCAATTTAAATGTAAAATTCAGGGTATTGGAGTCAGTTTCCAAAGTGTGTTCACATTTTTATTGGTTTTAACCTGCAACCCAAACACATGTTCTCTTCAGGTTCAAACTTCCCCTTTAGCTTTGTGCACGACAAGCAGGCAAACTCATTCCAATGCTAAATATACAGCATCATGGAGGTCACTGACATAAGCTCATATTGCATAATATCAGCATGGCCTCTTCTGAAACTTCGCTTTCGCTATTATGGAGAAATAGCATGCAAAGGCCATGAACATTTTGACAGTGAGGAAGGCTAATGGTGTGAAATTCTTCCTAAGATACTACTTTGTACTTCTTCAAAGTCTGTTATATGTGTGTGAGCTAGCAAAAGCCTGGATTTGTATTATCTGTCTGCAATAACTAATATAGACATATAAAAACAATATGTGCATGCTTGTGATTGTTTACTTATTAATAGAAAAATCAATTCTATCACTTGCAGCATTTTTAACTTTTCATGATTCGGCCTTAATTTTTTTCCCCACTTTTGGGAATAGACAGTCAGGAAGATTCAAACTCCATAAACAGACTTGAATGAAATGCCTCAACAGTTAGATTTTCGATCCACAGAGTTACGAATGAGCAAATGTCCATCCAGGACTACGGAATGAAATGGGATGCTGCCTGATGCAAAGGTAGGTGGCAGACAGGCTGGCATCTGTGCTTAAGTACCTTGTTTCAGCTATGAGAAAAGAATAGCAAATGAAGATAGTTGGACCCAGGACACGAAAGAAGTCATGCAGAGGTATGTAATGGCTGACCTGATTGACATCCAACAAGCGTAAACATCTTCCTTTGTACTAAGTATGACGACATACTGGCCTTCACAACCCTCATACAACTGCCATGCCCTATCCCTGTTAATTCATGCCCTTTACTGACAAACCATGGCTCCTCATCCCTTTAATGCCAGTCTTTACCCACTTACTCACCCCACATGGACCTTACCGGCCCTATGCCAAATTAGAGAAAACTCATGCCAACCCATGACTCCCACCTTTAACCTTCTGCCCTCACAATCTCCTGTCAACTCACCCAGCAACTGTGGGTAGACCTCAGGAATTATGCTGAGATGAAGGAAGGTAAAATTCTTAATGTTTATTGGTGAATTCAGCATTCTTTTAAAAATACACTCTCATTAATAAAACCCATTCACTAGCTTTAATATGCTGCAACTACTTATTTCCTTATTATGACAAGATTCTGTATTCATAGCCCCACTTGGAAGACTTTGTAAGCATTTGGAGATATTAATAAAACTGAACTGACAGGCACCCATTGTGACATAAAAACTGAAGGAACTATTCAGAGGAAAGGTCAACAGACACGAAACGTTAACTCTGTTTTTTAGACGTTAACTCTGGATGCTGCCAGACCTGCTGAGCTTTTCCAGCAACTTTGTTTTTGTGCCCATTGTGACATGTCAGGTTGTGAAATTAGTCATGTAGCACAAATTGTGTAACAATAACCCTCAGGCTTAAGTCAACAGACAGAATGAAATAGCAAAAACTGATTTTGCTTTTACATTGCGAAATGCCTTGATGGCTTAACAGTTTTGATGCGGTTATCCTATTTTATGCATTTTCATATCAACTTTTACAATACCAAGATGATTGACCTCTCCTAAATATCAGCTAATGTCACCTACAGGACACCCCCACTCTCTGTGATTTCCCTGGGTTTATCCAAAAAAGATGCAATAGTTCTCCAAAGAACTCTAAAAACATTAGGCCTTTTCCCAACAGGTTGAAGGCCTATAGCTCATTCTACTCATGAAAATTGGATTTGAAGGAAGGCAGCTGCACTTAACATGTGCAGCAGCCTCTACGCACCCCCTTTGCCTCTTGCACTACCAAAATAAGAATGGTGAATGCAGGGTTCCAGTACTATTATGTCTAAGCCAGTGACTCTATTGTCTCAGATCCTTGCTTTTCTAATTTTACAAAACCTGCAGATTTTGGAGCTTGGCTTAAAAGTCTTTTAGATACACAAGTATTATTTAGGAGAGCCAATTGTTGTTAATTGCATGGTATAGGCATGAGCGTTTTATGGAGGCTTTATGTTCTGTAATGTCAAGAATTTGCCTGTATACACACACACAAAGTGTAGCAGGATAAATATACAGATTCGTGAGATATATTAAAGTAAGAGTTTAAGGCCTAGAATGCATGGGAATATTCAAATTGAATATGAGCTACTTTGGTATCTGGTAAGATTATGGCTGATCCAGTTGCAATCTCAACTCCACTTTCCTATCTGCTTTGTAACATCCTTGTCTTTATCTTGAATAAATTCAATAACCCAGCATTTTGGGGAAGAGAATTTCACAGAATCACAATGTTCTAAGAGAAAAATACTTCCATCTCCACCTTAAAAGAGAAATCTTTTATTCTTAAACTGTATCCCCAGCTCTAGTCGCCTTCAGGAGAGCAAAACATCTTCCCAGTATCCAACCTACAAGTTCTGTCAGGATCTCCTGTTTTGATACAACCATCTCTCATTTTTCTAAACTCCAATGGGTATAAGCCCAACCCGTTCAATCTTTAGTGATGAAATAAAGCCCTTCATCCTAGGAATGAGTCAAGTGAATTTTCTTTGAACTGCCGATAACATAATTATACTCAAGTTCAAATAAGTAAACTCGAACTATACACATCTGAGATAGTAGGAACTGCAGATGCTTGAGAATCTGAGATAACAAGGTGTAGAGCTGGATGAACACAGCAGGCCAAGCAGCAGAAAGGCTGACATTTCAGGCCCAGACCCTTCTTCGGAAATGGGGGAAGGGAAGGAGGTTCTGAAATAAATAGGCAGAGAGGTGAGGCAGATAGTAGATGGATACAGGAGGAGATAGGTGGAGAGCAGACAGACAGGTCAAAGAGGTGGAGATGGAGCCACTAAAGGTGAGGTAAATAGAGGAGATAAATCAGCCCTGGGAGGACAGACAGGTCAAGGGGGCAGGATGAGGTTAGTAGGTAGGAGATGGGGGTAGGGCTTGAGGCGGGAAGAAGGGATAGGTGGGAGGAAGGACGGGTTAGGGAGGCGGGGACGAGCTGCTTGACCAGGCCAAAAACGTCAGCCTTTCTGCTCCTCTGATGCTGCTTGGCCTGCTGTGTTCATCCAGCTCTACACCTATACACATCACTCCAGATGCGGTCTCTCCAAGGCCCTGGATAGTTGCAGTAAAACCTTGCTATTTTTATATTCCATTCCCATCGCAATGACCAACATTTCATTTGTCTTTGAATTATTTGCTTACCTATTTGTTAACTTTTTGTGATCCATGTACTGGGACATCCAGGTCCCTCTGTGCCATTGGGTTTTGCAAGGTCTCTCTATTTAAATAGTATACTGCCTTTCTATTCTTTCTGTCAAAGTAGACAAAATCACATTTTCCCACATTATCCTCCATCAACCAAATTTCTGACTACTCACTTAACCTATCTCTCAATCTGTGACTTTTTAGATTAGATAGATCAAGAGAAATGTAAAGAGAAAGAAATACTTAGATTTACATAGTACTTTTCCTGCACCAGACATCCCTAAAGGACTTTATAACCAATGAGGTACTTTTGAAGTGTTATCACATGTTGTAAAGTATGAAATGTAGCAGCAAATTTACACAATAAGCACCATCAGCTTCTTTTGTGATCTTGATTGATTGCTTATATTGACCACACTAGGTTTAACTCCATTTTTTCTTTGAAGTAGTTCCATGTCAACTTTTATGTCCACCTGAGCTGTCAGGTTGGGTTTTTATTCAACATCTCATTTACGGATGGCTCTGACAACAGTGTAGGTTTCTTTCAGCACCACTTTGAAGTATCAACCTTGATACTGTGCTCAAGGCCTCAGATAGGTCTTCAACCTAGAATCTCAGGATAACAGAGGCAACAGTGCTACAAATTTAGCTAAGGCTGACAATATTGCTATCAGCATTATTAATAATAATATTGTAATATCCAGCTTGGTATTTTTTTCAAAGCCCAAAGTTTGCAGGGAGACTAAATGAGGTAGAGTTCCCAAGATTTTAGGTATTGGAGAAGAGCGAGTGAGAATAAGAGTTGACAGAAGGAAGTGTTGAAGTGTTAACGTAATTCAGCTTTGATTATCTAACAGATTAAGCATCAAAGTATAACATTAATATAAAATACTTCAGCAGTTATGGAATAACAATTCGACTTAGATAGGATATGAGTCTGAAATTTCTGTTAAGTGCCCTGGCTAATGGCAGGAAAGTAAACAAATCACTGCCTTTATTGAGCATTTTTCACCAAAATAATTTAATCACAGTTTCTTATTAATTTTATTTTAGTTTAGCATTCTTGTCCTACTTCTGAAAACAGAAACCAGGATTCATTTCTCAAAGGTTATTTCTAATTGAATACAAACGTAATAATTATTTATTGAAGTTGTACAGTTATAAAAGGCAACTCACCTCTCTGGGCAGTTCTGTTAAGAAGTTTTCATCAGCTGCAAAGGTTCGGAGGTTATGTAGATATCCAATGGTGTGAGGAAGGGACTCAAGTTCATTACAACTACAGTCAAACTCCTCCAAGACAGAAAGACTGCAATAGAGAGGAAAACATAAACGCCTCTTGCAGTCTAATGTTGGCTACAAAATCCAATCATTGGTGCATGCAATAGGTTAGTGTTTTTGTCTTGGGAACAAGTGGCAATCCAAGTTGAATGTAGTATATTTTTCTTCTCAAGATTCTGTTCAAGTGCATTTGCATGTAGCTTCACACAAAATCTTACATGAATTAGCGTACGTAGGCCAATGTTGAGACCATAATTTAAACAAAAAATCTTGGTTTGAAAATATTTTTGTCAATTTTAAGAATTGTTTTCAGCTTGTGGTTTCGCTAATACATTTGAAAAAGGATTTAAAGGCAGAAAAACATAAGTGCATTAAAGCATCTAATCTACCACCTCTGAGTAACTGAAAATAACTTAAAACACTGCTA
The DNA here is from genome assembly GCF_030684315.1 of Stegostoma tigrinum. NCBI lineage: Eukaryota > Metazoa > Chordata > Chondrichthyes > Orectolobiformes > Stegostomatidae > Stegostoma > Stegostoma tigrinum. The sequence continues at coordinate 52,785,301 of NC_081361.1, read as the reverse complement.
AATATTTACTAGGTAGATTGGGGATCAACATTTAGTTCTGCTGTGAATGTTTAAAAGTTTAAAAGGTTTTAAGACATACCAATTAATGTCCTTGTGACCCAAAAACTGCTGGTTCTTATAGCCTCCCCAAAGTTCCACAAATGATCAGTGGAAGTCCAGCATTGATATATAGACCCTGGCAGCATGGACAGTTTGTGGGTCAGGTTAGCTTCAACTGCAATTCTTTTTGAAGAAGCAATTAAGAAATATCAAAAAACATGAATTGCATCATATGTAATTTGAACTTGCAATTCTGTGATCCTTTCACCAGTTTAACCAAGTTGGAGTAAACCTTGCTTAACTATATCAGACAAAAAATATATTTAATTTACTTCCGTTGAATTTAAGTCAATGTTTTCATTTCACAAGAGAACAAATCTGAAGAATTTGGTATACAATTGTTTACCCTAATTGTTTACAATATTGATGTTGCAAAAGAAAACTTGGAATATGGAAGCCTAGCCATTTTGAATGCTCAATATCATACCCAAGCATTCATACCTGGCAGATCATCTTAAAAACATTGGAAATTAGTAATACAGAAAGTGCTGGAAATACTCAGCCAGTCTGGCAGCTTGTGGTAAAAATGTAAACATTGAGTGAAAAATTACTCTTTGGAACTGGGCTGAAGAAGTCCTGTTGAAGAATCAAATTTGTCTTCAATTATTAACCCATTCTCTTTCTACAGATGCTTTTAGACCTGCTGGTAATTTACAGCATGTTCTGTTTTTATTTCAGATTTCAAACATCTGCAGTATTCTGATTTTATTGAGCATTAGGAAGACATTTGCCCCAGGGCACCACAACAGAGCCTGATTTTGTTCTTATCCACTTACCCTCCAATTGCATTGGGTAAAACATTAAGCTGGTTGTCATCCACCTTCAACGTTGTAAGTTTTTTCAATATTCCTTGTGGGTAGAAGAAACAATAAATCAGTAACTTGTGACCGGCAAATTATTAAGTGTTTATGTACTTAATTGCGCTTTCTACCAAATTCATAATCAATTTTATCTATATGTATATATAAACACACACCTAATACATATTTTTGAATTGTGTGTGTATATGTATTTTTATACATTCATAATCCATAAATACACAAAAATTATATCACTCATAAAGCAAAGCAAGATGTTTGGATCTTACATTGCCGTTTTACATTGCATGTTGGAATAAGCAAGAAGGGCAGCTACACAGTGGAACTTTTTCTCTATGGCCTTTGTCAAATATTCAGTTCCATTGCAGGAGGATCTGCAGTTGAAGCTGTTGTCCTTGTTCTCTGATAAGCTTTCTACTGCACAAAGATTATTGCACAGATGTGGTTAATGGTCTCTTTCATTGTTGCTATCAGATTTTCCAGAGTGCTTGGCATGCTCTCAAATAAGAGCATAAAACATATTTAATCATTTCTTTAAAAGCTATCTTGAAGTTCCAATTCTTAGGATGAGCATTAATAACAAGATTTGAGATACTTGTTCTTAAGTATTTTTGCGCATCACTGTTGAAACAAATCACAGGACACTTACTATTAAGTGTTGGAGACATGGCAGGTATTGCCTTTGATGTTTTCTCATCTGGAGAAACATTAGCATCATAAAAAGAGTGTAGGTCATTTCCAGTGCTCAACAGACCTTCAAATGTCCTTCCCTCCATCATAAACTTAGAAGTGAGAATGTTCATTGAGTACTGCACAATGTCTGGTGGTATTTGAGACTCCTCACATACTTGTCATGTAAACTCTATGATTTATCTATATTTTAATGTCACTTTCTTTTGAGCTTGAATTTGAACTAGTGGCATGTAGGATTTGCATTGTGTGTCTGAAGGGATTTAATAATTAATTTGTACAGTCATGGTTACTTCTTTGAAAAAAATTCTGAGAGAAGTGTTGGAGGCTAATGGGAATTTGTTGACATTGGGAGAGTTTAACGAGCAAACAAAGTAAATGGTTGTGCATTAGACTTTCAATTCAGAAGAGGTTTTTTAATCGGTAGAAACACCCGTTGCTTGAAAAAAAATTGGTTTTAGTTTGGTAGTTTTTATGGAAGTCTTGCTAAAACTGGGTGTGTAAAATAGCTGTTTCCGAGAAAGGGTGATAGTTTAAAATTATGGAGAAGTAGAGTATCTCAATGTAAGGAATGTGAAAGTTTCAGAAGTTTCTTTATTCATTCACGGGATGGCTAGACAGCATTTATTGCCCATCCCTAATTGCCCAGAGGGCAGTTAAAAGTCAACCACATTGCCGTGGATCTGGAGTCACATGTCGACCAGACCAGATAAGGATGGGAGTTTCCTTCCCTAAAGGACATTAGTGAACCAAATGGGTTTATCCAACAATCAACAATGGATTCATGGTCATTGTTAGACTGTTAATTCCTGACTTTTACTGAATTCAAATTCCACCATCTGTCATGGCAGGATTCAAACCTGGGTCCTTGGAACATTACCTGGGTCTCTGGATTAACAGTCCAGTGATAATACTACTAGGCCATCGCCTTCCCTTGGGTAATTAAGTAAAACCCTGACGGGTTATTTGAAGCTGAGAAAAATCAATGCTCAGTTGTATGAATGCTCAAGTAAAGGCAATCAGATTCTTCAAACTGGGAATTAAAGCCATAGTTAAGTCAAACTCTGTGTTTAAGATTGAAGGGAATTGTCTAAGTTGTTGAAGTGTTGTAAAGGAGTGCTGTTAGGATTAATTAACAGGATTGTAACAGTGTGTTTTCCACTCTTTAAACTTGAGTTATTTGTAAACAATTTGGTTTACTTTGATTTTCATTTCTTATGCATAATAAACTTTTGTCTTACTGCTAAAACCAAATCTGAAGCATTGTTGTCTCAGGATAAAACTGGGCACCTGACCATGGCCCATTTCCTGGACTGGTTTGGGAAGTATTGACTTAATGTGTACTTGCCTCTATAAATTTCATTCTGGCTTATTTACCTCAAATTTTGATAAACAACTGCCTGCTTGCTCCAGATACACTTCGCTTGCCTCACAAGCTGTGGCACACAGGGTACAAGTAGAGTGCAAATGACTTAGCACACCGCCAATACACTAAGATGTGCACCTTCTAGATGGAGGATTTCTTAGCAGTAAGGCCAGGTGCCTGTTTCAATGACTGTGCTAACTGGCATGGGAAGGCAGGGCAGAGATGTTGACAACATGTAGATAGGCCCTAAGTAAGTGAGTGCTAAGAGAAAAAGTGCACAGCCCTAAGATGCACTTAGGTCCAGATACAGGGGTGTGTCCATGTGTAAAGCGTCCCCACTGTAGCCTTTCAATGCAAGTTCCTGGTGTGGCTTGCAATGCAAGTCTTATGTTTCTGACCACACTGTAAGTGAGCAATAGACATGAGCTAGGATGATCATGGCAGGTTGGTGGTTGCCAATCCAATGTCTGTGGAGGAAGGAGTGTGCGGCTGGTGTCTGTGACTTGTGTCCTGAGATGCTGCTGCCCAGTGTCCAGTATGAGGTCTATTTGGAGCAGGCAGTGAGCTGAATCCACTAGGTACCCACCCTTGTTTCTTTGTTGAGTTTTCCCAACATCAAGCTTGTTTGTCAATGTTGGTAAAATGGAAATCTGCCTTTTAAATAAGTTGAGTTGATGTGTTAACATGGCATTTAATAAACACTAATTTCTGTAAATTAGCATCTTGTCCCTGCTAACAAGAATATTGCCAACACAAACAAAAATTGCTAGAAAAACTCAGCAGGTCTGGCAGCATCTATAGAGAGAAATCAGAGTTAACATTTCAGGTTCAGTGACCCTTCCTACACTTGCCCCCACACCTCCTCCCTCACCCCCATTCCAGGCCCCAAGATTACTTTCCATATTAAGCAGATGTTCACCTGCACCCATTATGCAGATGTTCAACTGTACCCATTGTGGCTTCCTCTACATTGGTGAAACCAAGAGGAGGCTTGGGGACCGCTTTGCAGAACACCTCCACTTGGTTCAGAACAAACAACTGCACCTCCCAGTCGCAAACCATTTTAACTCCCCCTCCCATTCCTTAGACGACATGTCCATGCTGGGCCTCCTGCAGTGCCATAATGATGCCACCCGAAGGTTTCAGGAACAGCAACTCAAATTCCGCTTGGGAACCTTGCAGCCCAATGGTATCAATGTGGACTTCAAAATCTCCCCTACCCCCACTGCATCCCAAAACCAGCCCAGCTCGTCCCCTCCCCCCATTGCATCCCAAAACCAGCCCAGCTGGTCCCCGCCTCCCTAACCTATTATTCTTCTCACCTATCCCCTCCTCCCACCTCAAGCCGCACCTCCATTTCCTACCTACTAACCTCATCCCACCTCCTTGACCTGTCCGTCCTACTCGGACTGACCTATCCCCTCCCTACCACCCCACCTATACTCTCCTCTCCACCTATCTTTCCCTCTATCCATCTTTGGTCCGCCTCCCCCCTCTCCTTATTTATTTCACAACCCTCTCCCCATCCCCCTTTTCTGATGAAGGGTCTAGGCCCGAAGCGTCAGCTTTTGTGCTCCTGAGATGCTGCTTGGCCTGCTGTGTTCATCCAGCCTCACATTTTATTATCTTGGATTCTCCAGCATCTGCAGTTCCCATTATCACTGACCAGAATCTCACCACGCTGCTTCTGAAAAGCATAAAAGATGGATCAAGCAGGGCTTTTGTAGTGCAGTGGTAGTGCCCCTACCTTTGAACCCGGAGGCCTGGATTCAAGTCCTATCAGCTCCAGCAGTGTATAATAACATTTTTGAACAGGTTAATTAGAAAATATCTAAAAAGGAGCAAGACCATCTCTTTGTCCTATTATCTGATTTTATCACACATGCTTAGGCCTGTTTTAGATTCTGCCCTGTGTCTCAAACAGCCCCAATGTCATCAGTGTAAGTCCACGAGGATACAGCAGACAAGTAGGTAATATTGGGATAATGCCTGATGGGCAATATTTGTGTATGACAATATATCTTTTGTATCAGCAATAAAATGGTCCCTGCAGCAAAACTATGTATGTGCATGCAAAGAGTTGAAAGATTGTCTATGTGCTCTGCATGCTATCTCAATGCAGCAACACCAATGCAAGACTGAATGTGAATCAGCCCTGAAAATAGTGCAAAAGCATCTCATAATCCTTGCTTACAAAAGTGGTATGAAACCAACAGATGGCACTGTTTTAATAAATGTTTCCTTTCAGTTAGAGCACCTCCCGACCAATTTATATTTTAGACTGGAACTGTAGAATACTCTCACCTCAGAAGGAAGCCATTTGGCCCTTTGTGCCTCTGCAAACTCTCTTCCACTTTGAACATAATTGGATCATTTTCCAGAGACAATGACTGAATCTACCTCCGTCTTAGCCAATGCATTCTGAATTTAACCATTCATTAGGTAAAAAGAGTTTTCATCACTGAACGCTTGTTTCTTTCGACAATCACCTTAGATGAGTGTCCTTGGGTTACAGACTCTTCCACCAGTGGGAAGAATTTCTCTTTATCTACTCTGGCCAGACCTCTCATGATTTAGCCATAGTTTCCACAGTCTTTTAGCATAACTGAAATTTCACATCCTGAAGCCATAACCTTGTGAAATTTTGTTGCACCTGCTCTAATTCCTTTATATTCTTCATATAGTGCAGTGCTCAGAACTGGATGCAATTCTCCATTTGAGCCAAACCAATGTTTAATGCAGGTTTATCATGATTTCCTTTCTTTGTGCTCAATGTCCCTCTAAAAATTTTGGTTCCCTTATGCCATTTCTGAAGGAGTACTGTCCCCTTCAATGATTTGTGCATATCTACTCTTCCTGCACGTCATATTGATTTGTACTCAATGTTGTCTCTTTCTGGTAAAATAATATTAAACAAAGAAAAAAGGGTGCAATGATTTACCTGCCACCTTATAACATTTTGCATTTTCATCTTTACAGCTCACAAAACTTCAAACTTCACTGATATCTCAGTCATTAATTTTTATCAAGAGGAACAAGGGCCTTAACACTTTCTCCTAGGGAACTCCATTGTAAGCTTTATCTCGTTTGAAAAACATTTGTTAACCATTAATCTCAGATGCCCATCACTTACGAATTTCATTTCCATGCTGCTACTGTCCCATTATTCCATAAGCTCTAACTATACTATTGAGTCCGTTATGTGTGCTGCTTTGTGAAATATCTTTTGGAAATCCATATCATTCACATCTAAAAATGTAAGCAAGTTAGTTACATACAATTTACACATAATAAATTGCGCTGGTTTTCTATAATTAATTTAAGTTTCTTAAATGTCTATTAAGTTTGGTCTGAATCATCATTTCTAAAATCTTCCCTGGTTTGCAATTGCTGGCCTTATCTGAAGGCATTTGATAAAGTGCCACATAAAAGATGGTTGCACAAGCCAGTAGGTCACTGTACTGTGGGTAATGTATCAGCATGGATTGAGGATTGGTTAATGCAGAAGGCAGACAGTAAGTTTTAATGGGTCTTTTATATGTTAGAAAGACAAATAGTGGAGTACCACAAAGAGCAGTCAACAGCCTCGATTGTTAGACTGGGCAGTGTGCAATGAATCCAAATTTACTAAGAATGCAAAAATAGATTGGATGGTGTGTTGTGATGAAGGCATTCAGAATCTGAAAGCGTTATAGACAGGACGAGCGGGTAAGCAAAATCCTGACAGCTGGAATTTAATATAGGAAAGTTGTGCACTCTAGTAGGAAGAAACAAAAGCCTGAATACTATTTGAATAGAAAGTGCATCACAGAGGTACCTGGGTGTTTTTGTGCATGAAATTTGACTGGAGATAGTCAGCATGGGTTCGTCAATGGCAGGTTGTGTCTCACAAACCTCATTGAGTTTTTTGAGAAGGTGACCAAGCATGTGGATTAGGGAAGGGCAGTTGACGTGGTGTACATGGACTTCAGTAAAGCCTTTGATAAGGTTCCATATGGTAGGCTATTGAAGAAAATACAGAGGCACGGGATTGAGGGAGATTTAGCAACTGGCTTGGAATTAGAACTGGATTGGATTAGAAACTGGCTTTCTGTAAGAAGGCAACATGTGGTGGTTGATGGAAAATATTCAGCCTGGAGTCAGTGGTGTGCCTCAAGGATCTGTTTTGGGACCACTGCTGTTTGTCATTTTTATAAACGACTTGGACGCAGGCATAGGTGGATGGGTTAGTAAGTTTGCAGATGACACTAAAGTCGGTGGAGTGGTGGACAGTGTGGAAGAATGTTGCAGGTTGCAGGGAGACTTGGATAAACTGCAGAATTGGGCTGAAAAATGGCAAATGGAGGTCAATGTGGATAAATGTGAGGTGATTCACTTTGGGAAGAATAATAGGAAGGCAGAATACTGGGTCAATGGAAAGATTCTTGATAGTGTGGATGTGCAGAGGGATCTTGGTGTCCATGTACATAGATCCCTGAAAGTTGCCACCCAGGTTGATAGTGCTAGTAAGAAGGCTTACGGTGAGTTAGGTTTTATTGGTAGAGGGTTTGAGTTCCGTAGCCGTGTTGTAATGCTGCAACTGTACAAAACGCTGGTGCGGCCGCATTTGGAATATTGCGTGCAGCTCTGGTCACCCCATTACAGGAAGGATGTGGAAGCATTGGAAAAGGTGCAGAGGAGATTTACCAGGATGTTGCCAGGTCTGGAGCGCAGGCCCTATGAAGAAAGGCTGAGGGACTTGGGTCTGTTCTCACTGGAAAGAAGGAGGCTGAGAGGGGATTTAATAGAGACATACAAGATGATCAGAGGATTAGATAGGGTGGACAGTGAGAGTCTTTTCCCGAGGATGATGACTTCAGCTTGTACAAGGGGACATAGCTACAAATTGAGGGGTGATAGATTTAAGACAGATGTCAGAGGCAGCTTCTTTATTCAGAGAGTGGTAAGGGCGTGGAACGCCCTGCCTGCCAATGTAGTTAACTCCGCCACATTAGGGGCATTTAAACAGTCCTTGGATAAGCACATGGATGATGATGGAATAGTGTAGGGGGAGGGGCTTAGATTAGTTCACAGGTTGGTGCAACATAGAGGGCCAAAGAGCTTGTTCTGCGCTGTATTGTTCTATGTTCTATGAAACACAAGTTACCATGCAGGTGCAGCTAGTAATTGAAATAACAAATGGAATTTTGGCCTTTATTGCTAGCAGGTTGGAGTTTAAAAATAAGGAAGTCTTGTTACAACCGTACAGGGTAGGGCTGAGGCCACATCTGGAGTACCATGTACAGTTTTAGTTCCTATATTTAGGAAAGGATATATTGGTATTGGAGGCAGTTCAAAAGAGATTCACAAGGCTTCCTGGAATGAAGGGGTTGACTTATCAAGAATAGATTAAAAGAAGGGCTTTAATAGATGAATGAAGAGTGATCTCTCAAATGTAGAAGATTGAGGGGCCTGACAGGATAGGTGTTGAGAAGATATTTTCACTAGTGGGCGAATCTTAAACAGGGGGTCATTGTTACAAAATAAGGGAACATTCATTTGAAACTGAGATGCAAAGAAATTTATTCTCTCAGACAGTACTGAATACCTTGAATTCTCTATCCCAGAAAATTGTGGAGGCTAGATCACTGAAAACGTCAAAAGATGAGGTCAGAAAATACTTGATATAAAAGAGACTTGAGGGCTATGGCAAGCTTGTATGAAAGAAGAGTTGAGGCCTGAGGCAGATCAGCCATGATCATGCTGAATTGTGGGGCAGGCTTGAATAGCTGACTGACCCACTCCTGTTCCTATTCCTTATATTACGGCTCTCTTTGAGTAAGAGTGTTTTGAATATTTCCAATTCTCCAGTCCAGTCACCATCATTCTATTGAAGTAAGAATGGAAAAACTTCTAAATCATAACCACTAGTTGGTGACCTGTAGAATATTTCAAACAATGTCATTGTACCTTTATTATTTTTTAAGTTGAACTAAATAGATTCTGTCCTTGAACCCTCTGGGATAAGCTCTATCTCTAACATTGTAATATCCTCCTGAATCTAACCTATCCCCTAGAACTCGGACTGATTTTCTTGTCCCTAATGATGAGTTGTGTGTTGACAGTTGCAGCTGCTTCAGTGATATTCAACTTGAAACCACCTTAACATGGTCAGAGAACAAATCTGTTGCCAAACTGAGACCTAGAGGTGCAGGTGCATGGTTCCCTGAAAATGGAGTTGCAGGTAGACAGGGTGATGACGAAAGTGTTTGATGCACTTGCTTTCATTGGACAGAACAATGAGTATAGGAGTTGGGATGTCATGTTGCAGTTGTACAGGACACGGGTGAGACCACTTTTGAAATACTGCGCACAATTCTGGTTACCCTTTTATAGGAAGGATGTTGTTAAACCTGAGAAGTTGCAGGAAAGATTTTAAGGATGTTGCCAGGACTGGAGCGTTTGAATTGTAGGGAGGCTGGGGCTGCTTTTCCTGGAGTGGAATTTGAAAGGTGACTTTAAAGAGGTTTATAAAATCACGATTAGCATGGATAGGGTGAATAGCCAAGGTCTTTTTCCTCGGGTTTGGGAGTCCAAAACTAGAGGCCATAGGTCTAAAGTGAGAGGAGAAAGATTTAAAAGGGACTTGAGTGATAATTTCTTTTTGCAGAAGGTGGTGCATGCACGGAATGAGCTGCTAAAGAAAGAGGTGGAGGTGGGTACAATTACAACATTTGAAAAGCATCTAGATGGGTATGCGAACAAGAAAGGATTAGAGGGGTACAGGCCAAATGTTGGCAAATGGGACTGGATCACATTAGGATGTCCGTTTGGAGTGGACAAGTCGGACCAAAGGGACTGTTTCCATGCCAAATGACTCTATGACTCTTTTTGCCTTTTACTAATCTATGTGTATTTATTTGCTGAGCCACTAGGTGAACCTTCAGGGATTGCTTTAGTGCACTCTTTGAGCAATATTTAATGCAGGACTGCCAAATGGAGAGAGAGCAGAGGCCCTCCACCACTTCATTCAAGGAAGGAATTAAGTTATTCTTAGAGCACTTAAATGGACAGTGGTGGGCCTTTCCTGGATTCAAGGACCATAGAAGTAGAAATCCCACTGGGCGAGGCAATGATAACTGCCAGTGAAAAATCTAGGTTACTGATGGATCCAGATCGCAGCTGATTGAGGACAGGGTACTTTTGGATTCAGGTACCTATGGGAGGGCTGGCTGTTAGCAAGCTCCTTCTTCCCAATGCTGGATTCCTCGATCACACCCTTCTCAGGACATTTTGCTTCTGACAGGATGACTTGCCTACTCATTGCTGGCTGAACAAAGGCAGCTGCACGATGAAGCTCTTAAGTGTGCATTCAGTCCCCATTGGCACTGGGCAGGAACTCCTCCTCACTCAGTTAAATAGCCTCACCTCAAGTCACCTGATGGGTGGGCATTAAATTCTGCCCTTCAATTCAAGCTGCACTACTAAAAATACATACCTCAGTTAGTTCATGCCATTTTGCCATAACTTACAAGCACAAAGTCTTATATTACTTAACGTCCTTTCAAAATCATCCACCAATATTTTGAACTATAAATTGTATCTGCATTATTAGTCATTCTTTATTCTTTCTCTTTTATTTTAGGATAACAGTCATGGTTAAATTAATAAAAAGAAAATGGTAACATTGTTCCTACCTATGGTGTCAGGCAGCTGTTGCAGCAGATTGGATGAAAGCAGGAGGTCCTCCAGGCCTTCGCATCCAGAAATATCTGACTCAATCGTTTCTATTCTATTCTTTGACATATCCAAGTATGTCAGATGTTTCAACTTTGCTAGAGGCTGAGAAAGTTAAAAAAAAATCAATATATAATATGTTTAATTATTTTTCATTATATTGTCCCCTTTCTTTCCCATCTTTGTACAGACTCAATTTTCCGGTATCTAGATCCTAGCTTTCGGTACCTCAAACAAATGCCAATATTTGAAAATGCACTTAGACAGCAAATACCAATATGCTACACTTGACGCAACTCATGCATGAAACATGCCATTGTCAACTGTATTTGTCTGTCTAGCTCAATGACACAGAGGCTATTTACAGAATTTTTGCTGCTCTTTCTCCTGTTTCTAAATGGTTGAGACTTTAGCTTATTTGAGACACTGCTGCCTGCATCCTGCATTGAATCAAATTTCACTCACACCTCATTCCAGCTCTTGTTGAACAATACTAATAACACCACAAATAACACCATGGGGCGGCATGGTGGCTCATTGGTTAGCATTGCAGCCTCACAGTGTCAGGGGCCTGGGCTCGATTCCAGCGTTGGGTAACTGTCTGTGTGGAGGTTGCACATTCTCCCCGTGTCTGCAAGGGTTTCCTCCAGGTGCTCTGGTTTCCTCCCACAGCCCAAAGATGTGCGGGCTAGGTGGATTGGCCATGGTAAATTGTCCATAGTGTTCAAGGGTGTGTGGGTTATAGGGGGATGGGTCTTGGATGCTCCAAGGGACAGTGTGGACTTGTTGGGCCAAAGGGCCTGTCTCTACACTGTAGGGAATCTAATCTACCACACTTAAGAAATATCATTGGTACTTCAAAACTTTATAGGTATGGTTAGCCAACCTATTCAGACATGTTAGGACACACTTCTGGAGAGTGGGAGTTGAACCTAGGCCTTCTGAGTCAGGGACGTTACCACATGGCACATGACTCCCCTCCATCAGGGGAAACTGGAACTAATTGTACTGTTCCTATGGCTGTCCTGGATGGAACTAGCAAAACTGTCACTAACCTGGGATAATTTCTACTATGTCCTGAATTGATTGTTTGATGTTTAGCATAATCTGTTCAGTTTTTCTTTGTCCATTATTAATTTTATAGTAATTGGTTGCTACTTGTATTTAGGTGCTGGACATTTACTGGGGCACCGGTTCCAGAGGTGAGTAATAACATCTCTGAGTAGGTTGATTGGAAAATACTGATAGCGCTGTTCCCCAGGGGTCAATATTACTCTAAGGGGCTCTTGTGACATGGTAGCAGTGTCTCCACCTCTGAGCCAGGACACCCAGGTTCAAATCCCATCTGCTCCAGAAGTGTTTCATTACATATCAGATTAAAAATATCTATAATTTGCACCACCACAAATACATGACAAGATGATGAGCATATCCAGCTCTAGAAATGTACAATAACATGCGAGAGTAGGTTGATTAAAAATATCTTTGTTATAGATATACAGCTCAAAGTTAGGGCTCTTGTGGTCACCAGTAGTTTCCTACCTTTGGACTCGGAGGTCCAGCTTCAAGTCCCACCTACTGTGGAGGTGTGTCATAACATGTTGGCTTAAATTAAAATTAATTATAAATTTAAAAGAGTTCTTGTTGATTTGAAGTACGTGATGAGCTTTTTATGTCTTTAAATAAAAAGATGTAGGATCAGTAATCAAGAACCCTGAGAAGGGATAGATTTAAAATGGACCTGACAGGCAAAGGGTGATGCATATAAGGAACGAGCAGTCGGGGGAGTGGTTGAGGTGGGTATAATTCTATCATTTAAAAAAAACACATTTGAACAAACACATGAATAGGAAAGGTTTGGAGGAATATGGGACAAATACAGGAAAACTGGATTAGTTCAGTTTCGTCAACCTGATGTGCATGGACGAGTTCGACTGAAGGGTCTGTTTCCGTGCTGTAGACTCCCTGACTCAGTTAATGTTCTGGGACATGGATTCAAATGTCCTTATGCCTAATAGTAATAACTGGATTCAATAAAAATGTCGAATGTGGCAACATGATTGTTGATTGCTCTAAACACCCACCTGTTTCATTAATGATGTTAAGGGAAGGAAATTTGCCACTGGGCTGATCTACATGTGACGCTAGGTCCACAATAATGTGATTGACTGTTAACTGCCTTCAGGGCAATCAGAGATAAGCAATAAAGAGGTGCCCAGCTAATGACATCTTCGTCCCTTAACAAGTAAAACAAAAAGATTCCCACCTGACTGTTGACCATCCAGCTTCCCTTCCTGGTTCCCACGTCAGCCAATTAGTTGAATGTTTCTTTAGCCTCAGCTACTGCATGTCCCCTTGAAATCTGCAAGATTTATCCCTTTCCACTAAAAAACTCTTGACTCCTCTGTCCATACATACACTATTGCATCTTCAACCTTCCTTTGCTCTCCAGTTCCTTTTCAATGTGTTGTATCTCCCAAATACATATCCATCTTTCCTGGAAGAAAATGTTTCAACCCCTCCAATCAAGCATCTAAGTCTATCACAGCACTGAAATGTCTCTTAACAGAATCACATATGACATGTCAATGTTTGATTATCATACATTATCTTTCCTGACCTCTCTTCAGTCTTTGATACTGTTCACCATATCATCACCTCTCTGGCCTTGTCTACTGCATGGGACTGCTCTGGCCTAATTCCATTCTCATTGGTCAAATTATAAACATTGAAACATAGAAAATAGGAGCAGATGTAAGGCATCTAGTTCTCCCTGCCTGCCCTGCCATTCAATATGATCATGGCTGATCATCTAACATTCATGTTCTACCATCCCCCCATATCCTTTGATCCCTTTAACCCCAGAAACGAGAGACATAAAGTCATTGTGTTGTACAGCATGGAAACAGACCCTTCAGTCCAACTTGTCCACGCCGACCAGATTTCCTAAATAAATCTAGTTCAATTTGCCAGCATTGGGCCCTATCTTTCTAAACCCTTCCTATTCATATACTCATCCAAATGCCTTTTAAATGTTGTAATTGTACCAGCCTCCAGCACTTCCTTTAACAGTTCTTTCTACACATGCATCACTTTCTGTGTGAAAATGTTGCCCCTAAATCCACTTTAAATTATTCTCCTCTCACATTAAATCTCCGTCGTCTAGTTTTGGACTCCCCCAATCTGGGGAAAAGACCTTGTCTACATACTCTATCAACGTCCCTCGTGATTTTATCAACCTCTATAAGGTCACCCCTTAGCATCTCACACTCCAGGGAAAACAGTCCCAGTCTATTCAGCCTCACACTACAGCTTAAACACTCTAACATTGGCAACATCCTTGTAAATCTTTTCTGAACCCTTTCAAGTTTCACAACATTCCTGCCTGTAGGAGGGAGACCGGAATTGCAAGCAGTATTCTAACAGTGGCCTAACCAATGTCCAGTACAGCCACATGACCTCCCAACTCCTGTAGTCAATGCACTGACCAATGAAGGAACACATACCAAACACTTTCTTCACTGTCCTATCTAGCTGTGACTCCACTTTCAAGGGACTATGAACCCACACTCCAAGGTATCTTTGTTCAGCAACACTTCCCAGGACCTTACCGTTAAGTGTATAACTCCTGCCCTGATTTGCCTTTCTAAAATGCAGCACCTCACATTTATCACATAAATTAACCTCCAACCGGCACTCTTCAGCCATTGGCCCATCTGATCAAGATCTTGTTGACCTCTGAGATAACCTTTGCTGTTCACTACGCCTTCAGTTTTGGTGCTGTCTGAAAAATTAGTGACCTCTTATATTCACATCCAAATCATTTATATAAACGATGAAATGCAGGGAGCAAATAGACACAGATCCTTAGAAAATAGATGACAGGTTAGACAGAGGATCTCGATCAGCGCAGGCTTGGAGGGCCGAAGGGCCTGTTCCTGTGCTGTAATTTTCTTTGTTCTTTGTTCAGTGGGCCCAGCACCAATCCTTGTGGCACACCGCTGGTCATAGGCCTTCAGTCTGTAAAGCAACCCTCCACTACCAGCCTCTGTCTTCTACCTTTGAGCCAGTTCTGTATCCAAGTAGCTAGTTCTCCCTCTTTTCCATATGATCTAACCTTGCAAACAGTCTACCATGCGGAATCTTGTTGAAGGTCTGACAGAAGTCCATATAGATCACATCCACTGCTCTGCCTTCATCAATCCTCTTTGTTACGTCTTCAAAATACTCAATCGAGTTAGTGGGACACGATTTCCATGCACAAAGCCATGTTGATTATCCCTAATCAGTCCTTGCCTTTCCAAATACCTGTGAATCTTGACCCTCAGGATTGTCTCCAACAGCTTGCCTACCACCAATCCCAGGCTCACCAGTATATAGTTCTCTGGCTTTTCCTTAACACCTTTCTCACAATGATGGTCAACCTCCAGTCTTCGGCCACCTCACCTGTGGCTAGCTACATTGAACTCTTTAAAAACATCCTAATATTTTGCCTCAACGACTTGCTGTGGCAGAAAATTCCACAGGCTGACACACTCTGATGAAGAAATTTCTCCTCATCTTGTCCTAAACAGCTTACCTCATATCCTTAGACTGTCATCCCTTGTTCTGGACTCCCCAGTCTTTGGGAACCAACTTCCTGTGGTCACCGTGTCTAGTTCTGTTAGAATTTTATAGGTGTCTATGAGATAGCCCATCATTCTTCTAGACCCCAGTGAATACAATCCCAACCGGTGTAGTCTCTCTTCCTATGTCATTCCGGCCTTCGCAAAACAAAACCAAAAGTTGCTGGAAAAGCTCAGCAGGTCTGGCAGCATCTATCAAGAAAGAAATCAGAATTAACGTTTCAGGTCCGGTGACTCTTCCTCAGAACACTGCACATGAAACATTAACTCTTATTTTCACAGATGCTGCAAGACCTGCTGAGCTTTTTCAGCAACTTCTGTTGTTGTTCCTGATTTACAGCATCTGCAGTTCTTTTACTTTTTATTCTGCCTTCCCAAAAATCAGTCTGGAAAACCTGTGTTGCACGTCCACAGCGAAACATCTTTTCTCTGAAAAGGAGACCAAAAATACACACAATGCTTCAGGTGTGACTTTTCCTAGGCACTATACAATTGCAACCAGATATCCATGCTTCTGCGCTCAAATTCCCTTGCTATGATGGCCAGCATAAAATTTGCCTTCTTCATAGTCTGGTGCAGCTGCGGCCTTGCTGTAGGCTCTGCCTACTCAGGCAACTTGTCCAAATCATACTGAAGCATCTATGCATCCTCCTCGAAGCTTCCCTCCCATCCAGCTTTGTGTTTTCTGAAGACTTGGAAATACTACATTTGGTAATACATATTGTGAATAGCTGTGGTCTATTCCATGTCCTCCCCCTCCTTCCACTCAGGAAAACATCTATTTATTCCTGTTGTTTGTTTCCTGTCTGTGTCAGTACACTATTCCAATCACATGCGCTTTAATTTAGCCAGGGAGTGACTTCTAATGGCCTCTCTTCATGGTCTTACATTGGTAACTCTGGTGTTCCCCTCTGTGTCCCTCTCCTAAGGATCCATTCTTGCCTCCTTCCTTTTCCTATTACTCGTCTATGTTGTCCCTTTGAGACAACATCTGGAAACACAGGCAGTATTTAATGGAGGCGAAGAGGCTCTTGCCTGCCAGGTGGAGAGCAGGTGAGAGCTCTGTCTCATCTCTCTTCAAAAAAAGTCCAATGAATTAAGTGCTAAACAGTTTTCCTGGCATTTCCTGTAAGAACATAATGACCTTAAAGAAATTTTTTTTTAGGATAGTACAGAACTTACATCACATTAATTGGAACATCAGGAATTTTTTCTCTCTGGAAATGGATATGCAATTCTAAGCCATTGGAGACCAGGGCAAGATGGAGGTAAAAGTAAGAGATGGTACTACCAGATCTGCAATCACTAGGCTCCACAGGTATTCCTGACTTGACCTTAGGGAGTCCTGTGGCTCCATGTATTCCTTTATGCAAGGGTTTGGACTAAGGTCATTATACAACCTCACGCACAGTGATAATCCAAATGCTGACATTCAGCTAGATGGAGGATAGGGTGTGGGGATGATCATCCAAGCACCTTGGCTACCCATTCTGTATTTATTGTTGGGAAAAATTCAAACAAGTGATTAATAAATAAACTATGTTAACATGTACTTGGAGATAGGGTAATCCTCATCCTCAGCGAGTCGATGGACAAAGGAAAATGCAGGAAGACTGGAATAAGAGTTCTCAGCATTTTGGCTGGACAGCGGAAATGCTGCTATCACAAGTTACTAATATCAAGATAACAAAATGTGAGGCTGGATGAACACAGCAGGCCAAGCAGCATCTCAGGAGCACAAAAGCTGACGTTTCGGGCCTAGACCCTTCATCAGAGAGGGGGATGGGGGGAGGGAACTGGAATAAATAGGGAGAGAGGGGGAGGCGGACCGAAGATGGAGAGTAAAGAAGATAGGTGGAGAGGGTGTAGGTGGGGAGGTAGGGAGGGGATAGGTCAGTCCAGGGAAGACGGACAGGTCAAGGAGGTGGGATGAGGTTAGTAGGTAGCTGGGGGTGCGGCTTGGGGTGGGAGGAAGGGATGGGTGAGAGGAAGAACCGGTTAGGGAGGCAGAGACAGGTTGGACTGGTTTTGGGATGCAGTGGGTGGGGGGGAAGAGCTGGGCTGGTTGTGTGGTGCAGTGGGGGGAGGGGACAAACTGGGCTGGTTTAGGGATGCAGTAGGGGAAGGGGAGATTTTGAAACTGGTGAAGTCCACATTGATACCATATGGCTGCAGGGTTCCCAGGCGGAATATGAGTTGCTGTTCCTGCAACCTTCGGGTGGCATCATTGTGGCAGTGCAGGAGGCCCATGATGGACATGTCATCAAGAGAATGGGAGGGGGAGTGGAAATGGTTTGCGACTGGGAGGTGCAGTTGTTTGTTGCGAACTGAGCGGAGGTGTTCTGCAAAGCGGTCCCCAAGCCTCCGCTTGGTTTCCCCAATGTAGAGGAAGCCGCACCGGGTACAGTGGATGCAGTATACCACATTGGCAGATGTGCAGGTGAACCTCTGCTTAATGTGGAATGTCATCTTGGGGCCTGGGATGGGGGTGAGGGAGGAGGTGTGGGGACAAGTGTAGCATTTCCTGCGGTTGCAGGGGAAGGTGTCGGGTGTGGTGGGGTTGGAGGGCAGTGTGGAGCGAACAAGGGAGTCACGGAGAGAGTGGTCTCTCCGGAAAGCAGACAGGGGAGGGGATGGAAAAATGCCTTGGGTGGTGGGGTCGGATTGTAAATGGCGGAAGTGTCGGAGGATAATGCGTTGTATCCGGAGGTTGGTAGGGTGGTGTGTGAGAACGAGGGGGATCCTCTTGGGGCGGTTGTGGCGGGGGCGGGGTGTGAGGGATGTGTCGCGGGAAATGCGGGAGACGCGGTCAAGGGCGTTCTCAATCACCGTGGGGGGAAAGTTGCAGTCCTTAAAGAACTTGGACATCTGGGATGTGCGGGAGTGGAATGTCTTATCGTGGGAGCAGATGCGGCGGAGGCGGAGGAATTGGGAATAGGGGATGGAATTTTTGCAGGAGGGTGGGTGGGAGGAGGTGTATTCTAGGTAGCTGTGGGAGTCGGTGGGCTTGAAATGGACATCAGTTACAAGCTGGTTGCCTGAGATGGAGACTGAGAGGTCCAGGAAGGTGAGGGATGTGCTGGAGATGGCCCAGGTGAACTGAAGGTTGGGGTGGAAGGTGTTGGTGAAGTGGATGAACTGTTCGAGCTCCTCTGGGGAGCAAGAGGCGGCGCCGATACAGTCATCAATGTACCGGAGGAAGAGGTGGGGTTTGGGACCTGTGTAGGTGCGGAAGAGGGACTGTTCCACGTAACCTACAAAGAGGCAGGCATAGCTGGGGCCCATGCGGGTGCCCATGGCCACCCCCTTAGTCTGTAGGAAGTGGGAGGAGTCAAAAGAGAAGTTGTTGAGTGTGAGGACGAGTTCAGCTAGGCGGATGAGAGTGTCCAGATCATCCCCAAGGGACTACAGTCCACATTTCAGCCTTCCCAATTTGGCCCCAACCGTGACCACCTCTACACCCAGAACATTCAGACCCTTCAGAAGCGGTTCTCCCTGCGAGTCCTGAAACAGACACTTGCAGCCATGCGCCGGCACCTCCAGGCACTGCAATCCAGCCTGCCCCAGCTCAGAGCCTCCCTCTCCCAGACCTGCAAAGGACCCCTGCTGTTTTTTATCCTCCGCAGGATCCACAGACTGAACACCCAGTTCCACTCAGCTTTACTGGACACCAAAAATCGTAAGTACTTCACCAGTTTCAAAATCTCCCTTTCCCCTACTGTATCCCTAAACCAGCCCAGTTCGTCCCCTCCCCCCACTGCACCACACAACCAGCCCAGCTCTTCCCCCCCACCCACTGCATCCCAAAACCAGTCCAACCTGTCTCTGCCTCCCTAACCGGTTCTTCCTCTCACCCATCCCTTCCTCCCACCCCAAGCCGCACCCCCAGCTACCTACTAACCTCATCCCACCTCCTTGACCTGTCCGTCTTCCCTGGACTGACCTATCCCCTCCCTACCTCCCCACCTACACCCTCTCCACCTATCTTCTTTACTCTCCATCTTCGGTCCGCCTCCCCCTCTCTCCCTATTTATTCCAGTTCCCTCCCCCCATCCCCCTCTCTGATGAAGGGTCTAGGCCCGAAACGTCAGCTTTTGTGCTCCTGAGATGCTGCTTGGCCTGCTGTGTTCATCCAGCCTCACATTTTGTTATCTTGGAATCTCCAGCATCTGCAGTTCCCATTATCTCTGTTACTAATATCAACATGCTTAGTGCCAACTATTTGTTCATCCTCTGGTATCAGTGAAATGTTTTCAATTGTGATAGCTTGTGGACTTTTCCTATCTGTCTGTCTGGCTAAGGTATTATATCCAAAATCTTGCTTTGTAATAGTCTTAAGAAACAACCTTAAATGACAATATAGGCTCTTTGTCACTCGTCTTCCCTGAAGGTGATTGGGTGCTTCCCAAATCTAAAACCTTATTTTTCACTGAGATAACATGGTGTGAAGCTGGATGAACACAACAGGCCAAGCAGCATCAGAGGAGCAGGAAAATTTGTCATTTCAGGTCGAGACCCTTCTTCAGATGTTACTTGGCCTGCTGTGTTCATCCAGCTTCACACCGTGCTATCTCAGATTCTCCAGCATCAGCAGTTCCTACTATCTCTGTAACTTATCTCTCACTGCCTGACTCTGCACTTGTTTCAGGTCATCTTTTCATAACCCTCATCGTTATTTCTAGACTTGATGATTTTAAGTTCTTCAAGCTGAGCTTCCCACTTACTGACTTTTGTGAACCTCAGTCATTCAAAGTTCTGTTGTACGTACACAAATATCATCTGTCCCTCAGTCAAATGCTCATTGATCTATACTTGTATCTAATAAGATGTGTCTTAACTCTGAAATTCTTATCCTTGTTTCCCTCCCTGGTCTTGACCTTCCCCATCATAACTCTACGACCTCTGTAATCTTCTGAACGACAACCCTCTGTGAGCCCAACATTTCTCCAATTCTGATCTCTTGTGCATCCCTGATCTTAATAACTTTACAATTAGCACTCATGTCTTCACAGTAGTTAAGGCTCCAATCTTTTTTTTCCTTAAACATCTCAGGTCCTCTTTTATCCTTCCTTCTTTACAATGTTCTTTAATACCTATCTCCTTGATCAATCAATTGCCATCTGCCCTTATATCTCCTAATGTGGCTTATCATCAAATTGTATTCAATAATGCTTGTGTGGATCAATTTGGGATGTTTTACTCCATTGAAGGTGCAATATAAATAGATGTGCGGATTTTTTTTTCTAGTCTGTGTAACTTGTTAACAAACCCTTAATTTTACCAAGTAAGCTTAGTTGTAAGCTCAAGTTGAAAAGTGCAGATTTTTGTTTTACCATGCAAAATAGATCAGGTTTTACAACACAACGTAGACTGCTGGAGCAGCCGACTGGAATGTCCAAGAGACAGTGACTAGGACAGGAGCAGGTCAATGTCATAGCTGAGAGTAACATCAAATGCGATATACTCTAGTTTGCCTTCAATATATTGAAGCAAAATTCGATATAAGTTGATTTAATAGGCCAAGAGAAGGACAAAATATCAATACCTCAAAGTTTCATATCTCAGGAGTGGGCTATGTATTCTTTTTGGTTTTATTTTGTGCTCTGCAAAGTCGGTATTAAGAATTAATGACAGACTCCTGACAATGCTTTGGATTGCCCAGGTTTACAGCCATTTTTACATTTATTTTGGATGGATTACCTTTGTCAGTTTTGTTACAAAGTGCTACCATCAAGAATTCCTGCAGCACCAACAGAAAGACAGGAAGGTAAGTGAAATCTCCTCTTGTTTTAAGCATTATTTGATAAAAATACATCTGGCTGTAACAATATAATATTTTCATGTTGCACAGCTGTCATTCATGTACTTTCTGACTGTGAGATTATCAATTTAACTTTGATGCAAACCAAATGATGTTTTATGCTGTGGGGCAAAATTGGGACTTCAAACACATTTTATGAGGGACTCTTACCACAAACAGAAAAAGGGGGAGGTTATCACCCTCACAAAATAAGCTAGATCCGAGCCCAAAATTCTAGTATTGGCCAAACATTTAATCATTCTTTACTTAAGCAATTACTGGATGACTTTAATGGAATTTCACAGACAAGTATCTGTTCTGAATATCCCAAGTTGTTTCAACACTTCCATCCTGTTGCACTTCAGCACAAAAATGCTCCACAAATTTGAGCAAGGGAGATGGAATAAAAGCTACAATAAAGTATTTAACTTTTGGGAAAATTAGCTGCCAGAGTGAAATGTAAAACTAAATGAAATACAGTTTGCTGTACACTTTGAAATAATAACTCATTAACAGAAAATAGTAGTGTGTCATTTGATTAAATTATTACTCCTAACAATAAAATGTAAATACTCATTAAAATGATGCTGTCTGCTATGAAAGCCTTTTGCTGAACCTTTTATTCACTTTGTTGCAAGCATTAGTTTGATCATTCTTAGTCATAATGAAAAGAATTGTTCCTTCCCTGTCAATGTTTTTACCATGACAACGTGGATTTCTGTCTTGTTTCCAAATATGTAAAAAAGAGTCTGTTCATCTATTCCGCTTGGGAACCCTGCAGCCCAATGGTATCAATGTGGACTTCACCAGCTTCAAAATCTCCCCTTCCCCCACCGCATCCCTAAACCAGCCCAGTTCGTCCCCTCCCCCCACTGCACCACACAACCAGCTCAGCTCTTCCCCTCCACCCACTGCATCCCAAAACCAGTCCAACCTGTCTCTGCCTCCCTAACCTGTTCTTCCTCTCACCCATCCCTTCCTCCCACCCCAAGCCGCACCTCCATCTCCTACCTGCTAACTTCATCCCACCTCCTTGACCTGTCCGTCTTCCCTGGACTGACCTATCCCCTCCCTACCTCCCCACCTATACTCTCCTCTCCACCTATCTTCTTTACTCTCCATCTTCGGTCCGCCTCCCCCTCTCTCCCTATTTATTCCAGAACCCTCACCCCATCCCCCTCTCTGATGAAGGGTCTAGGCCCGAAACGTCAGCTTTTGTGCTCCTGAGATGCTGCTTGGCCTGCTGTGTTCATCCAGCCTCACATTTCATTATCTTGGATTCTCCAGCATCTGCAGTTCCCATTATCACTGTTCATCTTTTCAATTGTTTCGAAGGGATTATTTAATACTATTCCAAAAACAGCCAGAATTCCCAGACATTGCTGCATTTAATCCAGATTGTTGAAAGGATTGTGAAAACAGTCAGGAATTTTGTTTTGGAACAAAAACAAAGTTTCTGGGAAAGCTCATCAGGTCTGGCAACATCTGTGAAGGAAAAAACAGAGTTAACGTTTCGGGTCTCATGACCCTTCCTCAGAAGGGTCTTCTGTTCTGAGGAAGGGTCATCAAAACATTAACTCTGTTTTTGCCTTCACAGATGCTTCTAGATCTGCTGGGCTTTTCCAGCAACTTTGTTTTTGTTTCTGACTTGCAGCATCCGCAGTTCTTTCAAGTTTTATTTTGTTCGGGAAGGCTGCAGAAAAAAATGACGGGGTATTTTGAATCCAGCGTCATGAAATAAGTGAGGTGCAGTGGGGTTTGCCTACAGCACCTTAACTGAAAAGAAAAACAACCTTGCATTCTATTGTGATCAGAGATAATGGGAACTGCAGATGCTGGAGAATCCGAGATACCAAAGTGTGGAGCTGGATGAACACAGCAGACCAAGCAGCATCTCAGGAGCACAAAAGCTGATGTTTTGGGCCTAGACCCTTCATCAAAAAAGGCTTTTCTGATGAAGGGTCTAGGCCCGAAACGTCAGCTTTTGTGCTCTTAAGATGCTGCTTGGCCTGCTGTGTTCATCTAGCTCCACACTTTGTTATCTTGCATTCTATTGTGCCTTTCATGACAGCTGGAAGTCTCAAAGCACTTCACAGCCAGTGAAGTGCTTCAAGTACAGTTACTGATGTAATACAGGAAAAATGGCAGCTAATTTATCGGTAGCAAATGCTAGCTTGGCAGATTTTTCATGCTATTTTCATATCCATACAAATGTAAGTGATTTCCAAGGCATTTCCAACTGATTTGTTTTATACATTACACTGGCCCTTGGGGAAATACAGCAGTATTTTGACAACTGTGCTCCTAGACAGTCACAAAGGAGATTAAATAGCTTGTCATACTGATTAATGCATCACACATTTGTTTAATTTATTTACTCATGGAGGTATTAGATGTGGACGAGGTATTCAATGCATACCTTGCAAGTATCTGTACCAAGGAGATGATGTTCCCAGGCTGAGGTGACAGAAAAGGAAATTGCATCACAGAAGGTTTTACAATTAACAAGGAAGAAGTGTTGGACAGATTGTACTTCAAGTTGACAAGACTCCAGGACTGGATGAGACGCATCCAAGGATATTGACAGAAGCGAGAATAGAAATGCCAAAGGCACCAGCCATAATTTTTCATCTTCTCTAGACTTAAGGGAGGTTTCAGAGCATTGGACAACAGCAAATATTATGAGATAACAAAGTGTAGAGCTGGATGAACACAGGAGGCCAAGCAGCATTATAGGAGCAGGAAAGCTGATGTTTCAGGTCTGGACCGTTCTTCAGGACCCCCTTCAGGTCTAGACCCGAAACGTCGGCTTTCCTGCTCCTCTGATGCTGCTTGGCCTGCTGTGTTCATCCAGCTCTACACCCTGCTATGTCAGATTCTCCAGCATTGGCAGTTCCTACTATCTCTGCAAATATTATGACCTTGTTTCAATAAAGGTTGTTAGGATAGGCTCAGTAATTACAGACCACTGAGTTTAACTTTAGTAGCGGGGAAACTTCTAGAAACAATCATTTTGAATAGAATAAATAGTCACATGGAGAAAAGTAGGTTGTTGAGGCACAACCAGCATGGATTTCTAAAGGGGTAATCATGTTTGACGGATTGGAGATTTTGAAGAGCTCACAGAAAGCTTTGATTGAAGTTAATGCCACTGATGTGATGTATATGGATTTTCAAAAAAACATTTAATATGATGCCATGTAACAAACTTGAGAGAAAAGGTACAGCTCACAGAATAAAGGGTACATAAATGTGGACAGAAAAGTGTTTGAGTAATAGGAAAGAGAGAGTAATGATCAATAGATACTTTTCAGGCTAGAGAATGGTTTGTACCAGAGTTCCCCAAGGCTTGGCATTGGAACCCTTGTTTATCCTGATACATAATAATGACCCAGATCTGGATGTGCAGGGAATAATTTAAATTTATGTATTATACAAAACTTGGAAGCTTTGTGAACCGTGAGGAGGACAGCATAGAACTCCAAAAAGGACAGGAGCAGTTGATGAAGTGGGTAGACAAACAGCAGATGAAGGCAATTCAGAGATATGGAAAAGGCTTTATGGTGGAAAAATATGGACAGACATGTTTTTGCTACCAAAGTGTATAACTTTGAAGCGGGGGTTGATATTTCTATTCAAATAATCAATGTTAAAGGGCACAAGGAAAGGGAGGAAAATGACATAATGTTAGAATACTAATTTGGAGAGGCAGTGTAGACTGCATGGGTCAAATATTTAATATAATAAAGTGAAACCTTGGGCACAAAACTACCCAGCAATGACAACATCTTCGTAAACACTTGTTGTCTACCTTAACTCAGGTTCCAGCTCTCGCTTTTTGAAGATAAACCTGCTGCCCTTTATTCAACAAAACATGCATGATCAGCAATTACAGTATTTTCCTGATATTCCGCCCCCATTCATCCCCAGCAGCCATTAATTCTGTGGCTGAATTGTCTCTGGGGTTACTGAGATCCTGTGTTTAATGTACCTGTACAAGGGAATGTCCGTGACATAGAGAAAAAAACAAATCCAAGCTCCAAATTTACACCTCCAACTAGAACTCCAGCACTTGGGAATTTGTTTCCCAGTATCATAGAGTCATATAGTCCGACAGCGTGGAGACAGGCCTTTGGTCCAAACTGGTCCTTGCTGACCACACTAACTCCATTTCCCTGCATTTGGACTACATCCTTCTTAAACATTTCCTCTCCATGTGTTCATCCAAATATCTTTTAGATGTTGGTAATGCACCCTCCTCAATCACTTTCACTGGTAGCTCATTCCATATGCGTATCACCCTCTGTGTACAAAAGTTGCTCCTGAGATTTCCATGTATTCTTTTCCCTCTTACATTAAACTGATGTCCTCTAGTTCTCAATTCCCAACCGTGGGAAAAAGACTCAGTGCGTTCAACCTACCTATACCTTTCATGATCTTATACAATTCTATAAGATCTCCCCCTCAGTGTTATACACTCTAAAGAAAAAAGTCCTAGTGTCCAACCTCTCCCTATAATTCAGTCCCTTGAGTCCTGGCAATATCCTTGTAAATATCTGCATTTTTTCCAGTTTAATAACATCCTTCCTATAGCAAGGCAAGCAAAACTGAACACAATATCCAAATGCGGCCTCACCAATGTCCGGCATTGCAGCATAACTTCCTAACTTTTATCCTCAAATGCCAACAAAAACAGAAATTGCTGGAAAAGCTCAGTAGATCTGGCAGCATCTGTGAAGAAAAAGAGTTAACATTTTGGGTCCGGTGACCCTTACTCAGAACTGCCATTGCGATTGAGCTCTGGGTAAGATTAATGACAACCTTGTGTGTATGGTGGTACAATGCATTGTGTAATCACCGAAATATTAAATAATTAGCAAACACCAACAAAACATTCGTAGTGCAATTAGCATACTTATTGCAACAGTACTTCTTAAAATCCCCATCTCATGCTATGTCATCCTCCCCATGACATCTGTCACATGCCATATCCATTCATTCATTTTATTTTTTCCTCACATGATCCCCCACTATCCCACCCCTTCTTCCTATGCTCCCCCCTCTCTGTTCAAAAAATGGTCTCACATCCCCAATTCAGTATGACCCAAGCACATCACCCCACCCCTTTCCTACTCCCCATATCCTTCCCCCCAAATAAACTAATTTTTTTATAAACTAATTGCTGAGAAAAGAAAGTGAAACAATTCTGATTTTGTGTAGATTCTTACCCCAGGCAATATCTGTATTGAGTTATTATCCATCCACAGTTCCTTCAGGCTCTGTAGCTGTTCCAGGACTTCAGGCTAAAGAAACAAATAACTGTGTAAAGCTATTAGTCCATTTGTACTGAGATCAGCATACAGATCAAATCAATACAGCTGGCTGCCACACTGACCTTATTACAACCTAATATAGGTCATTTCATTTCCAAGGTAATTGGGATGCTGCTTGCCCTGTAAATATGCCTCTGAATTGGGGGCAATTAAATTAATATGAACATTTTCTGTATGCATCCTCTGTTGTCCAAACCAATATGCTTTTAAATTTTCCAACTTTTTCACTTGACCTTTGATGATTGCATCTTCAACTATACTGTTCCAAACCTCTCAAATTTCACATGTTGGTATCTCCTGTTGGTACTCCCTCTGTGTCTGCATAGATTTGCTTCCGCCACCACCTTTTGATGATGCTTTTTGAAACACAAATTAGGAGCAGGAGTATGCCATTTAATTGCGAAGACTTATTTTAAAGAATAGCATCCTTAAATATGTCAATGGAAAAAAATAATGGTCAAGATTTTGCTTTTAGAAACTCTTACTGCATTGATCGACAAAAGAAGCATAATTTAAATATCCGTGGGGAGAGAAACCGGTAGTTTTGCGAGTCCAACATGTCTTTTTTGGAATTGAACAAAAAAAAACTGATGAGCCCATTGAAGCCACCAAGCAGGACTACTTGCATGCCAAACAGCGAAAGCAGCAAGTGATAGACAGAGCTAAGTGATCCCACTCCCAACTGATCAGATCTAAGCTCTGTAGTCCTGCCACATCTACTTGTGAATGGTGGTCGACAATTAAACAACTCACTGGAGGAGGAGGTTCCACACATATCCCCATGCTCAATGATGGAAGAGCCCAGCACATCAGTGCAAAAGACAAAGCTGAAGCATTAGCAACAATCTTCAGCCAGAAGTGCCGAGTGGATGATCCATGTTGGCCTCCTCCAGGTGATACCCAGCATTACAGATACCAGTCTTCAGTCAATTCAATTGACTCCACGTGATACCAAGAAATGTTTGGAGACATTGGATACTGCAAAGGCTACACACCCAGACAACATTCCAGCAACATTACTGAAGACTTGTGCTCCAGAACTTGCTACTCACCTAGCCAAGCTGTTCCTGTGCAGTTACAACACTGGTATTTACCTGAAAGTGTGGAAAATAGCCTAAGTTTGTCCTGTACACAAAAATAAGGACGAATCCAACACAGCCAATTACTGCCCCATCAGTCTACTCTTGATCATCAGTAAAGTGATGGAAGGTATCATTAACAGTGCTATCAAGGAGCACCTGCTCAGCAATAACCTGCTCAGTGACGCCCAGTTTGGGTTCCACCAGGGCCACTCAGCTCCCGGCCTCATTACAGCTATGGTTCAAACATGGGCAAAAGAACTGAATTCCAGAGATGAGGTGATAGTGACAGCCCTTGATATCAAGGCTGTATTCAACTGAGTGTGGCATCAAGGAGCCCTAGCAAAATTGAAATCAACGGGTATCAGGTGGCAAATACTCCAATGGTTGGAGTCATACCCGGCACATAGGAAAATGGTTGTGATTGTCGGAGGTCAATCATCTCAGCTCTTGGATGTCCTTGCAGGAGTTCCTCAGGGTAGTGTCCTAGGCTGAACCATCTTCAACTGCTTCACCAATGACCTTTCCTCCACCATAAGGTCAGAAGTGGGGATGTTCACCGATGATTACATGATGTTCAGCACCATTTGTGACTCATCAGATACTGAAGCAGTCCACGTTCACATGCAATAACATCTAGACAATATCCAAGTCTGGGCTGACAAGTCGCAAGTGACATTCACGCCACACAAATGCCAGGCTATGGCCATCACCAATGAGAGACAATCCAATCACCATCCCTTGATATTCAATGGTGTTACCATCACTGAATATCCCACTATCAACATTCTGGGGGTTACTATTGACTAGAAACTCAACTGGACTCACCACATTAACAGAGTGGCTACAAGAGCAGGCGAGAAGCTGGGAATACAGCTCCTGACTTCTCAAAGCCTGTATACCATCTACAAGGCACAAGTCAGGAGTGTGATGGAATATTCCCCACTTGCCTGAATGAGTGCAGCCCCAACAACACGCAAGAGGCTTGACATCATCCAGGAAAAAGCAGCCCGCTTGATTGGCACTCCATCCACAAGCATTCAGTCCCTCCACCACTGATGCTCAGTAGCAGCAGTATGTACTATCTACAAGATGCACTGCAGAAATTCACCAAAGATCCTCAGACAGCACCTCCAAACCCACGACCACTTCCACCTAGAAGGACAAGGCAGCAGATATATGGGAGCACCACCACCTTCAAGTTCCCCTGCAAGTCACTCACCATCTTGACTTGGAAATATATTACCGTTCCTTCACTGTTGCTGGGTTAAAATCCTGGAATTGCCTCCCTAATAATGTTCAAGAAATCAGCTCGCCACCACCTTCTCACGGGTAACTAGGGATTGGCAAGAAATGTTGGCCAGCCAGTGATGCCCACATCCCACAAATGAATAGAAAAAACAAATTCTGAAATGTCAGATCGGTCTTGAAACACCAACTGATTCTCTCTCCACAGATGCTGCTAGAGCTGTTGAGTTTCTCCAGCATTTTGTTTTCATTTCAGATTTCTAGCATCTACAATATTTCACTTTTATAATTAAAACACTATTTGGAGGAGTTAAAAAAACACTTAAATTCAATACAACCATGGTCCAAATGTTTCAGTCTCTGGATCACGGGACACCTAACCAGTAAATATATTTCACTTTAATCAATACTACAAACAATATTGGCAGATAAATGGCATCAAACAGCCAAGCAGACCCAAATTTCCTCCCAGATTTCCATACCAGGTGAAATCTTCAATGGCCTTCAACTGGTGCATTCCATTTGAATTTTCTACATGTGATTAACACCAACAAGGGGAGAATCAATAAATCCCATTTGACTCCAGTCACATCCCAGAGATTTCTTTATTTGATCTCAAGTAAACCTTATGGTACAGCCTAGTTGACTCATAAAATTGCTCTTTCCACTAAGAGATTTGCTTCTTTCCCTTGTCCCATTTTCTACTGATAGAAAATAATGTTTTTCTAGGAAAGATGCGTTTCTTCTTCATCAAGATCTGCCTTTATTTTCCACTCTGAGATGCAGCAAATCACCAGCTATAATTCAACATCCATATTTCCATCCTGTTCTGAAGAAATGTAAACTACTTTCTCCTCACAGATGCTGCCAGACCTGTTGATTTTCATCAGCAATTTTTGCTTTAGTTTCAGATCTCCAGGATTCATAGTTCTTTGTTTTATTTTATTCCAATTAATTGTCTGTCTGCCATTTCTTTGGGTTACTCATATTTTCAAAGTAATGTGAACCACATAAGAATAACACATAAGTCTAATAATAACATTGTCAAGAACAACTTTAACTTCATCCCTCAGAAGTCAAAGTAGTTTCAATTTGGATCTATAAGGACTTTCAGTAAAAGAAAATACAGACATTGTGCAAAGTGCAATTTTCATTACAACAAGGTTTCTTCAATAAAACAAAGCACTACAGATACAAAAAACAGAAATTGCTGTTTCTGAAGAAGGGATTCTGGACATGAAACGACAACTCTCCCTTCTTTCCACAGATACTTCCAAACCTGTTGAGCTTCTCTAGCAATTTCTGTTTTTGTTTAAGGCTTCTTCAAATCCATAATTACTACCACCCACAAGAACAAGAAGGGCAGACACATTGATATACAAGTTTGCCTCCAATTCACATCCTCCCTGTTTAGGAATACATTGCAACTCCTTCAATGTCAGTGAGTTAAAATCTTGGACCTGTCTTCCTAAAAACATTGTTGGAATACCTTCACCAGATAGACTAAGGTACCTCAAGAACGCATATAACCAACACCTTCTCAAGGTCAAACAGGAGATATGGGAAACTGAGTTCAATTACGTGATCCATTATTTCCTCAGTTAAGTTTATTTAGCAACAATGGCCAGGAATCCATTAATTGACAATTAATTGTATCAACTACATTTCATTGTATTTTACTGCCTTAATCTATAATCCTTACTCTAGTTGCTAAACTCATCTTTATTGCTTTATTCAGGATTCTATCAGAAACACAGAATCATTGAAAATAGGAGTAGGCTAGATGGCTCTTAAGCCTGCTCTGCCATTCATTATGACCATGGCTGATCATCCAACTCAGCCCCATGTTCCCACTTTCTCCCATACCCTTTGATCCCTTTAGCCCTAAGAGTTATATCTAACACCGTTTGTAAAAATTCAGTGTTTTGGCCTCAACCATGTTCTGTGGCAGAGAATTTCACAGGCTCACTACTTTCTTTCAAAGATATCCAAACTTTAGGTTTCTCCGGAAGCTTGTTAAGCTTAGATGAACACTCTCCACTCCTGAATTCAGGGAGTGTTATGCTGCATGCAATTTGCATTTCTGATGGTGAGCTGCCTTCTTGAACTGCTGCTGTCCGTGTCCTGTAGGTAGATGGAAGATGCTGTTAGGGATGGATTTCCAGTATTTTGATTCAATGACTAGATCCAATGAATAGAAAAATATTGTCAAGTCAATTAATGAGTGACTTGGAGGGGAAATGCAAGTTGTGCTGTTCCCATGTATCTTGCACTGATATATACTTGAGACAATTTCACTTTGATGCATAGGCTAGAATATAATGCCAGCAATGTCAGTCATTACCACACCCCCAACCATGCCACTATTTGAAGATATTGTCTTCCTCAGTGGTACAGTTAAAACAGGGGGAAGAACTGCTAAGTTCCTGCAGTGTGTTATGTCGATGATACACGGTAGCATCATGACATGCCGGTGATGGGGGAGTTGCTTGAATCTTCTCGGGTTCTTGAGCCTTGGAGTTAATAGAACAAGTCATTCATCATGAAATGCCTACTTCTGCTTTTGCAGCAGCCTCCAGTTAAGGTTCTAGCCAGTAGTTATGCCCAAAACAGACTAATGAATTCAGCAATTGGAATGGTACTGATTCATAAAGCTGAACAATGTACTAAAAAGTTAGTACAAAAGCAATTCCTGCAGATGCTGGAAACCTGAAATAAAAACGGGAAATATTCAGAAATATGGGCCTGGAAACAATGCACATATATAAATGGAAACAAAACTTGTTTAAGTGTAGGTAATTGAATAACTAAAAATATTTATAGAAAACAAATGTAAGTGAAGAGATTTTAAAAAGACTTCGGCATGATACAAAGTTTTTACAATGGGACAAGTTAGCCGAATGAAATGCATACAAAATGGGTGACATGGAGAAGGATCCAGTGGCCCAAGAAAAATATTTTCACAGCAAGAATGCTGCCAGAAAAGTGACTGAATACCCTTCCTTCCAAAGCACCTCCCAATTTCTATTTTCCCAAACCTGGAAAAGACAACATGCCCATTTAGGTCTGAATCTTCCCATCCTGTTTGGAATCCTTATTTCTGATCCAGATCAACCTAGTCATTGCCCACTTTGGTTTCTATTTCTCAGGCAAACTTCTGGGCCAGGAAGCTTCCCAACCAAAGCAGTACAGATTAGTCCAGAAATCCAAGTGGTCAGCAGCACAGTGGATTGGCATTGAAAACACACCCAAATGGCTTTTAAACACAGCCATATTTTGTGGCTTAAAGGTCCTTAAGCCAATTTGACCGCTACTGAGAAGGTAAATGAGAAAGGGAGTAAGGTGGCACATGGGTGGCAGGTTACTTTGGAAAGTGGATGTGGGGGCAATGCACCAGGTAGGTGAGGAGGTAGGGTGCCAAGTGGGTGGTGGGTACAGGTGCTGGGTGGGTCTGGGAGTAAGGTGCAAGTAGGTAAGTGAGATTTTTGAGTGGGTGAGAAGTCAGTAAAGGAATCAAGGGCTAATGGGGCTGTGAGGGCAGCTCAGGTCAGTGGGTGGCAGTAGAATCAGTGAGGTAGGAACTGGTGTAAGGGGAAGTCAGGAGGCAGAGTTGATGTGTGGTCATGTCCAAGGGCTCACAGGTTGGAGTCTCCGGTCTGGGCAGCAGGTGTAATGTCCAGAGGGAATTTGAAAATTTGTAAAAGGTTTCTGCATTTTCTGCGGAGAGGTTTCGCTCATCCTTACGCAGTCAGGGAATAGATAGGGCTAGGGTCAATGGGGTGGTCAGGTCCAAGATAGGGGATCGGTGCCCAAGAAGGGTTGGAGAGTGTAGACAATAGGATCAGTTGTGAGTTAGGGGTGTTGAGCTTTATAGTTAGCCAGGAAAAGTTGGTGGAATTAAAATCTTGGCTAACTCTTAGCGTAAGTGAATCAAAATCATCTTTAGTCTCTGACTCTCTCACAGGGTTGTGGACATTTTCAGAGAGCCCCAGGTGTCAGGTTTCAACTTCTTGGTCAATTCTTTCAAAGTCAGCTACATTGGGAAATCTGCACTGTCCTGACATTGAACACCTGCCTACATTGTTGCAGCAACTATCATCCTATTGGAAAAATCTGGGCCATGGTCACTACCACCATTGTTAGAAAGAACATAGGAACTACAATTAATATTGACTTAAATAACTTGAAATGTTAAGATCAGAGTCTGCAAAGTGTCCAGAGGAAAGGCAGCAATATTCAAATTATTCTGTTTGTTTCATCTGATGCATTCAATCATTGTATCCTTTGTTCTTTTCTCCGTTTGTCCGTTCCCTTCCTCTTCTCCCATTTACACCTTTAGTTCTTTTTTCACTAGTCTAAAATATTTTTCTATTCTGAAGAATGTTGCCACAATCTTAACTTCTTTTTCCCCTCTGATTTGCTGAACTTTTTTCTCTTTTCTTTTGCTCCTGAAGCTGACATTGGTGCCTTTTGTTACATAAGCCTGTGTGACAGCCTGGTTAGTACTGCATTTGTGTCTCCTAGTATCAGCAGGTTGCAGTGTCATAAAGGACAGGAGCTGTACAAACTGAGTCACTGGTACAGCTATTCAGGCATTTAGTCAGACTGACATAGTTAACGGATATCGAACAATGACAAGGCAAAATGCAGAAGGGAGATAGAAGGCTTGGTAAAGTGGTGCAATGAAAACAATCTCTCTCTCAATGTTGGCAAACTAAAGAACTAATCATTGACTTCAGAAAGAAAGGAGGAAAAAAATGTCCCCATCTACATCAATGGAACTGAGGTTCAGAGAGTGGACAGCAGCAAGTTTCTTGGAGTGATGGTAACCGACAACCTATCCTGGACTTCCCACACAGATGCGATGGTCAAGAGGACACAACAACGCTTCTTGTTCCTCAGGCAGCTCAGGTAATTTGGCATTTCCATAAGGACCCTCACCAATTTCTACAGGTACACTACTGAAAGCATACTGTCTGGGTGCACGATGGCCCGGTAAGGCAAAGGCTCTGCCCAGGACCATAAGAAACTGCAAAATGTGGTGTGCACAACACAGACCATCAGGCAAGTGGGGAGTATTTTATCACACTCCTGGCTTATGCCTGTAGATGTGGATAGGCGTTGAGAAGTCAGGAAGTGAGTTACTTGCTGCAGTATTCCTAGCCTCTGACCTGCTCTTGTAGCCACTGTGTTTATGTGGTGAGTCTAGTTGAGTTTCTGGTCAATGATGATTTCCAGGATGTTGATAGTGGGGAATTCAGCAATGGCAAATGAAGTGAAATTCTTAATGCAAAGGCACGTAGAGTATAAAAATACAAGAGTCGCTACAGTGGTCCAGGGGCTTGCTGAGAACCCATCTAAAGATTTTTGTAATGTTTTGGTCTCCATGTATGTCAGGAAGAATATACAGTATTGGTGATGATTTAAGAGATTAGTTACTTTGATTCCAGGATTAAGAGGTTGTTTCAAGAGGCAAAGTGGAGCAGGTTGGAGTAACTCGCTGGAAATTAGAAGAATGAGGGATGGAACTTACAATCCAAGAATCTTGGGCAGCAATCAAACAAAACAGGGAATTTGCTATACAAAGGGGAGTGTGAGCTTGTATTCACATGCACATAAGTATGGAAGGTAGTTAGTAAAACAGTGCTCCTCATTAATGGACCTGAAAGATTTGGCGTGGGCCTGCACCTACAATCACAGGCTGCCTCTCCCCTGCATGCTGCCAATAGGCTCACTAATGAGCCTATTAATACCTGTCACTGGAAGAGCAGTCACCAGTTAGATGGAGACAGTCAGGTCAACTGCTTTTTGCTTGGGACTGAGGTCAGGTCACTACACATTTTGCTTCATTGGAGAGGTTGGGAGTGGGCTGTTGAGTTCTTGCCGGGGCCATGCCTAGAGTCAGTATGGGTATTTTTGTCTACAGGTCCCTGACATACTGAGTGAGTCTAGCCCAAAGGCAAGTGCACCCTTTGCAGCTTAACCTACCACAGGCAGTGGATGGCAGGCACATCAAGAGTCAATGGCCCAACACCTCTAGAGTATTCCAAGAGGAGATTGTTGGGAAGCCTGTACGTGGTTCCTCCTCCACCTAGGTTCTTGCATCACCCTGTTTCCTTGTCATCAAGATATACTTTGAGTAAGCTGAAGGTCACTTGACTTCTTGTTGCCTTGTGCTTGTGACTACGCACTAATAGGTGGAGCAATGGACACAGGTCTGTGCATAGATTTAGCAAATTCAGAATGATAGAACTGGAGTACCATGGCAGCAACCAACCTGCACATGGAGGGAACCAGATGCTTATGTGCCTGAGGCAGCAGGGTCCCATCCATTTTACTGAAGTTCTGCAGCCTTTGTGATCAGAGATAATGGGAACTGCAGATGCTGGAGAATCCAAGATGAAGGGTCTAGGCCCGAAACATCAGCTTTTGTGCTCCTAAGATGCTACTTGGCCTGCTGTGTTCATCCAGCTTCACACTTTGCTATCCTGCAGCCTTTGTGTCAGGTTGCCCAGTGCATCAACAAACGTGTGTGCTGCTCCTGTGCCTGCTTGTGTATTTGCATGAAGTCCCTGGTTGCCAGCACCGTGGAGTCTCTCCTGCCTGGTGCTGTACAGGTGCCTTATGTCTGGCAGTGCTCCCAGTGCAAGCAACCTGGGCATTTGTTCCTCAACCAGTGCAGTTGTCACCGGCAGATGCTACTGACTTTATTCCAGCTAATGTTAACTCCAAGCTGGTGATGTTTTTTAATTGGAGATTTCTGCAACTCACAGGATGTTCCCATTCTTCACTAGTCAGGCCAAGATCCTCTCTTTGTAGGGGAAAGGACATGAATATCTGGCACTCTGTCATGTGTACTGGCCCTGTCGTAAGTGATTTACTTCTGAAATGAGAGAGAGGGGAGCGATCAAGTGAGATTAACCTGGGTAGCACAGTTGTTCAGTTTAGGAAAAGGTGGTGAGGCAATAAGTGAGTAGGCAGCACAGAGGCCAATTAGGGGAACTGGAGGGTAACAGCAACCAAGGAAATATGTTGTATGCAGAAATGGCAGTGGTAGAGCATGAGCCATGGTGGGAGGTATGTGCTATAGCAGAGATAGTGTGCGTGAGGCAGCAGAAAGAAATTGTGGAGAGGAGAAGGTCATGCACCTTCTGCCTGTACTGCTGGACATACTTCTGGTCAGTGAAGATTGCACTGACCAAGGTAGCAATCTCTGACCAGGGGGTTGGCAGAGTCTAACAGTGCAGCCTCCCTGGCAGTCCTCTGAGAAGTGGACAGTCTCTCCCGGCCCATCGTGTCCATCAGGACCTCCAAGTGTCTGTTCATAAAGTAGGTGCCAAATTCTCCTTGTCTGCCTCATCTGGAGTGAATGTCTGCAACTGTACAGGACAGATCTGGACTGCCAGAGCTTGACCAGGTACACAATGGCATTTTAAATATTATGTCAGTATGTTGACATATGTTTAATGGGAGATTTAGGGAAATACTGGATGAGATAGTTGTCATAGGATTGTGGCAGCTAGTTAATGTGACAAGTTTCAGACAACTGTATGAGAAAACTCGCTCAGCCTTGCAAACACAGATCCTCCATAAGAGTCACTAAAATTGATATTTTGCCAAATTATAATAAGATTCAGCCCAAAATTTCCTCTTATGGGGGAACACAGCACTTGGGGAAACAGTTTCCAAATAAAGGGTCTCTCTTCTAAGACAATATTGAACCTGAACTTCTTTGCTCAGAGGGTCATGGACATTAGGAGTTCTCTGACGGAGTAATTGAACCTTGGTCGTTGAACATATTCAAGGTTGTGTTTCTCAGATGCTTTGATCTACAAAGGAGTGGGGTGTTAAGGAGGGCAGTCAGGAAGATGGATTTAAAGCCATAATCAGATCAGCCATAATTTGTTGCATGGTGGATCAGACTCAAGAGCACAAATGGCCTACCTCTCTTTCGAAAGGACTCATGTTCATTAATGGAGAGGAAAAAAGGCAAGGGTGAGGTCATTACTACTTTAGAAGTGATTAGGCACTGTGTCATTGCAATAGCTTGCTTGTATAATGCCAGATGAAGGGGAGGAGAGCATCTGGAAAAGGGTCTTGCTCCATCTTATACAGAAGTCATCAACTCTCACGCAGCTGCGATATGCCCAACAAAGGTGGCATCAAAAGGCTATAGTAAACAGTCAAGGGTCACACATGATGTTCTATTCGGAGCACAGAGTCTACAGGAACAGGCAAAGCTATCAAGGACAGTGCAGAATAGGACTGAAACCCTTCTCGCAGTGTGTCACAGATATCTGTGCCATGTCAGTCAGAAAGTTACTACTCATAGGCACAACCTAAGGGTAGTGCTGGTAGGATAAAGTGTAAGCCATCATAATTATCTTGGATAAAAACAAAGAACTATAGATGCTCAAGATATGAAACAAAGAAAAACAAAAATGTTTCTGGAGAAACTCAGCAGGTCAGGCAGCATTTGTGGGGAGAAAATAGAGTTAACATTTTGAGTCCTGTGGACAGTTCTGAAAAAGGGCCACTGGACTCGAAATGTTAAACCCTAATTACCTTTGATCTGATTGACTATCTCAGACATCTCAGTGGGCAGTTAAGAGTCAACCACATTGCTGTGGGTCTGGAGTCACCTGATGAGATGGCAGATTTCCTTCCCTAAAGGGCGGAAATTAGTGAATGTTAGTGACACCAGAAGGACATTAGTGAATCAGATGGACTTTTACAACAATGACAGTTTTGTGATCACCATCATTAATACAAACTTTATAATCCAGTCATGCCAACTGAAATCAAGTTTCACCTGCTATTGTGGTGGGATTTGAACCTATGTTTTTATAGCAATAGTTTGGATCTTGATATCATGGTGCAATGACATTGCCACTATTGCACCATGTCCCCAAAGCCAACGCAGTAAAAGTCATTATGACTAAATATCCTCTTGGTTGGATTATTTCAGAGGTCATTTGTGGAGATTGATTGCAACTCACAGTGAGCTGCACACTGCTGAATCATGCACAGTCACAGATGCCCTCATCACCCAAAGCTTAAGATGGGAGTTATGTACACGCCTCCTAGTGGTAGTCTGGTTCAGGTGCAAAAAAAATCAGGAGACCAAAAACGCATGTAAGAAAAGCACAATTACAAATGGGGGACTTCAACATGCATGTGGACAGGGAAAATCAGGTTGGTAGCAGATCCCAAGAAAAGGAATTCATGGAATGTTTACGAGATGGTTGATTGAAGTAGATTGTGGAAGAGCCCATTATGGAGCAGGTATTTCTGGATTTGATGGTGTGTAATGAAGCAGACTAGAATAAGTAGTTTAAAGTGAAGGAACCCCCAGGAGGCAGTGACCATAAAATGATAGAATTCATCCTGCAGTTTGAGAGGGAGAAGCTGAATCAGATTAATGTTATTATAATTGAGTAAAGGTAACAACAAAAACATGAGGGAGGAGCTGGCCAGAGGTGATTAGAAGTTAACCCTCATAGGGAAGTGGTAGAGCTTCAATGGTGGGAGTTTCTGGGGATAATTTAAAAGGGTCAGCAGAAAATTATCTTAAGGAAGAAGAAACAAACTAAGAGGAGGATGAGGCAGCCAAGGGGAATCAGGAGCAGCATAAAATCAACTGATAAAGCATAAAGTGTGGTTAAGATTATTGGAAAATCAGACAATTAAGGAACCTTTAAAAACCTGTAGAGGTTAACTATAAAAGCAAAAAAAGGGGAAGATGATGTAATATTAAGGTATGCCAGTTTGTAATATAAAAGATGATTGTAAGAGTTCTTTTCAACATATAAAAGGCAAGAGAGAGAAAAACAAGGGTGAACATTGGACCACTAGAAAATGAGGCTAGACAAACAGTAATGGGGAACAAAGAAATTGTGCAGGAGCTGAATAGCTATTTTGCATCACTTTTCATGGTGGATGACAAAAGTAGCATACCAAAACTTTAAGGGAGACAGGGGGCAGAGGTGAGTGTAGAGGCTATCACTAACGAGAAGGTGCTGAGTAAGCTGAAAGGTCTGAAGGCGAATAAATCACCTGGCTCCGATGGACTACACCCAAGGATTTGAAGGAGATAGTCAGGGAGATTGTAGAGGCATTAGTGTTGTCTTTCAGGAATCAGTTAAGTCAGGGAGGGTCCTAGAATCCATTAAAAAGAGGATAAGATTTCAGAGTACTTGGAACTGTATGGCAAAATAGGCCTGAATTAGCACGGCTTTGTCAAGGGAAGATCATGCATGATAAATCTGTTAGCTTCTTTGAGGTGGTCATGAGTAAGTTAGACAAAGAGGAGCCAGTGGATGTGTTCTATTTGGATTTCCAGAAAGCCTTTGACAAGGTGCAGGCTGCTAAATAAAGTAAGAGCCCATAGTATTCTAGGCAAGGTATTGGTATTGATAGAAGATCAGCTGACTGGCAGAAGGTAGTATTGCGAAGTTGGGTAGATTACTTGCGGATTGGAAAGCAGTATGTTAGAATTTGGAGTTTGTAAAATATCAATTTTATAAAATGATAGTGGGGGAAAACAGTGTGTGGTCCCTTTAAAGAACGATGTGATTTCTTAGGCTTGAAGATTTAAAAAAAATGTCTGTGGGCAATTTGTGTGTTTGCAGGTGGACAGAGCAGAGCACCTGAATTGTAACATTTGCATCAGAAGGCTAGATGGTTAGCAGGCCAAGCCGCAGGTTTTGTTATCAAGACAACAAATTTGATTTTAGCCAATTAATTTAAACAAGCCCCTTAGATAACAAAAGTCAATCAAATTTAAATCTGATGGTTTGGACAACATAGGACTAATTCTATTGTGAGAACTGATATGCCATCAAGGATATAAAAGATGAGGACATTTGGAAAATTAGGAGAGAACCAATTGCCATCAGATAAGATATCAGCTCTCTCAACTCTTAGAGAAAGCTTTGTCTAATTAATAAAGGTACCGCGGCACCCTGAGCTAATAGACCAGACAGGAGAACTCACAGGAAGAACATTCCTGACAGATGATCAATGGAGAAGGCACAGAATATTCTGGAAGACATAACTTAACTGTACTTTTTAGAAACTAAGTTCTATTCTTTTTTTAAATTTTGGTTTATTTAAGTGGGAATTGTATTTATTGGAACAGCATACCATTTGGGAATAGTTGGTAGCTGGAGGGGAATTGTTTAGTTTGTTAATCTTCAGTTGATTTCTTCAGTTAGATTTAGATAAACAAATGGTTACTTGTTGATTATAGAGTGAGTGGCTAGAGTTTATTTCATTTAACCACTCCTTTATAACAGATCAGGAGCTCTCTGATGAAGGGTCTAGGCCCGAAATGTCAGCTTTTGTGCTCCTGAGATGCTGCTTGGTGTGCTGTGTTCATCCAGCTTCACACTTTATTATCTTGGATTCTCCAGCATCTGCAGTTCCCATTATCTCAGGGGTGAGAGGCAGGTTATACTACTTTTCACGAGATAACAAAGGGTGGAGCTGGAGGAAAAGCCAGGGAAATTTTGGTGATCCTGATGTCAGTGATGGGTAAACTGTTGGAAGGGATTCTGAGAGACAGGATTTACAGGCATTTGGAAAGGCAAGGACTAATTAGAGATAGTCAACATGGCTTGTGCATGGGAAATTGTGTCTCAATAACTCGATTACGTCTTTTGAAGAAGTGACAAATTGATAAAGGCAGTGCGATAGACACTGTCTATATGGACTCCAGCAAGGTATTTCACAAGGTTCTACATGGTAGACTGATTAGCAAGGTTAGATTATTATTGAATCCAACGGAAACTATAGCTACAAAGTTTGCAAATGACACAAAAACAAGTGGTGTGATAGACAGTGAAGAAGGTTATCTCAGAGTGCAATGGCACCTTGCTCAAATGGACTGAGGCATGGCAGATGGAGTTTAATTTAAATCAGGGTGAGGTGTTGCATTTTTGTCAGGCAAACCAAGGTAGGACCTATACAGTTAATGCTCGGACCCTGGGGAATGTTGCCAAACAAAGAGACCTAGGGTGCAGGTACATAATTCCTTGGAAGTGAACTCTATGACTCATGAATTAAATGCTAACATTGCATTTGCCATCCTAACTGCTAACTGAACCTGCATTTTAATGGTAAAAGAATCCTTTTAACAGATTATACGGCAAGGTGAGCCTCTCTGGGTGTTTTAGTTTTAGTTACGGGGGTGGGGGGGAGGTGGTCAACCCCCACTTTATAACACTAAACATTAGGATAAAGTGGTGATTTTCAGAATGGCAGCTGTGGTTAGTGGAGCTCTGCAGGAGTTACATTATACACAAATGATCTGGATAGCGGAATTGACGGCACAGTTACTGAGTTTGCAGATTACGCAAAGATAGGCGGAGGAACAGGAAGTGTTGAGAAGATGCGAAGGCTGCAGAAGGACATGGCAGACAAAAGTAGCAGCAGATGGAATACTGTGCGGGAAAGGGAGAGGTTATGCACTTTAATAGGAATAGCAGTGCTGATTATTTTCTAAATGGGGAAATGCTTCAAAAATCTAAAACACAAAGTCCTAACACAGGATTAACATGCGGGTTCAGTTAGCAGTTAGGAAGGCAAATGCAATGTTAGCCTTTAATTCATGAGTCATAGAGTTCACTTCCAAGGAATTATGTACCTGCACCCTAGGTCTCTTTGTTTGGCAACATTCCCTAGGGCCTGGGTATTAACTGTATAGGTCCTACCTTGGTTTGCCTGACAAAAATGCAACACCTCACCCTGACTTAAATTAAATTCTGCTATTCCTCAGTCCATTTGATCAAGGTG
Organism: Stegostoma tigrinum; assembly: GCF_030684315.1. Lineage (NCBI taxonomy): Eukaryota > Metazoa > Chordata > Chondrichthyes > Orectolobiformes > Stegostomatidae > Stegostoma > Stegostoma tigrinum. The sequence continues at coordinate 52,743,732 of NC_081361.1, read as the reverse complement.
CCATTGAACTCTGAGATAACCTTCTTCACTGTCCATCACACCACTTGTTTTTGTGTCATTTGCAAACTTAATAGCTATATTTTCCGTTGGATTCAATATAATCTAACCTTGCTAATCAGTCTAACAAGTAGAACCTTGTGAAATACCTTGCTGGAGTCCATATAGACAGTGTCTATCGCACTGCCTTCATCAATTTGTCACTTCTTCAAAAGATGTAATCGAGTTATTGAGACACAATTTCCCATGCACAAGCCATGTTGACTATCTCTAATTAGTCCTTGCCTTTCCAAATGCCTGTAAGTCCTGTCTCTCAGAATCCCTTCCAACAACTTATCCATCACTGACATCACGAGCACCAAAATTTCCCTGGCTTTTCCTTAGCACCTTTCTTAAATGATGGCACCACATTAGCCAACCTCATCTGTAGCTGTTGATGATACAAACATCTCACTAAGAGGCTCATCAATCTCTTCCCTAGTTTCCTACAAATTCTGGGATACACCTGATTAGGTCTCAAGGATTTATCTACCTTTATTCATTTTAAGCACCTCCTTTTCTGTGAATTGGACACTCCTCAAGACAACACTATTTTTTTTCCTTAAGTTCCCCAACTTCCATGTCCTTCTCCACAGTAAATACTGACACAAATTATTTGTTTAGTATCCTGCCCATCTTTTGTGGGTCCATCGTAGACAGCTTTGTTGATCTTTAAGAGGTCCCATTGTCTGTCTCATCACTGTTTTGCCCTTACTGTAGAATCTCTGAATTCTGCTTAGCCATATTTGCTAAAGCTATCTCATGTCCCCTTTTTGCCCTTCTGATTTCCCTCTTGAGTCTACTTCTACTGCCCCTATACTACACTAGGGATTCACTTGATCCCTGTTGTCTATACTTGACATGTGCCTCCTCCTTTTTCTTGATCAGGGCCTCAACTTTTCTAGTCATTCAGCATTCCCTATGACAAACAACCTTGCCCTTCACACTATCAGGAACATATTGTCTCTAAACTCTTGTTATCTTATTTTCGAAGGCATCCCACTTTCCAACTGTCCATTTACCTGTAATAATGTCAAAATTGGCCCTAATCCAATTAACAATTTTAACTTTTAGATCTGGTCTATCCTTTTCCATCACTATTTTAAAACTAATAGAATTATGATTGCTGGCTCCAAAGTGCTTCCCCACTGACATCTCAGTCACTTGCACTGCCTTATTTCCCAAGAGGAGGTCAGGCTTTGCGCCTTCTCTAGCAGATCCATTCACATACCAAATAAGAAAATTTTCTTGTACACACTGAACAAATTTCAATTTGTCTAAGACCCTAACTGTATGGCAATCCCAGGCAATGTTTGGAAAATTAAAACCCTCAACATTACAACCCTATTATTCTTACAGATACCTGGGATCTCCTTACATATTACTTCTCAATTTCCTGATGACTATTGGGAGTACTATACTACAATGCCAATAAGGTGATCATCCCCTTCTTAGTTCTTAGCTCCATCCATATCACTTCACTGGACGTTCTTCCAGGAATGTCCTCCCTAAGTACAACTGTAATGTTATCCCTAACCAAAAATGCCATTTGCCCTCCTTTCTTGATCCCCCTTTCTATCCTTCCTGTTGTACCTATACCCCAGAACATTAAGTCCGGCCCCTCCCTGAGCCACATTTCTGTAATAGCTATGATATCCCAGTCCCAGGTTCCCAACCATGCCCTGAGTTCATCTGCCTTACCTGTTAATTGAAATATATGCAGTTTAATATATTGGACTTACCTTGTTCTCTGCCATGCTCTTGCCTGCCTTGCCTATTTAACTTGCTCCCCTTCTCAACTGTACTAGTCTCCAGCATCTCTTTTCTCATTATCTCTTTAGGCCCCAACACCTCCTTCCTCTCCCCCTATACCCTGCCCTAGCTAGTTTAAAGTCTCCTGAGTGGCACCAGCAAATCTCCCCGCCGGGATCTTAGTCCCCTTCCAATTCAGGTCCTTTCTATACAGGTCACTTCTACCCTAGAACAGATCCCAATGATCCAAAAATGTGAATCCTTGCCCCTCACACCAGCCCCTTGGCCATACATTCATCTGCCCTATTTTCCTATTCCTACACTCACTACCACATGGCACTGGAAGTAGTCCAGATATTATCATCAAGGACCTTATTTAACCTCCTGCCTAATTTCCTGTATTTTCTCTGCAGAACATTGTCCCTTTCTCTAGCTATATCTTTGGCACTAACAGGTCACTCTCCCTTTTCAGAATTTTCTTTATCCACTCTGTGATATCCTTGACCCGAGCACCAGGGAGGCAACACACCATTCCAATGTTTTGCTGACGGCCGCAAAAACGCCTGTCTATGCCCCTGACTTGACAGCCCCTATCACAATCGATCGCATGGAACCTGATATACCCCTCCACAGTTGAGCCAGTCAGGGTATCAGAAACCTGGCTATCAATGCTATGGGCTAGAAATATGAGCAGCAATATATGGCTGAGTCTCTGATATAGCCACGTTTGGAACATTGTGAGCAGTTTTGGGACCAATATCCGAGAAATGATGTGCTAGAATTGCAGGGGGCCCAGAAGAAGTTTACAGCCAAGGATGAAGGGCTTGTCATATGAGGAATGAATGAGGTCTCTGGGTCTGTATTTGATGGAGTCTAGAAGCATGGAGGATCATATTGAAATTTACAGAATGCTGAAAGGCCTGAATTGAGTAAACGTGGAGATGATGTTTCCACTGGCAGGAGAGACTAGGACTTGAGGGCACAGCCCCAGAGTGAAGGCCGTGGAATTCAATTCGGTGAGTGTATTTAAGACGGAGATGGATATGTTCTTGATTATTATAGGGATCCAAGGTTATTGGGAAAAAGGCAGGAGAATAGGGTTGAGAAACATATCAGTTGTGATCAAATGGCAGAGCAGATTTGATGGGTTGAATGGCTTAATTCTGCTTCTATACCTTATAGTCTTATCAGTCATGTGTCAGCTACATTGAAAGGTTGAGCTTTTAACTCACTCTGCAAAACATCAACTATGTTGCCTGTCATCTTCATTCAAATTGTGATTGAACAATGGAAATTGAAATGGCAGTGACCACACTTGGAATTGGGAGGCAGTAATTTTTTTTCTCACTGAGCACATGTGCTCAACACGTGAGAGGTCTGCCATCCTTTGAGGGTCAATTGCATTAATCAGGCAGTTTCACTTTACAGATGAAGACAACTATAATCATAGGATTCAGAATGTAAACTGTACACACTTGCGCTCCCTAATGATTTCATCAGTAATGAGCTTCCATAATTCCCACCCAACTTATATTTATGTCTTTATTCATCAGTTTCAAATTTTATAGGATAAAATCTTGATCAAAATTAATTTTGGCCACGTCATTGGTCATTACTGATCAATCACTGTCATTTCTATAGGTTGTCCACAGCGACAAGCTGTACAAGCCAAATTGATTTAATTTCACCCTGAACTGAAAGTATCTGACAACATGCTCTTTTATGCAATGTTTCCTTTCTCGGGTGATGTGGGGATGGAGGTGACTATTAATAATGTAACCTTGATGTATTACATTTGCACTGCAAGGACTGTGCTACATACATTGGAAAAAGGTCCAGTTTGTCAAACGTCCTTGTGGTCATGTTCCATAGCCCTCCATGTCAGAGTTCTCTGTGTTCTTTTCTATGTAGGACTACTGTCATTGTGTCTGATGTGAATGGTAACTGTTTACATTTCTAAGAACCTGTTTTGTTTCCGATGTTCCACAAACTGGTTGCAAACATGACCAATACATCCAGCCACAGTACTACTATCATTCATTGACTGTAAGGATGCTGTTGCTTGGAATGTAAGTTGTCCAACTGATCCCAGAAACAAGTGCAGCTTTTTCTTTGAGAGATAATGGGAACTGCAGATGCTGGAGAATTCTAAGATAATAAAATGTGAGGCTGGATGAACACAGCAGGCCAAGCAGCATCCCAGGAGCACAAAAGCCGACGCTTCGGGCCTAGACCCTTCATCAGAGAGCTTTTTCTTTGTTGCTTCTTCACTTTTGCTGTTGTTGAATGAAAGTGAATGTTTTCAGTCGTTTGAAAGCTTTCTGGTTTGAATTTGTTCCCACCACTAACAATAAGATGATGTTGAGCTACAGTCTTTAAGGAAAAATTAGCAATTCCATGGACAAGATTTTAAGATGGGTTGATGGAAAACCTGTGTAACTTGGTACTTAGTAGGAATAATTTATGAATGTGCACTTGCATTTGCAATGAAGTGTCACACATGCCATCTATGTGCTTTCAGAGGCATTATTTTTTGTTTCCCCTCCAACTATATGCACTGGGGAGCAGCTCCTGGCTGGCAGCACTCAATCTGGTGCATGGTTGGACTTTAAAAATAGCACTACTGTGAAGCCTCGTTGATCCCTACAATAGCAAGTAGATCCACAGTTTTTAAGCAAAGCATATCGTAAGCGAGGCGCCATTGCAATTTGTTGCTTAAAAACTATGGAGTGAAGCCCTCCATGAAACTCACTAAAATTAACACTTAGCTGATTTCTGGTAAAATTCAGCCCATTAATTGTAACCAACCCCCCACCCCTTTGCAAACACTGCCTGCCCTGTTAAATTTTTGTAGCCTTTTGTTGTTTTTGATTCCAGGCAGTTGTCAGATTTTGACCATATGCCTCCAACTAATGTTACACATAGGTTTGTTGGGTTTTCATAAACTCCTTTCCTCATTTGAAAGATTTTACATCAAAATCATGAGCATAATTGTCATGCTCAACATTGATGCATGTTTTAAGTGGCATACACTAACAAAAAGAATGAAAGGAAGTACTGCCAAAAAGGCCTCATAAAAGTACAAAAATGTTGCCAGCAAGACAATGATTTACAAAATCAATTATATTGAATGCAGCTAAATGGGGATAAAAATTATTTATATATATATATATATGGTTATTTTTAAAAGAACAATTGAATTTATCATCCCCTTCAAAGAAACATGCATGAATTAGACAACTTTCAGGATTCTCATGTTCCCTTACAGACAAAATATTCACTTAGACAGGGCCTAGTCTTAAATTGCAAGATTTGATATTGGACCAATTTTTAAAAATTGTTCGATTTAAAAGAGGTGCAAGTAACAGTTTCAAATTCTTGTTTGTTTCAAATCGGTCAAATATGTTTACAACATATTGGGGATACCAAGATTCGTGATGTCAAATGTTCAACTTTACAGTCCACGTCAACCATCTGCAAAGGTCAAGCAAGGCCTCAAAAATTAGGTCGTCCATTTAATCAAAAATTAGCATCTCAATTCATAATTGTGAAACCTTCATGAAATCCACTTGCCTTTGGTATAATACATTTTTTTGAAAGAAACACCAATTCCAGAAGTTCTGCAAACCAATAAATTCTACTGTGGTCCCCTTCAATGCTTTTATGTAACTTTCTCGTTAATAGCCAAATAAGGTCTTGTGAATTTTTTTTTAAAAACAGACTGTTCCAATTTTCCCACCATCAGAAGAGCTCAAACAGTAGGATTATTGAACGACATTTTTTTCAAACCCTTTTAAAAGTTGGCTTTACTTTGTAAATATCGGATGAATACTCAACACAAGGCCATTTTGGAACTTAATCCTGGAATATTCCTTTAAAAGTATTTAAACATATTGTTTAAATCCCATTAGAAGTATTTTTCAATTAAATATCTAATTTTAACATACAGTTCACACTTAATGCCATCTTTTTTTCTTACAGATATTTAAATATATTAACAGTACCACTTTAGGCATAATATAAATGGCTTCTGAGAGTGTGATTTTCCTCTCCCTGGAGGGGTTGAGGAACATGGCAAGAAAGGCGAATAATTGCACACATTCGTTCTGGAGCCTTCTCATCTCTTCAGCAATTAAGTGCTGAATGAATAAGTCAATTGGGGATTTCATTGATTCACCAGCAATTACAGTCCTAAAGTAATTAACATCTCTTTAAGGGCTCAAACTCTTCAGTGGCCCAATGGGGCCTGTTTTCAGGGAAAAAAAGATCATTGAGGAAAGCTGCATTCTGGGTTGGAGTGGGTAAGGTAAAAGCTGAGGTCAGTCAGGTACATGAGCAGGATGGGTGTAGTGAGAGGATGGTTGATGGAAACAAATTCCTCCCCTTTAACACATGAGAAATAAAATGAAAAGACTTATCTTCTCACTACTGGATTGCCTGTTACTAGGTCTTAACTGACCTCTAATTGGATAGTAGCTTAAAAAGCTGATTAAATCTCAAACCTGCTGGTAGTCAGCTATAGAGTAGGAGAGCAGCTAGAACTACCATTTCTACAACCAGAAGCCAGGAATCTTCTCTCTCTCTAACAAATTCTGTGTATTACTAAGTCCATCTGTGGAAGAAACCTCCAGCTATTCAATTACAGAAGCTGTTGCAACTGCTGAATTCTGACTTACAACCCCATCATTCTGAAAGAAAAACCTTCAAGCTAGGCTTGCAATGAACAGATTTGAGGCTTCTATGTACCTTTTGTCTGCATCTACTTCTAATCTTTGCTTTACTTTTAAATTTACAGAAATAATTGCACATTAAACTAACCTTTAACCTGTTTTTTAAAATTAAAGCATGGCTGTTTACATTTAATTTGGAACACTCAAACTAAATGAGAGCTATATGGGCTCTATTAATTCACAGTTCACTAACTATGTGCTGACATGCTTTGTAGTCATGACACTATTTCAAGGACTGTCTGAAGATGCACAAGTGAGATAGATTGGCTATGCTAAATTACTCTGTAGTGCTTAGGTGGGTAGGTTAGGTCTATTAGCTGTGGGAAATGTAGAGTTACAAGAATATCGTAGGGGGTGGGCCTGAATGGGATACTCTTCAGAGACTTAGTGCAGACTTGTTGCACAGAATGGTCTGTTTCCACACCAGAGAGATTCTATTCTATCTTGAGTGTCCATCTGCTCCACTGGGGAGGAAGTCTTGATCCAGGAGGTTGCAGGTGTCAGCTGTGATCTGCCATGAAAGCCTGAGCCTCCTGATGCCCCGGGCTCAGACCTGTTAATAGAACTACCCCTCTGCCTGTAGTCTCACCTTCTTCCATTTTGATTTTGGTGCCCCCATTCTACCCTACTCTGTGGAGTAGCTTATATCTGACAAGATGCTATCGGAGGTGGTGCAATTGCTTCAGCTCTCATGCTGTGGTGAAGGATAGCAGCAATTAAGTACAGCTCAAAGTCAGTTAAGTGCAAGACCAATGAATTGTATTCTAGGAAGTTAACAAACACCTGTCAAGTCACAATAACAGCCTTTCAGACAAGAAAAGCATGAACACCAAAGACTCATCTGGCCATGCTTCAGTTTCACTGAACAGTATTCTTTCCATTGCACACTCACCTGGATGATCCAGTTAAGTTTCTAAAACAGGTTCCCAATGGTTAAAGCCAAATTGATGGTTAGCACATTACTTAATTAGCATTTTGAGTATCTCGGTTGATCTCTTAGTTGATTTAAGGGGTCTCCCACTTGTCTTCAATTGTCCAATTAAACCCAGAGGAGCTTTTGTAGTACAGTGGTAGAGTCTCTACTTTGAGTCAGAAGGCCTGGATTCAAATCCAACCTACCTGTAATGTGTAATGACATATTCAAATTGGTTGATTTTAAAGTAACTTCAGGTAAACCTATAGATCCTTCTGCTCCAGAGGTGAGTAATAATGTGTCTGCAGAGGTTGATTAGAAAATATCTCCAATGAAACCCAGAAGAGGGCAGGAGAATATTGGGATTCCAACCAAATATCACTTTTAAAGGACTTGAAAGATTGAAGGCTTTGTTCTCATTATATATATTTGACTGAGTATAGACCAATGCAAGTGTAAATTCAACAGGATAATGAATTGTAGACAATTCACAAGAGTAAAGTGAATTGTTGATTTTTAGGTCTCTTTTGTCAAAGTCTCAATGTTTCTTTGAATAAGATTAAAAAGTGTGAAATATTTGGAGCCTTGGTTACTCATTATTTAACAACCTGTCTTGGTGGACACTTTTATGGAGTTACAAACTGCATTTTTTTATAAATCCTTTTTTTCCTCAGTTGTTCCCCTTTGCCACTGTTATTATATGGCTAAATAAAAACCAAAAGAAAAAGTTCTGAGGCAAGGTCAACGTATCAGAAATGTTAAATCTGTTTTCTCCTCCACAGGTGCTGCAGGCCTACTGAGCTTTTCCAGCAACTTTGTTTTTGTTCCTGTTATTATATGGGTCATTGGTCATGTGTATTCATCCTACTGGATGAATGGGCATGGAAGGGATAAATGATATCATTGAATTGGCATGGAGAGCCTGGGGAGGGTATGAAGAGTCTTTGGGGTCATGGATCAGCATCTTTGAACTTAACTTACCTTTCAAAGTGTTCCCAAATCCAGTCTGTATTCCAAACTGCTCTGTGCTTTCACCATGAGTCATAGAGGAGCAAGCACAATTCCTTGAGAACTGCAGGCAGCTAGAAGATGTCAACCCAGCAATGGATCTGGCCAGGTAGGAAATGCAGGGTATAGGATCATTACTGGCTCTTTTATTCAGCACTGGCAAAAAAAAAATCCCAACACTGGGAGTAGGGAAAAGGGTCCTTGAATTGAGTCCCACTACCATTTTTAAATAACACTGATCATCCTAATTCAGCAAAAATCCAGTGCTGAGTTGCTGAACATAAAACATGCAATAGACAGTAGGCTTTACAATATTATTCCTTATATTACAATGGTTCAGATCTTCAAATCTGGGTCAAAATTCCAATTTCCAAAGCAGATCAGACCAATTGTTACATAGCTACCCACCCACCCAGGGAGAATCCTTCCAATGTCACCAAGTGCAGTATCCTAAAAGACTGTGATAGAGAGAATCTTTGTAGACTGCATGTCCCTTTTTTATGGTAATGGCTCAAATGCATAAAATCTCTTTGAAAAGTTATGTTGAGAAGCCAAGTGTGCAAGGTAAGCAGGTAAGAGGGTTTGGTGGCAGCTGGGTAAGGGGCTGAGGTGGTAAGATAGCAGATAGGTGAGACAATAGACAAGCTGCATTAGCAAGTAGTGTTTTGGTGAGTGGGGTAGTTGGATTGGTTCTGGGAGAAAAGCTTTTGTTTGTCAGGTTGGGGGGGCTTCATTGGGTATTCAGGAAGGATTGTTGGAGCTGGTTTTGGGTGCAGGAAGGGGGTTAGATGGGGGGGGGGCGCGAGAATGGGTTAGGGAGGGGTAATATTTGGGAAGGTCAATCGTATAGTTATCCAGAAGTCACAGTCAATTTTAATCTAACATTTTCTGGGTGACTCTCTCGAGAAGCAAATTGGAATCCTCAAGCATCTGATGCTAACTCAGAGTTGGAGAAATTTTCTGACCGTTCCTAATGCAGAATAATTCCTGTTTGAAGTTTAACTCTCTTGCCAATTCCCGCCTAGTCGGTGCTTCAAGGTCGCCGAAGAATCTTGGTATATATCTCTGGAGTATGTCCAGTCTCTAACAATCGAGAGAACTGTTGATCTAGGCCAATATACAACAGATTTGATTTTTATCTCCAGTAAAATTTCACTGGCTATAGTTAGCAGCACCTGATCCATTCAAGTCAACTTCTATTCATCATTTCTTACCAGCTCTGTGAATTCATTACTGCCCAGATCCAATCGATCTATCTGTGTCAGTCTGTGCATTGACCTGTTGCAAATGAGAATAAAAGAATTAAAATTTACACATTTTGTTATATTGCTTGTTTCAAGACCCCATAAATAATTAAATGCACAAAATTGGATGTCATGACTGGAAATGTAGGGAAGAAAATCTCATATGAAACTTTGTCTTTATACCACTTGCACATCCTCAAGCCATCTCAGAGTTTCACTGTTAAGTTCAAATGCTGTTCTTAATGTTGCGTAGGCAAAACAAGCAGCAAATTTGTCCACCTATATCTCTAAATTGTTTGTGAGAATATGACTAGTAAATTTGATTTTGGGAGCATTGATCAATGGGAAAAATTTTCGCCATATGGGATGAAACATGTCAATCTGCAGTCAACAAATCCACTAAAGGGGTGACTGATATAATTTACCAACTCAAGAATCTTCATCAATTTTGTCTGGAGTAACAGCAAAAGGAGAGAGAAATAAAGAATAAAAAGAAAATCTGCAAATAGCAAAAATCCTAAGGAAAACCAAATTAGAATGTAGCTCAGCAGTAAAGAAGGAAAGAGATTGAATTAGATTTTCAACTTTATGCCTGGGATTTCAATAATTTTAATGATAAGCAGTCAATCTGTAAAGCTCGTGCTGTGTCCAAAGGACAAGTTAAAAATTTACGGCACTCATATTTATTTACCACACTGACATTATTGTCATCAGAATATAAGGAAAAGTAATGCAATAAATCTCAAAAATAAGAGGGTATAATTGTTCTTTCCAAATAGTAGTTTCCAAAGTTGATCCTTTCATAGATCGCACACAGCTTATTATAATCATTTTAAAATACCAAAATGAGTCCAGATATTTCATGAATTTTAATCAAATAGAATTTGACTTTGAATCACATAATGTTAGGGCAGGTGGCCCACCCTTGGTCAAAGAGGTAGGTTTTAAGGTGCATTCTAAAGAAGGAATGATGGAGAAATAAAGGTTTTGGGAAGGATTTATAAATCATAGAATCATACAATCCAGAAGTGGCCGTTCTGCTCATTGAGGTCTGTCCTGCCAAAAATATACTACTACCTAAACAAGATAACAAAGTGTAGAGCTGGATGAACACAGCAGGCCAAGCAGCATCTTAGGACCAGAAAAGCTAACGTTTTGGGCCTGGACCTGCTGTGTTCATCCAGCTCTACACTTTGTTATCTTGGATTGTCCAGCATCTGCAGTTCCTATTATCTCTACTACCTATACTATCCCACTTTCCCACACCAGGCCAATATCCTTGAATGTTATGACGCTTGTAGTGCGCATCCAAGTTTTAAAGGTTATGATATTTCCCATTTTAACCACCCTCCCAGGTAGTGCGTTTCAGAGCCCCACTATTCTCTGGATGAAAAGTTTTCTTCAAAACCCCTCTAAACCTTCTGTCTTTTATTTTAATATTATACCATCTTGTTATTGATCTTTCAGACTTAGGGAATTGCTGTTTTCTGTTCACTCTGTTCAGACCTTAGCACCTAGACAGCTGTATAGATGCTGTCAATGGTGTAGTGATTCAAATTGGAAATGTGCAAAAAGGTCCGAGTTGGAGGAGCTCAAATCTGGGAGAGGAAGGGGTTGTAGAACTTGAGTATGTTACAGAGATAAGGAGGAGAAAGAAAATTAAAGGCTTTGTAAACAAGAACGAGAGAAATTGAGGCATCATAAAACAAAGCCAACAAAGATCACTGAATACAGAGATAATAGGTAAACAAAGCTTAATAAAAATCACAATATGGACAGTTAAGTTTTGAATGGCTTTTTGTATATTGCACTGAGGTAGACTAATGTGCTCAGCTGCAGGCAACTATATTTGAACTAATTTAATCATAGCTCGCAAATTGAGAATGTAGCAGAGACAACAATAGAACAAAATGTTCAGATCTTATAATATACGACTCACCCTCTCCTCTTTAAAAAGAAACAACTTGTACAATAAAATGTAAAATTTTGTACTTAGATAAGTTCCCAAAATGAAATATGATTAAAGCAACAACAGCAATGTGGAAATGTAACGGTTGGGTTGTGAGATAACAAGGTGTAGAGGTGGATGAACACAGTAGGCCAAGCAGCAGAGGAGCAGGAAGACTGACTTGTTGTTTGCTTGTTCTTGTGATCGAAACCAAAATATACATGACCAATTTATGTAATAAAAGAAAATGTGTTTTCTTAACACAAGTATGTGTTTATCAAAAATATCATTGGGCTACATTGAATGATAAGAACAAAATTGTTCTTTTGTTCTACGAAGGGTCACCGGATACAAAATGTTACTTTGCTTTCTCCCCAATGATGCTGCCATACCTGCTGAGTTTCGCCAGCACTTCATTTTGTTTCAAATCTCCAGCATCTGCAGTTCTTTGTTTTATATCAACATTTTTCTTTTCCTTAACACAAACTTTTATTTAGTTAATGTGGCTGGTTACTTCCTTCTCTTTGCAATGGCTTGATTCTGCTTGCTCCATATCTCTAAGCTGTATTAAATCTAAACTTTGACTACTAGCTCCACTTAATAGTTGGGACAGTAACATTGATTAACCTTAACCAATTACCCTAATTCACCTTGTTCATTTATTTTCTTTTTAAACTTTCACTTCAGGAGAAATTTGAACTATGGGATATTAAACTTGCTCTCCCTTTGTCAAATCTCCTCTTTCCTGAACATGACATCTATGCAAAACAATCTTCATGGTTCAAACATCCTATGACTGTCCATACTTTAAGATGACAAGGAACTGGATGAGATGCAATGGATTTCAGGATATTGAAGAAAATGAGAATGGAAATTGCAGAGGCACTAACAATAATTTTTGAGTCCACCTGAGACTCAGGAATGGTGTCAGAGAATTAGAGAAATGCAAATATTACATCTTTGTTCAAAAAAAAAGGGTATGGAGATTAGAGAAGCAACTACGGACCAATCAATCTGGCTTTAGTGGTAGGAAAACTTGTAGACATAATAATTTGGCACAAAATTTATAGTCACATGAACAAAAGCAAGTTAATTAAATATAGATTCCTTATGGAAAGATTACATGTAACTAACCAATGGGGTAATGGGATTGATGTAGATAAAAGAAGCAAAGTGATACGAGGAAAAACTTTTCCATGCAGCAAGGGACTAGAGACTGCCTAAGACTGGAGGTAGGTCCAACTGAGGGATTCAGAAGAGAATGTGACAGTTATTTGGAAAAAGGATTGCATGGAATAATGGGGAAAAGTCAGGAGAATTATACTCTTTGAAATATTCAGACAGTGGGAGCAGACACAATGGGCTGCATGGCATCCTTCCAGGCTGCAACAATTCTGTGATGAAAATGAAAATCTATTTATTGACTGAGAAGCCAAGTTTTTATAGTTTCATTATTTGCACTGGTATTAATATTATTATTGATACAGATTGAAAACTTGGCACAGGTAACAATTTGAATATTTGCAAATGCCATACTATGAAGTATAATAAACAATGAGGAAAATGGTAATAACCTTAGACGATGTGGGCAGCATCATGGAATAGGCTTATCCATAGCACAGGAAAGTTGATGCATATTCAGATGAAACATTTTGATGGAAAAATGAAAAGAGACAGGAAATGATTAATTGTAAATGCGGTGCAAGAAGAGACATTTGAGGGTGTTTATGCACAAGTCTTTGAACATAACAGGACAACTTATGAAACCATTAAAGCATATGGGATGTCAAGTTTTATAAATTGAAGGATAGAGTACAAAAGATTGTGCTAATCCTATCCAAAACTAGTTCAACCCAGCTCGAGTGTACAGTCAGTGTTGTTTTTGTTTCCTGCTCACTTTAAAAAATGTTAGGAAAATCTTGGATAGAGTATAGAAGACATTAACAAAAATAGTTCCAGTGATGAGGGATTACAGTTAGTTAGACTGGAGAAGCTGAAACTGTCCTTCTTAAAGTAGGGAAAACCTAGAGGAGACCGGGTAATAATTTTAAATGATTCAAAGTTTAGATTGAGTAAATAAAGACAAATTATTACAATTACAACAAGTGTTGACAATTACAGGATAAAAGTGACAAGTAAGAAAGGCAAGAACACAGAAATGGGATTAACTCTTTGGAAGAGATAACGTGCACTTAATAGGTTGACTGGCCTCCTTCTGTACTGCATGATCATATGATTCTGAAGTTCTACAAAACATTTCCAGAGGGTGGGAGACTTATCTGAGCAATATTGCAGTAGTTATGTTTAGAGGTAACAAAGCTAGAGGGTTTCAGCACCAAATAAGTTGAAGCAGGGTTGAAGATGGGGCAAGCATAGGAAGTGGAAGTAGACAGTCCCGGTTACGGGGAGGATACGGGATTGGATGTTCACTGTAGGGTCAGATCTGTTTTCAAAATTGTGAATAGTCTTAGTCTCAGAGGTGGAGCAGTTTGTTGCACATAGGTGCCTCTATAGCAGCAGTTCAACCATTCACAACTGATGTTACAAGTGATCTTGGAATCTTTGTCAAAGTAAGACTCTCTTGCAGAAGTCCCTGGAGTTGCCACATATTCTACAGTGGACTGTACTATTTCAGCCATATTGAACATCACAGCACTCAGGTAGTTATGTACTACTTCGCACTAGTCAACATAGTTTAATGGCTAAGTGGCAGAGTCTTCCATGGCTCCAGCAGTCCCTCACAGTTAGGAAGTCTTTTAAAGTTCTACCCTCTTTTTCTAACAAGATCTCAATTGTCTTAGTGAAGTTTCTATTCTGTAGGGAGTTCTACCCACTTCTCTCTTGCGTATCTCAAGCTGTGACTTCCGTTCTGTACCCCCATTGCTGGAATATTTTTCCAGTAACTCTATCTTGGTGTTGATTTTGGGGCTGGTACAGAGATGGAACCCAACGCCTAAGCCAGTGTGAAATAATCAGAGACAGTGTATTTACACATACATGGGTAGCTTAATTTATTTACAGGTCCCAGAAGCAGAATTCTCATGGTTAGGATCACAGAGAGACCCCTGATGCCGTATTTTTCTTCATTACCCATTTTCAGTTGCACTTAACTGAAGATCCAGCATGTTAGGTAGTTAACATATGTCCCAAGGGAATTTGAGTACAAGTCACTTGTTGGTTGCTTACACATGTAAGATGAAACTCTTAACTATTAGTAAGTTAATTAGTTTATTTTTCTTTCTACCAAATAACCTTTGAAAGAATAGTGCTGATTTTGTAAATGGAAATTCCCAGTCAGGAGCCTTAGCCAATGACAGTGTACTTCACAAAATCACAACACCTCTTGCCATGGTTTTCTGTCCATTAAAATGGCAAAGAATCATGAAAGATTATGATATATGCTCTAGCTAGGAGTATGAATGTGTTGGAAGTCATTCTTATATTTCAGCCTTTTCCCAAACAAATTGTTAATTTAAACATATTAGTAAGAGATAGATAGACAAGATATATAAGAAGGGT
This sequence comes from Stegostoma tigrinum, assembly GCF_030684315.1. Classification (NCBI taxonomy): domain Eukaryota; kingdom Metazoa; phylum Chordata; class Chondrichthyes; order Orectolobiformes; family Stegostomatidae; genus Stegostoma; species Stegostoma tigrinum. Next base: position 52,728,582 of record NC_081361.1, on the reverse strand, counting down.
TAGCAGTACCTTTTCACACTACCTTCATGGACACTCTGCTATCCATACTTCACATTTTAGTTTAACAGAGTATACATGATTGTTATCTTGTGAGGATGAATAATTAAGGAAACTGATGTTTAGTAAGTCCTATATTCATCTAAAGATTAGGAAAATCAAGTGGTGATTGTTGTTAAGAGATTCATCAGTTGGAACCTGGATGTAAAAGGTTATCCTTTGGACAAGATAATAAAATGTGAGCCTGGATGAACACAGCAGGCCCAGCAGCATCTCAGGAGCACAAAAGCTGACGTTTCGGGCCGAGACCCTTCATCAGGGAGGGCGATGGAGTGAGGGTTCTGGAATAAATAGAGAGAGGGGGGTAGGCGGACCGAAGATGGAGAGAAGATAGGTGGAGAGGAGAGTATAGGTGGGGAGGTAGGGAGGGGATAGGTCAGTCCAGGGAAGACGGACAGGTCAAGGAGGTGGGATGAGGTTAGTAGGTAGGAGATGGAGGTGTGGCTTGGGGTGGGAGGAAGGGACGGGTGAGAGGAAGAACAGGTTAGGGAGGCAGAGACAGGTTGGACTGGTTTTGGGATGCAGTGGGTGGAGGGGAAGAGCTGGGCTGGTTGTGTGGTGCAGTGGGGGGAGGGGACGAACTGGGCTGGTTTTGGGATGCGGTGGGGTAAGGGGAGATTTTGAAGCTGGTGAAGTCCACATTGATACCATTGGGCTGCAGGGTTCCCAAGCGGAATATGAGTTGCTGTTCCTGCAACCTTCGGGTGGCATCATTGTGGCACTGCAGGAGGCCCATGATCCACATGTCATCTAAAGAATGGGAGGGGGAGTGGAAATGGTTTGCGACTGGGGGGTGCAGTTGTTTATTACGAACCGAGTGGAGGTGTTCCCCACCGCATCCCAAAACCAGCCCAGTTCGTCCCCTCCCCCCACTGCACCACACAACCAGCCCAGCTCTTCCCCTCCACCCACTGCATCCCAAAACCAGTCCAACCTGTCTCTGCCTCCCTAACCTGTTCTTCCTCTCACCCATCCCTTCCTCCCACCCCACGCCAGACCTCCATCTCCTACCTACTAACCTCATCCCACCTCACTGACCTGTCCATCTTCCCTGGACTGACCTATCCCCTCCCTACCTCCCCACCTATACTCTCCTCTCCACCTATCTTCTTTTCTCTCCATCTTCGGTCCACCTCCCCCTCTCTCCCTATTTATTCCAGAACCCTCACCCCATCCCCCTCTCTGATGAAGGGTCTAGGCCCGAAACGTCAGCTTTTGTGCTCCTGAGATGCTGCTGGGCCTGCTGTGTTCATCCAGCCTCACATTTTATTATCTTGGACTCTCCAGCACCTGCAGTTCCCATTATCACATCCTTTGGACAAGTTTATTTTCACCAACCTGTCTTCTAATACTCAACAGGGCTTACCAGTATTAAATATATTTCATACTAGTCAGATAATATTGGTTTGTGACAGGTAACTATATTACACTTGGTAAGACACACAGCTAAGAGGTATCACAACAGAATTAAGCCTAAACGACAAAACAACTACAACTCGCATTCCAACTTCAGCTGAGAGGATTGCAATCCATGTGTGAACAGGCCCTATGTGCTCCAGCAATGGGTATCAATTAACAACTGAAGGGCCTCAGATGGTGTGGGGTAAACAGGTTGAACTTGGGCCTAACTCACCAGAAATTAATTCTGGGGCAAGTGGGAAGCTGACAGGTTACAGATGAATCATCACCCTATCTAATTAAGATGTCATCAGCCTTCAGACCTACCACATTCTAGGCCAGATTATTCTACCCTAAGATTCAAATACCGAGAGTGGAAATTTAATTCATAAGCTTCTGAATCAGAGGTGAGAGTGCATCCAAAGTCAAAACAGACACTTCCTTAGTGATTTCTATCCATAATCTCTGACATGATATTCCCTGGGTGTCAGCGTTTGATAAGAGGGTGACTGGGATATTTCTGCTGCAACTTCCAAAGACCAATATGACATCTATCTCAATGAAGTTTCTAGCCCTAAAGGACTTGCTCTTTGATACACTTCCTTTGCATTTGCAAGGGTTGCCAGGCCCTACTATGAAAGTTCATGTGTGATAAGAAAGAGAACTGGAAGGAAGATAAATAAATATTTTTTGTAGATGACAGCAAAATCTGTTACAATCTCTATTAACCAGTCCAATGACTGAATTGTGGATCTCTCGTCAAATTTTTCCAACAAATTCATCAATATCAACATATGGAGAAAAACATATAAACATATGAAGAAAAACACATAAACATAAGAATGAGAACCAGCACTAGGTCATTCAGTCCTAAGGCTGCTTCACCATTCAATAAGATCACAGGTCATCTGATTGTACCATCAAATCCACATTCTTGCCTCTCCCTGACTATGTTTCGTATCCTTGTTTAATAAGAATCTGACTTAAAAATTTCTCAAATTTCAGGAAGACATTTCTAAACACATAATGGTTAAGGTTAAGGAAAGGTTAAATTTAAAGGTTCTGTAAGCTTTCCTGATTACTTGCAGTAGCTGCACACTAACTTTCTATGATTCACACAGAGGACCCTGATCCCTCTCCATTTCACAGCTCTGCTGTCATCTACAAAAAATATTTATCTCACTATTTAGATAACTTAGATGTTTTTGTTTAATTTTCCTGCCATGAAGGACAATGTCATATTTTCACATATTATCTCACATTAGCCACATCTTTGCCCATCTAACTCATCTATAATCACTTTGCAGCTTCCTTAAATCTTTTTCAGAATTTCCTTTCATCTAAATTATTTATATAATTTGTAAATAATTAAGATTCCAGCACTGATCCTGTGACACACCACTTGTTACATCTTGCCAACCTGTAAAAGACCCATTCATGCTGACTCTCTGCCCCCTGAGGGCTAGCAAATCTAGCAAATGTCCATACATTATTTTCTGCAATAATCTTTGATGTGTTGATTTATTAAGAGTCTCCTGAAAATCAAAGCACAGCATATCTACTGGTTCCCTCATACGCACAGCAAGGGTATTTCCTCAAACTCCAATGGATTTGTCAAACATAGTTTTGTGAAACTTAAATCATGTTTGACTCTGACTATTTATCTTTAAATGATCAAAGTGGTCTGCTATATCTTATTTCATAATAACTTCTAACATTTTCCCATGACAATGTTACATTAACTGGCCTGTAGACTCTTGCTTTCTGTCTTTCACTCTTTTAGAATAAATGAGTTATATTCATTACCATCCAATCTAAAGGGATCATTTCTGAATCTCTAATAATTTCTTCTAAAATCATAAAATGAAGTCTGTCAGTACCTGGGCAGTTGTCAGCCTGCAATCCCAATAATGTATTCAGTATCACTTCTCAGGCTATTACAATTTTCCTGAGTTCCTTCCCCTCCATCCAATGTCTGATTTATGACTGTTTCTGGGATGTTACTTGTATTCTCGGATGTGAAGTCTGATGAAAAATACTTGTTCAACTTATCTTCTAACTCCTTTTTTACTATTAAATCTGCAGAGTCTTTTTTTAAATGAGAACAGTACTCACTTAGCTAACTCTTTCTTTTTTAAAAAAATATTTATGGAAACTCTTTCTCTTCATTTTTATATTTCTGGGTAGATTTCTCTCATACTACAATTTTCCCCCTCTATTAATTTCTTGGCTTTTCATTTTTTAAATATTCTGTCCAATCTTCTGACCTGTCACCTACTTTTGCAGAATTATAGGCTTTAAGTTCTATTCTATTTTTAAAATTTCTAGTTAACCAGGGATGATGGGCCCATCTTTTGGCATTTTTCTTTCTCTTTGTAATGTATTTATTCTACATATTCTGAAATATTCCTTTAAATGTCTGCCTCTGCATGTCCATTGACCTATCGTTTAAACTAATTTGCTAACTCACTTTTGCCAGCTCTGCTTTCATGCTCCATAATTGAGCTTATTTACATTTGAAAAAGTTGTCTTAGATTTATTCCTCTCTCCGGTAAACTGAATATAATAAGCATATTTATGGTCAATTAATCATGTTATTGTCACATAAAGAGAGAATTGCATTTATGTAGAATCTTTCATGGTGTTAGAAAATCTCAAAACCTTTTACTGCCATTGATGACTTGCGAAGTATAGTCATGGTTTTAACTTAGGAAGTATAGCAGCTAATTTGCACTCAAGCTCCCTCAGACAGCAATGTAATAGTGAAAAAATGATCCAACAGGGAATACTTTTCCTTCTCTTCTTTGAAATTGTGCCATGGGATTTTTTTTAATATTCACTTGAGAGAGCAGATAGCACTTAAGAATGTAGGGTAGCTGTCCCTCAGAAATGCCCTGGAAAATCATCATAGAGTTTTAAACAATTATATCTATGGAATGAGACTTAAACCATCAAGCCTGACTCAAGGGAGACTGCCACCGACTGAGCCACTGTTGACACGAATGTACAATGTGGGAAACCTGTGCCTCTTGGCCTCCATTTGCTCTTGGGAATGTTAGAAATTTGTGAGAAAGATTTTCTGCTGGCTGTAGCCTTATATTGTGGTCGTCTGGACCAAACTGACATTTGTCAAAAATGATGACAGATTACGTTAAGGTAAGTGTAATAATTTGGGTGAGAAATGGAAGAGAGAAACGGTGTTTTTTGCCTTTGAGGAAAATGCTGAAGAGAACAAACTGCATTGTACCCTTACACAGCTACATAATCATTTGTCGGCTGTTCAGATTTTTTATACCATTTCACCTGGGTTTTACACCAATCATTTCACCAAAATCTGAGAAGACTTAAGAAAATATATCTCCTTTAACAAACAGAAATAGACACGTTACCTTTGTCAATGGTGGAAAATCAGTGAAAAGAATATAATGACTATAGCAGTCTATGGGGATTTGGTGGAGACTGAGTCATGATTATTTCTGGGAGTCCCATTTGGATTATGTTGTACTCATGCAGCCTGTAACTGCCATTGTGTTGCTAACTCCACTAGGAGCAATTTCGCACAGGTCTTCCCAGTGCAGGATAAGAAGCTGGTCAATCAGAGGCTGGCAGTGCCACTGGAGGCAGGGGCCACAGCTAGTACTACAGGAAGGTCAGTAGAAAGATTGTTACTAGAGCTCCTACATGAAGGTGAGTAGAATAATCTGGTGCTTGGGGAAGGTGTAATCTCATGGTCATATGTCAGTACTTCTTAGATGTGCATACACAGGATATCATCACTGTAGTACAGCATGTGACCTGAGGGCACAGAGATCTTGTATGTCATCTTACCTAAGATAAGTTGAAACAAGACATTCTACTGGGAGCATGCTCTCTTATTCTAACGTAATAGCTTAATATTAGCTCATATAGGTGATGTGCCTGAGGAACATAATGATTCTATATACTGGCTATCTGTTGAATTCTTCAATGCCCTGGTAACAATGTCCTGTTTCTTACATCACATGAGATAACAAAGCATTGTCACATTTCGTAAATCATCCTGCTGGTGGAAACTCACACTAAGAGTTATTGTCAAGAGCACAGGGGTTGGTATCACAAAGGGCCTTCTCTTGCTGCTGATGTTGTAATTTATTGTGAAATGAGTGTGTGCGTATGGCTGAGAGAGTGAGGTGAGTATTGTTTTCTCTAAGATGTTGTTGCCTGGTGAGTACGCAGGTACAGAATTATAGAATCATTGCTATAACCAGAGGAGTGAGGCTGCCAAAATCTCCCTAGATGCTGGAACAGAGAGCTGGAATTTTATCAAAAGAAATATAGAAGCATCTGTACATGGTCAGGATAGATATGCAAAATTGATTACATTGTAAATATCTGGGTAAAAGCAGAGTAGAATGGGAGAGGAAAACTAGTCGACTTCAGATGGCTACCAGTTTTGAGTGATACAGTCTGCAAGTATTCATGGTTGCAGTAATTGTCTCAAAGCAATTTCTTAAGTTTAATTCTCCAAATTCTGAGTCTCACTTTCAATGGTGCTTTTTCGGAAAGCAGTCATTGGAGGCTGGTGGGAGACCAATTTATGACTTTATTCTTTAATAGTCTGACTCATAATTTAGCAACAACAAACTTTGTTGGATTATTTCAATGTCAATGCTAAGGGATTAGGAAAGCAATGGAATATAACAAAGATTCAGAAACAACAGCAAAACAAATCCATGATTAAAGGATTTTAGTCAATAGCTGCCTGGCCTGCTGCGTTCCTCCAGGTCCACACAATATTGAAAACGTTTTTGGAGTTTGACTCTATGCAATAAACAAATGAAAGACATTTTTACTTGTACAAGATTATATTTACATATATTTGAGGTGCTGACTGCCGCAGTGCCTTCATTTCACCCATTCCCCTGCTTTCATTAATACCTACTACCTGTCACAGGTTCTCACATTGCCCATTACTCTCAGTGATACTGATTGCCTATTACAGAATCTTTGCCTTGCCCACTCCCCTCCTCTCAATGATTTTTTTTGTTTCAAAAATATATTTTATTCATTAAATACCATATATATATGTGTGTGTGTATATATATATATATATATATATACACACACACATACATACATACACATACACACACAGTCACTCGAGCAGTTTGGTTCTGTCCAGTCTTTGCATATGGAGAACAAACAAGCCTTGGGGTTTGACTCTCTCAATGGTTCCAACAAAGAAATCCAAGGCATTTTTTACTTATCTAAGGTACTATTTCAATATATTTGAGGCACTAGGAGGGCTCAGTAACTGAACAGACCCCCAATTAACTTTGGCAGAAAGATCTTAGATGATGGTCTTTCTCCACTGCGCCTTGGCAGCAAAGGCCCCAAGCTTTAGTGTGTCCGTAAGCAAATGGTCCTGGACCTTGGAAGGTGCCAGTCTGCAACAGTCAGTTCAGATCAGCTCCTTGCTCTGGACGATCAACAAGTTGATGATTCTCCAGGAGCAGTCAATGTTTGTCTCAGTGTGCATCCCAGGGAAGAGCCCAAAGAGCACGCAGTCCTGGATCATGCCATGAACCTGAACAAAAACCCACTGCATCTCACTCCAGACTTCCTTTGCAAAGCCACACTCCTGAAGGAGGTATGTGATAGTCTCAAAGCCACCCCCACTGTTGCTTTGAGGGCAGCAGCGATGGTGCAGACTGAAGGGGCATGCATGAATGATCTCACAGGTAATGCCCTCCTCACCGCCAGCAAAGTGATGTCTTGGTGCTTGTTGGAAAATTCTGGCAATGAGGCATTCTGCCAAATGACTTTGACAGACTGGTCGGGGAACAACCTGACAGGAACTACCCTCTCCTTTTCTTGCAGGGCCTCAAGGATGCTATGTGCTGACCACTTTTTGATGGACTTGTGGTCAGAGGTGTTTTTCTTTGCAGATTTCTCCATGATGAACAGGTGATACCGAATGATCCAACTACGTGGAGAGTTCTGTACATGGTCACCCTCCGAACATAGTCCATTTTAAACCTCCAGATGAACTGGAAGATAGATTGGCTAACTCCTGACACAGGGACCTCAACTTGCCTGCTCCTCTCCATTCTGACTGTTATTAATGTTATCTGCTTAAATAAAATGATTTTCAGAAATTGACAAAAAATCTTTTAAAAGGTACTCTGAGGCAATCGTATTGTAATATGACCTTACTTCAAGGGTTATTGACCTATTAAAATACAGAATTGTATTATTTCTTATCCAGCTTTTAAGTAAGAATTAAAGCTAAAAAAATACATTAACCAACTTTTGTGTTACACCAAATTCGTAAAACTTTGTAATGAGGCACATGTTGATGAATAATTACAACCTACATTCAATGTGCAATATCTAATAATCTAAAGACAAGGCTGAAGCTATCGCAGCAATCTTCAGCAAGGAGTGCCAAGTAATTGATCCATCTTGGCTTCCCCTAGTTGCCCCAGATTTGATTGGATTTGATTTTATTTGATTTGATTTATTGTCATGTGAACCTACGTAAAATGAAAAGCTTTGTTTGTGAGCAGTGCTGGGAGGTCAAAGTAAGCAAGGGCATACAGATCATAGGATGAAGAAAAACATGGGAAATGTAAGGCATACAGGTTACACTGCACAGGACATGCATTGGACAAGGTCAACATTAACAAGATCCGAGATAATGGGAACTGCAGATGCTGGAGATTCCAAGATAATAAAATGTGAGGCTGGATGAACACAGCAGGCCAAGCAGCATCTCAGGAGCACAAAAGCTGAAGTTTCGGGCCTAGACCCTTCATCAGAGAGCTCTGATGAAGGGTCTAGGCCCGAAACGTCAGCTTTTGTGCTCCTGAGATGCTGCTTGGCCTGCTGTGTTCATCCAGCCTCACACTATTAACAAGATCCGTGTCATTTGACATTAGATGATCCATTTATCGGTCTAACGAGGGCAGGGAAGAAGCTGTTCTTGAACATGCCAGTGTGTTTGTTCAAGGCTCTTATCTTTTGGTTGGAGGAGAGCATTACTGGTGTGGGATGAGTCTTTGATGATGTTGACAGCCTTTCCCTAACAACGAGACATATAAATGGAATCCATTGATGGGGTCTGTGATGGTCTGGGATGTGCACACAACCTTCTGTAGTTTTTTATGATCTTGGTCAGAGCAGTTGCCATACAGGCCTTTATGAACCCAGACAGTATGCTTTATGTGGTGCATCTGTAAAAGTTAATGAGGGTCCTTTTGAACATGCCAAATTTTCCAAGCTGCCCGAGGAAGAAGAGCTGTTGTTGTGCCTTCTTGACTATTAAATCTACTTGGGAAGTTCAGCAGAGGTTGTTGGTTGCAATTCAGTTCACTCCATGTGATCCCAAGACACAGTTGGACGTACTGGATACTGCAAAGACTACAGGCTCTGACAACATTCCAGCAATAGTACTGAAGACTGATTCTCCAGAACTTGCTGCTCCGCTAGCTAAGCTGTCCTAGTACTGTTAAAACACTCACATCTACCCAGCAATGTGGAAAATTGCCCTCGTGTCCTGTACACAAAAAGGACAAATCTAACCCAGCCAATTACCATCCCATCAGTCTACTCTCGATCATCAGTAAAGTGGTGGAAAGTGTCATCAACAATGCTATCAAGCAGCTCCTGCTCAGAAATAACCTGCTCAGTGATGTCCAGTTTGGGTTCCACCAGGGCTGCTCAACTCCTGACCTCATTACAACCTGGTTCAAACATGAACAAAAGAGCTGAATTCCAGAGGGGATGTGAGAATGATAATCCTTGACATCAAGACTACATTCAACTGAGTGTGGGATCAAGGACTCCTGGCAAAACTGGAATCAATGGGTATCAGGGGGCAAACTCTCCAGTGATTGGAGTCATACCTGCCATATAGGAAGATGGTGGTGGTTGTTGGAGATCCATCATCTCGGATCCAGGGCATGCCTGTAGGAGTTCATCAGGGTACTGACCTAGACCCAAACCTCTTCAGCTGCTTCATCAATGACCTTCCCTCCATCATGAGGTCGGAAATGCAGATGTTCGCCGATGATTGCACCATGTTCAGCACCATTCGTGACTCCTCAGGTACTGATGCAGTCCATGTTCAAACGCAACAAAATCTGGACAATATACAGACTTGGCCTGGCAAGTGACAAATAACATTCACGCCACACAAATGCCAGGCCATGGACCATCAACAGTCAGAGACAATCTAACCACTAACCCCTTGACATTCAATGGTGTTGCCATCACTGAATCCCCCACTATCAACATCCTTTGGATTATTATTGATCAGAAACTCAATTGGACTCACCACATAAATGCAGTGGCTGCAAGAGCAGGTCAGAGGTTAGGAATACTGCAACAAGTAACTCACCTTCTGACTCCCCATAGCCTGTCCACCATCTACAAGACACAAGTCAGGAGTGTGCTGGAATCCTCCCCACTTACCTGGATGAGTGCAGCCCCCACAATACTCAAGAAGCTTGACACCATCAGGGTCAAAACAGCCCGCTTGATTGGCACCACATCCACAAGCATCCATTCCCCCACAACTGATGTGCAGTAGCTACAGTGGGTACTATGAGATGCACTGCAGCAAATCGCTGAGATCCTTAGAAAGCACCTTCTGAGCATACAATCACTTCCATCTAGGAGGGCAAGGTCTGCAGAAACATGGGAACATTGGCACCTGCAAGTTCCCCTCCAAGTCACTCACCATCCTGACCTGAAAATATATCACAGTTCATTCACTGTCACTGGTCAAAATCCTAGAATTCATTCTCTATGGGCATTGTGGGTTAACCTACAGCACATAGACTGCAGCAGTTCAAGAAGGCATTTCACCAAAACCTTCGCAAGGCAGCTAGGGATGGGCAATAAATGCTGGCCAGTCAGCAACACCCACATTCCACGAAATGAATAGAATTTTTAAAAATGAAGATTTTAGGGTTGAGCTAGCAAATCACCCCTACCCTCTTGAGACATCTACCTTGCGAATGCTCACTTACCAACACTGTACCAGGATTGCACCATAATACTGATCCTCAGGTGGGTTTAATAGTGGAAACAACCACAGCTTCTCTGGTGGCACTGACATTCTTTTGTGTGGCACAGTCTGATTAGTTGGCAAAGGGCAGAACTTCTGCCTGACTGGCACTTAGGCCAGCGAGCTTTCTGTGAAATGGAAAACATAGTGATATCACAGGCTCAGCAATTGGCGAGTGAGATCCTGTCTCCTCCCTTAATTACGAACCGATGAAGCCCTAGAATAGGCAAGTCCAAGCTTCCAAAGAGAGTCATATAGAGACTGCCAATGAATGGAGTGCGGACTGATGGATACTTCTTTCCCTCATTAGAAGAAAGGGTCTGACTCAACATTTCAAATTCTTACAGTAAGTGTCATCTTCTTGCATTCTCTACCTAAAGGCAGGTCCAATCCCCAATGCCACAATCGCCACCATGGTTAGGGCAAAGAAACATGTCTCAATACTTCACCCCCTCCTAAACAGGGATTGAATCCCATGCTGTTAGTATCGATCTGATCCACACTAGCTGTTCAGCCAACGAGTTACTGAGGCAACATGTATTTTATAGCCTGGGGACATTGATAGTGATGATAAAGGCTATAGTTTCTTCCCATCACAAGGGTAACCAAGAATCTTTCCTGCTTTCACTGGCTGTCACTGCCATCTGTTGAAAGGATTACAAGTTGATACTTAATGACTTTGGCCATGTTATGAACACACCTTCCTTGGACATCTAGTCCTGCGTGGAACTTGACTGTGAAGCTTCTTGACAAGAGGTTAGACCACCCACACAGTAAGTACATCTGCTGGTATTTGCCTTTCCAGAATTGGGTGAAAGCAATCTGTGAAAAACTGACCAACTTGACAGCCTTTCCATGATAGGTTATAATTACCTACAAAATTGACCGCCAAGTCCAATTTTTAGTGAATGAAAATTGTTTTAAAAGCAAACCCTGCTCCCACCTCTAAACTGAATCATTGAAGATAGAGTTGAATAATTTATTCTCACTTGCATTTTCTAGTGAACGAAACAGTAAAATACAATGAAAAACTTCAATTATTGCCACAGTTCAGCACCATTTTGAATAATTTAAGAATAAAATAGAAGAGAATAGAATCCCTACAGTGTGGAAGCAGGCCATTTGACCTATTGAGCCCACACAGACGGATCCACTTACCCTATCTCTGTAACTGTGCATTTCTCATGCCTAAACCATCTAGCCCGCATGTCCCTGGACACTGTGGGCAATTTAGCATGGCCATTCTGTCTAACCTGCACATCTTTGGACTGAGGGAGGAAACCCGAACAGACACGGGGAGAATATGCAAGCAAGAATAACAAAGAAAAGACAGAACTGAAAGATAGTCTGTCCTTGTTCAGCTGCCTCTGCATTGAGTCCTGCCCGTCCAGGCCTCCTCCACCACCTTGCAGAGGAAAGGTTTAAAATTCATTTGGTGCAAAATTAGTTCATCTACAATTTGAGCCACCTCATCTGGCATGAGACGGGGAAGTGTGTTGTGCAATCTATGAGCCATGGCGATGGTGAAGATATGTGAAGATGAGGAGAAACATAGGATGGTCAAGTATAAATCCTGGTTGAAAGATACTGAAGGTAGTTGGGTGATGGAGGTATAATCAGCTGTAAGGGATGCTGGTTGGTGGGATATGGTGTTTGAAGACATATTCACTGGTGATGACCATTTGTCTGAGGGCATTGAACATTTTTTTTGCTTTGCCAACAAAACTCTTGTCCACTTTGGCTGACAAACTACTCAAGGGATAATAGATCCATATTAGACTTCAACACTACTGAGGAATCCTGAGTAATACATACAGTAGAGATCTAGGATCAACGAAGGACCCTAGGCTAAAGGTATGAAGGTTGGATTGAGATCAGTGGAAGGGATTGTAGGACAACTGCAGGATTGTGACTTTCACGGACTTTTCCCTTTTTCAATCCCAGGCCCTAACTTGAGCATTGACTGCCTGACATGGAGGAGCCACTCCTCATCTCACTAAATATTGGTGGGGCTCAGGGATAATTGTTGTCAAGTGGCTCATTAAGGAGCCTCATTAATATCCTGTTGTTGGAGGATGGGATTCCCACTCTCGGACCTTCTGGGCTCACCTTAATCAGAGAAAGACTATCTTCTTTTTGCCACACCTCTGCCCAACTTTCCCATCCCACTGTATTGTGCTCATTCTGATGGGCTCAGTTACATTCTGTTCCTTGTGTATGGACGTCTTCCTGCCATTTACACATCCAGGAGATCTCTCCTTTCCACGTCTTTCACTGCCGTGTCTGTAAAACATGTTGGTTGTTCTCTCCTGTTCCTCGTAGATTGATAAATCATAGAAAAATTACGAGCACAAAAGGAGGCCAGTTGGCCCATCATGTGTGTGCTAGTGATTAACAAGCCACACAGCCTGATGAGATGACGGGGTGTAGAGGTGGATGAGCACAGCGGGCTGGGCGGCTGGCGGTGGGGGGGTGGTGGGTGCTGGTGTTTCAGGCCTGGACTCTTCTTCAGAAATTTCCGGGGGGGGGGTGGGCGCGGTGGTGGAATCTGGGTCTGGGATGTCGGCTTTCCTGTTCCTCTGGTGCTGCTTGGACTGCTGTGTTCATCCAGTGTTATCTCAGATTCTCCAGCATCTACAGTTCCTACTATCTCCACACAGCCTAATTCCTCCTTATGGCATTTGAAGTGTATATCCCGACATCATTTAAGGATTTCTGTCTCTAGTAAGTATGAAGTGATTCATTTTGGAGGGTTGAATTTGAATGCAGAATACAGGGTTAATGGCAGGATTCTTGGCAGTGTGGAGAAACAGAGGGATCTTGGGAATCCACATTCATAGATTCCTCAAGATTGCTATCCAAGTTGATAGGGTTGTAGAGAAGGCATATGGTGTATTGGCTTTCATTGGCAGGGGAATTGAGTTTAAGAGCTGTGAGGTCATGCTGCAGCTCTATAAAACCCTGGTTAGACCACACTTGGAATATGGTGTTGAGTTCTGGCCGCCTCATGTGGAAACTTTAGACAGGGTGCTGAGGAGACTTACCAGGATGCTGCTTTGACTGGAGGGCAGGTCTTATGAGGAAAGTTGAGGGAGCTAGGGCTTCTTTCATTGGAGAGAAGAAGGACGAGAGGTGACTTGATAGAGGTGTATTAGATGATGAGGCATAGATAGAGTCGATAGCCAGAGACCTTTTCCCCCGGGCAGAAATGACTATTACGAAGGGGCAGAGTTTTAAGCTGATCGGAGGAAGGTAGAGGGGAGATGTCAGAGTTAGGTTCTTTACACAGTCTGGTGGGTGCATCGAATGTGCTGCCAGTGGTGGTGGTGGAGTCAAATACATCAGGGACATTTAAGCAACTCTAGGATAGGGACATGGACTATAGTAAAATGAAGGGTATGCAGGTTAGTTTGATCTTAGAGTAGGACAATAGGTCGGCATAACACTGTGGGCCGAAGGGCCTATACTGTGCTATACTGTTCTGTGTTCTATAAAAGCAGGCTGAGATAGCAAGAACTGCAGATGCTGGAGTTAGAGTCAGTACAGTTCATGATGAAGGATCCTGACTCAAAACATTGACTCTCCTGCTCCTCTGATGCCTTACCTGCTGTGTTCTTCCAGCTCCACACTGTATTGACTAAAAGCAGCTTGAATCTAACTCAAATATACTGGCAACAATAATGTAATTACACAGAAACTGGGTTTGTCATTTTGCTACCTTAGTACTGAAATTGAGTTTAATATTGTAAACTCAATTTACAATAAGTAGAGGCTGGTATCCTGTCATTAAGTCACCACTTATTTACATGTGCACAGTACACTGCCTGTGACCAGCCAGCTCAGAATCAGTTCCTAAGTTAGGAGACTCTGAATCCCCTGTTTATACTTGTCAGCCAGGGCTCCCTGATTAGACCTAGTTAACAATCCCAATCAAGGATCTCCTGGTCAATTACTTCCAGCTGGTTTCAATCACTACAGTGCTTATGAGCCATTGCCAGGCTAGAAAAGGAACAAATAGCACAAATACCATGTGCTATCCTCAAGATGAACTTAACACAAAAATATAATTTAATTTCATAACTAAAAGGACAATTTAAAACAGTTTCCTAAAATCCAAATTGAACAAATCACTATGTAAACCTGGCTTTAAACATAAAGGGAAAAATTCCAATACATATTAGCATGAAGGAAATGCTACCATTGGCAAACCTGCAAAATGAAATATAAATCACTGTGCTGAAATCAAGGCCTGCAAGGAATAGGCCCAGTCTCTGAATATGTCCACAGTGCATGTCACACTGGACCTCATCTCTATCGGTTCGTTGGAGTTCACACATGCTTGTACTTATTTTCCTGATAGTTAGCCTCTTTTAGCGAATACCTTTTATTCATAATTTTTTTTTACCACTTTAGGGAGTTTGGGACAATTCACAAAACAGAACCTTTGATTTTAAATAGGATCTGATCTTCCTTCTGAATCATTATTCATGTAATTAGGAAAAGTTTGATGAATAAGTTAAATTAAATTCAACATCTGTATGCCAATATTGTTTCCTTTTCCTTTACAGGTTTTGCTTTTCACCTTTTATTTTCTCCATTTTTTCTTTCAGCCAGCAGCAGTGCTTAGTTCCATCATTCACATTACCTTTAAAACATTTAATTGTTTTTTCATGCTATTACCACTCACTTTGGCCATGCATGACCAACCTTTCTTGATACTAATCTCTCCTGTCTATCATCTTATCACAGACATCTCCTTTTGCTCTTTCCCTTCCTTCTCTTGCTTTTAACTCTGAAATTTCTAATAGTACCTAGTTCTAGTGAAGACTTGTTGACCTGAAATTCTCTCACTGGGTGGAATCTTCATTGCTTCTGAACAATGGGAAGTCAGTTGAGGAATTATGGTGAGATTGGAAAAATGAGGTTCCCAATGTCAAGAAAAATAAGTCCAACTCTACAATTAAAGTTTCAATGGTGAGATCAAAATCTCACTCATGAATGGTGAGGGGCATTATTGACATGCAATAATGTCTCATTATCACTTAATCTTCGCTCATTTATCCGCAGTTTATTATTTTACGATGTCATGGAGAGAAACTGAATGGTGACTGTTCTAATCAGCTAAGCTTATGTGTGCAACAAGGTGCAGAGCTGGATGAACACAGCAGGCTAAGCAGCATCAGAGGAGCAGGAAAGCTGACATTTTGGGCCTGGACCCTAAAGAACATAGAACATTACAGCACAGTACAGGCCCTTTGGCCCTCGATGTTGTGCCGACCTGTCATACCGATCTGAAGCCCATCTAACCTACACTATTCCATGTACGTCCATATGCTTATCCAATGACAACTTAAATGTACCTAAAGTTGGCGAATCTACTACCATTGCAGGCAAAGTGTTCCATTCCCTTACTACTCTCTGAGTAAAGAGCAAAGCTTCTTCAGAAATGGGGGAAGTGAATGGGATTTTGAAATAAATAGGGAGAGAGGGGGAGGCAGATAGAAGATGGATAAAGGAGAAGATAGGTGGAGAGGAACATAAAGGTCAAAGATGCGGGGATGGAGCCAGTAAAGGTGAGAGTAGGTGGGAGTTAGGGAGGCGATAGGTCGGACGGGGAGGACGGGCTGGTCAAGGTGTCGGGACGAGGCTAGTAGGTAGGAGATGGGGGTGGTGCTTGAGGTGGGAGGAGGGGATAGTGGGAGGAAGGACAAGTTAGGGAGGCAGGGACAAGCTGGATGGTTTTGGGATGCGATAGGCGGAGGGGAGATTTTGAAGCTTGTGAAGTCCACATCAATACCATTGGGCTGCAGGGTTCCCAAGCGAAATGAGATGCTGTTCCTACAACCTTTGGGTGGGATCGTTATGGCATTGTAGGAGGCTTAGGATGGACATGCTGTCTCAGGAATGGAAGGGGGAGTTGAAATGATTCACGATTGGGAGGTGCAGTTGTTTGTTGCGAACCGAGCGTAGGTGTTCCGCAAAGCAGTCCCCAAGCCTCTGCTTGGTTTCCCCAATGTAGAGGAGGCCACAATAGGAACAGCGGATGCAGTATACCACATTAGCAGATGTGCAGGTGATCATCTGCTTGATGTTGAATGTCTTCTTGGGGCCTGGGTTGGGGGTGAGGGAGGAGGTGTAGGGGCAGGTGTAGCACTTCCTGTGATTGCAGGGAAAAGTGCTGGGTGTGGTGGGGCTGGAGGGGAGTGTGGAGCGGACAAGGGAGTCCCAGAGAGAGTGGTCCCTCCGGAAAGCAGATCAGGGTGGGGAACCCTAACCTCAAGTTCACCTGGAGCCTGCCTCTTTGTAGGTCATGTGGAACAATCCCTCTTTCGTACGTACACTGGCCCAGAACCCCACCTCTTCCTCCGTTACATTGATGACTGTATCGGCGCCGCCTCATGCTTCCAAGAGGAGCTCGAACAGTTCATCCATTTCACCAACACCTTCCACCTTAACCTCAAGTTCACCTGGACCATCTCCAACACATCCCTTACCTTCCTGGAACTCTCTGTCTCCAGAACCACCAACAAACTGATGTCCATTTCAAGCCCACCGACTCCCACAGCTACCTTGAATACACCTCCTCCCACCCACCTTCCTGCAAAAATTCCATCCCCTATTCCCAATTCCTTCACCTCCGCCGCATCTGCTCCCAGGATGAGGCAATCCACTCCCGCACATCCCAGCACATGTCCTCGTTCTTCAAGGGCCGCAACGTCCACCCCGCAGTGGTCGAGAATGCCCTCGGTCATGTCCCCGCATTTCCCGCACCTCATCCCTCACACCCCGCCTTGCAATAACCGCCGAAAGAGAATTCCCCTCGTCCTCACATGCCACCCTATCAACCTCCGGATACAACAAATCATTCTCCGACACTTCCGCCATCTACAATCCGACCCCACCACCAAAGACATTTTTCCAACCCCACTCTTGTCTGCCTTCCGGAGAGACCACTCTCTCTGCGACTCCCTTGTCCGCTCCACACTCCCCTCCAACCCCACCACACCCGGCACTTTTCCCTGCAACCACAGGAAGTGCTACACCTGTCCCCACACCACCTCCCTCATCCCCATCCCAGGCCCCAAGATGACTTTCCATATCAAGCAGATGTTCACCTGCACATCCGCCAATGTGGTATACTGCATCTGCTGTACCCATTGTGGGTTCCTCTACATTGGGGAAACCAAGGGGCGGCTAGGGGACCGCTTTGCAGAACACCTCCACTCGGTTCGCAGTAAACAACTACACCTCCCAGTCACGAACCATTTCAACTCCCCCTCCCATTCTCTTGATGACATGTCCATCCTGGGCCTCCTGCAGTGCCACAATGATGCCACCCGTAGGTTGCAGGAACAACAACTTATATTCCGCTTGGGAACCCTGTAGCCCAATGGTATCAGTGTTGATTTCACCAGCTTCAAAATCTCCCCTTCCCCCACCACTGCATCCCAAAACCAGCCCAGCTCGTCCCCGCCTGCCTAACCTGTTCTTCCTCTCACCTATCCCCTCCTCCCACCTCAAGCCGCACCTCCATTTCCTACCTACTAACCTCATCCTGCCCCCTTAACCTGTCCGTCCTCCCTGGACTGACCTATCCCCTTCCTACCTCCCCATCTATACTCTGTTCTATACCTATCTTCTCCTCTCTGCATCTTCAGTCTGCCTCCCCCTCTCTCCCTATTTATTTCAGAATCTTCTCCCCATCCCCTTTTCTGATGAAGGGTCTAGCCCGAAATGTCAGCTTTTGTGCTCCTGAGATACTGCTTGGCCTGCTGTATTCATCCAGCCCCGCACTTTGTTATCTTATAAGGGTGGGGAAGGAATGTTTTTGGCAGTAGCGTCGGATTGCAGATGGCGGAAGTGTTGGAGAATAACGTGTTGGATACAGAGGTTGGTGGGGTGGTATCCGAGGACGAGGGGAATCTGTTTTGGTTGTTATTGCGGGGAGGTGTTGTGAAGGATGAGTTGCGAGAAATGCAGGAGACACAGTCGAGGGTGTTCTTGACCACTGCGGGGCGGGGGGGGGGATGTCGCCATCCTTGAAAAACGAGGACATCTGAGACGTTTGGGAGTGGAATGCCTCATCCTGGGAGCAGATGCGGCAGAGGTGAAGAAATTGGGAATAGGGGATGACATTTTTGCAGGAAGGTGGGTGGGAGAACGTGTATTCTAGATAGCTGTGGGAGTTGGTAGGCTTGAAATGGATATCAATTTCCAGGTGATTGCCAGAGATGGAGACAGAGTGGTCCAGGAAGGATTGAGAAGTATCAGAGATGGCCCACGTGAACTTAAGGTTGGGGTGGAAGGTGTGGGTGAAGTGGATGAACTGTTCGAGCTCCGTGTGGGAGCACGAGGCGGCGCTGATACAGTCATCAATGTAACGGAGGAAGAATTGGGGTTTAGGTCAGTGTAGCAATGGAAGAGAGATTGTTCCACATAACCTCCAAAGAGGCAGGCATAGCTTGGGACCATGTGGGTACCTATGGCCACCCACTTTGTTTGTAGGAAGTGGGAACAATTTAAAGAGAAGTTGGTGAGGGTGAGGGCGAGTTCGGCTAAGCGGATCATGGTGTCAGTGGAGGGCGACCGGTCAGGTCTGGGAGACAGGAAGAAGTGGAGCGCCTTTAGGCCGTCTACATGGGGAATGCAGGTGTATAGGGGCTGGAAATCCATGGTAAAGATGAGGTATCTGGCTACTGCAGCTTACTGATCCTTCCTCCAAATCTCCAACTTGGCAGCGCTCCCCAACATCTTGGGGTACACTCTTTAGGACCATGGTTGCCTGTATCCTCATCCACAGAGTTTGGCATAGGACACACAGCAGCTTCACCATATCACCCTGCAGAACTATGACTTGTTTGCAATAGTTATCCACTTCAATGCTACACTTTGGAACTCACTGACACCCTTGATTATGATGCAATTGCCAAGTTATCTGTATGCACTCATCTTATGCATCAGGGCAGGGTGCATCATAGGGCTGTTAGCATGTTCTCTTAGCATTTACTCACACTGTAAGGGGGTAGTGTGTACTTGTTTTTATTCATTTTTAGAATGTAACTGTTGCTGGCTGGACCAGCCTTTATTGCCTGCATCTAGTTGCCCTTGAGAGGTGATGGTGAGCTGCCAAATTGAACTGCTGTATGTGTTATTGGTAGACCCACAATTCTGATGGAGAAGGAATTGGGTTTTGCCCCAAGGACACTGGAGGAACAGTAGCATATTTCCAAGTCAGGGCAGTGAGTGGTTTGGAGGGAAAATTGCAGGTGGTGGTATTCCCAAGTATCTGCTAGTCTTGCCCTTCTAGATGGTAATGGCTGTGGGTTTGGAAGGTATTGTCTAAGGAGCATCCGCAGATCTTTTGGCTTTTACTGTCTAAGGAGCCTCGGTGAATTTGTGCAGTGAATCTCGTAGATATTATTCACAGCTGCTACTGAGGGTTGGTGGCAGAGGAAGTGCACATTTGTGGATGTGCTGCCAGTCAATGTGCTACTCACACAATGAGGGGAGCAGCACAGAATTGCATGAAATAACTTGCTAGAGGTCATTGAGAGAGAAACTCCACAAAATTGACACTCAGCCATTTTTTTTTGTAAAATTCATTCCTATGTCTTTCTCTCAGCCTCTCTATATCGGTGTTGCCTGACCGAAATATTTCCAGCATTTTCTGTTTTTTAACTCCTGTGGGATTGTACTGTTTGCAGTTATCTTAAGATGACAGACATGGGATCCACTGTGCTGTGAAAATGTGAGCTTTGTTTTAATTTTGCAGTTCAAAACATTTTTAGAAAATAATATGGAACATGGTGTTGCATTGTATTACACACAGCTTTCACCTTTCTGCATTAGATTCAAATGGAAGGCAAGCTTTCTCTATCTACTTCCCATGAGTTTGGGTAGTCTCAAGCTAACCATTTTGTGTATGAAAAAAAGTATAAAACATCTTTAATCTGGCATCAATTATCAGTCTCATTCAACGTAAATATAGATCACTGAATGTGGAAAATGCCAAATTGGGTGCCTGAAACAGATTCTGAACACCAACATAATATTATTAAAAGTTATCAAGATTGGAAGATGTTAATAGAGAAACTTTGAAGGTTTCTGATCTATTTTGATAGTTTTGAATGTTGGGCTATTCAGACCAAAACAAGATAAACTAGTAATTTAGATGACCAAAGATCTGCATCAACTAACCAACCATCGAACCATTTTGATTTGATAAGAACTATTCACCTTTTTAAAATTAAGAGTATTTAATCTTAGTCAACTTTGTGACTTGATATACTTGTGCCTGATTTCAGATTTCAACATTGTAATTATAATTTAAAATTGTCAGATTAATAGTTCTCTTTGACACAGGCTTGATTATTTTTCAACTAATGATGTATGGCATCTGAATGAAGCAATATAATTTTGCATAATATTAATAACATTTTTAAGATCAGAAAAAGGTCATATTTAGAAATTACAGTAGCTTGAGGATTCTGGGTCATTAATTGTTACTCATTATATTTGTAAATGTTACCTTCACTATAAGAGGATCATGAAAAAATTTAAATATATCTTCACAGGTTCACTCCTGGAAAATAAACCAATGACATGAACGCTGAGAAAAAATTCTTCTCCCCAGATCCCAATTGCTCTCCTGCCCAGCCTGATTCATACCATGGAATGGCTCTCAGACATCAGAAAATAGAAGCTTGGAAATGATCAAATTCCCAACATATATTTATATACACTAAGCACTGTGAGTGAGAATGAAAATGGATGTTTACTGCCAATCTAAAAAATGACATTTACAGAATGTGGGCACTACTGGCAATGTTTGTAATTATTTCCCTCCCCTAATTTGGTGGTGGTTAGTTGGTGTTCTGGACCATTGTAGTCCATGGGGGATAGACACATCCAGAGTGCTGTTAGGAAGCGGCTCCTTTAAAATATTGACCCAGTTACATTGAGGGAGTAGCGATATAATTACAGTTCAGGATGGTGTGTGCCTTGTAGGGGGAAGCTTGCTGGTGGTGGTGGTATGCTTATACATCTGCAACTCTTGTTTTTCCAGGTGATAGATGTCATTTTTTGGGAAGTGCTGCTGAAGTGCACCTTGTAGATGGCACACACTGTGTTTGATAGTGGAGAGAGTTGAAGGTGGTGGGTGGATTGTGAATCAAGTGATCTGAATGGTATCGTGTTTCTCAAGTAATGTTGGAGCTGCACTCATCCAGTCAAGTGGGGAATATTTCACTACACTCCCAAGTTGTGCCTTGTAGATGGTGAACAGGCTTTTGCAAATCAGGAATGAATTATTCACCATAGGATTCCCAACAACTGTGCTCCTTTAGCCATAGTATTTTTATAACTAGTTCAATTTAGTATCTCATCAACAACAACCTGCAAGCTGTTGGTGATATGAGTTTCAATGATGACAATGCTACTAATGTCAAAGGAAGATAGTTGGAGCCTGGCAATTTTGTGACATACATATTAGTTGCCACTTATCAGCCTAAGCCTGGATGTTTTCCAGATCTAACTGCATTTGACCGTGGAATGCAACAATATCTGAGAAGTTGTGAAAAGTGCTGAAAATTGAGCAATCAGCTCAAGCAACACTTTATTCAATTCCATCATGATCAAAGTGGCTTACTTGTTTGGCATCCAATTGATCATCTGAAACATTCACTTGCTTCACCACTGGTGCATAGCGGCAGCAGAATACACCATCTACAAGATGCATTGCAGCCATGTGGCAAATGTTTTTTAACAGTATATTTCAAACTTGAGATCTTTTGTATAAAGTCGGCAGACATATGGAAATGCCATCACTTGCAAGCTCTCTCCCACCCCCATCCACCATCTACAAACCATCCTGGCTTGTAAGCATTTTGCCTTTCCTTCACTGTCACTGGGTCAAAATTCTGGAACTCTGCCTAATAGCAGTGGTAAACTGCAGTAGTTCAAGAAGGCAGCTCCTCACCACCTGCTCAAAGGAAACTGAAGATGGACGACAAATGCTGTCTTGTTTTACAGACTAATATGTGTTATAGATTATTTTTCCTGTTAGAATACTTTGGTATCTAGGCAGGCTATCCTTTTAAACAATCATGTTAATAATGTAATATTTAACTGATGTGAAATATACTGTAGTAGTTTGGCAGGTTAGGTCATTGAAATAAAAGCACACTAAGGAGTGTCAAAGAGAGCACAATAATAAACATGACTGAGGAGAACCTTAAAAGCAGTAAACATAAAGGACAAATATGGAAATAACATAGGAACAAAGTGAGCCATTCAGCACATAAAACTTGTTCTGCCATTCAATTAAAGCATACCACTTTTGCACCTTGACTCCATTTAACTGTAATATTTGTTCAACTTGGTGCTGACACTGACTGGTGTGGCAGATCATGGATGTTCCACAGGTAAATATCAGGATTCTGCCTATTCACAGTGGCGTGCACTCTGCCAAGGTAAGGCTGGAAGAGCTTCACAAGCTATAGCCATAGAGACGACAACAATCTGGCAATTCTTGATGATATACTCAGTACGTAGAATATCTTAGGGAATGACTGATTTACACCTTTAGGCATGAGCATTTGCCATTCCAAAACCCTATTCTTACCCAATTTCCAACTGTGACCGTGCAATTGACCCTTAATGAGGACCAATGCAGCTGCAGGCTAGCCATATCATTTATAGTCAGGAATACAACATTCCATTGAGATTGACAAGAGAAAATCTCAGTTATTCTAAATTTGCAAAACTCCATTTGATGATTTCCATAGATTCTCCAGGTCACATTATTTCCTGGAGCTAAGGTAAGAGATGAGCCAAAATATTGTGGTGAAAGGGTTGTTCAAGGAACTCAAGGATGACTTCTGAAGGGATGTGGGGAATAGGCAATTGATTTTCCTCAGGTCCGAAGTAGTTTCAAAGATGCCTTTACCAAAAATTCCACTGTACGTACAAAGAGATTCCACTACCGTTACCGTGATATTACACTTTATGTTTGAGTCGTCATTGATAAAGCAAGGTGTTGTTCACAAACAACAAAAATTAAAACATTAGTCTGAAGCATAAGCTAAACATTTTAGGAAATAATGGACATTAAAATTAAGTTGAAATTCTATGAGGTTCTATGCACAGGGGAGTTATTGGATGAAAAACTCGAGTTTAAGTCAGTTTGTTCTTTCAAAATACAATGAAGGGGTTAAAGTTATGGCACAAAGTCAATTTGAACTCAGAACTGAAGAATTATTTTAAGGGAGAAAAGGCATAACCAAAAGAGATATCAGAAATATTCTGTTCTCTTCTACCGTCAGTCTGTAAGTTTTGTGATGCTATTGTTAAATCTGGTGCCAATCTTTAGCTCTTTCGGTTGTAGAATCCTGATTCCGCAAAATGAAATGTTGGATGAAAAGCATTTACATATTGCTTTGTACATTACTAAAGTTACTAAGTTACAAATGGTTATTATTAAACCATCGAGCTTCAAACCAGAGCTGCAGTCGATGTTGTTCCTATGTTTCTTTAAAAAAAAAGGTTTCTCAAGCAATTTAAATACCAATACCACAGCTGGAGAATGAATAAATCATAAAAATTCAGTAATTTATATAGAGATATCAAATTTGGATAAAGGCTTCACCTTTCAGAGATCAGCCTTAACCATTCATATCATCAATTATCTTCTAAGACTAAGGTGCAGAATATTCCCTTCCCTGGAGTTGTGATACAGTTGTTAAGAAAGGGGTATAATTCGGCAAGTTAGCCGTCATAAGGTACTCCTCTTCTTCTTTTCTCTGAAAGCCGCTCCTGTACACTTAGCTCTGAACCCCACCTACCCTTACAAGGAGGTAAATATCATTTACATTTTCATTGCTGTATCATTTGAGGCATAGGCTTCAATGGTGATCTTCAGGTCCCAGAAGCTGTTGGCTCTGAATGGAATGCAGTTTCTGGCAAGCCAGGAGGTCCACACTTGCCTGTCAGCTGTTAATGAGCTGATTGTTGAATGATCCAGTGACTCATCTATGCAATGGGAGCAGTATGTTAGTTGCTATCTAAAATGCTTGTCCCCTCGCACTTAATCATGAATAGGAAACAAAATCACGCGAAAAATTTTGGAGAACTGGAGACATGAAAGTTACTTTTAATCTGATTTGCCAGTATTTATACCTCTGGTGTAAAATCACCATTAAAAGCTGCCAAGTCAGTATCTGAAATTAGAATTGATAAAATAGCTGATATGAATTACTATTTCAAGAACCGAAAGAGAGGCTTATGCGAAATTTAAGGGGATAGATGAATTTTAGTGTTAAATGTAAAAAGAACAGTCTAGTTAGTTTCTGAGAATTAAAAGATGGTATGTTTTCCAAAGAAATAAACATAATCCTCCTAAAACCTACGAGCACAACAAAACTACTATTTGAATTTCAGGTAGTTTTAAAATAAGGAAAAGTTATGTATAACCTAGCAAGTTATTTTTGAGAAGTTGAAATGTCACATAAACAATGACCAATAACAGCCAAATAAAATTTAGTGATTGCAGGAGTCACATTGGAATATTTGATCTGTTTTTAAAATATTGTGAAAACATTTGTATTTGGCTGTAATGCTGTTCCAAGACTATTGAACAAGCTAAGTTGGCAACTTTTGAATGTAGAAAATGTTATGTGGAAATGGTCAAAAGGTGGGAAATAGAGTTAGGGAAGAAAAACACCAAATACGAATGGAAATAACTCAATTAAGTTATAGTGCAATTGAATATATCAATCTGGTATTTTTATGCAATAACAAAAGGATTGTGTAAATTAGACTAATAAGTTGAATGCATTCTCTTGGAGATATCTGTGGCCTTGCTTATGATTTTAAGAGAACTGAATTTGGTAGTCTGGCCACTAAATGAGACAGTGGGATTTCTTAAGACAGAGATAACTCCTATCTTTCTGATTTTGACAATATCACCTAGAAATCAAGAATGTCTGTAATGATGTTAAGGTATTGATATTAGTGTGCAGAATTAATTTGATATGTGTTTGGTAACAACCATGCTGGAATGCATGGTGAAGTTGCACCAAAGAATGGTTTTCATACATGTGTAACTACTTGATAAACTGGTTGAGGTTGCTGAAGAGTTCGAATGCATAGAATCCCCATTCAGCCCAACAGGTCCACACTGATCTACCATAAAGCATCCCACACAGACCTCCTATCCCTACCCTGCAACCCCATCCCTTCAGCCCTGCATTTCCCACGGTCAATCCACCTAACTTGCACATCTTTGGACTGAGGAAACCAGAGGACCCGATGGAAACCCACGCAGACAACAGGAGAACATGCTACCTCCACACAGACAGTCACTTGAGGCTGGAGCTGCATTCAGATTCCTGGCTCAATCAGGCAACAGTGCTAACCACTAAGCCACTGTGCCGCTAGAAAACCATTAGAAGACATAACTTGAAGATATGTTAACCAGATTGCTGAAAAAAGACAAAATACAAATCTCTGTTGCCAAAAATGTTTTGGTCTGCTTCCAATCACTGATCCCCTCTCAATGAGAATGTTTACATAATGAAGGCAATTCTTACCAGTGGCACAGAAGACTACATGCTGAAGTCTGTATCTCTTCATAAAAAAACATTAAAAGCAAGGATGTATCCAAGCATTCCTGGCAGTTCCTTCTCCAGACTATCAGACAGAAGAATAGTACATTCGAATTTGCAGACTGTGTTGCTTTTTGCAGCATTTCATGTCCATCAAGAATTGTACTGAAGGAAGAATCAATGATCAGATTCAAAGATCAAATTCAATTTGTCAGACGCTGTTCCAGTGTGAATGGCAGCCATCCATTTGAGTGCTACACAGTCACTGACATGGTTTCCCACAGGTCGAATCCTGCACATAATGTAATCGCTGCAGCATCGTTTGCTACATTTGTGAAGGTCATGGGTGCAATGTCCTGCTTTCTACCGAAACTTGGCATAATGGGCTTGGTTTGAATAGGCACAAGATGGCATTTTCAAAGATTTATTAATGGTTTCAAATATTTACATGAATAATCCAGTTGTGAAGATGTATTCTTGTATTACGTTGAAGCCAAAGTTTATGATGCTCATGGTTTCAGTTATGTGTATAGCACAATCTCAGTACATGCTGTTGGTTTTTGTGACGGATGGGAATCTCCCTGAAGATGTGTGGCTTCTGTGTTAAAGGCTAATTATGTGAAAACTGCTAACCAGGGACAGGCAGTTGCAACTTGTGGACTTAAGAGTCAAGGAGAATTAATTCTGGATTACAGACTTTATGAGAGGCACTCCACTGCGAAGAATATGGCACGACTACATGGACTTGCTCCCTAGCATTTGCCGCCTCTTCCTCCTCCTTCACATCAGTTCTGTGAACTTGAACAGGCCCTCCTCTCCCTACTCATCTTTCTCTTTGTTCTCCAGCTCAAACATTGTTGCTTTAGGCCCAACTTCTACCCCTCAATTTGTAGACCCCTTCATTTTGCTATATTGTGCACCATGCAACAGACAATAAATATTCTGCTGACCCTTGCATGGTAAGAACATAGTGAACATCCAGAATATTCAAGACACCTAAGGTACATCTTCAAGATGCCAATATCCATCTTATAATGTAAGTCAACATGTGAACATACTTGTAGGCTGTTTGCAGCTCTCTAAAGGGGTCATTAACTTGTCCCCCAGAAGCAAGCTACACTCTTATGTTGCTATCTGAAAAAGTTGAGACAGTTACAACAAAGACTGGAGTCACCTTCAGGGTTTTGTGCACATATGTTGGTGAGGTCACACACTACTTCCACCTTCAGTGAGTGGAAGAATTTTCTTGTTTAGGAGTGTGATGGGCTACTTCCCAATTTCCTGGATGAGTGCAGTTCTAACAACACTCCAGAAGCTTGACACCATCCAGGAAAAAGTAGCCCACTTAATTGGCACCACATCCAAAAGCATCCACCACCTCCATCAGCTATACGCAGTAGTAACAGTGTGCACAACGTACAAGATGCATGCAGAAATGCACCAAGGTATCTTCAATAGCACCTTCTGAACCCACAATCACATCCATTTAGAAAGACAACAATAGATAACCAAGCCAGTCAATGTCCTGACTTGGGAATATATTTCCTTTCCTTCAGTGTCTCTGGGTCAAAGTCCTGGAATTTCCTCCCTAACAGCATCACAGGTCTATCTACAGCAGATGGACTGCAATGGTTCAAGAAGACAGCTCACCACCATATTCTTAAGGGCAACTAAGAATGGGCAATAAATGCTGCCCTAGCCTGTGATGCTTATGTTGCATGAGCAAATTTTAAAAAAAAGGCTCACTGACTGCCTTGTGGCAATGTGGGTGCAGTCAACAGCCCCCCGTACTTAAGGGAAGCCAGCTGGTTTGGCAACTTCCTTGTCCTCTGTGACTGCAATGCCATATCAACTGGGAGGCTCATGTGCTTCCCCACCTAAACCTAGA
Organism: Stegostoma tigrinum; assembly: GCF_030684315.1. Classification (NCBI taxonomy): domain Eukaryota; kingdom Metazoa; phylum Chordata; class Chondrichthyes; order Orectolobiformes; family Stegostomatidae; genus Stegostoma; species Stegostoma tigrinum. The sequence continues at coordinate 52,700,585 of NC_081361.1, read as the reverse complement.
GGGTATCTCCAAAGGCCTTGATGCACATGTTTACAAGTGATTGTGACATACTGGAGAGGACTCCAGCTGAGCCCTGCAAAGAGTTGGGAGCTTGAAAATTCAGTGTCACTGTGACCTTGAATGCCACTTACAAGGCATGATGACTGGCAGACTTTTACACATACACCAGTAACAAATTTCCAGGATAATCTAAACCTTCCTGGTGTTAATTCTCTGTCATTTCTACGTATGATTTTGCTGTCATTTGACTCTTACTTCAGAGTAAATATTGGTTGTTCTCCTCCTGCCTGGTGTGCCCAGTGCTGACTCCAAAGGCAAGTTTTGTATTTTTATACATGCGATTGGGCTTTATTTTCTTAATCAGTCCTTCCACACAGATTCTGACTCATGGTCCCTACACTGGAACTCTTTTACTCACCTGTCTTTGTGGTGCAAATCTGCTTATCTTATAGATTTCCCTTGCTCCCATCTGAGTGCTCGAGTTATGAGGGACAAAAAATCTACTCTTCCAAGGCCATCGGACTCCCATCAAACTCCCTTTGGGTGTTAGCTGCAGGCCTGCTGAGATCCTGTAACATTTGGTGAAGGTGTTCAAGGATTTCTGAAAGGGCACCTGACTTCACCAAAGAACTCTTGCAGACTTAGAAATTTTCTTCAAATTTACAGATCCCCAAAATTGTGTTTCACAAACCTTGGTGATATAAAGAGCTTCCAAGAGAATGAAACTACATTTCATATGTGCCACCCCCTTAACAAATTGTGCATGGGTCAGATATGTCCCATTTCTATTCTTACCCACCCAGTGAAAATTCTGGGTGTCAGATACAAGGATGGGACTTCTGGAGACATGGCTTTGGTATCATTTTGACTTGGGAGGAGCCCGTCCCTTTCCATGAAAACATCGGCCCAAGTATTTTGGATTTTAAGTTTTCAATTAATCTAACCTCAACACTTTCAGAGATAGAGTTCAAAGGTTTTACTATACATCTGCATGACAAGTCCATTTTTAATATCAATCCTGTACAGGTGAGTTCTTCTGAAATTCAGGTTATGTACCCTTGTCCTAACACCACAGAAAACTATGTGATTATTTACACTATCAAATCTTTCCAGCATCTTAAATCTTTAACTTCACCTTTCAACCTCAGTACCTTTCTAGTGAACCCGCACAACATCATCTCAATGCTAATATAGCATGAGGTACCATGCCTAGTACTGAGCATAGAAAAGTACAGCACAGTACAGGCCCTTCAGCCCTTGATATTGTGCGGACCTAATATCCCACTCTAAGATCAAACTACCCTGCGTACCCTACATTTTACTATCATCCATGTACCTATCCAACAATCGCTTAAACGTCCCTAATGTATCTGACTCCACTACCACCGCCGGCAATGCATTCCATGCACCCACCACTCGGTATGTAAGAACCTACCTCTGACATCTCCCCGATACCATCCTCCAATCACCTTAAAATTATGCCCCCTCATAATAGTCATTTCCGCCCTGTGAAAAAGTCTCTGACTATCCACCCTATCTATCATCTTGTACAATTTTATCAAGTCACCTCTCGTCCTTCTTCGCTCCAATGAGAAAAGCCCAAGCTCACTCAACCTTTCCTCATAAGGCCTGCCCTCTAGTCCAGGCAGCATCCTGACAAATCTCCTCTGTACCCTCTCTAAAGCTTCCACAACCTTCTTATAATAGGGCAACCAGAACTGAATACAGTATTCCAAGAGTAGTCTAACCAGGGTTCTATAGAACTGCAGCAGAACCTCACAGCTCTTAAACTCAATTCTGCTGCCAATCAAAGCCAACACACCATGCGACTTCTTTACAACCCTATCAACTTGGGTGGCAACTTTGAGGGATCTATGGACGTGGGCTCCAAGGTCCCTCTGTTCCTCCACACTGCCAAGAATCCTGCCATTAACCCTACATTCTGCATTCAAATTCGACCTTCCAAAATGAATCACTTCATGCTTTTCCAGGTTGAATTTTATCTGCCACTTGTTTGCCCAGCTTTGCATCCTGTCAATGTCCCGGTGCAACCTTACAATAGCCCTCCACACTATCCACAACTCCACCAACCTTTGTGTCATCGTCAAACTTACTAACCCACCCTTCCACCTCGTCATCCAAGTCATTTACAAAGATCACATAGAGCAGAGTCCCAGAACAAATCCCTGCAGAACACAACTGGTCACCAAGCTCCAGGCTGAATGCTTTCCATCTACTACCACCCTGTGTCATCTATTAGACAGTCAATTCTGTATCCAGTCAGCCAAATTTCCCTGGATCCCACGCTTCCTTACTTTCTGAATGAGCCTACCATGGCGAACCTTATCAAATGCCTTGCTAAAATCCATATATACCACATCCCCTGCTCTACCTTCAATGTGTTTTGTCACATCCTCAAAGAATTCAATAAGGCTTGTGAAGTATGACCTGCCCCTCACAAAGCCATGCTGACTATTTCTGATCAAACTGTGCTTTTCCAAATAATTGTAAACACTATCGCTCAGAATCCTGTCCAATAATTATCCTACCACAGAAATAAGACTGACTGGTCTGTAATTCCCAGGATTATCGCTATTTTGAAAAAGGGAATAAAATTTGCCATCCTTCAATCATCTCGTACTACTCAAGTGGACAGTGAGGATGCAAAGATCATTGCCAAAGGTGCAGCAATCTCTTTCCTCGCTTCCAATAGAAACCTTGGGATATCCCATCTGGCCCAGGGGACTTATCTATCCGTTCCTTTTTCAGAATTCCTAGCACATCCTCCTTCCTAACATCAACCTGTTTGAGCATATCAGCCTGTTTCACGCTGTCCTCACAAACATCAACGTCCCTCTCACTGGTGAATACTGAAGCAAAGTATTCATTAAGGACCTCCCCTGACTCCATGCACAAGTTCCCTCCACCATCTCTGATTGACCCTACTCTCACCGTGGCCATTGTCTTGTTCCTCATACGTATAGAATGCCTTGGGGTTTTCATTAATCCTACCAGCCAAGGCTTTTTCATACTCCCTTCCAGCTCTCCCAAGTCCATTCTTCAGTTCTTTCCTGGTTACCTTGTAACCCTCGAGAGCCCCGTCTGATCCTTGTATCCTACTGAAGACAGTACATTAAATTTGATCAGAGTTTCATAACACTGTAGCAGAACCTCTGTGTCTTTGAATTCTAGTACCTTGAGATAACAAGTAGCATTCAAAACATCTTTCTCAATTATTTTTGTATCTGACTATTAGCTTTTAGTGATTTCTGTACATTGAGCCCTGTTCCTTTCATGCGTGAATTCATCCTCAAAAGCTATCAATATACCAGGGAAATTCAAATCACATGGGTCACTGTGATAATCCCTACAAGGCCTATCGAGAATCACTAATTAATCTCCTCATGGAGCTCACTGACTGAGTCCCCTTGATAACAGGCACTGGCCTGACCAGCTGGAATTCATTGCCTCAGCCCCTGAAATAGTTCAGTTGTGCATAGGCTTGTATCAAACCCCTGCCACGTGTGCTGGTGGCTTATCACACCATATCCTATTGTTAACAAGCTATTTGGCCCTCGTGAAATGCAGTGTTGGTAAACCTGCCATGAGCCAGGGAGACCGGAGTTCAAATCCCACCTGATCCAAATGACATGTAATAACATCCCTGAACAGATTGATTCAAAAACTGGATTAATAAGATAGTTCATCTGGGTAGCATTAGTCAGAAGATCTAATCGACCTTGGGACAATCCCGAGTTTTTGGCAGAATAAGCACATGCCTTTCCATTTAGGGCTCTCTCATAACTCTACGGTGGTGTCTCTATCCCTGGACTTGGAGGACTGGCTTTAGGTCCCACTTGTCCCAGAGATGTGTAATAGCATCTCTGAATGTGTTAATAAGAAAATTAGGTTAATTTAGAAAAAAAAAAGTTTGTCCTGAAGGTCCTCTTGTGGCAAAGTGGTTGTGTTCCTATGCCTGAACTGGGAGACCTGGGTTCAAGACTCACCTGTTCTTGGGGCTTGGAAGAGTGTCATTGAACAGGTTGATTTAAATTTTTTTAAAAATGTCTGCGCTGGGCTGGTACCAGCCTATGTAATCAATGAATTGCATCTTTATTTTGCTACTCAGCCATGCATGATGTTCCTTTCCAGTCAGGCTAATGGAATTATTACACTAGTGGCGAGTGTAAAGAAAAGTTTCAGACAGCCTTGCCTTTCAATGAACTCAAAAAGATGGAGATGGAAAAATATTAGAAATGCCTCTGTTTGGGAAACTGGTATCTCATGATGTGGCTAAGGAGGATTGGTCCCAGTATGCTGAAAGAATTAGATACTTTTTACAGGCAGATGGAATACAATACAAATCACTGAAAAATACTTCTGCTATTTACTACACCTCATCAGTAACCCAAATTTCAGCATCATAAAGAGCTGACAGCTCCGGAATCATAATCTTTTGATGAACTGATAGATGTGGTAACGGACTACTATGACACCAAACCATCTGTTAAATTGCAATGTTACAGGTTTAAAACCACAAACAGGCTTTCTGGGGAACCAATTATTGAATTCTTGACAAGACTGAGGAAATTGGTGGAACACTGAGAATAGGTCAACACTTCAGGAAATGTTAAAGAATTCCCTAGTTTGTGGGTAGCAAATTATTAATTTCAAAGGAAGCTACTGACTGAACCAGATTTGGACTTCAAGAGAACCATAGAACTGTCTGTCCCTGGCTAGAGGTGGCTCTATTTTGGTTTCAAAACTAAAGTTGTGTTCCTTTTCAGTCAGGTTACCTGAATTATTACAGTCACCAATCAGAAACATTGACCCTATTAATCGAATTGACAGGATCAGGGAGGAGTTACTCCAATCAAAGCGTATTTCTCTCTCACGTGTGCAACTGAAAGTCTCATTAGTGACCTTAGCAACAATAAGCACACATTGAAACAGTCTTTGATTAGACAAGCAGTGAGCTGTTCGGAAAGTAACTGCTAACACTGAGGAATTTGCCAGAGGAACTACAACCGCTGTTTGCCAGCAGCTAGGGATAATAGGCTGTGCCACTTGGAGGGGCTTCGGGCCAGAAGTGTGGTGGAGAAATATCTTCCAGGGGCCAGGGAGCTACAAGAGGATGATTGTGGGAGGGGAATGGTGGGAAGGAGCTGCACAAGGGAAAGTAGAAAGAGGCTGCAAGAGTGATGGGGCAGACAAAGTTACAAATGGGCTGGGGAGACAGTCAGCTTGAAAAAGATGTGGAGTACAGAGAATCTGCAAGGCAAGGGAGACTGCAATGTAGGTTGGGAGAGAGAGAGAGGCTACAAGAGGAGAAAGAACAGTTTAAAACTGTAAACAAAGAAATATTCAGCCAACTCAGAATGAGAAAAATGTTAAATCACAGAGTTAATGAATTCCTTGCAAGTGAATGTCGAATCTCTAGTTTAATGCTTTATGCATGAGCTAATATATGTTTTTTTAAAAAGTAGTGGATGCTATTGTAATGAACACTATCAGCTATTAAACTTAAATCATAGATTGCGATCTAATGCACATTAATGAAGATTGTTACTGATTCGTTAAAATATTCCTGCTTTACATATATATGATGAAAACACATTAGTTTTGACCCATCCAGTCTGTGAAAAGTATACTTCCGTTTAGAAGTTGTGTGTAGAAGTTTATGTCAGTTATTTTGACAAAAGCTTTAACTTGCACCTGTAATCTTGTGCTAATGTAATTACTGTGGTGTTTTGGAAATGAATGCTTTCTTGGTGTTTGGCTTTAGGATTAATGGAAGGTTTATAATTATTGGGAATATTGATGAATTCACACAATTTTGCTTCTCTGGCTGTTGATACGAGCACATAAACACAAATACAGAAGGCATTTTTACTACTTGATTACATTGCCTAATAACTTAATTAGTTAGACTGTGGAGTTTGCACATTCTCACTGTGTCTGCGTGGGTTTCCTTTGGGTGCTCCAGTTTCCTCCCGCAATTCAAAGATGTGCAGGCTAGGTGGATTGGCAAATGCTAAATTGCCCATACTGCCCAGGGATGTTTAGGTTAGGTGGGTTAGGCATGGCAAATGTAGGGGAATGGGTCTGGGTGGGATGCTCTTTGGAAGGGCTTTTTGGGCCAAATGGCCTGTTCCACACTGTGGGGATTCTATGATCTTCAATGATCCGGTGAAAAAGAAGCCCCTGAAAACCAAAAAGTAGAAATCTGAAAATTGATAAGAAGCCTTAAAAAAAATCTGAAGACACTCAAATACAAAATTTTGTGACCTGATCCTCAACTTCTTTTTTATTTACATTCTGACCAACCTTTATCGATCCAAAGACCTCACAGTTCCTCATATTGAACTCTATATTCCATAGCTTTGCTCACTTACTTAATCTAGTGTAACCTTTTGCAAATTCTGCTCTCATTGCATTACATGGTACACCACCTAACTGAGTATAATCAGCAAATGGTTCTCCATTCCTTCAGCTAAGTTTGGATAAATTAGCAAGCAGCAAAAGAAAGGTCAGTCTTTCATGAAATTTGGACAAGAAAATGACTCCTGTCGGAAAGACAATTGTATGGAAACCCAGTTTATTAGTTACTGTTGAAGGCTAGAAGATAAAATTAGAAACAATTTCACTCAACTATTCACCTCATCTTTTATTGCAATTCAGTTGGTTGCTATGGATACTGTTTCTATAGTACAATAAAGCAAATGTTATATCATGGACGTGAATGATTCTTTTATGTTGCCAAGTCACCTGATGTATGGCAACCTAGGCAGCATACACTTGGCAACAAAGCAATGTGATAATTTTTAAGGATATAAAATATTAAAATATAGTTCAAAATTAAGAGGGTGACCATTTTGAGGAGCAGAAAAAGGACTGACTCTGTGTCATTGGTTACAATCCCATCTATTGACCTCATAGTACTTTGCTATTTTTCTTCACAATTTCCTCAAATGATCTTGAGACTTACTTCATAATTCAATTACCAGTAATGTAAAATATTTTCATTTTTCTTTTTTATTTCTCAAGATAATGTAGCAATACTGCAGGGAATGTGTTAGCTCAGATGCCTGGTTTGTAATAGAATGCCACCAACAGTGTAGAGTTATTTCCTATACTGACAAAAGCCACCACAAAGTCCTTGCCTGAGGCATGGTGACTCTCAGATCATGGTAATTTCTCTGATGAGAAAACAGTTTATGCTGAATTTAACTTAATATTGTTCGAGTAGCCATTACTTCATATATGGCAAAGCGAGCACAGGCCCAATTCTATGGCTGCAACAAAGTGGAGTGAACAGCCTGAATACCATGGTGGAGTGAACAGGCTGAGGCCCACAGTTGAGTGAACGAGCCATTTTCCCGAGCCGTGGTGGAGTGAGCCTTGGAAGGAAACCAGGCAGGCACGGACTGGAACTTAAGTATTTAAGTACTTATTTGTGACTTTTTATCATTCTGGACTTTTTCAACTGTTGAGGTTGGTTGGCTTGCCGAGCTGGTTTTTTACCTAGTGCAGCCTTCGATGAATCATCGGTATGTTCTCCCGCCTGGTTTTAAACTCTTGTCCATTGAGATGGATTGCCTCACTTCTGGTTTTCTTTCGTACTGGAATGTATATGGAGTTGAGTTCAATATGTTTATTAACAGCATGCTTCATGGAGTGCCAGGCTTCTAGCCTTCTAACATTCCACATGGATGCCTCAGGAACCAGGTATTACCACACAGAGTGACGTACAAACCACTCATCAGCAACCCACAAGCCCAGAAAACAGCAGAACAAAACGGCCACAAGATGGTAGGGGTAATGATAAACAATGCACACAACCGGCTCCACAAATATAACCGAGAAATTACGCACCAAAAAACATTATTCCTGGAAGCTACCAACCAAGACTGGGCAACTGACATGGAGCGAGCCATCAACATCAGCCAACAGACCACAACAGCCAAGAAAAGACAAACCCTGCAAGACAAGCTAGCCACATTTAATCACAAAAACGACAACAACAGAACAAGCACATGGATAAGAAACCTCTCCGACAGGAACTGACAGACACGGAAAACAACACTTCTCACCTGAGGACTGAACTATGACTACAGGGACACAACAAAACGTTATTCCTAGCCACACTGAAAGCCACACTAAAGACCAACAATATCAATGAAGAAACACAACAAACAATGAGGCAGACAGTAATCCCAACACTAACCAGGAGTGAACTCAACACCCTCAACACATAGGAAAGGCAGGCCCTGGAAGGATTAAAGGAGGACAAGAACATCACAAAACTACCCGCAGACAAAGGGCATGTGACAGTGATTCTGAATAAAAGGGGCTACATCTCCAAGGCACAAGCAACGCTCGCCGATGAGAACACACTCCGGCCAGTACAAACTAACCCAAGACCACAACTAGGCAACAAAATCCTCGACATGCTGAAAAAGACTTAAACAAACAGGAAGATCAACAAGAGATAATGGGAACTGCAGGTGCTGGAGAATCCAAGATAACAAAGTGTGAATCTGGGTCGACACAGCAGGCCAAGCAGCATCTCAGGAGCACAAAAGCTGATGTTTTGGGTCGAGACCCTTCATCAGAGAGGGGGATGGGGAGACGGTTCGGAAATAAATAGGGAGAGAGGGGGAGGCGGACCGAAGATGGAGAGAAAAGAAGATAGGTGGAGAGGTGAGTATAGGTGGGGAGGTAGGGAGGGGATTGGTCAGTCCGGGGAGGACAGACAGGTCAAGGGGGCGGGATGAGGTTGGTAGGTAGGAGATGGTGGTGCGGCTTGAGGTGGGAGGAGGGGATGGGTGAGAGGAAGGACAGGTTAGGGAGGCGGGGACTAGCTGGGCTGGTTTTGGGATGCAGCGGGGGAGGGGACGAGCTGGGCTGGTTTTGGGATGCAGTGCGGGGGGCGGAGAATTTGAAGCTTGTGAAGTCCACATTGATACCATTGGGCTGCAGGGTTCCCAAGCGGAATATGAGTTGCTGTTCCTGCAACCTTCGGGTGGCATCATTGTGGCACTGCAGGAGGCCCAGGATGGACATGTCATCTCAGGAATGGGAGGGGGACTTAAAATGGTTCGCGACTGGGAGGTGCAGTTATTTATTGCGAAATAAGCAGAGGTGTTCTGCAAAGTGGTCCTCAAGCCTCTGCTTGGTTTCCCCAATGTAGACGAAGCCATAATGGGTACAGTGGATGCATTATACCACATTAGCAGATGTGCAGGTGAACATCTGCTTGATATGGAAAGTCATCTTGGGGCCTGGGATGGGGGTGAGGGAGGGGGTGTGGGGGCAAGTGTAGCACTTCCTGTGGTTGCAGGGGAAGGTGCTGGGTGTGGTGGGGTTGGAGGGGAGTGTGGAGCGGACAAGGGAGTTCCGGAGAGAAGACAAGGGTGGGGATGGAAAAATGTCTTGGGTGGTGGGGTTAGACAGATCAACAAAGCAGACTCCTCAAGAATGAAACCCAAAGGATTCTACAGTCTCCCTAAAGTGCGAAAGCCCTAAGACGTCTCAGACCCATCGTTTCACTACCAGGCACTCCATCACACAGATTAGCCAAGGAACTACAAAGGAGACTCAGGCACCGAAACAACAAGGCACTCCACTCTATCCACTCAGCTCAAGAATTCCTTAACTCCATCAAAGACAAAGATAGATGATGAATAGACCATGATATCGTTTAATGTCACTGCCCTAATTATATCAATTGACATACCACTAGCAAAGGAAACAATGATAACACTACTGGAACAAGAGCAAGACCCCAGTGAAACCATCTCTAAGGACAACGTGCTCAAACTATTGGACCTATGCCTCATCACCCACTTTACTTTCAACAGCCAAACATATGAGCAAATCAACGGGAAACCCATGGGATCACCTATCTCCGACTCATAGCAGAAGCAGTGAAGCAAAGACTAGAAAGGATGGCCCTCCCGCAAATCATTAGATTTTTTTTCTGTTCATTAGATTCCCTACAGTGTGGCAACAGGCCCTTCGGCCCAACAAGTCCACACCGCCCTTTGGAGTATCCCACCCAGACCCATCCCCCTATAACACACACACAAACCCCTGAACACCATAATAAATCCAGCTAGCCTGCACATCTTTGGACTGTGGGAGGAAACCGGAGCACCCAGAGGAAACCCATGCAGACACGGGGAGAACGTGCAAACACCACACAGACAGTTACCCGAGGCTGGAATCGAACCTGGGTCCCTGGTGCTGTGATGCTGCAGTGCTAACCACTGAGCCACCGTGCCGCCCAAAACTATGGGTACGCCATGTGGGCAACAACTTTGTCATCGTTAAATGGACTAAATTAGAAGAGACACACAAACTTATAAACAACAACCTCACTGGAATAAAATTCCCCAGAGAGGAGGAGGGGCATCACCAACTCCCAGTCCTGGGCATCATGGTAGAGCGCAAACAAAAGTACACCGAAAAGCCGTTCACACAGACCGGGTACTGAACTTAAACAGTAACCATCCCAGCACACACAAACGAAGTTACTTGTGAACACTATTTAAAAGGGCAACAACACACTGCAGCAACATGGAACTACACCAAGAAGAAGAATACCTCTTCCAGGTTTTCAAGAATAATGGACATCCAAAAAACTGGGTCAGAAGATGTCTACATGAACAGCATTAGAAAGATACTACATGCCTGACACACTCATCGCACTACCATTATAGGAGGAACATGTCGGAACTCACTACAAGACTCCTACAACTGCTGGGCATCAGACAAGCCCACGTCAACCGTACATCAACTGATCACCCAAACTAAAGCCCCACTCCCCACCACGGACAGGATCAATGTCATCTACAAAATCCCCTGCCGTGACTGTGAGAAGCACTACATTGGACAAACTGGAAAGAAACTAACAACAAGAGTACGTGAACACCAACTAACTAAAAAAGACACGACCAGTACTCACTCATCTCAATCCACATGGACAAGGAGAACCACCATTTGACTAGGACAACACCAAAAATCCTGGGCCAAGCTAGGCAGAGACAGGCACGGGAATTCCTAGAAGCCCGACACTCCACGAAGCATGCTATTAATAAACATACTAATATAGTCAGCACGGTTTTGTGAAGGGAAGGTCGTGCCTCACAAGCCATGAGTTCTTTGAGAAGGTGACCAAACAGGTAGATGAGAGTAAACCAGTTGATGTGGTGTATATGGATTTCAGCAAGGCGTTCAATAAGGTTCCCCACAGTAGGTTATTGTACAAAATGCAGAGGAATGGGATTGTGGGGGATATAGCAGTTTGGATCGGCAACTGGCTTGCTGAAAGAAGACAAAGGGTGGTAGTGATGGGAAATGTTCATCCTGGAGACCAGTTACTAGTGGTGTATCGCAAGGGTCGGTGTTGGGTCCACTGCTGTTTGTCATTTTTATAAATGACCTGGATGAGGGCGTAGAAGGATGGGTTAGTAAATTTGCAGACGACACTAAGGTTGGTGGAGTTGTGGATAGTGACGAAGGATGCTGTAGGTTGCAGAGAGACATTGATAAGCTGCAGAGCTGGGCTGAGAGGTGGCAAATGGAGTTTAATGCAGACAAGTGTGAGGTGATGCACTTTGGTAGGAGGAACCGGAAGGCAAAGTACTGGGCTAATGGTAAGATTCTTGGTAGAGTAGATGAGCAGAGAGATCTCGATGTCCATGTATACAGATCCTTGAAAGTTGCCACCCGGGTTGACAGGGCTGTTAAGAAGGCATACAGTGTTTTAGCTTTTATTAATAGAGGGATCGAGTTCCAGAACCAAGAGGTTATGCTGCAGCTGTACAAAACTCTGGTGCGGCCACACTTGGAGTATTGCGTACAGTTCTGGTCACCACATTATAAGAAGGATGTGGAAGCTTTGGAAAGGGTGCAGAGAAGATTTACTAGGATGTTGCCTGGTATGGAGGGAAGGTCTTACGAGGAAAGGCTGAGGGACTTGAGGCTGTTTTCATTAGAGAGAAGAAGGTTGAGAGGTGACTTAATTGAAACATATAAAATAATCAGAGGGTTAGATAGGGTGGATAGGGAGAACATTTTTCCTCGGATGGTGACGGCGAGCACGAGGGGGCATAGCTTTAAATTGAGGGGTGAAAGATATAGGACAGATGTCAGAGGTGGTTTCTTTACTCAGAGAGTAGTAAAGGAATGGAACGCTTTGCCTGCAACAGTAGTAGATTCGCCAACTTTCGGTACATTTAAGTCGTCATTGGATAAGCATATGGACGTACATGGAATAGTGTAGGTCAGATGGGCTTCAGATCGGAATGACAGGTCGGCACAACATCGAGGGCCGAAGGGCCTGTACTGTGCTGTAATGTTCTATGTTCAGCCCCATATACATTCCACTACGAAGGAAAACCGGAAGTGAAGCAATCCATCTCAACGGATCCCAGAGTTTAAAAACCAGGCAGGAGAACACACTGATGCTTCATCGGAGGCTGCACTGAGGACGTTACCCAGCATGGTAATGAAATGTCTGCGAAACAAGAAACCAGCTGTGCAACCCAACCAATCTCAAGGCCCACAACCCGACCTACAAATCTACTCCAAAACCTTTTTCAACTGTTATCATGTTAATCTATCTTTTTTTAAAAATTCTGCAACAACACTACATTTTCCCCCAGTATCTACATTTAAAAGTATCTGTACCTAGATCGTCTGTACCTAACATGATGCCGAAAGGTGACATGGCAAACTTACCATTGTACTCATTTGACACATAACACGAAAGGCTATTCAATTCAATGACCCTAGACGGGGAATGCTGATAGCGGTAACTGGCAGTCAATAGTGAGAATTTCAGTTCATGTCTCTACTCTACTGTGCAAGAGAGCTTTTGTCACTCTAAAAAGACTGAAATAGTAATAATCTGCCACCTTGATTTGGACAATCCCCATCCTCCTACTGTTCAATACACTACTGTACTCCCACACATCAGGAAACACGTGTGCACTTAACTGTCAATATTCACATGCAATCTAGGTTGACAGGTCAAAGGAAAAAAGTGTGTAACTATTTTTGTGACAAGGAATCTTGCATTCATAGCACATTTTAATGATCTGTAATGAATATACGAACATACCTCTAGTTTACTGACAGTTCAAAAAGTTCAGCTTCCAATTTCCCTCGTATTGACACAAATACCCCATGAATTGGAATAATCCACTGGTTATTACCCTTGAGGCTCTGATTTTCAATTCGGTGTTAAGCTTTTCATGCTATCTAACCACTTTTACAGGGGTACCTTTATTGTTGGTACCTACACGGACCACAATAACAGGATCTTCCTCTTTCCACTCCAAGTTCTATTCAGCTCTGTGCAAATGTCCTGAACCCTGGTACTAAGTAGGCAGCCACTTGGACACATACTCATTGCTGCACAGAATAATGCCTAACCATCTGACTATACTATCCCTTACATTCCTTTTTGCTTGGTCCACTTGAATTGCTTCTTACACCACAGTGTCACGGTCAGTTAGCTGATCCATTCTGCAGCCCTTACTCTCATCCAAACAAGTAGAATATTCCTCAAACTTGTTGGAAAATTTCAAAAGTTTGAAGATCCCTCAATCCTAATCTCTGAGCTCCCTTACCCACCTGTCTTGCAGTCACACTTTCTTGTCTCTAACTATAGATGACATTTGAAGATGCTATCCCAAGAGGTGTGACTGCCTCCTAGAATACAGTATAGAACTTTATACAGGTATTTATGAAAATACAATAAGATGTGTACATGGTGCCATAATTCTGGATTAAATGACAATTATAAGAAGAAATAAATCTTACAAAGTTAGGACAGACTTCACTTCTTTTATTCCATCCATGGCTTCTTGATTTTCTAAGTAGCTGTGGGAGGCTGTTACACTCTGCAGCTGCCAAAGCTGCCCCTGAGTCTGCAAAACCCAAGGAGGAAGCACGCTGCAAAAGCCCCCACTTCAACTGAGTAGTCCAGAACACTGCTTCTGCCAGGCTCCCTTATCACCGCCGATACAGCCTGCAGAATGTCCCAACTCTCAAGCACCGGGACCCATCTCAACTTCCAAGAATGAACTGACCATCCAAATGAACTCCCGTGGACTGAGAGATCATTCACTTTGCCACCATTATGGACATTGACAGAGGAAATGAATGGACCCTGATGCATTGATGCTGGAACAGCTCCTCAAGCCACGACCATCATGGCCACATGGAATGGACTGGATCATCCACTCAACAGCCCTGTGCAACCTCCCTCCACCACCATAGCCACACAAGGAAGAAATGGGTGAATTGAATCAAAAGTTAAAAGGAGAAAACAAAATTAATAAAATTAATGCAGGAGGGAGTGGACGGGGCCAGCAGCTTTAATGCTCCCTACCCTGCTGCTTTCACCATCTTTAAGTTCAGGTAACTTTCCTCCTTTCTGCTGTGTTGCAGCAGCCACAGCTCAGAGTTCGGCTGAAAACCTGAAACTATACACACACAATGCGGTGAGATCACAGAGTCCAAAAGCTCCCACACCCTTCAGTCACAGCACATCACTGTCTTACCATTGATATCGTGTGTTAGTTCATTAATGATTCTTGCTTAATGAATTTATAATCATACATCTCCAAAGCAATGTGACCTTAATTCCACGCAGCTGTGCACACATCATTCACCATGCAGACCCATTGATTTCCAATTCCTGCTGCACATAGATCTGCATAGCAGCTGGGAAGATCATAAGAGCTTCCAATTCATTATAACTGCTACCATTAAACCTTACTCAAAACTTACAATAATTAATACATCACCTGAGTCATGATCAATAAACCAATAAAATGCTCAACTGAGCATTTAACTGTTTCCCAGTAATGTCACACTTTCGGTTGGTATTTTGTGCCCCGCAAATCTGAACTCACCATCACTCTCCTGCTCTGCTTCAAATTCACACTCACACATCGGTTCTGAACACTCTTTGGTGCTGTCTTAAATATCCTCACTTTAGCTTTTCCTCTGATCTCTTCACAGCTCTCTTACACTCTTAAATCTCCCCACTCATGTGCAATTCTGAACTCTCTGCTGCTCTTGAGTTGTTTTAAATCTTCCTGCAGTGATTCTCACGGGAACTGTCCTCACAGTGGTTCTGAAATCTCCAACGCTCTTTTAAACCTCTTTTGCTGTTTTAAACCTCCTTATTCTCATGCTGATTCTGATCTCTCTGTCACTCTTTCCAATTTTATAACTCTTCCCCGTCTCAAGATGCAAATATTTCTAGACCGCTTTAAAGTAGATTTGAAGTACACAGATACATTATTTTTTCATTTGTTTACCTTATATTAACAAGACAATGGACCAATGCATTTGTATCAAATCACCAAAATGATCTCAGCATTTCAGCACTCAGTGTTGGTAGCGCAAATAATACAAGATGAAGTCCACGTAAATGACACGAAGTGAACTTCTACTACAGATCAATACACAACAATATATCATACAAATACAAAAATTTGTTTGTGAAGTACTATGCTGTTACCATTGAAAATGTTATTTTACATACTTGGGTAGGTTTAAACCAAACTTGTTATATTCCATGGAAAAGGAAGATTCAGAGGAACCCCTCTTTCCACAACCCCTATCCACCAACTGTAATCACCTCCTCTCCCCACACAACATTCAAACCTCTATTCCTAAACAGTTTCCTTCCTCACACACTTCCCACTCACTCACCTCTTCTGTCCATCCACTTTCAAGACAAGCCCCTCACCAACTCCGCCCCCCCCGCCCCCCCACCCCTAGCCTTCACTCTGAGCCCTTACCTAGCTCTCTCCAACTTGTAGCAACTTACTCCTCATTGCTGCTGGTGTTATTTGGTGGCTCCTCTTTGACAGGTACCGCTTGGATACACATTATTGAAAGAGGACCATCCTGGAGGAAGAGGAACTCAGGCTCCAAGGGTTCAAGTCCTAGTAGTGTCAGGGATCAGAACCTAAGTAAGCCAAGCCTAATGGTGGGATATGCCCAAGATGCTATCTGACTGGAATCTTTCTCCTCCTCCAGGGCCAGAGCTCAAGCCTGACTGGAACTGAACTCTGAATTATTATGATCTCTCTGGCATATGTCAGATTGCTCTTTTGATAGATTTTTGGAATTAATTGTGCAAAAATAGATGAACCAAGTGCACTTTTGCCTTCTCCTCGGAAGGAGTGGCATGCGATAGGGTGAGGGTTAAGACTCACTAAAACCAAGTGAAGGATCCTCCTAGGCATCATTGGATACTTTGCTGTCTAACCACTCACATTTTTTAAAAAATGTGAAAGTCCTTTATTCCACATACTTAGAACTGGAGAGCTTAAAACATGGGCTATTTATAATCAACTAGGAAACTGAAATCAATTATTTTTGTTTTTTGTCAGCTCTCCTATTGGGTTGGGGTGGTTGCCTCTGGTTTAGAAATTAACAAAGTGGTAACTTCAACAACCCATCAATCAATGGCTCACCCCTCGCGTGCAATTTATTTGCACAATTAAGTCACCAAATAGACCATCTCCTGGGGTTAGTCAGAATGCCACTCAGAGGACAAGACTCAAAGTGAAGATTCAGCAACTTCATGCAGTAATATTTTGAAAAATGGGCAGACACATGAACACAACAACAATTATAGAAACAAACAAAGTGTAAAGGCATATGGGTTGGGTATCAGAGTCAGAAACAGCATTCAGCATGTCTTTCTTCCCAAGGTCTCTGAAGTTTTGCTTTTGGCTGAAGGAGAGACATTCTGCCTTTAACCAATGCTAAATCTATGCTAGTCTATAATGCAATTCACTGCACTTTGCTTGCTAACCATCTGCATGGGACATTTAGCATTCCAAATACAACATAATCACCAGTCCTTCTCATTGACTCTGCTCATGACATCCTAAAATCAAATCTATCAAGTTTATCAAACATCATTTCCACTTCATAAATCCATGTTTAATCTACTGAATCAGACAATTATCTTTTAAGCATCCAGTAATCACATCCTTTATAATAGATGCTAATATTTTCAGTAATGACTGACATCGGGCTAACAGATTTGTAGTTCCCAGTTTCCTTCTGTGTTAAACTATGGGGTTATATCTGCAGCCTTCCAATCTTTATGCACTTTGCACAATTAATATAGTTTTGAAAGATGACCACCAATGCATCAATTATCTCTGTAATGATTTCTTTCAATACACTAGAATGTTGGTCATCGGATCCCAGGAATTCGGTAACTGACAGTACCATTAATTCCTCAAAAATAAATTCACTGGATCCTTGGATCTATTATTTTGGGGAAACTTCTGGTAAAGAGAGATACAAAGTAATTATTTAGCTTCCCTGCCATTTCTCTGTTTCTTATTATAAATACTGTGGTGACGAACCTTTAACTGTCTTTGCAACTTTTCATTTTTATAAACAACTGAAAAGATGAAGGGTCTAGGCCCGAAACGTCAGCTTTTGTGCTCCTCTGATGCTGCTTGGCCTGCTGTGTCCATCCAGCTCCACACTTTGTTATCTCGGATTCTCCAGCATCTGCAGTTCCTATTATCTCTGAAAGTTTTTACAATCCTTTTTCAAAACTTTTCTTGCTATTTGATTCTCTTTTCTTAATCAATTTCTTTGGGTCTTCCTTTCGCTGAATTCTAAAATTCTCCAAGTCCTCAGGCTAATAACATTTTTGGACAACTTTAGAAGTCTTCTCTTTTGGTCTAATACTACCTTTACCTTCCTTTTTATCGTCTCCCTTCATTTCCCTGTTGCATCATTTTGGTTTAAAGGAATATATATTTTTTTAAAAATCCAAACATTAGTTATTTAAATTACTAGCCATTGTCTTTTGGCCATCAAACCTTTTAAATGTATTTTTCGAATCCACAGCCAACTTCCTATTCACATCTACATCATTCCTCATTTAGATTTATGACCATAATTTCATAAAAGTATTTTTGATTCAAACTTAATAGAAAATGTTAGCATCCTATGGTTACTCTTCCCCAAAGGTTCATTTGCAACAAAAGCATTAGTTGGCCCTTTCTCATTTCATAATACTAGATCTAAAATAACCTGTGCCCTAATTGGTTACTTAATGTATTGCTCTGGAAAACTGTTTCAAACACATACACGTTCGAGGAATTCTTCCAAAGGATTAACATTCACTAGATTTACCAAGTCTATGCATATTAAAGTCACTCATGATTACCGCATCCCACTTCCTACATGCACTAATTTTTCATGTTATACTGTGCCCTACATTGTTACTGACACTTCCTTCAAGATAGCACCAGAATGTGGCGACATTTTGCGAGCTGTCTATGGCAGATCTTGTTCTTACATAACTTATAATCATTCTACTCTTCTAAACCTCAATTCTAAGTCCTAACAGAATTAATAACAATGTTCTAATGGGCTTCTCAAATGTTCATTCTTACCTCCCTCTCTTCACCTTCTCTGTATTTCTCACACTGTATGGTACAATCTGCCTGTATAGCATACTGAACAGCACTTTTCAATATATCTTGGTACATGTGACAACAGTAAATTAATCAATACTTGTTGGTAGCCGATAAGCTATTTCTATCAATTTTTGCAGTCCCTACCTCACTCTAGTTCTGGTCCTACTCAAACAGGTTCTATCCAGCTCTTCTGACCAGAGATCCTCTTTCACTTATACACTGATCTTGTATGTTATTATCAGAACTACCCAATGTTTTTGCCTATCTTGGCTAAATATTGAGTTTTTCTAAGTTCCCAGTCTTGGTCAACCTACAGCCACATCTCTATTACTGCAACTAAATGGGATGCTTTTACTTCTACAAGCACCAGCAATCCAGCTAATTCCTTGTGAATATTGTGTTCAATAGATAGATTTCTGAATTTTTAACACTGTTCTGTAACTTGATTCTAGAACATTTTTCTGCTCCTTTCCATTTTTATTTACAACAGTTGTACCAATCCACTCTAGTCCTAAAACTGGGAGAGCCATCTGACAGGCTTGTCAAACCACAGCCTTATGTAGTCACATGCTCAGAATCATACCTTACAGACAACATCCTAGGCAACACCATCTCCAGCTGGGGAATTGGCTATTGCACTGAATGGACAGACCCAGCAGAGGTGGCAGCACAATGGTATACAGTCAGGAAGGAGTTGGTATGGGACTCTTTACCATTGACTCCGGAATCCATGATGTCTCCTGGCATCAGGTCAAACGTGGTTCAAAACATCACTTGTCGACTACCGTGTACCCCATGTTCCATGTACTCCACTACGATTAACACCTCTTGGAGGAAGTATTGAGGGTGGCAAGAATGCAGAATTTACTCTGGATAGGGGAGGGGTGGGGTACTTCAGTGTCCATCATCACGAATGGTATGACGTTAACACTAATAACTTAACTAGTCAAATCATGAAGGACATTGTTTGCAAGACTGGGTCTCTGGTGAGTGGTAAGAAACCCAAGAGAGAAAAACACATTTGAACTCATCTCATTACAATCTGTCTGACACAGATGCATTTGTCCAGGACAGTTCGGTGTGATAACTGAAGTCTTTGTGGAGACATAGCCCCACCTCCACAATGAGAATAATCTTCATCATGCTGATGCTATGATCATGCTAAATGTTTTATCTGATCTATGATGTGCTATGGGCCAAAAGCACCAGCAGAAATGTATTTAAACACAACCTGCAAACTCATTGGCCCAACATATCCCCACTGTACCATTACCATTAAACCGGGGTGGGGGGGGGGGGGTTTAAAAGCTGGTTTAAATGAAGAGTGCAGAAGGATATACCAGGATTGGCATCAGGCACACCTAACAACCTGGTGAAGCTACAATGGAATACTACTTGGGTTTTAAACAGCAAAAATAGCAAGACAGAGATATGGCTAAACAACTCCACAACTGATTGTGAATTGTGAAAGACAATCAAACATCTCATTAGAAGTGGAGTACTGTGGCTACAAGAGCAGGTCAGAAGTGATTAATCCTGCAGTGAGTAATTCACCCCGTAATTCCCCAAAACCTGTCCAATCATCTACAAGGCACAAGTCAGGAATGTGATGCAATAACTTCCATTTACCTGGATGAGTACAGTATCAATAACACTCAAGAAACTTGGCACCATCCAGAACAAACAGACCCCTTGATGTCACCACAAAATAACTGCACAGAGGCCAGTATCCTGTAACCAAGTCACCCTTTACTTACTTGCGCACAATACATGAGGGGAATGTAGGTTAGGTTATTTTATTTTATTTTTGGATCAGGATTATTCCACGGCACAACATCATGGGCCGAAGGGCCTGTACTGTGCTGTACTTTTCTATGTTCCATGTTCTAATACATTGGCTGTGGCCAGCCAGCTCGGAGTCAGTCCCTGAGTTGGAGGAGATTCTAAATCCCCTGTTTATACTATATTGTGTTCAGACTTGCGTACAAATCAACTTACAAACATACTCAGGAATGGAACCCATTTGTAACCTGGGGACATTTTGTACTAATTTCTTACAGGATTTCTTTAAAATTTATTTTTCATAATTGACCTGTTCAGCATTGTTATTGCACACCTCTGGAACAGGTAAGACTTAAACCCAGGCCTACCAGTTCAGGGGTAAGGACAATACAACAGCACTAGAGGTCCCATTCCCCTGTATGCCAGGGCTTCCTGTTTGGCCCAGATTAATAACTTCAATCAAGGATCTCAGTCAACAAGATCTACCTGGTTCCAATCACTACACACCACATCCACAAATATTCACTCCCTTCACCTGGACTGGCTACAAAAAGATTAAGTCTTTATTAATTAGAATCAAAGATGTTGGAAATACTCTGCAGGTTAGGCAGCATACATAGAGAGAAGCACAATTAACATCTCCAGTCAAAATCTTTCATCAGTTTTGTTTCTTATTTCAAATTCTTGGCCTCTTGCAGTATGTTGTTGGGTAATTTTTTTCTTCCTCACGAATTTGTTCCACAACGAATAAAAAGAGCAGAGATCGTTATTGTAAAACTAAACCCTTCAAGGAAGCAAACATGTCTTTAATGATTTTTGTTTGGCTGCCCTCACACCACTGCAATTCTTAATGAATTTTTCAGCTTTATTATAGATGTATTATTTTTATCCAAGGACCAAATATTAACATGATGTAACCAATAATTCTCTAGATCCTGGGAAAAATAACATCAGTTCTGCAGAGTTCTTTTGCTCAATCTTTTTAATGCTGTTGGTCAGTAGTATAAGTAACAATATCCTTGGCCCTGCTGAATTAATGCTTCTGTAAGATCTTTGATACACATGTTTTCAATAATCTGTTTTATATTACAGATGTAGCCTTTACAGCTGAGGTGTATCTCACAATCATGACCTCCTATATTGCCAATGGCATTGGTGTACCTAGTAAGGAAGGTTGCTTGCAGTTTTCATAAAGCAGTGGCATTATTGCAAAATCATTTCCTCAGTTATCACCAGATATCTGTACCTGTGTTTGCAGTACAAGTATTACAGTGGCAACTATAAGAATTACAATTGGGACAACTCTGTCAGTACAAAACTATATGCTGGTATCATTTTTTTTTCCCTCATATCTGGGAAACTTGACAACCAAGGGTGGGAAAGAAAATCAATCCAACACAAGAAATATCCTTAATTCATAATGTACAACATAGAAATGTATGAATAGTGCAGTACAGACAACAATCTGACAACTCGTCCTCTAAGAATAAGCATTTAAAAAAAGTTAGAATTACAGTGCTTAATTTAGAACATTGAAACTTTCTCAGTTGTACTTTTTGCACATAGGAACAGATTACACTTTGTTCAAAACAAAATGCAACACGAGTCAAGTAAATTGAACTCTTTGAAATGGCCTCAGTTCCTAAAATGTCAGGACTTGTCAATCAGGAAATCTCACAGGTATAGTACCAAGGCCTGAGATTTCTATAGTGCTTAAGGAGTAAAAGTGTAAATGCACAGTATGTGCTCAGTCACGGATTTTAGGAAAGAAGTGTTGAAAGCATTAAGTAGTTACTCTCAAATTAATAAAAGTTTCATCATATACCTTATACTTTGCTCTTCAGTTTCATAAAGAAGATATTTTCCTTTAAATCAGTTTCATCCTCTGGTTTAGGAATGATCTTCTCCAGATGACTGGGGATAGATCAAACTTTTCCCAACCTGATGAAGATGTTGAGTACCATTATCCACAAGTTTCATTTTAGTTTTAGGCTTCACTAATCTGCAGCATTCTGATTTTCAATAGTTACAAAGAGGGATTTTTCAGTTGATTGAAACTTTGCTATTAATGCTTCATGCATGTCAGTTGTATGTCAAAAAAAATGATGTTCCAACGTTTCAAGAAATGAAATTGAAACGTCTTTAAAAGCTTGGTGTGTATACATACTGGAGTAGTACAAAGTCATACAGATCAAGGAGTTACAAGCTATCGGTATACTCTGTTAAACTGTCTTACTAGATACAGTGACACAGCATCCATAGGTTGGGATTCTTGTGCAAATTTGAGAGTGATTGCATGCATATCACAAAATGTCTGGCTGGGACTTTGTCAGTGGAGTGTTCTTCCAAAGTCATAATGGGAACTGTGGCAATTCTGCCATGTCCATTTTTGACTTTTCCCACCTGATAATGGCTAAAATTCTAACACTGGCACTAAGCACGTTTGATTCAGGGACTAGGGAAACTGTTCATTGGTGAAATCAGCTATCAACTGACAATGCTACATTAATGGGTAGTTTAATAAAAGGTTTCTGGTCAAACATGGAGGCTCTTCACAAAATAGGCAAAAACTACCTGTCTAACTACTTTGCTAGCAATGTAAGAATTAAGAGTACAAATGTGGCATGAGTGTTTTTAATCCATTACTATTTATTAAGGCTAGCTTAGTGAGAAAGCTAAATGGGCTGCCAAATTCATTACTGGCATCCACTAATAACTACAGGGGTATGAGGCACATTTCCTTCATTGCAGAAGAAAAAGATGTTGCATTTCTGTATTCATTCTTCTTTGAACATTCTTATTAGTGTTCAATCTTACACTCACCATTCTGTGGTAAGTGGCTAGACTTGCAGATTCAGCTGGTCTTGCTTTAGAAAGGACATTTAGTGAGAAATCTCAATGGGGGGAGAGATAGTAGGAACTGCCGATGCTGGAGATTCTGAGATAACAAGGCATAGAGCGGATGAACACAGCAGACCAAGCAGGATCAGAAGAGCAGGAAAGCTGATGTTTCGGGTCTGGACCCTTCTTGAGAAATTCCCATTTCTGAAGAAGGATCCAGACCCAAAACATCAGCTTTCCTGCTCGGCCTGCTGTGTTCATCCAGCTCTGCACCTTGTAATCTCAATGGGGGTTTTCTTTCTTTATTCATTCACGGAATGAGGCATCGCTGAGCAGGCAGCATTTATTGCCCATCCTTAATTGTCCAGAGGGTAGTTAACAGTCAACCACATTGCTGTGGGTCTGGGGTCACATGTAGGCCAGACCAGATAAGGATGGCAGTTTCCTTCCCTAAAGGATGTTAGTGAGCCAGATGGGTGCTTAACATTGTAGATAAACTCAAAGCCCTGAAAGAACTAACAGTCAACACCCTGGGACAGACACACATTGGGTCATTGCTGATACTTGTCTTAATTAACTCTCCTACTACTACTCCCAGACACCAGACCGTTCCCATTTCATTCTTCCACGCCAACTTCCAAACCTTGAATGGCAGTATATCCCTTAAAGTTAATGAATAGAATTAATATTTCCCTTTACAGATGTGTTGAATCACCACTGATTTCAGACTCACACTCTCAAGGTTGGTGCAAGTATAATTCTTGCACACAGTGGTTTGTCTCAGTGTAATCTACTAGGCCTCACTGTTCACAATGGTCACCAACCCTGTCCATGCAGATGACTGTCAAATATGCTGGTGCCAGCATTGTCATGGTAACATTGATAGAATTCTTCATTCTTTGATCCAGTTTATTGACTGTGTCTGGTAAATCTGCCAGTTGGATGAGTCTGTCAGTGCATTTTTACAATGTCTGTAATAGATGACTCCATATGCTCATTCTCTACCTGGGGCTACCGAGGCATATCACTGATGTACTTGGCAGGTTGTGCTCTCGAATCTAGTCTAGAAAGAGTATCCACTGAGGTGGAAGTCTCTCGGCTAGGTAGAAGGTGCCGGTGAAAATTTTGCCTGTGCACTCTGAGGGCTTTGTGCCTTCTTCCTCAGAGGTGCAGGTGGAGCTCAGAGTTTGTACTATTGCCTCTTTGGGGTGAACGTTTGTTGGATGCACCCAGTATCTGCATAAAATAGGAGGGAATGAGTTATGTAAGTGTGAGAACAGTTTGTACAGCATTATGATGGGAGAGCAGCACAGCTCGTAAGTAGTTCTGCACTTCTCCAACCAGCTTCTCCTCATGCAGTGTATGGAACCTTGTGTCTCTTATCTCTACTGCTGGTCTTGGGCCTCTTGACTTAACTGTGGGATGATTATTCCTGCAATGAGATGAAAAGGAGGATTGAATATAATGAAAATGGATGGCAAAGCAGTTAGTGGTGATGCATGAGCAGGAAATGTACTAAGGTGTCCCCAGTGAGTGAGTAGGAAGTGCAGCAGGCGGTAAGAGTTCAAAGCTTGAGAGAATGAAATGCCTGTGAGCTATTTAATGGATATGCTCAATGCAACGGCAAGACCAGTAGTCCGTGAAGCTTGGTGGAATGCGAGTGCACTGGCAGAGGTACAGTGAGTGATGGCCTCATGAGAGTTAGTTAGCAGAGTGACAGTGATGGTTACGGCTAGTCCTGTTGAGCACATAAAGTCATTAACCTTCTTTCTTCACTGCTGCGCATTCTGTTTCACCCTGGGGCACAACAGTGATCCAGACTCCTTTCTAGGCCTAGGCTAGGTCGCAGGATTTGGCCTCCTTTGTTAGTCAGCAGGATAAAGCAGTGCCCTCATATCCAATAACTCACCTATCAGTATGTCCAGATCCCCATCAGCAAAGCAGGGAGTTAAATTGCCTTTCTGAGTGTGGGCTTCATAATATTGACATGTAAAGGGCAGTTCCTGCCTTGTAGCATGCAAAGTGTTGTATAGCTGGGTTTTAAGTATGGTGCCAGCATCATAACTGTTAAGAGGTTTCAGCTGCAGCAAACACTTGTAATCTTATGCCAAGCAATTTCACTAGGCCAGAACTGTAGTGCCCAGATGCATATTTCACAAGGTGAAGAGCAGAAGATTTCTCAAGAAAGTTGGTGTGAGCGATACAGACCGGAGCCATGGATCTGACTTGATCAAACACTAAATCAAAATGTGAAAATTGAGCTGTGTGCAATATGCACATGCAGATATATATGTATTTACCTGCTTTTACCACACATTGTCTATATTTAAACAGGAATAATAGCCATGTAAGATATTAGAGAGGAGTGAGGAGTAGGATCATTAGAACTGTATTCGATTATATTCCTTGATAAGATCACAGGAAAGAAGAAAATCAGAAAATATTTTTAAGTTTGGCTGCTCGTTACTAGCACTATCCACAACTTTAATGTATTGGATTCCAATTGTTACCTTTTCAGATGTTCAAGGTTTGCAGTTTGCAATTTTCAATTAGGTAAGGGAATTCTGTGAATTTTAAAACTCACTTTCATAGTAGAAATCTGATTATTTCAGTACACCAGATTCAGCTAGCAATCAATTGTTAAAAACTGTTAAGTGTCAACTTACTTTGGTAGAGTTTTCAGGTGATTTTCTCTCAGCTCCAGAATGCGAAGCTTGGTGAGTCTAAAAAACACAAACCAAAATAGTCAAAATGTACTTCTAAAAAAAATTAGCATATTATTATACTCCAATTATTTCAATATGTCTTGAGCTGGTAATGTGCTCCAAATACCAGGTTACATTTATTTGTCCTTCACTGAACTGACCTAGATATGAATGCAGTTGAACTAAGACAACTGCCTCAATAGCATTGTTAGGAGAAAGTATGAATCTAAAGTAGGTCATATTTAAAAATACTGTTCCTACAGTACATTTAAATGTGGCCACAGTTCAATAGCACTTAATTGGCTGAAGTTGTGAATTGGCACTAGATTTATGCAAGTTGTTCCTTTACAGCACAGACACAGACCACGAAAGAATGGATGGGTGAGCAGTAATTCTTCTGTGGAAATCATTCAAGAAAGGAGAGGAAAATTGTTCATAATTTGAAAAACATGGGTAGCACCAAGTAGATAAATACAGGAGGTGGTGGTGCTGATGTTGGATAGGGCAGAGAAAGTCAGAAATCACCCAACATCTGGTTATAGTGCAACAAATTTATCTCAAATCACAAGGTTTCAGGAGTTCTGCTCCTTGGTCAGGCGAAGTCACTTCATCTGACCAAGGAGCAGTGCCGTGAAAGCTTGTGATTTCCAATAAACCTGTTGGACTATAACCTGATATTGTGTGACTTCTGAGATAAATACAAGTCAGCAAAAAAAAGGTCAGGAGCACAAAAATAAAAGGTTAGAACAGCAGAGAATATTAAAAGAAATGCCCACCGTATGAATATACTTGCAGCAAACGATATTCGTGCAAATGCTTACACAATTTAGTTAATCTGCTTTACAGTGATCCTCAAACATGCAGCACCCATCAGTGGACAAGCAGCATTTAATCACTCACAGGTCTGTTTGATTGCACCTTACAGAGGGCAAAACACAAGAGTGTGTCATCCTGGAGGTCACCCACCAGAATGTGTGCAATATGTAGATGCACAGAAAGCTGTTATGCAGATAAATGACAAATCTTCATCAGTTGGATATGGAGAAACTGGAAGCTCAGATTGTTACTGACATGATTAAAATTTTATCTGACATACACTCTGACTTTGTCATCAATAAAAGAATGATGAATAAACTAAATATGGTGATTATTGAGCAGTTGTGCAATTGGTGCATATATCGTACAAGAATAATTTTTCCCGAAGGGAGAGGGTGTGTGACAGTGGTCCTAATGAAAATGGGCCAACAGAAGCTTTTAAACTTGTGGTGGCAAGCCAACATTCCTGATTTTTTTTCAAGGAAATGGAGTTAAAGGCTGACTGATGGGAGACCCTCTCAAATTACTCTCATACCACTTAACAGTGAGGCATGACAGCGACAATAACAAGAAGCCTGTAGTCACCAGGTCAGCCTATACCAGCTTCAAAATCTCCCGACTCCCCCAGTCTCATCCTATGTCCAATCCTCCCTGTCATTCTTGCCTCCTTGAATTGACACAACCTGTCCATTTTCTCCCCAACCTATCTGCTCCTCCTACCTCACTGACCAATCCCCACCACTCCCTACTTGCATTGACTTATCACCACCTCACATACCCGGCCCCCAGCCCCATCCCTCCTCTCTATTTCAGAGCTCCCTTCACCCCCACATTTCGGAAGAAGGGTCCTGACCCGAAACATTAACTGTCCTGCTCCACTGATGCCTGCTGTGCTCCTCCAGCTGCACACTGTGTTACCAATGGAACCTTTTGTTTGTTATATGCTCCTGTCAAAATAATTGAGCAATAATGGCAGCCCTGGAACCCCTTCTTCATATACAAATCTTTTATGTTGCATAGTATTTCAGATGCACAGTAGTACTATCAATATGGACAATTTCATGGGCAAGACCTATCAAGGCATATGAAGCACATCTTCAAAGCTCCAGTGGCTTACTCAATGTTGCACCTGGTTAGTGACAGGCTTCTTGTTAATGTGGCTCTTATGCCACACTGATAGGTGGTATGACAGGAATTTGAGAGGGTCTTCCATCAGTCAGCCTTTAATTCTGTTTCCTTGAATAAGAAAAGTCAAGAATGTTGGCTTGCTACCACAAGCTTAAAAGCATTATGATAATTCACTGGCAATCAGTGTTCGACACCAACATCCTCTAATAATTGCACAAGCTGGGACACAGTTTAAAAAATATTCCTTAAAGTTGATAGGAAGCAGTGGCACTGGAGGAGCCAAAGACAGAAGAATCGTAGGTGGCAATGCCTTTATCTACCAATGAGCAATGCATGGCTACCAGGTCCAACAGGGATAAACTTGCCTTGAAGGAAGCTGCAGTTTCAGTGGCTGTTTGCCATATTAGTCTATTTTTAGACCATTGCTTCTGTAGTCTTAATCAAGGTAGCGGAGCTTCTATCTTTGGAGCTTCTCACATGGGTAGCTCTTCCTGAGACCTTGATACTGGAGGTTTTTCTCTCTCCTGTTTTTCACTCTGTTCTCCTGTTATTCTGCACCTTTGCTGTAAGCCTGCAGATTCCACAATGTTCTGCCAAAGACAATATGTCTAAAGCATCCATTACCTCAAACCTGGTGCTGTAATTTCAAACTTCTATGCTGACTAGAACTCTGAAATATTTACCAGAGGAAACTGACAAAAGCAACCGTAAACACTGGCAGATATCAATAAAAGCTCAGAGTAA
This sequence comes from Stegostoma tigrinum, assembly GCF_030684315.1. Taxonomy (NCBI): domain Eukaryota; kingdom Metazoa; phylum Chordata; class Chondrichthyes; order Orectolobiformes; family Stegostomatidae; genus Stegostoma; species Stegostoma tigrinum. Next base: position 52,672,081 of record NC_081361.1, on the reverse strand, counting down.
TGCAAATTTAATTTTAACTAAATTTCAATGGTGAACTTCTGGACCTCCTGGGAAACCCATGCTGGTGGCATTCAATTCAAACACCTGCCTCAATCATGTGCTGATGACATTAACAGCTGTGCTAATAACGAACATACCTGGTCTCCCAGAGGGGAAAGATCAACAAAAAGTGCAGTATGCCTTGGAAATAAGGTTGTACCAGAACTCTATTTCAAAATGTACAAGAAATGTCAGACCAGTAAGTGCCCTTCACAGGACTTACTGGTCTTGACTTCTAGCCAATAGCACTGCATCCGCCAAATAGGTTACTAGCACACCCACGTGGTCTACATCAATCAGAGCTGCGGTAAATGTCCGTAGCTCCAGGATCTTCAGCTCACAGTTCACGAGTTTGAATGCTACTGTGCAGAGAAGGAGAATGTTACAGGAACACTTTGTTCCAGGAGGCAGTTACATGTGTTACACTATGGTCTCTGGATTTGTTGAAAGATCAGGGAATAGGTGTGTGAGACTATGGGTGAGGCAGATACAGTGATTTAGAAGGTGGAAGTGGAATTATCCAACTGACTTAGGTTTCCTGTAACTTGTATGTCAGTCAGTAGCTGAGCCAGGAGACCCAGATTCCAGTACCACCTGCTCTGGAAACATATCATAACATCCCTGAACAAGAACAGAAATTGCTGGAAAGGTTCAGCAGGCCTACAGCATCAATAGAGAGATGTTAGAGTTAATGTTTTGGGTTCAGTGACTCTTGCTCAAAACTGAAGGTAGCTAAGCAAAAGAGAGGTAATGGGAACTGCAGATGCTGGAGAATTCCAAGATAATAAAATGTGAGGCTGGATGAACACAGCAGGCCAAGCGTGCTCCTGAGATGCTGCTTGGCCTGCTGTGTTCATCCAGCCTCACATTTTATTATCTTGGAATTCTCCAGCATCTGCAGTTCCCATTATCTCTGTAGCTAAGCAAAAGTTGTTTTGTTTATGCAGAAGCTAGGGTGGGGTAGGGTAGAAGGTAAGGAGTAAACAATTTGTGGAGATAGAGCCGAAAGAGAGAGATGAACAGTTGGACAGACAAAGGAGATCAGCCTGGGAGAATGAATAGTTATTAGTGAACAATTAGTGGTTAACAGTGGGTGCTACATAATAGCAGACCATGTGATAATGAGGCCTGGTGATTTAGGGGCTGAAGGTGCCTCAAGTCCTAAAATTGTTGAACTTGATAAAGTGCAGAAGGCTGTAGAGTTCCCAAGCGGAAAATGGATGTTGCTCTTCCAGCTTGCACTGAGCTTTACTGGAGCACTGTAGCAAGCCCGAGATCAAGATGTTGGCCGGGGAAGATGGTAGTGTATTGAAGTGGCAAACAACTGGAAGCTCAGGGTCTTTTTTGCAGACAGAACACAGGTGTTCTGTGGAACCATCACCGAGTCAACACTTCCCCCAATGCAGAGGAGACCACATTGTGCACAAAGAATGCAGTAGACTAGGTTGAATGAAGTGCAGATAATACACTGCTTCACCTGGAAGACATGTTTGAGCCAGTGGATACTGAGGGAGGAGGAACAAACAGAATATTACACCTTCTGCGGTTGCAAGGGAAGGTGTCATGGGGCTGTGGGGTGGGGACAGAAGAGTGAACCAGTGTATCCTGAAGGGGGCGGTCTTTGCGGAAGGCTACCTGGGGAAGGGAGGGGATTGTATTTGGTGGTGGCATCCCATTGGAGAGTGGAAATTGCACCTAATGATCCTCTGAAAATTATTGCTGGTGGGATGATAGGGAAGGACAACGGGATCCTATGCTGTAATGGGAGGGAAGTGAGGGAGAAAGGACATTGAAGTGTTGGAGATGGGCCAGACTATCAACTACTGTCCCAGGGAATCCTTGATTGGAGGAAGGTGGACATTTTGGAGGCTCCCTTGTTTGATATGGCAACATCAGAACAGATATGATGGAAACAGGAACTGGGAAAAAGGAAACAGAGTTTTCACAGAAAGTAGTGATCCCTAACAGGCTGGTTAAGAAGAAATTAATAAGAAATAAGAGTCATGGAAGCTTTAACAGCTAATAGGCGCACTCTGAGGTAAAGAGCAGCTGGGCCAGAAGTATAAAGTGCAGAAAGAGAAACAGATAGTCACATATAAGCAGTAAGGAAGCAAATCTGAGTCAGGAATCAACCCAAATGCAATTGAAAGTTGGAACTCCAGCATTGGTTTAAAGGTGAGAGGGGAAAGATTTAAAAGGGACCTAAGGAGCAATTTTTTCATGCAGAGGGTGGCGAGTGTATGGAATAAGCTGCCAGAGGAGGTGGTGGAGGCTAGTACAATTATGCATTCACGTGCCTTTTAAACCTTCTATCTGAATAGAAAAGGTTTAGGGGTAAATGGGCCAAATACTGGCAAATGGAACTAGATTAAATATAGAGTTGAATAGAAGCATCTCTTTCCGTGCTGTACATCCTACCCCCACCCTGAGGGAAAAAGGTTGTAAAATTATCAGAATGGTGCAATTCCAAGGCCGGAAATCTAGAAAAGTAAACAGGAATACTGACCAACAAAATGAGCACTACCACAGCCGGAATGAGTAAAATTGAAAATGAGACTATAATTTTGTATCAAAGTCAGAATATCAGAAGGACATTTTAAAGTCCACCACAGAAGTCCTAAATCCACTACACAAGATTAAGACCAGAGAAGCATTTTGAGGTCCAAAGAAAAATTATCAAAGAATTGAAACATTTTAATTGCAAGATAGTAAATGTCATTTTGTCAGAGCAAAAAAAGGTGTGAATCATCCTGTGTTGCTGTAACTTCAAAACTTTAACGACTTCATGGATTGAAAGAATGAGCAATAACTCTTTGGAATAAACTGCTTCTGGATATGGGAAGGACAAGAAGAAGCTGTTATAGAGGAATTAAAAGCAGCATGTGAATTAAATATCGCTGTGAATAAGTAACAATCAAGCTGTTCCATGGGAGAGAGGAGATAACAGTGCTCAATAATCTGCTGCCTCATGACAAATAGGCAATTAAAGACAGCCTGCAGAAGTAACATCCTGAGGTAAAAGGGTTAATTGCAGCACAGGCTGTTTCAAACAGACAGCCTACACAGAATGGAACAACGAACATGGGAGCTACTTATTAAAAGGCATGCTACAGACCTGAGGTCTCCAGAAGTGTAATCAAATGTTGGGGGTGAAAGAATCTCCTGAATCATCAGTAATGTCACACCACCAACTTGAAAGGGAGAAAACTGTTCAAGAATCCAACACCAGAAAATCTTAGTGGCAGAACTTTGAAGAACAACATTGTACAAGGATCAAACCCCGGGCACATCCAGAGACAGACACTATTGGTGGAATAGTGGTCAAGTTGGGAAATAGCGTGGATGACTTGAGAGGCTTAACTTGCTTACTTGAAGGTTCTTATTTTGGTTGCTACTCATAATAAAGTTTAAATCATTGCTTCAGTATAGATTGTCTGTGGGATTTCTGAATAAGTAGCTAAATTTAAATCTAACCCGTGATGATTTACCCACAACAATCCCCAATAAAAAACAAGAAATAAACGCACAAACCCTCCATTTTGGTCAAAACATTCGGAAAATTCACAAAAAGAAAAAGGAAGTGGGAATCCTCCATTTAGTGTCCAGAACTGGGCAGATTATACTACTTCAGAAACACAACTCAACAACTTAGAGGTTCCAAAATGTTTAAAAAGAATTGTAAAAGCTTTCATTATAAAACATTGTTGCTACGACACACAATTTTAAAAACTTTTATTCCTGATACTTGACATTTTAACGTCATTCAATGTTTCACAGCTGAAAGTAATAAATCATTTCAGAAAGACCAGTAAATATCATTTAAGCCTTTGAGAAGAATTTGATGTACTTCAACAGTAATACAGAGCTAGCAAAGAGTAGTAAATAAGACACAAGCTGGCCAGAGAGTCATTTAAAATAAAATTTGCAATCCAAGTGATCCACCCTGACCAGTCGTAGACAGTCCTGGGCCAGAGGATTTACAACAGTATCCATCTGGTCTGGAATCTTAATCACTTTTGCCAATGGACAAGTCTGTCTAGCACCTTCCAGTCTTTTGATCAGGAGAAAGTGTTCGACAGGGTCGATCAAAAGTATCTGCTCAGGACTCTGCAAGCATTTTGGGCTCGGGACAGAGTCCGACTGGATCTGACTTTTGTACAGCACTGCATAGCGTCTGGTAAAAGTTAACAACTCCCTGACAGTGCCCCTTTGGTTCTGAAGAGGAGTGCGTCAGGGCTGCCCCTTGTCCGGCTAGCTGTATTCCCTGTGCGTGTGGCCTTTCCTGTGCCTCTTGCAGAGGAGATTGTTGGGGCTGGTTCGGTGCGGGCCAAGCACAAGTGTGGTTTTTTTTGTGGCTTAAGCAAAAAATGTGCTCCTCACATTCATGGATTCAGCTGACCTGGGGAGGATGCACGAGTGCCAGGCGGTGTATTCAATGGCGTCTTCCGCCAGGATCAACTTGGCCAAATGTTCCAGATTCCTGGTAGGTCTGTGACAGGTGGACTCTCTACCAGAGGGGTTCCATGGTTTCAACCTGGAGAACCACCTCTCTCTTGCATTCGGGTGTCTACCTTAGCCCGGCTGAGAAATCCTGGCTGGCAAATTGGTAGGAGCTTGAGGCCAAAGTCTCAGCTCACTTAGGCTGCTGTACAGGACTGCTCAGAGTGCTTTCTTACAGGAGTCAAGTGTTGGTCAAAAACCAGCTGGTGGTATCCATGTTGTGTCCCTCCTCCTGGTTTTGTCACTGACACTTAAAAAACATTGGTTCACTTTTTCTGGTATGAAAACACGCACTGGGTCATGGCACAGGTTCTGAATCTCCTGATTGAACAGGGCAGTCAGTCGCTGGTGTGCACCTGCACCCAGGTCCACTTCAGACCTTGCAGCAATACCTTTACATTGAACCTCCTAAGTGGTGCATGCTGGTGGCGTTTTTTTCCCTCCATGTGGATAACCTCAACTACAACACACAGTTCCTGTTGATTGACCGTGAGGGTATGCAGGTCACCCTCAGGATGCTACTTGCCTTTTACCAGGACCTGATCACTGTCTGGGACACAGTCAATTCACGTGAGGCGTACGCTCCATCAGGGAATAGCAGCCATCGTCAGCGAGCCCGTTGCTCAGGGATTTGCACCTCCACAATCACTGGTTCGAGCAGCTGGTGAAGGGGAGGGGCCATGGCTGTGGGTGGGGGGGTGCGGCGTTGACAAGTGTCAGGGATGTGCTGTGTGGTGGTGGTCTGGGCTGGATGCTGCTGAAGGAATTGGCACACAGGGTGGTGGTAGACATCTAGCTCATGACCACTACTATCTGCCGTTTTAAAATGGCGATGCTCAGACCTGACATTGTGTACCATTTGGAGGATGCTCAGGCGTGCAGTGGAATCTCATCTGCGCCTGCTCCTGCTTGGACAGAATTTCACATTGGCCCTAGGATCCCTTACCTCCCCTGCAAGTCTGTGTCCCACAGCCTGAGCTGCCTGTGTAATATTTGTTACATGTCTTTTATAAAAGCGAGACGGGGGGCCCTGTACAGAGTGCTGCTGCACACCATCCACCTCTTCTACTTCATCCAATGCCCAGACACACCAATGGACCATGTATATATTGGGTGTGGGTATTTTCACTCCCTTTTTAGTTATCTAAAAGACTTTCTCCTTTGCTTTGGGACTGCACTTCAGCCCCACACTCCTGATCATTTGGATACCCAATGTGGAGGAGGGCAAAAAAGTCAGAGGATTTCCTCATGGGCCTGGCCAAACTGGTCACTAACACGTCCAGGCAATGGGCAATGGACGGAGTCACTTACGCTGACTACTTGACCCTCCTGCATGGCTATGTTTGAGCCTGGACAACCCTGGAGAAGAAGCAAACAGTTTTCACCAACACACTCAATGCCTTTAATGTTATTGGGGCTGCATTCATCCAGGCAAGTGGAGAGAGTTCCATCACACTCATGACGTGTGCCTGTAGATGGCAGACAGGCTTTGAGGAGTCAGGAAGTGAGTTACTTGCCACTGTATTCCCAGCTCCTGGCCTGCTCTTATAGCCACTGTGTTAATGTGATGAGTCCAGCTGAGTTTCTGGTCAATGGTACCCCCCAGGATATTGATACTGGGGGATTCAGTGATGGTAACACCACTGAATACCAAAGGGCGGTGGTTAGATTGTCTCTTATTGGTCACGGTCATGGCCTGGCTTTTGTGTGTGCACATGTTACTTGCCACTTGGCAGCCAAAGCCTGGATATTGTCCAGATCTTGTTGCATTTGAACATGGGCTGCTTCAGTATCTGAGGAGTCACACATGGTGCTGATCATTGTGTAATTATCAGCAAATATCCCCAATTCTGACCTTATGATGGAGGGAAGGTCATTGATGAAGCAGCCGAAGATGGTATTCATAGCAACACATTGAAAAGAATGTTAAGTAAGATGGCATAAAGAAAGTCCATGACAGCAGAAAGAGTGGTAAGCAACAGCAGCCTGTAGGAATTTCCAGTATGACAGAACACTGAAGAGCACGATGAATTCCTTTTGGTAGAATTAAAAGATAATTATCAATTGCTGAGACATTTCAGAATCATGACAGCTATAAGGCAATTACCATAGTACTGATATCATGGTTAATGGCATGGAAACTGATTTGAAAATAAGGATCACAAATGGTAATTCTTTGATTTTGTAGAATGCCCAAGACATAACCTTCTTCAAACATCTTATCTTCAACTTAAACTGCTCAGATTCATGAAAATGTAAGTAAGTGAATGGATGACTGCTACTCTTCATTATAGGCACATAGTCTGTATATTGCTCCTGATTAGAAAGAAAAATGATAAAGTACAAGCACTTCTGCAATTTTCACAATTTCTTGTGAAGTAGGCAACGAGGTAGAGAACTCTTGGTGAGTTAATTCCGATGCTACACAGACACCAAAAGAGGAGAGGCTGACAATATCCCTCAAGAGTATGGGATGATCCAGAATGAGACACCAGCTGGAAGACACACAGGATCAAAGCCATAAAAGTCAAAGAACCATTGTTTAAGAACAAAACATAGAAAATTTGGTTATTCAACCAAGCATTAAAATGCAACCACTGAAACACTCGACTGGTCTTCTAAGATTAGTTGCTGAACGTAAGAAATTTCAGTCTGCATAAAATCAGTCGTACAGGAGTCTAAGAATGATTTCAGATCATTAACAGGGAAGAAGCCACAGATTTCACTGGGCTTCAAAAAAATATTTTCCATCTTTGATGTCAGTGAAGAATCCTCAGAGGAAAACAACAAACAAGTCTTGGGACAAATACTGCTGTTAATTAAGCAATACAGTCTAATGGAAATCTACGGTGAACATTTATCAAGTATTAACAGAGCAATATGATGCAGAACAGCCAATACCAATGATGACATCGGTAGCAATCAAGAGAACACAAGCATAGCAGACTTGCTGGTAAAACTCAGCAGGTCTGGCAACATCTATGGATAGAAAGCAGAATTAACATTTCAGCTCTGGTGACCCTTCTTCAGAACAAACGAATGTGGTATAAGATAATGGATATGAAGGGATTCATTTCAGCTGTTCTGAAGCCCCACCCACTCTGATCTATTACACAGCTTGGAGGAGCAATGCTGCATCCTTTGCCTCTTGCCAAGTATTACGCTCGCTTCTTCAAGAAATGCTCCTGCTGACTATTGGTAGAGGGTCACGGAGGCATGGTTACAAGAGGGTAACAGATGGATGGCGTGTGAATATTGGCTTCAGATGCAGATGAAAGGTAACTACAGAGTGTAATGAGTGGAGTTGTGTGGCGTGTGGACTAAGGAATGCTGTACTGAAGAAGGAGGTCCAAGTCAGTGTGGGAATTGGTACATGAAAGTGACAAATTCCTGTAGTCCTAGAATTTGATCATGCATATTCTTCAAGTTGAAGCGGACACAGCTTTGTAGCTGTCTTCCTCACCACCTCCATCTATGCCTGCTAATTGGAAAGGCTTGCCTCTTGCTCCTCCTCCTCTCAAGGAAGAGTTCTGTTCTCTGCAGCTCCTCAGCTTGTCCTCCAGGCAAGAGTGGAAGATCATTATGGCCAGATTTTCAAGATCTCATTGTTTGGCATTCTCAAAAATTCAAACATTGCTGAAACATGCACAAGTCCTGTTAAACAGAAATCTTTCTACAAAATGCACCTGCTATCTATCCCAATCAAATTAATGAAGAAGCTTGCAGGCATAATCTAAATTACATGGCATTGGCAAAGAGCTCAGAAGGCCTACCTAATCAGAGGACAGGTTCAGGATTTGGATGAGAGAAAATAAATTACCATTTTGGCCGTGATTAAAGGGGGAAAATTCTGTTAACTGTTTCTCCTTCCACTGATGCTGATTATTTCCAGTTTCTTATTTTTGTTTTCTTTCATGATGCTATGCACTGATAAATTAAGAATGTATTCTTTATGATCTTAGATATTTTTGCTTGTTTCCCCAGACTGTTTTGCAAATTAGGCTGGTGAGTATATATTAAATGAAATTTATCTTGGTTAAAATGAAGAGAATAGTGATTGTAAGCAGATTCCTCTCAATATTTGTGATTTGTCATGTGTGCAATGCCAAAAAGAATAAAGAATAAATTAAATGAATTACTTTTATTTCTTGTGGATTCATGATTGATCATGCCTCTCCAAGCTGTACTTTACATGGTTGAGCTACTGAATGTTAGATAGTATTTTTGGGAGCTCCGAATAAATCCAATTATATCATGGCTTTCAGCTACAAGATGTGACTCGCATTGTTGGTTCATCGAGGTTCATCTTTTGGCAGAAGATCCACTGCTGGACTAATCCCTGTATGTGGGTGTATATTAAAATTTGCCTGGTATTTTAATGTTTTCTATGCTGAAATATGTCTTCAGAATATTCAACATGGGGTGATAACAACAGCAAATACTTTCTACCCATAGCAGAGAGCAGAAGCTGATTTGTATCAGAATGATGATTGGCGTTGTTTTGAATTTTTTCACAATAATTCTATTATCAAACAACACTAATTTCACAGTTGAAGTCTACTTTAAAATCTGGGACAATTTTGGATGATTTCTGTCTAACTTGCCTAATTTGGATTTCTCTAATCAGGCCTGAGTTAAAAGTTTCCATTTGATCCTCATTACAGCTTTATAATCATTCATTATGAGAATTAATCATCTTCCTAACCATTCAACGTGTCAGAACAAGAAGAAAATCTTGTAGTCATGCTGCTATTCATTCAAATATAAAGTTAATTAAAAGGCCACACATACTCTTAAAATTTTTATTTGCATCTTTCCAGTGAAAAATGCCTCTTGCCTCAGGAGTAAGAAGTTGCAAAACAGAAGCAAGACTTAGAGTCCAGGCAGCTGAGATGATCATTTTGCTTCAAATGGTACTTGCACACCTTCAAACAGAAGGCGGTTACTTCAGTTTGACAGGCATAGTACTGTGGAAGGTTCGTCTACCAAAGGTCAGATTGGGAGAGGGGGGACGGCATTGTGATAATATCATTAGTTGAGGAATCAAAAGGCCTGGTTATAGCAGGTGCAAATTCAGACATGGCTGATGGTGAAGTTTGAAATTAATTAATAAATCTGGGATTAAAAGAGCATCTAACAGCTACTATCAATGCATTGTCAATTAATAAAAACTGATCTAGTTCACTAACATTCTTTAGGGATGAAAAATTCTGGTGTCCTTACCTGGTCTGGTCTATATGCAAATCCAGACCCACAGCAATATGTTTGGTTCTTAAAAGGCTCTGAAATGGACCAACAAACTATTCAGTGCTGAGTTGAACTAAATAAAATAATTAATTACCTTCCAAAATTAGCTGGAAGAAATTCCAGAAATGCATCATTTAGGTAGAGTTGCATTAGGTTCAACAGCTGGGTGAATCCATCTGGAAGTCTGGAACAGTTGGAAAAATATCTTGTAGTTACTGCTGAAAATAATTTAAAAATTAAAGATCCTAATAGGATAAATTATTCCTTTATTGCCTTTTATAGAATTTGCACTAAATCAGGCAGCTTTGTGATCTTTAAATTGAACCTTTTCACTTCTGAAATCCCAAGTTTCCTTGTTTGTTCCCTATTGTTTGGTAGCACGGAATGAGAATATTGCTGATAAAAAACTCACATTTAATCGAAAGAATATGCAGATTCATTGTGTCTGTTTCAAATCATCAAAACAAGTTACAGCCATTTTGTGGTTCATTTCTCATGAAAATGCCTTGGCCAGAGTCAATCTACCTGCTTTAAATTCAAAGTAAGACTGATAAATAATTGTTACTCATGATCTAATTGGTGCATTTTCTATGGCAATGCCTCTATCAATTATAACTCACTTGCCAACCCATCAGTACTCACTTTTCAAATAGCTTAAAACAATTAATCTCCCTTTACATTGCCACTTGTGAGAATTATCCCGATTAATGCAAGATGAAGGCTTCAGAAAATGTCTTTTCATCAATATTTTCCTATTATAAAATTTCTTAGAAGTAAATCTAGCAAACTAAAACAAAATTGATTTACAATTCAAATATAGTAAAACAATTTGTATATTCAATATTTCTGACAATTTATCTGGCCACAAAATTGAAATGGCACAGAGATAAAACTATGATCTTGGAAACCAGGAGGGAATTACACTTGTTTCAGAGATAGTAGGAACTGCAGATGCTGGAGAATCTGAGATAACAAGTGTAGAGCTGGATGAACACAGCGGGCCAAGCAGCAGAGGAGCAGGAAAGCTGATGAAGAAGAATCTTTTTCTGAAGAAAGGTCTAGATCTGAAACATCAACTTTCCTGCTCCTCTGATGCTGCTTGGCCTGCTGTGTTCATCCAGCTCTACACCTTGTTATATCAGGGAATTACACTTAACTGTTTGGAAATGGGGCGGCATAGTGGCTCAGTGGTTAGCACTGCACCCTCACAGCACCAGGGACCCGGGTTCAGTTCCAGCCTCAGGCGACTGTTTGTGTGGAGTCTGCACATTCTCCCTGTGTCTGCGTGGGTTTCGTCCAGGTGCACTGGTTTCCTCCCACAGTCCAAAGATGTGCAGGCTAGGTGGATCGGTCATGCTAAATTGCCCATAGTGTTCAAGGGTGTGTGGGTTATAGGGGGATGGGTCTGGGTGGGATGCTTCAAGGGGCAGTGTGGACTTGTTGGGCCAAAAGGCCTGTTTCCCCACTGTAGCGAATCTAATCTAAAAAAAGGGCAACACAGTAGCCTCAATTGGTAGGCACTGAGTTCACCTACTGGGTGTGTTGAAACAGAATATGTCATTGTGTTGAAGTACGTTTTATTTATTTTCTATATATTTGCAGTTATTGTACAGAGGAAAGTTAAAACTATGTACTGAAACACCTTCCATTTCCTTTGCTTTCAATGTCAATGTCAACAACCATTTAGACATAGTGCAACTTGCATGCAGAATGAACCTTGAATGTTGTGTTCCACCAAGAAGTGGCATTTCTGATAGGTGTCAAAAGAAATAGTTCTAATACCAATTTTGGGGTTTTGGAAACATGCATACATAGCAAGTAGGTAAAAAATGGAGAAACTCATTTCACATAATGCATTTAAAATCATGGAGAAGAATTTCATGAAGTCAGTCCAGGCAAATTTCAAATTCACTGCACTACCTTGTCTCCACACAGCCAACCCTCAGCATTTTAATTTTCATCCTAATATTATAGTGAGTTTAGATCATTTCAGAAATGTTTCTGAGAGTCAGAGATGTGTATTTCACATCCTGAAAATAGAGCTGGATACAAAAGAACCTCTGTATTTTATCTCAGTACACACATTTTATCCAGTGTTTATACCTTTACAATGTTCCAATGTCAGAGATTTTCACTTTGTTTTTCAGCTTTTACCAAAGGTTTAAACCAATGCCTGCAACAGGAAATTTCTAATAGTTAAAAGAAGGGGGAATTGTCATCTTGCAAAGCCTCAAGTTACCCAAGATTTTAATCTTCTGCCTACACTCTTATACATTGTCTCAATGAAATTCAATACAATTTCAGGGCATAGCACTTCATCTTTTGATTAGGCACCCTACAGCCTTCCAAACTCAATGATAATCTCAGAACATAATCTCTGCTCCTAATTCCCTTCGAAATGGCATTGTGAGCCAACCCACAGCAGGTGGACTGCAGCAGTTCAAGGAGGCAGTTCACCACCACCTTCTCAAAGGCAATTAGGGATGGTCAATAAATATTGGCCAGCCAGCAATACCCACGTTTTTTTTATTTGTTTATGGAAGAAGTTTTCAGACAATAGTTGTTGATACGGATGCCATTACAGCTTTACAGTTTGCAGGAATTGAGCAAATACCCCTATCATCTAAAATACTGGACAAGACTCTGCACTTTTCAAAAGTAAAAGGGGGCAGCTGGGCTGATCTCTGGAGAAAATGTACAAACACAGAGTTAGCTGTTTAGGACCATTGTACAATCTGGAATTCCAATTTACACCTCCATTCTAAGAGAACAATCAACCAAACCTAACACTCTAGACTGTAACAACGTGGTGTGAAGCTGAATGAACACAACAGGCCAAGCAGCATCAAAGGAGCAGGAAAGTTTGATGTTTCGGGTCAAGACCCTTCTTCAGAAATGGGGGAGGGGAAGGGGATTCTGAAATAAATAGAACATAGAAGACTACAGCGCAGTACAGGCCCTTTGGCCCTCAATGTTGTGCCGACCTGTACAACCAAACTGAAGCCCATCTAACTTACACTATTCCATTATTATCCATATATCCATTTATGCAAAGACTATTTAAATGCCCTTAAACTTGGCGAGTCTGCTACTGTTGCAGGCAGGGCATTCCACGCCCCTACTGCTCTCTGACATCTGTCCTATATCTATCACCCCTCAATTTAAAGCTATACTTCAGTTGTACTTCAAAATCATGTTTTCCTCAGTGGTGAGCTTAAACACCTGAGACCGCAAATTTTCTGACCTAGCTAGCAGTGAGGGGATGGCAGGCGGTAACACTGCATGGGACCCTAAGGTAGGAAGCCTGATTAAAGTTTCTGTGATTAAAGCTATAAGGAGAGTGGGACGGGGGAGGGGGGGGGGTGCGGTGGCGGCAGGAAACAGATAGAAGATGGATCTGGATAAAGGAGAAGATAGGGTGAGAGAAGACATACAGGTCAAAGAGGTGGGGTTAGAGCCAGTGAAGGTGAATGTAGTTGGGGAGTTGGGAGGGGATAGGTTGGTTCAGGGAGGACGGACAGGTCAAGGAGGCGGGATGAGGTTAGTGGGTAGGAGATGGGGGTGGGGCTTCAGGTGGGAGGAATGATTAGGGAGGCTGGGGCCAGGTGGGCTGGTTTTGGGATGTGGTCAGGGAAGGGGAGATTTTGAAGCTTGTGAAGTCCACACTGATACCCTTGGGCTGCAAGGTTCCCAAGTGAAATATGAGATGCTGTTCCTGCATCTTTCAAGGTGGCATCATCGTGGCAATGCAGGAGGCCCAGGATGGACATGTCGTCCAAGGAGTCGGGGTGTGGGGTGTAGTTGAAATGGTTCGCGACTGGGAGGTGTAGTTGTTTGCTGCGAACTGAGCATTGGTGTTCCGCAAAGTCGTACCCAAGCCTCCACTTTGTTTCCCCGATGCTAACTTTTACACCTTGGGCTACCCAGCACAGACAGGGCCTCTACAGATACCAAACATTCAACTTCAATCAAAATCCAATTACACATACTCTTAATTATCAGGAAGCCAGCTGACTTTAGAAAGAAGCACCAGGAACATAATGGACCACACGGATTTGAGGGGAGAAAATGGGGCACACATCCTGGATGCTGCCTGGCCTGCTGTCTTCCTCCAGCTCCAGTCTGTACAACCGATCTGACCTGATGAGACAGCCTTTGTTTTTCCCAAAAAAACAAACTTTTGCAGAAATACCTTCCCCACAGACTTACAAATCTGACAAGCAACTTCAGAATCAAGAACCAGAGAGGCCAAACAGAGAAGCTGAATCAGGAAGCCAAAGCAAGGGCATCATTCCCACAAAAGACTTTCAAGGAAGGTGGTGGGGCTGTGCCAACCGACCACCTTCAGAACGAGACCTTCTGGACATGGGCTTGTTCTGGATCTTGAGAACCTCAACAGTCAGCTGTACTTCAAAATCAAGTTTTCCTCAGTGGTGAGCTTAAACTCCCGAGACCCCAAATTTTCTGACCTAGCTAGCAGTGGAGGGACGGCAGGTGGTAGCAGTGCATGGGACCCTAAGGCAGGAAGCCTGATTAAAGTTTCTGTGATTAAAACTGTTGTTCAGGTTCTAATAGTGTTTGAGTTGTGCTTAATTTAAGTATTTAAAAACTGTCCTCTGTATAATTGATAGTATTAACTTCACTGTTTTGTGCTTTAACCTGTATTTCTTGTATTATACTTACCTTTCTGTATTTAAATAATGCAGACATTCTTTTGCCCTGGAACACCTATCTACTGCTTTCTTCATTTCACATTTCCTAAATAAAATGCAGAGTCTGGAACCAGGGACCTCGGGGTGATTTGAACCACCTAAAAATCAACAAATTACTGATTGCAAACCAGAAACCTACAAGTGCACATTATTTTACACATGTCCTTTTTCTCTGCTGATCCTGTGATCGTCTCCATTTACGTTGTATCATCACTTTTATCATTTAAGCACCCTTCTTCCATCCTTCTATTTTGTTCCTTCTCCCTCATCCCCCTTAAAACCTGCTGCCTCAGAAAACCAACGAAGATATGACGGGTGGGATGGCCTCCTTTTGCACTGTGATAATTTGGTGATTCTGTAAACTCTAAATTTTCCACTCCTGATAAAAGTTCATCAAGCTGTAACATTAACTCCTTTTGCTCCTTCTACAGATGCTGACTGACCTGTTGAATGTCTCTAGTATTTCCTTTGTCCCTGAAATTTTCATAAAGCCTGAGGAACAATCTTGGTATTAAAAAAAAAAATCAGACAGCACCAGAGAAGAGAGTTGGAAAAAAATCAAGCAGGACTCAGAAATGCCGCCTCCCTATCCAGATGAGAAGGCAAATGGAATTCCCGCTGGACACTAGGACCGATGGAATTTCCTTCTGCCCCAGACCCGAGGGTGACATAAACAGGCGGTAAAGCAACTGGGACTGCATTCTTTTTGGAATTGCCATAGCAAGAAAACCTTGGACACCTACTTAGGCTGGGGTATTTGTCTTGAGCATCACAGAAGAATACAAGTGACACCTCAAGTGCTAGAGTCAAATCAGTTTTCTATGAAGTGGTACTGATATTCAATTTCCTTCACGCCTTATGACAGCCTGAACAACATTCTCAATACAGCCTGATGGAAACGCCAGCCCTGAACAATATTACAGTTATCGTTGTTCAGAATGGACTTGCATGTCAATAAATGCAGTATAGGTTGATAAACGAGAAGCATTTTTTGCGTGGAACACACACATGATACTAAATTAAAATTAGAGGTTGTTTGGTAGTGATCCTAGTTGTAAAAAACAAAGACTTCCCAACTAAGGTATGGTGATTGGTCAGGTGAAGCCGAAAGAAAATTCCAGATGTTTCTATTTTTCATAATAATATTACAATAGTACATTGTATCATTATTTGTGCAGGCTTTAGAAGTTCCATATTATTGAGAAACTATGAATACTATCCACATTTGTTTTTTCAACAGTAGAAACAGTCAATTCTAGAAGATAGTTTGAAACTTGTGCATAACATAAGTAGGCCATTCAGTCCTTCAAGCCTGTTCCACCATTCATCGAGACCATGGCTGATCTGCGGCCTAACTCATTTTACCTGCCTTTGGCCCATATTCCTTAACACCTACTTGTAACAAAAAAAATCTCTCAGATTTAAAATTAACAACTGATCTAGCATTTTCCCTGTCTTTTCCCATTAACACTTTGAAGACTTTGATCAGATCACCCCTTAACCTTCTAAATAAAACAGACTTAATTTGTATAATCTCTGCTTATTATGTAACCCCTGAAGTCCAGGAATAATTTTTATAAATCAATGTCTAATTCCCTCAAAGGTCAATACTTCTTAAAGTGTCCTGCTCACAGTACTCCAAGTGAGATCTAATTTGGGCTTTGTGTAACTGCTGAATAACTTCTGCAGCCTAGTACTTCAGTCCTCTAGATATAAAAAGGCCAGCATTCCTTTAGCTTTCTCAATTACTTTCTGCATCTGCTCATTGCCTTCGGCTGGTCTTTCCCATTCAGCAAGATGATTCTTCTTTCGCAAAAGCCTCTTTTAGTTTTATGCTGTATTTTTCTCTTCAGTTGTCCATGGCTGGCTATTTCTGTGAAGAGGAGCTTTTCCCTATCAGAGGCATAAACTGGCTCTGTATAGTGTTCAATGTTTCTTTAAACATCCTCCACTGTTCTTTAGTTGTTTTACCAATTAGGAGACTTTCCGAGTTTACTGTGGACAGTCTGTCTCATCATGTTAAAGTCAGCTTTGTCTAAATCTGAAATTCTGGCAGCCAAGTTATGCTTTTTGCTTTCAAACGCTACATTGAACTCAAGCATATTATGATCATTATTTGATAAATGTTCAAGCACAATTAGGCTAATTAAATCCAATTGATTACTCATTACTAAATCCAAAATTGCTTGTCCCTTTATTGAGTCCAGGATATATTGTAGAAAACTATCCTGGACACACCAGAAATTCATTACTTTTCTGACAGGTGCTTGCCTGGTTCTCCCAAATGCATGGAGAAGTTAAAATTCCCAATTAATATTACTTTGGCTATGCTACACACTTGCATAATTTCTGTACTTATATAATCTAGTTCTGCTACTTGGGGGTCAGTCCACAACATCCTTTACAATTTTAGATCCTTTACTGTTCCTCAGTACCACCCACATGGTCCCCTCATGCTTTCCCCTCATAATATCCTCCCTCACCACTTAAATAGTTTTGTTTTTAATCAGCAAGGCTTCTCTATCTCCTCTCATTTCCCCCATCCATCCTGTAAACCTTATAATCTGGAACATTTAGTTCCCAATTCTGATCATCAGTAATGGCTACTGTATCATGATATGCAGTTTCAATTTGGGCTTGCAAATTATTTAGACTTATTCATTTTGCTCCACGCATTCCTATATAAACTCATATTTGGGTCATACAATGTAACTTGTCCATCAGCGCTGATGCTTTATTCACTTGTTTATTATTTCCCCTTTTCTAGTTTAATCAATGCAGTTCTTGTAGTTTTGCCATTATCTACCATACCTCAACTAGCACTCTGGACTGTTGGTTTACTCTGTCACATTACGTGATTTTGAAACAATGTTGACTTCCCCACTGCACCCCTGCCAGTTCCACCAGAGTTCTCCCCTCCATTTACTTATGTCCCTGTGACCACCCTATTAAGCATTTCCACCAGGGCACTGGTCCCAGATTAGTACAGGTAGACCTTGTACTTTCTCGTCCCAATACTGATCCCAAAGCCCCACAAAATGGAGCCCGTCTTTCCATATCACTCCTTTAGCCATGCGTTATTTCCCCAATTTCCTTACCTCTATGACAATGCATGTTGTTTGGGTAACAATTCAGAGATTATAACCTTTGAAGTCCTACTCTTTAATTTTGTTCTTAATTCCTGATATTCCCCAAACTCTACCACATGCCCATGTTGCTGGTCTCACAACAACTGATTCTCTCCTTCCGCTTCAATATCCTTGCAAGTGGTTTGGGATATCCCTTACCACCATGCAGGACTCTCAATCCTGCTTACAAAGGATGTTTTGCTATCTGTAACCCGAATTATAGAATCTCCTACCACTTCTCTTTTTGCTCCCACTGCTTGAATGGCCTCTTGTACTGTGCTGCAGTGGTCAGTTTATCCATCCCACACATTCCCACCCACACCTGTGACATCCCACAGTTCTTTTCCTTAACCACTCAGAATAAGCACCTCATATCTATTGGACAAAGTCAAGAAGTGAGCCTCCACTAATGCCAAATTCAGGATCCTACCTACCTACCTCACTTGCAGTCCTCTGCTGTCCCTGACCAAATTTGAAGTACTTAATCTACAGGGGATGATCACCACCTGTAACACAGCATTCAGGTAACTCTTGCAACCTCCCTGATGTATCATGGTGTTTGAAGATCAGACTGTAGCTCATCAGGTCTGAACCAGAGTTCCTCAGGCAACCAAAACCTGCTCCAGATGTGATCATTATGAACCACAATAGGATCTATCAGCTCCCAAATTAAGAAGGTATAAAAACAATGCCTGGCCCTGCTGATGAAGTGTCTAGGCCCGAAATGTCAGCTTTTGTGCTCCTAAGATGCTGCTTGGCCTGCTGTGTTCATCCAACTCCACACATTGTTAACTCTAAACTGTTTATTGTTTAATTCATATTTTGGATCATATCATTACGGGTCTTTAGTTTTTTGATCTGTAGAATACTTCTCCAACTTGCCTTTAATCTGAAAGCAACTTTGAATAGTTATTCAAATTACCAGTCAGATCCCAACCAATGAACTTACAGTCTCAAAGCTTCCACACAAGTGTGGAGGCCTCAAGCGTTATTTCCTCATGGACTCAGTCTCCTGTACCACTGGCTCTTTTTTCTCCTAATGCCTAAATCTGACATTAAAGAGCAGAGATACTCACTAACAAGAGAAACGCAGGGACTGATCACATCTTCCCTCTTTCACCTAACTCCCTGTTTCACTAAATGGCAGTTATATTCTAATATAACAAAGCAGAATTTCTGTGCAGACAAGGCAGCACTGAACAAAGTCTCATTATAGCCCCATTTCAAGGACTTCCGAAACTGGACGAAACTCATTGTCTAATTAACTATCTTCAGCTTAGTACCTGTAACTTCCTGTTTAAAAGCTGCAATTACAGAGCACCCATCAAAACAGCGGCTTTCGATTCTTAAATTACAGAACAGACTAAACTTTAGATTGAAATTAGTCCTTAAATTAAATTAAACTATTCCTTAAAACTTACCCTTTGAGACTCCCTGTTTCACCAAACCCAAGTTACACTATTATGCAACAAATTCAGCACTCCAGTACAAACCTATCTGTACCACGTCAGAAGTGGTTCCTAACTGCACTCCTGAAAGATATGACTCAATACGTACTTAAGTCCACGGCTTGCTAACCAGTGAAACCCTTTTTCTCCATCTGACCTATCAACTCACCTTAGTATCTTGGAGACTTTATTCAAATCATCGCTTCACCCTTTGAATTCCAAGGAATATTGCCTATGTTTCGGTTATCATTCATCATAATCTAACACTTGGAATCCTAGGCCAAATGTTTGGTCCTGTTTGGGGACTGCATGGAGTTAGGAATTGGGAAAAATTATGGCCACTGATTATCGAAGTTGTAGTCACACCTCCATTTGTCTCTGGCTTCTTTCATTAAAGCAGGAAAGGGGAGGGATGGGTATTTGACACTGCTTTTCAAAGTTTCAAATGCCATTCTGGAAGTGAGCATTTCAGAACTCCTGATTATTTTTAGTGAGATGGTTGCATTTGGGGAGTCTTCTTGAATCACACTTAAAGTGTGGAAGTGTGAACCATGGATTGGAGGTGAGACTGGACTACAAAGTTAGTAGAAATGGTGTTGCCTCCTTGATAGCTCATCATGAACTGATGTGTCCTGAGATATATGTGTACCAGCATGAGTGATGACAGTGCCATCTTTGGAAAAGCCAAGTGATCATTCCACAGTCTGTTTGCCAGTTGTATTGTCTGACAACATGCAATCTGTCAACTGAGGAAACACTTGTAAAAGTGGAGAAGAAAAGAAATTATCCACTAGATGAAGTACTGTTCTGCATTAAAGTGCCATTTTACAATATTGAAAAAGACTTCAATTGAGATCAATCGCTAATTGTTTAAATTCTCCCCGGTTGTGACTCATTATTTACTGAACAGTTCAGCCACCTGTTGGCCATTTAAAAGATATGACAGACATGAGAGTTTTTTGGTTCCCTAATGAATTCTTCAGTTTGCCAACAGAATGTGAGTTTAATAGCTTCGCAAAGAAGATAACCTCTTTTCTAACAGTTGTTGAAGCAATGCTTGTCTAGCATTTCAGATTTATGAGCTATTCAAAGCATTCTAAAGTTATAGCGCTTGCAAGTTTTGACTGAAGGAGGTGTACAGAAGGTGGTGAGGGAATGGGAGAAGTAGGAGGAAGTGTGAAGGAATCTGACAAGTAGGGCATATGGGAGAAGTGAAAGAAATTGCTTTAGAGAAGTATCGGGGCTGAGGGGGGCTTCACACTGCTCTGAAATTTCTGTGATTGGAGCTGGGTTGTTTAGCCTTGCTGCCTTAGTGTTGCCCTGCCACCAGCTTAGTGACCTACCTCCTGGATGTTGTTCCCTCCACAAGATGAAAATTCTGCTTGCCTGGATTGCTGAGATGGAAGGGGCATTACAACACTGGGAAAATTCCTAACTATATGTTAAAAAGACAGGTATCATTCTGATAAATATATACTACGCCTCATCTAATAATAGTACATATTTCCTAAGGTGTAAGGCACAAAATTAATTTTATATATCAGATGGGATCTAATCAGGGTTTTATACAGCTACAGCCATAGCCTCTGTATCGTCTTTTAGTCATGCGCAAATAAAGGCCAGAATTCCATTAGTCTTTTTGATTATTTTCTTTGTCTACCTTAACATTAGATTTTAACGATTTTTGTGTATGAATCCTTAAGTATTTATAGACATCAATTGTTTTTAGCATTTGATCAAATGACATCCAACCAGTGACCCATGGTCCAGCATATGATCTACCAAAGGGTCATCTCCAGCCTGCAATGTGTTTCAAATTCAGAAAGATTTTGCAAAGAGCTGTTCCATTAATCAGATGCTACTGATTGTTCATTCAATCAAAGCCAATGAGTTGCGTGAATGCTCTTATCTCCAGTCTGGCTGAGGCCTGGACAATAGGAATGGTGTTAGCCTGCAGTCATTTTGGGAAACTGCATGTTACAAGATGCCAGGCAGTGGGTAAAGAGACACGTCTGAGAACCAGCACGTAGGCTGGTAACAGAATCAGTGCGTCGATTTATGCTCTTGTCGCCAAATGGCTCAGGGGTCAAGCTATTGAATGGATTTGGGAAAAAAAATCTGAATTGAGCAATGGGCTAGAGAGAAGACAAGATTCTTTTGCACACAGGCACCAGATCCTGAAGAGCTCCTGATCCAATGGAGTGAATGAAAGAGGAGTGAGTGAAGCAGTGGGGAGTAATATGTGAAAAGGGATGCAAGTGAGGGGAGTAAAATATAGAAACTACAGTGAGTGAGAGGCTGTTGAGTGAGCAATGAGGAGGGGGAAGTGAGTGAGGGAAATGGGGGAGTCAGGGAGGAACAGGAAGAGATGGAGGGAAGTGAGGAAAGAGAGCCATAAAATATTAAGTCAGGGTTGCATCAAGATTTTGAAAGATTCTTGCCACAAGGCCAAATGAGTTTTCTAGCCATACCATAGCAAAACTAGCCTTACTAACTACCTCCATCAGCCCCATGATTTGGCTGCATTTGGTCACGAATAATGTCTTCCAACATGTCAGTCCAAGAGCAACTTGATACTCTGCATTTATCCCAAAATTCCCCAGCATCTCTTGCATCGACTGGTAAAGTCCACTGCGCATCTAGTAAAGCACTGTCAGTCCACAGCAGTCCTCTACAGTTCCTGACATTTAGTCCAAAAACAGCAAACAGGGGGAAATCAGCACTACACCATGTAAGCAGGTACCTGGAAGTCCTGCTGGAGATGGTGGTGCAGATAAGGGATTTACCCCAATGACCAGTAGTGGAGGCCAATGGACATGTCACTTGACCATGTCAGCCTGGTCCGAGTTTGTCACCTAGGTCAGTCATCTGGAGGAATGGCCAGCACTGTGGAAATGAGGTCAATTACCTTCTCCACTCTGTAATTCTCTCTGATAGTTCTGCTACTGCCCCCACTACACCATCAAGACTTATGCTCTACCCCTCTCATTATTACCTGCAACATCTTCCTCTACTCACTGTCACCCACCCCAACCCCCAACACCACTAAACCTGCATACGTTCCACTCACTCCCTGAGGAAATCAGCCCATATGCATCAATAGTAACGGCTGTGCCATCTACTTGCACCTCCTTTAATACCTGCCCCTCTCTGAAATAAAGCAGCCCTCAATCTATCAGAAAGACTCAAGTGGGAGGTTGGCTGTCTGATGTTCAGCTCTTCATTTGGAAACGATTACTCACTGCGTCCAAGCCCCTGAGCTGGTACTGTATCCTAGACTTACTTAGTGGGCCTCCTTTGGTTAGCCACCTCCTTGACTTGATTGAGATCTGCTGACAACAATGACAACCATGGCTGATGTCCATGAAACATGCCCTGAGAGATATTGGATTCCTGGTTTCCAACAAGCAGGTCATTTGGAGGAAGAGGTAATTTGAATTCGCCAAGTACCTGCTCTGATTTTTTTTAAAATCTAATTTTTTTTAATGTCTAGCTTATTTGGTAAGATAGGAAACTGAATACAAATAATGCGAGGCGTGCTGGTAACTAGGCATTTAACAAGCAATAATCCTTCAGTGGTAACACACTGCTTCCTGAACAGAAACTTGCCATGGTGCTTGGTAAATACATAAAAGATGCAATGAGTTGCTTCCAATCTCGAGATCAGCTTCTCCAGACTTCTTAGTAATTCTGCCATAAATCGTGTTGTGGCCCACATCGTTCAGACCTCTATAAGATCCCACACAGAGGGGGAAGAGAGATAGAGAGAATGGGGCAATAGTGAAGCAATGGGAGAAACAAAGTATGTAAGAGACCGTTTGTATCTATGTGAAATATTTTGTGTGTAGCAAGAGAGGGAGTAAGGGGTAGATGTGGTTGTGGGAGGGGGGTAGATGTGGTTGTGGGAGGGGGCTATAAGTGATGGGGGGTTGTGAATAGGTCTGTCATGCTGGTATGAGTGTGTTGGGGTATGCCTGTAACAACCAGAAACAAGGAACAGAGGGAGTGGGTTTGGGTGTGTACGTGCGTGGGGGCAAGAGTGTGAGAGTGAAAGCAAGAGTATGTGTGAACACTGAAACTGAATGTGCTAGACACACCCCGCCTTTTCCGTCTTCTTGCTGCTGCTTGCTGCACAAACCTATCCAGGGAGCAGAATAGGAGAGAACCTCAGATTGAACAGCTTCGGGCTTCTGATCCTGAACTCTGGTGAGGGCATCTTGGAATGTTTGCTACCAGAGGTAAAAACAAGTCAGTGTTATTAAAACCTAGTCTGTCTCCTCCAGCTCCTTCACTGAAAAGGCAAAATAAGGTTTCATTTGATAGCATGCTTTGCACTTTTAAATTCTAGACTTAAGTAATTATTCTTATTTAAACAACCAATTTGTTGCTTTGAGATTATTTGAAACCCTCATTTGGCAGGTTGGATAAGAGTGATTTAAAATAGATTGGTCAATACTTTTCAAAGTAAATTGGCTCATATTTGCCTACATTGACTTCTTTTTGTCCATTTTTCATTTAACTGATTAATCAGATTGCAATTTTGTGTTTCCATCTACACTGCTTACAACGTGATCCATCCTTGTGCCTTTGCCAAAGTTGGATAATAACTCTAAATCACATCATTTATTTGTCATTAATAAATGCAACGACTATCTGAGTCTCCAACACAGATTCCAATGAGTCCCTGTTAATCATTGCCTGTCAATTAGAGTACCTGTCTATTATCTATAGCATCTGTTTCCTGTTGTTCAGTCAATTTCCTATCCAGGTTAATATGTTGTCTTCACAGTTAAAGTGCTATTAAACAGGTCTGCTGTTTTATTGGACATTAACATAGTGTAGATCGTATTTAAAGATAAATACCTCATCATTTTCATTTAAAATTCTTAAAGCTATTCATGAATTTTCCACAGCCTCACATCAGTATAATTTTTTGTAGAAACCTCTGTAAGGTAGAGACATGAAGACAAATGTTCTGAGCACTGACAAAATAACATCACACAAGGAACTGATTCTTTACTAACTCACTTGGAAATGGGATTAACACTGGCTTCAATAACAGATAAGTATTTACAGCACTTAATATTTTCTGGGAAATCTTGAATACCTGCAAAAAACAAACAGAAGAAATATCAGAATCTGAAACACAATATTAGCTTAAAGATAGGTATAATTGTGTTTCAACTTAATTTTGTTTTTTTTTTTTCAATTTTTTTTCCCTCCAACACAAAACATAGATTTATTCGTACTTTTAGTCCTTCCATTAGGGATAACTGAGAAGGCCTCAAGGCAACATTTTCTATGTTACTTCTTATCATCCCTTCTCCCCCAGCAGCTTAATGATATGCAATGCTTTTCATGTCTGGATCTACTTAGTAGAATTGGCAAGTATGTCAACACAACTCAATACAATTCTGTTCATCTGATGCAGACACAGGTTCTAGCATAGGCTGAAGGTGAGTGATCAGCAGCAGTAACTCAAATCGAATTTCTCCCCAACTTTCCCTGGGAATTTGGCAAGTAACATTAAATTCCCTTACTGTGCCACAGCTAACCTGTTAATCTTAGTACAGACCAGGGGTCAAACCTAAGACCTTGTATTCTGCATAATTCAGGGTCAAAATAATGTGATACGCTAATTCGCTGATCCGTTGGGGTGTGAAATTATTTTGAGGTGGAGTCACTTTAAAGATGCTGCTTCCATTTAATTTAGCTGAACTAATGTTTGCCTATTATTATATCCTTGAGGATAAATTACAGTTTGAAAGGTCTCCAATATGTCACTTAGCGATTCACGGGCATTAAGGAGGACTGGCATTTTTGTAAGCACTTGATGCTGATCTGGGTATTCAAAAGTGTTTACAATAATGCAAGATTACAATAATGCAATATTGAAACTGTCTAGATGATAACTGTCTAGTCCAGTCTTCTCGAAAATAGGTTTCACCTCTGGAGTTGAATAGAATCTTCATGCTCAGTGACAGTGGTGTGCTGATGTACATTATCCAAATGACCAAAATGCTGAGTTCTCAATGGAAATCATAATGGGTCTTCAACAGATTCTGAGCCAAAGATAAAAATGGCACTTTCTTATTATAACATAGAATAAATAAATTGTTTTGATTTAATAAATCACATGTGCGGTGGTTAAATATAACCTTAAACAAGAAAATCAAAGAGATGTAGATCCTCGAAATCGGAAGGACAGAAATTGCTGGGAAAATCTGTAGGTTTGGCAGCATCTGTGGAGAGAAAGAAGTTAATATTTTGGGTCCAGTGACCCTCCTTCAGAACAGGTTCAGAACTATTCTGAAGGAGGGTCACTGAACCTGAAATGTTAACTCTGCTTTTTCTCCACAGATGCTGCCAGACCTGCAGGATTTTCCCAGTAATTTCTATTTTTGTTAAATATAACCTTAATTGGTAAAAGTAGAAACTCTGCAAACATTAGCATCTTTTGAGTGGTTATTCTTTGTTTTGGATTACTGAGTATTCACCATTGGCAGCCAAACTCGATTGTATCTCGACTCCCCAAGTAAACTATCCAACACTGGATCATGGCATTTTGATCATGACCAGAAAAGTTGATTTTCCCCTTTCAAATGAAGGGTTGTCATGACCAATTTTATCCCCATCACTGCCCTGGTTGAATGCATAGACTAAAGTTAAATCCTTCCTCATCTTGTGGTTTGAGGTTCCATTCATGGAAGTGTGTATTTATCTACAAATGCAACACAGAAGCATTTGAACAAATTTTTAATCCTAAAGATAATCTAATTTAGCACAAACAATACACCACTGCCAGTGTCTACTGGGTTTAGAATTGGACACAGTCTTAATACCTCTTGGCATTAAATAGGTTGTGTTGACAATTGGTAGATATTCTCATACTTAAAGAATGTCGACTGAGGTAAAGCACTTAGGGAGCCCCAAAAAAGGAACTCAATGCCTTAAGTGCAAGAAGAACAAGCTCAGAAATAAGAAATTGGATGAACGTAATAAATAGAAAAAGGCACAACGAACAAAGACAGACAGACAGACTGTTCCCATTATATTAGACAGGGATCTTAAAATTGATAATACTCTAATTATGGCACAATCCTAATGCTGTACATGATGCATCTGTCTAATGAGGCCATTTGGAGGGCTACTGCAAATAGATGTATTGGCCTCATTTACTTTTTACAAGAGTTCTGAAGATGCAATGATGGATTTGGATCTCCGATCAAAATACGATTGGCTCAATTCTGAATGTTTTTATAGTTGAGCACTTGAGATACTTCATTGCTTATAGTTTGACATTAAGATTGGTCAGTTTGGTAAAATAAAAGAGACTATCAGCAGATGAAAATTTAAAGAAAAAAGTGATCTACATCTCAAAACAGGAAATAACTGCAGTTAAGTAAGTGGAAAACTAAAAGCCATGTCAATTCAATGTAAAAAATAAGAGCAGGCATGTTTTATGCTTACCATTTTTGCTGATGTCTAGTTCTCTTAGGTTCACCAGGCTGGCAATGGTGGTGGGCAGATTAGAAAGATCATTGTCTGGAACACTTAGTTTACGGAGAGCTTGGCAGTTGAATAATTGCTGTAATATTGAGAATCAAATTAGAAGGCAAATGTTTCTCTTCCTCTGCTCTTTAAAGAAGCATTCCATCATCACAGGGCACTATGACATGGGAATCATCTTGATTGTAATTTTAAAATGAAACAATAGCATTATTCAGTGATATTGTTTTCCTTCTTTGTGTTGCATTCGTAATGAAGATTAATCAATCATGTGTCCTTTTCCTTATATTGTTTTAACTACAAAAATCAAGTCTGGGGAGCAGCTTGTTTGATGTTGCATGACCAGACATAATATTAGCTCAAGTCATTGTGTCATATCTTATTTAAACTGGAATGAGAAATCTTGTGAAAAATGAAGAATTAATGATGGGAGATATATACTATAAGCTTGCATTTATCATTTGATTGTATGTCTCAAAGTGAACACTCATAATACCTCTTTTGAAATAATGTAACTATGGCCATGTGATTTGCAAATGACACCAATTTGCACATTGATTACAAGGTCAGAATTTTAATGAACTGTCAATAATCAGTGTTCTATGATAGAAGTACTGTAGATGCTAGAGATCTGAAATAAAAGCAAAGTGCTGAATAAACTCAGCAGGTCTGGCCACATCTTGTGAGGTTGGTTCAGGAAGAGGTGTTGCCTAAGACACACAGCCCTTAACAAGATCCAAAGACATGTTTGAATGCATAATACCTTCAATCATCTGACCTCATCCTTTCACAACTTAGAACAGACTACTTCCTAATTATAACATTTACCTCAGTCACTTCTGCTGGTGTCCCATTTTGGCTAATTATCACCCTTTCATTATTCATTTGTAGAATGTGGGGGGCATCATTGGCTGGTCAGCACTTATTGCCCATCCCTAGTTGCCCTTAAGGAGATGGTGGTGACCTGCCTTCTTGAACCACTGCATTCCACTTGCTGTGGGTTGATCGACAATGCCACTGAGGAGCGAATTCCAGGATTTTGACCCAGCAACAGTGAAGGAACGGCAATATATTTCCAAGTCAGGGTCTTGAGTGGCTTGGAGGGGAACTTGAAGCTGTGGTGTTCCTATCTATCTGCTGCTCTAGTCCTACTACATGGAAATTGTGGGTTTGGAAGATGCTGTCTGAGGATCTTTGGTAAATTTCTGCAGTGCATCTTGCAGATAGTACACACTGCTGCTACTGAGAGTCAGTGTTGGATTGAGTGGATGCTTGCGAATGTACTACCAATCAAGCGGGCTGCTTTGTCCTAAATGGTATCAAACTTCTTGAGTGTTGTTGGGGCTGAACTCATGTAAGAAAGTGGGGAGTATTTGATCACATTCCTGACTTGTGCCTTGTAGATGGTGGACAGGCTTTGGGGAGTCGGGAGGTGAGTCACTCGGTGCAGTATTCCCAGCTTCTGGCCTGCTCTTGTAGCCACTGTGTTAATGTGGTGGGTCCAGTTGAGTTTTTGGTCAATGATAACTTTCAGGATGTTGATAGTGGGGGATTCAGTGATGGTAACACCATTGAAATTTGCGGAGCGGTGGTTAGATTGTCTCTTATTGGTGAGGAACATAGCCTAGCGTTTATGTGGCGTGAATTTTACTTGCCACTTGTCAGCCCAAGCCTGGATATTGTCCAGATCTTGTTACATTTTAACACAGAGTGCTTTAGTATTTGAGGAGTCACGGGTGGTGCTGAATATTGTGTAACCATCAGCAAACATCCCCACTTCTGACCTTATGATGGAGGAAGGTCATTGATGAAACAGCTGAAGATGGTTGGACATAGGACACTACCCTGAGGAACTGCAGAGATGTCCTAGAGTTGGGATGACTGATCTCCAAAGACCATAATCATCTTCCTATGTGTCAGGTATGACTCGAACCACAGAAAGTTTGCCTCAATATCCACTGATTTCAGTTTTGCTAGGGCTCCTGGGTGCCATACTCAGTTGAATGTAACCTCAATATCAAGGGCTGTCACTATCATCTCACCTCTGGAACTCTGCTCTTTTGTCCATGTTTGAACCAAGGCTGTAATGAGCTCAGAAGCCGAGAGGCCCTGGCTGAACCCAAACTAGGCATCACTCAGCAGGTTATTGCTGAGCAGGTGCTGCTTGATAGCACAGTTGATGACATCTTCCATCACTTTATTGATGATCGAGAATAGACTGATGGAGCAGTAATTGGTCTGATTGGATTTATCCTGCTTTTTGCATACAGGACATACTTGAGCAATTTGCCACCTTGTCAGGAAGATATCAGTGTTGTAACTGTACTGGAACAGCTTGGCTAGGGGAGTAGCAGGTTCTGGTTCACAAATCTTCAGTACTGTTGCCGGAATGTTGTCAGGGCCGGTAGCACGTGCAGAATCCAGCATCTTCAAATGTTTCTCGATAACATGTAGAGTGAATCAAATTGGGTGAAGACTGGAATCTGTAAAGCTGGGGACCATTGGAGGAGACGGAGATGGATCAGCACTTCCAGCTGAAGATTGCTGTGAATGCTTCAGTCTTATCTGTTTCATTGATGTGCTGGGCTCTTCCATCATAGAGGATGGTGATATTTGTAGAGCCAGCTCCTCCAGTGAGAAGTTTAATCATCCACCACCATTCATGACTACATGTGGCAGGGCTGGAGAGCTTAGATCTGGTTGTGGGATCACTTAGGTCAGTCTATGATTTGCTGCTTTTGCTGTCTGGCATGCATTTAGTCCTGTTTGGTGGCTTCACCAGGTAGAAACCTCATCTTCAGGTATGCCTGGTGCTACTCCTGGCATATCCTTCTGTAATCTCCGTTGATCCCCTGACTTGATGGTAATGGTTGAGGGGGGGATATGCTGGGCCGTGAAATTACAGATCAAGCTGGAGAACAATTCTGCTGCTGTTGATGGCCAACAGCACCTCGTGGATACCCTGTCTTAAGTTGCTAGATTTCTTCAAAGTCTGCCCCAGTTAGCACGGCGATTGTGCCACACAACATGATGGAGATTATTCTCAATGCGAAGGCAGGGCTTCATCTCCACAAGGACTGTGCAATGGTCACTCTTACTGATACTGTCAGGGACAGATGCATCTGCAGCCAGCAGATTAGTAAGGATGTGGTCAAGTACGTTTTTCCTTCTTGCTGGTTCCCTCACCACCTGCCACAGACCCAGTCTAGCAGCTTTGTCCATTAGGATCCGACCAGCTTGATCTGTAGTACTGCTGCCGAGCAACTCTTGGTGGTGAACATTGAAATCCCCCACCTAGAGAACATTTTTTGCCCTTCCTCAGCATTTCCTCTGTGGTTTTCAATATGGAAGAATACCGATTCATTGGCTGAGGGAGGACAGTATGTAGTAATCATCAGCAGGAAGTTTCCTTGCCCATTTTTAACCTGAAGCCATGAGACTTCGTGGGGTCCAGAATCAATGTTGAGGACTGCCAGAGCAACACCCTCCCAACTGTATACCACTGTGCTGCCTCCCTCTGCTGGTGGGTCAGGACATATCCATGGATGGTGATGGTGGTGTCTAGGACATCGTCTGTAAGGTATGACTCGGTGAGTATGACTCTGTCAGGCTGTTGCTTGACTAGTCTGGGAGACAGCTCTCCCAGTTTTGGTATTGTTTCATTGATGTGCTGGGCTCTTCCATCATAGAGGATGGGGATATTTGTGAAGCCACCTCCTCCAGTGAGCTGTTTAATCATCCACCACCATTCACGACTACATGTGGCAGGGCTGGAGAGCTTAGATCTGGCTGTGGGATCACTTACCTCAGTCTATAGCTTGCTGCTTTTGCTGTTTGGAATGCATTTAGTCCTGTTTGGCGTGAGAGAGGAGATGTTAGAGAGGAGGGCCCTGTAGGGTTAGCAGGACAGTTTCTGATGTTGACTTTTCCGGTGCATAGGTTGATGCCAGATAATCCATCCACTTCTATTTCTTTTGAGAATTTGAAGCGATTAGTACAACTGAGTAGCTTGCTAGGCCATTTCAGAGGACAATTGAGAGTCAACCACACTGGTGTAACATGGTAGGCTACCATCTTCAGTAGTCCCAGCAGCATTACAGCTCAGCAACAGACACTGGTTGAACTGCAGGAAAGCCAATTAAGTGGGCTTATTGGATTCTGGAGTGAGGTGCTTCAGCAATGGGCTTTACACTATAGGCGGGTAAAAAGGAAGTACTAACTTCTCACAAAATGCCCCCACTAATAAACTTTTAGAAAGCTCAACCAGTCTTCAGTTATTTATGTAGATTTGGTGACGGAATGCTGATTTGGAACTTGCCCACTATCCACACGATTGGGTGAACTCGCTGTCTCCAAACTATTTTACATGCCACGCTCAAAAAACATTGCTGGGGGCACGTAATGTCCAACTACACAATTTCGCACCAGATAAAAGCTGTGGAGAGAAATTAACATTGAGGCCTTTTATCTTACTTATTCATGGAATGTGTGTGTTACTACCTAGGCCAGCTGTCCAGAGGGCAGTTAAGTGTCAATTGCATTGCTGTGGATATGGAGTCACATGTAGGCTAAACCAAATGATGAGATAGTAGGAACTGCCGATGCTGGAGAATCGAGATAACAAGGTGTGCAGCTGGATGGCCACAGCAGACCAAGCAGCATCAGAGGAGCAGGAAAGCTGATGTTTCGGGTCTGGACCCTTATTCTGAAATGGGAGAGGGGAAAGGGACTCTGAAATAAATAGGGAGGGGGGGGGGGAGGCGATGTTGGAAGGTGGACAAAGGAGCAGATAGGTGGAGAGAAGACAGACAGGTCAAGGAGGTGGGGATGAGTAAAGGTGAGTGTAGGTGGGGAGTTGGGATGGGGGTTGGTCAGTCAAGGGAAAACAAACAGGTCAAGGAGGTAGGGATGAGCTGGGCTGGTTTTGGGATGAGGTTGGGGGTGGGGAGATTTTGAAGGTTGTGAAGCCCACATCGAGATCATTGGACTGCAGGGTTCCCAAGCAAAATATGAGGTGCTATTCCTGCAACCTTCGGGTGGCATTGTTGTGGCAATGCAGGAGGCCCAGGATGGACATGTCGTTCAAGGAGTGGGAGAGGGAGTTGAAGTGATTCATAACTGGGAGGTGCAGTCGTTTGTCACGAACTGAGCGTAGATATTCCACAAAGCAGTCTCCGAGCCTCTGTTTGGTTTCCCCAATATAGAGGAGGCTACATCGAGAACTGCAGACACAATATACCACTTTAGCAGAAGTGCAAGTGAACATCTGTTTAATGTGGAAGGTTTTCTTGGTGCCTGGGATGGGGGTGAGAGTGGGGAAGGGGCAGGTGTAGCACTTCCTGCGGTTTCAGGAAAAAGTGCCAGGGGTAGTGGGGCTAGTGGGAGGGTGGAACAGATGAGGGAGTCATGGAAAGAGCGGTCCCTCCAAGAGGCAGATCAGGGTAGGGAGGGAAAAATGTCCTTGGTAGTACAGTCAGATTGCAGGTAGCGGAAGTAGCAGAGAATGATGCGTTGAATCTGGAGGTTGGTGGGGTGGGACACGAGGTCAAAGAAGATTCTGTCTTTATTGTTATTGCGGAAGGGGGTGTGAGGGATGAGTTGCAGGAAACACGAGCGATGCGGTCGAGGGCGTTTTCGACCACTGCGGAGGGGAAATTGTGGTCCTTGAAAAACGAGGATGTCCGGGATGTCCAGGAGTGGAATGCCTCTTCTCGGGAGCAGATGTGGTGGAAGTGAAGGAATTGGGAATAGGGGATGGCATTCTCGCAGGAAGGTGGGTGACAGGAGGTGTGTTCTAGGTAGTCGTGGGAGTCAGTAGGCTTGAAATAGATATCGGTTTCCAGGTGGTTGCCAGAGATGGAAACAGAGAGGTCCAGGAAAAAGAGGGAGGTATCACAGATGGTCCAGGTGAGCTTAAGGTTGGGGTGGAACGTGTTGGTGAAGTGGCTGAACTGTTTGAGCTCCTCATGGGAGCACGAGGCGGTGAAGATACAATCATCAATATAATGGAGGAAGAGGTGGAGGACAGGGCCAGTATAGCTGTGGAACAGGGACTGTTCCACATATCATACAAAGAATCAGGCATAGCTTGGGTCCCTGTGGGTACCCATGGCCACCCCCTTTGTCTGTCGGAAGTGGGAGGAATTGAAAGAGAAGTTGTTGAGGGTGAGGACTGAGTTCAGCTAAGCAGATAGGGGTGTCAGTGGAGGGGGACTGGTCGACCTGCGAGACAGGAAGAAGTGGACGGCCTTTCGGCCATCTGCTTGGGGAATGCAGGTGTATAGGGACTGGACATCCATGGTAAAGATGAGATGTTGAGAACCAGGTAATCGGAAGTTTTGGAGGAGGTGGAAGGCATGGGTGGTATCACGGATGTAGGTAGGGAGTTCCTGGACCAGAGGGGTGGGGGGAGGGAGAAAGTGGAGTCAAGATAAGTGGTCATAAGTTCAGTGTGGCAGGAGCAGGCAGACACAATGGGTCAACCAGGGCAGTTGGGTTTGTGGATTTTGGGCAAGAATGATAGCAATTTCCTTCCCTAACAGACATTGGTGAACCAGATATTTTTCTTTTAAACACAATGTACATTGGTTCTATAGTCACCATTAAATTCTTAATTCAAAATGTTTTTCTTTGAAATTAAATTCCCCCACCTGCTACGGAGGGATTCAAATGCATGTCCCCAGAACTATAGTCTACATTTTCGGGCTTCAGCAAACACTCCCCAGTCCCAGCCTACATTTACACAGACAGCTACAAGAAATACACTTAGTCTTGAATATAATCTGTGATAGAGGATCGATATATCACCAATAGAGGTAGTCATTGTTAAGGATTGAGGGAGAAAGGCAACCCATTTATTGGACTTGGAGACATCACAGCATCTAAATTTGGTTGGCCTTAGCAACAAAAATTCTGTCTTAAAGGATTGCATGTATTGGCCTTGCAACTTTCCTATGACGAACATGCTGAACTTTCTGGAGGTAGACTGGAAGACAAGAGGGCTGATAAAGTTCTGGCAGAAGACAATGAGAGAGAAGCCTCATGTTCCCACTGCCATGGAATATTAGCAAAAACAGTTGCAGTAGCAACTCAGCCATCCATCAACCAAAAAGGGGAAGACAATTAAGGTGCATTTAATAGCCATTTTACAAGCCCACTGGATTCTACAGTCCTCAGAACAGTCCCCAAAAAGGAAACTTTACAGGAGCTTTCCTTGACAGTTGGGGTGGGGTGTGTGGCAGTCCTATTCCAAGGTTTCATGGTCTAAGGAGGGGTGTCCAGTGGCCATAGAGCGAAGGATTCACTGAGGAAGGGTCACCAGACCCGAAACATTAACTCTGTATTCCCCTCCACAGATCTGCCAGGCCTGCTGAGCTTTTCCAACAACTTTGTTTTCGTTCGTGAAGGATTCACTACTCTGATCACCAGGGCCTGCCTGCCCGAGTCTGATGCACATCTGCTTTTCTTATGCCATCCCGTCAAGGGGCCTAAAGGCACTTTGTCTTTCTCCCTCAATCCTTAACAATGACTACCTCTATCAGTGATATACCGATCCTCTAATAGGGCTAGAAATTCAGAGCAGCAGCCTCTTAATTGAATAATTATTAAATAATAGTTCATAATTAAAATTAAAATTCCCTCCATGGCCCTGCTAAGTCCAACATGAGCTTGGGGTCTATACTTGATCGCATCTGGAATGGTGTTTGAATAAAAAATGAATTCATTTGGAAACAAATCTGATTATGTACGTGTGCAGGAATAATATAAATGAATTCATGGAAAGTGTATGGACAGTAGGTCATTCCAGTAATTAGCTAGGAAATGCACTTTTGAAATTGACCAAATTGCCTCTTCATTTTTTTTCGATGAAATAAAAATTGACTTCTCCCTTGTACTACTTCTAAAACCTATGAGGAATCTCTTGTGTCAGGGTGTTTGGGAACATCCAGGCATAGAGTTGCAGTGTCATTGTAAAGTGTCAGCATGATCTCAATTTAAATTTACCTGATTTTGCAACACAAATCATCACCACATTGGATTTAGTTATCACTGTCTCACTGTGTTTCATCTTGACAATTGGCAAATCAAGTGACACCCCTAGGTACGCTTTAACATTTCTCTTGGCAAGATCTATTCTCTTCCTCATGTGACTAAACATTTATATTATTTTTACTCTGCATTGAATTTCTTCTGTTTTCCTGTCTTGGATTCCATTTGTCAATGTGTAGCTCAGTTTTAGCAATGCTAGGCCCTGATATGGGTTGGGGCTATGTCACTATCATGGCTAGACAATGTTAATGTTAATAAGTTGGAAGGTGAACTGTTAGGAGAAGGCAGAAACACTTCAGTGTGATTTGGACAAGTGAACAAATGCATGTCATATACAGTATAATGTGAGGTTGTCCACATAGCAACAAAAACTGGAAGTCAGGTCATTATCTGAATGAAAACCAAAAGAACTGCAGATACTGTAAATAAGGAAGAAAAACAAACTGGACCCGAAACATTAACTCTGATTTTTCTCCACAGACGCTGCCAAACCTACTGAGCTTTCTCAACAACTTCTATTTTTATTATTGAATGATATTATGAGAGAAGGGAATGTGCAATAAGACCTCGATACCCTTGTAGACCGATCATTTAAGGGAAACATGCAAGTGCAGCAGGTGGGAAAGATAACAAATGGTAATGCTGTCCTTCCAAGCAAGAAAATCTGAGAACTGAAGCAGGGATGTTTTGCTGCACTTATATAGGTTCATAGTGAGTGGAATAGTGTGTAAACCTTTGATGTCCTTATCTGAGGAAGTATGTTTACTAAGCGCAGAAAAGGTTTACCAGACTGATTGGTGGGATGGTTGGACTGATGTATGGTTGAATCAATGAGGATTACATATGCTGGAGTTCAGACAAATGAGGAGGGATCTCACAGAAACCTATACAATTCTAATGAGAGAGGCAAGGTTGACGCATTTAGGGTGTTCCCAAAGGTGGGGGAGTCCAACCAGGGGTCGGTGTAAGGATATTGGGTAGAACATTTACGGCTGAGATGAGGATAAATTTTTTCACCTAGCGAGTGGTGACCCTGTGAAATTCATGACCACAAAGCAGCAGAGGCCAAAAATTTCAAGAAAAATTTGAATATAACATTTAAGGGTTAAAGAATCAAAAGAAATAGGGAAATAGCAGGAACAGGCTATCTGGCTAGATGATCAGCCTTGATCATAAGGAATGGTGGAACAGGTTTAAAGGGCAGAATGGTTGATTCCTGCACCTATTTTTTATGTTGGTATATTTGAGGCATATCATAGCCACAGTTGCACATATTGTACATTTCAAGTGCTTTAGTTTTGTTCAGTGCTGGGCAGAGAGGAATCTGAAAGCAAAATCAATTCCTTTTAATGCTAAACTTCTTACCATCAGTAGGTGAAAAAGGAGAAATCAATGAAATGTTACAAATATATACCTTCTAACTTTCAAACACATACCAATGTAAAAAGCCAATTAAATGTTCAATTGAAATGATTTACTTAAGAAGCGACGCTTAAAGGGGCATCTTCATGAAAATAATCTTACACAAAATTCTTAAAATATAATTCCCAGGGCTGATGATGAACTATTTCCCGACTTCATGCCCACTAGTTGCAGAAGACTTCAAGTATCCCAGTGAATGCCCTGGGCTCTTTGCCCAAGGAAACATGGACGTGAACATAACCGTAGAAGAGAGGCAGTCCTTTAGTAAGAAGACCGCCTCAATGGCGCACTGCCTGAATCTGTTTAATATCTACCTTGGCTAGTTCGGAGGAGACCCATAAGTAAGTTTCCTGTATTCCTTTGTACTTCTTTTGGCTAACTGAGAAACAAATTAACAATTTGAAAGGCCTTTAAAAGGGTATTTTAAAAGAAAAAAACCCTAAACTTTGAAGGTAAAGTTACAACTAAAATACCAGCACCTGCATTACCCTCTAGTAACAGATAAACACTTGGACACTGGATTAGATTATTCATAGTATTTTCATAAATGACCCTTCAAAATCTGCAGAAACAGGAATCAGCCATACCATAAATACAATCAATTCAGATCCACCAGATGAGAGGTCAATCTTTAATTCATTGCAAAATCCCATTGTCTTATGTATTACCTTAAAAGGAAACTTTAATTGTGAAACCTCAGCTATGAAAACATAGTAGGTTTGTGTCTTCCTACCTTGGGGAGCTCCTCTATTTGATTAGCATCTAAGTAGAGCTCTTCCAAAGATCGTTCAAAATTGAAAATCTCCTTTGGTACATGTTGAAGGCTGCAGTGGGAATAATCCAAAACTGAGATGACCTCTTCTTCACCCCGGAAACATCGGCAGGGCACCAGGCGGCCAATAAGTTTTCTCTTTGTTGTCATCTCCAGACACTGCACTGCAATGACACAAAAATAGACACTACTGAATGGATTAAAGAATGAGTACTGTTAAAATATTAACACATTTCTGACACAAAGTTTAAATGCTAGTACTAAGACCCTTCCCTCCAGTATTTTCCACCCTTTCTTGCAAGTAGTGGAAAGTCTAGGAGGCGATTGTCATGTTATTACCTTCATCTGGTGCTGTTCTAATAGAACATTATTCGTATGATGATAAAGAATGATTGGTGGCACGCTACGCAATCACTGCCATACCATTTCCTAACCTTGGCTAATGTATGGACTAATGAAGAGGAAAAGTTTGAAAGCTCGTGATTGTATATAGTCAAAGCTTTGAATCCAATATAATACATATGTAATCTTGATATTTAACTTTTCTTTAGACTAGAAATATATATTGTTGTAAATAAACATTAGCTGGGTAATGTGGTTCCACATTATTACTAATCTTTGTGAGAACAAATGTTTCCTAACATCAATTCTAGCTCTAATTTTAAAGTTGCAGGCCTGGATTTCCCAAAAAGAAGGCAATATTTTATTCTAATTTCTCACCACTGCCTATGACAATTGAAAATTGTGTACAAATAAGGTAAGATTACCTAATAATGATACAATCCATAGGAATCGGATGTTTACCAACTAGTAACAAGATTCTTATCTAAACATTGAAAACTTAAGAGGAAAACTGGGCTTTATTTTTCTTGATGTTGAGAATCAGATATTTTGCATTCTCACTGAATTTTCCAAAATTTCTCACTATCGCCCATGTCACTCAATTTCTCAGGATACTCCACCTACTGAGTACTAAGTTATTTTTGAGATTAAATTAGGTTGGAGGAGATTAAGAACAGATTAAGTTATCATAGTATGATCACTGTTACATAGAAGTCCATTTACTCTGAAGGTATTAATTATTCCCACCATATTACACAACATCATGTCTAATTTGGCCTGCTACCTGTTCAGTTCAAGAATATGTTCTAATTAACCAGCTCAAAAACCATCTTTGAACTCCTTCGCAAAGTTACAATTACCAGTCTTCTTTTCATTTGATTGGTAGATCAAAGTCACACATGATTATTTCTGCTCCCTTATCTCAAATACCCTTGTTTTTTCTTGTATACTTCATGACAGCTATTGTTCAAGGGCCTGCAGACAATCCCTTGCAGTGGCTTCTTTCCTCTATTAATCTTTAACTCCACCCAAATCAATTCTTCATTCTGATCTCCTGAATCAAGGTCATCCATATCGACTCTTCCATCTTTACCGAGCTTCTTATTCCTCAAATGCAATATACCACTTTATATTCAGAACCCAAGAATTGTCATCATGCAGCCATACCCCATATCTATTCTCTTCATGCGTACTTTGACTTCACTTACTTTATGAACATGACACTCATTCAGGCGCAGAACCTTTTGGTTTTTTGTTATCCTTGTAGCAACTAATCTTGACTGGTTGTATAGTGTTAGGTTTTATCTCTGTCCTTTCCTGCCAGTCTCCAACCCTCATTTTATATAATATTATTTAGTTCTCCAGCCTCAGTTCACTTAATTTATTATATTTTACTCAGCTTGATTGTTCACACTCTCTTGTTTAGTTTAGAGCTCTATCTACTTCCTCAGTTATGCAGCTTGCAAGAATACAACTCCTAGCATAGTTCAGGTGCAAGCCATCCCAATGATACACATCCTGTTTCTTCAATATTGATACCAGAGTCACTGAACTAGAATCCACTTTTCCCACATCAGTCTGTAAGTCACTCTTTCACTTTTTAATCTTATTAATCCTGTGCCAATTTGTATGTGGCCCATGTAGTAATTCAGGAGATTATTACCATTTGAGATTTTGCTTTTCAATTTAGTACCCAATTTCTTCTACACCTCTTTTCTACTTTTACAAACGTTGTCGGTGCTGATATGGACCACAGCCACTGGATCCTTCCCTTCCCACTGCATGTTCCTCTCCAGCTCAGAAAGAATACCCTGAACTCTTGCATAGGGGCAGAAATAAAATGTTGTGGATCCATACTTTTTGATGCAGAGAACAGTATCAGAAACCTTTAATATATCATTCCCTATTATCACGACATTCCTCTTGCCCCTAAGCCACACCTCTAAAACAGATTCCTGTACCATTGTGCAATGGTGAGTGAGCTGATTTAACCTGCAACCCTTACTTTCATCCAAAAAAGCTGAATAAACCTCACACCCATTGGAGAATTTGCGAAAGTTGAAACTCCTGGACCCCTGTCCTCTTGGACCCCTTACAAGTCCTGAATGCAGTCACATCTTCTTGTCCTCAGCCACTGACTAAGCTAGAGGCTTCTGACTACCTCTTGGGGAAAAAAAAAGTCCGGATAACTTTACCTTCACTGATGTGATGCAGTGTCTACAGTTTGGTCACTAATTCAATAATTTGGAGCCAAAGTTCCTGCTGTCTCAAGCACATTTTTTTTATTGAAAAACTATACTTTATTCATTAAAGGAAGTCTTTATGTACATACACAGTTAATGTAGCCTTTCTGATCCATATTGTCATTACTTGCAGAGAATAAAATAAACAAGGGCATTCGTCTTTCTCTATATTTACAATTAGCCTCTTGGCATTTAGCTGAGGCATCAGCAGGGTCCAGTTACTAAATGGTCTCCCCATTTTGCTTTGGCAGAAGGACCTTACATCGTAGTCTTTCCCCACTGTGCCTTGGTGGCAGTTGCCCCTTCACTTTATTGCGTCCCTCAGCATGTATTAAGTTACCATTGCACAATGGTACAGGAATCTATTTTAGAGGTGTGGGTTGGGGGCAAGAGGAATGTAGTGATAATAGGGAGTGATATATTAAGGGTTTCTGATACTGATTCCTAGAGTTTGGAATGTTCCAGTTTATAACACTCAGTCAGAATCAACTCTTTCAACTGGAAAACCAGCAAATTTTGGGCAGATCAAAGCGTGTCTTCTACTGCATTGATGGTCCTCCAGGCACAGCTGATGTTGGTCTCAGTGTGCATCCCGAAAAACAGACCGTAGAGCACTTGCTGCATATATGTTTCACTAGAAGTACACAGGCATCAAGAATCTCTCACATTCTGCAATCAAAACATAATTGATTCCATCTCTAATGTGTGTTAATCAACTAATAATTGCTTAAATATATATGAACCTGCAGTCTGCTTTGTGGAATACATGTCTCTTGTTTTTGCTGAATAAGATTACAGCTGTGCATGTAATTCTAGTGGGTCAGGATTTTAGTGGGTATTCGTGGCATGCTAATGAATGAAAACGTGCGTCTGGACCATCAAGGTTAGGAAAGCAGACACAACTGAAATGTTCTGTGAATTTAATAGCAAAACCTTAACCTGCTGTTGAGAAAATGATCATGCGTCTCCTGCTAATGAAGTTTCCCCATGTTTTCTTTTAAGCTCGAGGCAACATGAAAAGTTTCTGGCCTTTGTTTTTGAGCAGAGAGACGTGCTCACAGAAGATGCATTCTGGCTAAGGTGCCTAGACCCTGAGTTATCGTTCTGTATGTTTACAGAATAGAAATTATGGGCTGGCAAAACTGTTTGTTCTTACTCTAAACTTTCCAAGATTTTTCTTTGTGAGAGGAAAATAAAAGTTATCATGTATTTAGGAAATATCGATGTAAAACAACAATCTGCAAATAAGTAACTGCATTGCAAATCTGACTTTTCCTTAACTTTTGAGGCTGTTAGAAATTTTGCATGACTTCTTTTGATGTGAATGAATCAATAAATGGATGAATACAACAGCATTTTAGAAGGTAATACATCTGCAAGCTCATTCATTCCGTAGTTGAATGATATTCCTTTTCTGAAGATTTTACCTTCTTTTAAACTCTGCATGACGCTGTTCTGTAACAGTTTAAACTACTATACAGAGTTAACATGTTAGCATCTAAAATCCAGTAAATTATATCTAAATTGTATCAGTGATAATGGGAACTGCAGATGCTGGAGAATCCAAGATAGTAAAATGTGAGGCTGGATGAACACAGCAGGCCCAGCAGCATCTCAGGAGCTCTCTGATGAAGGGTCTAGGCCCGAAACGTCAGCTTTTGTGCTCCTGAGATGCTGCTGGGCCTGCTGTGTTCATCCAGCCTCACATTTTACTAAATTATATCTAAAGCTTTTATTCTCCAAACAATAAACTTTTTTCACAGGTAGGAATTTCTGTTTTCATTTTGGACTTAAGTCCCAGTTGCTGAGAGAAGTCACTCAATATTGATTTAGCAAATGTCCTGAGTTCCTTGAGCATTCTATGTTTATTATTGATTTACTACCAATTGGCCAATAGGGGACTCTGAAGCTTGGAGGGGCAATAGCTTGTCACTGTGGATTTCTCCATATTGAAACTTCCTCTCAGCTAATTGCAAGTGTTTTGAAAAAGAGTCTCAGCTGTCTGACCACTATTACTGGTGGGAAGGACCCCTCATTGAAATACGGCCTGCAACATAGGTAGTAGGAGGAAGGCCTCAAACTTTTCTGGAGCGCTGCTTCCGGGTTGAATGCTAGGAGTCTGCCTCCAGGAAATCTATGGTTCCAAAATTGCAGAGGGCATGCTGACCGACTGAAAAATTTCAGATTTCTTTCGGTGAATGACCCTCGTTTGCCTCAATTTTCTTAACTCACTCTGCCACTAGCAGATAACTTGTGAGACGACAGAAGCATGTTTTCCTCCAAATCAGAAGGTTGAGTGTTCAAATCGCAGCAGGCTCAAAGATTTATAATGAATATAATTTTAATGGGATTTGTGGCACAGTGGTGGTGCCTCTAGCTCTGGGCCAGATAATCCAGGCTCAAGTCCCACCTGTTTCAGGGGTGTGTCATAACATATCTGAACAGACACATTAAATTTAAAAAATTCTGCCTTTTATGATCAAGTTGCCATTTTGTCACTAATCCATTCATCCCCCAAAATTAGGCATGGATGGTAGTGGCTGTAAACTAACATGCCGGCCAAGTTGAGAGAATACTGGCTCCATTCCTGCCTTCACAGACCTCTGAAAATCCTGGCTGACATTCTTCCATTACTAAATATACAGTGGAAGTACCAAGGCAGCTTAAAACTTTTTCAACTTAAATTAATTTTAAAAGACAGAAAACATATTTGAAATTGGAATTGAAACAACCTATAATTACATTGTGCCTGAAATATATAATTTAAAAAATACGGGAATAAAAAGTTTGGAGATGTGATTGAAAGCTTAAGAACAAGTCAGGAAGATGAAATGATAAAGAGGAAAAAGGGGAACTGGAATCAATACATTTTTTAATGATGAAAAACTATACTTTGATAATTAAGATAGTAGCTTGGGGTTAATATTAAAGTAATATTTCAACTCCTGATACTTGATTAATTGAAGTGTGATACTTTGGTGCTTAATTCAGTGGTGCAGAGCTTGAAGTGAAACAAATCCACTACATTTAGGGAGAAAATAATCAGGATTTTACAGTTGTAAAATTATAAGCCTTCACCATCATTACTCTCTGAAACTGCAGGACTTTCTGGTATCCTCATGTGCTTGTTTAAACGCATAAGTGCAGAAGTTGATGTCAGCGATTCTTCACACCTCAAGGTTGCACTTCACAGTTGCAAATCTTAGGAATTCATGATGGTGAACACAAACCCGTACGTTTTATGTTGTTAGTCACACAGTTTTGAAGCCTTATAAGTTATGTAAATTTGAATGAGATTTAACTGAATTTAACTGCATACTTAGTTGTCATTATCTATGAAAAATCTCATTGATCCTGGAAAACTAATACTACATTGATGACTTGTAAAATTTCTTTCCTAACATTAAATTATCCATTTGATTTTCAGAACAACTACTGTTGGAAAACTTAATTATCTTTAAGCTTCTTTTTTCTTGTGTATATTACAAACTTTGTTTGTGCTTTGTAAAATATTAAAGTGAAGGATAACCCATGACATTTAATTTCTGATTTCTGAAATTCTTGAATAGGTTTGGTTGTTGAGTTGACTTAATGCCATCCCTGTTTCTGGACACGATAGATGCCCTATGGCTGAAAGTGAAATGCTACGAACATCAGGTGAGGTGAAATCCACAACATAGAAATCATTAATATTTTGGGAAACTTCTTTTTAAGGTATTGTGAAGTTGCTTTATATTTAATATAAATGTGACCAGTGGTGTTCCACAGGGATCTGTGCTGGGACCACTGCTGTTTGGGATATATGTAAATGATCTGGAGGAAGGTGTAGGTGGTCTGATCAGCAAGTTTGCTGATGACACTAAGATTGGTGGAGTAGCAGATAGTGAAGGGGACTGTCAGAGATTACAGCAGAATATAGATAGACTGGAGAGTTGGGCAGATAAATGGCAGATGGAGTTCAATCCAGGTAAATGCAAGGTGATGCATTTTGGATGATCAAATTCAACGGCGAACTATACAGTAAATGGAAAAGTCCTAGGGAAAATTGATGAACAGAGTGATCTGGGTGTTCAGGTCCATTGTTCCCTGAAGGTGATAACGCAGGTCAATAGGGTGGCCAAGAAGACATATGGCATGCTTTCCTTCATTGGACGGGGTATTGAGTACAAGAGTTGGCAGGTCATGTTGCAGTTGTATAGGACTTTGGTTCGGCCACATTTGAAGTACTGTGTACAGTTCTGGTCGCCACATTACCAAAAGGAAGGGTCTAGGCATGAAATGTCAGTTTTTCTGCTCCTCTGATGCTGCTTGGCCTGCTGTGTTCATCCAGCTCCATAGCTTGTTGTCTTAGATTCTCCAGCATCTGCAGTTCCTACTATCTCTGAGACAATTTTAACCCCTAATTGGAAACTGATTTTAGTTTTAAATGTGAATCTGCAGAGAGAATGTTTTTTCCCTTAACTCTAACAGTGTGTGAATCTGTATGTGATTTAGCCCATTAAGTGGGGTAAACATTTATATTTTCATAATTCAAATGTGTGTGCTCGCCAATTCTGGATCTTCATTGGATAGGTTTTGTTTGAGAGAATCATAATCATACAGTGTCACACAGCACGGACATAAACCCCCTCAGACTAGCCAGTCCATTGTCAAACATAATCCCAAACTAAACCAGACCCAATTGTCTGCCCCTGGCGCATATCCCTCCAAACATTTCCTATTCATGTACTTATCCAATGTACTGTAAAACATTATAAGTGTAGCCACATCCACCCCTTCCTTGGATCTTTTTTTCCACATGCAAACCACCCTCTGTGTAAAGTATTTGCCCCTCATGTCTTTTTTAAATCTCTCTCCTGTCACCTTAAAAATGTGCCCCTAGTCTTGAAATCCCCCATCCAAGGGAAAAGACAACTTCCATTAACCCTATCTATACCCCTCATCATTTTATAAACTTCTAAGGTTACCTCTCAACCTCCTACCTCCAGTGAAAAAAATCCCAACCTATCCAGCCCCGCCATATAACTCAAACCTTTCATACCCGGCAACACACTGGTAAATCTCTTTTGAAACCTCTCCAGCTTAATAATATCATTCCTATAATTGGGCGACCAAAACTGGACACAATATTCCACAAGAAACATTACCAATGTCCAGCTCAACCTCAGCATGACTTCCCAATTCCTACACTGAAAAGGACTGAATAATGATTATTCGGTATTTACAAAAGAAACTTGGTTGATAGGTTTTTGCATGCAACATCTGCTAGTGAAAGCATACAACTGGCCATATCAAGATTAGCGTTTAA
The DNA here is from genome assembly GCF_030684315.1 of Stegostoma tigrinum. Taxonomy (NCBI): domain Eukaryota; kingdom Metazoa; phylum Chordata; class Chondrichthyes; order Orectolobiformes; family Stegostomatidae; genus Stegostoma; species Stegostoma tigrinum. Next base: position 52,627,362 of record NC_081361.1, on the reverse strand, counting down.
TATTTTAAAACTGATATTGAGAGTTACGTAGCAGTGGAACTTGTAGAATGAGTGCCCTTCTCCTTTGTCTGCCGTAACAGAGTTCAGTGATGAATGCCTGGCACTTCAACTATTGGTGGTTTAAAGATTGAGCAATATCGTTAGAACAAAGAAAAAAGACTTAATTTACTGCAGCTAATTGTTTTGAGTGAATGTAACTGATAAGTCTAGGAATAGATTTTCCTCAGTTCACTTTTTTCAGCAAAGAAGTGGAAGTGAGCATATCGGCATACTGAAAGAAATGCTGCTGTTGCGATTTAGGCACCATGCATTAATGCATCCACAGAGGACTCCAGGTGCATGACCTAAACTTTAACAGTGAGACCCAAGATCTCAATATTGGGGTCAATTTCAAAGAAGCTGACAAAAAGCCAGGCAGCAGAGAGGGTGTTAAGATTGACTGCAAGCAGCAAATCAGCTCTCAATAAGTGACGCCAGGAGTTAGGAGAAAGGAAGCATAAAGCAGGGATCTCAGATTGTGGGAAATGATTGGACGGTGAGAGTCAGTACTGGAAACAGGTCAAAAGCATCAGCTTCAATTGCTGACAGAGTTGGTTGTGGGTCTTGAGAAACATCAAAGAGATACAAATGTCTTTCCTTCATGAATATGCCCTGCAACACATCTCTGGCTCTGCCTGCATGCTATCCACTATACTGGAGGATTAGAAGGCCGGTTAATACCCAAAAAGTATGTATTGTAGGGTTAAACCTATAGACCACTGCTTCAGATGCTTAACTATCGTCTGTAAAAACAAGAAACAGAACAAAACGTATTTCTGGCTCTCCAAAAATGGAAGAGGTATATCACGTTCATTCGCACCCTGCAAAGATATTTGGTAGAAGCAATTTAAAAGTGAAACAAGCATCCCTTCCCTGTCATTGCATTTTACCAGGCTTGTTTCCATGGCAACATACTTGGAGATCCAGCATCAAGTGTGTGCTTTCTAATTCATTTGTAAAACAAATATGCAGGCAGGAAAATTATCTTTGCCAGGAATGTGAATTCGCAGCCCACTTACATGATGCCTAATTTTTTTTCACTAATCATTGACCTCAGTCAAAAATGGCAAAAAAAACATGCTGGCTTTCTTCACTGAATGGAAATTCATGAGCCTGTTGTTATTTTATGACAATCTTCATGAGACTCTCTGGTTACATTTACTGTTTTGTTCATCTGCTGTTTCACATGAGATTCTTGAGTCACTGGCCAGATGAGCAGTGAGACGGCTTCCCACTCCCTAACTCATGGTTTCTAAAATGAGCATGTATTCCTTGAATTGGATTATAACCAAGAATAAAGTATTGCTTCCAAACCTAACCCTTATGCCACAACAGCAAGGCTAGTACTGCTGAATCTGTGACCACTGTCAGGTTGATGATATGACATTCACCTTTACTCATAACAGCACTCTTTTCAAAGCCTAGTTTTAATTTGCTAACAGCCATAGTGCATTTTTGAGCAATGATGGTGTTTATTTTCTTCTGGGTGTTGGGTTGAATGTTGGTGTTGGGGTCACAGAGTCTTTTGCTACAGTTTTTTTTTGAAAGTTAATAATACTGAATACTATCCACTTAAACTAGTATCAAATCTGACCAAGAAATAACATGAAAAGGCATAATTGAAATATGCATATAAAAACATGAGGAATGGAGGAGGGCATACCAGGAACAGCACCAAATAATCTTAAAAATTAGATGTTCCCAATTCAGTGAAGCAACAACACAGGACTATCTGCACGCCAAACAGCAGAAATCAACATGCAGCAGATAGGGCTAAGTGACCCAATAACCGATTGATCAGATCTAAGCTCCGTTGTCCTGTCACATCTACTCATGGATGGTGGTGGATAATGAAACAACTAACAGGAGGGTGAGATTCCATAAATATTCCCATCCCCAATACTGAGGAAGCTTAGCACATTAGTGGAAAGGACAGAGGTGAAATATTTGTATCTAAAGCCAGAATTAGAGTGGCTAATCCATCATTGTCTTCTACCCAGGTACATATCTTCATAGGTGCCAGTTTCAGCTGATTTGATTCACTCCATATGATATCCAGAAACAATCAGACAGTAGAGAGTGCAAGGGCTATGACAACTTTTCAAGAATAACACAAAAGATGTGTGCTGCAGAACAAGCCATACCCCTAGTCAAGCTGATCCACAACAGCTACACTGATATGTGCCTTTCGATTTGGAAATTGTACAGGTATATTTTATGCATTAAAAAAGCAACAGAAATGAAATGTAGCTAATGACTACCCTATCAATCTACTCTTGATCATAAGCAAAGTGATGAAAGGAATATTGACAGTGCTATTAAACAGCACTTGCAATAGAATAACCTACACAGTGATGTTTAGTTTGGATTTTACCAGGGCTACTCTGCAACTGACCTCATTACAGCCTTGATCCAATCATGGACAAAAGAGCTCAGCTCCAGAGCTGAGTTAACAGTGACTGTCCTTGATATAAAGGGAGCATCTGATCGAGTATGGCACCTTGGAACCCCTAACAAAACTAGAGTCAATGGGTATCAGGGGCAAAAATTTTTAACTAGTTGAAGTCATACCGAGCAAAGGAAGATGGTTGTGTTGCTGGAGATCAACCACTTCAGCCTCAGCAAATAATTACAGGAGTTCCTCAGAGTAGTTTCCTGAACCCAACCATCTTCAGTAGTGTTATAAATCATCTTTGCTGCATCACAAGGTCAGAAGTAGACACATTCACTGATGATTGCATAATGTTCAGCACTATTCGTAACTGCAGATGCGAAGCAGTCTGTGTTCAACATCCAGGCTTGGGCAGATAGATGATAAGTCATATTCATGTCAGGTAAGTGCTAGGCAATGACCATCTCCAACAAGAGAAAATCTAATCATCACTCCTTGGCATTCAATAGCATTACCATCTACAACTTCCTTTCTGTCAACATCCTGAGGGTTATCATTGAACAGAAATTGAACTGGACTAGCCACCCGGGCTAAAAGTGCATTGCACGGTGGGGAATTTTGAAGTGAAGCACTCACACCTGTCTCCCCAATGCCTGTCCACCATCTTCAAGGCACAAGTCAGCAAGGTGACAAAATATTCTCTGTTTTCTTGGATACGTGCACTTCTAGAAGCATTCAAGAAGCTTGACACCATCCAGATCAAAGCATCCTGTTTGACTGGCATCACATCAACCATCTTCAATATTTATTCCTTTCACCACCGACTTATAGTGATAGGTTGCACCATCTCCAAGATGTACAGCAGCAACATACCAAGGATCTATTGTTAGCACTTCCCAAACTTGAGACCTTACCATCCAGATATCCAAGGGCTGCAGATGAATGGGAAAACCCATAATTTCTTTTCCAAGTTGCACCCTATACTGGAACACCCTTCTAAACAGAGCTGTGTCCCTATGCTCCAAGGACTGAGGTGATTCAAATGCAAATGGATTGAATATGAAAACTGATCTCTTTTATTTCATGAGATTTTAAGGAGTCATAGAGCTGTAGAATTGAACAGCATGGAAACAGACCCTTCAGCCCAACTCGACCATGTCAACCAGAAATCCTAAATTAATCTAGTCCCATTTGCCAGCATTTGATCCATATCCCTCTGAATCATTCCTTTCATGTCCCCATCCAGATGCCTTTTAAATGTTGTAATGGTACCGGCCTCTACCACTTCCTCTGGCAGCTCATTCCATACATGCACCACTCTCTGTGCCTTTTTAAATCTTTCCCCTCGTACCTTAAACCTATGCCCTCTAATTTTGGACTCCCTATCCTGGGAAAAAGACTTGGTTATTCACCCTATCCATCACCCTCCATGATTTCATAAGCTTCTATAAGGCCATCCTTCAGCCTCTGATGTCCGAGGGAAAATATCCCCAGTTTATTCAGCCTCTCACTATAGCTCAAACTCTCCAACCCTAGTTTCACAACATCTTTCCTAAAGCAGGGAAACCAGAATTGGATGCAGTATTCCAAAAGTAACCAAACCAATGTGCTTCACAGCCACAACATGACCTCCAACTCCCATACTCAATGCCCTGGCTAATAAAGGCAAGCATACCAAACACCACCTTCACTATCCAAGGAACTTTGAACTTGCAATCCAAGGTCCCTTTGTTGAGCAAAACTCCACAGGACTTTACCATTAAGTGTATAAGTCCTGCCCTGATTTGCCCTTCCAAAATGCAGGGCCTCACATTTTTCTAAACTAAATATTTTCTGCCACTCCTTGGCCCATCTGATCAAGATCCTGTTGTGCTGTGAGGTAACATTTTTGGCTGTCCACTACACCATCAATTTTGGTGTCATCTGCAAACTTACTAACCATACCTCCTATGTTCACATCCAAATTATTTATGTACATGATGAAAAGCAGTCGACCCAGCACTGATCCTTGTGGCACGCTGCTGATCACAGGCCTCCAGTCTGAAACACAACCCTTCGCCACCACCATCTGCTTCCAATGTTCAAGCCAGTTATGTACCTAAATACCTAGTCTCCCCGTATTCCATTTGATCTAACCTAATCTAAGGGGCCCAGCAATCACTTCCCGAGCTTCCCACAAGGTACTCAGGTACACCTGATCAGGTCCTGGAGATTTCTCCACCTTTATGCATTTTAAGATGTGTAGCACCTCCTCCCTATGTTATATAGGCATTTGAAAACATTGCTATATATTTCCCCAAGTTCTCTAGCTTCAATATCTTTCTCTACAGTAAACACTGATGAAAAATACTCATTTAGTATCTCCTCCAACTACTGCAGTTCCACACAAAAGCAACCTTGCTGATCTTTAAGGGCCCCTATTCTCTCCCTAGTTACCCTTTTGTCCTTAATATATTTGTTGAATTGCTTTGGATTCTCCTTAACTCTATTTGCCAAAGCTATCTCATGTCCTCTTTTTGCCCTCCCGATTTCCCTCTTAAGTATACTCTTATTCCCTTCATACTCTTCGAGGATTCACTCGATCTCTGCTATACCTGACATGTGTTTCCTTCTTTTTCCTGAACAGAACCTTAATTTCTCTAGTCAGCCAGCATTCTCTACACCTCTCAACCTTGCCCTTCACCCTAACAGGGGCATACTGTCTCTGCACTCTCATCATCTCAATCTTGAAGGTTTCCCATTTTCCAGCTGTCTCTTTACTTGCAAATATCAAACCCCAATTAACTTTTGAAAGTTCTTGTCTAATACCATCAAAATTGGCCTTCCTCCAATTTAGAACTTTAAATTTTAGATCCTGTCTATCTTTTTCCATCACTATTTTGAAACTAAAAGAATTATGATCACTGGTCCCAAAGTGCTCCCCCACTGACAGCTCAGTCACCTGCCCTATCTTATTTCCCAAGAGACGGTTAAAATTTGCGACTTCTTCAGTAAGTATATCCACATAATGAATCAGAACATTTTCTTGGACACACTTAGCAAATTCCTCTCCCTCTAAGCCCTTGACACTATGGCAATGCCAGTCAACGTTGGATGGTTAAAGTCCCCTACAATTACAACCCTATTATACTTACAAATAACTGAGATCACCTTGTAAATTTGCTTCTCAATTTCCCGCTGACTATTGAGGGGTCTATAGTACACTCCCAATAAGGAGAGCATCCCTTCCTCATTTGGGTGCAACTGAGAAATAGCTTCCTTGGACATACTCTCAGGGATATCCTGCCTAAAGTACAGCCATAATGTTATCCCTAATTAAAAACATCACTTCCCCCACTCTCTTGCCCCACTTTCTATAGCATCTATGCTCTGGAACATTATGCTGCCAGTCCTGTCCATCCCTCAGCCACGTTTCTGTAATTGCTAGGATATTCCAGTGCCATGCTGACAACCAAGCCCGGAGTTCATCTGCCTTGCCTATTAGACCTCTCACATTGAAATAAATGCAGTTTAATTTATCAGTTCCACCTTGTTCCCTGCTTTGGTCCTATCTGCCTCGACTATTTGACTTGGTCCTTTTGCCAACTGCACTAGTCTCAGACCGATCTCTTTTCCTCACCATCTCCCTGGGTCCCCCTAACTAGCTTAAATCCTTCTGAACAGCTCTAGCAAATCTCCCTGCCAGGAAATTAGAACCCTTCTACTTAAGGTGCGACTCATCCTTCTTACATAGGTCACTTCAATTCCAATGATCCAAAATTGTGAATCCTTCTCCCCAACGCTTGCTCCTCAGCCCTACCCTCCTATTCATACCCTCATTAGCTCGAGGCACCAGGAATAATCCAGATATTACCACCCTCAAGGATCTGCTTTTTAACTTCCTGCCTAATTTCCTGTATTCTCTACTCAGAATTTCATTCTTCTCTTGCTCTATATCATTAGTTCCAAAAGGTAAAACAACTGCTGGCTGGCTCTCTTCTCTTTGAGGATATTCTGCACCCTCTCTAAGATATCCTGATCCTGGCACAAGGGAGGTAACATTCCATTTTGATGTCTCGTTGTTGGTTGCAGGAATGCCTGTCTGTGCATCTGACTAGACAGTCCCTTAACACATCTGATCATTTGGAACATGACATACCCCTCCCTACTGTAGAACCAGTCTCTGTACTGGAAACTTGGCTGTCAATACTACATATCCCTAAGAGTCCATCATCCCCTACGTTTTCCGAACAGGATACTTGTTTGAGATAGAGATAGCCACGGGAGACTCTTGCACGACCTGCCTCCCCCTCCGACATTTCTTGGAGGTAACCCATCTACCTGACTATGTCTATGTTTTTTCTCGCTTCCTGCAACTGCCATCCAACACACAACCAGCTCCTATAAATTCCTCATGGCCTTTAACTGGTACTACAACTGACCGATGTGATCCAATAGGATTCGCAATCAAACACACTTCCTGCATGTGTGGAGAATATTGGAGATTGAGATAACAAGGTGTAGAACTGGATGAACACAGCAGATCAAGCAGCATCAGAGGAGCAGGAAGGCTGATGTTTCGGGCCTAGACCCTTCTTCAGAAATGGGGGAGGGAAAAGGGGTTCTGAAATAAATAGGGAGAGAGGGGGAGGTGGATAGAAGATGGATAGAGGAGAAGATAGGTCAAGGAGGCTGGGATGGAGCTAGTAGAGGTGAGTGAAGGTGGGGAGGTAGGGAGGGGATAGGTCGGTTGAGGGAGGACCGACAGGTCAAGGGGGCAGGACGAGGTCAGTGCGTAGGAGATGGGGGTGGGGCTTGGGTGGGAGGAGGGGTTAGGTGGGAGGAAGGATAGGTTAGGGAGGCAGGGATGAGCTGGGCTGGTTTTGGGATGCGGGAGGGGGAGCGGAGATTTTGAAGCTTGTGAAGTCCACATTGATACCATTGGGCTGCAGGGTTCCCAAGCAGAATATGAGTTGCTGTTCATTAAACCTTCGGGTAACATCGTTGTGGCACCGCAGGAGGCACAGGATAGACATGTCATCTGAGGAATGGGAGGGGGACTTAAAACGGTTCGCGACTGGGAGGTGCAGTTGTTTACTGCGAACCGAGCGTAGGTGTCCTGCAAAGCGGTCCCCAAGCCTCTGCTTGGTTTCCCCAATGTATAGGTAGCCACAATAGGTACAGCGGATGCAATATACCACATTAGCACATGTGCAGGTGAACATCTGCTTGATGTGGAAAGTCTTCTTGAAGCCTGGGATGGGAGTGAGGGGGGAGGTATAGGGGCATGTGTAGCACTTCCTGCGGTTGCAGGGAAAAGTGCCGGGTGTGGTGGGGCTGGAGGGGATTGTGGAGCGGACAAGGGAGTCCCGGAGAGAGTAGTCCCTCCGGAAAGCAGGTAAGGGGTGGGGAGGGGAAAAATGTCTTTGGTGGTGGATTCCAGATGGCAGAAGTGTCGTAGGATGATGCTTTGGATGCGGAGGTTGGGGGTTGGTACGTGAGGTTGAGGGGGATTCTGTTTTGGTTGTTATTGCAGGGAGGGGTTGTGAGGGATGAGTTGTGGGAAACACGAGCGATGCAGTCGAGGGCGTTTTCGACCACTGCGGAGGAGAAATTGTGGTTTTGAAAAACAAGGATGTCCGGGAGTGGAATGTCTCATCTCGGGTGCAGATGTGGTGGAAGTGAAGGAACTGGGAATAGGGGTGGCATTTTTGCAGGAAGGTTGGTGCGAGGACATGTATTCAAGGCAGCTGTGGGAGTCAGTGGGTTTGAAAAGGATATCAGTTTCTTGACGGTTGCCAGAGTTGGAGACAGAGAGGTCCCGGAAGGAGATAGAGGTATTAGAGATGGTCCAGGTGAACTTAAGGTTGGGGTGGAAGGTATTGGTACAGTGGATGAACTGTACGAGCTCCTTCTGGGAGCACGAGGCAGCGCCGATGCAGTCATCAATGTAATGGAGGAAAAGGTGAGGTTTAGGGCCAGCGTAAGTATGGAAGAGGGATTGTTCCACGTAACCTACAAAGAGGCAAGCATAGCTTGGGCCCATGCGGGTACCCATGGCCACTCCCTTTCTCTGTCTCCCCCGCAAAACGTGCAGCCCTCCGCTCCCATCCCAATCTCACCATAAAACCCACGGACAAGGGAAGTGCACTTATAGTATGGCGCACTGATCTCTATGTCGCCAGGGGCCAACTCTCCGACATCACCTCCTACCGTCCCCTTGATCATGACCTCACCCCCGACCACCAAACCATCTTCTCCCAAACCATCCACAACCTCATCACTTCAGGTGACCTCCCACCCACAGCCTCCAACCTCATCGTTCCCCAACCCCGCACCGCCCCCTTCTATCTACTTCTCAAAATCCACAAACCTGATTACCCTGGTCGACCCATTGTCTCCACCTGCTCCTGGCCCACTGAACTCATCTCCACCTATCTCGACTCCACTTTCTCCCCCTTGGTCCAGGAACTCCCTACCTACATCCATGACACCACCCATGCCCTCCACCTCCTCCAGAATTTCCAATTCCCCAGTCCCCAATGCCTCATCTTTACCATGGACGTCCAGTCCCTATACACCTGCATTCCCCATGCAGATGGCCTAAAGGCCCTCTGCTTCTTCCTATCCCACAGGACTGACCAGTCCCCCTCCACTGACACCTTCATCCACTTAGTCGAACCCGTACTCACCCTCAACAACTTCTCTTTCAATTCCTCCCACTTTGTACAGACAAAGGGGGTGGCCATGGGTACCCACATAAACCCAAGCTATGCCTGCCTCTTCGTAGGTTATGTGGAACAATCCTGTTCCTTACCTAAACCCCACTTCTTCCTCCGTTGCATTGATGACAACATCGGCACTATAATCGGCTCCACAAGGAGCTCAAACAGTTCATCCACTTCACCAACACCTTCCACCCCAACCTTAAGTTCACCTGGACCATCTCTAATACCTGTCTCCCCTTCCTGGACCTCTCTGTCTCCATCTCTGGCAACCACCTGGAAACCGACATCTATTTCAAGCCCATCGACTCCCACAGCTACCTAGAATACACCTCCTCCCACCCACCTTCCTGCAAAAATGCCATCCCCTATTCCCAATTCCTTTGCATCTGCCACATCTGCTTCCAGGATGAGGCATTTCAGTCCCGTATGTCTCAGATGTCCTCATTTTTCAAGGACTGTGACTCCCCCCCTCCCCCCACCCCGCAGTGGTCGAGAACTCCCTTAACCGTGTCTCCCATGTTTCCTGCAACTCATCCCTCACACACCCTCCCTGCAATAACAAGCAAAGTAGAATCCCTCCTCATCCTCAGAAACCCCCACCAACCTCCGGATCCAATGCATAATCCTCCGACACTTCTGCCATCTACAATCCGACCCCACCACTAAAGCCATTTTTCCCTCCCCACCCTGATCTGCTTTCCGGAGGGACCAATCTCTCCAGGGCTCCCTTGTCCACTCCACACTCCCCTCCAGCCCCACCACACCCGGCACTTTTCCCTGCAACTGCAGGAAGTTCTATACCTGCCCCTACACCTCCCCAGACATCCCCATCCCAAGCTCCAAGAAGACTTTCCTCATCAAGCAGATGTTCACCTGCACACCTGCAAATGTGGTATACTGCAGCTGCTGTTTCTGTTGTGGCCTCCTCTACCTCCCCACCTTCACTCTTCTTTACTGGCTCCATCCCCATCTCTTTGACTTGTCTGTCTCCTCTTCAACTATCTTCTCCTCTATCCATCTTTGATGCACCTCCCCCTCTCTCCCTATTTATTTCAGAACCCCCTTCTGCTCCCCCACTTCTGAAGAAGGGTCTAGGCCCAAAATGTCAGCTTTCCTGCTCGGCCGGTTGTGTTCATCCAGCTCTACACCTTGTTATTCCTGCCGACATAATCATCAATTATGTGGAAACTTCCCACATCCAACAGGAAGAACACTTCACTCTACTAAAGGCCACCTTTGCACCTTAACAATCTACAGACACAGAAAACAATTAAGTTTCACTGCTCCAGGATAACTTAGTATCTATGTTTTATATTTTTAAAGTTTAATCAAGTGACAGATCTCGTAACAAACATATAATCAAAAAATCCCCACTCTACTATTGTAGGTTTGCAAAAAAAGCAAGGTTGTGTTTTCAAAAAAAACACTTAGCTTGTCCCCTGCTGTGAGCTCTGCCATACAGATTTCTCCAAGGTCAGCTGTGAATTCCATTGTTTGTTTATTTTTCTTAGAACAAACTCTCATGTCCAGCGATTCTTGAAACCAAACAGCAGATGCAATCAGCTGTGCAGGTTCCTTGCTGGGTCAGACAGCTGTGCAGGTTTACTACTTGTTTGTTTCACTTCCCACGTGGTTGCTGCTTTGTTTCTCTTTTTTAAAAAATGTGTTGTTGTATTGATCTTTTTTCCAAAGTTCCAAAACAATGTACCATCATATAACACAGAAATTACTGCTCCAAAATTCAAGGAAATCAGCTCCAACACTGAAAATACCTCAAAAAAAGGAGCAGCTCTTATAGCCACAATGTTTTCTGTTCCTCCATCTTGGATTATCCAGAATTTCAGGCCAAATCTAGGTTCACAACCATTGCAAAGGAAGGGTTAGCAGTTACATGATGTAAAAGATTCACAAGCATCCTCATGGGACTGAAATTTCTGGTTATGACGGACCCAACCCTTGGATGGCATTAATTGGTTTGAAGTAAATCTCCGAAAAGTCGCTACAGAAATGAAGATTCAGGTTTAGTCTGATCAGATACAACAGTCTATTTTCCAAGCAAAGTGCAAATGAGGCAGATGCTTTCTTGAGAGCAGCAGTGCATCAAGCAGAGGGAGAATTTTATTTTTGTAGAAAAAGTAGCCCTACTCTACGACAATAACCGACACTTTACCAACAACGAAGGGCAAACATGAACAAACTTGTACAGCTCAGAAATCTGACAGTGCTCAACTACAAACAATTCTGGCTGCAAGGGTGGTTGAAGGATAGTCTTGTGGATTAAATGTTGAAAAGTTACCAAGGGCAAAAAACACCACCTGATAATACTGTCAGATTTATTCATGTATGATCTAACAATAATTTACCAATGTTGCATCAACATTCCAAGAAAAACACTACAAAACACCATATGGAATATCTACAAACAGCTCAACAATCAGTTTGGTGTCAGGCATTTCAAAAGACATGACTGAGTACATGTGGTCATTTGGCAAAATATGTACCTTACAGGTGCCTAGAGTCACAAATGTCATCTAAAAATCTGGAATAGCTATAAATGAATTTATTTGATTTTTAAATGAAGATATAATTAGTCCAAGTCAAATTCAGGCAGGGTATGGATTGTGAACATATTCTGTTCTCAAGTATGTTTGTGAGTTAGTTTACATAAAAGTCGGAGCACAATACAGAGTAATGTGAAATAGCCATTCATAAGTACAAGGAAATGTTTGCGTGTCAGATTTTTAAAATTAACACAAATATATCCCACTATGGGATCTTGTTCATAAGTACAAGCGTTTGTTTAAGTCAGATGTATTTAAATCAAGCACCCCATATTATTCAAGATGGATTGAAGTGGCAAGACTTCCTTCAACCACAGCAAACTCAGCACTCAGAGGGATCTTTGTGATACATAGTTTCTTGGAACAATTTGTATTGCACAATGGACCTCAATTCATGAGCAAAGATCACAAGAAGTTCTCGTTGGAGGCAGTATCAACCAGGTCGCAAATTCTCCACTCCACTCCGAATGAAATGGTGAACTCGAAAGAACAGTGAAGACTACAAAGTCACTGAGAAACCAAATTGAGAATTAGCTCTATTTAGTTATACAGCAACATCATTGAGTAACGGGTAGGAGGTTACAAATAGATGTGCCACATTCAGAACATAAGCCAAGTCAAACATAACCTCTCAGGACTACAAGACGGTAAAACAAGTAGAGAAAAATTCACAGCACAAAGTTGGAAAACCTCTAGATAAGGGGAAAAAGCTCTATCAATCTTAAAGCAGTGCAGAAAGCCTAAATAAAGGACAGGACAAAGTCATGGGCATCAGAAAAAATACTGATCAAATAAGATGTCATACCTTTAGAACAGCTGAACCAATGTTCAGGAGGAGCCAAAAAACATTAAGAACATAAGAAAACGAGAGCTAGGAGCAGGAGTAGGCCATCTGGCCCCTTGAGGTGGCCCCGCCATTTAATAAGATCATGGCTGATCTTTTTGAGACTCAGCTCCATTTACATGCCTACTCACCATAACCCTTAATTCCTTTACTGTTCAAAAATTTATCTAGCCTTGCCTTAAAAACATTCAGCACGGCTGCTTTAACCACTTCTGAGGTTCGGTGTGGACTTGTCGGCCAAAGGGCCTGTTTCCACACTGTAGGGATTCTAATTCTAATTCACTGGGCAGGGAATTCCACAGATTCACAACCCTTGCAGTGAAGCAGTTCCTCCTGACTTCAATCCTACATCTGCTTCCCTTTATTTTAAGGCAATGTCCTCTAGACCCAGTTTCACCTGCTAGCGGAAACAACCTCCCTGCCTCCACCTTTTCTATTCCCTTCATAATCTTATGCGTTTATTATTTGTGTTAATTTTAATACTATGTTAAACCAGAAGTAAAACCAAGTATGATTTTCACAGAATATTGGACAACCATTCTAAACTGCTTTTGTCAGTGGACACCATCACCCTGAAGAGAATCAGCTAAGGACATGGAGAGTTCCAGATCATCCTGGCTGATGAGCTTCAGATGTTGAGGATAAAGCGAGATCATGATAACGATGAAAATGGGATTAATATTTACAAATACTGAGTAAGTAAAAGGAAATCACTGGAATATTGTAAATCAAGTTGGCAGAAATCTTGGAGGAAAAGATATTTTAAAAGACAGGTCTTGAATGAACATGTGAAGACTGTCTTGGACACTTTTCTGGACAGCTTTATTTGATAACCTGCAATATGCAGATGTAAATAAAGGAAATGTAACAGGAGGTAAAGAACTGACAGACTTTCTTAGTTGTAAGCAGCAAGCAGCCTCAGGGAAAATGTACATGCAAACACTCGGAGCCCAAGATACTCCAGACTGGTATCTCAATGTTCAGGTAGCAGTATTGGCTTTAAACAGGACAAAACTCAGCCCATATGAGAACTGCAATTGATGCGTTAGCAGTACTGTATTTATTTTTGTCCCTCATTCACATACAAACACATATTGATGCACAATCTCTCTACTTGCGAAAGAAATACTGTTATCTGGAAAAATCTTTTGAAGTTTGTATAATTTATATATAACACATTTCATGGTCTCCGCATGTTTTAAAGTGCTTTAGAATCAATTAATGATTTTTTTAAAGGGAAAATGGAAAAGCACAAAGTCCACTTACAGAAAATAGATAACGACTAGGTTTTTCCTTTGTGAGATTTCAAGCAACAGGTAAATATATGGCAGGACACCATTCTTGTGCCAGGGCATATTTTCCATCCACATGATGGGGCCTGAGTTCAATGACTCATCTACAAGATGTTGCTTCCAACACCACACTTGACTATCTGTCTAGATTTTGTGCTGAATCTCTGAAAAAGGGCAAGGCAGATTAAACCATTCTTCTTTAATAGTTTACTGACACACCTGTATTGCCGTCTTTGCCGAGCTGTCAGCAATAGCATGAATAATCAACTACTATGTGATAAATTACAAGAAACAATCCTCATGACACAGGAAAATCTTGCCTTGAAATCTTAAGTGATGATTCTCTTTTTGCAAGTTTAATCAGGTTATGAGGGAATGTCCCAGATTTTTGCACAGCTAGAGTGACTCCTGAGTCATTAGGTTAATGGCAAATTAATTTAAAGGATAGGTCAAGACAGACACAATAACAAACATTTAAGGAGATACACACAGAATACTTATATTCCAATGAGAAACAATATTGTCAAGGGAAAACCTACCATCTACAGTTAAAAGCTACGCAGTATCACACTTAAATAAAGAAAGAACATTTCAGAAAGATGAGTGACAGGTGAATAGAGTGGACAGAACATTAAAAGATGACCAGAAGATTAATAACAGCGGAAAGGTTAGTGTGAGAGAAACAAAAACAAAGTTGCTGGAAAGGCTCAGCAGGTCTAGCAGCATCTGTAAAGGAGAAAACAGAGTTAACGTTTCGGATCCAGTGATCCTTCCTCAGAATCTGTGAGAGAAACCTAGCTAGAGATATCAAAATAGGTAAAGAGTTTACAGAGGTACATATAAACAAATATTAAAGTGAATGGTGATCATATAGAATGAATACCTGTGACATTAATAATGGGAAAAAAGAAGATGTCATAGAAACAAAACACGTATTTGGCATTGTCTTCATTGTAAAGAATGCAAATAACATACTCAAAATAGCTCTAGCAAATGGAAGGAAGGTGGGAGAAAGTAAGTAGAACTAAAGAAAATTTCAATCACTAAGGAAATGTCACTAAGTTGTGTAGCTAAATACTAACAAATTCCCAGGTCCTGATAGATTTCATCATAAGCTCTTAATGGAAGTGATTTGTGAGGTAGGTGATGTATTGGTTCTGATGTTCCTAAGTTCTGTAGACTTGGGGAAGGTTTCATCAAATTGAAAAAATAGAGAGCGCAATTCCTTTATTCAAAAAGGGGGAAGTTGTACTGACAGAAAACCAAAAGTTATATCTAGTAAGCTTAACAACTGTGATAGGGAAAAGCAATTATTAAAATCATTATGGCAAAGTACATATAATAGTTCAAGAGGGCCAGGTAGGGACAACATGGTTTTTATGAAAGAGAAATCATGTTTGACCAATTTATTGGAATTCTTTGGAGAAGTATGCTGTAGATAACGGGGAACTGATGAATGTCCTGTACTTAGATTTCCAGAAGGCATTTGATAAGGTGCCACATCAAAGTTTATTGCAGAAAATAAATGTTCCTGGTGTAGGCGGTAACAATTTGGAATAGATAGAGGATTTTCTAGCTAACAGAAAATTTTGCACATATACATTAGTCATTTTCCGGTTACCAAAATGTAACAAATGGTTTGCCATAAAGATCAGTTCTGGGCCTCAACTTCTTAGATGCAATATTATCACTTGTTGCAGGGTTTCCCAAACTGAATCATCCTAAAATGAAATTTTGGTGTGAGCTCCAAAACAGCAATGGCTAAATGGACCTCAGTCTGATCTCTCTAAAATGCTTGCATTGCTTTCTGATGGAGAGCATGACTTAATCAATTGTTTAGAAAAGGCCATTTCCTGCTGTTTGAGAGACCATGTAAAAAATATATGTGCATTTTGCCTGCTTTTTCATTAACCTTCCTCCTGAAGAGATAAGTGGGGGGGAATAAGGTGATGAGGAGGGGTTGTTGAAGGTACAGGTGGGAAACAGGTATGTGTAGGCTGTTGAAAAGAGGGAGGGATGAATGGCTGGTGAAGTAAAGTGGAGAGATGGGTATGGTGAAGGGAGGGAGGGAAAGATTGGGGCAGTGACCGAATAGAGTTTTTGGAAAGTAGCAAGGCGACAGATCGGGGGTTTCCTGGAATTGTATCTCTGGCTGACATGTGCACTTTTTTAATTCAAAAGCATTGTCTGCTTTTATGGTAAGGTCAGTGTCATAATGGTCCAAATCTTTTGGTCAACAGCAATGCCACAATGGTTGCCAGTGTCTATTATTAGAAGCATGGTCTTACATTATTATGCCTTTCCAGATGGGAAATGCTGTTAGGGAGGGAGTTCATGGATTTTGACATAGCAATAGTCCAAGAAATGGTGATTTGGTACTAAGTCAGGATGGTGAATAGCTTGGAGGGAAATTTGTAAGTGGTAGTGTTCCCAAACATCTGCTGCCTCTGTCCTTCTAGGTGGTAGTGGTCACAGGTTTGAAAGATGCTGGTAAAGTACCCTTGGTGAGTTGCTGCTTTGTGTCTTGTAACGGTACTGCTGTATTAGTGTCAACGCTGGCAACATTGAACATAATGAATGAGATGCTAATCAAGCAGGCTACTTAGTCCCAGATGGTATGGAATTTGAGTCTTGTCGGAACCATACCGATTCAGGCACATGGACAGTATTCTACTGCACTCCCAATGTATAACTCTTAGATGGTGGACAGCTTCACACATCATGTGTGATTAAACAACGTAGATGTTGCTTATAAATTCATTGCATGGATCCTGATGTCACATCAACCATTTGGGCTGCACAATGAGAAAAACAGTTCCAAGTCAAAAGTTGAGGATGTACCTGTTTACCCCATATCCTTAAAGAATGCTGTACAGGTCACTTAAGAAGTGGTTGGCGATGTAGTGTATCTCAGAAATGAAGATAATATTTCACAGTTTCACTGCTAATACACTCATGAATTTCAGTCCCATTATTTCTCTTTTCCACATTGATTGAGGAACCTTTCATATCCTTTTTGAGGACTACTAATTAATGAGTGTCCTAAATTAAAAAGTGAAGATAACTGGGCACAACAGTATTAATATTTGTCTGTAAGGAGATGATATGATAGAAGTAGTAGTGACAAATACACTGGAACCTGGTGCTTTAATGAAAGTGGCATATCACTAAGAAAGGAGTATTGTTTTACTTCCACTGTCCTATGTTACCTAGCAGAATAGTTATAGAGTCAAGACAACATTTATTTAGTATGTAAACAGGCATGCACTCAAATGAAATGTTTTGTTTAGATATCTTGAAGACCCACTAGTGGAGTCAGCACACACTGATATTTAAAATACAAAACTTAACCAGATATAGAGAATGTTCTGGCAACTTCTTTAGTGGCTGCCTAGCTCCTGAATGAATCCGCAATAAATCTGTTTATACCTTCTTCTCTGGTCTCCCTGTTAATGCTAATTAGTTACAAAGAGAGTCAAAAACAAAACAAAGATTTTAGTTTCCTCATTCTGAATTTCTCCAACCTCTTTTCTCATATTTCCACCCTTCCTAGTGCTGTTGAATCTTGCTGGTCTATAGCTCCAGTGAAGGATGTCAACTAATAGCTATTTTCTTGTCAATTGTACATTTCTCCATCAAACGATTAAATAAATTGAGCTGATGATGGGGTGGTATGGATACAGTTTGTACAGGGAATGGCCATGATAGCATATGCTTTCTGATTTAATAGCGTTAATAATGAGTTACACAATCATCAACCAAATTCCTCATAAGTGAACCCAATTCTGCCCTCATACAAAGGCCCAGGTATATCCATTTGACACAGGGAGCACTTAAAAGGTAATTGGATTCAAATTCACAACTAACTTACAAAGTCTATCCCTATTGTGTCTCCAGTTCAATTACTTAATTCAGCACAGTTTTCAGGACTCTATGAAGAATAAGTGGAGAAACTGGAGCTCAAACTCATCAATACAATGGGTATGGTTCATCATATTTTACCAGGTGCCTAAATGTGTGCTGTTACTAATTTAATATCAACACAAGTAGTTTGTAGAAAGTATATCTATAATGAGAGGAGACAGTTCAAACAATCATATATTTTTCATTTATCACGTATCCTTGACTGGTGCAATGCAATACATGCTTATTCTAGTTTGGAAACAGAGAAGAAACCTTTTTAATTCTCTGCAGAGGTCTTAGGCTCTGTTTAGTTAAAATGGAAGTAAAGATTTTATTTTACTTACACTTTCAATTAATAAATTTCCATTTGATATTTTATTAAACTTGAATTATTACCTACACATTGGGGAATTTGAAACCATTGCATACACTGCTGACAGTTAAGCATATGTTCAGTCTTGCATTTTCAGATTTTAGTTACTATGGAAACCAGTGAAAACTGTGCACAGCTTGTTGCTCAGAATGGTTTATTTTTAAACGCATTGTTGCATAATTATAATTAAGCTGCCAGTATTGTTAAAACTAAGACATTGAGGCCTGTGCTTTCATTTTTACTACCCATTTTCAGGCAGGCTGAAGTACTAAAACCAAAATCAAACTGCAGCATAGCCTATAACTGAAACTACTGTTCAAAAATGCCACACTAATATTCTTACCCTGAAAACCCAACAGTCTGCAGTATTGCTGTCCTGGAAATAGCCATGTTGAACGTGAAGACATGAAGACAGCTCCTGTTCCAGACATTGCCACGAGTAATTTGGCCAGCAGAAAAGTTATCCCTGAGCTAGCTGTCACTTAGAAAAGGCCATTTTGAGTTGCTACCTGAAGCCTGCAAAGATTTTTTGCGCAAAGATCTTTAGTTTGTTCTTACTTCATATTTTTCTGAACACATTGCTTGATGGTCTTTCTGAGCTGTAGAGAAATATAGGCAGAGAAAACTACAGACCCCCAAATCAGGCTTAGGAATCAAAATACGTGATCAACCTGTGGCAATTCATTGAAGGAAGCATGTTAAATTCATGCTTCCAGATACTTTATATGATTACTGCATACAGCCACTGCTCCCAATGTTGGCCATTGACAGCATGGACTGAATGACCAATTCTTGCTCCTATGTACACATCAGCAGTGATCTGAGTGCTGCTTCAAGCAGTTTTCCCCCCAAAAAATGCAAGCTTTCACTTCTTAACAGAGACACATGGTACATTTAAGAAATGGTGGGAGCTATTTGCAAGTTGAATCAGAATTCTGATGAATATTTGTTGAACATGACTGGGAAAGGTGAAAAGGAAAAGATATTGTATCAGCACAGGGTCATTCAGCCTCTAGACAGATGCTTAGAAGATTGTCAGAAAGGAATAATGATAGCCGGCAATGTCAGGCACGTTACTCCAATCCTTGCATTATAGGAAGAAGCTGAAATTGTCAAGATCAGTCAGTTCACCTTGAAAAGCCATTCCCTAACAAAAGCAATCACTACCTGCATTTACTATTCAAATCACAAAATCTGTCCATCATTACTCCACTTTAATATTCACAAGTTTTACCTCACCCTCATACATTTGCAAACAACACACCCACAACTTACAGCTTGTCGTACTGGCAGCCGTGTCATCTAAACATATTGCATGACACTCACTGACACACTTTCCTCCTTCTTTCAGTAGAAATTGCCACATACTCAAGGCAGCAATAAAGAAGTTGAGGAGGGCAAGTGTGCCTGCATGATTTAACCTCCATTTGAAAGGCAGTACTGGCATTACAGAGACTTTAATCAAAAAATCAAAAGAACATGAACAAGAGTAGGTGCTCAGCCTCTTGAATCTGCCCCACCATTCAATAGGAGCATAACTGATTTGACATTCCTCAAGTCTACTTTCCTGTAGTTTCTTTGTAACTTCTGAATCACCTACTGATCAAGAATCTATCTCAGCCCTAAATATACACAATGTCTCTGCTCCACAGCTCTCTGCTGCAAGGAATTCCAAAGACTCTCAACACTCTGAGAAAAGAAATTCCTTCTCAGCGTCAGTTGGTGCCACTTAATTCTGACCCTATGCCTTCTGGTCTTATACCCATGAGGGGAGAAAACCTCTCGGAACTTAACCTGTCAAACCCTTCCAAATCCTGTATGTTCCAATTAGATCACTTCTCACTCTTCTAAACTCCAGTGATTAGAGTCCAACCTGTTTAATCCTTGCTCATAAAACAATCTCTCCACACCAGAGGTCATCCTAGTGAACTTTCTCTGAACTTGCTCCGATGAAGTTGTATCTTTCCTTAATTAAGGAAACCAAAACTGCTCACAGTACTGCAGATGTGGACTCATCAGCACCTGTACAGTTGCAGTAAAATTTCCTTACTCATAACCCAACCCTTTTGAAATAAAGGCCAACATTCTATTAGACTCCCTGAATATCAGTTGCACCCGCGTACTAGCTTTCTGTGTTTCTTGCGCAAATATCCCCAAATCCCTTTGTTGCAGCTTTCTGCAGCTTCTCTCCATTTAAATAACATACTGTTCTCCATATGAACATTTTCATACATTATGCTCCATTGTTCATATGTCTGTCACAACCTACCTTTCCACCTACTTCAATGTCATCTGCAAATTCAGCTACATATTTACTTCCTTCCTCCGAGTCTTTAATGTAAACAGTCGCAATCCATCACTGATTCCTGTGGACTCCCGCTGTTATAATGCCAACCTGAAAAAAAACCCTTATCCTGACTTGCTGTTTCTTGTCCATCAACCAGTTCTCTCCCCATGCCAATATACTACCTCCAAAGCCATGTGCTCTTATCTTATGAATTAACCTTTTGTGGGTTACCTTGTGGAAAACTTTCTGGGAGTCCAGATACAACACAATTACTAGTTCCCCTCTATCCATTCTGGTTGAGACTTCCTCACAAAACTAAAAAACTAGTCAGACACTATTTTCCTCTTATGAAATCTGACTCTGCTTGATTATATTATGGTCATTGGTGAAGTAGTCAATAATGAAGGTATCGGTATAACTAGTTCTCCTCTTAACCCACTTCTCTCTCAACTTTCAATCTCCTGCACCCTAAAAACGCAAATCAACATGTAACAAATACA
The DNA here is from genome assembly GCF_030684315.1 of Stegostoma tigrinum. Lineage (NCBI taxonomy): Eukaryota > Metazoa > Chordata > Chondrichthyes > Orectolobiformes > Stegostomatidae > Stegostoma > Stegostoma tigrinum. The sequence continues at coordinate 52,606,464 of NC_081361.1, read as the reverse complement.
TCAACATTCCCTTCTTACTTCTTCCTCAAAAAGCAACCTATGCCCATTTCATTTCAGAAGAATTTCAAAAAAATTCAAGAACTTAAGCCTTTCCAGTCAGTAGAGGTAGTGGAAGAAGATAGTGAATATGATAAGAAACCATCACTCAATCTTACACTCAAACCCACCCAACCAAATTCTGATACTGTTTGCTAGGTAGAAGAGGGAGTGTTGTAGAAAATTAAAGTGAAGACTTTCAGTGACCAGGTCACAAATGAAGTTGAGCATACGTACGTATGTAATCAAATGGTAGTACACTAGAAAGCCTGTCAGAAAGTCTGCATTCACTGTCAACAACCATATAGACTTACAGCTTTAACTTGGCTCATGGCTTTGATTAGAGTTCGGGTATCATCCTTTTCAACATGGAATGAGTGGTGACCTCGATTAAGACATCCATGGAACCAACCACAATGCAGCACCTAATTAAACTATAACAGAATTAGGCCATTTGGCTCTGCCACTTGATCATGGCTGATATGTCTCTCAACCCCATTCTCTTGACTTCTCCTAAAGACATTTAATCCCTTTACTAATCAAAAAACTTATCTATGTCTAAAGTCACTCAATGATTTGGCCTCCATAGTCTTCCACAGATTAACCACCTCTGACTGAAGAAATTCCTCCTCATTTCAGTTCTAAAGGGTTGTCCCTTCACTCTGAGGCTGTGCGCTTTGGGTCCTAGACTGTCCTACCAGTAGAAACTTCTTCTCCATATCCACTCTTTCCAGGCTTCTCAATATTCTGTAAGTTTCAATCATAGCTCCTTCATCAAGCACTGACCCAGAGCCATCAACCACTCCTCATTTACCAAGCCCTTCATCCCGGAATTATTCTTGTAAATGTCATCTGAATTCCCTTCAAGGCTAGGTGGAGAGATCAAAAGAGAAATGGTGTGAGTTGAGTGTCAACAGGCTGAATAACAAGTCTTTACAGGTGATCAAAAATGTTAGACGATGTGAGTAAAATGTCTACTGCTAGATAGCAAATAAAGGGATGACCTATGATCTGATAAATTGAAGCGGAGAGATAATTACAGAAAATTTAAAGTAAGATGGTGCAGGAGATGAACATTTCAATTGTCTTTTCTCAATTCTTATGTCACATTCTGGTGGAGTCAAGCAGTAAAATCTTGCAAGAGTATGCATAATTATTGTTGCTTACAATATTCTACATATCTTGTAGCAAGGACTTCCTGATTTTTAAGGGGAGAATAATGGAGAAGGAGAAAGACATCCATATCCAGTTAAAAAAGAATTCAGCACAGGAAGGAGGAAAGTCATGCAGTAAAGAATTTACCCACAGAAATGAAGAAGCAATTTACTATTCATTGCTTTCATAAAATAAAAGTTAATAACCCAAATAACTCCTGCTCCTATGTCCAGCTTTTGCAGAAGAACCAGCATTTCCAAACATTTCTATACTTTGCCAATATTTTACAACAATCATATGCCATATCTAAGTCCATTAAATTGCAAACATTCACAGGCATGAACTTTGAAGTCTCTGTGGTCAAATAACTTATAATTTCTGCAACATGTTTCAATAAGCTCATACACTTAGCAATTATCTGTTAACACCACGTATGCCTTCAGTGCCAGGCACTTTATTTAATTTGGCTTCTAAACTACAATTTTCAGATAAACAGGAGGTGCAGGCAGCCAGAAGGCAATTCAGGAGATAGAAAGCCAAAGAAAAGCTGGAAGAGCCCTCATTGCTCAGATGCAGTAGTGAAGGTCTGGTAAAAGATGTTGGCAGGAGGGATGCCCCCTTGCCAACAAATGGAAGAAACATATAGCCTAAATTGCTCAGCAGCAGTGGGCTCAGCTTGGAAAATTCAGGAGCGTTGACACAGGTTATGCCTACAAGGCAAATAGGAATTCAGTCATTTGACCAGGCTTAAGTTAGAACATCTAACTCTCACATTAGTCTCTCAATAGGTCTACACTCCTTGAAGTTCCAGCATTTACAATGTTCCTCTCTCCCAATTACCAGCATTTTCCTCCATTCACTGAATCAAACCAGTCTATTTCCCTTTACAGTAATCTCACACTCTGGATCTTCAGTCTCCTCACTATTACTGCCTTTCTCCCCCCTCACATTTCTGTCTTCTCTCATCTGGCAGATTTTCATGTGAAATGTCAACGGTTTCTCTCTCAACAGATGCTGTCAGATCCACTAAGCATTTTAAGCTTTCATTCAATTTTTCAGCATCTGCAGTATTTGGCATTCATGTGTGTCATACTTCGTTGAGCGTGCATTTTATTTGTTTTTCTCTACATAATTTTTATAAACCAGAGATTATTGTAATTCATAAACATAATGTATAAAAACAATGTATATTCACAAACAGGTAAATACTATGGACTGAATCCTATGCTTTTTGGCTAAATACCAGTTGTGTCAAGTCGGGATACTCGCCATGAGACCTAACGAGTTTTCTCACCATAGCTTTCCAAACTTGACTCATTTCCACCATGTTATCCTTCATGCCTGATCCTATCCCCATTGTATCACACGTAATTACTGGAACAACTCACCACTCACTGGATATCCATGAAAGATCAGCATCCCATGTGCCTATGCCATCTTTAAAAGTCCATTGTGCACGCACACTAACACTGTCAGTCCAGAGTTATCCTGCACAATTTTTGACATTCACCTCAGACATGGTATATGTGGAAAAATTGTTCTGTTTTTGCAGGCAGGGAGCTGGAGTTCTTGCTGGACAGGATGGCGCAAACTAAAGACTTCATACTCTCCTAGGACCAGGAGGGGAGGCTGCAACACCAGACCATATCAGCCTGGTAGGAGGTTTCAATCCTGGTTAGTACAATCTCAGCCATCTGGAAGAATGCATAGCACTGCAGGAAAATGGTCAATGGCCGTTTCCATTCTATCAGGCTAAGTGGCACTAACTTTTTTTTGATACCTCACACTCATTCTGTCTCTACTATTAACCACACCACCCACCAAAGCTCATGTTCTACAACTCTCACCAATGTCTCAATATCTTCCCTCACTTCATCTCACCCAACATCACTACCCCTGCTGCCTCCTGCACTGCCTACTTACTGTCTTGGGACACCTACCCACCTGCAGCATCATTAATAGCTGTATCATCAATTTTCATCTGCCATCGTATCTTTCTCTGTCACATTCTAAGAGGCAAACAGCCCACAATAGAGCAGAAGGAGTCAAGATGGGTGATCAGCTGCCCAATATTCAGATAGTTGTCTATATTTTGGACACTTTGAACAGTTTTTGCTTTAAAAACACTTTACCCGACATTCTTGTCATTGAGGTGGACAAAGGCATGTAGAATTTGGTTCAGTGATAATGGGAACTGCAGATGCTGGAGAATCCAAGATAACAAAGTGTGTAGCTGGATGAACACAGCAGGCCAAGCAGCATCTCAGGACCACAAAGGCTGATGTTTCGGGCCTAGGCCCTTCATCAGAGAGCTCTCTGATGAAGGATCTAGGCCTGAAACGTCAGCTTTTGTGCTCCTGAGATGCTGCTTGGCCTGCTGTGTTCATCCAGCTCCACACTTTGTTATCTAGAATTTGGTTCAACTTGCTTTTATTAACAAAATATTCCTTAGTAAAAACACCATGTGAGCACATCCCAAATCCCCACAATATTTACTCTCTCTCTAGCTCTAGCCCTCTGAGAAAACAACGACCGAGTGTTTGAGCTGGACCATTAGAATCTCCTTCCTTTCAAAAGTTTGGATTGGCTTGCCTCTCTTCCATGAAATTGAACCTCAAAAGGTAGGTGGTGGAGGAGATCTTCTCAGATTAACATGAAAAGAGGCCACTTGGCCCATTGATAATGCACTGACCCTCCAAGAGCATTTTATCCAGACCCAGCTCCCTATCCCATCCCTGTACTCCCACATTTGCCATGGCTAATTCAATACTATGGACAATTTAGCATGGTCAATTAGCAATTCTCCTGGGTCTTCTTGAGTTGCCACACGGACTTCTGCCACAAGTCTTCCTGCAAATCTTCACCAGCAGGGTGGCTTCTGGGGGTGTATTTTTATCACAGACTTTCCAGAATGTTCTTGGCCTTTGCTAATAGAGTCAAGAGTGGGGTTCAAAGCATGTATTGGGATTGTGGCAACCCCATTCACTGTTGCAATGCTGGGGAAGCAAAGCGCACATCCTTAGGCACTAGCTGGAAATCAAGGAGCCAGAAAGTCTGATCAATACTTCTCCAACACACAACCCTCAGACTGGTTGTGACTGGTTCCCCCTAAACCTTCATGACCCGTTTGTCATGGTTTATACTGTTTTGTGCGGCCGATAGCTGCTGGCTGCTGTTTAATTTAGTTTGACCAATTGTCTGTCAGGCCTGATTTCTCTGTCTGTGGGTCACTTTAGAATGTCTAATTTTGGGCCGAGGTCTCTTGACAAGCTTCTCACCCTTTGTGAGGAAAGGATTCTGTCTCTGACTGCCTTGTGCAGCTGACTGAATGAGTTCAAGCCCCTGGATTGGTTTTGGAGGTGGCCTTTGGCTTACTGAACTGAGAGTCCCTGAGTAAATGCCTGACTTTGCTAAGGTCTGCTGTTTATTTTGTTTCTTCACAGAATGCAGATGTTGCTGGCTCGGGCAGCATTTATTGCCAATCCCCAAATGTCAGAGAGCAGTTATGAGTCAACCTTTGGTAGGGAATCACACGTCGGTCATACCAAGTAAAGACAGCAGTTTCCTTCGCTGAAAGGAAGTTAGTCCAGAACAAAGTGGGTTTTTTCTGACCATCAATTCAAGGTCATCATTAGGCTCCTACTTCCAGACTTGTGATTAATTGAATTCAAATTCCACGGTGACAGAATTCCAACCCAGACAAATTGGGACATTGATGGTCATGTAAATGGGTTCAACTGAAGTGGAAGAGGATAAAGAGTCAATAAAACCACATGCAGCATGAAATAATAGGACACATATAGAAGAGGGGCGAGTCCATGCACAACAGGCTGACCCTGCAAGTCACTGCTGCAAATACAAAGTCTAAATCTTGCCATAGTGATTTAAAAATCAATTGAGTAATAAGATATCGATACTGATAAAAGAGTACCCAAAGTGGGATGAGTAAATAACGGTTTTATTGAAAGCGATTAGAGTGTGCAGGGCTGCAATGTGAGACCACCTAAAGGGCTACTCCAGTAATCAGAACTCATGACAAATAATGCTATAAATTCATACTTAAGCAGAAAGTCAGCATTCTCACACCAGTCAATTCTCACCCATCTCATCAAGTACTGGAGAGGGCATTGCACTCTGATCACCATCTCATGACCTCTGAAGTCAACAAGAGCCAATGGAGCAAAGCATATCTACTCCATTCCTCATCTTCCCTACTGGCAAAGGCACAATCTCTAGCACTGCATGTGATACATTGCAACTGTGATATTTGGACCCATAAGATGAAGATGGCTAGGACAGGGGTCCTATGGAAAAGTCAGGTTGGGGCGGGGTGGGATGGAATGGGGATGTCAGTGTTGGCAGAGGGCCTCTTGACAACTGCATCATTCCAAGATTACTTGAATACTTTCTTGGGCCAACCTACGTGAGATCTGGTTCACTAATGTATTTGGGAAGGGATATTTTCAAGTTTGAAAATAATCCCTTCCGTCCTGTGATGTTGGTAGCAAGGAATAGACTCTCAACAAATACAGCAACGCAGAGTCAAGTGAAGCATCTAGTGCTTGGAACCTCAGCTGGGTAGAAGACTATTCACTGTGTAGTCATAGCCTGGAGCTTTAATGAGGAAGGAGTTCAGGATTGAAATATGCTTTCTCGAAGGCTGCATTTGTCTTAATGTTCACACAGATTTGCTGCAACTTGTGGAAACGTGGCAAAGATCAATCCACCTACTCTTCTCCAAGTCTGCACAACACAAGAATATGCTGCAGAAGACAGCAGAGACAATTTGCTCTGCTGGAATTACAGTAGCTATCATCACATCCATATAGCTTCCAAAGGGAGAAAGGAGCAGAACAAGTGACACCACCAGAAGAGGAGAGATTCTGTGTGCAGTAAGATATACAGGCTAAAGTACAGTTATATGCAAATGACTCAGATCCAATGCAGACAATGATTGATGATGTCTTGAGCTATGATGTCATTCCAATGGTAACTGTTGGATGAGGACCTACAGTTACTTGGACTGGGTGAAAATCCCATTCCCATACCTTTCAAGATAAAAGCTGCATTTAATTTATTTTCTAGTAGATCATTTCAGGAATCCATTGGGAACATTTGTGGCATTTCAAAATCTTCAACTCAAAAGTGTGTTGGGGGGTGACTGATGCTTTCTTTGCATGAACACACCAAGTCACCTCATTCCTCTTTGAGTCAGGCAGAGAGGGCACAACCATCTCGAGTTTCAATTGCACAACCATGAGCCTGTGGTTTTCACAAAGGGATTCCCTTAATGATCAAAATCATTTGTGATCAAACAGCCACATAATTCAGGTCTGCACTAGATATCCACGAACATGCCATGACTTGCACTCACAGGTGCTAGTCTCTTCCAAAGGCCCTCAGCCTGTATAATGATGGTTGCTGAGTGACACATGTGGCTAATGGCACCTGTAAGAGGTCTGTTCCGGCCAGCTTAATGGCCTTTCCTTAGAGAGATAAACAGCAACAGGTGCTTTGAGGAAGAATCTCAAAATGTTTACTCTGTTTTCTCTCAACAAGTGCTCTCACACCCGCTGTTTGTCCAATACTTTTGTTTTTGTTTCAGATTTCCAGCATCACAATTCTTTGTGTTTATTTTAAATAGTTTAAAAGTGCTGGATTCTAACCTTTATGTTAAGCTTAACAGTTGGGAGATGTGGGTTCCTACTCCATAGATTTTATACCAATGGGTGTCACATTGAGAAGCTCAAAATATAGAGAAATATAGATTAGCATGCACCATGAGCCTTGATGGGAGTAGCAAAGATTTCACTGCAGCTTTGACTTGAACAGACTAATATGTGCACTTAGGTCAGGTCAATGTATTAGGGCAACATATGTGAACCCGTGGAGACTTGATTTGTTACTCAGATTTCGAGAAGCTTGAAAAGATCAACATATTCTGACACTTGACATCACTGGTTGTCAGTTGCTGAAAAGTGAATACTTGCATGACAAGACTGCTCTTAAGTAAAAGATCCACAAATCCTGCTCTCTGCATGGGTATTTTCACAAGATCAGGTACAATAGTCTAGACCATTACATTTGAACAATTCTGCACTAATCATTTTGGGATCAAATTTTGTTCCACATCACAAAGAAAGGTAGCATGGATTAGTTACTGTTGAGTTCATTATTCCAAGCATTTGAAACATCAAAAAAAGATACAAAGGTTTTGTCTCCAGTGAAGGAAAAGAAATCTTTAGTCAACTGTTTCTGTTTAAACAGAAATATAAGCTATTCATTGCTTCCCCTTGCATGTTGCTGCATTTCAACCGAGCAATCTGAGCCTTATCAATTTATGACAACCTCACAAAAAAAGCTGAAAATCTTGCAGATACAGCTGCCTCTAGCACTAGCAGTGGCTGGTTTGCTGGTTTTAAGAATGGTTATGCTTTTCATAACGTAAAGTTATGTGGCAAAGCTGCCGGTGCAGAGGAGGAGCATGTGATGGCATTTCCTCCCATAGTAAAAAAATTATTTGACGAAGAAGACTACAACTTTGAAGAAGTGGACAGTGAGGATGTTGAAGAGTTGCTTCAGTCCCACTGTGAAGATCTTGCCACAGCTGATCTACAACAACTTGTCGCTGACGGTTAAGTGGAAACTTGATAAGAAGTAACATTCGTCCAGGATGCTGCACCACGGGAGCTTCCCACTTCTATTTTGTCTTCTATCCTGAGGAAAATTGAGAAGCTGTTGCACCTTTTAGACAACAACAATTACAATGCAGCAGGGTAGCAACTCGTGGAACAAGATCTTATTTGGCACCCTATGGACAGCTTCTTCATGAAAAAAGAAAAACGGTAAAGTGGCAACAACTGGCAGCCAAGCCCCAAGAAATAGTCATAAGGCAATAAACCACAGCCATCCACTTTTGGATTAGCTATTTTTCAACCTAGCCCTGCAACCACAGCTGCATCTGAAGGTGATGACGATGATGATGATGATGATGACCCTCAGCCCCTGCATTAACAACACAGCAATGTCAAAAACCCATCCCCCAAAAAGTCATCTTTACATTTTCTCAAGGCAAGGCATTAAATTCACTTTTATGGCACCTGAACACAATTATTGCGTTTTAGCAGAACCAATTGTATTTGGTTATTGGATGGGATAGAAAGGTGAAGTCCTTTGGCGTTTCTTTTGCTCATTACTTCTGTAGATGTCTGGAAATGTCTGTAGAGAAAGAGCTGAATGCAATTTATCATTGCTAGAACAGCGACTGATAAAATTTAATTTAGAAAAATGTAAGGTGCTATGTGCAGGAAGAAAAATGGATGGTAAGTATACTCTATTAATGCTGATGAAAACATCGGTTTTAGTGGACTCAATGTTAAATATGTTCAGCTATTGATCATGACAGCTAGCAGAATATTGAACTACATAACAGAACAGGAGAATATAAGCTAGAAGGTTTAGTGATCAAGCTGCATCTAGACTATTGTGTCCAGTTTTGGTTGGTGACAAAAAATGAGGACAACTGTGGACAGAAATGCAGAGAAGAACTACCAGGCTGATTATCATCATCATCAGCAGCAACAGTGCCTGTCTCTCAATTCAAGGATGATGTTTACTCAGGGTCACAAGTTTCTGTGAAGGATCACGTGACAGGGCATTCTTGTTCCACAGATCTTTGAGCATATGAGGCAAATGTGTCACATGATAGTGAGAATCAGGGTGCAGGATACACTGCCATTTCTTTCTTTCTCTGGCTCACTCTGCTTCATCATTTGGGTGTGACTGAAGGACTGATGCAATTTCATTAACAAGTTGCCACCAGTCTGAAAAATTGGTAGCAAGATCCTCCCAGTCATTAATGTCAAGACTCCTTTGCTTCAGTGAGAGTTTCATTGTGTCTGTTGTGTTTCATTTGTTCTCCGCTGGAACCTTGGTCATTTGTGAGTTGTGAAAACAGAACCTGACGATGAAGGTGGTTTTTGACTATTCAGTCCACTGAAGTTGGCCTTGCAGTATTCAACACATCAAGGTTGCTTTTGCAGGCTAAAAACAAAATTGGTGAAATTTAAAGTCACAACCCTATTGGGCATTTGTTGTTCTCATTTCCTTTCCTTCACTGTCCTGGACAAGGCTAATAAGGTTTGTAAATATGTTCATTTTTTTGGTTCTTACCGTATGGATGTGATTCAAGAACAAATCACTTGAGCACACACTCATTGCACTACTAATTTGATGAATTGGTTATCTCTCTTAAGTCATCACAGGAATGATCCTTCACAGAACATTTCATCACATGTGTATGTATGGCGAATGCTAAGGCAGGCAATAACACCTAAAGCACCTCAAAATTCTAAGGCAACACAAACAACTGAGTGGCATTGTTATTTTTACTGGCTTTGAATTACTTGCCACATGCTTGGGATTACGGTTTCAATCTCTCTGTCCGTGACTTTCAAAGGACTTATATTAAAATGCTGCTCAACCAGAGTCTCCCTAAGCCTTACTCCTCTGGATGTCAAGGAATTATCTCCACCATAAGTAAACTAACTTTGCTGGATATCTGAGTCACCACCCACCTTTAATATCTTCTTAACAGTTCTGTATCTAGCAATGTTTGATGCTTATCCTCCTTTTCCTCATTGTAGCATTCATAAGGCGGGAATCCTGTTGGCTCATAGCTTACATTAGCGTCCTAGAAGTTACAATGGTTCATAAACGTTGGATCATCACCACCTTCTGATAACAAATTACAGCTGTGCTGTAAATGCCAGCAAAAACCACATCCCAGGGAGGAATAAATTTAATGGAATTTTACAGTGCAACACTCAGTTCTTACATTAGATCAATTGCTTTACTGCAAGTTTCTTGATTTTTGCAGCTTTCCATGGTAATTGATTTTCATTAATGTGTCTAAAATAGTTTCTAACATGAAGCGGAAGTATGAAATCAGCAGTAGTACATAAAATATCGTTTAGAATAAATTTGTATCAGAGATAATGGGAACTGCAGATGCTGGAGAATCAGCGATAACAAAGTGTGGAGCTGGCTGAACACAGCAGGCCAAGCAGCATCTTAGGAGCACAAAAGCTGACATTTCGGGCCTACGGTCTAGGCCTAAAATGTCAACTTTTGTGCTCCTAAGATGCTGCTTGGCCTGCTGTGTTCATCCAGCTCCACACTTTGTTATTTAGAATAAATTTGAGTGTTTTAACCATTTTTAAGATCACAAAAAATAGGAGCTGACTTAGACTGTTTGGCATAATAAGCGTATTCCACCAATTGAGAAGATCATGCAGTTCAGAACTCTCATTAGTTCCATACATTATATATATTATATATATTTATATGTATATAGAAAAGTTTTGAGCCTCGACAGAAATAGTTACAAACAATAATTTAAAAATAATGCTGTTCTGCAATTATGTAGCAGAGAGGCAGCACTGGAGGAGGGTATCATGCTTTCCACATTAAAATCCATAGGAAGATAAGGAAGGAAAATGCATCATGGCCCATGAGGAAAAACATGCCATTGGTGTATTTGGTTAGGACAATCTTAGCGGGTGTTTAATGATCATGTAAGTATTAGAAAACAAAATATTAAAATACTAAAGAAAAATGCTCTAAAATCTATATTTGATGAACCCTCTAATAACAGCACAGAATTGACTTCCTTCTTGTAGATTAGGGAGTAGAGCATATGCGATGTGGGTGTTATTGGCTATGTCAGCCATTCATATTTTTTCTTGGGAAGATGATGGTGAGCTGCTTTCTTGGTCTCTTGTCGCAATGTTGTGAGGGAAGATTGTGGGTTTGGCAAGTGCAGTCTGGGAGTCTCAATGAGTTGCTACCTTGTATTTTGTACACACTGCTATCACTGTGTTGGTGATGGAGACAGTGAACATTGACAGTGTTAGATGGAATACCAATGAAGTGAGCTGCTGTGCTGTGGATGGTATTGAACTTGAATGTTGTTGGAGGTGTACAGGCAAGTGAAGAGTATTCCATCAAGCTATTGATGTACCATGTATATAGTGGGACGGCTCTCGGTAGTCAGGACGTTAGTTACTCAGCACAAGATTCCCAGTCTCTGACCTACTGATGTAGCTATTTTATTCATTTGGTTAGCCCAATTCAGTTTCTGGTCATTGGCAACCCTCAGGATGTTCACAGTGGAGGATTCAGCAAGGACAATATTGTTGACTGTCATGGGGTGGTAGTTAGATGATCTCTTGATGGAGAAATGTTATTTGTTAGTCAGCAGATTAGGCCTGAACATTCTTCACATTATGTTGCACTTGAATATGGATTGCTTCATTATCTGTGGCATCATAAACAGAGCTGAACATTGTGAAATCAGTAGCAAATGATCTCACATCTGAACTTATCAGGAGAGAAGGTCATTCATGAAGCATATGAAACTGGTTGGGCCTAGGGCAGGACCTTCAGGAACCCCTGAAGTGATGTCTTTGGACCAAGATGACTCGCTTCAAAAACTTTAACGCTATGTATGACTCCAGTAAGACTCCAGAGGTTTCTCCTAATTCTCATTTAATCAAACCCTAAAGTACATTAGTGAATCAGATGGGGGATTTTTTTGACATTATTTTAGTAGTTTATAGTCATCATTAAACATTTGATTTCAGAGTTTCTAAATTCAAATTCTACCATCTGCTCTGTGTGCTTTGACCTCAGGTCTCCATTACCATGATCTGGACCTCTGTATTACTAATCCAGTGATGGATATCACTCCACCATCACCAACAATGTCACAGTTGTGATTGAATACAATTCTGCTACTGCTGCTAATAGCCCACAACCCGAGCTTGAGCTGCAAGACTTGTTTGAAATTTATCCCATTCAACATGGTCGTAGTACCACAAAATGCAGTGGGGGATTTAATCAATCTGAAGCTGAGACTTGAAAAAGACTGTGCAGTGGTCATTCTTATTGATACTTTCATGGACAGATTGCGCTGGTAGTTGGGTAAAGATAAGGTTAAGTATGTTTTCCCATCTTGCTGGTTCCATCAACACCTGCTGCAGTTCCAGTCTAGCAGCCAGAACCGTTAGGACTTGTGCAGCTTGGACAGTAGTGGCAATATGGAGCTTCTCTAGGTAACATACATTACCCCACCGGAATCTAAACAACACGGATACCAGTTTCTACTTCACACTTCAAATTTAAAAGGATACCTTCAGTATTCAGATATCATAATTTCACATCCTAATCATTTAATTCAATCAAAAGTCAAATGTAAAATAGTTATATTACTGATCAAAAATTACTTTTGAAATTTGATTAATTATAATCAAGCAGTCATGTTCTTGGGGCATTATCACTGAAAAAGATTAAGAAAAATAAATGCTGCAGCCTGGCACCAAGGTATACAAGTACTTGGGGTGCTCAGCTTCAATGCCCCAGTTTGCACTAAGTTAGCTGGTTACTACCACAACAAAATTTGGTATTTATTTCCAATAGACTAAGGAGCAGACAAATCAGATGGGTTTCCGACTTGCTCTTTTAAGACCCCAGCTGGTAAGAGAACATGATGATCGAACACCTTTAAATACTTTTGACTGCTTCTGTCAGCAAGTATGTCCTGTCACTTTAAAGATTCCTCTAAAGCCACTTCACCAAGATAATTTACAAGTCTTATTTTACGCATTTAGGCCTACAGTGATATTCAACTTAAATCAGCTCTTGCAGCTTATCCACCTTCAATCAAATAGGAGGGCTAAATATTTACTACTTTGTGCAGTTATTCACCCTCAAACCTTGTAGGTTAAATTGCAAAATTAACTCCCTACAATAATCTACTTACACTTAAATTTCAAAAGAAGCACTCAATGTAGTAGCAAAATTCTTTCACTTCCTTCAACAGGCACAAAGCCATTGCCAAAGGGGCTGCTCAAGTAGCACTGATCGCTGATGAATGTGTGTGATTGGTGTAGCATGCACTCATTTCACTCCCAACAAGACTTAATACTTTTGAAATGAGTTTGGTTCCCATCAAAAATTCAGAATAAAATTTAATCAGATTTTTTGGCACATCAACACAAGTTTCTGTGATTTAGATTTATATCAAAAATAGACTGCTACCTTAGATCCCCCTGCAAGTCCATAATCAGTTTGTTCTTCATGGTTTCCCTCTATCATTTCCAATTCCCCCTTAGTCATGATAGACTACTAATTTATCTGTAAGCTCCATTCTTTTATTAAGTGTCAGCTATGGTTCAGCAGGAACCTTCTCACCTCTAACTCAGTAGGTTGTGTTTTCAAATCGACAGAGACTTAAACATATAAATAATATGTCGACATGGCATTCTTATATCGAGGGAGTAAGTTGTTGTCTTTTGGTAGAGATAGCAAGATGGATTTCCTCGTGTCAATATGCAAAGGTTTCCACAACAATAGCTTTCTTTTAAATACTGATGTCCTTCCCAAATCTTATAACTAAAAATAAATGACTCAGCCACTTACCTCATTGCTGTTTGTTGGATCTGTCTGTGGGGAAATTAACTGCCACATTTCATACAATGCAGCTGTGATTTCACTTCAAAATTATTCCATTGGCTGTGAAGTACTTTGAGACAACAGAGATCATGGAAGGTAGTGTATAAATTCAAATTCCTTCTTTTATGTTGTGTAACACTGACTTAACCATTAGTGAACTGAGGACAATCCTTTTAAGAACTTCCTCTTGATTCCTCCTAATTTCAGGTCCTCACAATGTGTGTGATTGTACTTATGAACTTACAGTGGTCTTTGTCACTTCATTAAGTAAATACTCATATCACGGCACAGACAAAGATTTCATGCCCAAGATTATGATCTCATGCTCGCTACTTGAAAGTTAGAGCATCATGCTTCAAACAGTCCTATTTCCCATTGCTCAGAAAGATGAGGTACTGACTAAGAACAGAAATAGACCAGTCAGACCCACAAGCGTGCTTTGCCATTCAACAAGATCGTGGCTAATCTAATTGCAGCCTCAACTTCACATTTCTGCCTGATTTTGCCTGCTCCCATAGGCACATCAAAAATCTGCCTATCTTTTAAATAATTCTACCTTCCAAATTACTCTATATCCTGTGAAAAACTGACCTTCTGAACGACATTCTGCATATGGGTACCTCCTGTGGGAGAGATTTCAGTTTAGATTTCATCTGTGGTCTCAGCATCAGCTTATGTTTAAGTCTCTCCCAAACAAAGAGCATTGGTATATTTTCACTTCAATTTATATCTAATTTGAAAATGTATTTCAGACAAAAATTTCCAATTTTTTTCCCCAAAGAACACAAAAAATAAATATTTAAATAAATATTGAACTGAATGTGTTTTTAATATCAAAACCTCCATTGAGATTTGCTAATTTAAGTCTCCTCTATATTGCTTCTGCTTAATGAGAGCTATGTTCTCCCTTCAGGACAGCCAAGCTAATGTTAGGAATTGCAGTTATTGGCTTAAGAAATTATTTATTAATCTATTCAATGCAAATTATGCAGTTATCCATATCATTCTTGCTTTTTATTCAAAATAAGGAAAATTTTGCTCCTGTACCAGAAAACAGGTCTTCAATAACACAGTGAGGATGTTATATCACTCTGCATTTACGAGGAAGATCTCAAAGTAACAAAGAAATTATTGTCGCAGACTGTATTACCAGTTCAGTTTTTAAAGGTTTAATTTCTGAACGCTTGCAGCAAACCTATTGATTTCGTGTGGCTCTGATATTTCAAGACCATTGCTTTCTATGTAATTGGGTCTGATCGTGGTAAAAATGGACAACTGAAATTTAATGTTTATCAACTGATAGTTTTAGTTCATAAAATGTTTCATGAAAAGCATTTTTGAAACATGCAAACACCAACCTAAAACAGCTGATTCGCTGCCAGCTCCATTGCCAAGCAGGCACCCTCGACCCCTGCTGTAGTATCAGGGACTTCATAAGATGTAGTGGGAGGGGGAGAAAGAGCAAGAATACCTATTGAAGGTCCTTTGACAGCACAAATGATAAAGGCTTGTCCATCAGTATCTGTTTCCACGTATTCCTAATATTAACCTTGAAATTCTGAGGGTCACTCTGTGGACGTGATGAACCCATCTTCGCACCATCTGGCAGCACTTAATGGCCACAGAGGCGGCACCGTGGATGCAGGTCTGTGATGAGAGCTAACGGCACCCTCTGAAAGCAGGGAAAGCAATGTATATGCATGATATTGGGTCACAATTGCACCTTTCTCCCTGCTTGTTGAATAGCCCTAAGGTGGTCTATGACCTCCAGGACTGAAATACTGATATATTTTTCATAAGCATGGATTAAAATTCAAATTGTGGAAACCAAGTTTAAATCTAGAGAGACTCTGCAACTTGGAACCTGCGGACAGTATTCTTGCAACCAGACTTAGGACAGTCAACTTCCTATGGAAAGCAGACAAGCCTTATCTGCCTGGCCAGTTGCGAAGAGCCACATTGTTTCAGAATGAACTTAGAGATCGTAAGAACTGCAAATGTTGGCTCAGAGACAACACAGGATGGAGCTAAAGCAACAAAGCAGGCCCTTCAGAATAAGGGTCCCAAGCCAAAATGTCAACTTTCCTGCTCCTCTAATGCTGCCTGGCCTACTGTGCTCCCCAGCTCCATACTGTGTTGTTTCAGAATGAATTGTTGTTTACATCACCAGTGAATCTGCTTTGTTGGAAGAATGCTACATGGCTAGGTGGCACTCAGCTCAGTAGGAGGCCAGAGGCAGTGTGACAAGGACAGCACTTGACAGATGCAAGTTCAAAACCATGTTCTGTGACTTCCAAATATGGAAAGTTGTCACCTCATTGGATCTTCCTGCCCCGACTGATGCTAGTATTGAACACAGGCCACAGAATCTACAAGATGGGTGAGAAGAGGGGGATTAAAGGGGCAACCTGGAGCTCCAACAATGTCTCTGCTTTTGAACTTCCTTCAATGGTGTCTCCAGAGAGCAGCTTTGACTGGCAGCCAAGCTGCACAGCATCTCCTGCTCCTTGTAGCTAAGGTTGAGCTCGATCAAACTGACCAGACCCAGAAGACCACCTCAGTGAGACGATACAAAACCAAACCAGCCCTAGATGAGACAGAGGAAGCCCAAATCAATGACTACAGATCCTGAAACATCAGCCAACCCTCAGAGACAGAGGAACAGTCTGTCCTAGCCATACTGAACCTGTACTATCAGTCTAATCAGACAAACATGGGAGGGACCTGTGGGTAAAGTGTAGCAAATCATCCGAAGCACAGGTCAGATGTACGTAGCTAGTGCAGATTTGAGACTGTTTAATTAGAGACTGAAAAATCCTATGAAGATATTGATTGTGTTTGATGTGGTTAATTAAATACAATAGTAGAGTCTGATAAATATTGTCCTCCCTTAATACAGTGTTCAATAACGTTATGTTGGACCTTCTCCTGCCTCTCTTCCTATTGTGTGTTTCACGTTGTAATGCCGCTGAATTTAAAAAGGGTGGCTGCAAATTGATTAAGGGTATATTCGCACACCTTTCACTTTACAACACTAATGTTTGGCTCTCTCTGTGTGCAAAGGTGTAGCTGTCAAAGGGTTGTCGAGCAGTGGCTGTGCGAGGGAAGTGCAACATACCAAGTCAGTCAGTGCCACAGGATGGCTGGGAAGTAGTCAAACCCATGTGTCTGAGTGCTACACATTGCATGGGCTTACTTTAAAATTGCCCAGTTAACAGTGGTTGCTGCAGCCCCCTCTCTTATAAATTGAATCATTTATCCTGTTCTCTCAGTGCTTTCTTACAGTTATTTTCTCCTCCATTTTGCATTTTCAATTTCCAACACAATAGGAGGCAACAATGATCTTCCAGCCTCAGCCTGAATGTATCAGTGAGCATCCAGATACCGATATCGCTTCCCTACAATCTATCACATTAAGTCTCACAGGCTTCACATTTCATCAGGCCCCCAGCCAAATTGCCTACATGTGCAAGCACCCACCTATCCTTCCCATCAAGCTCATGGTACATTAGATAACCATGAGGGTTGTGCTCATTCACTGCAACCCACCTTGCTCCAGAAGCCAAGATGATCCTGGCAGTGGATGATGCCCTCTCGTGTATTACCCCCTTTTCAAGCAATGTTTTACCATAACCCCTCCTCGCAAATCCTGCTGCCTCTCTGCCAGTCACAATTGCACTGCGTACCTGCCCAGAGTCTATAGCCCTCAGTCCTGAAGATTAACCTGCTGACGTTCAGCACCACAGCAATGGTCGGATTGGCATCAACCAACCACATCCTCCATCTTTTCCCTTTCCTCCTTAATCCCCATGGACAGACTCAATGGACCAGCTGTGGCTCAACCCCTTGATTGACATGATGGATAGCCTCAGGTAAGATGTACCCAGATCCCTAACTGGTATTTATGCATCTCCTCAAATGCATAAGCTCTTTCCATCAATATTCTAGCAATGGACTGGCTCACTCCCTGGAATGTAGATCCCTCAAATGAGGATACACCGAATGGACACCTTACCACAGCCAATTCGCTGTACTGGGATGGGAGGCTGTCCGTGCTGTGCTGATTTCCCTGATTGATGACTGCATTCATGGGCTTTAGTGAAACTTTCCTAAGACTTTGAGATATGGCTACTTGCTTACTGCACATATTGAGTGCTTACCATTTGTGAGATTGACTGCCATGTAACAAAACGTATGCCTCTTTGACTGAGGACTATTACAGCAACAATGCAAGCAACTTGTTTCTGTGACTACAATAATTGGTACAACAAGATAACGCAAGACAGGTAAGATCCTGTCAGCATGCAGGTAAGCTCAAAGTTATTGAGTGCTAAGACAGCAAATGATCATCCCTGAGGTGCAGTCTGGCCCAGTCAGTTCATTGGACAGACACACAGCTCACAAAATGTCCCTGCCTTTCAATGCTATTTGATGGTGCCCTGCAGAGCAATTGTGCTTTAAGAGTACATTGCCAGTGCATAGAAGAGTAGAAGTGCCACAACTGTCATGATGGGCTGGTAGAGACAAATGCTAATGCTTGTGGAGGAGGGGTGCAAGCAGCTGATGCCTGTTGATCACACCCTGAATTGTGTTTGGTCATAGGCATCTTGGAAGTCATGCAGAAAAAGTGGCAAGCAGAATCCAGCAGGAACACGCTTTGGTTTTCTCATCGAGTTTTCCTGGTGTTGAGATTGTTTGGCAAGTTTGTTAAGATGAGAAACTGAACAGTAATGAGATGGTTTGGCCTGTCAACAAGATGTTTTACAAGCATTGATCCCCATCCACTGGCAACTCACCACTGTCTGGTGAGAATCTCACCATAAAATTTGTGAAAAGCATAAAAGTTGGAACAACATAACCTCGACATTGAGGTCGCCCTCGCTGGATTTCTTGTCAGATTCTGCCAGTGAGAAATTGAAAGATAGACTTACCAGTGACACTTGAGTCAGCATGTTGAGATCTAACTTCTATGTATGTCATTCAAAAATAAAGGAATGAGCATGCTTGTGTAGGATTAGAAAGCTTTCTTTTGTATTCCTTCACATAAGCTAGTAATGAAAAGAGTCTGGCAAATGTCTTGCACCATTTACTGTAAATGCGTAATTAACTTTACGAGAAGCTCAATGATTAGTCTCAACAATCAGATGTTGTTCATGAGGCCAACTTGAAACCCGAGTACTGGGTGGATGGCAGCCATGTGCATTTCCGTGATATACAGTAAACAAAGGCTCTACAGATCATGGTGCCAATCGTAATCTAGTGAACAGTCTATGTCTGTTCTCCACACTGGGGCTTAAAGATTGGTTACAGGAAACTCAGTGAGACAAGCACTTTGGAAATTAATCCGTAATGCAATGAGAAAATGGATGAAGGTTAATATGCAAAAGGTCTGCCCTCTGGCAAAATAATTAGGAAAGACTCTAAAAGTTGTAGAATGTTAATTAGGTCACACTTGGAATATTGTGCACAGTTCTGGTCACCACATTACCAGACGGATGTGAACGCTTTGGAGAGGTTACAGAAAAGGTTTAGTACGACGATGACTGGTATGGGGAGTTGATGGCCGAGTGGTTTTATCGCTGGACTATTAATCCAGAGACCCAGACAATGTTTTGGAGACCCAGGTTTGAATCCCGCCATGGCAGATGGTGGAATTTGAATTCAATAAAAATATCTGGAATTAAGAGTCTAATGATGACCATGAACCCATTGTTGATAGTTGGGGGAAAGGTCCCATCTGGTTCACTCTTTCCCCTTTAGGGAAGGAAACTGCCACCCTTACCTGGTCTGCCCTACATGTGACTCCAGACCCCAGCAATGTGGTTGACTCAAGACGGGCAATAAATACTGCCTGGTTAGCGATGCCCTCATCCCCTTAATGAATAAAAAAAAGGGCGGATTTTATCTATGAAGGAAAGTTGAGGAGCAGCCTGATAGAAGTTTATAAGGTTGTGAATGGCAGGTATAGAATGGAAAGTATGAGGCTTTTCTCCCCCAGGGTGAAGGGGTCAATTACTAGGGGCCACAGGTTTAAGTAGGGGGCAGGGGAGTTTAAAAGAAATGTGTGAGGCAAGTTTTCACATTAAGACAAATTTAAATGATATGAGACAAGAACTTTCATAAGTTATTTGGAGTAGACTGTTCGCAGATAAAAGGATGTCTGACAAGTAAGAGGCGCTCTACAGTGTGATGACAAGAGTTCAGAGGCATTTTGTTCCTTTTAGAGTGAAGGGTATGGCTGGTAATATTAAGGAATAATGGATGAATAAAGACATTGAGGTTCTAGTTTAATAAAAAGAGATTTCTTTCAGATATTGACAACTTGTTTCAATTGAAATCTCCTCATCAATATGAAGAGTGTAGGGGCATTCTTCAGA
Source organism: Stegostoma tigrinum (assembly GCF_030684315.1). Taxonomy (NCBI): domain Eukaryota; kingdom Metazoa; phylum Chordata; class Chondrichthyes; order Orectolobiformes; family Stegostomatidae; genus Stegostoma; species Stegostoma tigrinum. The sequence continues at coordinate 52,586,383 of NC_081361.1, read as the reverse complement.
GATAAATCAGGAAGGCAAAGAACGAATGAGATAGCATTGGATTATCCTTAACCTTATCTGCCAAAGAGATTCTACAAATACATTAAAAGCAAGAGGGTAACTAGAGAGAGGGTTGTGCCTCCTAAAGATCATGGAGATAATCTTTGTGTTGAATCCCAGGAGGATAAAGGGTGGTGAGTGCCTGGAATGTGCTGCCAGAGGGGATGGTGGAAGCAGACACAAAAGTAGTATTCAAGCAGCACCTGGAAGACACATGGACAAGAAAAGAATCCAGCGATATGGCTTCTGAAAGTGAAGATAGTTTTAGTATGGAAGGGTAAAATGTGTTGGCGCAGGCTTGGAGTACCTAAGGCCCTGTTCCTGTGCTGTATTGTTCTTTGTTCTTTTTGTTTTTTTGTGCCTCAAAATGCATGAAAACTGCTCAGTTCTGAGGAAGGGATCACTGGACCCAAAATGTTAATTCTGATTTCTCTCCGTAGATACTGATAGACCTACTGAGCTTTTCCAGCAATGTCTGTTTTTGTTCACCAGAACATTGCCTGGGATGGAATATCTCAATTATTAGGAGACTCTGGACAGGTTGGGTCTGTGTTCCCTGGAGCAGAAGAGAGCAAGGGGTGTTCTGATGGAGGTACACAAAACTACGACAGGCAAAGGAAGATTGGAACATGACATTTGTCTCCCCATGACAGATGTGTCTAAAAGCAAAGGACATAGATTTAAAGTGAGGAGTAAGTGCTTGAGAGGGGATCTGAGGAAAACTCTCTCACCAGAGGGTGGTACAATTGTGGAATGCACTGCATGCAAAGATGGCAGAGGGAGGTACTCTCACAACATTTAAGAAATATCTGGAGAAGCATTTAGATTGCCAGCGCATAATAGGCTATGGACCCAGTGCTGGTAAATGGGTGAGTGTGGCTTGTTGGCCAGCGTAGACATGGTGGCCTGAAAGGCTTGTTCTATGACTCTATGAGATTGTTTTCATAGAAGCACTGTGTAGTTGCCACAAGGATCAGTGCTAGGTTTACTGTTGGTTACAAACTATATAAACACAAAAAAGGATCTGGAACTAAGTCAAATTTGTTGACAACTGGGTGGTAACATAAACTGTGACAAGGATGCAGAAGACTTCAAAAGGACATGAACAATCTAAGTGAACAGACTAGAACATGGCTGATGGAATGGAATATAAGTAATCATTAAGCTATTCAGTTTGAAGAAAAAGACAAAAGCAGAATACTTATTAAATGGTGAGATTGGGAAGTGTGAGTTTTCAAACGAACCAGTGCGTCTGGTTTCATAAGATACGTACGATCAGCATGCAGGTGCAGCAAGCAATTAGGAAGGGAAAAAGTATGTTGTTTTTCATTGCGAAAGCATTTAAGGGATGAGAAAGATCTGAATTCTGATGACAGATTCTTGACCTGAAACATTAACACTATTTCCTTTCACAGATACTGCCTGACCTACTGAGTTTATCCAGCCTTTATTATTGTCTCAGCACCAGATTCCATAAACAACAACGGCAAATGAGAATTAAACTTAGATACGTGCAGGTCTACCTGAAAGTTGAGACTGTTTCTGATGGCAAGGGAGGACCCTGCATATTGCAACAAAGAGAAAACCACATTGCTGGCCTGTAAGTTGACTAGGAGGCAGCTATCCACATTGCTGATTCTACTCTGGAGCTTGTCATGATGTAGAAACAAAGATGTTCAGTTGATTGTCTAAACTGGCAGAGACAGTAGGGTCCTCGTCTATCTCACAGCTCTATCATTAAAATCAGGGTAATATTGTAACTTAGTAATCAGCATTAGGTGCTTGTTTAACCTGTCTTCTGCTCGGTATAAGATTATATGCATGAATTAAAAAGGTAAAAAGACTAATACCACAAACTGAAAATACAGAATGGCCCAATTTCTGTGCTTCAGGTTGTAAAAATAAACTGCACGATTGCCTGACACAGAAACAAAATGAGTGTAGTGGCAGATCGTTAATCTTTCCAGGAAGGTTTTGCTGAACCAGCATCTAGACATCTTTCATATGATGGGGAAGCCACCTACTCAGGATTGAAGTTTAAAATAATAGACCACGGTGAGGTCATTTGAGTCCAAAAATAGAACACACTGGTATTGGGCAAGTTCAAATTACAGTAGCTGCAATGGGCTAATAAATCTGGCTAATTGCTTCACTCACCCTGGCCACCTGCAGATACTTGGAGGACTGACGGGAAAATCCCCGTCGACCTTCTTGAAATGAACAGGCTTGTAATGAGTCTGTGAGCTACTCCTAGCTATCCAATCAGATTCCACCAAAGTGATTGAGGAACAAGATAATGTCAGAGAACCAGAGTACAAGAATAAAACAAAGAACTGCAGATGCTGAAGATCTGAAACAAAACAAAAACAAAAATTGCTCAACGAAACTCAGCAGGTTTGTCAGCATCTATGGAGAGATAGCCCTGATGCTTCTTGAGAACAGATTTGTGTTTTCGAACCAGGACACCCCTTTTTGTGGCTATTTTTAAACTGCTGCCCATCTCTGTTTACATATTCAGCACAGACCCAAAATCATGCCTTGGAAGATCAGATGAAGACATAGTCAGGTTCAGCTGTAGTTACTTCATCCTATTTGTTAAAATAGCTTAATGATTTAATTTGCATGAAGAATGTATATATATCAGAGGATAGATGGCATCCACTGAATTGAACTTTAGCAAAAATCAGGGAAAACAGTGAATCATGAATGAGGGGCATAACCAAAGTTTAAACATTAAGAAGTTACTGACTTCCTTTGAAGAACTGTAACATTTAAGCCAGCAGCAAAGTCAAGCCCTCTTAAATATTGTTCTGTATTTAATAAGAACAAAACAAATAAATGGCAGGAAAATCTAGAGTGTATTTAAATAGCAAGGTCAGTGTTCAATTGGATAAAAAAATTGGATTAAATACAAAAAGTTATTTTTCCTACTGGAGCACAATAGATGTCCAAGGTAGGTTCTTCACGTAGAAAATGGTGGGCGTGTAGAATGCACTGCTGGCAGTGGTAGTGGAATCAGATACTTTAGAGACTTTTCAGTGACTCTTGAATAGGCACATAGAGGAAGCCGGGTAGATTGATCTTAGTGGGATAACATGTCGGCACAACATCTGTGTGCGTACTGTTCTATGTTCAATAGCAGTGTTCCCCAAGGGTCAGAACTGGGATCACTGCTGCTTCTGAATCAGACTTGAGCCTTCAAATACAAAATCAAAATCTGACAATGATAACAAAGTTGCTTCAATGGCAAATAGTGACAAGAATAGAAATTAACTGCAGCAGGACATAGATAGATTATCAGAAGGGGTGGACAATTTGCAGATCGAATTAAGTGTAAGGCAATAAATTTTGGCAGAAATGTTGGAGACAGTCAGTGGAGACTGAATGACACAGTTCTAAAGAATAAGAAGAACAGAGGGATCTAGGGTGTATACATCTCATTCTTTCAAAGTGACAGGATGTGCTGAGTAAGCGATGAGCTCATGATTTTCTGCACGTTAATCCACATAACACATGCCACAAAGATTTAGGTTTGTATTGATTATATACCTGGAAGTTTATTAATAACTAACCATATTAATATGACATTTTGGTCTGGATTACACGCTTAGTTAGATGGCTATCACATTACATACACAGTTGACTTGATGATTGTCTGGCTGCTTGCTAACAGATCAACAACCAACTAAAAGGAGGCACGGAAAGTAAAACTGAGGCCTCTTACATTCCAGTATAATGTTTTTATATATTCTTGTTACCTTAAATCATAGTGCCTTTCTGTGCAATAATACAATGTTCCCCTTTATCCCTTAAAAAATAAAAAAATCTGTTCTCAAAATATATACAAGGATATGCTTCAACTTATTATCCTTATGTATTCAGTTAACATTCTTTTGGATGTGTAAGGTGACTGATCTAGCCCTTATATAATTATGTTGACTGAATTTCATAGCTTCACTCTGGTATGCTGCCACTGCAGACAGATGTGTAACATGCTTCCAAATGATCTGGTTGCTGTCAGGTATAGTACTTCCCGCATCAGCCATAATCTTGTTTGATAGATGATTGGCCAGGGACAACTTGGCTGTGTCATCTCTTTACTTTGTCTGAAATTTATCTGCCAAAGATATTTCACAGCCTCACTTTTCCCTCCTAATTTCTTTTCTAAACAACCTCCCATTCTCTTTATTCTTTTGAAGGACCCCCCCGTTTTAAGGTTTTAGCTTGCTTGTGTGAAATGCATCATATTGTGCCAGTTTGCTAACTGCATCTCAAATAGGATGTTCCCAAGACAACCTTGGCATATAGCAGGTGACCCATTCCTGTCAGAGTATAGCATTTGGATGGAGGTAAAGCCTTAAGCTTTAGCTAGCGTTCATGTGCCATAAAATGTTGACCACATGTACTTTCTGAAAGCTTTAATGTGTGGTTACCTCTTGGATCTTGTTGACATGCTTGTGTGTCTTGGATGGGAATTTGTAAATATCTTTGAAATTGTTCTGTAGTTCACTTTTCTTCACATGCTGCTGTGGAATATCGTGTTGCAGTTTGAGTTTCTCCAAAAATTTGGATATTTTGCACATTACAGCACAATATCCTCTTGTACAACATAGCTTGTACATGCCAAGAAATGCTGGACACTGATTTGTAGGATAAGACAATCAACATCTCATACAAGATTTGGACATTTTGCTGACCTGGTTGATAGCTGCAGCAATCAGGCACTGGCAGATGCTGAGGCCCGCTACAATTGCTTTGAACTTGCATCCCTCTTCTAGCAATTTGTTGGTTATATAATTTTTCGATTTGTGCAGAAATGCCTTTTGGAAAGATAGGTATAAAGGCATTGACCACTTCCATCAGCTTTTCTGCTCATTTAGTTTTGATGAAAGCATATCCCCTGTATCAAAGTTTGTGTATGAATTAGGTGAAGTTATGACACAAATGCAAGCCTTTGAAACCTGATATTGACCTTAGGCTTATCTGGGAAATTATTTTCTGGATTTTTGCTATCATCACTTGAATTGCCCAAGGATTTTATTCTTCTCATCTTTTCAGTCCCCAAAGTAATATGAGCTTTGACAACCTGTCTTTTTTTTGCCGTAATCAATTGTTCTGTAAAATGAAGATGCAGACTTGCCTTGAAAAATAAGAACTCTGACAGAGTATCAATGGAGTACCTGTCCATATTTAGGTGCTTGCTTTACATTCTGCTTTGTGCTCATTAAATTGCTAGACGAAAATTATTCTGTGCTATAGTTCCAGGATTGTGTGGGCTTTAGGTTCAAGGTTAGGCTGGAAAAGCTGGGGTTGCTCTCTCGGATTAAAAGAGATTTAATAGAATTGTGCAAAGTTAGGGAGATATACGTAATGTAGTCAAAAAAAGCCCTTTCCATTATGAATAGAAAATCCTGCGTGCCTTCCTGCCCTCCAAGCTCAAGTTCCCAACTAGCAGTATTGATCTGTAAAATTTATCTTACAATTTCCTTTGGTTTAGGGCTATGCATAAATAGTGAATCTACAATTGTAATGTCTATACCTGCATTTTATTATAAACCATCATTACTTAAATGTTGCATAATAAATTACAGTGACACGTAAATTAATTGGCAAAAGAAGCACAAAAATGAAATGAGAATTCAACTTCTTTATACAACAAGAGATTAGGGTCTAGAATGCACTGCCCAAGAATGTGGTAGAGGCAGGTTCATTTGAGATATTCAAAAGGGAGTTAGCCTGCTGTTTGAAGAGGAATGATGTGCAAGCTTACAGGGAGAAGGCAGGAAAATGGAATAAAACAAAATGCGAATTCAGCAAGTCAGCACAGACATCATGGACTGGGTGTTATCCTTTTATACTGTAACAATCCTATAAAATTCAGAAATGTTTTAGTCTATTATCACTTTACTTAATCAGCTTAACACAATGTAAGCTTGTTGCACTGTTTTTCACATAGCTTACATTATGTTGTTAGTTACTGTGATCATTTTGGGGTTCCTGCACATTTCTGACAGCATTGTTAGCAATGTGACAGTGACAGTCTAAATTATAACTGTTACACATTTATAACTTGTTGCAGCAAGAAAAAGTAATTATTGGTATGGCTGGTGCTTAATTACATAATACAGCTTTTCTAAAGGTACTACAGCTGAATTTTGTGGAGAGAAATGCACAGGAGACCAGGCATCAGAACCCAGTGGCAGGAAAAGAACTTTTAATTCAGCCAGAGGGATGGTTAACAATCGTAAAACTCACCTGTTTACACAATGGCTACCTCCTATTTATTCCAAATGGACAATATGCATGCAATTTAAAAACAATTAAAACAACAGATTTAATGCAGCCACCTAGATTAAGTGAAAATGACATGAGTCCCTTGTGCCTTCAACAGCTTGCCTGTTAATCACTGGCAACTTTGATGTACCAGATTTGACTTTTTGTGACAGATCTATTGACTTGTAGGTGGGTAAGTCAAGGTGAGCTGTATTATTTCTAGCAAGTTCTTTCTCAGTGTTCAAGTGTAAGAATCTGACTCTGGAGGGATGGAGTCTGAGGTATGAAGTGCATCAGTTAAAAGTATCGGTTCCAAAATTTAAAGGCACTTCACAAGAGGGGATGCTCACTGAAGTGACTTTGCAAATTTGGGACTCTGAACGAGGGAACTTTACAGTCTATTTTTACAGAGCGACAGTGAAGGTGTTGTACAATGTGAGCCATTCATTCTGTAATCCTTTATCTTTGAATGATAAATGGGATCAGACACGGACAAGTACTCCATGCCGCACAGAAACCAGGGCAGGCAGCTTAGGAGCAGGAGTGAGCACAACAAATTAGGTTAGGTAACAATGCAGAGGTAGATAGATCTCTGAGACCTTAGTGAGTACAGCATACAGGACTAGGATGGCATTCTTGCCAGAAAAGGTACTGCCTGAAGAGAGATTTATTTTTTTAAAAAAGCTTTCATGGGCTGTGGACTTTGCTGGCCAGCCCAGCACTTATTGCCTTTCCCCAACTGGTTTTGAGAAAATGATAGTGAGCAGCCCTCTTGAACTGCTACAGCCCTTGTGGTACGGACATTGCAATTAGGGAGGGAGTTCCAGGATTTTGACTTTGTGACACTGAAGGAACAGTGATATATTTCCAAGTCAGGATGGCATGTGACTTAGAAGGAAATAGCAGAAGCTGCTGCCATTATTCTTTCAGGTGGTGGAGGTGACAGGTTTGGAAGACACTGCTTAAGGAGGGTTGGTGGGTTCCTACTGTACCTCTTGAAGATGGTACACATTGTTGGGTCACTGTGTGTTGGTGTTGAAGTGAATGCTGAAGGTTGCAGTTGGGATTGCAACCATGCAGGTTGCTTTTTCTTGGATTGTGTGTAGCCTCATGCATGTTGTTGCAACTGCATTCATCCAGGCAAGTGTCTGTGTCTGCATGCATCTGTGCGTATGCACGCGTGTGTTGGTGGGTGGGGTGGTGGTGGCGGTGTTGGAAACAGGAGGTGGGTTACTTAACACAGAACTCCTAGTCTTTGACATGCTCTTGGAGCTACAGTATTTAGATTGGTTGGTTCAGTTTAGCTTCAACACAATGCTAATCGCCAGGGTGTTGATATTGTGCAATTCAGTGAGGGTAATGTTGTTGAACGTTTCAGCAAAGGTGGAAATTCAATTCTTTCTCATTGGAGATGGTCATTAGCTAGTACTTGTGAAATTGACATTACCTGCATTATGGGGTCTAAAGAAGTCTTAGGTTCACAAGGATATGGTGGGCATCCAATGGCAGTAACATAGAAGGTTACTGCAGCTTTTAGTTCCAAGTGGCCTGTTCCTTCCATAGATCTGCATTTGATATTTGTGGCATCTCCCAAACAACTGCTCATTGTTGCATCAAAGAAGTGACGAATGCACTGTATGAGAAGGATGGGTATTCATAAAATACAGGACAAGGATAGTCAGCCAAAGGGATCAATGGAATTCCCAGCTTTCCTCAACGTCAGGGTACATTTCACTACACCAATCTTGCCATCAAGACATTAGATGAACAGACAAATCAACTGTATACAGAAAGGAAATTCTCTTGCTCAATGTACAATTAATCTTTGACTACAAGAAATGAATTATACACAGGTGTGCTTCACAGACCACAGGTGGTCTATGCCAAAACCACAGATCACTGGATGAATCTGAGATGACAAGAGCTACCCCTCTTTATACGTGGCTGATCAGGACTACCAGAAACCTTTGCAAGGACGCAAAAGAGATATTCAGAGGCAGATTGTGAAATGGAAAATAAACCAAACATTCAATCCCTCCACCAAAAACAGTCAATAGCAGCAGTGTGTATGATCTCCAAGATGCACTTCAGAAATTCATCAAAGGCTGCTTAGGCAGCATCTTCCAAATTCAATGCCACAACCATCTGGAAGGACAAGGGCAATGGATATATTGGAATACTAGTGCCTGTGTATTCCCCAAGCCAGTTACCATCCTGACTAGGAAATATATCACCATTCCTGCAGCATTACTGAATCAAAATTCTGAAACTTCCTTCCTAATGCGTTGTGGCTCCACCTACACCAATGAGGTTGTAGCTCACCACCACCACCTTCTCAAAGGGAATAAGAGTGAACAATAAATGGCCGAGCCAAAGATGTGCATGTCACATGAACGAATTTTTAAAAAATGGTTTCTACTCTTCTAGGCACTCCAGTATCAATTCTTTTTCCCAGAAGTAAATGCCTCAACTCAGCAAAAATGTAAAATCAAGATCTGTTCTTTAGGATATTTACAGGTTAATTACTATGAGGTTCTTTTGGCTTTTTCTACGTGGTTAAGATTTCTGCATTGAAGGTACATACCAAAAGGGACAGAACATTATTTAAGTGTGACACAGTTCGCTCTCATATCTCCTACTTCAACTCACTTCATTCTAACTAAAATTGCACGGATGCCTTTCCGGTTTTGAAGAGATGCAGTATTTACCACCAATAGATTAGTTGTTTTTGTTTCTTATAGGGACATAATTTTCTTGCTATTAATTTAATCAGGACTTTTGGATTAACAAATCAGAGAATGTGAATTCAAATCCCACTGTGGTAGTTTCTCAATCTGAACTTAATTTCAATAAAATTTGGAAATAAAATTCCAGATATCAGTTAAAAAGATCTTGTTAGATTGTCACCATAACTCAACTGGTTCATCAATTGCCCTTAAGGCGACAGATTTGTTGCTCTTACCCTGTCTGGTCTACACCTGCCTCCAGTTTCATAGCGAGATAACAAAGTGTGGGGCTGGATGAACACAGCAGGCCAAGCAGTATCTTAGGAGCACAAAAGCTGACGTTTGAGCCCAGACCCTTCATCAGAAAAAAGTTTCATAGCAACATTGTCACTTTTAGCTTTCTTCTGATTTAGCCCAGCAAACTATCTAGTTGCATGAAACTATTAATGGCAATTCAAAAAAAAAAGGTCTGACACGTTTATCAGGGCAGCTTGGAACATGCAACAAATCCAGGACTTGCTAATGATGTCCACTGCCCGAGACTAAACAAAATATATCTTCACACTTCCATAAGCTAGAGCAAATGCATAATTACACAGGTATCTATAGCAACAATTGTTGGCTACCACTTTGGGAAGCTGAGAAATAACAGCAGTCAACTAAGCCAATTATTCAGACACCAGGAAAGCAAGCTTTTGAAGTGAGCTACATTACTAATAATGCTTTTTGTACTGCAGCAACCAGTTTGAGAGCGCACAAAGTTCATCACAGCCACATCCTTTAGCTACTAATTATTACATCACTATGTAAGGAGAATACTGAGCTCCAGAGAGTCATTAAACGATGGCAAAAAAAACGCAAGGATGAAAATGAGTATTTCCCCTTCTGGAGAAGTCCGTTAACTTGCAGTAGTTCAATTTGTGTGTTGGGCTGTTTTTAATGTTTCCAAGTTTTGCAAGGGTCACTGTAATATTACAAGTATGAAGTTCACAAGTTTAAAATGCTTTGGCACTTAGAGTAAGATGTGTAAAGCAGAACAGGAGCACTTATACAGAATTTTTAAAAGGAATGGATATCCAAAAAGCACAGTCCATCGTTACCTCCCCAACAGGCCACAACAAGGTGGCATAGCACGGCCAGACACACTAGTCACCCTACCGTACATCAGAGACATATCAGAGATGACCATAAGATGACTCAGGCCCCAAGGTACCAGGGTACCCCACACACCACCAGCCACCCTGTGACAGTAACCGATGAAGGTAAAGGACCTCGTACCCACAACCAATAAAATTAAACTAATATACAAAATACCATGCAAGAACTATGAGAAACATTAAATAGACCAAACTGGAAGAAAACTGGCAATAAGGATACACAAACACCAACTTACCACCAAGAGACATGACCAATTCTTACTTTTCTCAATACACATGGACAAAGAAAGACTAATTCGACTGGGACAACATATCCATAATAGCACGAGCCAAAAAGAGACATGCCAGGGAATTCCTGGAGGCTGGAATTCCATCCGGAACTCTGTCAACAAATACATTGAACTGGACGCAATGTAAAATCTATTGAAAAACAGAACCGGAAGTCATACCAACCACCCCAGCAAACTGAGGCATATAAATAACAAATGGGACAAAACACCAACGTTTCACCAGTGGCACACTAATGTTACCTAGCAGGGTGACGAAATGACTGCAACCAAACATACCAGGTCGGCGAGCAAGTCTACAATCTCATCCACAACCCGAGCCACAAATCTTCTCAAAAATCTTTTACTCTGTACCTGCATCTACCAGCTCCTCTGGCAGTTCATTCTACATCCAAACCATGCACTGTGTGAACAATGTGTCCCCCAAGTCCCTTTAAAATCTTTCTCCTCTCCTCCACCCCCTTGTATTGAACTCCCCACCAGGGAAAAAACCTTTGTTATTCACCTTATCTATGCCCCTCATGATTTTATAAACAACTACAAAGTCACCTCACAACCTCCTACACTCCAATGAAAAAAGTCTCAGGCTTTCCAGCCTTTCCCTATAACTCAAACTCTCCTGTCCCAGCAACATCCTGGTAAATCTTTTCTTTGCCCCACCAATTGAATAATATCCTTCCTATAAGCAGGGCGACCAGGCCATATCGGTGAGTCCACTTTTGGCCACCAAAAGTGGCCTCACCAATATCCTGTACAAACTTAAAATGTCATCCCAACTCTACACTCAATGGTTTGAGCAATGAAGACAATCATGCTAAACACTTTTGTGACCACCCTGTCTGCTTGTGATGCAACTTTCAAAGAATTGTGTACCTGAAGCTTTAGGTCTTTGTTCGACAACACCACCCAGTGCCCTGCCATTATCTGTATAAGTCCTGCCCTTGGTCGTTTAACCAAAATGCAATACCTTGCATTTATCCAAACTAAATTGTATTGCCCACTCCTTGACCCATTGGTCCAATTGATCAAGATCCCTTTGCAACATTAGATAACCTCTTCACTGTCGACCATACCACCAATTTTAGTGTCATCTGCAAACTTAACAATAACGATAGTTTAACAATAACATTAACAATAGCATGGCACTTCTTGATCAAAATGTTACTTCATAATTGTGCACTGACAGTTCATGCACATTCCATATTGAATTTATACACCCCATATCCAAATCAGTACAGTTTGTGGCTTGGAGGGGAATGTAATTTATCAGTTTTCAGCTGTGCCTGAATGGTGTTCTTGCTGCTTGTCGGCCTAGATTTGGCTTTATTATCTGAAGATTTGAAAATGGAAACAAACAGTGTGAAATCATCCGCAAACATCCCAACATCTGATCAAATGGTGGAGGGAAAATTCTGGATAAGTAGCTGAAAATGTTGGGCCTAAGACACTACTCTAAGAAACATCTGCTGACATGATATAGGGCTAAACTGCTAGGCTTCAACTACAACCACTTGTGTTTGGCATAACACCAATGAAGAGTTTTCTCCAATTTGTCTTTAATTTCAATGACTCTTAGGAGCTATACATGTTAGATGAAAGTGTGATATCTTGGCAGTCATTCTCACCTTATATTTAGAAGGAATTCAGCTCATTTTTTCATTTTCAGCCCAACAATAAAACAAGATTCAGAGTCAAGTAGTCATGGCAGACTCCAAATTAAGCATTGGTGAGTAGCTCATTGTTGAGTAAGTGCTACATAATAGTATTGTTCACAAGACACAGAATAATTTTGCTCATAATTGAAAGTAGGCTGATGGAGTGAAAAAAGGCTAGTTTAGGATTATCCTGCACTATGTGGATAGGCACCTGCTGCAAGGTTGCCAAAAAATATCTACAACTGGGTAACTATGTTTCAACTGGCTAACCTGACGGAATTTGAGGCACTAAATCTGAGAATCATTGGTTCAAACCCTGTGTTAGACACTTCTTGTGGGCTCTTGCAATGTGATCGATAGGTTCTATTTCTGACATAACATACATAGATACTTCTAACCATCCTATTCAGACCTGGGCAATTTCCATTCTTTACCAGGAACATGCCTAAGTTATTGCTGTACTGGAATTCTTTGGTTAGGAGTTTAGCTAGTTCTACTGTCTTTTGAGATTACATATAATGAATTGAATTGCCTGAAGATTGGCATTTGTGATGGTCAGGCCTCAGGAGGAGGATCACCCATTCAACAGTCCTGACTAAAGACGAACGCTAAAGCTTCAGCCTTGTCTTTTGCATTATCAAAATGTTTAATATTTGTACAGCTTCTTCATACGATTGGTTGTGTAGTAGCTCAACAACATTCATCACTGCAAGTGGTGACACTGCAGAGCTTTGATCTGATCCACTTATTGTACTTAGCTCTGTCTCACAATATTACTAAATTTTTTGGCAGGTATGTAAACCCGTGTTACATCATCACTATGTTGGCACATCACTTCTAGATGCTTGTGATGATATGATGGCATGCTGGTTTACACGGACGAGAGTGAGCCCTGGGGCAACTTTGGCGAGGTCGGCGCAGCAGTGAAAGATGCCGCCTGAGGTTTGGCAACTTTGCCATTAGGTGGGTCTGGCATAGACAGCGGCAAGGTGGTGGTGCTTCTGAGTAGCCCAGAACTCAAATGTAGATGGACTTTTCTTTAAGCTAAATCTTTTCATTTTTCTCTTTTTCTTTAACTATCAAAATGGTTCTGTATTGTGATGATGTATGAAACATTTTCACTGCATTTTATTTAACTTCTCACTACAAAATACACATGACAATAAAATTTATTCATTCATTTACTCATTTAACCAAGTATTGTCATCTGGCTTGTTGGCACTGGTACAGTGTGGGAAGTATTGAGCCATAAGGTTACAGACCATGTTTAAACACAATTCTGTTGCTCCTCATGGATACTCAGTTTGAAGCTGATAGATCTGTTCTGAATCACAAATGCCAGACTATGACCAACACCAGTAAGTGACAATCTAAACACCACCCTTTGACATTCAATGGTGTTATCGTTACTGAATCTATCCCTATCAACATTCTGGAGGTTACCATTGACCGGAAACTCAACTGGATTTGCCACATAAATACAGTGGCTATGAGAGTAGGTCAGAAGGTATGAGTACTGCAGCGAGTAAATCACCTCCTCACTCCCCAAACCCTGTCCATCATCTACAAGGCACAGGTCAGGAGTGTCATGGAATACTCCCCACTTACCTGAATGAGTGCAGCCCCAAAACATAAGACAATTGATACCAACCAGGAAAAGCAGCACACTCGATTAGCATGACCGCCACACCCTCCACTACTGACATTCAGTGGCAGCAGTGTCTACTATCTACAAGATGCAGATTCACCGAAGATCCTCAGACAGCACCTTCCAAATCGTGGCCACTTCCCCCTAGAAGGGCAAAGGCAGCAGATACATGGGAACACCACCACCAACTTTCCCTCCAAGCCACTCACCATGCTGGGAAATGTTTGCTGTTCCTTCACTGTTGCAGGGTCAATATCTTGGAATTCCCTCCCTATTGGCATTAAGAGTCAATCTACCACTGGTGGATGGTAGCGGTTCAAGAAGGTAACTCACCACAACCTTCTCAAAGGCAACGAGGGACCAGCAATAAATACTGGTCAGCCAGCAACACCCAATCCTACAAATGAATAAAACAAAAAGTTTCATTTTGTACTGCACTAGTACCACCAACACTATGAGGATGTCTTAAATGAAAAGGTAGCACTTCATCTCCACAAGAACAATGGTCATTCCTTCCATTACTGTCCTGTTTTTGGTGGACAGGCATGTGATGCAAAGGTCATTAATGGATATACATGACCAAGTTAGATTGGTGAGGATGAGACCAAGTAGTTTTATTTCCTGTTGGTTTTACTTATCATTGATCCAGCCTGGCAGCTATTTCCTCCAGGTCTCAGCTACCTTGGGTAGCAACAGTGATCCAAGTCTCTCTTGGTGATGGACATTGAAGCCCACACCTTCAACAATAGGAAACCTGCAGCCTCAGGCTCCAGTAACTTAAGAACTGGTGTCAGTATTTAGCTCAGTAGTTGCCCCCAAAAAGGGACTGTAAGAGATAACCTTTTACTCAATATACCCTCCCATTCCACCACCACCAAGTCTATATACGCACCGAATATGGATACAATTATAGAATTTTCCACATTCTCCACTCAACCCCCACAACCCTCCTCTCAACTCCCCCCCAACACACACACACACACACACACACACACACACACACACACACACACACACACAATCTCAAGGATAGTTTCACAAATCTCCCTCAATGTTCCTTTGAAGGTCAAGAGTTAGTGCATGCCAAATTGCTTCTCTGAGCATCCTCAGCCCTGATCTCATTCACTATTAGTGGTGTTGTCATAGTTCGCTCCTGAGGATCAGGAAATGGAGATGGGGTGTTGGACTGGGGTGGGCAAAGGTCAGAAATCACACACACCAGGTTATTGTCCAACAGGTCTATTTGAAAATACAAGCTTTCGGAGCTTCAGTCCTTCAAGCATTAGTGAGAGAGGTAGTACTAGACAACAGAATTTATAAGTAAAAGATCAAAAGGTTCACACCACTGATGAGGATGTACTAAACAAACTGGAGATGCTGTTAAATCTTTAATCAGTTAGAAGGTTTTAATTGATTAATATGTGTATGTAAACTCTGAATTCCTTTCAAGTCGCGTGAGTGCGAGAATGTATACTGTGGTGAGATATGAACCCAAGATCCCAGTTGAGGCCGTCCTCATGGGTACAGAGCTTGGCCATCAGCCTCTGCTCGGCGACTCTGTGTTGTGTATTCCCACACACACAAATCTATAGGGGGATTTTGTATTCGTGGATACATTTTATATTGTTCAAAAAGCACACAATTTATAGACAGTCAATGTGGTGTTTTATAAATTCCTACTTTAGCGATAAAACCAGTCTGATGCCAAACTAAAACACAAACAGCTTCTAAACAAGACCTCACACCTAACATGCATTGTCTGACCTAAAATGTCACCTCTTCTTTACACTGATAAAACCTTTAGTTCTCTCAGGACTGTGACTTGAATCGACTTTGGGGATTTGCATATACATATTAATTACTTGAAACCTTCTAACTGATTAAAGACTTAACGGCATCTCAGGTTTGTTTAGTACATCCTCATCAATGGTCTGAACATTTGATCTATCAATAATAAATTCTGTGTCTGATACCACCTCTCTCATTAACACTTGAAGAAGGAAAAGCACTCCAAAAGGTTGTATTTTCAAATAAACCTTTTGGACAATAGCCTGATATTGTGTGATTTCTGATCTGAGGATTACGGTATGCAGTCCATCCTGCTATTAGTTTATTTCCATCAGTTTGTCTTTTCTCAGCAAAATCCAAGTACTCATATTCCTTTGAATAAGGCCATTTGGTGATGTGACAATGTATAATTCTGCTGAAACGAACTAGACTAGCATCATGCTTTTGTGCAGCAGATCCCCAAATCACACCCAAGTGCCTTCTTCCAATATAGTTGGTTGAGAGCCTCTGGCAAATAAGTGTCAACCCCATTGGTGCAGTTCGGGAGTCACCATGTAGGCCAGAGCTGGTAAGGAGAACAGATTTCTTTCCACAAAAGAATCTGTAAACCAGTTGGGTTTTTAAGACATTCCAGTAAAGTCATGGTCATCATTACTGAGATTCACATGCTACTCCAAATTTATTTCGTACAATCAAATTTGTCGGCTGCCATCATGGCACTTGAACCTGTGCTCCATGGTTTTAGTCCAGGCCTCTTGATAACCACAAAATCAAATTTTGGAATCCTATAAAAGGTGCTTTTAAATGTTCTTTTGTGTCTATGTGTTCATTCCTTGCACTTATACAGTGACCTGCTTTTCAAATGTTTGCCTTTCGTTCTTGTGTTACAGCTTCTAATGAATTTGATTGCCAGTTTCCCACTTTTGGAAGGACCACTACATGAAGGAACATAAAATGTCCTTTCTCCCCACAACTACAGGTATTACAGGGGACAGAACAAGATATAGTAGTTCAGTTGCTGGTGTAAATTGTGCACTGAAAGTTGTCTGAAAAGGCCCCAGAAATGAGTGATATTGCTGCACTCCTGTCAACATACTATGTTAAAACTATTCCTTAATTCGAACAAAGAACACGACAGCACAGTTACAGGACCTTTGGCCCACCAAAGCTGCACTGACACATATCTCCCTGATCTAAAAACCTCTTGTCTCTGCATAGTCCATAACCCTCTATTCCCTGCCTATATTTATATCTCTTAAACATTGTTATTGAGTATGTTTCTGCCACTTCCTCTAGCAGCGCACTCCAGGCACTTATCATCCTCTGTATAAAAATAAGTGCCTCTCAAGACTCCTTTAAATTTTCCCCCTTTTACCGTAACACTATGTCGTCAAGTAAGTGACATTTCTAGAAACTGAAATAACCACAGATGCTGGAAATCAGAAACACAAACAAAAACAGAAATTGTGAAAACTCAGCAGATCTGGCAGCATCTGCAGGAAGGAAAGAGTTAATGTTCCAGGTCTAGTGATCCTTCTTTAGAACTAGAAACGGAAACATTAACTCTAATTGACATTTCTAGCCTCAAAATAAGACTCTGACTATCCACGCCTCTCATATTTTTATAACCTTCTGTCAGGGTTGCTCCCTCAGCCTCAGATGTTCAAGCGAAAACAAACAAAGGTTGTCCAGACTCTCCACAAAACGGCAATATCCTGGTATACAACAATGTGTTACTATTCCTATAGGACATCAGTTACTAATTTTTCTTCTGTGGTAGAACTAAACTTCTAGGATTCATGATATGTCTTCTTTAATTTGCCAGCCTATGCTTACCAGTTTATTAGTGTCAACTTAGTGATTGCTTTGGTGTGCATGTGCACCACAAGAACAGAGGTCGGAATTCTTCAAAACTAACTTCAGAGAAGAGTCTTACAGCAGACAAGGAGAGCAGACATGAATCCTGGTAGTCTAGCCTGGATCTCACCTCGGCTACCAAAGTGAAATGACAATGTTCAAACTTACTGCATCACATTCATCATGCTCACAAACTTGCCATATTTAATTTTCTTAATGTAGTCATCAAATTTGAAGAATTAGTTAAGAACATGAGCCGAGCTTGACTAACTGGATAACAACGAAATTAATGCTTAATAAATATAATGCACTAAGGGACAGGCTGAAAGAAGCCATGGAACTTCATAAAGAAAGATGTATGCACAATGACATGAAATTTCTCAAGAATATCCTTGATATAGAGTCATTTTTAAGTTCCAAAAACAAAGGTGGAATACAGCATTTTTTAAAATCTTACCACACGACGGATGAGGTTATTCGTCGGGTGCACTCTTATCCCCAGTACTATTAATGAGTTGACTTGACCATAGGCTGTCCCTTCCTCGTTTCAATGCTGAAAAATAGATCAGAAATGGACAATCTTCAATTCTTTGCCTTTGTTGATTGTAAATCCAACCTTTAGAAAGCATCAAAAATGTCATTTCATTGTATCAAAATGTGTTATTGGTGGTACAACAAAAACTGACCAGACAACAGTCCAACAAACAAGAGTCAACACAGTGCGGATCTGGAGAAACACAGCAGCTCAGGCAACATCAGAGGAGCAGTTCAACAAACTATGCAAGCAGTCAACTGTCAAATCACCTGAACTGGCTACTGAAGTTCTTGATACTCATGGTTCACTGCCTTTCATGAAGCACTAAAGGTATGGTGGTTAAAGCAGGTGCTTGCAATTGTTGAGGACACAATGATACAAAAAAGGCTCCTGTGGTGCAGTGGTACTATTTTTATTCCTGAGGCAGGAGGTCCGAGTTCAAGGCCCGCCTGCTCTAGCGGTGTGTAATGTGGAAGGCAATGGCCTATAGGTATTATCGCTAGATGGTTAATTCAGAGACCCGAGTAATATTCTGGGCACTCAGGTTCAAATTCTGCCATGGCTGATGGTGAAATTTTAATTCAATAAATATCTAGAATTAACAATCTAAATGATGATCATGAATCCACTGTCAATTTTCAGGAAAAAACCCCTAACTGGATCACTAATGCTCGTTTGAGAAGGAAACTGCCTTCCTTACCCAGTCTGGCCAACATGTGACTCAAGACCCACAGCAATGTCATTGACTCTTAACTGCCTTCTAGGCAATTAGAGATGGGCAATAAATGCTGGTCTATCCAGCAATGCCCACATCCTGTGAATAAATAAAAAACCCTGAACAGGTTCATTAGAAAACATGTGACCTGGGAATCATCAAAGAATAATACCACACGGGGATACAGAGGACTCAGAGACTTTCAACAACTACACAGGGAATGAGAAAAGATGACTTGCAACAAGAGTGTCTAAGAAGCACCATCACTGACTAAAGGACGTATTTGTCAGATTGGGTCTGTGGCAGTGGTAAGGGAATGGCGGGGGTTGCGGGGGTGCAGCAAAATCTATTAGACCTCATTCTCACGAATCTGCCTGCTGTGAATGCATCTGTTTATGACAGTACTGGTGGCAGGAGTGACCACTGCATGATCCTTCTGGTGACCAAGTCCTATCTTTATATTAAAAATGCCCTCTGTCATGTTCTTTAGCACCATCATGGTACTAAAAATGCTTAGGATAAGCCTTGAACCGGTCTAGCAACTCAACATTGTGTATTCACAAGGTGACATGGACCATCATCATGCAGAATTATATGCATCTATAACTTCAGGGTCCACTATATCCATCACCTGCCATTACAATCGCACAAATAACTCAGCCCTGGCTCAATGAAGAGTGCAGCTGGGCATTTCAGTGTAAGCACTGAACTGGAATTAAGTGTTTATGTTGGCCATGAATCCAGTGGCGATTGTTGGAAAAACCCTTCAGGTTCACTAAAAATGAGGCGTTAATCTGGAGAAGCTACAACACAGGACTCCTTCCATGCTAAACAGCAAATGGAGCAAGTAGTAGAGTTAAGCAATCCCATAATGAATGGATCAGGTCTGCAGTTCTGGCACATGAATGACTATGAACAATTAAACATTTACCAAAAGGAGGTGGCTCCAAATATCCTCATCCTCAGTGGTGGAGCAGCCCAAAACAGGAATGCAAAGGAAGGGGTAAAAGCATTTGCAAACACAACTGCCAAGTGGACGATCAATCTCTGGAAGTCCCCAGCATCAAAGATGCTAGTCTTCAGCCAATTTGATTCATTCCAAGAAACAGCAGAAGTACGAGATGCTTCAAAGGCTATGGGACCTGACAACTTAACAGCAACAGTACTGAGGATATGTTCTCCAGAACTAGCTGCCCTGTCCTTAAGCTATTCTAGCACAGTCATAACACAGGCACCTGTCTGAAATGTGGAGAATTGCTCAGGAAAGGTTATTTCTCAAAATGCCGAACAAATTAAACCTGGCCAAATATCAAACCGTCAGCATCCTCTTGATCATCAGCAAAATGATGAAGGGATAAATGGCAATACTATCAAGTAGGGCTTATTTGCAACAACTTTCTCATTGATGCTCAGTCTAGGTTTAACCAGATTTTGACCTCATTACAGCTTGGTACAATGTGAGCAAAACAGCTCAACTGAAGAGGCTGGTTACAGTGACAATATTTAACATCAAGGCAGTATTCACCCAGGAGTCACATCAAGGCGCCCTCAAAAATTATCATGAGAATTATGGGGAAAACTTGCTACTGATTGGAATTATGTCCAGCACAATGCAAAAACTTACGATTGCTGTAAGCAATTCATTCAGCTCCAGGACATCACTGCAAGCATTTCAGAGGAAATTGTATCAGTGATAATGGGAACTGCAGATGCTGGAGAATCCAAGATAACAAAGTGTGGAGCTGGATGAACACAGCAGGCCAGGCAGCATCTTAGGAGCACAAAAGCTGACATTTCGGGCCTAGACCCTTCATCAGAGAGGGGGATGGGGAGAGGGAACTGGAATAAATAGGGAGAGAGGGGGAGGCGGACCGAAGATGGAGAGAAAACAAGATAGATAGAGAGGAGAGTATAAATGGGGAGGTAGGGAGGGGATAGGTCAGTCCAGGGAAGACGGACAGGTCAAGGAGGTGGGATGAGGTTAGTAGGTAGATATGGAAGGTCATTCTGGGGCCTGGGATGGGGGTGAGGGAGGAGATGTGGGGGTAAGTGTAGCACTTCCTGCGGTTGCAGGGGAAGGTGCCGGGTGTGGTGGGGTTGGAGGGGAGTGTGGAGTGGACAAGGGAGTCACGGAGAGAGTGGTCTCTCCAGAAGGCAGACAAGGGTGGGGATAGAAAAATGGCTTGGGTGGTGGGGTCGGATTGTAGATGGCGGACGTGTCGGAGGGTGATACGTTGTATCCGGAGGTTGGTGGGGTGGTATGAGAGGACGAGGGGGATCCTGTGGGGGCGGGTGTGAGGGATGTGTTGCGGGAAATGCGGGAGACACGGTCAAGGGCGTTCTCGACCACTGCAGGGGGAAAGATGCGGACCTGGAAGAAGAACGTGGACTGAGGAAAGATTTTTTTTTCTAATCAACCTGTTCAAAGATGCTATTACACATTTCTGTAGCAGGTGGGACTTGAGCCCAAACCTTCTGGCTAATAGATCAGGACATTACCACTGCACAAGAGATCAACTCCTTTGCGTAGACGTTTTCTGATCAACCTGTTCAGAGACATTATTACTCACAGAGGGGAGGCAATGGCCTGGACTGTAAATCCAGAGGTCCAGGTAATGTTCTAGGAACCTGGGTTTGAATCCTGCCATGACAGATAGTTGAATTTGAATTCTATAAATATCTGGAATTAAGAGTCTAATGATGGCCATGAATCCATTGCCAATTGTTAGAAAAACCCTTCAGGTTCAGTAATGTCCTTTAGGGATGGAAGCTGCCATCCTTACCTGGTCTAACCTACATGCAACTCCAGATACATAGCACAATGGCTGACTCATGGGCAATAAATGCTGGCCTGGCCAGTGACAACCTCCTCGCTGAATGAATAAAGAAAAGAAAACACTTGGCACGTGGGACTTGAACCCACATCACCTGGCTAAAAGGTAGGGACACTAACCCCACACCAAAAAACCCTTAATTCCTTAGAGTAACGTCCTAGGCCCAAACATATTTTGCTGCTTCATCAATTACCTTCCCTCAATCATAAGTTCAGACGTGGAATTGTTTGCTGATGGTTGTACAAAGTTCAATTTCACTTATAACTCTTGAGATACAAAAGCAGTCTGTAACCATTGGCTAAGTGGCAAGTGATACTTGTTCCACACTAGTGTCATGCAATTACCGTCTCCAACAAGACAGTTAACTAACCATTGAGGTTAGTGACCTGCTTGCCGAACTGGTTTGTTTTCGCTTAGACGTTTCATCACCATGCTGGTGTCATTTCCAGTTTTGTTGTGTTTGGGCTCATACATGGGGTCCAATTCTATTTATTTGCTGATTGCATTATGGCAGTCATTACATCAGTGAGACAGGAAGGAAACTAACAATGAGAATACACATACATCAGTTAGCAGCAAAATGACACAATAAACTTTCTATAATATCAATGGGCAATAAAGGCCATCAGTTTAACTGGGACAATGAAACCATAGTAGCCCAAGCCAAACATAGATGCATATGGGAATTCCTGTCATCATGGTTCTCAACCCATAATGCAATCAACAAACATACTGAATTGGACCCCATACATAAACCCATACAGAACAAAACTAGAAATGACAGTACTCACCGTAACAGACCAGACAGTATAAATTCCAAGTGGAGCAGAACAACATTGCTTCATTGGAGGCCTCACAGATGATGTTACCTAGCAGGGTGATGAAACGGCTGAACGAAAACAAGCCAGCTCGATGAACAAGTAAAAAAGCTTACCCACAACCTGAGCTACAAATCTTTGCTAAAACCTTAAATTATTTAACTGTTGTCCTTTGACATTCAGTGGCCATGCTGTTGATGAAGCCTTCACTATCAACATCCTAAGAGTTAACATTGTTGAAAAACTGAACTAAACTAGCCGTAGCATTACCATGTCTACAAGAAAAGAACAGAGACCGGGACTTCTGAGGTGAGTAACTCACCTCCTGATTCCCAAAGCTCCATCCATCAGGGCACAACAATATGATTGAATACACACCACTAGCCTGAATGAGCACTTAACACTCAAGAAACTACTGAGGACAACACAACCTGTTTGATTTGCACCGCATCCATCAGTTTAAAATGTTCACTCTGTCTACCTCTGATGCACTGTGGTAGCAATGCATACACCATACGATGCATTGCAGTAACTCACCAAACCTCCTTTTATACCTGCAAACTTGCAGTCTCCATCGCCCAGAAGGGAAAGGATAGCAGATGCATGCAAAATTCACCACCTGAAGATTGACCAAAATCTATACACCATCCTGGCTTGAAATTGTCTCACTGTTGGTTCCGTACATGACAGAACTGTGTAATTGTAATATTTTACAAAGAAACCAAATATAACTTTTGAAAAAGCAGAGAATCATATAAAGCAGAATTCATTTGACTGCTTTTATTGACTAACTGCAGCCAAAAAGTGGAGGCTGATGAGTTATTTGAGTATTAATCACAAAAGTGAAACTTTTAGAATTGGATTAACCTGTGGACAACAATGTTGCTAAACACGGGAGAACTTAAAAGCTTTTATGAAAATAAATGAATGAAAGGATGCGCAGGATATTCCAACACACTTGACTTGGCTTTGTGGAACAATAAGTCAAAGTTAACATTGTTCACATTTTGCATTAGTTTCGATAAGACTTGCTGTGAACCCCAATTTGTCCGTTACGTGTACGGGTGAATTTATTGTGGGGAACAAGGAAATGGCAGATGAGTTGAATAGGTACTTTGGATCTGTCTTCGCTAGGGAAGAAACAAGCAATCTCCCAGATGCAGTAGTGGCTGAAGGACCGAGGGTAATGGACGAACTGAAGGGTATTTATATTAGGCAGGAAATGGTGTTGGATAGACTGTTAGGTCTGAAGGCTTATAAGTCCCCGGGACCTGATGGTCTGCATCCCAGGGTACTTAAGGAGGTGGCTCTAGAAATCGTGGACGTGTTGGTAATTATTTTCCAAGGTTCTATAGATTCAAGATCCATTCCTGCGGATTGGAGGGGGGCAAATGTTGTCCCACTTTTCAAGAAAGGAGGGAGAGAGAAAACAGGAAACTACAGACTGGTTAGCCTGACATCAGTGGTGGGAAAGATGCTGGAGTCAATTATAAAAGATGAAATTACGACTCATTTGGATAGCAGTAACAGAATAGGTCAGAGTCAACATGGATTTACAAAGGGGAAATAGTGCTTGACTAATCTTCTGGAAATTTTTGAGGATGTATCTATGAAGATGGATAAGGGAGAGCCAGTGGATGTAGTGTACCTGGACTTTCAGAAAGCCTTTGATAAAGTCCAGCATAGGAGATTGGTGAACAAAATTAGGGCACATGGTATTGGGGGCAAAATACTGAGTTGGATTGAAAATTGGCTGGATGACAGGAAGCAAAGAGTAGTGATAAACGGGTCCCTTTTGGAAAGGCAGGCAGTGGCCAGTGGGGTACCACAAGGTTCGGTGCTGGGCCCGCAGCTGTTTACGATATATATTAATGATATAGACGAAGGCATTAGAAGTAATATTAGCAAATTTGCTGATGACAGAAAGTTGGGTGGAAGTGTGAAATGTGAGGAGGATGTTATGAGAATACAGGGTGACTTGGACAGGCTAGGTGAGTGGACGGATGCATGGCAGATGCAGTTTAATGTGGATAAATGTGTGGTTATACACTTTGGTGGCAAGAACAGGAAGGCAGATTACTATCTCAACGGAGTCAAGTGAGGTAAAAGGGAAGCACAATGAGATCTAGGTGTTCTTGTACATCAGTCAATGAAAGCAAGCATGCAGGTACAGCAGGTAGTGAAGAAAGCTAATAGCATGCTAGCCTTCATAACAAGAGGAATTGAGTATAGGAGCAAAGAGGTCCTTCTGCAGCTGTACAGGGCCGTGGTGAGACCGCACCTAGAGTATTGTGTGCAGTTTTGGTCTCCCAATTTGAGAAAGGACATTCTTGCTATTGAGGGAGTGCAGCGTAAGTTCACAAGGTCAATTCCCGGAATGGTGGGACTATCATATGTTGAAAGATTGGAGTGACTGGGCTTGTATACTCTTGAGTTTAGAAGGATGAGAGGGGATCTGATTGAGACATAAGATTATTAAGGGATTGGACACTGTGGAGGCAGGAAGCATGTTTCCACTGATGGATGAGTCCAGGACCAGAGGACAAAGTTTAAAAATAAGGGGTAGGTAATTTAGAACAGAGTTGAGGAAAAACTTCTTCACCCAGAGAGTGGTGGATATATGGAATGCTCTGCCCCAGAAGGCAGTGGAGGCCAACTCTCTGGATGCTTTCAAGAAAGAGATGGATAGAGCTCTTAAAGATAGTGGAATCAAGGGTTATGGGGATAAGGCAGGAACAGGATACTGATTGTGGATGATCAGCCATGATCATAATGAATGGTGGTGCTGGCTCGAAGGGCTGAATGGCCTACTCCAGCACCTATTGTCCATTGTCTATTGTCTATTGTAACTCAGAGACACAAGAGAGAGAGACGTTTTTCCGTAGAGACATGAAGAGAGGCAACGCAGCCAAAGAAATGCTACTGAACCACGCTGACAAGGGCCACAAATTGCACTGCCACAAAAAATTGAATAAACTTCTCCATCTCAGAACTGGTCCTACTCATTCCACCCATGGGTAATCCTCCAACTATTTAACTACAGAAGCTATCAGAGCACTAAATTCTGACTTCAAGCTTTCAATCCCTTCATGTCAAAACAAGCCTATAGAGATAATACTGCTATTATTTTCACGTTTATAATTATCTTCTTCAAATATTTGTATTGTATTCTAGTCAGTAACTGTATCATCATTTACTTAGTAACCTTCAGCAATAGCTTTCAAATAAACTAATCTTTGATCACATTTAAAATTAAACCTTTGCTTTTTTTTATAAAGAGAGATTGGAACACTTGATAATAGGAAGCTAAATGAGTATATAAATGTGCAGTACACGGAAAATTCAGCAAACACCTTTCTTGTAGTTGCGGCAAGTGTCACTGGAAGAAAAGTTTGAAATTTGTTTCCTAACCGTATACTGGCAGTACTTCTACCAGAGAGAGTGAAGAAGTTCAAGAAGGTAACACATCACCATCTTCAATTAGTGAAGGAGAACACAGTGGCAATTTCAAAAAAAACCCAAAAAATCTTCTGCAATAAAAAACTAGCATGAGGCAGGGTGAAGTTTTTTTTAGGAACAGAGGTTCAGGGGAAAGCTAGAATACTTGTACTTCCTGTAAAATTTTTACGAAAGGAAGGGGAGACTGATCAAATATTGAAAGATATAGAGGCAACAGAGGGAATGGGTGGGGTTATTCATCCTAAACTAGGAAGTCTGCCAGTAATCAAATGTGATCAGATGGTTTGCATTCTAGGTTGATGTGAAAGGGCTTGCCATAACCTTTCAGTTTTCCTTAGATAGTGAATAAATATCAGAAGATTAAAAAGTGCCAAATATGTCTTGCTAATTCAAGGGAGGGTCAAAGGACATTCCCAAAGATGAAATAAAAGAAATAAGCGGGCACTTGGAAATATTTAGTTGCTTAAGGAGGACCACAGAGATTTGTCAAAGACATATTTTATGCTTGACTAACAATTACATTTTTGATAAAAGTAACAGATATGATTGAAGAAGAGAATGTAATGCACTTTGTCAAATGTTTTCTTACATCTGTATTTATGAAATTTTAGATACAAGGCTAATGAACAAATTGAAGCTCAGGTCATTGCAGGATCAGCGTCAATTTGGATTTAAAAAATCAGATTGATGACAGGAAACACAGTCACTGTATATGATTATTTTTCAGACTGAAAATGATGGACAGTGATCTTTTGAAGGATCGCAGCATTTTGTGAAATATATAATTTTGATATTGCAATACAGAGTAAAATCGCAAAAATAATCACTGATGTCAAAGTTGAAAGTGTGAAAAGCATTGAGCACAAATGCCAATCAATAAAGAAATGAGATTTGTACAGCTTGCTCAGATCAGAGTGAGGATTGTACGCTCGATGAGCTAATGGATCATGGCACAGGAAGCTGTTCCAGTGGAGCGGCAAAAATAAACATACAGTAGTAGGGGATAGTAAAACAATTGGAATTAAAACCAATCTCAGGAAGGGCCCAGAAGAATATGTTGCCTGCCTGTTTGGGATATCTGGTTGGACCTAGACAGGAAATTTCAGTGGGGAGAAAAGTATTCAATCATTATGGCCCATGTAGAAACCAATGTCATAGGCAAGACAAGGATTGAGATTCAGGAGCTGTGAACCAAATAAATAAAGCAAAATTTCAAAAGGTCATATTCTCTGGGTGTGCAAATTATTATAGGTCAAATTTGATGTGGCTCAAATAACTGATGTGGAGAGGTGGCCCTGTTACTGGTTTGAAGAAAATGGTACATATATTGTTGGGTCTTCAGGTGAACCATGCTGGAGACAGTGGTCGAGAAATCTGTAAAAATAGGGCATGAGATAGGGTGTTAATATTGACGGCTAGTGATGAAATCTGGGGAAATGTAACAAATTAACAAGTAGCGATAAGACATGAGCTAGGAAATGATAAGCAGATCACAATAGAAAGAAACAGAGAGCACAAATCCAACAGTAAATCAAAAAGATAAGGGTAAAAATAAGTAAAAAGGACAAAACTAAAAGCTCTGTATCTGAATGCACATAGCATTTGATGCAAAACAGATAAAATGATGGTGAAAATAGCCAAAGATGACCTAAATTTAGGAAGTAGAAGAGTTTAGAGTGGGGAAGAAAAATAATAAAGGCAAGAATTCAACTGTTGGGCCAATCTTCTATGGTGCACCAGCCCCCGAAGAATAATCAAGTGTTAGGGTGGTACATAAAGAAAGAGATAGAGATAATAGGAGCTTGTCAGAAAAAATATGGTGATCATCATGAGGGATTTTAACCTGCATACAGACAGGAAAAATCAGATGAGCAAAGCCTAGAAGAAAAGTTCATAGAATATTTATTGAGATAGGTTCTTACAAGCTCATGGTTTGGAGCCACAAGAGATGAGGCTATACTAGATCTCATATTGCACAATGAGGTAAGATTAAATGATAACATCCTGTGAAGGTGCCTTTTTGTAATGGTGATCATAATATGATTGAATTTTACATTCAGATTGAAGAATAGAAGAGTGAATCTAAGACTAGTATTTTAAATTTAAATAAGAGCAATTGAGGGGGAATGAAAGCAGATCTACATGAATTAAACTGGCAAACAACTTAAAGGATAGGTCAGCAGGGACGTAGTGCCAGACATTTCAGAATACAAAGAACAGATGTATTCCAGTGAGGAGGAAAAATTTCAAGAGAAAGTGCAATTGCACTCAGTAATTGCATAGAAATTGGTCGTGGGTCAGTACATTACTTTTATTAAATATTCAGTCCAAAGAGGCCCAGAAGATTAATAAGGAGAAAAAAAAATTAGAGTACAAGACTGGTCAGTTTGTTTAACTTCTGTCATAAGGGGAGTGTTAAAAACTATCATTAATGACATCAAGGCAGGGCCTTTCAAAATTTCAAGCTAATCAGGCAGAGCCAACTTGGTTTATTTTTACAGGGAAATAATGCTCAACCAATTTATTGGAGTTCTTTAAAGGAGTGATATGTTTATGGATAATGGAAAACTGGTGCACGTATTGTATTGTAATTATGTTTCCAGAAAGACCTTGATAGGGTGCCACAACAAAGGTTATTGTGGAAAACAAAGATATACAGCGTACGGGGGCAACATATTGGCAGGTCAGAAGATTAGGTAGCTAACAGGAAACAAAGAACTGACACAAATGGGTCAGTTTCTGCTTGATAAGATGTTATGAGTGGTGTACAATGGAGATCATTGCTGAGACCTCAACATCTTACAACTTATATAGATGACTGATTAAAGGACTGAAGGCATGCTGCTAAATTTGCTGATGATCAAAAAAAACTAGGTTGAAAAGCAAGGTGTTAAGAGACATACGGTGCGATAGAAGGATATGGTTGGATTAAATGAGTGGACAATAATCTGGAAAGTGGATAATAAAATGTGAAATTGTGATATTGTCCATTTTCACAGGAAGAATTAAAGGACACATTATGAAAATAGTGAGAGACTACTCGACTCTGAGACACAGAGTTCTGGGTATACCAGAGCATAAACCATAAAATAATAAAATGTGAGGCTGGATGAACACAGCAGGCCAAGCAGCATCTCAGGAGCACAAAAGCTGACGTTTCGGGCCTAGGCCCTTCATCAGAGAGGGGGATGGGGAGAGGGAACTGGAATAAATAGGGAGAGAGGGGGAGGCGGACCTAAGATGGAGAGTAAAGAAGATAGGTGGAGAGAGTATAGGTGGGGAGGTAGGGAGGGGATAGGTCAGTCCAGGGAAGACGGACAGGTCAAGGAGGTGGGATGAGGTTAGTAGGTAGATGGGGGTGCGGCTTGGGGTGGGAGGAAGGGATGGGTGAGAGGAAGAACCGGTTAGGGAGTCAGAGACAGGTTGGACTGGTTTTCGGATGCAGTGGGTGGGGGGGGAAGAGCTGGGCTGGCTGTGTGGTGCAGTGGGGGGAGGGGACGTACTGGGCTGGTTTAGGGATGCAGTAGGGGAAGGGGAGATTTTGAAACGGGTGAAGCCCACATTGATACCATATGGCTGCAGGGTTCCCAGGCGGAATATGAGTTGCTGTTCCTGCAACCTTCGGGTGGCATCATTGTGGCAGTGCAGGAGGCCCATGATGGACATGTCATCTAGAGATTGGGAGGGGGAGTGGAAATGGTTTGCGACTGGGAGGTGCAGTTGTTCCTACTTCCTACAGACTAAGGGGATGGCCATGGGCACCCGCATGGGCCCCAGCTATGCCTGCCTCTTTGTAGGTTACGTGGAACAGTCCCTCTTCCGCACCGACACAGGCCCCAAACCCCACCTCTTCCTCCGGTACATTGATGACTGTATCGGCGCCGCCTCTTGCTCCCCAGAGGAACTCGAACAGTTCATCCACTTCACCAACACCTTCCACCCCAACCTCAAGTTCACCTGGGCCGTCTCCAACACACCCCTCACTTTCCTGGACCTCTCAGTCTCCATCTCAGGCAACCAGCTTGTAACTGATGTCCATTTCAAGCCCACCGACTCCCACAGCTACCTAGATTACACCTCCTCGCACCCACCCTCCTGCAAAAATTCCATCCCCTATTCCCAATTCCTCCGCCTCCGCCGCATCTGCTCCCACGATAAGACATTCCACTCCCGCACATCCCAGATGTCCAAGTTCTTTAAGGACCGCAACTTTCCCCCCACAGTGATCGAGAACGCCCTTGACCCCGTATCCCGTATTTCCCGCAACACATCCCTCACACCCCGCCCCCGCCACAACCGCCCCAAGAGAATCCCCCTCATTCTCACACACCACCCTACCAACCTCCGGATACAACGCATCATCCTCCGACACTTCCGCCATTTACAATCCGACCCCACCACCCAAGACATTTTTCCATCCCCACCCCTGTCTGCTTTCCGGAGAGACCACTCTCTCCGTGACTCCCTTGTTCGCTCCACACTGCCCTCCAACCCCACCACGCCCGGCACCTTCCCCTGCAACCGCAGGAAATGCTACACTTGCCCCCACACCTCCTCCCTCACCCGTATCCCAGGCCCCAAGATGACATTCCACATTAAGCAGAGGTTCACCTGCACATCTGCCAATGTGGTATATTGCACCCACTGTACCCGGTGCGGCTTCCTCTACATTGGGGAAACCAAACGGAGGCTTGGGGACCGCTTTGCAGAACACCTCCGCTCGGTTCGCAACAAACAACTGCATCTCCCAGTCGCAAACCATTTCCACTCCCCCTCCCATTCTCTAGATGACATGTCCATCATGGGACTCCTGCACTGCCACAATGATGCCACCCGAAGGTTGCAGGAACAGCAACTCATATTCCGCCTGGGAACCCTGCAGCCATATGGTATCAATGTGGACTTCACCAGTTTCAAAATCTCCCCTTCCCCTACTGCATCCCTAAACCAGCCCAGTACGTCCCCTCCCCCCACTGCACCACACAACCAGCCCAGCTCTTCCCCCCCACCCACTGCATCCCAAAACCAGTCCAACCTGTCTCTGACTCCCTAACCGGTTCTTCCTCTCACCCATCCCTTCCTCCCACCCCAAGCCGCACCCCCATCTACCTACTAACCTCATCCCACCTCCTTGACCTGTCCGTCTTCCCTGGACTGACCTATCCCCTCCCTACCTCCCCACCTATACTCTCTCCACCTATCTTCTTTACTCTCCATCTTAGGTCCACCTCCCACTCTCTCCCTATTTATTCCAGTTCCTTCTCCCCATCCCCCTCTCTGATGAAGGGTCTAGGCCTGAAACGTCAGCTTTTGTGCTCCTGAGATGCTGCTTGGCCTGCTGTGTTCATCCAGCCTCACATTTTATTATCTTGGAATTCTCCAGCATCTGCAGTTCCCATCATCTCTCATCACTTTCAACACTGTTTTGCTAAGTATATTTCACTGTGGACCAGTCAAAATACAAATGTCTGCTCAACACACTTCATGTGGGAGCATGTCATTCTCTGATTTTTCCGACTTTTTTCCCCTCACCTAGGATGTGAATGGAATCAGCCATGTGCTTAGCAAAAAGTTCTTCTTTCTCAGTCATCACCCTTTGATTTGGCATGGTGGTACAAGTGCAGGTGACACAGTAGACTGCTGCAGAGACAGATCACCATTTCTGCAATGAATTGCATGTTTCTTTACATATGTTTACAAACCGATTGAATGGACTAGAATCCCTTTTGGTTTTGTTTAAGACAGAGTTGGCACAGAGATTTAAAATGCCATTCAAGCTAGACACCCTCCACTATAGGGAAGCTTGCAAACCCTAGTAAAGCCTGTTGTTTGTTTTGCTAGTTACTCACTTTGGTTATAAAAGTAGATTGGAGAAATTAGACTGTTTCCCTGGGAGAAAGGAAGGCTGACATGAGATTTAGCCAAAATCAGGAGGGGATCTAGATAAAGCTGTTTTGATCCAGGCTGATGGAAATGGGCTGTTAATCCAGAGGCCTAGAAAACGTTCTGGGGACTCAGATTCAAATCCTGCTATGGCAGGTGGTGAATTTGAATCCAATAAAAATATCTGGAATTAAGGATCTAATGACGACCAACCCTTTGTTGATTGTCAGAAAAAACCCCATCTGGTTCACTAATGTCATTTAGGAAAGGAAAGTGCCATCCTCGCCTGGTCTGGCCTACATATGACTCCAGATCCACTGCAATGTGGTTGACTGTCAACTGCCCTCTGGACAATTAGGGATGGGCAATAAATGCTGCTTGGTCACCAATGCCCTAATCCCATGAATGAATTAAAAAAAAAACTGGACGAGGCAAATTCTGGGAAAACAATACCTGACTTGACAGACCATGTGATAATGGGAACTGCAGATACTGGAGAATCCAAGATAACAAAGTGTGAAGCTGGATGAACACAGCAGGGTCTGATGAATGGTCTAGGCCCGAAACATCAGCTTTTGTGCTCCTGAGATGTTGCTTGGCCTGCTGTGTTCATCCAGCTTCACACTTTGTTATCTTGACAGACCATGTGTTTAATTTTGTTGTTGGTGACCATGCTGGTTAGTCACTGAAACATATTCATATGAAGTGGCAGATGTTCTTTAACAACAGAACATAAGTTTATTGCACAAAAGAAAAAAATAAATAGATATATTTAGAATGAAGTTTAAAAGAGCTTAATAAAACAAGAAAAGTTTAAATCTATTTCTCAACTCGAAATATCACTTGTATCATAGTTGCTTATATCTTTATTTAACTTTATTTCCAGGTTCTTTCCCTTTGACTGTTGAGACTTGATTGTATGATTCATTTTCAAATCTGGTGGCACCTCTTCAGTTCTGATGGCCAAAACTGTTTCAGTTCTAACAACTTCAAGGCTTCTATACAAGCTCTCCTAGTCTGAAAACTCCACACTAAAACATTTCAGTATGTCTGGTTCCCTGAACTGATTTGGTCTCACCACCCAGAAGAAACTGTTCTACCTTCTGAATTGAACTCTGGGTCTTTCTGACTTGAGACTTTGAACTTTATGTTCCGAGTCAAGACTATACTAATAGTTTTAGAGTATTTACTCTTGTCATAAACTCAACGACATAGACATATTATCGACTAAAACCGTAGGGGTTCTCTCAGGTATTTAACTACAAATATCTGCTTTCTTACAAATAAAAAACAAGAAGAACTGCAGATGCTGTGAATCAGGAACAAAAACAAAGTTGCTGGAAAAGCTCAGCAGGTCTGACATCTGTGAAGGAAAAAACAGAGTTATCGTTTCAGATCCAGTGACCCTTCCTTTGTGTGTATGCTTTCTTACAAGTAACACATTTAGGACACTGGCCAAGTCACTTTTTGAGCTGTTTTAAATAAAACAAAAAAGGTCTTCACAGAATTGTCCCACATCCATCTGCCTCTATTTTGAAATCCAAATCCAAAAATAAAACATGCATATAAAATACACCTTCATCACAGAGCAGCTAGGAATACCTTTTTTTCCTGTCAAAGGACAAGAGTGAGGTGGCAAATAATTAGTAAAAGTAGTAGTTGAGGCACATTTAGTTGAAGGAATGCAAAGGGAATTAAACTTTAATCGGGAGAGGAATGATGTGCAGGATTAAATAGAGCAACACCAATAAAATTACATGTTCAGAGCACCGTTGTATACATGATGTGCCAAATGGCTTCTATCTGCACTGTAATGATTGTATTATTCTGTGTGCCTTGGACACTATTTTGGAGCTCTAAGGACACTCTTAGTACTTCACAAATAGGTGTGAATAATTCAAATTTATTGCACTTAGAATTTTAAAAAATTTCATCTGACAATGGCAAGTTACTGCTTGCCATAAGTGCATTAAAGTGGCGGTGGTAAACTAACTTGCTGAATGGCTGCAGTCTATCTGGTGGAGGTACTCTCATAACGCTACATCGTATGAGTCTATAGCTCAGCCTTCGCAATGAAATATAATTTTATCTATCATTGCCTCCGAAAGATGATTTGACCCATTTTTAAATAATGGTTCCGTTCATGACCAAACAGTTGAGAATTCCACTGATGCTGAAATACATTATAAAATATTTTATGGATGCTATTAGTCTTCAGCCTCAGTGCAAACTGTGAACCAGAAAGAATTTAAATACTTTTTGATGGAGAGCCTAAGGGCTGAAGGAATTCCTTCTTGGTGACTTAAAAAGTAAACTTAAATTAATTTTTAATTTTCAATTCAATCTTAATTCTTTTTAGCGGGCATAATTACTTGTAAAGATCATCGTATAGTAAGAATATCTAATTCATCACGGTTTTCTAATACTACTGTACTACAATTACAATGACAGCATGTTTGCCTTTGCAATCTTGAGAGCACAGTTTGTATTTTTTTCAAGAAATGCAAAAGAATAATGCTCGAGGTTTTCTAATTTTGCATTCCCTCCAACTCTTAAATTTTCTTTTGACTCAAATGTAAGGTACTTTAATTGTGATCTTGACAGTGCAGAAGTTGAACATCCTGGCTATTGTTATTCTCTTTTTATCTCCATTTTTTTTCTCATTCTCACCTGAAAATTTTGATTCATGCTGCATCATCATTTTCAATTCACCAGCAGCCCTCTGTTACTTGTTAGTCTCCATATTCTAAAATGTGTTAGATAAATCATCATGAAAGACATCACAGCTGAATATCGTTCTTTATGTCAACCAAACACTTTCCACCAGTGACTAAAAGTGGAAATCTTTGTTGATTAAGTAATGGGAAGATATTGCCATTACCTTTGGTCTCCTCTCTGGCAATTTTCTGAGCTGCATAAAATAGTGTTGACGTATTTGACCACATCTGGGACACAGAGCATTGAGCTCAAAACAGACCTTTTGGTCCAACCAGGCCAATGCCAAACATAAAGACCAAACTAATCTAGTCCCACCTGCCTGATGTTGGTCCATATCCCTCCAAACTTTTCCTATCCATGCACTTATTCAAATGTCTTTTCCAAAACTTGTCCCTGCCTCAGCCATGCCTTCATTGTCTCCAGATTTAACTATTCCAACAGTCTCCTTGCCTGCTTGCCACTTTCAACACTTTGTAAACTTGAGGCTATCCAAAACTCTGCTGGCCCATGGGCATCACTTCAAATCCCATTTGTCCATCACCCTATGCCTGCTGGCTTACTTTAGCTTTCAGTCAGCAGTGCCTTGATTTAAAAATTCTCATCCTTTTTGGATCCCTACATGATATTACCCTTCCCTATTTCTGTTATGCCTGACACCCTACAAGATACCTGTATGCCTTCAGTTCTAGCCTCTTTAATATCCCTTATTCTAATTATTCCAGCACTAGTGGTCATTCCTTCAGCTACCATTGGGCTACACTGGAAATCCCTCTTAAAAACTCTCCCTCCCTCTACCCCTTTCCTCCTTTAAGACACACATTTAAACCCATCTCCTTTTCCAAACTCTTGGCTTTCTGCCCTACTTTGCTTTATGTGGCTCAGTTTTGTTTCACAATGTTCTTTGAGAAGGTGACCAAACAGGTAGATGAGAGTAAACAAGTTGATGTGGTGTATATGCATTTTAGCAAGGTGTTCGATAAGGTTCCCCACAGTAGGCTATTGTACGAAATGCGGAGGAATGGAATTGTGGGAGATATAGCAGTTTGGATTGGAAATTGGCTTGCTGAAAGAAGACAGAGGGTGGTAGTTGATGGGAAATGTTCATCCTGGAGACCAGTTACTTTTGGTGTACCGCAAGGGTCGGTGTTGGGTCCACTGCTGTTTGTCATTTTTATAAATGACCTGGATGAGGGAGTAGAAGGATGGGTTAGTAAATTTGCAGATGACATTAAGGTCGGTGGAGTTGTGGATAGTGACGAAGGATGTTGTAGGTTACAGAGAGACATAGATAAGTTGCAGAGCTGGGCTGAGAGGTGGCAAATGGAGTTTAATGCGGACAAGTGTGAGGTGATGCACTTTGGTCAGAGTAACCAGAAAGCAAATTACTGGGCTAATGGTAAGATTCTTGGTAGAGTAGATGAGCAGATAGATCTCGGTGTCCATATACACAGATCCTTGAAAGTTGCCACCCAGGTTGACAGGGTTGTTAAGAAGGCGTAGAGTGTTTTAGCTTTTATTAATAGAGGGATCGATTTCTGGAACCATGAGATTATGCTGCAGCTGTACAAAACTCTGGTGCGGCCGCACTTGGAGTATTACGTACAGTTCAGGTCACCGCATTATGAGAAGGATGTGGAAGCTTTGGAAAGGGTGCAGAGGAGATTTACCAGGATGTTGCCTGGTATGGAGGGAAGGTCTTACGAGGAAAGACTTGAGGCTGTTTTTGTTAGAGAGAAGAAGGTTGAGAGGTGACTTAATTGAGACATATAAAATATCAGAGGGTTAGATAGGGTGGATAGGGAGAGCCTTTTACCTAGGATGGTGACGGCAAGCATGAGGGGGCATAGCTTTAAATTGAGGGGTGAAAGATATAGGACAGATGTCAGAGGTAGTTTCTTTACTCAGAGAGTAGTAAGGGAATGGAACGCTTTGCCTGCAACGGTAGTAGATTCGCCAACTTTAGGTACATTTAAGTCGTCATTGGACAAGCATATGGACGTACATGGAATAGCGTAGGTTAGGTGGGCTTCAGATTGGTATGACAGGTCAGCACAACAGAGGGCCGAAGGGCCTGTACTGTGCTGTAATGTTCTATGTTCTATGTTCTATGTCCCGATAAAGCACCTTGGGACATCACATTATGTTGAAAGCACCAAATAAATATGAGTTGTTGTTCTGATATTGGTTACGTCTTTTCACAACTAAAATCTGTTGCATTGTTCCAACAACCAATGTAACTGAGATCAACAGTCATGCCATAGACCATGATTTAAACACAGGACCTTTCTGATTTGTATTGTTAAACTGCCAAACCATACCATGGGAAAAAAGGACAGTTGGCTATTGAGTGTATTGTAACTTTCTATTTTCAATCATAACCATAATTATACCACTTTGTTTCACTTCTGAAACACATCAATTAAGAACTAATTTTCATTAATCACATGACTTGCAGCTTGGCTATAAGCTGCAGAAAGAATATTGAGGCTTTACACATGCTTACATTACAGGTTTACAATATGCTTATTGTAATAAAATGCAAATTCAAAAAGTGAAAAATTGTTTTTTTATTAGAACAACTTACATGCATTATTTGACAGAATGCCTGTTTCTGCTTGCACCTTCCCTTTCTACATACCAGTATAGAGCCAGAGCGTGGAAGTTATTAAAGTCATGATTTATTTCACTGAGGACTGTATGGATATTGTTACCAAACAGAGTGAAAACCTTTATTAAAAAAATTTAAGGTGGAGTTCACAGTGGTTGAAAGCAAACTGAATTTGGTCTTTCAACATGTGCCCATCCAAATTAAAAGCAGCAACAGCCTCAAAATTAATTTTGTAATGGACACTGACCTTTTGGCAGGAGGACAGGAAAGAAATACACATTGTTATCAGTAGCATCGTATGTAACCATTCTGGTGTCATGTTCTCATACAATTTATTTTGTGTATTTTTACTGAAAATATATTTTTAAAGCATTCAGACAAAGAGAATTGATAGCATGGTAATGACTTTGTGTTAATTCTCCAGGCGCAGGCAAGGCCACATCCCATCCTCTGCATGTCTCACATGGTGCACTTCATTAATATCATTCAAGAAAACTATACAGCCTGATCTTTGTCTGCTGTGCTTCAATAAATTGGTGTAAAGTGCCACTGGAAGAATATAATTTTTCCTCTCACTCTTTGAAGGTGAGATGTCCTGTAATAACAGAATTCTCTGGATACACAACTGCTTCATTTCACATGAATAGGAATTAGCCATTCAAGCTCAAGTATCTTCTAAGCATTCCTGAAATGTACCTCAATTCTATTAATCCAGCTTTGCTCCTTGACTCCTGATACCATCTTTGTGTAACAAAATTGGAATCACACTTTCAGCTGATCCAACATGTTTTACAGATGTGTGGTTCATTTTTATTTTCATTCATAATGGCTCAGATCCAATGTTAAGATTACGCTCTTTTGTCGCTATCGATGGAAGCATATTCCATATCTACCTTATAAAATCTATTATTACTTTAAAT
The DNA here is from genome assembly GCF_030684315.1 of Stegostoma tigrinum. Lineage (NCBI taxonomy): Eukaryota > Metazoa > Chordata > Chondrichthyes > Orectolobiformes > Stegostomatidae > Stegostoma > Stegostoma tigrinum. The sequence goes on along the minus strand of NC_081361.1, from coordinate 52,548,463 downwards.
ACCTTGACTAGATCTCTATTCATCTGTTTAAACTAAAGGTAATGCAATCAAGAATCATGCTGATTAGCTGATTAACTATTTAGCCTGGTGAATATTACCATCCTGAGGTGCAGTGATGGTGATTTTAGTGGAGCTTATAGTAGCAGGAACCATGGCAGCCTTACCAACACAGGAGAAGCCCCAGGTCAGTCTCCTGGCAAAGGTAAAACCTCTTCAATTAATTTCAATGATGTAAGGGACTGACAATGAGATTGTTGTTTGAGACTGGCAGAATGTCAATTAGACTTATTAACCAATTAATTAACAGCAATTATCCTGAGCCTAACACATTTCAATGGTGACTTAGAGAATAAATCAGAACTGCTTGCTATCAGTACTTCCTGGAGGTTGCCTAGCAACCTTTCTCAAGAGGCAAGGACTTTAAAAGGGAGACCTGCTGAATAACCACCCATTCAAACCTCCAGCATTCTCTGTCCACACCACTTCCTGTGACTAGCACACCAATATCCCAATCCTGGCCTAACTCCTTTTTAACTTCGGCTCCCTTGGCAATTTTGATCTTTGGTGAGTGCATTGTCAGCTGTTCCCACTACTCCCAATTACTCTGGCAAGCAACGGAGAGCCGCTGGGCTCAGATTAGTTGCCAAATGACAGCAGGAAGGGCTTCCTGCAGAGATAGGAATTTCTATTTTTAATTGTGGACTGAAAAGAAACCAAGGATAGTCAGAGGGTTACTGTATGTTTTGAATTCAAATAACCTGACATTCATTGTAAGCACCCTTCAGACAGCTGCTCATTCAAGTAGTTTTTAAAGTATGGTTGCAGATGAACTGGAGTTGAGGGGCTGTAACAAGACAGAATGTTGGATGGCACAGCTGATCATAGACTAGTGACAAAGACCTTTTGCGGTAGTGTGATAGGGTTTCAGGTAGCAGAGCAGCTTGAATCTGTGAACAAGATACCAAGAAGTCTTCAGAACACCTTAGAAGCTTTCTCTGTTCTCTGTAGTAAAATCTGCTTTAAGTCCAAAGAAAATTAGTTTACCTTTTCTTCAGCAGTTGCTGAAAGTTATGACATTTAATTAATAAGACAGAGATCTTTTACAAGAGAAGCAACCATCCTGTGCTTCTTGCACACCAATGCAAGTCTCTGGAGAAGGAAGACCAAGCAGTAGCAAAATGACTAGCACAACAATCTCAGGAACCCTGTAAACAGTAACTGCTGAACTGCCTTTCTAGGTTTACCCTCTATCTAATATATCCATGTTATTTCTTGCACATAAGAGGCGTTTTTAAATGGGATTAGAATTGAGTGGCAGGGTTATATACCAATTTCTCAATTGTTTACCTGTAGCTAGATCTAATTACTTACAATAATATTCATTTCTGTTAAATACAGAAATCTGGTCTGTGATTTCAGTCAGCCTGGATCTAAAATGCAGGTAAAATTGGAGAATTAAGCATACCTTTAGAATTCTTTAACTTTTGTGACAAACTCAAGGAATAATGAGGCTTGATTTCCAATGCATTTTTCCTCACGAGCCATGATATTGCCCTGCTGTGGTCCTGAATTGTGGGGAACTCCCAGTGGCCTGCCAAATGCCTGAACCCCTCCAAGGAACAAATGGGAGTTCCACGCTAGTTCGCTATCTTGAGGGAAATTCATTGTTGAAACTATTGAAGATCGCTGGTCGTAGGACAATATCCTCAGGAACTCTTGCAGAAATGAAGAAAAGTGAAACTAAGAAGGGACACTGGACTAAAACTCTGCTTTCTCTTCACAGATGTTGCCAAACCTGCCAGGTTTCTCCAGCAATTTCTGTTTTTGTTCCTGCAGAGACATCCTTGAACTGAGATGACTGAACTCTAATAAGCACAACCATCATGCTGAGTGACAGGAATAACTAATAACGCCATAGGGTTTTCCACTGATTCTCACTGACTCCGGCTTGTTAGAGGTCCTTGATCCATCCTTGGTTAAACGCTATCTTGATGTCAAGGACAGTCACCCTCATGGCTCAGCTCTTTTGTGCAGTTTTGAGCCAAGGCTATAATGAGGTGAGGAGCTGCAAAGCCCTGGCATAACCCAAACGAGCATCAGTGACTAGATTATTCCTTTGCAATTGCCACTTGATAACATGATTGATGATCACTTCCACATAAAAAGGTGAATGTTAGTGTTTGAATGAATCATTTCTTAATTAAATACGGGTCATCATAAGTTAGTTGCAGATTGCTCTTATTAGGCTTGAAAGGAGACACTGGTTGGGAAAACCTAAATAATTGATAGTTCAGGCTTTCATAACACAGAAGATTGAAGAGTGAATATGGAGAAATATGGTTCAAAATATGCAAATTCATGATTTCGAATGAGTCACCCTCTAAGTTAGTTAGCAAATTTGAGTGTAAAAGGAAAAATTCCATCATCTGTTCACTCTGAATTACATCAGTCGATCACTTGCTACCACAGGTGTATCATGCATTGTTCAAATTCACACACTTGCAAGAGATCACAAGCAGCTTACTTAGGTGTCTGTACTTTCATCTAGAGAGGACGAATTTTGAAAATGATCATTTTTTTTTTCTTGCTTGAATAAGATTTTCTTCTTGAGAATGCTACTACATTGACTCAGAGTTAGCAATCCTGGTCTTGTGATCCCTTCCACTCAGTTTCAAGTATCCTCAATAGGCAAGTGTCAGAGGCCAGTATTTCTCTGAAGAAAAGGGATATAAAGTAATTTCTAGGCTACTGTCAATACCTTAATGAGAGCAAACTACTCATGTCATTTCACTTGTATATGTTGTACTGCTCTTAGATGGCGGGGATAAAAAGATAAATCAATTCATAAAATGAACAGAAGATATTTTCCCCCAGCTTTTAAAAAATGAATTAAAGTATAAAATTCAAGAACAGTAAAAGGGTGAACTTGTTCAGATATCCACACAACTATTCACTTTAATCAACAAATTATTCAATTTCTTCTTTCGCTAGCAACAAAGTTAATTGTCTTTATTTATAGTTTTCACTTCAATGGCCTTCACTCAATGTTTTACACAATCTACCATTTTGTATGGAAAATTTTGTTTTCCATTCTTACTTCAAACTTCATAATTTTACATTGTGTTCTCTCATATTTGAACCCTGCCACTACAAACAGTTTCCATCATAGTTTTGGAAACTTTTGACTGAATATTTGGAACTTTCTCTTCAGAAATAAAACAACCTCATTTCAATATTATTATATCCTCCTTATGGCTAGGCAAATGTTATTCTAAATGGATGACAATACCTTAAAAAACAAGGAATCAATGAATGAGATAATGGGAATTGCAGATGCTGGAGAATCCAAGATAACAAAGTGTGGGGCTGGATGAACACAGCAGGCCAAGCAGCATCTTAGGAGCACAAAAGCTGACGTTTCGGGCCTAGGCCGTTCATCAGAAAAAAATGAAGAAGGGTCTAGGCCTGAAACATCAGCTCTTGTGCTCCTAAGATGCTGCTTGGCTTGCTGTGTTCATCCAGCCCCAAACTTTGTTATCTTGAATCAATGAATGAGATCTATTGTGGTTAATCCATTCGATAATGCGATTATAAGTACATTATTTTCTTTTATTTCTTCGGCTTGGCATTGATAGTGTCAGTTTTATAGATTCATCTATCATGGCACCCAGCTCTCTTCCCTGATTATATATTCTTTCAACATAATGTATTTTGATTCTTTATTGCCATTCTTAATTATTGCATGCTTCTTTCCACTGAATTGCATCTATTGCACCTATTTTTCACCTTTAAAACTATGATTTTTTAAAAAGCCCCTTTTAATGTTTTTCAGCATTGCAAGATCCTCCACAAAATATCCCCTTTAAAATTGCCATAAATCATAGACCTTTTCAGAAATAATTGCTCCGAAAAGCAACGACTAGCATTTGATGTGTTGATATGTACAGCCATCATTGAATAAACAAATTTCAGGCAATAATGACAAAGTACCATGTGTGACCTGACTATTTTAGGACAACAGTGTAATCTATAATACATTCAGAGTAGCTAAATAGACACAACAATCTGGAAAAGAAATTCCAACTACACAACAAATAGTAGAAACTTACTTACATATGTTCATAAGCTTACAGGAATGAGACATTCAATTTATTGCAAACAGAATACCAGAGAAACTCAACAGGTCAAACAGCACTTGTGCAGAGAGAAGCAGAATTAAAGTTTCAAGGTCAATATGGCTCCTTTTTCTTGTACCTGAAGTTTTCTAAATTGATATAAATGCAGGATTGGGTGATAGTTGATAACAAATTAATCCCAAAACTCCAAGTAAATAATTAATAGTTATTTCCAATGTGACTCTAAGCAGGATTTGTTCAAGAATCTGGCATCAATTATTTGAATCAACTCTCGAACCAGATAATTCTGAGTTATATAGGATAAGGATAAACAACAAGAAAATATTCTGTTAGTGGCCAAAGACATAAGCCAGCTCTTACTAGATAGTCACTGTACCTCAAGAGTGTGTGGCATCAATTGACCAGGCTGTTGATCAGAAACTGGAGAAAGTAGACAAAAAAAAAGGGTCAAAGAGTATGAAAGCTCCACTTGCGTTTGATCTGGGGAATGATAACTTGTCACTATCTTTTAAACAGTGTTTCTCTTCTGTGAAGTTACTGAACTGCAAAATTTCATAAGTACAGAAGCCATCTGGATTAGGTCTTCAATGAAAAAAGTGAAAGGGTCTTTACACATGGAGAATGATAAAACAATTGTACTCAGAAAAGTGGTATATTTGTAAACTACAGGATCTGAACATTATTGAATTCTGTTGACGAAACCAGGAGTTCCTCATCCGGAATCCAAGAATTGCTATGGAGTTCTGCAGATAGGAACCTGGCTGACATGAAGAGCATTATCTAGAAATTGCATAAACAATTTACTCGTCCATCCTCAGTAATATTAAAGCTCCTGTAAAAGGACGCCAGAGCTATGGATATAAAGTACAAATTGCTTGTGGTACAGATCAGATTGTAATATTATGTACATATTAAAATATCAAAAGACACCATACACCAGATTGTAAGTGTTCCTTACGTCTGAGAATTGATGGAAACAGTAACCGTTGATCTGAAGGTAAGGGGCAGGGATCAGAATATCTGTCGCATTTATAGATATGGTGACCAGGTTTACCATATCCATGGTGATAAACAATTCCAACAGAATAACTATTGTGGGTGAAGTAATGGAAAAAAATGGGACAGCACAAGCCTTTGGTCACCAGTGGAATTTTTAAAGTATACAGAAAATGAATTTGCAAATGGCTAAAATTTCAGTACATCAGAATTTAAATATCATAAATTATGAATACTGCTGCAGAAAACCCATTCAGCAATGGCTTATATCAAAGAAACCATGCAATAATCAACTAAATGTTGCACAGAATATTTACAAATCAACCACACTGTAAGTTACAAATGCTACTAGCATGGACAGTACATACAAAAAGTTTCTTCCAGATGTGTGGGGGCATAACCCATACCATTTAGTCTATGGTCAGACCCATAACAAGCCTTCAACACTTAGAGGAAGGAAGATCAGCCTAATATTTTTCATCAATCTAAATACATTGCATGCAGGAAGAAAAATGCACACTGAAGCTGAGGGGTTAAAAATAAAAGAGATGAGCATTAAGACATTGCACCACACCATAAAACCATAATACCTTAAGACATAGGAGTGAACGTAAGGCCATTCGGCCCATCGAGTCCACTCCGCCATTTAATCATGGCTGATGGGCATTTTAACTCCACTTACCCGCACTCTCCCCATAGTCCTTAACTCCTTGCAAAATCAAGAAATTATCAATCTCTGCCTCGAAGACATTTAACGTCCTGCCCTCCACTGCGCTCCGTGGCAATGAATTCCACAGGCCCACCATTCTCTGGCTGAAGAAATGTCTTCTCATTTCCATTCTAAATTTACCCCCTCTAATTCTAAGGCTGTGTCCATGGGTCCTAGTCTCCCCGCCTAACGGAAACAACCATGTGGGGAGGTTTTCAGATCCGGTGTCATTGTTGGCTACAATGGAGATGAACACACGGAATGGAAAGGGCCAGGAAAAGTTATTGGATGTGATAAGAAAATTTCATAATACAACATGGAAATCAGACTTTAGATGTGCATTCCTCATGAGCAGTGGGGATTACTTATCTATTTCAAAACATGGGAGAAAATATCGGTGAAGAATCGGCACCATGTTAATATACCTATGAGTACTACATTTTGGGGTCAGAGGGGCAGAACCTAAGAGCTCACAAAATGCATACCGAGACATGTACTGATCATAAAGGACATGAAGAAATCATGTCATGTGACAATTATGCCGAAATCATGGATAGTTTACAGGCCAGCAGAGTCAGATGATTGGAGGGTAGCTATAGTAGTGCGATGTGCAGGCAAACGTACAGGACAATATAAAACTGGCTAAAAGTTTGACATGGGAAGTGAGGGCCATAGAATAACAAGGAATCAAAAATCATAATATATGACGCCCTTCAGCTCATCAAGTCCGCACCAACCAAAAAAAAGCTTTTCTAAATCTACACTAATCTCACATTCCAGCATGTGGCCCATAGACTTGAATATTATGATATTTCAAGTGCTCATCCAAGTATTTTTTTTAAATTATGAGGTTTCCCACCACATCTACTATCCCAGGCAGTGCATTCCACTATCCCAACACCTGTGGGTGAAAATATATTCCTCAAATCCCCTCGTAACCTATTGTTTTTCACCTTAAAATTATGCCCCTTTGTTAGTGACCTTTCAATGAAGGGGAACAGCTGTTTTGTACCCACCCTGTCTATGCTCCTCATTATCCTTTACACCTCAACAAGGTCCCCTCTCAGCCTTCTCTGCTAAAATGAAAACAACCAAAGCTTATGTACCCCCTCTTCATAGCTAGAGTGTTCGATCCCAAGCAATGTCCTGGTGAATTTGCTCTGCACTCCTTACAGTGCAATCACATCCTTGCTACAATGCCGTGACCAGAATTGCACATAGTACTTCAGCTCTGGCCGAACCAAAGTTCTGCAAAGCTCCAACGTAACTTCCTTGCTCTTGTAATCTATGTCACAGCTGATAAAACCAAGGTGCAAAAGCAGGACGTTTCAGAATGGAGAACTAGAAAATACCAGACTCACACACTAGATACATTTAAGAGGAAAAGATCATGTGCAGTAGAGAAGATTTCTAGTAGATATCCTGATAATAATAGTCCAGAAGGATCTTATTACAAAGGAAAGAGATTGTAGCTGGACAAGGCAACAGGGTACAATGGAAAGCATTCTCATACAACGGATAAAAATAGAAGTCCCATGATCTAAAGGTATTTTTGGCTACTATTAGAATGAAAGATGGGGTGATAAAGGTAAAATCACAGAATTAGAAAGAATTCAGATTATATTCAGAAGCTGATGATAAATGCCAATCTGCTTTGTCACATGGGTGGATCTTATCAGAACGTGAACACTAATTCCTAGGCTAGGTTGGAAAATAAAGGCTTTGTGGAATATTTGGAAGAAAGTGAAAGGAGGACAGATCCCACAATGGATGGGAAAGTAATTTTACAAATCTTTTTTAGATTATTCTTTGAAATGTAACTCTACAGATATCAAATCAATGTTCTTTCAGGGTAACAAAATGTGAGGCTGGATGAACACAACAGGCCAAGCAGCATCTCAGGAGCACAAAAGCTGACGTTTCGGGCCTAGACCTTTCATCAGCATTCTGAGATGCTGCTTGGCCTGCTGTGTTCATCCAGCCTCACATTTTGTTGTCTTGGATTCCCCAGCATCTGCAGTTACCATTATCTCTGATACTTCTTTCAGGGTAGCCTGCTTATGAGGGAAGTATTCTTAGAGTCCTCAAAGGAAGTAGCAGAAATAGAGAAAAAACTGGAAATTACATTTGGGCCACTGATGGGTTAAATGACACTTTTTGGTGTAGTACCTTCCAGCCTCAAAAGCATTTTTTGAGGGAAAGAAAGAGCAGTTTTACTATCTACCACCTCCTAGAAAATAAAAGGTGTGTGTCCAGCACATATATATATAGTTACATAGTTTAAAAGGTACCATGTTGAGTATGAAATGAACATGAAAGTATAGTTTAAAATACTTGAAGCATGAGAAAGAATTTAATCTGAGACCAACTGTTATTTAATTGATAGCTTGTACCCTGAGCAGTCGTGAATATTGCCAAACTCTTAAGTTCTCAGTATCTAAACATTTATCTCCAATATTTGTTGTAACTGGATGCTTTACCTTTTGAGTGATAGAGACTGTCTATGCCTGAGTTCATTGTTTCTAAGCTTAATCATTTCAAATAATGTATTTCATATCTAACATGTAAAAGTCATAGCATAGAGGCAAGTCAAAATTGGAGGTGAAGGTTTTGTTCATACCTGATTGGCTCAACAAATTACAGTGCCCTTTTGTAAAAGAATGTTTGTTTCAGTAAAGAGGATTTTGTTTATTTCGACACATGGATATTGGTCTGTTAAATAAGTTAAGCTTCTTTTTTGAAGCTCAGCTTATATCTACATGCTGAATTAGTCATCAAACGACTCAACACTTTAGTATGATAGGAACAGGATTAGGCCATTCAGCCCCTTAAACCTGTTTCACCATTCAATGAAATCAAGGCTGATCTGTGGCTGAACTCCATATACCAGCCATTGGCCGATATCCATATAACTTTGCTTATTTTAGATTTGAAACTAATACCTGATCCAGCACCCACTGCTATTTGTGGATGAGAATTCCAAACATCTACTATCCCTTATGTGTAACAGTGCTTCCTAACATCTCTCTGGAATGGTCTGTCCCTAATTCTCAGACTACGCCCCCTAGTTATAGAATCTTCAACCAGTGGCAATAGTTTCTCTACCTTGTCTTTTCCTGTTAATAACATGAAGATTTAGATCAGATCATTCCTTAACCTTCTAAATTCTAGAGAAAATAGGCATAATATGTATAACCTCTCCTCATAACTTAATCCCTTAAGTTCAGATACCATTCTTGTAAACATATATTGTACTCTCTCCAAGGCCAGTATATCCTTCCGAAGATGTGGTGTCCAGAATTCTCACAATATACCAGCTGGAGTCTCACCAGGGTTTTGTATCACTGTAGAATAACATTTGTATCCTTATACACCAGTCCTCTGGATACAAAGTACATCATTCCAATGGCTAGCTTGTTTATTTTCTGCACTTGTTTGTAAAGATCTATGCACTTGAAATCCCAAGTGTCTTCAGACATCCATTATATTAAACTTCATACAATCTAGAAGGTAACATGATCTATCCTTTTCTGGTCTAAAATGGATAACCTCACACTTTTATAAGGATTTACAAGGGTTGCGTTGTATAACTTAAGTTTAGCGCAAACACCAGTTTTCACCATTCCATGTGCAGAAGCCATCTTCAACTGCCTAATCAGCAAGAGCTTAGTTATTTTCTTGAAATATTTTTTCCCAAATGAACAAAAATCAACATTGCAAAGAACGCATCTTTTTATTTTTTTTGAGGCCCACTACCAAATCACCCAGTTAAGAAATTAACACTGCTTACCGGGGCAGTACAACAGAAATGAAGTGGGTAGGAAGTGGTCATAAGACTGTGAAATCCTTTGTTCCCTCAGCTGTCCCTTCTTCCCATAACTTTTCTTTCCTAAAACTCAATCTTGATATAACATAATCACTACTTCATTTGTCTCATTTTATTCCTCCACTTTTACAACCTTGGTTGCATCCTGTTGATATGTCTTTTTTCGAGCATTCTCAACAAAATAGCGTGATGTACTTAATGGAGATGCTGCATAACACATCTAAATGTGGAAATTAATCCATTTGCAAAATTTGTCTTGGGTATTAAATTATCAAACAGATGGGGCTTTTTTTTCCAGATGGCAGGGCTAGGAATAAAAACAACCCTCAGGTTTAAAGTCATAAAGAAGCAAACAAGTGCAGGACGTTTCCCAGTTTAGGGCAGAGGGGTAGAAAGAGTTGAGGTTTGAGGGCCATGAGGTTCTTCATGGAGAAGGCACAATGGATGTGAGCATCAAAGGATACAGGACAGCAGGTTGAAGGATGTACCACTAAGTGGAGGCTCCTTCATCCTTTCAATGTAAGGCTCGAGTAGGACAAACTGCTAGGCTTCCTCATTTCTGACAGCCATTCATTTTCCTTTATTCATTCGCTGGATGAGGGTGTCACTGGTTAGGCACCATTTATTGCCCATCCCTAATTGTCCAGATAGCAGCTGAGTCAACCACGTTGCTGTCGATCTGGAATCACATGTAGGCCAGACCAGATTAGGATGGCAGTTTCCTTCCCTAAAGGACGCTAGTGAACCACAAGGGCTTTTCTAGCAACCAACAATTGATTCATGGTCATCATTAGATTTTTAATTCCAGATGTTTTTATTGAATTCAAATTCTATCATCTGTCGTGGTGAGATTTGAACTGGGTCCCCAGGATATTATCTGGGTTTCTGGATTAACAATCCAGCAATAATACCACTCGGCCGTTGCCTCTACCCTTTCAGTTACAATACTATCACATAAAAGGGTCTGAACAACCTATTTTGAAATTACTAAAACTTATAATTTATAAATTTAAAAATTAATACTGATTTCCCTGCTTTTGAAACAGCAAGCTGATGTATAGTTTATGACTCCCAGTGCATGAATATAGGATTAGGTGAGGACTTTTATCCCTCAAGCATGCTACACTATCAGATTACAACTGGTATGGGGTTCAATTCAATTCCATCCTTTGATCGCTATCTATTAATATACCTACCTAATAAATATTGTTGCTCACCTTGAAAATGTTAAGCTTGGATAGCTGAAGGGTTTTTTTTTCCTCTTGTGAGGGAAACTAAAACAAGGGAGCACATTTAAAGAATAAGAGGCTACCCTAAAACAGATATGATGAAAGTACGGTTTTCTTGCCCAAAAAGTAGTGCAGGAAGGGTCTTTAAATTTTTTCGAGGCTGAGATTGTGATTCAACTGTCTTGAATCCAAAGTGAAAGCCATCTGTTGATTTAAAGGAGTCCCTTCATTACACTATAACCCTTGGTAATTTCCTCTTCTCATCTACAGAACAGACTGCATCTCCTCACATAGTGCCACATGCAAACTTGAAACAATAGTTCTCACCTTTTTCAGTCTGTCACTTCTTAGAGTACATACCTATTAAGACCATCAGGCAGCGGAACAGAAGTAGGCCATTCAATCCATCAATGACTGCTCCACCATTCAATGAGGCTATGGCTGATCTGATAATTCTCCACTCTGTTTTCCTGTCTTTTCCCCATAACCCATGATTCCCTTTCTGATTAAACATTTGTCTAATTCAGCTTGAAAATTCTTAATGGCCCAGCTTCAGCACCTCTGATGCAAAAAAAATAAAAAGATGCGTTCTTTGCAATGTTGAAAAAAAATTCCATAGATTCACTAGCCTCAGAAGAAATCCCTCCTTGACTCTGTACTAAATGGGCAACCTCTAACTTGGGGATTGTGCAATAAAGCGTTAGATGTTCCCACAATGGGAAAACAGCCTCTTCACACCCTGTTAAGCTCTTAAGAATTTTGCGTGTTTCAGTAAGGTCTCTTCTTATTCTTCTAAGCTCTCATGACTACCAGTCCAATGCACTCAACCTCTCCTCATAAGAAAATTTTTCCACACCTAATATCAGTTTCATGAAATTTCATTGTCAACTATTTCCAGTATTCTGTATAGTCTAACTAATGCCTTGCATAGTTTCAGCAAGATTTATCTATTTTTATATTCCATTCCCTTTGAAATAAAGGCCAACAGTCCATTTGCCTTCTTTAATACTGTATAAACTAGTATATTAACATTTTAAGATTCATAATTCATTCCATCATGGAAGGATCTCCAAAGTTCTCTGGACTGCAGCTTTCCACTCAAATTACATTTGGCTTTTCTATCCTTCCTCCCAAAGGACTTTGTCTCACTTTTCCCACATTATATTCCATTTGACAAGATTTTGCCCACTCACTTAACCTGTCTATACCTGACTCAGTTACTGAAATTCCATTAGCTCCCACATATTTTTATGTCATTTGTACCTTGGTGATAATACATTATAAGTAATTGAGGCTCCAGCACTGATCCCTGTGGCACTCAACTAGTTGCAGCTTGCCATCATTGAAAAATTTCCCCTTTATCCCAAATTTGTCTATTAGTTGAACAATTCTCTATCCATGCTAATAAGTTACCCAAAACGCCATGGGCTCTTATCCTATTCAGTAGCCTTATCTGCAGTACCTTATCAAATGCAATTGGAGATCCAAATATATTACATCTACTGGTTCCCCTTTATCTCTGCTGCTCATTAACTACTCAAAAAACTTTTAAAAATCTGTCAGATAAGATTTTTAACTCATGAAACCACTCTTACACTTCTTGATTATATCATGCAATTCTGAATGCTCTGCTATGATAAAATAATATTTATAGAAGCCATTAACATTCTCCCAAGATAGAAGTTATGCTAACTGGCCCATTGTTACCTTCTCTTTTTGTTTCTTGCCTTTTTGAACAAGGGTGTTACATTGGTTGTTTTCTAATCCGCTGGGACTTTTCCAGAAGTTAAGGATTCTTAGAAAAATATTGCCAGTCCCTCTGTTCCTTCTTGCTTGAATATCCTAAGAAGCAATCCATCAGGTCCAGAGGACTTGGCTTTTAGATCCATATATTTCTCAGTGTATTTTTCTCTAGTGAAAGTTATAATATTTATTTTCCCCCTTTTGTCCCTTGATTATTTACTATTTTCTGGAAGCTATTAGTGTCTTCTAGTATGAAGACTTACGCAAAGTATTTAAATTCCTCAGCCATTTCCTGTTTCCTCATTATTTCCCTAGCATCATTCTCTAAGGGATCTATGTTCACATTGACTTTTCTCTTCCTTTTAATATATTTCAAGAAGCTCTTCAGAAATGGAGAAATAAATAATCAAGGGACATTTCTGAAGAAAGGCCCAGACCCAAAACATCAACTTTCCTGCTCCTCTCATGCTGCTTGACTTGCTGTGTTCATCCAGCTCTACACCTTGCTATCACATATTCAAGAACGCTATCCCAAAAACATTTCAAGAAAGCTCATTCATGGCGATGTCTGCCAATTCAATTTTCCTAATCTACAAGAAGATTAAAGTTATCTATAAATAATGTGCTGCCTTTTTAAAATGCTCTCTCATCATCTTCTGATTTATTTTTTGTCCTACAGTACTTATTTCTTCCTTAACACCAATACAGGATCGACATCATCAGATGCAAGATCATTTCTTATTGTTTCACTTATTATGTTCTATGTGAACAAAGTTACCCTACAAACCATCCCTTCCTGCCTGTCCTTGTGCAATATCACATACTGTTACCCTCCCCGGTTTTAATCATCTATTTCCCAATTATTGAGTGCAAGCAAACAACATTAAAATAAGGAAATCTGCCCTTTGTCTTCAATGAATACAAGATGCCAGTTTGTGTGCTAGGCTGTGATGACTAATGTGTAGAAAAAAAGGTTGCTGATGAAATGGGAAAGATAGTAGCAAATATAAAAGCATGGATTCTGCAATTCATCTACCCGAGGAAGAAGTAACAATTGTGAGCAATTTTAAAAGAACTTCTTTCTCCTTGTTCTGAAGATGCTCTCAGAACAGATTCTGAAGCCCATCTCTAGCATAGAAATGAGGCAGAAATCTGCCATATTCAAGGAGCAATTTATGTAGCTTACACATCTTCTTGAGATAGCTTACTTATAAAAGCAACTGGGTAGATGTTTCAAAATCACCAGAATGGTATGGAGGCCATAAAATCCCTATTAAGTTTACTTTCAGGTTTTCTGAAATAACCTTCTAATAGAGAATGTATCAGGATTAAAGATAGCAAATATACTGACAACCAACTGACTTCTGCGAAATAACAATGTGTCAACGAGCGGATTGTCACATTGTCTTTGGGAATAAAATCCATGATAGTGACCATCATATATACATATATTTCTGGCTCAGAGTTCATGCTACATGCTAAAAATAGTATGCACTGGCATTTCTATTCAGTGGCCTATTCATCAACTTACAGAGATATCATAAAATGACAGGCATCACAATCTCTTCTGAATACTGGTTTCATTTCTATTTTGTGCATTAAAATGACAGAACACAAATCTCATGCTTTCAACTCCCTAAATCTGTTCTCCCAAAAGTGAGCAGTACCCCAAAATGAACATTAATCAGAGATAAGGATACAATATCACAGCACGATTGTCTAACCAACATTCTTTCTGAACGTGACACCCCACTAGAAACAAGCCGACTTAGCAAATTTACCTGTAGAGTCAGTTTTTACCTGCTTGGGTGCAACACAATGAGAGACTGTACAATTATATCAATTTCCTAAAAGTATTTCTCAATGTTTGCACAATGTTATTGAGAAATTCATTGTCTATTGCTGCCCTGTACCTCCACCTTTAACAATGCAAGGTTGCACAATCAAATGTCTGCAATCAACATGTACTTGCAAAAATCTGTTTACAGAAATGAAGACAGTCCTAGGAATTTCTTGGATAATTGTTTTGCCGATACTTTGGAACAGATCATATTCCCAGCGAAATAGGCATAAAAACCAAGTCAGAAATTTAAGGTTCTGCTGGTTTAAATAATTCTGATGGGAATCCTACCAAAGTGGAGAGAGTTGGGATGAATATTCCAGTGAAAGTCTGCAAAATTTAAGAATGGATGAGATGAAGGAACTAACTTTCCTGTTTAGTCCCTACTCAGTTACAGCTATAGCTAATAAAAGCAGAGTGAGTTTCTACCTGTTCTGAGATTGGTTTTCCTGGCCCAAGATAGTAAAAGGAATAGTGCCATTGCTTGAGTTCATAAATGTAGCTTTCATGTTCAACACATGTGCCATGTGGAAGGAGGTAACATTAATTTGCTGTGAGCATAAACTACCACAACCCTAAATATCGATTTAACAATGTTGAAAAATGTTTAATACCTCACCAAAATAACCAACAAACACCAAATAATGTATTCACAGTGTATCTTGAGGGAATTCTCTAAAACTATACTCTACACTTAATGTATGATTTTTAATTTTGGGATTTGGAAATTGCAGCAGTCAGTTCTTTTCTCGTCTGAGATAATAGGAACTGTAGATGTGGGAGAATCTGAAATAACAAGGTGCAGAGCTGGATGAACACAGCAGACCAAGCAGCATCAGAGGAGCAGGAAAGCCAATGTTTCGGGCCTAGACCCTTCTTCAGAAATGAGGGAGGAGAAGGGAATTCTGAAATAAATAGGGAGAGAAGGGGAGGTGGATAGAAGATAGATAAAGGAGAAGATAGGTGGAGAGGAGACAGACAGGTCAAAGAGGTGGGGGTGCGACCAGTAAAGGTGAGGGTGGAGAGGGGAGATTTTGAAGCTTGTGAAGACCACATTGATACCATTGCGCTGCAGGGTTCCCAAGCGAAAAATGAGGTGCTGTACCTGCAACATTCGGCTGGCATCGTTGTGGCACTGCAGGAGGCCCAAGAAATTCATCCCAACTCTCTCCACTTTGGTAGGATTCCCATCAGATGGAGCAAGGAATGGGAGGGGGAGTAGAAATGGTTCACAACTAGGAGATGCAGTTGTTTGTTGTGAACCAAGCATATGGGGCTTGAAGACTGCTTTACAAAACACCTATGTTCGGTTCGCAACAAACAACTGCACCTCCCAGTTGCAAACTGTTTCAACTCCCCCTCCCACTCCTTAGATGACATGTCTATCCTGGGCATCCTACAGTGCCACAAGGATGCTACCCAAAGGTTGCAGGAACAGCAACTCAAATTCTGCTTGGGAACCCTGCAGCCTAATGGTATCAATGTAGACTTCACAAGCTTCAAAATCTCCCCTCCCCCAACTGCATCCCAAAACCAGCCCAGCTCGTCCCCACCTCCCTAACCTGTCCTTCCTCATACCTATCCCCTCCTCCTACCTCAAGCCCCACCCCCATCTCCTACCTACTAGCCTCATCCTGCCCCCTTGACCTGTCCATCCTCCCTGGACTGACCTATCCCCTCCCTAACTCCCCACCTATACTCACCTTTACTGGGTTCACTCCCACCTCTTGACCAGTCTGTCTCCTCTCCACCTATCTTCTCCTTTATCCATCTTTTATCTGCCTCCCCCTCTCTTCCTATTTATTTCAGAATCCCCTTCCCATCTCCCATTTCTGAACAAGGGTCGAGGCCTGAAACATCGGCTTTCCTGCTCCTCCGATGCTGCTTGGCGCCTGCTGTGTTCTTCCAGCTCTACAGCTTGTTATCTCAGATTCTGAAGCATCTGCACTTCTCTCTCACTTTAGTATGTTTGCTTTCCCATAATGAGTTGAATCAGTTCTGTTAGAATTATACAAAAGACAGGCACCTATTAAATGTAGGCTCTGACTACAGTCAAGCCCAACTAGACTGACCTATCCCTTCCTACCTCCCCACCTACGCTCACCTTTACTTGCTCCATCTCTGCCTCTTTGGCTTGTCTATCTCCTCTCCACCTATCTTCTCCTCCATCCATCTTCAATCTGCCTTCCTCTCTCTCCCTATTTACTTCAGAACCCCCTTCTCCATCCCCATTTCTGAAGAAGGGTCGAGGCCCGAAACGTCAGCTTTCCTGCTCCCAAGATGCTGCTTGGCCTGCTGTGTTCATCCAGCTCCACACCACGTTATCTCTTTGCTCATCTCCTTGTTTGCGGAAAATGGGCATCACAGGAAAAGCCACAATTTATAACTCATCTCTTTAGAAGCCATTGGTAATGAGCCATTTTACCTGTCGCAGTGCATTGTTTGTTGCTCTTGTAATTAGGTTTTTACCAATAATGAAGGATGAGGCAGAACAGACAGCAACTGAGAGATGGCGTTTTCCCTGTGCATCTGCTATGTTTATCCTTCTATGTGGTCAAGATCATGGGTTTGGAAAATGCCTGTTGACAAAGCCTTAGAGATTTGCTGAGGTGCATCTTTCAGATGGTACACACCTCAGCTACAATGCTCATGCGGTGGGGGAATGATATTTACAGTGGTGCATAGGGAATTTATGAAACAGGCTTCTATGTCCTGTAAGACGTCAAGCATCAACAGTGACACAACCATAGAAAATTCGCAGCTGAGGAAGAGGCCATTCAGCACCAGCTAGATAATTTAGCCACCCATTCTAATCCTACTTTCAAACACTTGATCTACAGCCTTACAAGTTACAGCACTTCAGCTGCTGATCGAGGTTCCTTTATAATCCCACTACTCTCTGGGTAAAAGATCTTTCTGCATGTCCTTCTAATCTGTCTATCAATTGATCTCTTTTCTAGGGTCCGCATCCCAGCTGACTCCCTCATTATTTGGTGCACCTCAATTAGGTCACCCTCTGGTCTCCTCTGTTGTAAGAGAAACGGTACTAGCAATCTCCTCTTTCCTTACAGCTGCAATTTTCAAGCCAACACATGATATTCCTTCTCTTGAATTGAACATGAAGTCCAAAGAAGGAAAGCATCCCTTGCATCTTCTTTACCTCCTTTTCTACCTGTCCTGACAAACAATTTCTCTCATTTCTTCTACTTCTTTTAATACTCTTCCTTTTTATCATGCATGCCCTTGTTTTGTTTGTCTTTCCAAAATGCATAATTTCAGTTCTCCAGATTGAATTGTATTTGCCAATTTCCTGCCCACTCAACCAAATCATTATGCAATTGACAGCCTCCTCCTCACTCTCAAATGCCTGGCCAATTTTTGAGTCATCTGCATGTTTCTCAATCATGTCTCCTACATTGAAGTTTAAGTCATTAATTTATGCCATAGACATGGTGTGTATTTAAGTGAGGATTAGAAAATGACCCTCAGAGCACCCTCTACTCCATCCTCAACTTCCTTTAATGACCTACAATACAACTCATCCAGGCATTGCGATTTCTCCACCTTCAGGAAGGTTCTGAAGTATTTTACTTTTTTATTATTATTTTATTGAACATTTCACACTCCTCAACTTTGATTTGAAGTCCTTTGAGCTGCAAACACTACAATGAATCATTTGAGATGCGAGGAAATAGGCTTAATGTTTTGAGTCTAACATGACTCCTCTCCAAAACTGACGAGAGGTGGATTACCCCTAACATCTAGCACTTTTCCACCTATCTACCCAGCGCTAGAGATGTTAATAGTGTGTCTCTCTCCACAGATGCTGCCAGACCTGCTGATTTTCTCCAGCATTTTGTTTTCATTTTAGATGTCCAACACCTAATGTATTCTGCATTTTAAAAAAAATAGAGTAGCCATCTGCAAAGATTATCGTTGATTTTGATATATACAAGGCAGCATCTTGAAAGGACAGAGAAATATG
Source organism: Stegostoma tigrinum (assembly GCF_030684315.1). NCBI lineage: Eukaryota > Metazoa > Chordata > Chondrichthyes > Orectolobiformes > Stegostomatidae > Stegostoma > Stegostoma tigrinum. The sequence goes on along the minus strand of NC_081361.1, from coordinate 52,529,999 downwards.
CCACTGACTGTCCAGGAATTTAAGAATCTCACCAATTCCATGAGGTCAGTTGTCCCATTGATTACTAGTAACCCAAATCCTATTCCTCACACCAGTGGAGGAACCCGTGTGCACAGTTCAGTCTAATTCACTTAATGGCAGTAGCTGTTTCAAAGGCTCATGGATCAGGACTCCAAAATATTACCATAAGGCTGTCTGACATCATCTGGGACAGCTACCATCTTTCGCTGGTTGGAAAGTTGTGACATATTACCACAATTTGTAAAATGCCGCTGGATACTTTATAAGTCACTCCTGGACATCATCTCTTAAGCATTCCAGTGGCTTGCTCAATATTTATCATTGTGGAGTTTCTCTGCAGATAATTTAAGTTTGAAATTCCTACACAAAGTTAACAAAAGATAAAAGGAATCCAGGTGTGCCAGAGGTATTCCCATTGAAAAGCACCCACACAATAGAATAATTTTCTTCGTTCTACTAAGAATGTCAAAGCCAATATCTCCTAATCTTTTAGTTGATTGAAAGTGGCTGTGTTAACATTTATGAGAACGACAAACGCATTTTCTACTGCGATAAGGCAGATTAGATAAGGAAAAGCAATAATCTGTAGTACATCATAAAAATGACATGTTACTGAAAAAAATACCAAACAATTTTCACTTCAATACATAAAAATATGGTTATGGTTTTACAACTTGTTAGTGACATTCATCACAGGTTGAAAGTATTATCAAGTATTGGATGCATGGGTATACTAGTATCATTATTCTTGCATTTTTCATTTTTTCAACAGGTCTGGGTTAGTTTGAAAGTTATATATGTAAGGACTGAAATATTAAGCAATTTGGGTATCTAAAACAATAGTTTCAGCAGAATTGCAAATTACTTGGATTTTCATTCAGTGTTACCTTGTTGAGTATACCACATTTTTGAGTTTATGGTCAGAGAACATTTACATTGGAGGTCGGTTTGGTGACAGGGTCATTTAATTGTGCAGGAGAGTGCTGAGAGGAGCTTCTGTCGCATTTCCATCTCTGCTGCAATTAGGTTCAGAGCAGGAAGGCTTATTTTCAACTGTCCTGTTCTCCCTACCAATTGAGTTGTTTATATAGTCAACAAAAAACCCAGTGGGCAAGGGACCCGATGCACGAACCCCACAAAAGACCATCCCTCCCAGTGACAGTGCTGAGCCTTTGATTGACTGGTAGTCCTCAGGTGGGACAAGGTTTCCAGACATCTCCACCTCTCCCAGGTCCTTAATCCCATAGGAGGACCCCACTGCACAGTTATATAACTATGAGATGCTTAAGTTGGTGAAACTTTCTGAAAGGAGATGACACAGGCCTCTTGTAGCTCTCTGGTCAATGTGAGGCCCCAGAGCTTCCATGAAACACCAGTCAATGAAAGACCCTTTCTATATGTGATGCAAACTTTAAAGAATTATGGACCTGAACCCTTTGGTCTCTTTGTTCTACAACATTATCCAAGGTTCTACTTTTAATTATGTAAGTGTTATGATTTTTTTTAACCAAAAGGCAATATCTTGCATTTATCCAAATTAAACTCCATCTGCCCCTCTCCTGCTCAAGCACCCAATTGATCAAGATCTCTTTGTAATCTCAGATAGCTTTCTTCACTGTCTACTATACCACCAATCTTGGTGCCAACCACAAACTTACCAAATGCGCTTTGTATGTTCTAATCTAAATCATTAATACGATCACAAACAAAAGATCCCTGTGGAACACTGCTGGCCTCAGGCCTCCAGTCTGACAAACATCCTTCCACAACTATTTACCTCCAACTAAAATGGGTCCATGCTTACCCTGAGACTGTGGCTTCTTATTCTAGATCCACACAGGAAGGGGAAGCATAATTCATGCATCCGGTCTATACAGCCTATCAGAATTTTTTTCCTTTCAATGAGATCCGCTTTCATTTTTCTAAACCCTAGTGAATAGGACCCAATCTCTCCCCATTTAACAAACCTGCCCTCGTAGGAATTCATCTGGTGAATCTTTGCTGAATTCTCTCTCTGGAAACATCATTTTTTAGGTAAGATTATCAAAACTGCACACAACACTCCAGGTTTGATCTCAATGGAGAGAACAGCAGAAGTGTAGAAATACAGCTCTAATAAAAGATTGCAAAATTAGGGAGACACACAGGTGGGCATTTCTGAAATCATCACCTTGATATCCCTGCAGAGTTTTCCTCCCTGCTGTCAGGTTCAAGTCATCAGGGATAGAGTGCATTCTATTCTGCAGAGCCAATGCAGTGAACCAGAAATCATTGTGTGCACTAATGCAAAGGGAGCAGATATTGATGTCCTAAAGCCAGATGTTAGCAATCAAAAAAGTAATTAAAAAGTAGAACCTCAGGTCAAGCAATCTCTGAATTATTTACAATATCATTCCTTAGCCAGATAAAAATAGTAAGATAGGGACAATCAATGCGTGGCTTGTAGACTGGTGGAGAAGACAAGGCTTCAGATTCTTGGGCCTGCTTTCACTTGTCTTCCTGCTCCTATCATGCATTTTGAAGATGCATATCCCTTTACAAAAATTGTATCTGATCATTTTTTTAAGTGATATCAAGCTTATGATTAATTATTGAGATGGATAAGATTTAAACTTCACAAGGCTGCACTACAATTGATATTGGACATATTTTTTCAGGATGGGGAGGAGATTTGCCTATGTGCTCTTAGTAAACTATAAGATCCTGGAATAAACCTCTCAATTGTGCTTAAGTGGTTAGTAAGTGTTGGCCATGATGAAGTTGCATTTTGCTATGAAATAAGCTTAAATCAACCAATGTCTTTTTTCATCATAAGTTTTCTCATATTGTGTACAATGATTATAATAATCTTTCTCAATGCTGACAGATCAAAAGAACTGATCATTGACTTCAGGAAGAAAGGACATGACCTTATCGAAATCAACGGTGGTGAGGTGGAGAGGGTCAAGAGCATCAAGTTCCTAGGAAAGACAATAACCAACATTCTGTCCTAGACTTCCCACATAGATGTGACAGTCAAGAAGGCGCAACAAAGCCTTTTCTCCCCTCATCTGGCTTAGGAAATTCGGCATATCCACAAGGTCCCTCACCAAGTTTTACAGATGCACAACAGAAAGCATTCAATCTGGACACATAATGACTTGGTATGGCAATTGCTCTGTCTAGGGCATAAGAAATTAAAGAAAGTTGTGTGCACAGCCCAGACCACCATGGAAGCCAACCTCCCATCCACTTCTTGTTGCTGCAGAAAGACTGCCAACATTAAAGACACTTCACAGCTCAATTATACACTCTTCCAACCTTTTCCGTCAGGCAGAAGATACAGAAACTTGAACACATGCACCAACGGATTCAAGAACAGCTTCTTCCCTGCTGTTTTAAACTGTTGAATGGGCCCCTCTAATTTCAAATCTAATGCTTATCTTGCTTTGTGCACCTCCTGTGTAATCTTGTATGCCTCACTTTGTCTAAGCACCCTATGAAATTTAAGCCCTTGTTTGCTACGATCTGCCTGTGCAGCTCACAAAAAAGCTTTTCACTGTACTTAGATATATGTGACAACAATAAATCAAATCAGATAGTAAACATTTCAACTGCAATCTATGAATCAATGATATGTTGCTATTTTTTTAAAAAAATGATTTTGTGACACAATGTACTTTATGAAACAAATTTTCTATTTATAAATAATTTACAAGAAATCATGACTGTTTGGTTACAAAGAAAACCCAATTTCAAAGTTTTTTAGAAAGACATTATGTTTGATGGGAGTACGTATACTACACATTATATTTGCAAGTAAATGTGTTCTGTAATTTTGGCATGCAGCATGAAAATAATCTCTGGCACCTGAATCACCTACTCATAGTCGATTGTGATTTTACACGTAAAATATAGGGTAGAATCTTCCATCTTGGATGTTTAAGTACTGCATCAAGCATTTAGTGGTCATCACTTCTGCTCAGTCTGGGATGAGTTTCTTCTGCAATCATGCATTTTCAGCTCTTTCCATATACAAGCGAGTTGCTACAAATTGAATAGTGCGCCTATGGGTCTGGTGCTAGGAAGTTCTCATCCCTGCTGGAATCTTCAAGGGTTGATTGTTCAACTGCCAAATTTAATAGCTCTCTGAACAAGCTTTCACTCACTGCAAATCTACAGCATCACTGCTAACCCGCACCATCCCAGAAAAGCCTGAGACCAAACAGAAATTTTCCCCAACATTCTGGTCCAGTCTGTTCAAAAAAGGAGGGAGTGAGATCCTTTCCCCAGGGATGGCAGCATAAATTTATCCCAGCAGATTTGATCGGGTTAGGCTGAGGATGCAAGTCACTCAAGTGGCCAGCAGAAAACAGACTGATCTAGTGAAGAGGACTGAAGAGGATGAACAATGTCCAGACCTTCAGAAGGGTAAGTGCACCATCCCCTCAGAGCAAACTGACATAGATAGGGACATCATTCAGTCTAACTGTGCTACTGCACAGCTACGTTACATAGGATGATTGCCTCAAAACCTCAGCACCTTGTTAACTGAAGGACTGACAGCCTTCTTATGCCATCAATGTCCTTAACGGTTCCTGGATAGTGCACTTCTCAGTCTCCTTTCACGATGGCTCAGGATCAAGCATTGCAATGCACTCTCAGACCTCTCATGCACCTATTCGCATCACAAAATGCTCCTCTTTCTCTCTTTTCAGGACACAATGCCTTTCAATAAGACAGAGAGTGGACAGGCAGAGAGATATTGGACATATAAGTCCTCAATCCATAGAAACAGCTGGCCTCAAAGCTGGCAAGGGAGGACTATAACCATTAATGGTGAGGTAAGAATATCACAAAAAAAGTAACAAAGCTTGCAGACTCCTGCTCTCCGATGCACAGGCAGTGTCAGACATTGGTCTACAAAACGGGTTTTGTATTTTCGCCAATTCTTTCTCTTCTCCATAGCAGGTTCAAGTGGCCACGAGAAAAGTATGCAGCAGTAATAACAATAACCTCACCCTCTTAGCACTACTTTGATGTTTCAGGGTGATGAGAGTGGTAAGGTCCTAAGGAGTGTTGTGGAACAGAGGGACCTACGAGTACAAGTACACAGTTTGTTGAAAGCGGTGTCACAAGTATTCAAGAGTGGTGAAGAAGGCATTTAGCATGCTGGCCTTCATTGGTCGAGGCACTGAGTGTAGGAGTCAGGACATTATTTTGCAGTTGTATAAGTCACTAATGAGGACGCACTTGGAGCTTTGTGTACAGGTTTGGTTGCCCGTTGTAGGAAAGACATAGATAAACAGGAAAGTGTGCAAAGAAGATTTACGAGGATGTTGCCAGGACTGGTAGGGCTGAGTTACAGGGAGATGTTGGCCAGGGTTTATTCCTTGGAATGTAGGAGAATGAGGAGTAACCTTATTGAGGTGCATAAAATCATGAGGTGCATAGATAGGATGAATGCATATAGTCCTTTTCCCAGGGATGGAGAATTGAAAACTAGAGAGCATTGGTTTAAGGTGAAAGTGCAAAGATTTAAGAAGAACCTAACAGTCAACTTCTTCACGCAGAGTAGATAAAATGGGCTGTCAGAGAAAGTGGTTGAGGCAGGTACAATAGCAACACTTAAAAAACATTTGGATGGATACATGGATGGGAAGAGTTTAAAGCGATAGGGACCAAATGTGGGCAATTGGAACAAGCAGAGTGGTCACCATGGTCAGCATGGACCACTTTGGGCCAAAGGGCCTGTTTCCAGGCCGTATTACTCTATGACTATATGTTCTCTGACGTCACCCAGGAGATATCAGCATGGCACTCACCTTTACTTTCCACATTACAGAGGCATTCCTTGGTGTGTTCACTACCTAGAGGTGAGCACATGTCTGGTGCACACACTGCAGCCAGCAAAAGAAGCAGTGTCCAAGTTCCCTAAAGATTGGAGGTCTGCATGAACCCATGCCTCTCTTGAGCCCCTTGCAGATAGCATGTCTCTGTAGTTGGCCATCAGCAACATGTTGCAAATGCAGCGCCAGGCAGGGGAACATCAGGCAAAGATGCCATCAGAACTTGCAAGATGGATGCTTCTATCAAATTCTGTCTGCTGTCATGGCTCCAGTATGCAAGCATTTGGTTATTTCCATGGGAAGTGGGAAATGGCTACCTTTAAGATCCAGATCCTGTGAAATATTCAGTGGCTTGGCCTGCAATTCATTATTAGAGTCATTGGTGCACTGCATCAATAACAAAATGATAATATGCAATGACTTATGTAAATCCATTTTATGTCATTTCAGAGACACAGGAAGGTGTCCTAGCAGGAACTCACATGGAAGAGTGTGCCAGCCTTATGCCTTGGTAACTTCACCTCAAGCCACAAAGATACCTTGTCTCCCCAGCTCCCCTTCTCCAGTGACCTGAATGCTTGCAAAAGATCAGACTGAAGAGGGGGAGGCTTTCACAGGAGGCCAGGCTCCTCCAGGTCTCCAACCCTCAGAGAATAGGCAAAGTCATGCCAAAGTCATCACAGTCACCAGCAAGCAAGCTACCTCCACCTCAGCTGGGGATGTTGGGGCAGTACCTTGACTCAATGATCAACAATGAAACATAATGTTTTGAGGGCACATGAATAACATGGGTCATCATTATATATATATCTAGTCCGTATATTAGGAGGGAGGAATTTAAAGGAATACAGAATATTATTTAAAATGACTGCAGAATTTCAAAGTGCAGAGGGATCTAGGTGTTCCAGTGCAGGAGTCTCAGAAGTCATTATGCAGGTTGAGAGTTCAAAATTAAGGGGCTTAAAAAAAGAGTCATTGCCTTTTCATGACAAAGAAGAGCAGTAGTACTTTCTCTTCGAGAGCTGAGAGACTTTGGAAATCACTGCCTCAAAAAGTGATGGAGGTGGATCTTTAAGTATTTTTTTTAAGACAGGCTGGATAGATTTCTATTCAACAAGGGGGTCAAAGGTTATCAGCAGTAGATAGATATTTGTGATTCAAAGTACAGATCAGCCATGACACTGAATGGTAGAGCTGACTCGAAGACCTGAACAGCTTACTTCAGCTTCGAATTCCTTTATTTATAATGGCAAAACCAAACATTTCAGCATTGGAGCGTTTGTTATCAAAGAGGTGAATCAACAGAAACAGTCCTTTATAGGCAGACAGATAATATGAAGTGAAAACCTGACTCAGAAGCAAACAATATTTCTTCAGTCAAATCAAGAATATGACAGTGTGTAACGTCTTTCCGTAAACATTTTGAGCTGAATGTAACTTTTTTTTGGCTTAGCGTCAACGTCGTTGGGATTAACTGAGGCTTTTTCTTTACAGGGCCCAGAGGAATTTCTCACACTGCTGTGCCGATATCACCTAATTAACTACTTACCCCTAAGGCACTATTCACATCTGCGCTAATCCGGCTTTCCCACTCGCCATTATCAGAACAGCTCTTCGTTGCTCAGATAAACCAGAATAGACTGGCATCTCTGGCATGAGTGTCATCTTTAAAGGCTACTGGGCATCCAACAAGCACAATCAGTGTGGGACTGCTGTGCACACTCTGTGACATTTTCCCCAGACATGACAGATGGGGGAATTTGGCACTTTTTGTAACAGGTACATGGAAGGATTAGTGCAGGTCATGTTGCAGACAAGGACCATCTTCCTCCCCCAGGACCAGCAGAGGAGGCTATGATACGAGGTCCTATTAGCTTGATTCAAGGTTTCCATCCAGGTCAATGGAATCCTAGCTTTCTGGAGGACTACCCAGATGAAGGAAGAAGATCAATGGTCTTTCTCACCATTCCTCCATCCCCAATTCCCCATACTGCTAAGTCTGCATGACCTGTGCACTGCCCTTTCACTTACTCAAGACACTTTGCACCACCAACATTTGTGCAACCCATTTTCATCTCCTTTAATACCTTTTCTCTCATTCCAGAGAAACCAGGTGACAATAGGGCAGAAAGAGCTATGACAAGTGGTGGCATGCCTGACATTCAGCATCATGCCTACTGAGGAGAAACTTCTGACCCTGATCTCTCCAGCAACTGACTGATCATGTTCAAGCCTTTAGACTAGTATTTGAGGCTACACCCTTGACATACTGTGCTGGGAAACTGTGATTGAAGGGAGTCTCCCTTGACTTGACTGGCACTGCTGGCATCAACAACAAGCTACCTGGGCTGTGTCTGTGCTAAATGGCGAGATAAGGCAGAACCCTGTGAACACAAAGGTTCTGGCTAAGGGGGCAAAGCACAAAAAAACAAGGTAGGGATGATGTGAGCATCCAGGTAGGTTCAAGCCCAGAGATACAGCCTGTTCAAATCCATGAGCTGGGTGCCTGTTCCTGTGTGTAAAACGTGCATACAGCGACATTGCAATGGCATTTGCTGGTGTGCCTTATGGCTCTGCAGCAGTGTGAGTCAAATGGTTTAGAGACATGCAATGACGATACAATGAAGTTGACAAGTGTCCAACACCAAGGTCCACGCACGTGGGGTGCGTACAGTCACTGGCCTTAGAATGTGCCCTGAGATGCTGATGTTGAGATACAGTGGAGAGTATGAGGCTTTTTCCCCAGGGTGGAGGGGTCAATAACTAAGGGACACAGGTTCAAGGTACAGCAGGGGGAGTTTAAAAGAGATGTGTGAAGCAGGTTGTTCACACAAAAGGGTAGTGAGTGCCTGGAGCATGCTGCCAGAGGAGATAGTGGAAGCAGACACAATAGCAGCATTCAGGAATTGCTTGGACAAATACATGAATGGGAAGGGAACAGAGGGATACAGATCCTGTCAGTGAGGACAGTTTTAGTACAGAGGGGCAAAATGTGTTGGCGCAGGCTTGGAGGGCTGAAGGGCCCTTTCCTGTGCTGTTTTGTTCCTTGTTCTTTAAAAACCAGCCATTGTGGTCTAGCACCGATTGAAAGGTGTTTCATCTGAATGTGCAACATCAAAATATTGGGTCTTGAAAATAAATTATGTAAGCAAAGTGAGAGGTGTATTTGAAAGGTGATTCAGACTATTAAGAATCTCTTAGAAATCACATTGTCATGAAGAATTAAGGTTAAGTCCTTTATTGTTTCTCTATGTTATGAATATTCTGTTTAAATTTAACATTTGATAATATAGGGCCATTAATGAAGCTACTGAGAAACCATAAAATTAATGCGCACTGCACTTAACAAAACCATAATAAGAAGTTAATATTTTCTGATGTTAATCCTGCTGCTTTTTACTTACATTCTGACTCATTTTGGAGAGAACCCCAACTACTACTTGAATATTTGTTATTTACATGAATGATCTGGATGTGAATGTACAAAGAATGATTAATAAGCTTGCAGATGATCCAAAATTAGGCGGTATCATTGATAGCGAGGAAGGTTATCAAAAATTACAGAGGGATCTTGAGCAGCTTGGCAAATGCGATTCAATACAGATAAGTGTGAGGTGTTGCACTTTGGAAAATCAAACTCAGGTAGGACTTATGCAGTAAATGGTAAGGACGTGAGGAGTGTTGTGGAACAGAGGAACCTAAGAACACAAGTAAATAGTTAGTTGAATGTGATGTCACAGTCAGACAGGGTGAAGAAGGCATTTAGTATGCTGGCCTTCATTGGTCGAGGCTTTGAGTATAGGAGTTGGGACTGTTATAGTTGTACAAGTTGTTGGTGAGGTCGCACTTAGAGTATTGTGTACAATTTTGGTCACCCTGTTATAGGAAAGACATAGTTAAACTGGAAAGTGAGCAAAGATGATTTGAGGACGTTGCCAAGACAAGCAGGCCTAAGCTATAGGGAAGAGGTTGGCCAAGATAGGACTTTATTCCCTGGAACATAGGAGCAAGAGGACTGACTTTATTGAGGTGTATACAATCATGAGGGGCATTGATATGGTAAAGGCACATAGTCTTTTTCCCAAGGATGGGGAGTTGAAAACTAGAGAGCATTGGATTAGGGTGAGAAGGGAAAGATTTAAGAAGGACCTAAGGGGCAACTTCTTCACACAGAGAGTGGTGCGTATTTGGAACGGGCTGCCAGAGAAAGCAGCTGAGGTAGATACAATAACAACATTTTAAAAAAATTATTTGAATAGGTACATGGATTGGAAGGGTTTAGACAGATATAGACCAAATATGGGCAATTGGAACAAGCTGAGTGGGCACCATAGACCAGTTTGGGCTGAAGGATCTGTTTCCATGTTGTATTATTCTATGGCTCTAAAAACAAAATTCCATAAGTTAACAATTGACCGAAATAAAAATAATAATGGCAACTTTAGTTTATAATGGCTATTTCAATCTTGTTTCAAGTGAATCAGCCTGACTACTTCTGCAGTTAAATGCTCTAAACAACGTGGCAACAAAGTACACAAATGTTCACAGGCCTTAAACTTGGATTATGTGAAATAGGTTGATCTTAAATCAGTGCTAAAATTACCTGCAGTGACCTTGTGTAAGGAGGAAGAGAAAGCAATTCTTATGGTGGAATATTCTGCTCTCACTAATAGCAAGTTTGGAGATAGGAAGAACGTGCAATTAGGTGGGATGGTCCCATATCTGAATCTTGCTTCTGCTCTGTCTCTACCTGAATTGAGTTCTGAGTGGGAAGGGTCATGGTCAACATCCCCAAACCAGTCCTAATTTTGGCCCTTAAGTTGTCAATTAAGGGCTACTTACAAGCATCATCCTGATACCAACTTATACAGCAATCGTTAGTGTGCAACTATGTACAACTACTGGCAATTAAGGTTTTTATCGTGATTTGATAAAGCTTACCGGCAGATCTAACTGATTGAGAGGAGTGGCATTTGTGTTCATAATTAATTAAATGTTTTAATTTATAAACACAATAAAGATGTAAAGACAGATAATGGGCTGCAACTGTACCATGTGGACGTTTCTGAGTGCTGGTCTGACCAGGATAAACAGTTCCACATTTGCAGGAACTTTGGGTCAGAGTTAATGGAATGAAACCTGAGCTGCAGAGGCTGTAAGATGTCAGGAAAGAGAAGTTATCTGGACATCTAATAAATTAGACAGGGCAGGTGAGGACAGGAGGGTGTGACTGTAATTGAGGCAGGTAAAGGGGCCTAGAGGGTAGGATTACAGGAGCCTGAGCCTTTGCAATTGTCCAGCAGGTTTGTTTCTTCTTTGAATGAGCTAATTGACCATTCAAATCTTCCTGTTCAGTGGTGCAATCTTGTTTAACAATTTCTTGGAGGTTTTTCTGAAGGAATAGTGTGTGATGAGGATATTGTAGATTTCAATTTACAGAAGACAAGGTGCTGCATTAAAACAGTTCTTGCACAAGGTAGGAGATCATGCTTTAGAGACAATAATGTTTTAACATGAACAGAAGGTTGGCTGGCAGAAATAAAGAATGCATGAATGGAGCTTTTTTTCTACATGCCAAAATGTGGTGTGTGCAGTCCCACAGAGGTCTGTGCTGGGGCCTCAGCATTTTACATCAAGAACTTAGATGAGGGAAGCAAAGGCATGCTAAATTTGCTGTGACACAATGACAGGTAGAAAAGAGTGCACAAGAATGTTGCAGCTTCACACAGTTAGGCCGAGTGAGTGGACAAAGTCTCACAGGAGGAGTATAATATGGAAAATGTTCAATTTTGCAGGAAGAATTTAAAAAACTACAGAGGATAACTGCAGAATTTGGAGGTACAGGGGGATCTAGGTATTTAGAAGTTAAAGTACCAGTGGCTCAGTGGTTAGCATTTGCTGCCTCACAGCACCAGGGACCTGGGTTCAATTCCACCTTTAGGCAATTGCTTGTCTGTGTGAGTTTACTCCAGGTGCTCAGACATCCTCCATTCCAAAGATGTGCATATTAAATGGATTGGCTATGTTAAATTGTCCATGGCATGCCGGATGTGCATGCTAGGTGGGTTAGCCATGAGAAATGTGGGATTACAGGGATAGGGTGGTGTGCTCTTTGGAGGCTTGGTGTGGACTTGTTGGGCCAAATGGCCTGTTTCTACACTGTAGGGGATTCTATGATAATTAAGGGGGCTAATGGAATGCTATCATTTATTACTAGAGGATTTGAACAAATAGATCAATGTGTTATGCTTCAGTAATGCAGGGCCTCAGCAAGCAAAGGTCATATAGATCAAAAAGACCTAGAGGCGTGCAGATTACATTATCAGACTTTGAATAAATTATAGCCTCAACATATGACTGGAAAGAAGCTGTTCCTAAACCTGTTTCTGCATGTATTCAGGCTTCTGTATCTTTTGCCTGACAGAGAAGTTGTAGGCGAGCATTGATGGAGTGTGATGGGTCTTCGATGTTGGCAGCCTTTTTGTGGCAGTGGGCTGTGTAAATGGAATTCATGGGTGGAAGGTTGACTTCAGTGATGGCCTAGGCAGCATCTTACGGTCCTGGGAAGAGCATTTGCCACATCAGGCCGTTAAGCACCTGGACAGCATGCTTTCAATGGTGCATCTGTCGAAGTTGGCAAGGGTCCTTATAGAAATGCCAAATTTTCTGAGCCATGTGAAGAAGAAGAAGCATTGTTGTGCCTTCTTGACTGTTGAATTTATGTGGGGAGTCCAGGACAAGTAGTCTGTCATCTTTGCTCCGAGGAATTGATGCTCTTTTATCTCTCTCTCTCTCTCTCCCTCTCTCTCTCTCTCAACATCCAGTCCATCGATGTAGATGGAAGCATGTTCTCCTCCTTACTTTCTAAAGTCAACGATCAGTTGCTTAGTTTTGCTGATGTTGAGAGAGAGGTTGTTTTCATTGCACCACATCTCCAATCCCTCCACCTCCCTTTTGTAATTTGACTCATCATTGTTAGGTATCTGTCCCATTACAGTGGTGTCGTTAACGAACTTGGTGTTCATGCGGAATTTGGCAAGCAACAGTCATAGATGTACGGGGGTCTAAGCATGCTTCATTCGGGCGGCTCCAGTGTTGAATGTTATTGTGGAGGAGACGCCATTACCTATCCTATAGGGCAGAAGCATCAATCGATGCTGTTTTCTTTGACTAATGTCTCTTCCTGAGACTTTAATAAAGCCATGGACACCGCTCCTCGAGTACCTAACATGTTCTTTTAGCATATATCTTTAATACCCTTGCTGGATCTTTTCCTTTCCAACACCACAAAAACCTTTTAAGTAACTTAAAAAGAACTTCAGAAACACAGGTCATTTTCTGAAGAAGGGTCCCGAGCCAGAACACCAACTTTTCTGCTCCTCCAGCTCCACACTGTTATCTCTGACTCCAGCATTGGCAGTTCCAACTATCTCATTTTCCCCGGTCGTGCCCTGACATTTTGAAGATTGCTACACTAACACCACCTCTGCTGTTATAGATGCTTTCTGTCCAAATGAATCAGCACACTGCTTGACTTCTTCCGGAGTATTCATACTTTATGTAACAACTCTTGCTGCTGAGTGACAGCAGTTTTGGGTCTCTTCTAGTCTTTTATCCCAAATGCACCAAACTGCTCACTCAAGGCCTTAAAAGTCCTCATTTAAATGCACATAAACAAAACAAATTTCCAAACAGACTGTAGCACTCTCAGAAGAAGTCAAGAATGAAACTAAAACCACGTCTTCCCTTTAATGCACAAAAAATAAAACAATTCAATGAAGTTACGCATTTTTATCCACTTCAAAACCCAAGTTTACAAATATTAAGAATATATCATGAGCCTAGATATACAAGTAAGCATCTTTTGGCTTGTGCACTGGTTCAAATGTGTCTGAAGAATACTGCAAAATGAAAACATCATGGCTGTTCTTGGGGCACTAAGAATTGAGTGTACAGTTTTATGCCTACAATCATATGTGAGCCAGATGTTGAGGGCATGAAATCCCTTTCTTTTACATCTAAGAGCTGAAAGTGGCTCCTAAAAAATGATGCATGTGTCGATAGTGGTGCTCCACACCAGAGGGAACACTAGTGCCCTGGTTATTCATATGTGCTTGCTTCTGCCTGGCATGGCAGAATGAATTTTTTTTTAAAAATGGAGATCTTCAATAACCTACCTGATAACGAACAGTGGATAGCAAGTTTTAAGATGCTGCAAATGTACCCTGCTCCAGCCTGAAACGAGCTAAGATGCATGGCTATAGACTGCTCATAGTACTTTCGCTGTACTGTAACTGGTACTTTGTATAATTCTAACATGACATCTACTACCAATACAGAAGCAAAATGTACAATGCTAAATATCTAAACACTCAGTGAAAATGCTGCAAATATTTAAACAATGGCAATATATGAGAGGACTGAAGGGTTGAATTTTATTTAAAAAATTGACAGTATCAATTTCAGGGAGTTTCACACAGGATTGTCAATGAGCTGTCGTGATTTATCTCATACATTTCTCCACTGCTTATTTCATTATGAATGCACCATGACTGTATAGTTCACACTACTTTATGATCAATAGTGGCACCAGTAGTCAAATCTGCTGGAATCTTCTGGGGTTGTCTCTCCATTGCTGCAGTATTTAAATTCCACCTGTGCACCAGGTCAAATCGTGCAAGCCTGGAAATGCCATTCTAACTGCATTGCTGCACAATTCTAAAGGGCATGCCTGAGGAAGGCAATTTAGTATCTCAGGGAACTTGAGATCCTATTGGATAGGATGTTGGGAAGGAGAGCTCTCCTCTTCCCTCAGTACTGCTAGAGCAGAACGCAGCACTACAGCTTGCCAGCCTGGTCTGATGTTGTCACCCTGGTCAGTGCAATGTCTATGGTCCACAGGAATGACCAGCAGGGCAGGAAGATGATTAATGACCTTCTCTGCTATGCAAGAGAAAAAGTGCGACTATCTTCTCTCTGTTATCTCACAGGCATTAACTGTGATACTGCACTCACTTCTCACCAAGTATCATGGTCTACCATTTTCACCAATGCATGCAGCAATTTCACTCTATAGCCAAAGGCACAGACCTGCTCCCCATCACTATTGCAATTAGAGGTCAACACCAATGGCAAGGTGACAGCAGGATGAAGAACTCACTTACCCATCCCAATACCCTGGATGACTAACCTTTCCTATCCTCAATGCTTCCTAAGCACTCACTCAGGATACCTCACCAAGTTTGGGCAATACAAATTGAGGGATGATAGGTTTAAGACAGATGTCAGAAGCAGAGGCAGGTTCTTTACTCAGAGAGTGGTAAGGGTGTGGAACGCCCTGCCTGCCAATGTAGTTAACTCAGCCACATTAGGGGCATTTAAACAGTCCTTGGATAAGCATATGGATAATGATGGGATAGTATAGGGGGAGGGGCTTAGATTAGTTCACAGGTCAGCACAACATCGAAGGCCGAAGGGCCTGTTCTGTGCTGTAATGTTCTATGTTCTATGCTTCTCCTACCTGCACCAACAGTTGCACCAACCACTTTCACCTCAATCAATTGCAGGAGAAAGTGGCTCACAATGGGCCAGAGAAGGCCAAGACATAGAGGGCTACCCAGACGTGGGAATCCTTGTCTTAGCAGGAGAGGACTATGACCATTCATGTGGTGGTACTGAGATTTCCATTTTATGGCACCCAAGTAATATTCACTATTAAGTGATGTGCTGGTCTCTCGTTAACAGCACTGTGAACATACTCTCAACATGCCCAAGCTACTAATAGTACTTTTCAATTCATTCCCTCTGATCTCCTGCATGTACCAAAAGCATTCCCGCAGACCACCATGCCCACCCCCATCTCCAGCTGCTCCTGAAACAGGGCAGCTTCTTTGGACATCATAGTCCCCTCCAACTCTGAGGAAGAATACACAGATCCCACACAGATATGCACTGGAAAGGCTGTCTGTTGCAACCTTCACCAGCTCAGGTACTGACACCTCAGTGAGTACGTTAGTTAGATTAGAGCTAGGAGCACAATATGGTGAACACATCACTGCCAACTCTCTGCAGTTGGCCAAGGAAAAAACAAACCATGTCTCTGGCATTCAAAGGACTGTCAAAGACCAGGCACCTGGTCAGCCCCAGGCAGTAGAGATCCCCATGGTGTTGGCCGTTAATAACTTTGTTAAAATGCACAAACAGACAAAAAGGAACAGAAGGCAGTGTGTTGAAGACATTGTAAACTGGATCGAAGGTCAGGGGAGTTCAACAACGTGATCAGCACTGTGCTAACTCTGCCATGCTTCCACTTGGCTGTCTCCATGGACACGTTGGCGGCTGCTACTCAATGTCTACCAAATGAAAGGCACAGACCCGATCATCATCATTATTGCTATTAGAGGTCAACACCAATAGCTAGGCAACAGGGGGATGAGGGACTCACTTATTCCAGGTGCCCTGCCTTTACAGTGAGTCAGAGTGGTATTAGCTAGTATACAGTTGGAAGAGAAACCACATACACACCCCATCCCACCCCCTGAAAGACTCCATCGGGCCACTCTACAGGCACGATCTTTCCACCTCCACCCTGCCTGCAATTCCCAACTTTCTGAAAGTTCAAGCCAAGCATAGTGAACCTGTATCTGGGCAGGACACATTCAGCATGCCTGGGTCCTCCATTCACAAATGACCGCAGATGGTTCAGCAAAAATTTCGAGGTCAATAGGTTTCCCTTTCAGGTAGACTCCCGTCATTCAGGCTACAGAACTAGGACTGCATCTAGACATAGTGACGGGGAGAAAGAAAAACTTACAATGGCATATTGGTGGCATGGGTAAAACTTAATTGTTAATATATCATCTTTTAAAATATATTACAATTTGTCATCAGGTCTAAGAATAACTGTCACTTTAGCTGCAGCAATAAGAATGAAGAGAGGCAAGACATCCTTATTGCTACAAGATGTCCTATCTTTGTCTAAATGATAGCTATCCTTTATCTAGCACCCATATCAGCATGAAAATTGGTCATAATTCAATGAATTCACTTCACCTGACGAAGGAACAGCATTCCAAATTTTTGTGATTTCAATAGTCCAACACGAGCACCTTCACTTCTTAAGATAACAAAGTGTAGAGCTAGATGAATACAGCAGGCCAAACAGCATCTCAGGAGCACAAAAGCTGACATTTCGGGCCTCGACCCTTCATCAGAGAGGTCTGCAGTTCCCATTATCACCTTCACTTCTTAACTTTTGTTTTATACTTTTTTGGAAAAATATAAAACACTAACTAGTGAGCTGCATTTGCAGTTGTAATCTCACAGGGGAGGCTGGCCTCACAGCAGCAAAGTATTTACAGGCAGTGAAAAAAATTACAACATAATTCCATTCCATTGAAAAAAGGTTCTAAGAAAGTAATCCTGCCTACATTGCTTCTTAAGAATGCTCTATTTTCCTACTCCATACAATGCTGTAGATTTCATGGACCTACAGCATCAACCACAAACCTAATTGTCTCTTCTGGTTGTACAGAGCAAAGCAACCAAAGATTACACAGCATTCCCTGTGTACTGTACTGCAATGCCCAGGACATGGCCTGCATGAAAATATGATGTAAAGGACACATCAGTGGCTCTCAATGGTCCCAATAAAAGGTGTTGCAATGTAGACATGCTGGGCATCATCAATCTCTTTTCACTGGCCTGATTCAGATGGATGCTGCTGAAACTATTTGGCGTGCACACAGTAGGAGATTGTACGTGTGTTAACAATAATGAGAATTTTTCTCCCAATCTTAAACTCCATATAACTGAAGACAGACTAAGAAATCTTAGAAGGTGTTTGTGAATTGTGGAAAAAATGTGAAACTTTACCACTTACTGGACATTACTTGTGCTTCACAGTGATAATGAAGATTAATTTGTAGGATTTTTAGTCAAGACAGTTAGTCAATGCATAATATCCACTACAAAACATGACAATAGATGTCTTGATGCCTGTACTGTGTGATGTTTATTTAAAACTTTTGCCCCCTGAAGGCTCTCACATTGTTCATAAGTACAACTCAGACTCTCAGTGCAAAATAACTTCATTTTGATTGTGCAATAGTGATTTGGATGAAGGTGAAAGGCAACACAAGTCATGCTTCATGGAGTGAGTTGCAGGTTCAACCTCTCAGTCTGGACCTCCTTCCCCAAACCTTCCTGTTCCGTCCTGCTTTGCTCTCCCAGTCAACCCAAAGGGTTTTGGTCTTTCTCATGTTCCCACTCAACTTACATTTACCTGTACATCTCCTCAGTAACTCCTGTGGCTCTCAGTTATAATGATACAGAATTCCCTCTTAACACCATGTTGGTGGTGGCTGTTCGTTGGCCCCCTCCCCAGCATTTGGCCCTATGTACTTAGGGTGGGTATTCCAGAGAGTGCGTCCAGCTAAATTATTTAAGCAGCATGAGAAATAGGAAAGAGATGATCACCTAACTGGTATTGTACTGCAGATATACCAATAGTCTGTGAGAAATTGAGAAGCAAATTTGTAAGGAAATCTCAGATATCTGTAAGAATAATAAAAGGTGGCAATAGTAGTGGATTTTAACTTTCCAAACAGATTCGGACTGTGATAGTGTTAAGGGCTTGCATGGAGATGAATTTGTTAAGTGTGTACAAGAAAATTTTGTGATTCAGTATGCAGATGTGCCTACTAGAGAAGGAGCAAAGCTTGACCTACTCTTGGGAAAGAAGGCAGGGCAAGTGGTTGAGGTGTCAGTGTGGGAGCCAATGATCATAATTCTACTAGTTTTGAAATAGTGATGGAAAAAGATAGGCCTGATAAAGTTAAAGTTCTAAATTGGATGAAGGCCAATTTTGATGGCAAGAACTTTCAAAAGTTGATTGGGGCAGTTACTTGCAGATAAAGGGATGGTTGGAAAATGGGAAGCCTTCAAAAATGAGATAATGAGAGTCCGAGGACCGTATGTCCCTGTTAAGGTGAAGGGTAAGGCTGGTAGATGTAGGGAATGCTGGATGACTAGAGATAAATTGAGATTTTGGTCAAGAAAAAGGAGGAAGCATATGTCATGTATAGACTGCATGGTTCAAGTGAATCCCTAGAAGGGTGTAAGGGTAAGAGTATATTCAAGAGCATATAGGGCAAAAAGGGGATGTGAGTTGGCTTTGGCAAATAGGGTTAAAGAGAATCCAAAGGAATTCTACAAATACATTAAGGACAAACGAGTAACTAAGGAGAGAACAGCAAGGCCACCTGTGTGTGGAACCGCAGGAAATGGGGGAGATACTAAACAACTATTTTGCATCAGTGTTTACTGTGGAAAAGAAAATGGAAGCTACGGAACTTGGGGAATAAATAGCGACATCTTAAAGTGTCCATATTACAGAGGAGAAGGTACTGAGTGTCTTAACATGCACAAAGGTGGATAAATCCCTGGGACCTGATCAGGTGTATCCTAGAACTCTGTGGGTAGCTAGGGAAGTGATTGCTGGGCATCTTGCTGAGATAACCCTTGCACAGAAAACAAAGATTAGAAATAAGTAACTTTAAGAAAACAGTCAAAGAGTTGATAGATAAATGTATATAGGTGATTTAGTTAGGTCATTATTAATAATGCCACCGCTATTTTGGAGATGGAAGCTCCGAGAAAGGGGAGATTTGAGACGTTTCCTTGGCTAAATCCAGCACACAAGCTCTTTTATACCTCACATGCTGGAACATGTGTCAAACTTAAAAGAGGTTCTTAAAGATGATGTTCAGTTCGAGTGATGAGTCATAAAGGAAGAATTTCATGAAACTCAAACTTGTAAGGATTAAGAAGTCTAATATACTGAAACTGATGACCAAATACAGCATGACCTGGACAATATCCGGGATGTCAATTGGCAAGTAACATTCATGGTACACAATGCCAAGCAATGATTATTTTTAACCAGAAAGAATCAAACATTAGTTCCTGATTTTCACTGGGATTACCCTCTCAGAATTCCCCACTATCAACATCCTTTGGGTTACTTTTGACCAGAAACTGAACTGGACTAGCCATGTAAACATTGTGCCTTCAGGAGCACACGAGAGGCTAGGAATCCTGCGATAAGAACTCACCTTGTAACCAACGTTACCTCTTCCTATACTTTCTTTGTCACCAGAATTCCCGGCATAGCAGTGGCTCCCAGAAGCAGAAGTCATGGAGTAGCATAACTACCAGAAGTTCGCCATGATTTCCAGTGGCTACATTACTTAAAGGTAATGTTATTCCCAACTCTCCAAGCCTGTCTACCAGCTACAAGTCTCAAGTCAGGAGTCTGATGGAATATTCCCCATTTGCCTGGGTGGCGCAGCTTCAGCAACACCCAAGAAGTTCGAATAATCCAAGGCAAAGAAGCACACTTGACTGGCATTACATAAGACCAGAAGACCAGAAAACACAGGAGTGGAAGTAAGGCCATTCGGACCATCAAGTCCATTCAAAGTACAAAGAAAGAAACCTACAGCACAGGAACAGGCCCTTCGACCCTCCAAGTCTGCACCTATCAAGATCCTCAGTCTAACCTGTCATCTATTTTCTAACGGTCTGTTCGCTCTCTGCCCATCCACGTACCTGTCCAAATATATCTTAAAAGACGCTAACGTGCCTGCGTCTACCACCTCCGCTAGCAACGCGTTCCAGGCACCCACCACTCTCTGTGTAAAGAACTTTCCATGCATATCTCCTTTAAACTTTCCTCTTATCACTTTGAACTCATGACCCCTATTAATTGAGTCCCCCACTCTGGGAAAAAGCTTTTTGCTATCCACCCTGTCTATACCCCTCATGATTTTGTAGACCTCAATCAGGTCCCCCCTCAATCTCCGTCTTTCTAATGAAAATAATCCTAATCTACTCAACCTCTCTTCATAGCCAGCACCCTCCATACCAGGCAACATCCTGGTGAACCTCGTCTGCACCACTGGTCACAGGTCTCCAATTTGAGAAACTCCCTTCTACTACTACCCTCTGTCTCCTGTTGCCTCACCACTTTTTTAGCCATCTAGCTAGCACACCCTAGACCCCATGTGACTTCACTTTCTTCATCAGCCTGCCATGGGGAACCTTATCAAACGCCTTACTGAAGTCCATGTATATGACATCTACAGCCCTTCCCTCATCAATCAACTTTGTCATGTCCTCAAAGAATTCTACTAAGTTGGTAAGACATGACCTTCCCTGCACAAAACCATGTTGCCTATCACTGATATGCCCATTTTCTTCCAAATGGGAATGGATCCTATCCCTCAGTATCTTCTCCAGCAGCTTCCCTACCACTGATGTCAGGCTCACCGGCCGATAATTACCTGGATTATCCTTGCTGCCCTTCTTAAACAAGGGGACATTAGCAAGTCTCCAGTCCTCCGGGACCTTACCTGCGTCTAAGGACGCTGCAAAGATATCAGTTAAGGCCCCGGCTATTTCCTCTCTCAATTCCCTCAATAACCTGGGATAGATCCCATCCGGACCTGGGGACTTGTCCACCTTAATGTCTTCTAGGATACCGAACACTTCCTCCTTCCTTATGTCAACTTGACCTAGAGTAAGCAAACATCTATCCCTAACCTCAACATCCATCATGTCCCTCTCCTTGGTGAATACTAATGCAAAGTACTCATTAAGAATGTCACCCATTTTCTCTGAATCAGCACATAACTTTCTTTCTTTGTCCTTAAGTGGGCCAATCCTTTCTCTAGTTAACCTCTTGCTCTTTATATATGAATAAAAGGCTTTGGGATTTTCCTTAACCATATTTGCCAGCAATATCTCATGTCTTCTCTTAGCCTGCTTAATCCCTTGTTTCAGATTCGCTCTACATTCCAGATATTCTTGCAAAGCTTCGTCTGTCTTCAGTTGCCCAGACCTCATGTATGCTTCCTTTTTTCTATTGGCTACTCTCACAAGTTCACCTGTCATCCATGGTTCCCTAATCTTGCCTTTTCTTTTCCTCATTTCCACAGGAACATGTCTCTCCTGTACGCTAATCAACCTCTCCTTAAAAGCCTCCCACATATCAAACATGGATTTACCTTCAAACAGTTTCTCCCAATCTACATTCCTCAGATCCTGCCGAATCTTGGTATAGTCGGCCTTCCCCCAGTTTAGTACTCATCCTTTAGGACCACTCCTATCCTTGTCAATGAGTATTATAAAACTTACGGAATTGTGGTCGCTATTTCCAAAGTAGTCCCCTACTGTAATATCAACCACCTGGCCAGGTTAATTCCCCAGCACCAGGTCCTGTATGGCCCCTTCCCGAGTTGGACTACATACATACTGCTCTAGAAAACCCTCCTGGACACAGCTTACAAATTCTGCTCCGTCTTGACCCCTAACACTGAGTGAATCCCAGTCAATGTTGGGAAAATTAAAATCTCCCACCATCCTGTTTTTTCCTACACCTTTCCATTATCTGTTTACATATTTGTACCTCTATCTCACGCTCGCGGTTGGGAGGTCTGTAGTACAGCCCCAACATTGTTACTGCATCCTTCCTAGTTCTGAGTTCTACCCATATTGCCTCACTGCTTGAGTCCTCCATGGGGCCCTCCTTCAGAGTGGCTGTGATATCGTCTTTGACCATTCCTGAAACTCCTCCACCCCTTTTACCTCCCTCTCTATCCGGCCTGAAGCATCGATATCCTGGGACAACTAGTTGCCAGTCATGCCCTTCCCTCAACCAAGTCTCAGTAATAGCAATAACATCATACCTCCAGATACCGATCCAAGCCCTAAGCTCATCTGCCTTATCTACTACACTTCTCGCATTAAAACAAATGCATCTCAGACCTTTGTGTTCATCATCATTCCGCCATTTAAATCATGGCTGATGGGCAGTTCAACTCCAGTTCCCTGCACTCTCCCGGTAGCCCTTGAATTTGTTGATCTCTGCATTGAAGGCATCCAACACCCCGGCCTCCACTGCACTCCGTGGCAATGAATTCCACAAGCCCACCACTGTCTGGCTGAAGAAATGTCGTCTCATTTCAGTTTTAAATTGACCCCCTCTAATTTTAAGGCTGTGCCCATGGGTCCTAGTCTCCCTGCCTAACGGAAACAACTTCCCAGCATCCACCCCTTCTTAGCCATACATTATCTTGTAAGTTTCTATTAGATCTCCCCTCAACCTTCTAAACTCTAATTAGTACAATCCCAGGATCCTTAGCCATTCATCATACGTTAAACCCACCATTCCAGGGATCATCCGTGTGAATCTCCACTGGACATGCTCCAGGGCTAGTACGTCCTTCCTAAGGTGTGGGGCCCAAAATTGGACACAGTTTTCTAAATGGGGCCTAACTAGAGCTTTATAAAGTCTCAGAAGCACATTGCTGCTTTCATATTCCAACCCTCTTGAGATAAATGACAACATTACATTCGCTTTCTTAATCACGGACTCTACCTGCAAGTTAACTTTTAGAGAATCCTGGACCAACACTCCCAGATCCCTTTTTACTTCTGCTTTACAAATTTTCTCACCATTTAGAAAATAGTCCATGCCCGTATTCTTTTTTCCAAAGTGTAAAACCTCACATTTACTCACATTGAATTCCATCAGCCATTTGCTGGACCACTCTCCTAAACTGTCTCAATCTTTCTGCAGCTTCCCCACCTCCTCAGTACTACCTGCCTGTCCACCTAGCTTCATGTCATCAGCAAACTTCGCAAAATGCCCCCAGTCCCTTCATCCAGATCATTAATATATAAGGTGAACAGCTGCGGCCCCAACACTGAACCCTGCGGGACACCACTTGTCACCGGTTGCCATTCCAAAAAAGACCCTTTTATCCCAACTCTCTGCCTTCTGTCAGACAGCCAATCCTCAATCCAAGCCAGTAGCTCACCTCAAACACCATGGGCCCTTACCTTGCTCAGCAGCCTCCCATGAGGCACCGTATCAAAGGCCTTTTGGAAGTCTAGATAGATAACATCTACTGGGTTTCCCAGGTCTAACATACTTGTTACCTCTTCAAAGAATTCTAACAGGTTTGTTAGGCACGACCTCCCCTTGCTAATTTTTTTAAAATTTACATCTAAAGGAATCCCCTCCCTCTACCACCTACAAAATGCACTGCAGAAAGTCACTAAATCTCCTTAGACAGTATTTTCCAAATTCACTATCATTAGAAGGACAAGGGCAGCAGATACAGGGAAACACCACAACCTGAAAGTTCCTCTCCAAGCCACCTCACTATCCTGACTAGGAAATATATCACCAATTGTTTAGTGTTGCTGAATCAAATCGTGGAATCCCTCCTTATTGGCATTGTGGTCTACCTACACCAAGTCAACAGCATAGTCCAAGACAGCAGCTCACCACTATTGTTAAGGGCAACTAGGGATGGGAATAAATATTGGCCCAGACAACAGTGCCCACATCTCATTAACATTTTGAAAAAAGTTTATTATTCTACAATTAGATCAGCTGAAGAGTCAGCAGCACCCCATTATAAAAAGGGAAAGGAAATGGTATTTGTATTCAAAGTTCTAACATTGGTTGAAACTAATCATGGAATCATAGCAAAAGAGCTTTAGGCAGTCATGGTGGATATGAGAAAGTCCACATACTGCTCGACAAAAAAATTCACATTAAAGGATGATCACTTAAGCAGATCTACAAGAAACATCCATATAAAGCACTGGCAAGACGGCAAGGCTTGAGACGTCAAGTTTACAATTTCACTCCGAAGTACAAGCTAGGTAAAGAAACTGTGCTGCAGATGCCTTATCTCAGTTGTTACCACAGGAAGATGAGATAAAAGAACTATGTACTTATATTGTAACAACTATAATATTTTTATATTAGTATAGAATTTTCATGGAATTATTCAGCACAACAGAAACAGCATGAAAGAAACTTTCTCACTCCAAGTTGAAGCAATTTTAAGCGTGGGATCAAGTCACTAAGATTGTGTGCTCAGTATCAAGGTTATGAGACTCAACAGACATACCTGAGCTGACCTCAGGAATCATCTGGCAACCTGTGAGTATATGAAAAGGCACATAAATAACCCCCAGCACAAGGGAATGCAAAACAGAATGGAGTTAGGTGATGGGCAGGGGTGGTGACCATCTTGACATCTAGAATACATGCCCTATATTCATTGGTTAGAAGGTTCAAATAAGGTGGTTGACTTGGGTAAATTCTCTAACCCCATAAATGAAAAATATCATATAACTGTAATTGGAGAAGGGGCAAGTCCTTGTCATCTGGCAAGATTTGCCACACAGTCATCTCTGCAGATGGTTGCAGACCAGGAAACATGAAGACTGAGGGCAGTGTTTCCCAAAATACACTCCATGCATTTCCACGGGAAAGCTACCCTCACAAGCTACTGAACGCAATACACACTCTGCCAAATCTTGCCTTTGTCACTCTAACATTTATAAATGTTAAAGGAGACATGAAATCCCCTGCAAGTTACTGAATGGAAGGAAGAATACGGCAATTCCGTCAAATGAGATACTGCCTCCACACGACTAGAAGAAAATGCGGTAACAACTCACTAACGTACAGACAAAAGATCAACATATCAGTAAACAAGTCAGTTCCTGTTGGAGTTGTTGAAAGGTAAAAAGTAAACTATAGAAGCACTCAGTGGTTCTTGGTGATGCTGAGACTCTCATCATTGAGACTAAAATCAATAACAAAATGAGAAGAGGGACTGTATTGTTACAATTTAGGTTGGATAGTGCACTTCAATCTGTCACCACTCAGGTGGTCACGATATTGATAACTCTGCAGCATTTAAATGTATAAGTCACATTGCAAAAAAGCTAAATACAGCAGACACTGGAAATCTGAAATAAAAACAGAAAATGCTAGAGAAACTCAGCAGCTCTGGCAGCATATTAGGAAACAGTTAATTTTTTGAGTTCACTATGCCTACTTCAGACCTCAATTATATTATACGTTTTGGATCAAATTCAGGTACAGATTACACAATAAAGGCAGAACCCTTTGGAGCATTGACAGTGGCAACACAGGTGGATAAGTTGGTCGAGGAGGCATACAGCACATATGGCTTCATGGGCCAGGGCAATGAATATAGAAGTTGGCAACATATGTTACTGTTGTACAAAACTTCAGTTAAGGAACATTTGGAATATTGTGCGCAGTTCTGGTCACCACACTGCTAGAAGAATGTGGATGCTTTGGAGAGGGTGCAGCGAAAGTATTACCAGCATGTTGCTTGGTCTGGAGGGTTTTAGTTCTGAGGACAGGTTGGAAACACTCACACTGTTCTCACTGGAAATATGGAGGCTGAGGCAGGGGGGGGGGGCGAACCAATAGATGTCCACAAAATTATGAGGGGCATATGAATTGTGGATAGGCAGAGGCATTTCCCCCAAGGTGGCAAGGTCAACTAATACATGGCACAGGTTCAAAGTGATAGTAGGGAAATTTAGGGGAGGAATGCAGGAAAAGTTTTTCACACAAAAGATGATAGATGCCTGGAACACATTGCCAGTGGTGGTGCAGAAAGCAGGCACGTTAGCGAAGGGGTTATACACAGACACCTTAAGATTCCTTTAAGGCATGTCTTGATAGTCATATGAGTGAGATGCAAACAGAGGAATGGAAACTGCATATGGACAGTAGGTAGTGGGTCTAAATAAGGACAACGAATCAGCGCAGGCTCAGTGAACTGAAGGATTGGGACTGTTCCTTTACTGTAATGAATTGTGTTGTGTATATGTTATGCACAGTAGATGTAAAATAAAAAAAAAATTCACCAGGCTTCTTTAATGTACAGGCAAAATATTATAAAATAAGACTAATTTTACAAAGACTGGCACATTTTTTAATATTAAAGTATAATTTCTTACCCTTTTAAAAACCCCACTTCCAAAAGCACACCAATAAAGAAAGGATTTTCTCCACAGAGGTTAATTTTGAGCCAATTTGACCTGATGATGGTTAGTTCTTGAAGGAAAAATGGATAGGGTATGAAATGTTCAAAATAGCTTTTAGTCAGCTTCCTTGCTCACATAGATGGGGGTCACTAAACACCGACAGATTCTCTAGAACCTTGGCGAACAGATCATTCAGAAAATGTCGAGAGTTATTTTTTTCATGGTTTTTCAGGAGAACAGCTGAAATCAGTGTTTCCATGGATCTTCAAAAGTTTTTTTTCCCAGCAAGGATAAGCTGTATAGCTGCTCCCTCTCAGCAGGTCAAACAAATCCAAAACAAAACCTAACTACGGAAAGCCATAAACCCAAGAATGTGATTTCCAGTAAATACTACAAGCAATTAAGTAATGTCATCTGATTACCACATTTAAAGAAAAAGCCAAACTAACTTCTGCTTTTTCAAATGAGCTGCTGTTGACAAACCTTTAAACACGAATCGGAAGAAAAAGCATCTTACAAAGAAGAAAATATAATCAACAATAATAGCTACCTTCCTAACTGTGAGCTAACATCATCTCCAAATGGTGCAACCTTAACATCAATAGCAAGTGACATGACATTAGCAACATCAAGCAAGCACAACACCAAAACTCCAGAAGCAACATGCACAACTTTGTAGAATGTCACTGATCATTGGGCAATACCATAAAATGACATTTTTAAATAGGGGCATTATAATATTCATAAAGAAATAGGAATTAATTATTACAGGGAACCATATTTACTACTGCATGTTAAAAGTCAATGGCAGAGCAACAACATATTAATCCATAGCTGTAAAGAGAATGAAAAGAAATGCACTCATTAAAACTCTAAAATTCTGGCTATAAAAGATTGATTATTTGGAATCTAAAGCCATAACACTTCGATCCAAACCTTCTGAACAGTGTCAGAACATCTATATCTGACCAAACAGGAAACAACATCTTTTTCAAACTTTTCTGCCCAAATCTCCAGTGGAAGGTCCTAGAAAGCTCACTGAGTGTACAGAATAATGGAGGTATCAGTGAAGGAAATCCATGCAGAAACTGCATTCCCTTTATATGGTACTGCTGTATTCTGCTAAGCATTCACTGAATGATCTCTAAATTCACCAGAAGGTTGGAATGAACAGGAAGGTGTATAGGTGGGAAGAAACTGACTTCCTTGTGTCCAAAGAGCTCACTCAGAAACTCAGGTTTATACAGATTTGAGTTATGTCGTTCGATCATGTTTGCAGCAGTGAAAATTCTTTAGGACATTTAAATAGCTTGACAACATGTTGGTGAATCAGTGTATGAGGGCATTGATCAACTAATGCAAAGCTGTGTATGTGAATAAAATGTGTGAGGTAAGGCTAGTTGATAATTGCATCCAAGCCCAAATGATGAATTTGGAATCAAGGTACAGAATTTTTCTTGATACTACCTTTACTCATGTAGACGTAATCTTACAGATCTCCTAAGTACATAGCTCAATGTACTAGCCATTTCCTCGTTATATGTGATTAAAGATAATCTAGTAACACCCATCACCTATCTCTGCTTATCACTGATTTATAGCAGCAGGATGCTTATCTATGCTTATCATTGATTTAACAGCTGGGTGTTAGGGGCAAATGGAGAAAGAGGTAATGTGGGTAAGTTAAGGATTTTTTTTGTTCATTGAGGGAGTTTATGGCTAGGTCAGCATTTACTGCCCATCCCTAATTGCCCAGAGGGCAGTTACAAGTCAACCACATTGCTGGTTGACTGGAGTCTGGAGTCACATGTAGGTCAGGCCAGGTAAGAATGGCAGTTTCTATTCATAAAAGGACATTAGTGAACCAGATGGATTTTTCCGGCTTCAGCAATGGATTCAGGGTCATCATTAGATTCTTAATGCTAGATTATTATTAAATATAAATTCAGGGTAGGTTGTTGTGTGGATAGGATGGCAACTAGGTAAGATGACAGTTGAATAGTGTCCTGAGGTTGGGTCAGAGGGACATTGAGGAGTCATGAATTAGTTGGAGGGTAGGTGCTAGTTGGACCAGGTTATTGAAGACTTGGGGATAGGGACTAGTTGGGGGAAGCTGTTGGATGCAATTGGAGGGTGCAGTGGCGGACTCAGAGGGGACAGTTGTATAGTTACCCAGGAATATGATCAGGATTTTTCTGTCTAACATTTCTTAGGTAACTCTTAATTTAAAGTTTAAACTGTCCAATGTGCCAGACTCTAACTCACAGACACCTTTTCATAGTGTCACAGAGATGCTTCATCGGAGGCTGCACTGAGGATGTTACCAAGCATGGTAACGAAACGTCTGCAAAACAACAAACCAGCTCGGCGAGCCAACCAACATAAGAACAGGGGAATTGTTCATTGCAAGTTCACCTTGCTCAGACAACTCCCACAGTCAGTGCATTAGGACATCTGCAAGGCCCTGTCATGCATATTGAGCCACACGTTGCGTCTTCAATGACCTAGAGACCTGAAGATTTGATATTATATTTGATCCTGTTAAGAACATCATACCAGCAATCCATGCAAATCCCTAATATTCTCTTAATTCAGATGATGTTAAGCAAAGAGAATAATGTCCTGCCTCAGCCTATCTGTAACTGAAACCCTTCCCCATGCCTGTGATATATACAGATTTGACAAAACAAATACATAATTAGCTGATCCTCTGTAAAATGAGGCCATTCTCTGATGATCATGTCCTAACTCAACAAATCCCATACACACATCACCTCCATGCTTATTGGACCGTGTGGGCTCTGAATTCAACTTGAATTAATGTCTCAATTTTAAAATTCTCATTATTGTTTTAAAATTCGTCCATGGTTGTTCTTCCCCATCTCTGTAATTGACAACCCTCTGAGGTATCCATACACCTCTAATTCTGTCCTCTTGGGTATTCCCGACCCACTACTTATGACTGTGTTTTTTGCTGCCATGGGCCTCAACTCCTGATTTTCCTCAATAAATCTCTTCACCTCTTCTTTTTCTTTATAATGCTTCTTAAAATCTAATTGACCAGTTTTTGGTAATCTACTCCAGTATCTCTTTTTGTAGCTTAGAGTCCAATTTTGATTTCCAATGCTTCCATGAAGTATTTCAAGATATTTTATTAGATTAAAGTCACTTTGCAACTACAACTTGTATTATCAATTTATTCCATTCTTTGAAGGTTTCTTTCCAAGACAATTTTGTGTGGGGATACGATCTGTTTTGTGGCCCTTTGCTGTACTTTTCTGTCCCCATTTAGTAGGACCTATCTTTTCTATGTATTTTTGTATGCTTTTCCTTTCAGGTTTAAGTTGTCCCTTACCTCTTTCTCATCCATGGCAATTTTTCTTCTTTTGGTGTGCGGATATCTGGCCCATTAAAGATATAAACTGGTTCTGAGTCAAGTTAATTTCTTTTCTTTAAAACTTCTCTCACTGCTGTTCTGTTGCTTTGCCCATTAATAGATTCACCCAGTTTACTGAGATAGTCTATGTTTCAATTCATCGATTAGTAGCTGAATCCTGTTTCTTCCTTTCAAACAATATTGAATTCAATCAAATTGTGGAGGCTAATAAATAAATGTTCATGCATTATTACACTGGCAACCAGATCTCATTGCTGATTATCAAGTCTAATATGATCTACTTCATTGTAGTAGCCCAAGTTAATCTAATCAAATGGAAATCCTCTGCTTTCACTGTTGTTTTTAAGTTTCCATATTTTCCTTTATGTTATGATGCATATTTTGTGCTTCACAGGCTAGAATGGAATTTTGATTCCACTCTTGCCAGTTTATTATCACAATGTCAATGAAACAGCTGGTGATGATAGCCAAATCTGTGTCTCATACTTCTACGATTTAGAGCGACGCTACAGTGAAAGAAACAATTCTTGAAACTTTAAATAACAGCAAATGTACCAACATTTACATACCGCAATGACTATCAATGTGACTTTCACAAAGTGATTGTATATTTGTCAACATTTTATTAAAAAGGTTCTAAGGAATTTGCAACATTTTGGGAGCTGCAATTATGGAAATATAAAATAGAACATAGAACATTACAGCGCAGTACAGGCCAAAATGGTTAAACCTTTGCAATTAAATCTAGAACATGGGTGTTCACACACTTAAGAATGCAGTACTTACATTTTTCTATTAATTTCAAAAGACCTCTTTCTTTCATTAGCCAAAAGGCAGTTGAGCCAACTTTAGATTTGTTCCTGGTGCTTAGCCAATAAAAAAGAATAACCCTGTCTTTTTCCATTCCCTTTGGCAAGGTTCTTTTTTACAATCTGGCATTGAGCCTTGTGGCCTTTCATAGATCTAACAAAATACGTTTATTCCTTTTTTTTCCATTGAATGTTGGTGTTGCTGAAAATGCCAGTATTTATTGTCTATCCCTAACTGCCTTTGTAGGTCTGAGATAATGGGAACTGCAGATGCTGGAGAATTCCAAGATGATAAAATGTGAGGCTGGATTAACACAGCAGGCCAAGCAGCATTTCAGGAGCACTGAGATGCTGCTTGGCCTGCTGTGTTCATCCAGCCTCACATTTTATTGCCTTTGTAGGTCTGTCTTCATGTGTAGGCCAGACCAGATAAGAATAACAAATTTCCTTCCCTAAAGAGCATTAGTGAAAAGGCCCAAAACATCAGCTTTTCTGCTCCTAAGATACTGCTTGGCCTGCTGTGTTCATCCAGCTCTACACTTAGTTATTAGTGAAACCAAGTAGGGTTTTATGACAATTACTGACAACATTCCTGAGACTAGCTTTCAATTCCAGATTAATTAACTGAATGTAAATAACACCAACAACCATGGTGGAACTTGTGGTATTTTCTCAAGTGAATTAGCCTACCCTCTGAATTAGTCATCCATGGACATTACCACTATGCCACCACCATATTTCAAATATATCCTTTGGAGTCAAATAGCAAGCTATTGATAGACGTGATGGACATGAAACCAATGCTGAATGCTAAACTTATCTTTACCACTAATGAGAATGCATTATTTCATATCAAAATATCTCAAGATGTTTCACAAAGTAAGTGGCTTTTTGGCTTGCAGTTTTATATAGGTCATCCTGCACCAAAAACATATCACAAAACAGACCCATTCTTAAGACTAATAATCTCCATGGATATTGTACACACAAAAGAAAAGATTTGCAGATGACACGAAGATTGGTGGAGTAGCAGATAGTGAAGGGGACTGTCAGAGATTACTGCAGAAAATAGATAGATTGAAGAGTTGGGCAGATAAATGGCAGATGGAGTTCAATCCTGGCAAATGCGAGCTGATGCATTTTGGAAGATCTAATTCAACAGAAAACTATACAGTAAATGGAAAAGTCCTGGGGAAAATTGATCTATAGAGAGATCTGGGTGTTCAGGTCCATTGTTCCCTGAAGGTGGCAATGCAGGTCAGTAGAGTGGTCAAGAAGGCATACGGCATGCTTTCCTTCATCGGATGGGGTATTGAGTACAAGAGTTGGCAGGTCATGTTAGGGTTGTATAATACTTTGGTTCAGCCACATTCAAAGTACTGGGTACAGTTCCGGTCACCACATTACCAAAAGGATGTGAATGCTTTGGAGAGGGTGTAGACGAGTTCACCAGGATGTTGCCTGGTATGGAGGGCGCTAGCTATGAAGAAAGGTTGAGTAGATTAGGATTATTTTCATTAGAAAGATGGAGATTGAGGGGGGACCTGATTGAGGTCTACAAATCATGAGGGGTATAGACAAGGTGGATAGCAAGAAGCTTTTTCCCCCCAGAGTGGGGGACTCAATTACTAGGGGTCATGAGTTCAAAGTGAGAGGAGGAAAGTTCGTGGCAGATATGCGTGGAATGTTCTTTACACAGAGGGTGGTAGGTGCCCGGAACACATTGCCAGCGGAGGTGGTAGACACAGACACGCTAGCGTCTTTTAAGATGTATCTGGACAGGTACATGGATGGGCAGGGAGCAAAGAGACACAGACCCTTAGAAAACAGATGACAGGTTTAGATGGAGGATCTCAATTGGCACAGGCTTGGAGGGTTAAAGGGCCTGTTCCTGTGCTGTAATTTTCTTTGTTCTTTGTACTATATGGACGATATTGCACTACAATAAATCACTTTTACTAAAGGTATCATCATTCTATAATGAAGTAGATGACAGAACATGTTGCTAAGAATTACACTTATTTAAATATTTGCATTATGATTACATCATTTTATTCCAAATTCACATGAAATTTGACTTTGACAAACCAGTATGTATAAAATTCGGTACCATTTCCTAATTATAATATAATCGAGCCAGAATTACTGTAACCAGTCAACAAACGGTGTCTGCTTGTTTGTTTAATCTTTAATAAGCTTTTGCATGGACTGTTGCTACATGTGGGAGTTTGAAATAGACAAACACGTTCCACAGAATATCTGGGGCTTTTGTAGAGAAGCCAAACAATGTTAGGGTCTTCAATGAGCCAAATTTCAAAACCGTTAATGAATGGCACACTTTGAACCAGTTTGAAAGTTATGTTAATGTCAAATCAACTACAGAAACAAAATTGAGAAGTAAAGAAAGATTTGATTAAGAATGAGAGAGGGACAAAAAATATTTCTTTTGAAAGGTCGCCAACAAAAATTAAAAGCTCAAGGAATAAACTTCATGTGCATATGAGAATTTTCAGTGATAAAGAGGCTGTTTGTCAATAATTAAGATGTGTCATGGTGTTAACAAGTATTCTTAAACTGAAATGTACAATGCAGTTCTTAAAGGCAAGAGCTACATTCACGGTTTGGGGTATAAATGTAGTGCAGACCAGGCAGCAAGGGGTTCTATGTAAAGAATTTCTTAAGGAAGTAAATCTCTCCGATAGAAAAATGCAGATTATATGACAGTCAGAGTTCCCTTTTCGAACCAACTGCTGATACAAGTGTATTATGAAAGTGATCATGACAGTACTGATTAACAAAAAAAAAATTGTATTGGGAATCTTGACAATGTCTGACTAACAACAGTAACTTGGGGAAAGTCGGCAAAATTTTGTTCTTGATTTTTCATCTCATTTATAATTGTAAAATTGGCTCCTCAGTCTCAATCTGTCCAGCCAGGAAGGTTCCTCAGGTGAGGTACAAATCTTGAACTTTCAGCAAAGTTACAGTGCTACAGGGAAATCAAAATCCACTTGCTTTTTGTGCCAGAGTTTTAAAAAAGTAAAACTGTTTGCCAATTAAGTGGCAGGGTAGAAACAGATTTAAGGACTCTGAGATAACAAGGTGTAGAGCCGGATGAACACAGCAAGCCAAGCAGCATCACAGGAGCAGGAAAGCTGACTTTTCAGGCCTGCACTTCTGCTAATGTGGTGTACTGCATCCGCTGTTCCCATTGTGGCCTCCTCTACATCGTGGAAACCAAGCGGAGGCTTAGCGACCAGAACACCTACGCTCAGTTCGCACTAAACAACTGCACCTCCCAGTCACAAACCATTTCAACTCCCCTTCCCATTCTGCAGACGACATGTCCATCCTGGGCCTCCTGCAGTGCCACAATGATGCCACCCGAAGGTTGCAGAAACAGCAACTCATATTCCACTTGGGAACGCTGCAGCCTAATGGTATCAACGTGGACTTCACAAACTTCAAAATCTCCCCTCCCCGAACTACATCCCAAAACCAGTCCAGCACCTCCCCAATCTGTCCTTCCACCTATCCCCTCCTCCCACCTCAAGCCACACTCCCATTTCCTATCCACTAACCTCATCCTGCCCCCTTGACCTGTCCGTCCTCACTGGACTGACCTACCTCCTCCCTACCTCCCCACCTACACTCACCTTCACTGGCTCCATTCCCACTTCTTTGACCTGTCTGTCTCCTCTCCACCTATCTTCTCCTCTAGCCATCTTTTACCCGCCTCCCCCTCGCTCCCTATTTATTTCAGAACCTCGTCCCCCT
The DNA here is from genome assembly GCF_030684315.1 of Stegostoma tigrinum. NCBI lineage: Eukaryota > Metazoa > Chordata > Chondrichthyes > Orectolobiformes > Stegostomatidae > Stegostoma > Stegostoma tigrinum. The sequence continues at coordinate 52,495,272 of NC_081361.1, read as the reverse complement.
CCCCCATTTCTGAAGAAAGGTCAAGGCCCAAAACGTCAGCTTTCCTGCTCCTATGATGCTGCTTGGCCTGCTGTGTCCATCCAGCTCTACACCTTGTTATCTCAGATTCTCCAGCATCTGCAGTTCCTACTATCTCTGCAGACTGTCTCTTTATTTTCTCTGCCTCACGTCAGCAACTAGAATCACATACACATTAGTGTAAGCATTTCTAATAGTCAACAAAACATTGACAAAATCATTAATTAACTTCAAAATTCAAAGTTAATTTTAAAATTATGCATTAGTAGGAGGAAAGGCACTCTTTTTTCCATCCTCCTTTGGCTTAAACTTTCTGAATTTTATACAATGGTCAACAAAGGGTATAATGTACAAAAAAAAACTTTAATTTTTAGACTCTCTACTTTTATTGCAAATATTTTGAGTAACAACAAGCAGGATCTAAAAATCAGTAAATAGTGTTGCATGATTTCAGTTGATCAATGCTGAAGCATCCTAGAATACTATATGCATTGAAGATTTATAATATTGACCAGTAAAAATACATGGCTGGGTGCTCTCGTCTCATTTGAGTAATTGAGAGTAATTCATTATTGGTTGTGTGATATTAATCTGCCTGATATTTTTGTGAAGGTTTGCGTCAATGAAAGAAGTCTTCGATTAAAATAGCCGTCAGAAGGGCTTAGTTAACAACATTTTACACTTTCAATCAAATAAAATGGTGATGATCATCTCTTACCGCAAAACTTCAGTTACCTAAACATTTTATTTATAATGTTTCTATTTGGAATCACTTCCAATTATTAATGACAATTTATCTTCTAGCAAGAAATCCCACTAATTTGGAATCGTTAACAGGAAAACTCCTTTAGACATCTGGGCTATCGAGGGTAGCAGCTTTGCTTCATAGCCTCCTCATCTCAGGAATCAAACAGGTTGTCTTTAAGATAACAGGCTCATTGTATCACTACTGTATCACATATCACGCAACCCCAGTGTACAAATGCTTCATACTCCATTTTACTCCCAGTTCTCTAGAGGCATGACACTCCACAGGATGTACGCTGCAGTTTCATGTAATCTGCTTCATGTTCACCGAGACACTTATGAGCTTGTGAATGCAACTTATCTACATAATAGTCGGCTGTAACAATTATGTGTGGTTATTCAATGCCACCTTATTTATCTCCATTTCTTAGCTTACGAGATAAACAGATTTACTACTGCTACAGGTAAAACACATTCTTGATGGAAAACTCATACCAAACAACAAGAAAAGAATTGGGTGAAACAATATATTCTGCACATTCTGCATCACTGACATCATTATTTCAGCATCCCCCTAATGGTAAAGTCCAGCACAGAATATATTCAGGAATATAGGCCGATGGTATAGGAAACTCCCCAATAACCTTTGTTTACACACGCTGTGGGGACATTTGTCTATGTCTAGTAACTTGGCCCAGGGCCATGACTAGGTATTTTACACACTCACTCTTAACCAGGTTTATCACCAAGCCACCCCTCCTGAAGTTAATCAAAAATTCCAACAGTTGCTCCAAATGTTCCTTCTGTGTATGAGTAAAAAAAATCACCAGATTTTCTATATACACCACACAAAAGACAAATTCCAAAATGACTTTATTAGTTAGTCTTTGAAATGTGCCTGGTGCATTTTCCATACAAAATGGCATGACTTTAAACTGGTACAGTCCATTCAGCATCACAAAAGCTGAGATTTCATTCATTCTTTCAGATCAAGAAACCTGCCAGTATCCTTGGAGTAAGTCCAACTTTGAAATACAAGTTGCTTGTCCACTATTACTAACACTAACACTTTATCATCGCCAGCAAAAGTACACATTTTTGATTTCATGTTTTCTTCCTGTTTCATTACACATCATGTTACTTTAAAATACTGTCTAGCCAATTCACCTGATTTAATCTCTCCCTAAAATTTGACACAGTCCAAATATATTTATCGCTGAACTCTCACCAATCTTTCCTTAATTAATTCTAGCGGCTCTCTCACCTCACGCCCAAAAATTAATTCAAATGGACAGAATTTAGTTGATTCATCAAGTGCATTCCAAATTGCGAAACGTGCAAATGGAAATCCTTGGAGTCCAGATAAGTGGAGTCCACCTATCTGGACTCCATTTTCTCCCCTTTGGTCCAGGAACTCCCCACCTACGTCCGTGACACCACCCATGCCCTCCACCTCCTCCAGGACTTCCAATTCCCTGGCCCCCAACACCTCATATTCACCATGGACGTCCAGTCCCTGTACACCTGCATTCCGCATGGAGATGGCCTCAAGGCCCTCCGCTTCTTCCTGTCCCGCAGGCCCGACCAGTCCCCCTCCACCGACACTCTCATCCGCCTAGCTGAACTCGTCCTCACACTCAACAACTTCTCTTTTGACTCCTCCCACTTCCTACAGACTAAGGGGGTGGCCATGGGCACCTGCATGGGCCCCAGCTATGCCTGCCTCTTTGTAGGTTACGTGGAACAGTCCCTCTTCCGCACCTACACAGGCCCCAAACCCCACCTCTTCCTCCGGTACATTGATGACTGTATCGGCGCCGCCTCTTGCTCCCCAGAGGAGCTCGAACAGTTCATCCACTTCACCAACACCTTCCACCCCAACCTTCAGTTCACCTGGGCCATCTCCAGCACACCCCTCACCTTCCTGGACCTCTCAGTCTCCATCTCAGGCAACCAGCTTGTAACTGATGTCCATTTCAAGCCCACCGACTCCCAGAGCTACCTAGAATACACCTCCTCCCACCCACCCTCCTGCAAAAATTTCATCCCCTATTCCCAATTCCTCCGCCCCTGCCGCATCTGCTCCCACGATAAGACATTCCACTCCCGCACATCCCAGATGTCCAAGTTCTTCAAGGACCGCAACTTTCCCCACACAGTGATCGAGAACGCCCTTGACCGCGTCTCCCGTATTTCCCGCAACACATCCCTCACACCCCGCCTCCGCCACAACCGCCCCAAGAGGATCCCCCTCGTTCTCACACACCACCCTACCAACCTCCGGATACAACGCATTATCCTCCGACACTTCCGCCATTTACAATCCGACCCCACCACCCAAGACATTTTTCCATCCCCTCCCCTGTCTGCTTTCCGGAGAGACCACTCTCTCCGTGACTCCCTTGTTCGCTCCACACTGCCCTCCAACCCCACCACACCCGGCACCTTCCCCTGCAACCGCAGGAAATGCTACACTTGTCCCCACACCTCCTCCCTCACCCCCATCCCAGGCCCCAAGATGACATTCCACATTAAGCAGAGGTTCATCTGCACATCTGCCAATGTGGTATACTGCATCCACTGTACCCAGTGCGGCTTCTTCTACATTGGGGAAACCAAGCGGAGGCTTGGGGACCGCTTTGCAGAACACCTCCGCTCAGTTCGCAACAAACAACTGCACCTCCCAGTCGCAAACCATTTCCACTCCCCCTCCCATTCTCTAGATGACATGTCCATCATGGGACTCCTGCACTGCCACAATGATGCCACCCGAAGGTTGCAGGAACAGCAACTCATATTCCGCCTGGGAACCCTGCAGCCATATGGTATCAATGTGGACTTCACCAGTTTCAAAATCTCCCCTTCCCCTACTGCATCCCTAAACCAGCCCAGTTCGTCCCCTCCCCCCACTGCACCACACAACCAGCCCAGCTCTTCCCCCCCACCCACTGCATCCCAAAACCAGTCCAACCTGTCTCTGCCTCCCTAACCGGTTCTTCCTCTCACCCATCCCTTCCTCCCACCCCAAGCCACCTACTAACCTCATCCCACCTCCTTGACCTGTCCGTCTTCTCTGGACTGACCTATCCCCTCCCTACCTACACTCTCTCCACCTATCTTCTTTACTCTCCATCTTCGGTCCGCCTCCCCCTCTCTCCCTATTTATTCCAGTTCCCTCTCCCCATTCCCCTCTCTGATGAAGGGTCTAGGCCTGAAACGTCAGCTTTTGTGCTCCTGAGATGCTGCTTGGCCAGATAGTTTCTGATACCTCCAGTAATATTTTGATTAATTGGATAAATGCAAAACTTCTATAGAGCAGGGGCCCAAAACAGAGCAATTGCAGGATTAGTAAGGAAACTAACATTTTATGATTATGAACTCCTTAAAAAGAATTAGCAATAAGCCTTAGAACTGGAGTCCCAACCTGAAACACAACTTTCCTACTCCTCTGAAGCTGCCTGGCCTGCTGTGTTCTCTCTGACTCCAGCATCAGCAGTTCTTATTATATCTTAGCAATTAGCCTTGCTTAATTTAGACCAATCAGAATTTAGTAATCTAACTGGGCACACTGTGGGTTGTGACTTGGAAAGAGTAAATAAGCAACAGCTTTCAAAGATTAAAGCTTGTGAGAAGTTTGAAATTATCCTGCTTCTAATTGGGAGAGAAAGGCCCTCAAAGTATTGGAGTGATTGAGAAACCAGGTGACAATCTGCACCCTTGGCTGTAACAGAAAGCAAGAGCTGAAGTATGTCTATTAAATTGCTGTCCTGATTTAATAGCATTATTTATGAAGTAGCATCCTGAGTTATGACACTAGACTGTCTCCTGTTGCCTTCTTGGTCAAAGTCTAAAATTAATATTGGGATTTGAGCACAAGATTCCTGAAACATACACAAATATTTGACAATATACCAAGAAGATTGGAGATAATGGGAACTGCAGATGCTGGAGATTCCAAGATAATAAAATGTGAGGCTGGATGAACACAGCAGGCCAAGCAGCATCTCAGGAGCACAAAAGCTGACGTTTCGGGCCTAGACCCTTCATCAGAGAGGGGGATGGGGGGAGGGAACTGGAATAAATAGGGAGAGAGGGGGAGGCGGACCGAAGATGGAGAGTAAAGAAGATAGGTGGAGAAGGTGTGGGTGGGGAGGTAGGGAGGGGATAGGTCAGTCCAGGGAAGACGGACAGGTCAAGGAGGTGGGATGAGGTTAGTAGGTGGCTGGGGGTGCGGCTTGGGGTGGGAGGAAGGGATGGGTGAGAGGAAGAACCGGTTAGGGAGGCAGAGACAGGTTGGACTGGTTTTGGGATGCAGTGGGTGGGGGGGAAGAGCTGGGCTGGTTGTGTGGTGCAGTGGGGGGAGGGGATGAACTGGGCTGGTTTAGGGATGCAGTGGGGGAGGGGGAGATTTTGAAACTGGTGAAGTCCACATTGATACCATATGGCTGCAGGGTTCCCAGGCGGAATATGAGTTGCTGTTCCTGCAACCTTCGGGTGGCATCATTGTGGCAGTGCAGGAGGCCCATGATGGACATGTCATCAAGAGAATGGGAGGGGGAGTGGAAATGGTTTGCGACTGGGAGGTGCAGTTGTTTGTTGCGAACTGTTTTGCAGAACACCTCCGCTCAGTTCGCAACAAACAACTGCACCTCCCAGTCGCAAACCATTTCCACTCCCCCTCCCATTCTCTTGATGACATGTCCATCATGGGCCTCCTGCACTGCCACAATGATGCCACCCGAAGGTTGCAGGAACAGCAACTCATATTCCGCCTGGGAACCCTGCAGCCATATGGTATCAATGTGGACTTCACCAGTTTCAAAATCTCCCCCTCCCCCACTGCATCCCTAAACCAGCCCAGTTCATCCCCTCCCCCCACTGCACCACACAACCAGCCCAGCTCTTCCCCCCCACCCACTGCATCCCAAAACCAGTCCAACCTGTCTCTGCCTCCCTAACCGGTTCTTCCTCTCACCCATCCCTTCCTCCCACCCCAAGCCGCACCCCCAGCCACCTACTAACCTCATCCCACCTCCTTGACCTGTCCGTCTTCCCTGGACTGACCTATCCCCTCCCTACCTCCCCACCCACACCTTCTCCACCTATCTTCTTTACTCTCCATCTTCGGTCCGCCTCCCCCTCTCTCCCTATTTATTCCAGTTCCCTCCCCCCATCCCCCTCTCTGATGAAGGGTCTAGGCCCGAAACGTCAGCTTTTGTGCTCCTGAGATGCTGCTTGGCCTGCTGTGTTCATCCAGCCTCACATTTTATTATCTATACCAAGAAGATTTCCTGTTTTTTTTTGGACAAACACTGAAAAGGACCTGTTTACATACCTCCGAATTAAACAAACAGGGCTGATAGCACTGCATCTGAAAAACATGTCTCCCACAAGTTCAACACATTCTCTGTCCTGCACTGAAATTCAGGAGTGGGGATACTGTGGAAATGTTGGAGCATGTTCATGTCACCTAGAATGAAGAGTTGCTCAGGGACGAAAAGAGGAGAGGAAGTCTTTGTAAGGCAGTTAGCGTAGATCTGGCATAAAACTTGAGGTCACAGTACATAGCATGGAAATAAAGTGAGCAACAGGAGGGATGAAACTGGATTAGCTGCTAAATAAAAGGAGTACATGCCAAATATACAACACGTGAATTTGGCAGCAAGTGTGTATAACTACATTGGCAATTTTGATTGGGCAAGTGATGCAACATAAAGTAAAGCACCAAAAAGCTTGGTGAGTGGGTAGAAGTCAAACTCTAAGGCAGGTTTCTGTTGATCCATGAAGGGATCAAGAATCAGAAATGCTGAACACAATGGGAGTGAATATTCTGGAGATCAGTGAAAAATGTTGATGTACTGGTGAGCTTGGGATCAATAAAAAGTAAACAGAATTCAAAACTGCATAGACAATTGACGTGTGTGGTTTACTAGAATGTTTATTCAGGTTTACATCAAAAATTTTGATTGATTTTAAAAAATGCTTTAACTTGCAGAATGCTGTTTAAATTTAAATCCCATGGATTCGCTCTTCCAGTTTGGTGATTCCAGGTTAATCATAATGCTTGCAATAAGCATCCCAAATCTGTTGATTCTGATATTTTTTGAATATATTTTACCTTTGGATAGTTTGTTATATACTACTTAGATTTTTTTTAGGAAGCATGTATTACACAAAATCTTCACATGTTTCCATCAATTCTGCTCTTTCATAATTATTTCACAGTTTCAATTCCTGCATACCACTGATAACCTTTCACCTTCTGCTTATCAGAAGCCATCTATATCTGCCTGAAAATATATTCAAATATTCCACTTCAACAGCCTTTCAAGAAAAGAATTCCAAAGAATTATGAACACTTGTGAAACAAAAATTGCTTATCGTTATGTCAAAACATGCAATTATTTAATTTTAAACAGTGGCACCTATTTTTAGATCCTCCCACAGAAGGAATCATCTTTCCCAGATTCACACTTTTAGATCCCATGGGATCAGTGAAAAGGCGGAAAAGGACCAAAATCAAAGAAATCCTGAAGGTGTTGGATAAATACACTAAGAGAAAGTGGACAACTAGTAGAAGAGTAGGGTCATTTAGAGGTCAAAGTAGCTTGTGCGTGGAGACACATAGAAGCATCTAAATGTTTCACAACTAAAACAGATACTATATGAATTTGTCTTGGAGAAACTTGACAGTATCCTATGTACAGGCAAATGGAGGCACACTACAACAAAGATGATGAGGTGACCATCAGTAATACAATGTACTGCACTGCCGTAGAGGCTCTACTTCTCAGGAACATCAATATGAGTGCAATTAAAACAACACACAAGAAACATCACGTCTACAGGCCTTACTTCAATGGCAAACGACCTCTATGCAAGCATCATGCCTATCAAAACATCTATGGGATTGTTAAATGCAAGTTCACATAGATGAAAGGCACTTGGCTGAAACGGAAAAAGCCAATAATTTACCAACTGCAAAGAAAGAGAAGAGATTCTGTATTGCTTTGAAATCTGTTGACAGACCTATCAGAAATCCTTCTCCTGATGTGTCAAAACTGTTCATGGAAAAAGCCCAATTTCTGGGCAGACCAGCCAAGCAGTTTAAACACACCACTTCACACACTCCTTCTGTTTGCATTTGGCCTCCATCTGGGACCTGTAAGAGATTCTAAAAAAATGGTCATAGCTTGGCAGATACCTTTTCTACCATTTGGCCAGTCATCAGCAAAAGATTCCTATGACGCTGGAAATTTAGTACTCTCTGGATGTGGGTTTGCTCGCTGAGCTGGAAGGTCAGTTTTCAGACGTTTCGTCACCATTCTAGGTAACATCATCAGTGAGACTCCGACGAAGCGCTGGTGTTATGTCCCGCTTTCTATTTATCTGTTTAGGTTTCCTTGGGTTGGTGATGTTATTTCCTGCGTTGGTGATGTCATTTCCTGTTCTTTTTCTCAGAGGATGGTAGATAGGCTCCAAATCAATGTGTTTGTTGATGGAGTTCCGGTTGGAATGCCATGCTTCTAAGAATTCTCGTGCGTGTCTCTCTCTCGCTTGTCCTAGGATGGATGTGTTGTCCCAATCAAAGTGGTGTCCTTCCTTATCTGTATGTAAGGATACGAGTGATAGTGGGTCATGTCGTTTTGTGGCTAGTTGATGTTCATGTATCCTGGTGGCTAGCTTTCTGCCTGTTTGTCCAATGTAGTGTTTGTCACAGTTCTTGCAAGGTATTTTGCGGATGACGTTCGTTTTATTTGTTGTCTGTATAGGGTCTTTTAAGTTCATTAGCTGCTGTTTTAGTGTGTTGGTGGGTTTGTGGGCCACCTTGATGCCAAGAGGTCCGAGTAGTCTGGCAGTCATTTCAGAAATGTCTTTGATGTAGGGGAGAGTGGCTATGGTTTCTGAGCCCGTTTTGTCTGTTTGTTTGGGTTTGTTGCTGAGAAATCGGCAGACTGTGTTCATAGGGTACCCATTCTTTTTGAATATGCTGCGTAGGTGATTTTCCTCTGCTCTGTGTAGTTCCTCTGTGCTGCAGTGTGTGGTGGCTCGTTGGAATAACGTTCTAATGCAGCTTTGTTTGTGGATGTTGGGATGGTTGCTCCTGTAGTTCAGTATTTGGTCCGTATGTGTTGTTTTCCTGTAGACGCTGGTTTGAAGTTCCCCATTGGCTGTTCGCTCTACTGTGACATCTAGGAATGGCAGTTTGTTGTTGTTTTCCTCCTCTTTTGTGAATGTTATGCCAGTAAAGGGTATTATTGATGGTCTTGAATGTTTCCTCTAATTTGTTTTGTTTAGTGATGACAAAGGTGTCATCCATGTAGCGGACCCAAAGTTTGGGTTGGATGATTGGCAGAGCTGTTTGTTCGAGTCTCTGCATTACTGCCTCTGCTAAGAACCCTGATATCGGAGATCCCGTGGGTGTACCGTTGGTTTGTCTGTAGGTTTTGTTATTGAAAGTGAAGTGGGTGGTGAGGCATAGGTCCACTAGCTTGATGATGTTGTCCTTGCTGATGAGGTTGGTGGTGTCTGGTGTATGTGTCTTCGGTTCTTCTAATAGTGTAGTCAGTGTTTCTTTGGCCAGGTTGATGTTGATGGATGTGAACAGGGCTGTTACGTCAATGGAGGCCATTATTTCATCCTCTTCTATCTTGATGTCTTTGATGGTGTTCAGGAATTCTTGGGTGGAGCGGATGGAGTGGCGTGAGTCTTCTACTAGGTGTTTTAGTCTTTGGTGTAGTTCCTTGGCTAGTCTGTAGGTTGGTGTTCCAGGTAGCGAGACTATGGGTCTGAGGGAGGCTCCTGGTTCGTGAATTTTTGGTAGTCCTAGAAGCGTGGTGTGTTGGATCCATCTGGTTTCATTTTTTGGAAGTCTCTCTTGTTTAATTCTCCAGAATTTTGAAGTTTTTTTGAGTAAGGCTGTGATTCGGTTCTCTAGTTGTGGGGTCGGGTTTATCGCCACCTGTTGGTAAATGTCAGTAGCTGCAAGCATCTACAAAATACCTTGCAAGAACTGTGACAAACACGACATTGGACAAACAGGCAGAAAGCTAGCCACCAGGATACATGAACACCAACTAGCCACAAAACGACATGACCCACTATCACTAGTATCCTTGCATACAGATGAGGAAGGACACCACTTTGATTGGGACAACACATCCATCCTAGAACAAGCGAGAGAGAGACACGCACGAGAATTCCTAGAAGCATGGCATTCCAACCAGAACTCCATCAACAAACACATTGGCTCCAAATCAATCTACCATCCTCTGAGAAAAAGAACAGGAAATGACATCACCAATGCAGGAAATGACATCACCAACCTAAGGAAACCGAAACAGATAAATAGAAAGTGGGACATAACACCAGAGCTTCGTCGGAGGCTCACTGTTGATGTTACCTAGAATCGTGATGAAACGTCTGGGAACAAACCTTCCAGCTCTGTGAACCAGCTTACATCCGGACCAAAATAAAGATCCACTCTTTTGTGGACCGAGAGGAGGAGAGCGCTGTGCTGGAGGTGGAAGGAAGACGTCGGGTTGGCTGTGCACCCTTGCGACCAGTGGATCTTAATGCTGGCTTCGGCCTAACGCTGGTTCAGGGGAGCAGCCAACCTGCTACGATGGTTGTGGCGAGTGCTCGTTCCCCGGGTCAGAGGGTCCGGAACACCATCCGCGAAGAAGGTGGATGAAGGTGCACCTGTGGACCGCACCGTCTTCGTGAAGAGGGTCCTGTTGGACTGTTGTGAGTTTGCTGCTGCGGACATTTACTGCCTGCAGGATTTCCCTGGAGGAGGTTTTTACGATGTAACCTTCAGGAGTGCCAAGCTTTGCGAGCGCTTCCTGGAGGTTTTCAAGGAGAAAGGATGTGAGGGCCCCCTCTCTGTACTGACCGCTGTGCCGGTGCAGAGGAGCCGTATGGTGACTGTACACATGTACAATCCGCATGTGCCAGCAGTTGATGTCCTAACCTTCCTCGGAAGGTATGTAAAGGTGGAAGGGGACCTAACCGACATCATGGACCCCTTCGGGATCTGGACCAGGAAGAGGCAGGTCAAGGTGACGCTGAGGGCGGGCGCGGACGGGAACATCGTACACCCACCGTCCAGCTTCGCGATTGGCGGGGAGCAAGGGATACCTGACCTACGCAGGGCAACCTAAAGTCTGCCATGCCTGTGGTAGGTCAGGTCACGTGGCGGCCGAATGCAAAGCCACCATCTGCAGGGAGGAGGGACACCTTGCAAAGGATTGCCCACAAGAAAAAAGCTGCAACCTGTGCGGGGAAGCAGGCCACCTCTATAGGGCATGCCCGCGGCGGGGGCCCACTTATGCCCAGGTCGCCAGCAGGGGCAATGTGGGGCAAGCCCCCCCCGGAGGAGAGGAAGCACTAGGGCCCTTCAAGTACCCCCCGAATGTGCAGGAGGCCCAGGTCGTGCAGGAAGGTCCAACCCCGCAGGACGGACCCGAGGCCAGCAAAGCGCCCCTGCAGGCTCCACTCCCCCCTGCCCTCGACAACCCGGAGTCGATGGAGGAGGCGACAGGTGACCCAGGGGAGTGGACGACGGTCCGGAAAGCGAGGAGGAAGGCGCGCCGGCGGGCCCAGGTACCGCAACCATCAGGCGGGAAGAGGCAGCTACAGCGGGGGCTATAAGAGCTCCTCTGATGAGGGAGATTCGGAGGAGGCCCGCCCAAAGCAGAAGCTAAAGATCTCAAGGGAGAAGGAAAGCAGCACCCCGCTTCCAGGTGACGGGAGGCGTCCTGAGGCTCCCTCTGACACACAGCCACGCGCCGCTGGGGCCCTGGTGGGCCCCCCGGAACTTTCAGGCGGGAAGGAGGAAACAGCGCGTCCCCAGCCTGACCCAGAGCCGGACTCTACTGCCTCCGTACCCCCGACGGGGGGATGCCACCTGGAAGGCAGCATGGATGGTTTCCTGAGCCGAGAGAGCATCCAGCAGTTAGCCCGGGCAATGGGCATGAAAAGACAGATGGAGCAGCTGAACCTTGGACTTTGGGAGGGTACTGCAGTCACTGCCCACAATGGGGGTACGAGTTGCGAGCATTAACGTGCACAGCGTCAAGTCCACCGCAAGATGTGTGTCCACGGTGGCCTATCTGACCACTGTCAAGGCGGACCTCCTGGTTCTGCAGGAGTGCGGGGTACCGCACCTTGGCAAGTATGGGAAATGGTCCGGCGCCTGGACCTGTGGGCCTTCGATCTGGTCGAGGGGTAACGACTGTCGCTCCTCGGGCCTGGCTATTCTGCTGTGGGGGCGCAACTTCACCATCTCTCAAGTTCAGGTGGTGGTGGGGGGAGCGCCTCCTAGTGGCTGATGTCACCTACAGGAACGCTCCCCTGAGGCTGATCAACGTGTACGCCCCAGCGGTACGGAGTGAGCGGTTGGCTGTCCTGCAGCGGCTTCCACCCCTGCAGGCTACGTCCAGGCTGGTCATCCTGGGCGGAGACTTCAACTGCATCATTGTTGCAGATGGAAGATCTGGCGTGGGGACAGAGGGTGGGGGGAGTCAACTGGACGTCACGTCCAGATTCCTGATGGGCACGGTGAAGGATGCCAAGCTGCTCGCTGTCTTCAGGACCCCTGCAGACGGAGCGCAGCAGAGGTATACCTGGTCACGGCCAGACGGGTCTATCCGCTCAAGGATAGACTTCCTGTTTGTATCACGGACGTTCTCGCTCAGGTCTGCCAGTGTTCTTCTCTGACCACTGCCTCCTGCTGGTCGACTATCACTTACAGGACGACCAGCAGGCCGGCAAGGGGACGTGGAAGCTCAACACGACTCTGTTGATCCCAAAGAACGTCGAGGAGCTTAAGAGGGAGTAGGCCGGTTGGAGAACCGTGAAACCCCTCTTTGAGTCTCCGGGCGACTGGTGGGAGACGGTGAAGGAGAACATCAAGAGGTTTTTTGTCCTCAAGGGTGTTCGGAAGGCAAGAGAGAGGCGGGGAAAGCTGTCGCGACTCCTGAGAAAGGGTGCAGAACCTGCTCCTTCTGCAGTCGATGGGGGTCGATGTCACGGACGACCTCCACGAGGTGAGGGGCCAGCAAGCCTCGCTCTTCGCCACGGAGGCCTCCAGGATAATCTTCCAGTCCAGGGTCCGTTCCATGGAGCAGGACGAGACGTGCTCACATTTCTTCTTTCAGAAGGTGCACAAAGAGAGCTCTGTGCTTAGCCGGCTGAAGGAGGACGACGGCTCGGTGACGTCGTCGCGGCCCGACATTTTGAGGATCAGCAGATCCTTCTATGTCGGACTGTATGACGCGAAGCCCACGGACAGCACGGCCTCTGAGTTGTTCCTGTCGTCTATCACAGAGGTCTTAGACGACGGCCCGAGGGAGTGGCTGGACCGGCCGATATCCCTGGACGAGCTGACCAGAGCCCTCCGATCCTTGGAGAGGAATAAGACTCCCGGGAGCGACGGCTTACCGGTTGAGCTGTATTCCACTCTGTGGGACCTGGTTGGCCAGGACCTGCTGGAGGTGTACGCTAGTGCACTTCAGGCAGGGGAAATGTGCAAGTCCATGAGGAAGGGCATCGTCACCCTCATTTACAAGAGGAAGGGGGAGAGGGAAGAAATTAAGAATTGGCGTCCCATTTCACTATTGAACGGGAACTACAAAATCCTGGCCAAGGTCATAGCCAATTAGGCCAGGTCTGTCCTGGAGTCGGTGATTCACCCTGACCAAACCTTTGCTGTGCCAGGCAGGAAGATTGCCGAGAGCCTCGCGCTCATCAGGAATACGATCACCTACGTACATGGGTGGACACCTGCCTCGTCAGCCTGGACCAGGAGAAGGCCTTCGATAGGGTCTCTAATGCTTACATGAGGGACGTCGTCTCCAAATTGGGGGTCGGGGAGGGCATCCGCAATTGGATCCGGCTGCTCTACACCATCATTAGCGCAGTCTCGATCAACGGGTGGGAATCGGACAGTTTTCCCATCAGATCTGGAGTCAGGCAGGGCTGCCCGCTCTCTCCTGCCTTGTTCGTGTGCTGTGTGGAGCCCTTCGCCACATCCATCAGGAAGGACGTGAGCCTGAAGGGCGTGACTATCCCAGGCAGCGGAGGCCTTCAGGTCAAGACCTCCCTGTACATGGACGATGTCGCTGTCTTCTGCACCGATCGTCGATCGGTGAGTAGGCTGTTGGACATCTGCGGCCAGTTTCAACTAACCTCCAGGTGCCAAAGTCAATAGGGGTAAGAGCGAGGCCATATTCTTCAGGAACTGGGACAACTGCTCCTTCATCCCCTTCACTGTCAGGACAGACTACCTGAAGGTGCTGGGTGTTTGGTTCGGTGGAGCTGGGGCATGCACTAAGACTTGGGACGAGCGTATCACCAAACTGAAGCAAAAGCTGGGCAGGTGGACACTCCGGTCCCCCTCCATCGCAGGTAAGAACCTGGTTGTCAGGTGCGAGGGGCTTTCGGTACTGTTGTATGTGGCGCAGGCCTGGCCTATTCCCTGGACCTGCGGTCACCCGGGCCTTCTTCCACTTCATTTGGGGGTCGAGGATGGATCGGGTCCACAGGGACACCATGTACAAAGACCTGGAAAATGGGGGAAAGGGCATACCGAACGCCACCCTCGCCCTGATGGCTACCTTTGTGTACGGCTGCATCAAGCTGTGCGTAGATCCTCAGTACGCAAACACCAAGTGTCACTACTCACTGAGGTTCTACTTGGCCCGGTGTTGCGAAGGATGGGCCTGGCCTCGTTGCCGCGGAACGCTCCGAGTAGTTGGACCGTCCCGTACCACCTGTCCTTCGTGGAGAAATTTTTGAAAGGAAACACCTTTGACCAGAAGGCCGTCAGGCAGTGGTTAGCACGTAGTATCCGCGAGACCCTTTCGGAAAAGGAGCGGGTGGATCCCGTCATGTGGGTCCCCACGCAGACTGCCAAAGTTGTTTGGCAGAATGCCTCATTGCCAGAACTTTCAAACAAGCACAAGGACATTGCTTGGCTGGCGGTGAGAGGTGCTCTGCCAGTGAGATCCTTTATGCATGCCCGGAATCTCTGCGCCACCGCACGCTGCCCTCGAGGCGGCTGCGGGGGGGAACGAGGCTGTCGATTACCTCCTTCTGGAGTGTGCTTATGCGCAGGAGGTCTGGAGGGGGAATGCAGTGGTATTTGTCGAGGTTCGTCCCGAGCGACTCCGTGCTCTACGGGCTGTTTCCTGGGACGCACACCGAGACCAACATCAACTGTGCCTGGAGGACCATCAATGCAGTGAAAGACGCTCTTTGGTCTGCCCGCAACTTGCTGGTCTGCCAGCTGAAAGAACTGACCCCGACCGAGTGTTGCAGACTGGCGCAGTCCAAGGTCCAGGACTACGTGCTGAGGGACGCGCTAAAGCTTGGGGCAGCCGTCGCCAAGGCGCGGTGGGGAAAGACCACGGTATGAAACCCCTCATCCAGAATAGAAGAAAAAAAGGGCCCTATCTGGTAACTGGGCCCAGCTGGCGCCTTCCCCAACTGGTCAGGGGGCCAACGGGGACTGTGCAGGGAGACGACTGCCGGGGTATTTTCTTTGCTTTGTTTTTTTTTCTTCGTTTTGTTTTTTTCCTGTAGTTGGTGTACGTACCCGCCCCCCTCACACCCCCCCCCCCCCCCCCCCCCCCCCCCCGCCCCGGGTAAATGGGAGCGGGTTGCATGACTGGGTAGGTGTATAAATATGTTTTTTTTTGTAAAACTTATGAATAAAGTATATTTTTTCAAATTTAAAAAAAAGTGACGAAACGTCTGAAAACTAACCTTCCAGCTTAGCGAGCAAACTCACATCCAGAAACTCAACCTGAGCAACAAATCTTCTCAAAACTCGCTATTTAGTACTCTTTTGGGGACACATTGTGGATGTTTTTGAAAGCATTCCCTCTGCCCTCTTTATAATCACAATCAATACATATCCACAGGTTGCCTTCAACTATTCTTTTTATGACCCTCCTAAACTGATTAAAATAAAAAGAGTGAAAGCTATCAAACTCCTGCCTAGTGGCAAAACCTCAGGAACAAATGCTGTCCTGACTGGGGTCAATAGCTGGTCAAGAAGCACAATGAAGTTTTCAATCTAGGAACCATCCCGTAACAATAAAGACGCCTCTATTGCCCACCTGTACTAGTAGAAAAGAATTCACCAATCTTGTGAATCTCACTCCTCTTGATCCATGGCAAAATCTTCACCTGATGATTTTTAACTGCTTAATCCAGCACCTTCACAGATCTGCTGCCAGAAAGTCGGTGCAATTTCAGGAAATGCTAAGAAATCACTGATTATGATGTTTTCAGAGACAAGAGACTTTTAAACTGAATCACTTTTCCGCACATCTTACAAGATATTAGTTAGCTCATAAACTAATGGTTAACCATACTTTGTAAAGGTAGACTACCCTTATCTGTAATCAATCATATCTACACGTATGAGATCAAAGCAGTAATGTCTTACTTTTGGGTTGAATGAGAATAAATAAAAATTTCTTTTTCAAACTCACCAATCTTCGCTGCTCAAAATCTTTAAACATAATCTAAGAAAGTACATACTTCCTACATCCAAAACATACTGATCATAGCACTAAAGCAAACACTTGTCATGACATTTAAACAACACCGTTCTTACTAGCCTCTCAATCCCCTCTACCTGCAATAGTGCATTTATTGTACAACTTCATCTATCCATAATTCATTATCTACATTCTAAATGTCTGCTGGAATTTTTGAGACAATTGAAGCTCCCAATGCTCTTTTTCCTCCATCACCCTTTGAAGCTGCTGCCGGCAAAATCGACTGACAATGGAAGATTGATCTTCATGCAGTTGTTCCAAACTTCAGCCACTGGACAGAAGAGAGATTGCCAAAAATAAATATTTTCCTGAAGCTATCATAGCCCCCCATCACCGCAAAAGTGAGTTTTAAAGGCAATCTCACTCCACCTCCAGCAATCCAGCAGTTAATTCACTGCCCCTGATCTTAGCAGCACTGTTGTCACAGAGAGCTTACCTATTCAAACATCATTTTCCATATGGTGAGTACAAAATTAGCTTTTTCAAT
Organism: Stegostoma tigrinum; assembly: GCF_030684315.1. Classification (NCBI taxonomy): domain Eukaryota; kingdom Metazoa; phylum Chordata; class Chondrichthyes; order Orectolobiformes; family Stegostomatidae; genus Stegostoma; species Stegostoma tigrinum. The sequence continues at coordinate 52,478,448 of NC_081361.1, read as the reverse complement.
AGTATTACATTCAGCACACAATTTGCTTACCAGCTGATGAGTTTTTTTTTGAATACGAACTCAGTGTATTTTAATATCAGCAGCTCTGCACTGTTGGCTTCAGAACTGGCTACTAGAGTTGAAAATATGCTATACTTTTAGTGGCTGAGGCCTATGGTTGGCATCAGGGGAGCATATCTCACCGGCTTTCCAGCATTTGGCATCTGCAGTTGTGAGTGGCTGTGTTTTGGGCGGGGGGTGGGGGGGGGGAGGAATTATGTAATATTTGGCATGAAAATTTAATGTCTTAGCCTGAAAGCCTGTGCTTCTCAATTTCCTAATTTTTGTTATGCTTCCTAATATTTACCATTTGCCTAGATGTTTGTTTCCCTTAATCTTGAAACTGCCATAATCCTAATTTATGAATACATTAAGGAATTTAAAGGTTAAAACATGCTTGCTGTGATTAAGTAGAGATAATAGGAACTGCGGATGCTGGAGAATCCAAGATAACAAGGTGTAGAGCTGGATGAACACAGCAGGCCAAGCAGCACCATAAGAGCAGGAAGGCTGACATGTTGGGCCTAGACCCTTCTTCAGAAATGGGGGAGGGGAAGGGGGTTCTCAAATAGGGACAGAGGGGGAGGCAGATCGAAGATGGATAGAGGAGAAGATAGGTGGAGAGGAGACAGACAGGTCAAAGAGGCAGGGATGGAATGCGAGTGTCAGTGGGGAGGTATGGAGGAGATAGACCAGTCCAGGGAGGATGGACAGGTCAAGGGGGGACGGGATAAGGTTAGTAGGTAGGATATGGGGGTGCAGCTTCAGGTGGGAGGAGGGGATAGGGTGAGAGGAAGAACAGGTTAGGGAGGCGGGGGCGAGCTGGGCTGGTTTTGGGATGCAGTAGGGGAGATTTTGAAGCTTGTGAAATCCATATTGATACCATTGCGTTGCAGGGTTCCCAAGCAGAATATGAGTTGCTGTTCCTGCAACCTTCGAATGCCATCGTTGTGGCACTGCAGGAGGCCCAGGATGGACATGTCATCTGAAGAATGAGAGAAGGAGTTGAAATGGTTTGCAACTGGGAAGTGCAGTTGTTTATTGCAAACTTAGCATAGGTGTTCTGCAAAGCAGTCCACAAGCCTTTGCTTGGTTTCTCCGATATAGAGGAGGCCATTAGATTCACACCAGCAGCAAATACAGTCTGGCTATGCCTACACAAAAGTACCACACTTATTGATATGTATACATATCTTCTAAATTATCTGGTCAGGAAAGTAATTACATGCCTCTGGAGCAGGACGATCTTAAATCTAGTCCTCCTGATCCAGAGGTAGCTATACACCATTGTACTCCACAACAGCACATTGTCCATGTATATATTATCACCCCTTTAATGCAATCCAGCATTTTATTTGCACATTTTTACCACAGCTGACCAATTTGGTAATCTTAGATCTTTTCCTTGAATAGCATTCTGCACTATGATTCCATTTGAGACGAGTTTTGTTTTTGGTCACTTGCATTCATTACAACATTTATCCACATTAGATACGTGAGCCGTTAAATGGAAAATACCATTCAAAAAACCTACTCAATCCAATTATAAGATAACAAAGTGTGGAGCTGGATGAACACAGCAGGCCAGGCTTGGCCTGCTGTGTTCATCCAGCTCGACACTTTGTTATCTTGGATTCTCCAGCATTTGTAGTTCCCATTATCTCCAATCCAATCATAATAACGTGTCTCTTTATTTGTCTTGTTCCATTCTTTGGAATCTTTTGCTCAACAAAAAAAGGTGCCTATTTTTGTTTATTCATCATGGGAAGATGGCATCACTGGCTAGGCTAGGCTTCATTGCCCATCCCTAATGGTCCAGAGGGCAATTGAGAGTCAACGACATTGCTGTGGGTCTCGAGTCATATCTAGATCAGACCAGGTGAGGATGGCAGTTTCTTTCCCTAAAAGGACATTAGTGAACCAGATGAGTTTTTCTGACAATTGGACTCTTAATTCCAGATTTTTTTTAAAAAACTGAATTCAAATTCCACCATCTGCCATGGCGGGATTTAAACCCAGGTCCCCCAAAACATTACCTGGTGTCTCTGGAATAACAGCCCAGCGATAATACCACTAAGCCATTGCCTCCACCTGTAATTACAGCCAGAGAGTAAAACAGCATGGAAACAGGCCCTTTGGCCCAAAGTGGTCCATGCTGCCCATGGTGACCACTCAGCAAGTTCCACTGCCCGCATTTGGACCATATCCCTCTAAAACCCTTCCTATCCATGTACCTGTCCAAATGTCTTTTAAATGTTACCTTAGTACCTACCACAATTGCTTTCTCTGGCAAACCTTTCCAAATATGCACTACTCTCTGTGTGAAGAATTTGTCCCTCAGGTCTCCTTAAAATTTTCCCCTCCCACCTTAAACTTATGCTGTCTGGTTTTCAATTCCCTATCCCTGGGAAAAAGACAACACGCATTCATCCTAGCTACACCCCTCATGACTTTATACACCTCAATAAGGTCACCCCTCATGCTCCTGTGCTCCAAGGAATAAAGTCCTATCTTGGCCAACCTCTCCCTATAACTCAGGCTTACTAGTCTTGGCAACACCCTCAAATCTTCTTAGTTAAACTGAAAAGTATGCAATGTCTTTCCTAAAACAGGGTGACGAAAACTGTACACAATACTCCAAATGTGGCCTCACCAACAACTTATACAATTGTAACAGAATGTCACAACTCCTATACTCAATGCCTCAACTAAAGAAGGCCAGCATGCTAAATGCCTCTTCACCCTATCTACCTGTGACACCACTTTCAACTAACTAGGTACTTCTGCTCCTAGGTCCTTCTGATCCACAGCCCTCCTCAGGACATTATCATTTACTGTACAAGTCCTACCTTGGTTTGATTTTCCAAAGTACAATGCCTCTCACTTATCTGTATTGAATTGCATTTGCCAATCCTTAGACCACGTCTCGCTCTGTAATTTTTGATAAAATTATGATAGTGGAAGAAAGTTGTATCATCCGCACATTTACTAATCATGCCTTGTACATTCACATCCAGATCATTTTGTGTAAATAACATATAACAAAGATCCCTGCACTCCGTGGCATAACACAAGTCACAGGCCTCCAGTCTGAGGAGCAACCTTCAACCATCACCCTCTACTTCCTACCATCAAGCCAATTTTGAATCCAATTAGCTAGCTCTCCCTGGATCAAATGTGACCCAAACTTCATGACTAGCCTGCTATGTGGGACCTTGTCAAAGGCCTAATAAAATCAATATAGACAACATCCACTGCCCTACCCTCCTCTATCCTCTTGGTTATCTCTTCAACTCGAACAGATTTGTCAGAGATCACATCCCACACACAAATCCATGCTGACTATTCCTAATCAGACCTTGGCCATCCAAATTGATTGATCCTGTCCCTCAGTATCCCCTCCAATAACTTGCCTACTGCTGATGTCAGGCTCACTGGCCTGTAGTTCCCTGGCTTGTCTTTGTTACCCTTCTTAAACAATGGAACAACAATAGCCATCCTTCAGTCTTCTTGAACTTCACCGGTGGCTAAAGATGAAGCGAAAATCTCTGCATGGGCCTCTACAATTTCTTCCCTAGCCTCCCACAATGTCTGAGGATGGACCTGATCAGGCCCAGGAGGTTTATCCACCTTAATGCACTTGAAGGCTGCAAACACGACCTTTCTGGTAATATGTAAGCAGTGCAAAACTTCCCCACTTGTTTGCAGAACACCTCTGCTCGGTTTGCAATAAACAACTGCACCTCCCAGTCGCAAACCATTTCCACTCCCCCTCCCATTCTTTAGATGACATGTCCATCATGGGCCTCCTGCACTGCCACAATGATGCCACCCGAAGGTTGCAGGAACAGCAACTCATATTCCACTTGGGAACCCTGCGGCCCAATGGTATCAATGTGGACGTCACTAGCTTCAAAATCTCCCCTTCCCCCACCGCATCCCAAAACCAGCCCAGTTCGTCCCCTCCCCCTACTGCACCACACAACCAGTCCAGCTCTTCCCCTCCACCCACTGCATCCCAAAACCAGTCCAACCTGTCTCTGCCTCCCTAACATGTTCTTCCTCTCACCCATCCCTTCCTCCCACTCCAAGCCGCACCTCCATCTCCTACCTACTAACCTCATCCCACCTCCTTGACCTGTCCGTCTTCCCTGGACTGACCTATCCCCTCCCTACCTCCCCACCTATACTCTCCTCTCCACCTATCTTCTTTTCTCTCCATCTTCGGTCCGCCTCCCCCTCTCTCCCTATTTATTCCAGAACCCTCACCCCATCCCCCTCTCTGATGAATGGTCTAGGCCCGAAACGTCAGCTTTTGTGCTCCTGAGATGCTGCTGGGCCTGCTGTGTTCATCCAGCCTCACATTTTATTATCTTGAATTCTCCAGCATCTGCAGTTCCCATTACCACTTGTTTCCCTTATTTTCTTAGCATGTATGATTCTCTCCTCAGTAAACACTGAGGGAGGAATATTCATTAAAAATCTTTCCCTATCTCCTGTGGCTCCACAGGTAAACAGCCATGCTGATCTTTGAAGGGACCAATACTCTCCCTAGCCACCTACTCTTGATATAGCTACAGAACTTCTTGGGATTATCTTTAACCTTATCTGCCAGATCCATCTCGTTTCCTCTTTCTGCTCTTCTGATTTTCCTCTTAAGTGTGCTCCTACAATTTTTATAGTCATCTCCGGATTCACTTGAGCCCGAGTAGCTTAAACCCAATTGTGCTTTCTTCTTTTTTCTGACCAGAGCCTCAATATTCCCCGTTAGCCAGGGGCCTCCAAACTTCCAGCTTTTCCCTTCACCCTAACAGAGACAGACTGTCCCTGAACTCGAGGCCACACTTTTAAAAGCCTCCCGTTTCCCAGCATACCCTTTCCTTCAAACAGGCTCACTCAATCAATCTCTGCCACATCCAGCCTAATGGCGCCAAAATCAGCCCTGCTTTAGTTTAGCACCTTAACCTGGAGGCTTGTCCCATATTTTTCCATAACTATGTTAAAAACAAGAGTGTTATGGTCAATTCAGCTGTAATTCTGTGAATCTGTGAATTTTTTACTGCAGAAATGTTTGAGGCTGGACAATTAAGTACACTCAAAGCTGAGATGGAGAGATTTTTAATCAGTAAATGAACTAAGGTTTATGGGGGTAATGGAGGAAAATGGAGTTGATGATTTTCAAATCAGCCACAATGTCACTGAATGATGGCCACAAGGTCATTGAATGATGGACTCAATGGGCTGAATGGTCTACTTCAGCCCCAAAATCTTATGAACTTACAGATGCCGAGGATAGGTCAGAGACAAAAAAGGTGCAAACTGTTCAGCTATTTCTCCTTCCAAACATATATTGTTCATATCCCCTACTGTAAATAAGTGCTAATTGCTCACAGGCCAAATTTGGTGGACTTTGAGTTTCATACCTAGTCAAGTTTCTGTGTTCTGCAGTTACTCTGCCTGTACATAACAGCTGCAGTTTTCTGCATCTCATTTGTCCTCTGTGGAAATCATCTGTCTTGCTCTGGTCTAGCCTATAGGATACTTCACAGCTGTCATCATATGGTTGATTCTTAACACCCAGCAAGCTAAAATTTTAAGGTTAGCAATTAGCAATAGACAACATATGCTGACCTTATCAAATGATGTCACGTCTGATTTAGAAAAACTAGACTATGTGTTTCAAAGCCAGGATAAGGAATTAAATGTATTAAATTTCTCAAGTAGAAGGTGCAGGGTTCTGGATAAATGGAAATAAAAAATCCTTAGAGTAATTGACAAGTAAAACACCCACAAATGGCATTTATTACATGAGGAATTGAATACAAAAATATTAGATGTGACAACTGTTCAACATGAAGTCTAAGTCATACCTAAAATAGCATGCATCACTTTGGACCCCTCACTACACAATGGAGAAAGACAGCAGAAAGCATTACAGTCAAGATTTGCATGGGATGCAGTGGCAAGTTTGGTGCTCATCTCTAAGTCTGTGGACAGGAGAATGCTTTAAATTCCAAATAATAACCTCTAATGAACAGACCTTTTAAACAGATTACAAAATATGAAACTGTAACTCCAATATGGAACCATAACTGGTGAATCAACTTAAATTTGCCCTGATTTTATGAATGCATTTGGTTTGGTACATTTCCAATAATGTACAAAATTACCTTTGTTATTTTGCTCAACAATTTGACAGAATCTTTTGAAAATACTGTCATTTCTGCTGAATAATTCAATAAAGTTAAATAGAGGAGTTCAGCAAGGTAGCTGAAGAGATTTCTTTTTTAAAAAGCCATATGATTATACTTCCACTTTTCTTCCACAATTGACTTATTTAGTTGATCACTAACTTTATAACATATGAAGTAATGTACAATGATATTTTGATTCTGAACAGCTCAAATGTAGAGTGTGGCCTTACTGACCATGTTTAATCTTAAACTCTGATGAAGGGTCTAGGCCCCAAACGTCAGCTTTTGTGCTCCTGAGATGCTGCTTGGCCTGCTGTGTTCATCCAGCTCCACACATGGTTATCTTTAATCTTAAACCAATGCTTTTTAAAAATATTTCTTTTGGGAATTAAAAGGTCATGTGGGCAAGAAAAATCAGTTTTTAAACTGAAAATTAGAAAAATCCATAAGTGTGAAAAAGTTCTAACTCTGATAGAGTTACTCATATTTGATCAGACCTGGCTACTTTTTGATATGACACCTGGGTAGCATGCTGGAAATCAAGGCCCACTATTCTGATTAAGTATCACCAGACTCGAAACATTAACTCTGCTTTCTTCCCATAGACCTGCTGAATTTCACCAGCAATTTCTGTTTTTGTTTCAGATCTCCACGAGCATTATTTATTATTTTATTAACCCACCATTTCCAGAGTGGTCACAGAAGTTTCAAAGGTACATAAAAGTTCCCCAATTTTAGACTCAGACAAACAGAAAACACGTAAGGATTACTATATTACAAATAGATTCTAGCTACGGTTTGACTTACAACTCTAATGAGGGGAAACGTCTTTTTATAATTTATCATGGCAAGCTGCTTAAGAATCCCACATGTTTCAATGAGTTTGGAGTTTGAAGAATGAGAAACAATGAGTAAAGAAGCAGAGGATAATGGGAACTGCAGATGCTGGAGAATCTGAGATAACCAAGTGTGGAGCTAGATGAACGCAGCAGGCTAAGCAGCATCTTAGGAGCACAAAAGCTGACGTTTCGGGCCTAGACCCTTCATCAGAAAAGGGGGATGGGGAGAGGGCTCTTCAACAAATAGGGAGAGAGGGGGAGGCGGACCGAAGATGGATAGAGGAGAAGATAGGTGGCGAGGAGAGTATAGGTGGGGAGGTAGGGAGGAGATAGGTCAGTCCGGGGAGGACGGACAGGTCAAGGGGGCGGGATGACGTTAGTAGGTAGGAGATAGAAGTGCGGCTTAAGGCGGGGGAAGGGGATAGGTGAGAGGAAGAACACGTTAGGGAGGCTCGGACAAGCTAGGCTGGTTTTGGGATGCAGTTGGGGGAGGGGAGATTTTGAAGCTTGTGAAATCCACATTGATATCATTGGGCTGCAGGGTTCCCAAGCAGAATATGAGTTGCTGTTCCTGCAACCTTCGGGTGGCATCATTATGGCACTGCAGGAGGCCCAGGATGGACATGTCGTCGAAGGAATGGGAGGGGGAGTTAAAATGGTTCCAGACTGGGAGGTGCATTTGTTTATTGCAAACCGAGCATAAGTGTTCTGCAAAGCGGTCCCCAAGCCTCCGCTTGGTTTCCCCAATGTAGAGGAAGCCACAACGGATACAGTATACCACATTGGTGGATGTAGCAACCTGTTTAGCCTTTGCCTATAAGACTATCTCTCCATACCAGGTCATCCTTGTGAACCTCTTTCAGTTAAATTATATCTCTCCTTAAATAAAGCAGGCAAAAACTAGTCACAGTACTCTAGATGTAGTCTCACCAGAACCTTGTACAGTTGCAGTACTACACTTGCCCCCACTCCTCCTCCCTCACCCCTATCCCAGGCCCCAAGATGAGTTTCCATATTATGCAGAGGTTCACCTGCACATCTGCCAATGTGGTATACTGCATCCAATGTACCCGGTGTGGCTTCCTCTACATTGGGGAAATCAAGCAGAGGCTTGGGGACCGCTTTGCAGAACACCTCCGCTCGGTTCGCAATAAACAACTGCACCTCCTAGTCGCAAACCATTTCCACTCCCCCTCCCATTCTTTAGATGACATGTCCATCATGGGCCTCCTGCAGTGCCACAATGATGCCACCCAAAGGTTGCAGGAACAGCAACTCATATTCCGCTTGGGAACCCTGTAGCCCAATGGTATCAATGTGGACTTCACTAGCTTCAAAATCTCCCCTTCCCCCACCGCATCCAAAAACCAGTCCAACCTATCTCTGCCTCCCTAACCTGTTCTTCCTCTCACCCATCCCTTCCTCCCACCCCAAGCCGCACCTCCATCTCCTACCTACTAGCCTCATCCCACCTCCTTGACCTGTCCGTCTTCCCTGGACTGACCTGTCCGTCTTCCCTGGACTGACCTGTCCGTCTTCCCTGGACTGACCTGTCCCCTCCCTACCTCCCCACCTATACTCTCCTCTCCACCTATCTTCTTTTCTCTCCATCTTCGGTCCGCCTCCCCCTCTCTCCCTATTTATTCCAGAACCCTCACCCCATCCCCCTCTCTGATGAAAGGTCTTGGCCCGAAATGTCAGCTTTTGTGCTCCTGAGATGCTGCTGGGCCTGCTATGTTCATCCAGCCTCACATTTTATTATCTTGGATTCTCCAGCATCTGCAGTTCCCATTATCACTGATACAGTTGCAGTATGACACCCCACTCATAATTCAAGGGGGTTGGAGTAAGGGCCAACATTCAATTAGGCTTCTGGACTACCTGCTGCTGCATCTGCTTGCCAGATTTCTGTGTTTCATGTACAATTATCCTCAAGTCCTTTTGCAGCTTTCTGGAATTTTTTTCTCCATTTAAATAATACTCTATTCTTTCATTCTCCCTTGCAAAATGAACATCACATTTTCCCACATTATACTCCATTTAGTAATATTTTGTCTAGTTACTTAACCTATCAACAGCTCTCTAAACTGTGTGTATCACTCTCACAATCTGCCTTTTTTTATCATGCCATCCTATCTTCCACTGTCATGCACTGGCTGGCAACTAAATTAATCTGAGATAATGGGAACTGCAGATGCTGGAGAATTCCAAGATAATACAATGTGAGGCTGGATGAACACAGCAGGCCAAGCAGCATCTCAGGAGCACAAAAGCTGACGTTTCGGGCCTAGACCCTTCATCAGCTCTCTGATGAAGGGTCTAGGCCCGAAACGTCAGCTTTTGTGCTCCTGAGATGCTGCTTGGCCTGCTGTGTTCATCCAGCCTCACATTTTATTAACTAAATTAATCTGTTTCTGTTTTTAATCTATTTAAATCATAGCCAATGTGTCTCTCAAATGGCCTCTTTTATCTACTCTTATATCATTAACCATGGTGTCTCCACCCTTAACTATTTGCTGCCACTCAGCAGCAACATCCAAAATTTCAGAACATTTGGAAAATAATAGTCCAGTCATGCAACAGATATAAACAAAAACAGTTGCTGGAAAAGCTCAGCAGGTCTGGCAGCATCCGTGAGGGAAAGAGCAGAGTTAACATTTCAGGTCCGGTGACCCTTCCTCAGAACTCTGAGGAAGGGTCTCCGCACCCAAAACATTAACTCTGATTTTTTGTTCACAGATGCTGCCAGACCTGCTGAGCTTTTCCAGCAACTTTGTTTTTGTTCCTGATTTCCAGCATCCGCAGGTCTTTTGGTTTTTATATGCTCCAGAGATAGTTGGGGCATTAGTTCAATGTTTCCAAAAATCATGGGATTCTGGACAAGTACCAAAGGATTTGAAATTTGCTAATGTGACACCCCTAGTCAAAAAGAGGGGGACACAAAAAAGCAGGTAACCATAAGCCAATTAGCCTAACACCTATTATTGGAAAAGTATTGGAATCTGCAAATTTGGATACAGTACATTTACCTCCTTCCTCCAAGTCACGAATGTATATTGTAAACAGTTTTGATCCCGGACTGATCCCTGTTGAATCTTACTGGTCATGGTCACCAACCTGTAAAAGACCCCTTACTCCCCACTCATTGTTTCCTGTCTAATACTGTGGGCTTTATCTTATGACTTAACCTTTTGAGAGACTGCTTATCAAATGCCTTCTGGAAACCCAAATGCAACACATCTACTGGTTCCCTTCCAGCCACTCCGTTTCAGATTTCCTTGAAAAATTCTTAATAATGGCAGTCAGGACTTCCTTTTCATAATCACTTGTTGACTCTGCTTGATTAGGTTGTGATATTCACTACTTCCTTAATAATTAATTCCAATACTTTTCCAATAATAGAGGTTAGGCTAATCAGCCTATAGTTACCTGCTTTTTGCATCCCTCCCTTTTCAAATAGGGCTGTCATATTGGCAAATTTCAAATCCTTTGAAGCTTGTCCAGTATCCCATGATTTTTGGCAACATGCAATTAATGCTCCAATTATCTATCTAGCATGATTGGATTTGAATTTCCAAATGTTTCAAATTTTTGGATGTTGCTGCTAAGTGGCAGCCAATAATTAGGAAATGGGGGCACTAATGATAGATTCTTGGAGGATACCACAGATAATAATGAGAGTAGGTAAAAGAAGCCATTTGAGTATACGCTGGCTATGATTAGATAGATTAAAAACAGAAACAGGTTCATTCAGTTCCCAGCCAGCTTGTGACAGTGGAAAAGAGGATGGCATGGTCAACCATGTCAAAGAAGGATTCAAAGGCAAGGTTTATTCTGACACAGTCACACCGGACACCAATTCTAACAGTGCTAAGAGCTCTGTTGGCACTGTGACAGAGGCATAAACCTAATTGGTGTTGGGAATTCTGCAAAAAAGGACATTAATTTAGGAAGTGGCAATATTGGCAAAAGCCTTTAAGAGAAAAGTTGGATTTGGACAACAGTTATGAATTTTTGCACATTGCTATTTTGAGCATAGGGTGATGGTAGCAAATTTAAAGAGGGGCAGTTTCTAAGGGGACAGAACCATTAGCAATATCAAATTAGGGACTGGGGAATGAAGTCTTTCAATTGTCACTGGGTCAAAATCCTGGAATTTCCTCCCTAACAGCACGGTGGGTGGATCTACACTCCAAGGACTGCAGTGGTTCACAAGGGCAGCACATCATTTCCTCCAGGGTAATTAAGCATGGGCAAGAAATACTGGCCCACCCAAAAGGAAAGCACACTCCAAAAATGAATTAAAACAAAACAGTTTAGCAGAAATAGGGCAGGAGGAGGAGATGAGCCTCATGGACAAACTGGAAAGGGATTGAGGGGAGACAGGAGAGAAACGAGAGAAGTAGGAATGGCCATTTTGCCCACTGAGCCTGCTCTGTCATTCAACTGTATCATGGCTGACCGTCTACATCACTATTTCTGTAATTTCCTGCACTATCCTGATATCCCTTTAGAACACTGAACATAACAGTGCAGTACAGGCCCTTCAGCCCTCAATGTTGCACTAACCTGTGAAACTCATCTGAAGCCCATCTAATCTACACTATTCCATTATCATCCATATGTGTTTATCCAATGACTATTTAATTGCCCTTAAAGTAAGCGAGTCCATTACTGTTGCAGGCTGGGCATTCCACTCCCTTACTACTCTCTGAGTAAAGAACCTACCTCTGACATCTGTCCTATGTCTATCACCCCTCAATTTAAAGCTATGTTCACTCGGGCTAGTCATCACCATCCAAGGAAAATAGCTCTCACTGTCCACCCTATCTAATCCTCCAATCATCTTGTATGTCTCTAAGTCACTTCTTAACCTTCTTCGTTCTAACGAAAACAGCCTCAAGTCCCTCAGCCTTTCCTCATTAGACCTTCCCTCAATACCAGGCAACATTCTGGTAAATCTCCTCTGCACCCTTTCCAATGATTCCACATCCTTCCTATGATGCAGTGATCAGAACTATACGCAATACTCCAAGTGCGGCTGCGCCAAAGTTTTGTGCTGCTACAACATGACCTCATGGCTCCGAAACTCAACCCCTCTACCAATAAAACCTAACACACCTTATGCCTTCTTAACAACCCTATCAACCTGGGTGGCAACTTTCAGGGATCTATGCACATGGACACCGAGATCTCTCTGCTCATCCAAACAACCAAGAATCTTACCATTAGCCCAGTACTCTGTATTCCTGTTGCTCCTTCCAAAGTGAATCACCTCACACTTTTCCGCATTAAACTCCATTTGCCACCTCTCAGCCCAGCTCTGCTGCTTATCTATGTCCCTCTGTAACCTGCAACATTCTTCCACACCATCCACAACTCCACCGACTTTAGCGTCATCCGCAAATTTACTAATCCATCCTTCTATGCCCTCATCCAGGTCATTTATAAAAATAAGAAACAGCAGCGGGCCCAAAACTGATCCTTGCAGTACACCACTAGCAACTGAACTCCAGGATGAACATTACCCATCAACCACCACCCTCTGTTTTCTAACAGCTAGCCAATTTCTGATCCAAACTGCTAAATCACCCGCAATCCCATGCCTCCGTATTTTCTGCAATAGCCTACTGCGGGGAACCTTATCAAAAGCTATACTGAAATCCATATACACCACATCAACCGCTTTACTCTCATCCACCTGTTTGGTCACCTTCTCAAAAGAACTCAATAAGATTTGTGAGGCACGACCTACCCTTCACAAAACCGTGTTGATTATCCCTAATCGAATTATTCCATTCTAGATCATTATAAATCCTATCTCTTATAATCCTCTCCAACACTTTACCCATAGCCAAAGTAAGGCTCACTGGTCTATAATTACCAGGGTTGTCTCTACTTTTCTTCTTGAACAGGGGAACCACATTTGCTATCCTCCAATCATCTGGCACTATTCCTGTAGACAATGACGACATAAAGATCAAAGCCAAAGACTCTGCAATCTCCTCCCTAGCTTCGCAGAGAATCCTGGGATTAATCCCATCCAGCCCAGGGGATTTACCTATTTTCACACTTTCCAGAATTTGTAACACCTCCTCCTTATGAACCTTAATCCCGTCTAATTTAATAGCTTGTATCTCAGTATTCTCCTCGACAACATTGTCTTTTTCCTGTGTGAATACTGACGAAAAATGTTCATTTAGTGCCTCTCCTATCTCTTCAGACTTCACACACAACTTCCCACTATTGTCCTTGACTGGCCCTAAACTTACTCTAGTCATTCTTTTATTCCTGACATATCCATAGAAAGCTTTTGGGTTTTCCTTGATCCTACCTGCCAAAGGCTTCTCATGACCCCTCCTGGCTCTTCTTAGCTCTCTCTTTAGATCCTTCCTGGCTAACTTGTAACTCAAGTGCTCTAACAGAGTCTTCATGCCTTATCTTTACATAAGCCTCCTTCTTCTTCTTGACAAGAAATTCAACTTGTTTGTAAACCACGGTTCCCTCAATCGACCACTTCCTCCCTGCCTGACAGGTACATGTTTATCAAGAACAGGCAGTAGCTGTTCCTTGAACATGCACCATATTTCAATTGTGCCCAGCCCCTGCAGTTTCCTTCCCCATCCTGTGCATCCTAAATCTTGCCTGATCACCTCATAATTGCCTTTCCCCCGGCTATAACTCTTGCCCTGCGGTATATACCTATCCCCTTCCATCGCTAAAGTAAACGTAACCGAATTGTGGTCACTATCACCAAAGTGTTCTTCTAACGCCTGGCCAAGTTCATTACCCAGTACCAAATCCAATGTGGCCTCGCCTCTTGTTGGCCTATCTACATACTGTGTCAGGAAACCCTCCTGCACACATTGGACAAAAACTGACCCATCTAAAGTACTCGAACTATTGCGTTTCCAGTCAATATTTGGAAAGTTAAAGCCCCCATAACAGCTACCCTGTTACTTTCGCTCTTATCTGGAAACATCTTTGCAATCCTTTCCTCTATAGCTTTGGAACTTTTCAGAGGCCTATAGAAAACTCTCAACAGGGTGACCGCTCCTTTCCTGTTTCTAACCCTAGCCCAGACTACAATTTTTAAAGGCAAGAAATGATCAATCTCTGTCTTGAACATACTCATTGACAGATCCTCCACAGACATTTAGGTAGAGATTCCAAAGATACATTATCATCTGAGTGGAGAAATTACTCACTGCAGTTCTAAATGACCTGCCTCTTTTCTAACACTGTATCCCCTGGTTCTACACGCTCCCCTACCCAGCCACAGAAAACATGCCTCCTACGTCTACCCTCTACTGATCCCTGTAGAAATTTTGTATTCTTTGACTACATCACTTCTCTGTTTTCTAAACTCTGAACTTTATAGATACAGTCTCCTCAATTACTTTTCATAGGATAAACCTGCCATCCAGGATTCAGTCTGGTGAACTTGTGTTGCACTTCTTCTGTGGTAAGTATATCCTTCCTTAGGTAAGGAGGCCAAAACTGCACACCTTACTCCTGGTTTAGTCTCACCAAGGCTCTCTGCAAAGCAGCAACCTCTTTACTTCTATACGCAAATACTGTCACATTAAAAGCCACCAAGCTATCTTCCTAAATTGCTTTGTGCACCTGCATGTTAACTTACAGTAACTTATAAATGAAGCTAACCAAGTCCCTTTGCAGATCAGTTATCAACAAGAAATCCTCTACTTTTGGTTTTTGCTTACAAAAGTCTACAGTGTATTCCATCTCCTATGTTCTTGCTCATTCAGCCCATCTAAATCCCTTGAAGTCTTTTGCATCCAGATCACAACTTACATTCCCATCTAGTTTATGTCATCAGCAAACTTAGAAGTATCCCACATCCAAATTATTAATACAAATTGTGAAGAGATCGGGCACAATCCTTGCGCTACCCGTGATTACAGATTGCCAAACTAAGCAAGACTTACTTATTCCTACTGTCTGATTCCTGTCACATAAACAGAGGCTTAAGTTGTTTGATTTAAGTGGTCAACCACCCAAAGTCGGCAGAGATATAACAAACAAATGTAAACATAAGTCAAATATGTCAAGTCCTGTCAACATTGCCAATTTCAGTTGCTCAATCCTCCCACAAAATACAAAGGGAAGCAGCCATTTTTAGTTGTTCAATATGGAATTCTTAGCTATTATCAGCTACTTGCTCAAAAGCTTTGGGAGACATTTCACTTATATCTCATTGCCTAAATAGTAAAAAAAAAAGCATAATTTCAGAACACTTGTAGTATCTGTGAAGATGTTTGAACTCTTGGAAACTTCAGGAAATATCATTTTTGCATCATGGCAGTCTGTCTGGAAAGTCTAAGCTGGAGGGAGGAGAGGAGGAGGATAAGGAGGAAGTGAATGGCCGAGGGAAAAGGGAAAAACAGAACTTCAGCTGCTGAACAAGCAAACAGGGAAGAGGCTTACCAATGGGATCCCTTACCATTTCAACTTAGTGCATATATGACCAAAATGACAAATGTCTTCCTACATTGGAAAAGCAGGTAGGAAGTTTTGTTTCTCTAGGACAACTTGCTGCGTTGTGTGACCATCTAAAACAAATTCCGCATGCAAGCATTATCTGTTGAAATCAGGTCACTGCAAAATAAGTTTCATTGCCTCTAGCTCCGTACAGGTTGTCTCATTATCCAGATTACACTTCATACTTGTATAAGCAGATGACTAATGTTGTGTATGGTGACAAAAATGCCTTCATTACATTCCCCATGGATATTGAGAAGCAACAGTTTAGAATCCTCAAATTGGCTCAGATTTCAAGCTTGTCCTAAATTCAACAACTCACTGAACTCATTCCACCACGTAAGCAGTATTCTTCAGACCAACAGTAACAGGCCACTTATTCCAACCTGAACATGTATCTATCTACGAGAAAACTTCAATCCATCACTGATCCAAGGATACTTAACCTTGAAAAGATGACATTTCGAAGTTCATTTCCACAGAACTGAACATCCTTCTTCATTATGAGCACAAATCAAAATATCAGACCAGCCACTCAATAAATGTTCAAAGCTTTAAAGTTCAAAAATGAATAAAATTCCCAATCATTGAACATAAAAGCTATTTAAGGGGATGCTTACGTTATGATATTTTAACTGGGAAATGCCCCACTGGCTTCGCAACTTTGCTTTTAATGAATTTAGTTCTGAACAGTCCAAAATTTTGATAGATAATATCAGATCAAACTCTTGGATTGCATTGAAGTATCAGCACTCCAACTCAAAGTATAGAAGTTCATATGGAAAGTTATGAAAGAATACAATGATAGGATTAGAAGAGAAGGAATAACAGGAGGTTTGTGTGAAACACAAACACTAGCAATTCCTGTTGGGCTGAGTGGTGCTCTCTGGTGTGATATGAAAGATTATTAAAAAACTTCAATTCAGCTTCTGAATCTAATAGATGACTTCGTGGTATTAGACTTGATGTAAACTAGCTGCAAACCAATAGAAGTCCTTTTTAGCACCAATGGTTCAGTTTTGATTCAATCCAAAAAAAAGTTTCATTATTTAAACTAAAGCTCAAATTTATGAAGGTCAGTTATACAAATCCAAACCAATTTGGTTTAATGCTATGTGGTAAATAACTGTCAGTAAGTATGGTGTAGATACACCATGCCATGTCCCTGTAGATGAAATATCAACAATTTGAATTTATATAGTGCCTTTAACGTACTAAATTGATCTGCAGCTCTTCTCAACGGCATGATAAAACAGAACATGTCGTGAAGTCACATCAGGAGGTATTAAGGCCAATGACCAAAACCTCAGTCAAAGGATTTAGTTTTAAGGAAAGTTTTAAACAAGAAAAAAAAATGGGGTAGACAGCCGGACACAATACAAAAGGGAACTCCAGAGTTTAGGGCCCTGGCAACCGAAGGCAAGGCAAAAAATGGTGAAGAAATAAAAATTCAGGTGTTCGGGAGCTTCAAATGAGAGGAGCACAGATGTTTTTGAGATTACTGGGGCTGAAGAAGATCACAGAGATAGGGAGAACCAAGATCATGGCAGGTTTTGAAAACAAATAAAATGCTTTTAAAAAGTGAGAATAGTTTATCTGGGAGCCAATGAAGTTCAGCAGCTACAGGGACAATGAAGCAAGTTGGAATGTGGGCAGCAGAACTTTAGACAACCACAAATAAACAGAGGCTAAATTGTGGGAAACTGCTCAGGGATCCATGAGAATACTTAAGGCTAGATGTACAAAAATACAGAGCCAAGTTTCAAGAGCATTTTAGTTAAGGCCAGGGCACAGTTGGGTGATGTTACGGAGGTGGAAACAAATACTCTTGGTGATAGTGTGTTTATGTGGCTGAAAACCTATCTTTGATTGCACCAAGATTATAAGCAGTTTGACTCAGCATCAGATACACAAAGTTGCCAGGGGAAGGGATGAGCTGATGGTAGAGTCTGGACAAAGATAACGGCTTCAACTGTTTCAATATTTATTTGGAGGAATCTGCTGTTCACTCAGTATTGAATGTCAAACAAATAATCTGATGATTCAAAGACTGTAGAGAGGTTGAGAGAAGTGGTAGTGAGGCAGAACTGGATAATGTCATTGTACCTATGGAAAATGATGTGTTTTTTGATAATGTCATTGAATAGCAGTATGCAGATGAGAAATAGGAGCAGGAGGGGGGTATAACAGGTCTTTATGCGCACACAAAATGTACATGTGGGAGTGGGAATAGAAGATTTTTGTAGTTGTTCTCTGGCTACAATGGGGTAGATAAGAAAAGAACCAAGCAATTGCAGACCCACCCATCTGGAACATTGTAGATAGTGGTTGGAGGAGCATTGTACTTTGCTCTTATTTTGTTCAAGGAGAATGGCGAAAGCAATTTGAAGTCTTTCACAAACAGGTTGCAAAGATGAAAAGGTTACTTTTCTAAGTCACAGGCACATAGGATATCATTTGTCACTCTTGGAATTGCTGTTTTGGTAGGGGTGGAAACCTGATTCGAAGGATTCACATTTGAAGTTCTAACAAAAAAGAAGGGAATTATGTTTTGTGCCTCGGACATGCAGAGATGGCATTCACCAGTTTACGTGTGTGAACCTGAGCTTTATTCAGTTTGCAGATTTGTGCTTCAGTGCTTTGCTCAATTTTCTTGAGCCACATTCACAGAATTGACTGATGGCACACAGTACACAGTCCACAGTCAACAGATACGTATTATCAACACTGAACAATTAATCACAACAGTAGGCAGAGATTTAGAAGGTGAGAACATATTCAAGGACTTTAAAGAAGAACTCAAGGTTGGAGATGATGTGACAATAGTTTGCAAAGACAGATGGACTGAGACTTGATTTTGACAACAGCAGATTTAAACAAGAAAGTGACAGTAGTGGAGGGGAGAAATTTGTTAATGAAATCAATTCAAATCTATGATCCAGAAAGAAAAGTTGTATGATCAGTAGTTAAGTGACAATAAAAGGGCAGATGAGCTGGAGGTGGATCTTATGGACAAAATGAGCGCAAAGTTAAGAGGAAGGAAGCTAAGAGAGGAAAAACTAGACAGCCAGAGAAGTTAGCCTAAAATATTGAGATCACAATCTTGTAGTGCAAGTACTTTCATTCATTGACATGGAACATATTGGTGGATTTTTACATATTTTCCTAATCAAACACACAAAGCAGAGATGTTATTATACACTCCCTGAAACAGGTGGTATCTGGACCCAGGTCTCTTAGGTCAGAAGTAGAGACACTATGATTGTGCCACAAGAGGCTTTAGTGGATTTTTGCACTGGGAATTTGGTCAGCAAGGAGCAGACCTAAAGTCTAATATAACTGCATTATAAGTTAATCATACTTATCATTGAAAAGAAATCAGAAAATATGGCATCAGTAAAGAAAAACAAATCACTAGGTTTAGATATTAGTTTATTAAACAATTAACTCTTGCTCTTTTGGTTTGCAACTGCCATCTGACATTTAATTACATAACCATTTTGAATAACACCAACTTCCCATTATGGTGGGTATCTGTCATTTTCTACATACAATCCAACATCCTATGTAATAGAGTCTATACAAGCCTATAAAGTAGGACCAAAACCTGTTGACTTCAGATCTGACAGTACAGCTTTTCAAAAGTAAACTATTTTACGTTAGAAATCTGAACTTAAAACAATGGGTGGAATTACCCCAGTTCTTGAGAAGTATGAACAAAGAGGGAAATGTGACAAGACGAGAGGAGAATGAAATGATTCTTACCACTGAAAATAAAACTGATTTTCTGCTTAAGGTTTAAAAGATAACAATTTTGCTAGTAAGTACCTTGTTGCTCATTATTAGTCAATATTGCCTTGTTTCTATGCAGTTCATGGTTTTTGCATGTACTGGTGAGAAAGTGGATGGTCCAATTCTCAACTTGAAAGTCACAGCAGTTGTCTGACAGATGTCATGTACCACTTGTTTCTCAGTGTTTCCATCTTAAGGTCCAGTTGCCAACATTTCATGGCATGCTCCGTTGGCAGCAACCACCACTACCCTTTATCCCTAGATATTCCTAGCAAAATAAGACCTCACCACTGGCTTGCTTTCTTCCTGCTCACTCACCTTACACTTACTTGCACGCACTAGCTTGAGTTGCCTTTTATTGCAGAGGGTGAGGCAGGCACCTTAGCATAGAATGTGTAGCCACTCTCAGTAAAGGTCATTGTCCAGACATAGTGCAAGAGGTTTGCCACTGTCAGTCAGTTGCTTGGATCGACCAAGATCCAGGAATGTGTCTGTGCAGTTTCTGGATTGGGCCACAGTCAATCCTGCTAGTCAAGTCCAAATAATCTGGGGATCACGGTGAGGACATGCTTGTCAAGGTTGTCATCACACATCTGTCCAAGGTGGGGTCACATGGGTGGAGGAGAAGCAAGTTTAATCTATGAAGCGTAGCAAAATGTGGAAACTCAACACTGGGAACAAGATGCATTATATTGTGACGCAGAGGGAATAATCAAAATAAGAGGGCAAATAAGAGGGCAACTCCAAATAGAAGGGTAGATCTGATATAGCATAAAGAAGCACGGGTAGTGTGGCAAAGAGTGGATATTAATTGCGAGCATTGCAATAAATTGAGGGGGGAAATTGAAGACATTGACTATTAAATGAAAAGGATGAATGGAATCTGGGCAGCCCAAAAACTGATGGTGTTTGTAGGGACTGCAACAAAATAGGTACACGAAAAGTGGGAGAGGGTGAAATCTAGATTATCAGTCTGAACTCACTCACAGAAGCGTTACCAGGATAGCATGCTATTTTTGCAGAACTTCAAAAGTACAATAAGTAAGAAAAATGACTGTCAACACATTCAGTGGGTGGAATGTTTCATTTTTTTGTTGCTCTGTGGGGGCAAGATGTATTGCAATGGGTAGAAAACTGCTGGCAGAGAGGAAACAAAGAGGAGGAATTGTATCAGAGATAGTGGGAACTGCAGATGCAGTTTAATGTGGATAATAAAATGTGAGGCTGGATGAACACAGCAGGCCAAGCAGCATCAGAGGAGCACAAAAGCTGACGTTTCGGGCCTAGACCCTTCATCAGAGAGGGGGATGGGGAGAGAGAGCTGGAATAAATAGGGAGAGAGGGGGAGGCAGACCGAAGATGGAGAGAAAAGAAGATAGATGGAGAGAGTATAGATGGGGAGGTAGGGAGAGGATAGGTCAGTCCAGGGAAGACGGACAGGTCAAGGAGGTGGGATGAGGCTAGTAGGTAGATGGGGGTGCGGGTGGGAGGAAGGGATGGGTGAGAGGAAGAACAGGTTAGGGAGGCAGAGACAGGCTGGGCTGGTTTTGGGATGCGGTGGGGGAAGGGGAGATTTTGAACCTTGTGAAGTCCACATTGATACCATTGGGCTGCAGGGTTCCCAAGCGGAATATGAGTTGCTGTTCCTGCAACCTTTGGGTGGCATCATTGTGGCACTGCAGGAGGCCCATGATGGACATGTCATCTGAGGAATGGGAGGGGGAGTTGAAATGGTTCGCGACTGGGAGGTGCAGTTGTTTGTTGCGAACCGAGCAGAGGTGTTCTGCAAAGCGGTCCCCAAGCCTCCACTTGGTTTCCCCAATGTAGAGGAAGCCACACCGGGTGCAATGGATACAATATACCACTTCAAAATCTTCCCTTCCCCTACTGCATCCCAAAACCAGCCCAAAAACAAAAACAAGAAAGCAGATTACTACCCGAATACTGTAAATTGGGAGACAGGAATGTGCAGCGGGACCTGAACATCCTTGTGCACCAGTCGCTGAAGGTAAGCATGCAGGTGCAGTAGGTGGTAAAGAAACCAAATGGTGTGATGGCCTTCATTGTGAGCGGTTTCAAGTACAGGAGCAGGGATTGTTGTTGCAGTTGTACAAGGCCTTGGTGAGGCCACAGTTGGAAAACTGTGCACAGTTTTGGTCTTCTTTTCTGAAGAAGGATGCTCTTGCTCTCGAGGGAGTGCAGTGAAGGTTTACCAGGCTGATCCCAGGGCTAGCTAGTCTGACGTATGAGGACAGATTGACTAGGTTCAGATTGTTTTTACTAGAGCTCCGAGAAATTGCAGGGGGCGGTTGGTGAGAATCTCAAAGACTTACAAAATTCTAACAGGACTGGACACGGTAGATGCAGGAAGGATGTTCCTGTTGGTGGGTGTATCCAGAAACAGGGATCACATTATGAGGATTCGAGGGAGACAATTTAGGACAGAGATGAAGAGATATTTCTTCACCCAGATTGTGGTGAGCCTGTGGAATTCATTACCACAGGAAGTAGTCGATGCCAAAACAGCTAATGTAATCTAGAGACAACTTGATATAACACTTGGGGTGAATGATCAAAGGTTATGGGAAGAAAGAGGGATTAGGCTATTGAGTTGGACAATCAGTCATGATCATGAAGAACAGCAGAGCAGGCTCAAAGGGTTAAATGGCCTCCATCTGCTCCTATCTTCTATGTTTCTACATAATAGGAGTTTGAGTTCAGATGGTTGTTCAGCATTGTCATCACCCAAGTTTGAATGAATGTGCTCCCTTTGCTAAGCGCACTCATACGATGAACCATTGCCTCCAGAGAAATGTGCATTCATGAATGATCACATCACACATGCACGCACAAGGTTGTAGTAAGTGTGGAACCTGAGTAGAGGCAAGGTATTATTACAAGGCATTCACAATATTGAGCATATTGCTGAAGCCGAAGGTAAAGTGCTAAGTCTTGGCTGCACTGGTGAATGTGAAGGTTGAAGGATGCCTTAAATCTGTTGGTATCCAATTCTCAGAGATGAACAAGACTTCATCATTATATATTCTACCCTCTGTGGAATGTCTAAAGAGGCTGCTTAACTCTGACATGGTAGCCATGTAAACAGGTCCTATAGCTAAAATGACAGTAGATCAGATGTAATGATTGTAAGTGTGTATATATTTACAATGGTGTCTCATTGCGCCACCCTTGTGCCCTCACAGCATTTTTTCCCTTTGCTCTTGCACATAGTCTTGGTGAATTCCTGGGAGTCCAAAGATGGGGTGGAGGTGGCCTGCTCTGCAGTTGACCCTGTTGACTGGTAGACTTCGAAAGAAATTCAGTGGCAATTTTATCGAGAGGGCCCAGACAATCTGAGTTTATCTGCCCAATTGCAGGCTCACTCTCCCTGGTTCTAAACTCGTCAAGGTTGGGGGTCACAGGTAGGATAGAGATGAAGAGATCTGGAATGCTCTCAGAAGAAATTACTGGAGTGTCTGTTTATGTTCTGCCTCTATCTTAGTGTCTATTAGCACTACCCTGTCTCCTTGACAGGAAGTGACATTAACACCACTCAATGTTTCTCACCCTCCTCTCACCTTGCCAGTAATATTGAACAACAATGGTTGAAGCAAAGAAGTGCAATTCTGAATGCATTTCCAGTGGCTACTTGGCATTCCAATGGACTTGGCTTTCCATAGTAGCAACAAACCTGACCCTGGAGACAGCTAGACACACACATGCTGGAGCTAGCATGGTGCTATTAACTTTGATGGACTGTTTTGATCGTGTTTACTGTCTCTGTTTGCAGCTCCTGTGACTATCTGTGCACTTATACAATCATTAATAGCTGACATCATGGGGTCATTATCTGCTTGGAACACAACAGATGCTTGGTCAGAGTGCCAGCAAGCAAGAGCATTTCTTTCTCTATCAGTTGTGGAAATATACCATTGATGTGCTCACCAGATTGTAGTTGTAATTCCAAACTAGAAAGAGAACTCACTGACCTGGAAGGAGGTTCAGGAGACAGCCTTACCAGTGCTTTGGGAGGATGAGGTGGGTAATAGCTATTGACTGCATGCCATGATGAGAGTAATAGGCCATAGGCTTGGTAATGTTACCATTCAGTGGCATTGATAGAGTTAAAGTGTGAGGAAGCAGACAGGAGATGGGGCCACTTACATCTGCAGAATGCCAAGGATGTTTGACTCTCTCGCGGCACTTCTGTACATTTCATTTGATCCATTAAACAGCACTGACTTGCGCCATTAACTTGGTCGAAGCTGGCTGTGTCTGATGCAATGGCCTGCTTTGATGGTCTACAGTAACAAGTATGGCCTCCACCCTGTCTACAAGCACCTCTACATTTCTTTAACTGAAGCAAGGTTCTAATTTCAACAATTGAAGTGGTATGTAGTTGCAGTTTAAATATGGTACCAATGAATGAGCAAGATTGTGGCAGCTGCAAAACACTTCTACCTCTGCTGTTGCCTGTTTTAATGAGAAGGGTACTATGGAGCCTGAATGCATTATTAATAAAAGTGAGAAGTAGAAGATTGTGTGAGAAACTCTGCAATGGGCCATAGACAACATCCTTGTGTAACTTCCTGAAAAATAACCCAGCCAAAAAAAGAGCGAAAATTCTGCCCGATTTTCATTTAGGCATCTGCTAATTTCTCATCTGTTTATGAAAAACATCTTTCTAAATTTGAATATTTTGTTTCCAACTCATCACATGTCTTTACATGTTAAGATATTAAAGCATGAAGGCTTTCAATAAATTTTAGACTTCATAAAACAAATATCAGAACCAAAGCTCTGCACTGCCACAGCTGATTTTTTGACACAAACTGTATTGACATTATTAGAATAATTCCGTGCAGAAATCCTTATAATAATCCAACTTCTGGCCGATTCCTGAATGTTTAATAACATTCACAATGGTAATATCAAGGGTCTTAACAATCTTACGCTCAAACAAAGCTTCAACCTGCCTAATAAACAGAGGTAATCCCTCGGAGTTTAAAGTTTAATTTACAAAATCATGAAAAATGCTCATGGACAACCATTCAACTTTATATACTTTTCTATAATTTCTCAGTTATTGTGTCCTGATGATGTTCACAGGTAACACAAATAGACTTAACTTACTGAGTCTTAAAACTGTTGAAACTTACAGTTTAAAACAAAAAGTAAAAAATGTTCTAACAAATGTGGAATGGAATAAAGTAGATCCTGTTATGTTTATATGAAAAAAGACCTGTGTTTTCATTTGATGATGAGAATCAGAAGTGAGCGATGCTGCTATTGGTGATGAAATGAATTTATTTAGTTACTCAACATGCCGGTATGCAAACATTGATGCAGTTTACTGTCCATTCAACTAATCATTTGGTGCATTTACAGTCAAAATGAAGAGATCTGGAAGGTCTCAAGATCAATGGCTTGTAGTTATCAGTTGTTAGTTGATATTGGCTGAATGGTATGAAGGAATCTTGGTGGTATATTTAGGCGCAATACCAATTGCCTTGATAAAAGAATGGGAAGTCAACTGAATTTCCTATTTGTGATACAATGAATAGGCATTATGGAAAGTGCACATTTGAGAAGGATGGCCTAGACAGCAACTGCTTCGCATATGATACCCCTGTGGTAAATTCATCATCACTGGTGGTTCCTCACAGACAAGGATGATTGTCTTCCACTGTCAGGGTGAGTCCATAGGTGACTTTACAGTCTGATGCAGATTCCACAGGCTCATTCATACTTGGGGCAGAAAGTAATGCTGGGGAACAACATCACCTCCAAATTCTCCTCCAAGTCACTCACCATCCTGATTTGGAAATATATTGCCGTTTCTTCACTGTTGTTGGGTCAAAGTCCTGAAATTCTCTCCCTAATAGCATCGTCAGTCAAACCACAGCAGGAGGACTCCAGTGGTTCAAGAAGGCAGCTCACCACCACCTTCTCAAGGGCAACTAGGAATGGGCAAGAAATGCTGGCCAGCCAGCAAAGCCCACTTCCTACAAATGAATAGAAAAAAAAGGTGGTCACAGGGAGAAATGGGTAGGGCGGTTGATGTGGCAGCACACTCCTTCTGGTGTTTTTGCCTCACTTTTGCTGCCCGCTGCCCCCCACCACCACCCCCCACCCTGACAGTTGTCTCAAGGTGCACTTCCTCCACTTTGAATGGTCTCAGGTCAGTGATTCCCAGGATTCTCTGGGAATGCAACAGTTCACCAGCAGGAACTAGAGGGTCACAAGCATTTCCTCTTTCCACCTGGGGTCACCTGTCATTTCAAACCTGGGACTACAGCACCTGCTTGCAGAGTCTCATGTTGGTCATGCAGATGACATGCTCAACCCATTGTAGCCAAAGGTGGCCAGTGCCTCAAAGCTGGGGATGTTGGCTCGTGTTGTATGTCTTTCTTCCCAGCTGATTTGCAGGATCTTCTGCAGGAAGCATTGGTGGTACTGCTCCAGCGCCTTGAGGGGTCTGCTGTAGTAAGATAGCCCACTGGCACTTAATCTAGTTTCAAATATGAAGCATTAGATCAAAAGGTGAGATACCAGAGTACAGTAATTAAGTATCAGACATATTCTGATATGAAATCAGTGTTTTCATAAGGATAGAAGCAAATGTATTGGAGATTTTAAACAAAAGCTTTTATAACTTCTTTCAAACAAAGGTTTTTGAATCCTTGAGGTTGACAGAAATTAAATCACAGCTGTCCTCAGTACTAAATGTGGATAGTAATTCTGTTACTGGATAAGCAAAAACACAGACCTAGACTAATTATCCAACGAACTGGAGTTGAAATCCTATCTTGGTAATTTCATAATTTTAAATCAGCTTGAAAACAAATCAAAGAATTTTAATAAATGGTGTTAGAAGAAGTAACAAAGAACTGTCAGGTCAAAACTCAGTTTAGTAATCCTTTAGAGATTGAAAACTAACATTCTTTCTTTCATCCTTTCAAGCTGTCACATTTGACCCAGTGATAGGTTTCTCACCTTGTATTCATGCCATCAACAGGACTGCTTATTTATAATGCTGTTTGATTTTGTCCCAATCTTAGTTCATCTGCTGCTGAAATCCTTATTCAGGTTGTTACTACCTCTAGACTTGACTATTCAAGTCCATTCCTGATTGTTCTCCCACATTCTTCATCCCTAAACTTGAAGTCATCCAGAACTCTGCCATCCTTGTGTTCACTCACAGCTTGTCCTTCTCCCTCATCACATATGTGCTCATTGACCTACATGAGCTCCAAGTCAAACAATATCACAATTTTAAAACTACCATCTTCGTTTTCACTTCTTTTCATAGCCTAACCTCTCCATATCTTTGTAATCTTCTTCAACCTCAATCCTCCAGCATTTTCTGTGTTTGTCAGACTGGAGGTCCGGTGACCTGCAGTAGGCCACAAAGATTGGTACTGGGTCCACTACTTTGTCATATATACAATGAATTTGGATCTGAATATAACAGGAATGGTTAGTAAATTGGCAGTTGACACCAAAATTGGTGATGGAGTAGACAATAAAGAATGTTATCTTAATGTGCAATATGACGTTGTTAAGATGGACGGATGTACTGAGGAATGGTAGATAGGAGTTTAATTTAGATAATGTGAGGTGTTGCATTTTGGTAAGGCAATTCAGGGCAGGGATTACAAGCTTATTAGTAAGATCCTGGGGAGTGTTGCTGAACAAAGAGACTTAAGGGTGCAGATGCAGTTCCTTAAAAGTGGAGTTGGCACGTAGACAGGATAGTGAAGGTGGTGCTTGGTATGCTTACCTTTATTCGTCAGTGCATTGAGCATAAGAGTTGGGATGTCATGTTGCAACTGTACAAGACACAGGTGAGGCCACGTTTGGAATCCTGGTGTCCCTGCTATGGGAAAAGTGTTACTAAACCTGAAATAATTTAGAAAAGATTTACAGGATGTTGCCAGGTTGGAGGGGTTTGAGCCAACAGGAAAGGCTGAATAGGCTGGGGCTATTTTCCCTGGAATGTCAGAAGTTGAGGGGTGACCTTATAGAGGTTTGTAAAATTATGAGGGGCTTGGACAGGATGCTATGTGTATGGACAAGCTGCCAGTGGAAGTGATGGAGGTTGGTACAATTACACTTAAAATGCATCTAGATGGAAACACGAATTGGAAGAGTTTGGAGGGATATGGGTCAAATGCTAGCAAATGGGACTAGATTAATCTAGGATATCCAGTTGGCATTGATGAGTTGGACCAAAGGGTCTGTTTCTGTGCTATGCCACTCTATGAATCTATGAGGGTCATTCCTTCAGTTGCCTTGGCCACACGTACTGGAATTTTCTCCCTGTAACTCACTTCACTGTCTTCCTTTAAGAGCCTCCTTAAAATCTACATATTTCAGCAAGCTTACGGTCATCTGGTATATCTCCTTAAGTGATTTGGTATTAGACATCAGTTTCCAATGCTGTTGTGAACACCTCTGAAATATTTTATTACATTAAAGGCATTACGTAAATCTAAATTGTTGTTGATGTGTGATTGGAGTCCCACAAAACTATGGTTCTTGTTTACCTGACCTCTGAAGTCACTAAAAAGAAACAAACATTCAGTTGCAACAATGGTCCAAATGTCAAGACAGAAGGTTAACCATCATGTTTTCAGGCCAACTAAGGAAGGGTAATCTGTACTTGCCTTGTCTTGTCAGTGAAGTTCACATCACAATAATGAATTTAAAATTTAACTGTTTGTTACCTGGATAGCCAGAATTAATCCTTGTCAAAAGAAGAAATGTTAGTGCCTTTCCGAACATCGAAGTGCATTCTCAGAATCCAGACAATACAACACAACTACAACTGAAAAATTACTGCCTTTGTGTTTAACATCTCCATATATAATAGAGATCAACACCCCTTGAAGGTTGTTAACCATATTGGACACTAGGCTAAATTCATGCTATGCAATAGATCTTTAAATATGACAACTAAATACGAGCAATGACAAAATAACGCTGCAATATTGACCTGTAACAGTATTCTGTGTTAAGCAGTCCATTTGTCCATTAAAAAGAAAAATAAGCTATTTCACTTTTGTTCACTTTCTCTGACCAGTGAAGAATCTAGTTCTCAAATAAGAAAGCAATGTTAGAGATATTGATTCAAATAGTTATAGAATGCATCTTACAAACAACACTTCTTTAAAAAATGAAATGAAGATGAAGCTAAGCAGTATTATTTAGAGTTCTGTCCATCCATTAGTATCGTTCTGCCATATACAAGTTACAAGATGGAGTGGGGTGGTGGGGGGAGGGAAATGTCCTACATATGAGATTTGCTGAAACAAGTCCTTGAAAAGACAGGACATGTCTTCGACCTTATTTCCTAAGCAACCAACACTCCCTATTACCCACCCAAAAAAATTCTATAATGATGGAAATTTGCAGTGCATAATTATATTCAATTATGAATAGTTAAAAAATACCTGATACTTTTTCCTCCAACCATGAAGCTAAATGCACTGAGGTACAGATATTTTATACAGTCAAAACCTAATAAAGTACATGCTGCTGGATAGAATAATGGCTTTATAATTTTCCTTTTTGGAAGTGCTAACCAACCAAATAACCTTTGGTCAATGCATTTTCCAAAATGCGCAACGTTTGTATTTGACGCTCAAACACAATAGTAGGAAATAAAACTCTAAATGCTGTACATACTTAGAATACACTGAAGAATGAATGCCTGTGAAGGAGGACGCTTCTTTTCCTGAGCTCTAGTTACAGCATTCATAGATATATTTGCGCAAAAATATTGCAAGAGACCCAGATTTACAAATCCTGGCTTCTAGATTACAACAGTTAGACCAAGCTCAGGTGATTATAAACATGCAAGTCTATTGTATAGGTACTACTTTAAATCAAACCCTGGACTGCATACTCACGCTGAAATGTTGAATCATTGTCCATTAGTGTTCAGGTTGTGAGAAACACTGATTCAGCAATAGGCAGTTTTATCGCACTTGCAATAAGCCTGTAGGTAGCTGGAGTCTCTCCATTTCTCGGACATCTGCTTGGCACTGAAACAAGTACACACTTCTGTGCAAGGTACATACAGATTTCAGCTGAACTAAGCCATGTGCTTGACAAAACTGAGAGCAACGGTATGCCCCAATTTTGAGAAAGAAAAAAGCAAAAAGAATTGCAGCAAAATGAATCAGTGGCACGACACACATATAGCCCACCTCCCCCACCCCCATACACCAAACGTCACTGTTATGAAGTGCCTTAACGTTCTTTCTGCAGTTGCCTTAATGATTCATTATGTAAGGGTCTCTCGACACCTGCTGCCTCTGCATGGCAACGCAGTGTTTTTGTCTCATCTTCAGTGAATTAAAATACTTCATGACTGCACGCATTTTATAATCTAAACGGGAGATAAGTAATGAATGAAAAATATCACAGAATTTCTTGTCCAGCTACCAACTAAATGAAATGGTCTTACAGAACATCAAATAAATCGACTAACATATTAAGTACGTGAGAGTATATTTTTGCCTGCATGCCAATATATATTAACAGCAGAACTGACTTAGTACAGAGAGAGAAATGAATAAAAATATGCATTTCATGCGACTGGGAAGGAAAAATCCATTTTTGTCAAAGGTAAAGTGAGATAATAACATGTTAATTATTGACACTAAGACACTTGCCAGAAACTGACAAATATCAGTGCGCAAGAATTCTAAACCAGGTTAATTATATTTCCATTCCTCCCACAGATCAGGACGTTGGTACAGTCCACTAAGCCGTGCAGTTATAATGCATTTTTGGAAAAGATTTCGGCCTCAGATTTACTCGAGTGAGATTTTTATGGTTTAATCAACATACACACTGAAACCTTCAGTAAATACATGACTAACAGACAAACAAATAGTTTTAACATTGTGCAATGGGATAAGCTGCAATAAAATTGTACAAATTAAACTTTCTGCTTATAATTCAATTCATACCGAACATGAATTTAATATACTTGTTGGTTAGTTAGAAGCTGTTAATATTTTATTACTTCAACAAATACTAATTATTCACACTTCCAAAGGGACTCATTGGTTAAGTTATGTCGTACTAAAGCCGTGTGCTCAAGTCATTGGTTAGTTGATTTTATTCTTATACTGCTACAAATAGTCTCAAAAATGTGGGTGAAGTCAAAGTTCAAGTCAGAATTTCAGTCTTAACTGGCACACGATAACTCACAGGGAAAAACGTGCAGAACATCTTGAGACCTGGGTGAGATTTTGGCCTTAGATTCAAATGGGACATGTGTAAATAACACTGGGGGTATGGGACATGTGCCAATAACACTGGGTTTTTTTTAAAAGTCTCTGCAACCATATGGTTAGGCTATTTATGAAATTTCTATCATGACTGAAAATGGGACCGGGAGGGTCTCCTATCTTTGACCATGAACCTGGACCTAATTGATGACTCGATCTTCCAGTGGAATCTTTGCCAGACTGAGTCTGACATTACTTCATGGGAAAATTCAGGAATACTGCAGCAAGCAGGACAGTTCCCAAAAGGAGGTGTGGCAAAGCTTTTTGCCACTGATTTTATTAAATCCTCTGAATGAACATAGGCCTTTCTAATTTATATTAATGCAGAAGAAAGAAGTTAAAGCAACCATTATTGAGGGTAGGCCTTCTCTGTTCAACATTCACGGTCACTACTGTATTTTTAATGACTATTGTGGACAGTGTCAGGTGAATTCAGCAGTAAGTAAAGATAATTGATTCATTAATTGAAACAGAAACACCAGGATCACTGCTAAGGAGAAAATATGCCCTCCCCATTACATTCCTTTTCCCATCCCCCGTCTACCCAATTTCAAATTGTGAAGCAAAATCAAGCCCTCACTGTAACGACAGCTTGCATTTATACAGCCCCTTTGATGCAGTGACACATTCAGTGGCATAAACACACTACACATCATTATCAAACAAAAACTGAAACCGAGCCAAAAGACAAGGAGCTTGTGCCTAAATGCTTTGTCAAAGAGGGAGGTTTGGAACAAACATTTACAAGAAAGAAGTGTGGAGAGAGGATTTGAGAAGAAATTCCAGATGGCTGAAGGGAGCTAGAATGGGATTAAAAATGTGGGGGATATGCAAAAGGTCAGATCTAGAGGAGCACAAAGTTTTTAAGGGTGTAGAGCTGTAGGGGCTCACAAAGATGGGAAGGTGCAAGGTCATGAAGCGATTAGACAACAAGGATCAGAATTGCAAATTCAACGCATGGCTGGACTTGGAGTTAATGTAATCCAGCAAGTACAGGGCTGATGAATAAATGGGACTTAGTCTAATTTAAAATCTGGTGTCATCTAATTAAAACAACATTTATAAAGGATACACCTTATCACTGAAATATGTCAGGGGAGCCTGGAAGCAAAGGTGTAAGATGGCAACTTTCAAATTTAAAGGGTTCCATTCAGCTAGACGTTTAAGCAGTCTCTTACTACAGAAAGAATAAAGCAAGTATCTAACATTTCACAGATTGATGTGCACGTGTCACTGACCGAAATTAGAGAACAGAAAGCTGTTATAATTGAAGAAACAGACATGAGCCAAATGCCACGTGGAAAGAGTTAGCTGTGAGATTCCAAATCCTCAAGAGCCCTTTTGCAGTGTTAGAAACTGAATTACTTCAGTAAATTAACAAAAGGTAATGACATAGCAAATGTCAATCGCAAAACAGAGTATCCATTTCCTTTCAGAGTACCCTATGGTACCATATTCCTTGTCACAAAGACAGAGTACTTCATTAAGTGACCACAGTTATGCAGTGAGAGAAAGCAAGAACTGCAGATGCTGGAGACAGAGACAACACAGTGTGGAGCTGGAGGAACACAGCAGGCCAGGCAACGCTGGAACAGGAAGGGTCACCGGACCCGAAACATTGAATCTGTTTTCTCCTCCACAGATGCTGCCAGACCTGCTGAGCTTTTCCAGCAACTTTGTTTTGGTTCCTGAGGAACAGAAAGGTTGATGCTTCTGATAGTTGGGACCATTCTTCAGAAATGGGGAGGGGGAAGGGAGCTGGGAAATAAATAAATGGAGGGCAGGTGTGGTTGGAGAAGATACGTGAGCTGGCGATAGGTGAGGTGCAGGTAGGGAGCAATGAGGATTGGTCAACTGGATGGGTGGGGAGGATAGGTGGGAGAAAAGATGGACAGGTTATGCCTGGTCAAGGAGATGGGCATGAGAGGGAGGTTTGGACATGAGATGATGATTTGGTCATTGTGACGCCACCCACAAACTGGAGAAGCAACACCTCATATTCCACCAAGGGAGCTACAGCCCCATGGCCTAAACATGGTATTTATCAGTTTTAAAATCTCCCCAACCCCTGCCGCATCCCATGTCCAAAATTCCCTCTCATCCCCACCTCCTTGACCTGACACAACTTGTCCAGCTTGTCTCCCACCTATGCACCCCTCCCATCTCACTAACCAATCCCCAGCACTCTTTACCTGTACTCACCTATCACCACCCCACCTAACTTCCCCAACCCCACCCTTCCTCTATTTATTTCCCAGCTCCTTTCCCCTCCCTCTGAAGAAGGGTCCTGACCCGAAACGTCAAATTTCCTGTTCCTCTAATGCTGCCTGGCCTGCCGTGTTCCTCCAGTTCCACACTGAGTTGTCACAGTCATGCAGTGTTTGATAGAGTCCCACCAAAGCTTTATGCAGTTGTAGCTTAACTTCAGATTTTAAATCTATACTCCTTAAGATAAATGTTAACAATCCATTATCTGTTTAATTTTTCTTTGTGTCAGTCTGCTAGCTTTTAGCAATATTACATTTCCTAGCTTATCATTTAGAACATATACCAATCTACCTTCCTCAGGTCTAAAGATGGCCTGACACTTCCTCACATTGAACTCCATTTCCCAAACTGTGCCCACTTAATTAATCTATCGTCCCCTTAACAACTTTCTGCTCCTTTCTGTACTATATGCTGTGGCACCCATTTTTGTATAATTACACTTAGACATAAAGATTTCCATTCCTTCAAAATTATTAATAAATATAATGAACAGCTAAGATCCCTTCACCAAACTGTGTGGTCACAACTCTCGTCACATCCTTCCTATTCATATTCATTAATCTTAAATACTTCCATATTCATGTCATTAAATAATCTCTAATTCGATGCCTCAGCGCTCATTGCAAAGAGTCAACATGTCCCCAGTTTCTGTCAGGATTGCATTTTCTGACAAGGATACAACTGATGGTTGAGAGTCACAAGAAACAGTTCATTTACTCATTTGTGAAGGGTTTTTTTTACCCGCAGTCATTGCAACAATACTTTCTTCCCATTCTTTATTAGTTAGATTGTCAGCATCAACAATAGCTTCATTGGTGTGTCTGGAATCCTATGGTACGTAAGTACATTTGTGGTGACTCTGAGGAGTTTTATTAGGTCGATATTGAAATTAGCAGATTATCACATGAGGTTAGGTTGGGCTTCTTCCCACTGAAGTTTAGAAGGGCGAGAGGTGATTTAATTGAAGTACACAAGATCCTGAATAGTCTTGACAAGGTGGATGTGCAAAAAATGTTTCTTCAAGCAGTTGAGTACAAATCTAGGGTGCACTGTTTTAACATTAGAAATCATCCTTTTAAGATAGATGAGGGAAATGTTCTCTCTCAGACAATTGAGTGACTTTGGAACTGTCTGCCTCAGAAGGCAATGGAAGTCGGTTTGTTGAATTTTTAATAAGGCAGAGGCAGACATGTTCTTGTTCAGCAATCAATTCAACAGTTATCAAGGTAGATGGAAATGTAGAATTCAAAACAAACCATTTAGCAACAATCATTTTGGATAGGGAGGCTGACTCAAGGAATTGAATGGTCTACTTCTATGCATATTCCATACATCTTTATGTCATCAGCCCTTTTCTGAATGCAAAATTATGAAGTACACCACATACCATCATGATTCTTGAGCCACTATTAAGTGCATAATATGTTTTTTTGAAATTAATTCAAATCACAGGAACTCGCCTTTAAGCATTTTTAATGGCTTACCCAATTTCCATCCTTGCTGCCATGTGTTCTTCCCTCTACCACTTCCCTTCAGCACTCTTGCTTATATAAGGATTCTTAAACCTTGGGTATTTCAGAGATCTCTTGCCACACAGTTGGAATCTTGACACTCTGCTCTGCTGTGGATCTAGAGCTGAGTCACTGGACCAACACAATATAAAAGCATCATGACAGCTTCTAGCATGTCATGAATTCACAGTAAGAATCACAGTTTGTCACTGCAGTCGACCTGTAATCTGGGGATCAGAAGACTATATGCTTCAAATAACAATGGAAGTCTATGTTTGGAGTATATAACCTCAAGGATGTAATCAAAAGGTTCAAAAACCATGGGGAATTTGAAATGTTTGGTCGTCCTTTTAGTCACCTTTGTGACAGCACTGTCCAATTGTGCAA
Source organism: Stegostoma tigrinum (assembly GCF_030684315.1). NCBI lineage: Eukaryota > Metazoa > Chordata > Chondrichthyes > Orectolobiformes > Stegostomatidae > Stegostoma > Stegostoma tigrinum. The sequence continues at coordinate 52,443,610 of NC_081361.1, read as the reverse complement.
ATTATCTAAGAGAGTGGTTTACCTTATAGTGTGCACATGTTGACTAATGTGACAAAGG